>NC_060143.1:473609458-474859458 GCF_021461385.2 Schistocerca piceifrons | reverse complement strand
CCTTTCCAACCACTGCTTCCCTTTCATACCCCTCGACTCTTATAACTGCCATCTGCTTTCTATACAAATTGTAAATAGCCTTTCGCTCCCTGTATTTTACCCCTGCCACCTTCGGAATTTGAAAGAGAGTATTCCAATTTTCAAATCTGTCAACACCTGCTTTCTTTGGGATTGGAATTATTATATTCTTCTTGAAGTCTGAGGGTATTTCGCCTGTCTCATATATCTTGCTCACCAGATGGTAGAGTCTTGTCAGGACTGGCTCTCCCAAGGCTGTCAGTAGCTCTAATGGAATGTTGTCTACTCTGGGGGCCTTGTTTCAACTCAGGTCTTTCAGTGCTCTGTCAAATTCTTCACGCAGTATCATATCTCCCATTTGATCTTCATCTACATCCTCTTCCATTTCCATAATATTGTCCTCAAGTACATCGCCCTTGTATAGACTCTCTATATACTCCTTCCACCTTTCTGCTTTCCCTTCTTTGCTTAGAACTGGGTTTCCATCAAAGCTCTTGATATTCATGCAAGTGGTTCTCTTTTCTCCAAAGGTCTCTCTAATTTTCCTGTAGGCAGTATCTATCTTACCCCTAGTGAGATAAGCCACTACACCCTTACTTTTGTCCTCTAGCCATCCCTGCTTCGCCATTTTGCACTTCCTGTCGATCTCATTTTTGAGACGTTTGTATTCCTTTTTGCGTGGTTCATTTACTGCATTTTTATATTTTCTCCTTTCATCAATTAAATTCAATATTTCTTCTGTTACCCAAGGGTTTCTACTTGCCCTCGTCTTTTTATCTATTTGATCCTCTGCTGTCTTTACTATTGCATCCCTCAAAGCTACCCATTCTTCTTCTACTGTATTTCTCTCCCCCATTCCTGTCAATTGTTCCCTTATGCTCTCCCTGAAACTCTGTACAACCTCTGGTTTATTCAGTTTATCCAGGTCCCATCTCCTTAAATTCCCACCTTTTTGGAGTTTCTTTGAAGGACTTTTATTCAGAGGAATGCGACCAGTGGCTCATTAACCACCCTAGATATGTAATTACGCAAGAAAGCGTCGCTGAATTGTTTGGAAACGCTTATCAAAGGACGGCCACAGTGACGAAGGCAACAAAGGCGTTCAAGATATGTGGCATTTATCCAATAGATCGTCAGATATTCACCGAGGAAGATTTCCTGCCTTCGACTGTTACAGACCAAAGTGACAAATTTAATGATGCATCCACAGTTGAAACTGGATCTCTCCAGAGACAAAGTTCAGAGACATCTACAAATGAACCATAACCAGGACCAAGTACCTACGTCTCCCCAAAAGAAATACTTCCTTAGCCAAGAAGAAAAGATTGCCATAAAAGACAGAAGAAAGGAAAGAAGTCAGAAATAGTATCTGGGACCCCATTCAAGAAGCAACTGGAACCCCAATCAACAAAACAAGAAATAAAGAAACCAAAGAGGAAACTGTTTGATTCTGATCAAGCAAACAAAAAGAAAGCAAAACAAAACTTAAATACGTCTAGCGAAAATTCATAAACTTTTCAGTGTCCAGGCTGTACTGCAACATACAATAATCCACCAACAGAAGAATGGATTCAATGTCTCAAGTGCGAGGAGTGGTGGCATGAATCCTGCTCTTGTTATAAAGGTTCTGGACACTTCATTTGTGATCTCTGTTAAAAATATTTTCGTCCGACAGGAATATTTTTGCATGTTCTTGATGACAGGCCCAGATTTCTTCATAAGGTCAAATATTGTATCAACAGTAACTGTTATATGCTGAGAAACAAGGTATATTACGTTTATGTACGCTATAAATTAAATAAAAGACGAAGAACTAAATGACACATATGTTTTTCTCATTGGATAATAATGCGCAAATTTACCCCACTAGAAACGCACTCTTACCCCACGGTCGGGTAAGACTGCGCATTTGCATTACTTTTTTTACTAAGTACGAATTGCAGTTTAAATTGTTTCTATGACTTTCGGACTCTGTCATATAACAGGTAAAATTCAGATGAAATGCCAGTAAAAATATGATTGTAATTTGTGACGTTTCCTTCAGTATATCGCTATTTAAACCTCAAGTGCGCAATCTTGCCCCACTTTACTATCGCCTAGTTATTTTAAGGAAAGACGTCATTTCCACCTACTTCTCACCGATCACAGCTGTAGATGAAATGAACTACAGTAAAATACTGAGATTGTTCTTTAAAACCCTTCAAGAAATCGTCCGTCAGGTTTTCTCCATAAGAACTAAGTCCTCAGCCTTCTGACTGGTTTCAAGTGGCGAGCCACGAGTTCCTCTCCTTTGCCAACCTCGTCATCTCAGAATAGCACTTGCAACTTACGTCCTCAGTTATTTGTTGCACTTAATTCCAGATGGTTCCCTGTCTTATAATGCTGAAGTAACTGACTAATAATCTCTTTTTCCCGCCTGCTTTCCTAAGTAATGATGTGTGTGTTATCTTCGTTTGGCATAACTTTAAAGTGATCCATCTCTCATTCTCCTTTTAGTCGCCTCCTTACTTTACGATTAATAAAATTTGCCCTACGGTGCCGCAGACAGAATTTTTCTTTTATCCCAAATGAGGAAAGGGCAAAACTCGTGTCACAATAATGTCTGTTCCGACAGAGAGCAAAAACCGAGGAACAGACAACTCTAGAGATGAAATCACGCAGAGTAGCCGCAAAACTGGGTTGCTGCATGTTAAGCGTGAATGTAAATTAATGTAATGGAGAAAAAATTTAACTGAAGTGTTTATCATCATACAGTTGATTCCCACTTCATCACTCAATCGATATTTAGTTAAGGATAATTTATCATTCTTGAATTTTTTCCTCACATTTAAAGAACAAGGATGTGTGTACAACTCTAGTGTAAAGGGAGGTGGGTTCACCTCACACAAGACGTTACTACGTGCTGTTGGAACTGCTCGCTTACCGACACAGGCGGCGATCACGACGACAGCGATGAGTACCTTCTGCATGGCGACTGATAGTCACAAGTCTGCAACTAGCGTCGCCAACGTTACCCTTTATGTACGAGTACGCGCCCACTGTTTCGGAATGCAAATTTAAGCGGAAAAAAATATCAGCTGTAGCGATAACAACTGCAGGCTGCATTTCCATCAAGTTTCTTGTAGCTTGCTTCTTATTATCAGTAGCACGTTTAAATGAGAGTTAATAACTGTCCAACGAGGAAAAGGAAGCGAAATCCTTTGACGTTATCATAAGCGCGTAGCGTGGACACGCACATAAGCCTGATAACGAATGCGGTGTACAAATTGTAGTTTCAGACAGTTTTTTCTAAACGTTAAGTTTTTACCTGCACGAGTACTGCGATACGGGCTGACAAACGTGCCTTGGACACTATCCACGTAACTCGTAAGTATTTACTGGGAAGGAGTGCAAGGTCACAAAAGGCCGAGGATGTTTATGGCATTCGACGCCCCACATACTCTGATCAGCCAGAATATTATGACCACCGACCTGCTATTGACGTAAACCCGTCCACGCGATAGCAGCGTCATCTTCCAAGGAATGACTCCTAGTCAGACTCGCGCACGTTGCATGTAGTATCAGTAAGCAAGCTGCCCGTGTGTAGAATGGGGAAGGCGCGAGATGTATCTTGAGTCTGACTGAACGCAGATTATGCTGGCCCAGAGACTAAGCGCGAGCATTTCGGAAACTGCCGACTTGTCGTGTGTTCGAGCAGTGCTGTGGGGAGTATCTAGAACACGTGGCAAAATCAAGATGAAACAACGTCCAGACGTCGTGGGGTTAGGTGACCACCCCTCATTACAGATGTCGGACACCATGGGCTGGGTAGACTGTTAGAACACGAAGCGAAATTTGGCGCAACTTACCGGGTGATCAAAAAGTCAGTATAAATTTGAAAACTTAATAAACCACGAAATAATGTAGATAGAGAGGTAAAAATTGACACACGTGCTTGGAATGAATTGGGGTTTTATTAGAAACAAAAAAAATGAAAGTTCACAAAATGTCCGACAGATGGCGCTGGACAGCAAAACGTCAGTGACTGCGCATGACAATCGTGTATAAAAGGAGCTGTAATGAGAGAGAGAATCAGATGCGCCAACAGTCGCAGCATGTTGACGTTACCTGAAAAGGCGCTTTTAGTGAAGCTGTATTATCAGAATGGGGAATGTGCTAGTTCAGCGTTACGATCGCCATAGGAAGGGGATTCGAACGGGTAAAGGTCCGTTGACAAATGCAGCTGTGGCGAGAATGATTTCAAAGTTCGAAGCCACGGGTTGTTTAGACGATAGACCCCGTAGTTGCCGACCGAGCGCAAGGCGTAATGCTGCTAAGACAGTTCAGGAAGAAATGGAGACTGTAGCGGGTTCGTCTATGCACGGGGAAGGCAGCGCTCGTGCAGTCGCACGTCGCACCGGCATTCCATACATTACTGTTTGGTTCGCACTTAGGCGTACCCTCCGATGCTATCCGTACAAAATCCATCGGCAGCATGAACTGTTACCTGACGATTTAGTGAAGCGGAGGGCATTTGCGGTGTCTGCGTTTCAAAAGATGGCGGAAGATGACGATTGGTTGAGTAACGGGTTGTGGACCGACGAAGCTCATTTCACGCTCCGAGGGTCTGTCAACGCCCACAAATGCAGAATTTGGGCTACCGAAAATCCTAGAACTGTCGTGAAACTCCACTGCACGACGAGAAAGTCACGGTATGGATTGCATTTACCACATCTACCGTTATCGGGCCTTTTTTCTTCGAGGAAATGAGTGATTCTGGTTTTGTAACTGCTACCGTGACGGATGAGAGGTACGCTGATATTTTACGGAATCGCATTATCCTCAGCCTGGCTGATAAACACCTGCTGGAACGTACGATGTTTATGCAGGATGGCGCTCCACCCCATACTGCTAGACGCGCGAAAGATCTCTTGCGCGCGTCGTTTGGTGATGATCGTGTGCTCAGCCGCCACTTTCGTCATGCTTGGCCTCCCAGGTCCCCAGACTCAGTCCGTGCGATTATTGGCTTTGGGGTTACCTGAAGTCGCAAGTGTATCGTGATCGACCGACATCTCTAGGGATGCTGAAAGACAACAGCCGACGCCAATGCCTCACCATAACTCCGGACATGCTTTACAGTGCTGTTCACAACATTATTCCTCGACTACAGCTATTGTTGAGGAATGATGGTGGACCTATTGAGCATTTCCTGTAAAGAACATCATCTTTGCTTTTTCTTACTTTGTTATGATAATTATTGCTATTCGGATCAGATGAAGCACCATCTGTCGGACACTTTTTGAACTTTTGTATTTTTTTGTTCTAATAAAACACCATGTCATTTCAAGCATGGGTGTCAATTTATATCTCTCTTTCTACATTATTCCGTGATTTATCCAGTTTTCAAATTTATACTGACTTTTTGATCACCCGGTACATCAGACTTTAATGCTTGGCAGAGTACAAGTGTGCCTGAACACACAATGCACCGAACACTTCTAACGATATTCCTGCGCAGCCGATGACCTACGCATGTGCCAATGTTAGCACCACGACATCGGCAACTGCGACTTAAATGGACACGTGACCATCGGCGCTGGACGTTGTCGCAGTGGCAGAGAACAGCATGGTCTGATGAGTGCCGGTACCTTCTTCGTCGTGCCGATGGGAAGGTGCCAGTCTGTCCTCTTCCAGGGGAACAGCTCGTTGACACCTGTACTGCGCGACGGACACAAGTCGATGGCGACTCCGTGACAGCCAAGGAATGTCGTACACCGGTTGCAGATCACGTACACCCCTTGAAACGCCCACTAAATCACGCAGGGCTAACAGGTAATTACGATTTTGGAATGGGCCAAGGGCTTTGCGGTCGGATTCATTTCACAATTGTAATTTATTATCTTTTAGTTCACAAATACACTTCTGAAACAATTAAATGTGCTTCGCGGCTGAAGGCTTCCAAACAGATGCTTTAGAATAAGTTCAATTTTGAAAAAACATGACACACAGTTAAATTTACGAATAAGATAAATCATATACATGTATGAGATCAGCATGCAGAGCGGCTGATGACCGCCGGATTAAATCTTCAAAATTCCAAATATACTATGATGATTACTGAAGGCAGAAGGCCACAATGTTTTAAGATGCTGACAGGGCTGATGGTCCACAAGGTGCACAGAAAGAGATAAACAAGCGCAATAAGATGGCTGAAGGCCGCAAAGTTAAATTCTGCAAATTGAAGAAATACGAAACTTCCTTACAGATTAAAAGTGTGTGCCGGACAGAGACTCGAACTCGGGGCCTTTGCCTTTCGAGGGCAAGTGCTCTACCAACTGAGCTACCCAAGCACGACTGACGCCCCGTCCTCACAGCTTTACTTCTGCCAGTACCTCGTCTCCTACCTTCCAAACTTTACAGAAGCTCTCCTGCAAAGCTCTGCCAGCACCTCGTCTCCTACCTTCCAAACTTTACAGAAGCTCTCTGCAAAGCTCTGCCAGTACCTCGTCTCCTACCTTCCAAACTTTACAGAAGCTCTCCTGTAAAGTTTGGAAGGTAGGAGACGAGGTACTGGCAGAGCTTTACAGGAGAGCTTCTGTAAAGTTTGGAAGGTAGGAGACGAGGTACTGGCAGAAGTAAAGCTGTGAGGACGGGGCGTGAGTCGTGCTTGGGTAGCTCAGTTGGTAGAGCACTTGCCCGCGAAAGGCAAAGGTCCCGAGTTCGAGTCTCGGTCCGGCACACAGTTTTAATCTGCCAGGAAGTTTCATATCAGCGCACACTCCGCTGTAGAGTGAAAATTTCATTCTTGAAGAAATATATATTGCAGCAATCGGTAAAACAATACCTTAAGTTTAAAAACCTCCTTTTTGCAACACCAACGGCGGAAGGCCCACAGTAACTTGTAAAATCCTTCAGAGAAAATTACAATAACCTTTCAAGAGCAGAAGGCGATACCGTTTTGGAGTTGAAGGAAACTCTGAGATCATGTTTCCAGGGCTGAAGCCCACAACTAACCTTGCCAAATTAAAAATATAAAATACAGTTTATTACAACAACATTAAGACTGCCAAAAGGATAATTAAGAGAACGGCACTCATGAGTCTCCAGTGTATCGGTCTGCCCTCGTTCACTTAGGCAAGACAGGTGATGAATCCAACTACACTCAATTCGTGCGAACCCAACCAAGGGACAGTCGCAGACCTATCTACCAAGCACTTGCTTGCCACGATGGAGTACACGAGAATTCAAGCACCCCCCCCCCCCCCCCAAAAAAAAAAATAAGCATCACTATCCCCAACCAATGAGTATGTGAACTGCGCTGCCAAAGCTACACACCATGTTGGACAGCAACAACAGGTGAGGAAATGACACTGCTAAAAGCTATGTTAGCAGTCAGGGCAGGTAACCAGAACACTAAAGGGCCACAAGGTAGAAAATTCCGCTGGTGCACTTGACTATGTTAAATTAATTTGATCACTTCCACCTGACGGAGGCTATCTCGAACACTTCACCCGTTGTTGCTGACAGGAAAATCTCCACAACAGCAACGCCGGGTACCAACAATGTAACGCTCAAAACCACTCAACCTTCACGTCCTGTGTCGGCGGGCGACGATGCTCGTACTGATTGGACAGCTCCGGACAGACTCCGACACGGCGCAGAGACCGCCAGCTGGCCCAGTCGACCGCGCCGCACGGAGATGTCCTCGAATCAACCGACCGACCAACAATCCACCAAAACTCAGGCCCAGGTTCAGTGATGCGTGGCGGCAATGGTCGGGCGGGCGATGTCCACGCAGGGCTCACTGCTGCTGCAAGCCGGCGACTGGCTGGCCCGGGCTGCGCTCCAGACGCGCTGCAACTGAGAGCCAGGGCCCAACTCTCGACCCGAACTGCCGCCGTGAACTCTCCTCCTCGCACGTTCCGACTGACTCCACGACAGATGACAGCCAGGAAGTAATAGCCGAGCAAAGATCCCTATCAGAGGGGATATATCGATACGCGCTACTAGCGCCGATGACGGTCAGGCAAAACAGCAACTCAGTAACGCCAGTAATTTAAATCAACGTGGTGAGATGGAAAAACGCTAAAACAGGGTGTAAAATACCAAATGGTGGGACGCGAGCCATGCACGGCTCGCCTCTTCATGACGATGATGTTTCTCGACGTCCGTGGCATTTTTAAGCAAGTGATGCACCATGTCAGATGACCAGGAGTGTGGTGAAACTGTGTAGGAACACAGTGATGAGTTCCAATTTATGTGCTGGCCTCCCAGCTTGCCAGATCTGAACCCGATCGAACACATCTGGGACGTGATTGAACGTAGAGGCAGAGTTCATCGCACTTCTGCCTGAAACATATAGGAATTAGGTGACGGGTGTGCAGACGTGGTGCCAACTTCCTTGAGTGATCTACCAGGGCTTCATTGCTTCCAAGCCACGACGCGTCGCCGCTATTATCCGTGCCTAAGTTGGCCGTACTGGCTACTAGGTAAGTGGTCATAATGTTCTGGCTGATCAGTGTATTGTCAGTCATGCAAACACAATATTGGCTGCTAATGGCAACAGGGGGCGGGACTGGATGTATGCAGTGGTCAGCATAGCACGAGGATACGGAGCGTAGTTGAACTGCTTAGATACAAAGTAGAGCAATGGAAAACTACGCATTATATCTGCAATAACAGTTGCCGAAGCTTTCATTTCGTCAGACAGGAACACAAGGAATGTCCCAGAATGAGAAAGAAGTGACAAATGAAATATTAGCCAAAAAAATGGCTCAAATGGCTCTGAGCACTATGGGACTTAACATCTGCGGTCATCAGTCCCCTAGAACTTAGAACTACTTAAACCTAACTAACCTAAGGACATCACACACATCCACGCCCGAGGCAGAATTCGAACCTGCGACCGTAGCGGTCGCGCGGTTCCAGACTGAAGCGCCTAGAACCGCTCGGCCTCCCCGGCCGGCCAAATATTAGCATTTCTGCAAGTTGAGTCCATGAAATGTGTGGTGACGTATGCGCTCGGCTGTGC
The DNA here is from genome assembly GCF_021461385.2 of Schistocerca piceifrons. Classification (NCBI taxonomy): domain Eukaryota; kingdom Metazoa; phylum Arthropoda; class Insecta; order Orthoptera; family Acrididae; genus Schistocerca; species Schistocerca piceifrons. The sequence continues at coordinate 474,850,430 of NC_060143.1, read as the reverse complement.
GGACAATGTACATGAGGAGTACAATGATAACGATAGGTACTTAACAAGTGAAAGTGATAATGAAACATGTGTCAGTCAATTGAGTTCATTATCCTTGTCCGACAGGGAGCCCGCAAATCCCGTCTCAAGTGAAACATAGGAAGGACAAGCGTTGTCCAATGAGCGGGATAATCCGCAACATACTAGTGTAACAATTATGTAAAGATTCGAATAAGTTCGCAGAAATATGACAGTGTATTGCATACGAAAAACTAAGGATATTCAATGGAAGGCAAAACGCACTTGTTACAGAAACTGGTCCTTACGTGTTTCAAGGATCCTCGATACAACGTACAGGTCGTCATTTTTATCTGTTTTCTGTCTTTTCCTTTAGTTGCTCTAAATTCGTGGAGGTATGTATCGTCTACGCAAATGAAGGCAGTTTGTTTGTTGCCATACGCGTTTCGCTTCGTTTAATTGGAAAGCCTCATCAGTGCCCTGAAATACGTGTTTCTCTTTATACATACAATAAAGCACTATGTGAGAGATGTAATATACTGATATATTACATTTTGTCGTGTTTTTCCCTTGCTTTTTAGGTTAGAAACATCTTTTGTAGCACAAGTTCCGTATTGTAAATGTATCGTTCGGTGTTACTTACGATTTCGAGCGCTGTTAACACATATGTGTGTTCCTGGAGATTTATTTGTTCGTCTTCATACTCCAGCTGGCCGATTTCTGGTTTTGTTTATAGATATTTGTCACATCGCATGTTTCACTTTCACTTTCCTTTGGTGATCAACATGTGTGTGTTTTCGGTGTTGTATGTTTGTATGTCTTTTGTTTCTGTTGTGTTTGATGTTATTCATTTGTTGTGTGTGTGTGTGTGTGTGTGTGTGTGTGTGTGTGTGTGTGTGTGTTTCGCAGTGTGCAAATGGTTCTTTTTTTTTTAATATGCGTACGTGTGTCTGTATATGTGTGTTTGGGGGGGGGGGGGAGGAGAGAGAAAGAGAGAGTAGAGGGGAAGGAGATTCATTAATTACATATCCTGGTTACATTTCGGTTTGTTATTGTTTTGGTGTCTAGCAAGATCAGCGAGTTATTGTTTATATGGATTTGGTCATTAAGTACCTTCTTTTCCATTGCAATGGCCCTTTGTATTCGAAAGTTTTCTTGCAATGTAACGAGCTTTTTGTTGAGATTATTCACTCTGATAACTGTCGTGTCACAGTCCATGTTGGATGGTTCATGTCCATGTTTTATCAGGCGTTCGGCGAAGGTAGATTGCCTGCTTTCATATTTCCAACTTCTTATATGTTCTTTACAGCTAGTTTTAAAGTTCTTGCTTGTCATCCCCAGATATACTGATTTACATTCAAGGCACTCTAGCTATTAAATACCTGCTCCTTGGTACTTGTCTGGTTTTTCTGTTGTTCGTAAATGTGACTGGAGTGTGTTTCTTGTTCTGTAAGCTATTTGTAATCTCTGTTTCTTTAGTATATTTGCTAACTTGTGTGTTGCTTTGTGTTTGTATGTAAGAGTGTACCATTTTCTTCTGTTATTCATGTCATGAGTGTTATTGTTTTGTGTTTCCATGTGTGCTGTAGTGTCTCTGGGGTTCTGTTCTTTCTGCTGAGTTATCAGCGTTTATTAACAACCCAACAGTGTTGATCAAGATAATACAAGAAAACTGAACTCGTCACAGCAAGAACATTGCAACACACACACAACGAACACAAACGAAAAATTAGAACACTCACTAACAAAAATAACCATAAAGAACAGCATGACAATGTGCAACACATCCATCACCACAAATTTCATTCAAAATTAATAAACATCCTGACAGAGGAAGAGAAAAAAGAAAATAACACTATAAATATTGGGCTAACACGAGAACTAATGAAGAAATAAATAAATAACATAACCACCACGTCAGAGAAAGAGCAAAATAATAAACTTCAAACAGAAAAAACACAACTATGAAGTTAAAAGCAAAACTACAAGCTAATAACATCATAGTCACAAGAGCTGATAAAGGGGGCAGCACAGTACTGATCAATAAAGGATAATATACAGAAAAAACTAAAGATTTCATCTCTTCTAACAATATCACAAAACTAAAATCTGATCCAACAGCAAGCTTCCAGACACACATAAAAAAAACCTCAAAGATATCAGACACATATGAACAGAGAAACAAAAACAACACATCACACAGAAGAACCCAAAAGCACCAACAGTCAGAAGCCAACCCAGGGTCCACAAACCACACATTCCATTGAGACCTGTTATTAATTTCATGAATGCACCATCATACCATGTGGCAAAACACATGAACAAAATCATAATGCAACATTATGAAACGAAAGGCAGCAGAACAGTGAAAAACACAAATGAACTCATAAGACAAATAAAAGACTTACGCATCCCAGAAACAGCATCACTCAAATCTTTTGACATAGAGAACGTGTAAACATCACTACCCACTGCAGACACAATGAAACTAATTGAAGAAAACTTACTGACAGACAAAAAACTACCTGCAAACAATATTAATAAAATAACAAAATTCCTCAAAGCAATCACATCCCAGAATTACTTCCAATTTGAAAAGGAATTTTACTTACAAGAAGATGGGCTCCCAGTGGGATTCCCAATTTCAGGAACACTGGTAAACATATTCATCAACCACATAGAAAACACAATCTTTGATACAGTCATCACAAAGAAAGGATACAAAATTTTTTACTGGTTACAGGTATGTGGACGAAATAATCTGTATGGTAGATGAACCAAGAGAAAAAAATTGAAAAACTTCATACAGATATAAACAACATACATAAAAAATAATCAAATTATCAAGGAAAAAGAAACACAAAAGCATATACATTTCTTGGATATAACAATAAAGAGAGAGAACAATAAACACATATTTGACACCTTCAGAAAGCCAACAGCCACAGAAATAATCACACATACTTCATCCAAACAGCCACAAAATCAAAAATTAGCGGCCCTACTACACATGTTACACAGGCTAAATAACATCCCACTCAGCAAAGAAAATTATAAAAAAGAGTTACAAACAATACAACTCATAGCCACTAACAATGGATACAGCACCCATATAGTGGAAAAACTCAATCAAACAATTAAAACACAACTAAAGAAAAATCAAAACAAACAGAGAGCACGAAACCCCACAGACACTACAGCACACACGAAAACACTAAGCAATAACACTCATGACATGAATAACAGAAGAAAATGGTACACTCTTACATACAAACACAAAGCAACACACAAGATAGCAAATATACTAAAGAAACAGGGATTACAAATACCTTACAGAACACGAAACACACACCAATCACATTTACTTTACAACAGAAAAACCAGATAAATACCAAGGAGCAGGTATATACCAGCTAGAGTGCCCAAGAATGTAAATCAGTATATCTGGGGATGACAAGCAGGAACTTTAAAACTAAATATAAAGAACATATAAGAAGTTGGAAATATGAAAACAGTCATTCTACCTTCGCTGAACACATGATAAAATATGGACATGAACCATCCAACATGGATTGTGACATGACAGTTATCGGAGTGAATAATCACAACAAAAAGCTCCTGACATTGCAAGAAAACTTTCACATACAAGGAGCCATTGAAATGGAAAAGAAGGTACTTAATGACCAAATCCATATAAACAATAACTCCCTGATCATGCTAGCAACCAAAACAATAACAAACCGAAATGTAACCAGGATAAATAATGAACGAATCTCCTTCCCCTCTTCTCTCTCTCTCGCCTTCTCCCCCCCCCCCCCCCTCCCACACACACACACGCACAGACACATGAACTCACATTTCTTTTTTTTAAAAAAAAAATGAACCATTTGCACACAGCAAAACACCCTCCCTTCCATACACACACAAACTAATATTTATTTTAAAAAATTAACGCACACGCACACACACATAAACTCATATTTATTTTTAAAAAAAGCAGAATACACGCACGAGCGTGTCCGAGCGTGTGCACAAACAAACACACACACACTAGTGATGGGGAGCTCGTGAATGAGTCGTTCAAATGAACGCTTCACTCCAGTGAAGTGTGAACTAACCACTCAAGTTCAGTGAACTGGTACTTCAAACTCTCCACAGATAGCACACTCCAGACTTTTTTTCTAGTTCGTTCACTCACTCTCTTCCCCTCTCCCTCTCCCACTACATTGGCGCTACGTCACTCATTCTCCCTTCACTTCAGTCCTCCCTCTACTGCCTGTCGACGAATCGCGCGGTGAAATACACTGACAACAACAGTTGCACTTTGCTTTCCCATCACCTGAATCAGCAAAGAAACCCAAAATTTCACTACTTCTACGCGATCGCGAGTTGCTAGCCATTGTATAAGCGTGAACAGACACAAAAATTGCTTTCCGAATAAAATAAAGAGGGATTTTACCTGAAATCGTACCAATGACTACAGGTGACAGTTTACGTTTTGAATTTAGAGGGTTATTATTCTCAACAATAATAAAATCCACAGGAAAACTTCTGAATAATTACTTAACGTAGGTATATAGACTTTGTGACAGTGGTAAACATACTCATTCTATTTTGGATTAAATTTTAAAAGGAACATAAAATTGGACTGAATTTCGTTAGTAGCCCTAGTCCATAAATACAACAAATAAGATTTCACTTGGCAGATGAAGACTCTTTTTGGCGCTTCATGAGAAAATGTCGAGCAAGGTTAAACGTAATACCTTCTTTATATGTGACAGGTTTCTCTATTTATCTTTCCTTTGTCCTCTTCGACCATGCTGTATTTAAGTTAACTCAGACGCTGTAAGACGCAAAACGTTGCGTGGACGTTACTTCATAGTTCGGCCATCTGTTGGTAAAATTATGAGGTATTACGAAACTTTATTGTACGAGCGAGGCGAAGCGAGCGTAGCCGCGGCTGAGCGGCGAACTGGACAACTTCGCCAGGCTTCCGTACTTCATGAATGAACTACTTCATTTGAACACTTCACGGCAAAGAGTGAAATGAATGAAGTACTTCACGGGAATGAACGAGTTCGACCCATCTCTAACACACACACACACACACACACAACAAATGAAAAACATCAAACACAACTGAAACAAAAGACAGACAAACACACAACAACACCAAATCACACATATTTTGATCACCAAAGGAAAGTGAAAGTGAAACATGCGATGTGAAAAATGTCTATAAACAATGCCAGAAATCGGCCAGCTGGAGTATGAAGACCAACAAATACATCTCCAGGAACACACAATGAGTTAACAGCGCTGGAAATCGTAAGTAACACAATATGGAACTTGTGCTATGGAAATTGCATCTAACCTAAAAAACAAGAGAAAAACACGACAAAATGTAATATTTGAGCATATTATATTTATCACATAATATGTTTATTGTATGTATAAAAAGAAACGTGTATTTCAGGCCACTGATGATGTTTCCCAAATAAATGAAGCGAAACGCGTACGGCAACAAAGTGCCTTGATTGAGTTGCACAACGGTACACACCTCCACGAACAATGTACAGAATGTGCATGATAGTGACCTGCTACGTTATGCCCTAGAAATTTCGCGTGATTTCAAAAGAAGCAGTGGATGGTTGCATAGCGTCGAACAGTGCTACAGAATTGGAAGACATAAGATAACAAAATTTCAAACAAAGCGTCAACTTGATGGTGCACAGCAAACTGTGGAATCGGCCCGAAAATTTGCACATGAGATAAGATAACTTATCCCACCGTTTAGTAAGAATTTACTTTCAACTCCGTCCAATTTGGATTTGAAGAGGAAATGCATATGAAAAGAACCGTGGAGATTAGAGGTACTGAGGGAGTTGTATCAAGATCAGCCACCAACAGTGGCTTACCGCATTAGTAAACGAGGGTGAGTCAAATGAAAACCTTAAATATTTTTTTAAAATATTATTTATTGTGCATAAGTGGTACAAAGCTGTATCACTTTTCAACATAATCTCCCTCACGCTCAATGCAAGTCCTCCAGCGCTTACAAAGTGCATAAATTCCTTTAGAAAAAAATTCTTTTGGTAGTCCGCGCAACCACTCATGCACCGCGTGGCGTAGCTCTTCATCAGAACGGAACTTCTTTCCTCCCATTGCGTCTTTTAGTGGTTCAAACATATGGAAATCACTTGGGGCAAGGACTCATGAGTATGGTGGATGAGGAAGACACTCAAAATGCAAGTCTGTGATTGTTGCAATTGTTGTGCGGGTGGTGTGGGACCTTGAATTGTCATATTGCAAAAGGACACCTGCTGACAGCAATCCACGTCGCTTTCATTTAATTGCACGCCGCAGATGATTTTTTAGGAGATTTGTGTATGATGCACTGGTGCCAGTGGTTCCTCTAGCATGTAATGCTCCAAAATGACGCCTTTTTCGTCCCAATAGAGAGTCAGCATAACCTTCCCTGCTGATGGTTCTGTTCGAAACTTCTTTGGTTTTGGTGGTGAGGAATGGCGCCATTCCTTGCACGCTCTCTTCGTTTCTGGTTGGTGGAAGTGAACCTAGGTTCCGTCCCCAGTAACGATTCTTGTAAGGAAGCCATCACCTTCTCGTTCAAACCGCCGAAGAAGATCTTTACAAGCATCAACACGTCGTTCTCTCATTTCAGGAGTCAGCTGCCATGGCACCCATCTTGCAGATCCTTTGTGAAACTGGAGCACATCATGCACAATGTGGTGTGCTGACCCATGACTAATCTGTAAACATGCTGCAATGTCATTCAGTGTCACTCGGCGGTTTACCTTCACTATGGCTTCAACTGCTGCAATGTTCTGTGGAGTCACAACTCGTTGTGCCTGACCTGGGCGAGGAGCATTTTCCACTGAAGTCACACCATCTGCGAACTTCGTACTCCATTCGTAGACTTGTTACTGTGAAAAACATGCATCACCGTACTCAACCTTCATTCGTAGATGAATTTCAATAGGTTTCACACCTTCATTACGCAAAAACCGAATAACAGAACGCTGTTCTTCCCTGTTGCAAGTCGCAAGTGGGGCGGCCATATTTATACTGGTACTGCGACGGTATGAGTGCATCTGCACTATGCTGCCACCTACTGCCCATTCTGCACGCTGTTTGTAGCACGCTTACCAGCTGACAGGATAACGGCGGGAAATTTCCATTTGTTATTACAAATTTAAGGTTTTCATTTGACTCACCCTCGTACAATTATGCAGACAGTTAATCTTGTGGTAAATTGGCTGGAAAGTTAATTATTGTGCTGCGAGAAGTAGGACGTGCTCTGCCTCCTACGATTCTTTGTTTCAAATGGCTCTGAGCGCTATGGGACTTAACATCTGAGGTCATCAGTCCCCTAGACTTAGAATTACTTAAACGTAACTAACCTAAGGATTATATTAGGAAATGAGAGGCTTAAAGTAGTAAAGGAGTTTTGCTATTTGGGGAGCAAAATAACTGATGATGGTCGAAGTAGAGAGGATATAAAATGTAGACTGGCAATGGCAAGGAAAGCATTTCTGAAGAAGAGAAATTTAACATCGAATATAGATGTAAGTGTCAGGAAGTCGTTTCTGAAAGTATTTGTATGGAGCGTAGCCATGTATGGAAGTGAAACATGGACGGTAACTAGTTTGAACAATAAGAGAATAGAAGCTTTCGAAATGTGGTGCTACAGAAGAATGTTGAAGATTAGATGGGTAGATCATATAACTAATGAGGAGGTATTGAATAGCATTAGGGAGAAGAGAAGTTTGTGGCACAACTTGACTAGAAGAAGGGATCGGTTGGTAGGACCTATTCTGAGGCATCAAGGGATCGCAAATTTAGTACTAGAGGGCAGCATGTAGGGTAAAAATCGTAGAGGGAGACCAAGAGATGAATACACTAAACAGATTCAGAAGGATGTAGGTTGCAGTAGGTACTGGGAGATGAAGAAGCTTGCACAGGATAGATTAGCATGGAAAGCTGCATCAAACCAGTCTCGGGACTAAAGACCACAACAACAACAACCTAAGGACATCACACACATCCGTCCCCGAGGCAGGATTCGAACCTCTGACCATAGCAGCAGAACGGTTCTGGACTGAAGCGCATAGAATCGCTCGACCACAGCAGCCGGCTACGATTCTCTCTCGTAGGGGTGGTATTGAAAGGGCAGTTGGGAATTTTTACCTCACAGCAGGCAAAAGTTGCAAAATGGACGTAAGAGAACTGCAACACTGCTTTTGGCCAATTGCTGGTGAAAAGATTTGCTTTTGCTTTATTTCTCGTCCGCATATAAGAATCGTACTTCCTTAGAGCAAACTATCCCTCCTGAAATTTGTGTGACACTACAGTTCATACCACCTGGAACCACTGGCGAATTCAGCCTATAGACGTTTGGTTTTTCCGTGCCTGTAAGACATATTATCTCACTAACTGCAGCTACGCCTTAAAGGACAGCCAGTTTCACGATAAGTTTCCACGGTCACGGCATGCTGTTTCGCATTCGGTTACATGCCGTCACATTCCATCAGTTCTCATCACCCCGTTTCACCAATACGATTCTATATGCATTCGTTAAGAGTGAGTACCTAGCCGAAAGTCCTATACAGTTTGTAACTCCCAAGGAGTTCGCTTTCAGTCTTGATGGTGCGAACTTTTGTGATCACTACGGCGCGCCGGTTTTCGTTCGGTGTTCACGGTGCATGTTAATGGTTTGTTTTGAACATTTCTTAAACGTCGGCTTTGTCCATCTTGTGGAGCGTAATACATATATCCCATAGAAGGCTGATCTCCGCGCCTTCCAGACAATCATTTTCTGTTTCCTTCCTGATACACCAGGTAAATCAGTAGCAGTTAATATTTTTCCTGTCATAATTGCTAACGCAACACATTCAAATGCGCTTTGCTGAAGATTGAACTTGTGACCTTGCACTCGAGGGGTTCCAAAGCTTGAAACGTATACGTCAGTCGTAGAATTTCTTTAGTTTCTTTCCTCGTTATAAACGACATGAACAAGTATATTATGAGCAAGACTAGGCATCTTGTTTGTTACAAAACTTCATTCTTTGCAAGTCATTCCATAGACTTCTCTATTTGTAAATAGTGGTCATCACAGATAGTGTGCCAGATCATGTTCATACCAAAAAGTACTCCAAACGTAGCCATATTAGCCGGCCGGAGTGGCCGAACGGTTCTAGGCGCTACAGTCTGGAACCGTGCGACCGCTGCGGTCGCAGGTTCGAATCCTGCCTCGGGCACTGATGTGTGTGATGTCCTTAGGTTAGTTAGGTTTAAGTAGTTCCAAGTTCTAGGTGACTGATGACCTCAGCAGTTAAGTCCCATAGTGCTGAGAGCCATTTGAACCATTTTCGTAGCCATATTAACGAAACGAATCGTAATCATTAGAATTTCAACATAAGCCTGTCGATGTAAGAAGACTACCGTGTTCCTTCTCTACGTGATTTTGGTTCACAGCGTGCACCACCGTCTATGATGGAAACGTTTTATTGTCCAAGCCGAATGAACATAAAATACTACTATACTTCTAACATTTTGTGTGTAGGGGGCGGCAGTCATACTTTAACTTTTTTCCTACCTGGAAACACTGACAAGAAGCTGAGATGCGAACATTAACATGGATATTATTCAACATTATTCATCGCCCTAAATGTGTTTTTAACTTCCTATACGTTTTTGACTCCTTGTATAATTCAAAATTTCTGATTTAAAATATTTAGACAAACCTTATAGTTTTCAGAGAAACTACGCAGCTCCTAAGCAGTTAAACATATTCCGTAATATATGTTTTTAGGATTCCGTGCCTCAGTCTGTAAAAACCAAACCCTGTGTGTGTGTGTGTGTGTGTGTGTGTGTGTGTGTGTGTGTGTGTGAGAGAGAGAGAGAGAGAGAGAGAGAGAGGGGGGAGAAGGGGGGGAGAGAGAGAGAGAGAGAGAGAGAGAGAGAGTCCGACTGTTAAAATTGATACTCGAAAACTCACTCATCAAAACCCGTAGGATACTTCCCGTTGACCTAGAATCATGAAGCAAGGTTTCACTCTACAAGTAAAGGAAAAAATTCGAAAATTGTTAGCTTGTAATTACATCACACGAAAAAAAAAATTGTTTGTCCTTTTTTATCCGTCTGTCTGTCTGTTGGGTCTGTTAAGACCCATTTTTTCTCTGGAACCGGTCGGCGTATCAAGTTGAAAGTTATTTCACATGCTAAACCCTACAGCCCCCTGGCGGTGTAAAAAACTTAATCTTCTAAGTCAATACAATTAAGAGATTGGACCATTTGTCACATACGAGGGTTGCCCAGAAAGTAATGCACAGCATTCGTCGATTATTTATCCGTCCCATTCTATGTATGGTCTTCCTCCAGCGCGAAACAAGGGCGTGTATACCCTGTCCGTGCCAATTCTTGTCCTGATGGCGGAGCCAGTGCTTCACTGCGTGGATCAGCTCCTCATCGTCCTCGAAATGTCTTCCACGAAATGTTCAAATGTGTGGGAAATCTTATTGGACTTAACTGCTAAGGTCATCAGTCCCTAAGCTTATACACTACTGAACCTAAATTATCCTAAGGACAAACACACACACCCATGCCCGAGGGAGGACTCGAACCTTCGCCGGGACCAGCCGCACAGTCCATGACTGCAGCGCCTAGACCGCTCGGCTAATGTCTTCCACGAGTCGCATCCTTTAATGGCTGTCCTCGCGAATGACAGCATCAGCTCGCTTCAACTTGTCGGGAGTGACAGCCATGGATGGTCTCCCCGACCGCTGCACGTGGAGCTCTGACGAACCACCTTCTGATGACATCTGCTTCCGTGCCCAGCGACTAACTGTACTTCTGTCGATAGCAGATGATCCATAGACTTCGCACAGGCGTTTGTATGTATTCCCCACAGTTTCTTTCTCTGCAGTGAGAAATTCGATGACAGCGCGTTGCTTGTAACGTACATCACCTACAGACACCATTTTGCAACTGTCCTGCAGCTATGCTGTCGGATGTGACGGAAACTTGGCGCGCTCACTCAGACTTCAAGTAATATATAAGTAACGTTTCGCCTTCGTAGCATTGTTTTCGGCTGAGAAAAAAAATGCGGTGCATTACTTTCCGGACAACACTCGTATTTCGAAACTCGCATACTCACTCATCAAAACCTGTAGCATACTTCCCGTTGACCTAGAGTCAAGAAAATCGTCAAGAAGGAAGGTTTACCATTTCAAGTAAGATAAAAATTTGGCACTTATTAAATTGTAATTATATCACATAAAACATATCGTTCTGCCATTTCAACGTACATTGCATTCGTCATCCGTCAAAAGCATAATAGACGAACATTACTGCACGTAAACACAGAATGTAAGCAGTAGTCCTTTTTAGTAAGTAAATACAAAATATTTCATTAAATCTTCTCTGTCTACATAAACGTAGTAAGTCCCCTGTTCGCTTCTTTTTGTATGTCCGAGCTAGTAAGAGGAGATTTTAATAAGGTCTTGGTATTACCGGGACCAATATCCTGCCAGAATCTATATCATAGCAGCAAATCGATGAGATTCTCGATTCCCAGGATGGATGAACTATATATATATATATATATATATATATATATATATATATATATATATATATATATATAAATAAAAACTACTTACGTGTTTGGGGTAAATCTTTCTTATTTTTCGACATAGTCTTCTTTTATACTTATACACTTCGTCCAACGCTGTTCTAATTTGTTGATCCCTTCCAATTAATAGGAATTGTCCAAGTCTGCAAAATAGCTATTAGTTGCTGCAATCACGTCCTTGTTTGAATATAATCTTTGTCCCGCCAGCCACTTCTTCAAATTGGGGAACAAATAGCAGTCTGAGCGAGCCAAGTCTGGAGAACAGGTGGGGCGTGAAACGAGTTGGATCCTGTTTCCATTAATTTTGCGACCACATCTTCCGAGGTGTGTGCTGGTGCATTGTCGTGATGGAAAAGAACTGTTTTGCGGTCCAATCGCTGGCGTTTTTCTTGAACCTCGGTTTTCAAACGGTCCAATAACGGTAAATAATATGCACCTGTAATAGTTTTACCCTTTTCCAGATAGTCGATGAAGATTATCCCTTGCGAATCCCAAAAGACAGTCGCCATAAACTTTCCGGCCGAAGGAATGGTCTTCGCTATTTTTGGTGCGGATTCTCCCTTGGTAAGCCATTGTTTAGATTGTTGTTTGTTCTCAGGAATATACTAATGTATCCATGTTTCATCCACAGTTACGCTTTAAGTCCTGCGGATTCTTCCTGAACAGCTGCAAACCATCCTTGCAACACTTCACACGATTACGTTTTTAGTCAAGCGTGAGCAGTCGTGGAACCCATCTTGCGGATAGCTTTCTCATGTCCAACTGTTGATGCAAAATATTATGTACCCGTCATTCGAAATGCCCACAGCACTAGCAATCTCACGCACCTTAGCTCTTCTGTCATCCATCACCATATCATTGATTTTATCAATCATTTCTGGAGTCGTAACCTCCACAGGGCGTACAGAACGTTCAGCAACACTTGTCCCCATATGGCAACTCCGAAAATTTTGAAACCACTTATAAACTGTTCTAATCGAAGGTATATAGTCACCATAATATTTATCAAGCTTCTCTTTAGTCTCCTGAGGCGTTTTTCCTTTCGTAAAGTAATGTTTGATCAACACATGAAATTCTTTTTCGTCCATTTTTTGACAATCACTCGACTCCCTTGATTCACAGGAATGCCGAACAAAAATAAATAGACCAATATGGCTGAAACTTGGTGTGAGTTCTTGCCAAAGATGCTACTAACTAAACATGACCTCGATACGCGCCGGTGGTGCCATCTCTCGGACTTTGCACGGACTTTTCAAACACCCCATATATATATACATAAAGTTTGTATGGGAGCCTCAGTGCGCTAGTCCTACCCACACTTGGCCAATTTTTTTTCTATTACAGTAGTGTCTGGAGGGAGCTACTAGCCCTGCGTCGTAACACAATGACTGTCCCCGAATGACAGCTCACTAAAAATAACTCTGTGAATCTGTACGCAAGATGTGCCTACAGAGTAAATTCAGAAAACTTTTCAGCATATAGATTGTCAGTTTTTACAAGATCATTTACTTCCAGCGGAGACATGAACATTCTTACAGGTACTTCCACTCTTCAACCAGTCCTAGGATAACACGTGGTTGCTATTCTGAACACAGTTATGCCGTTGTGCAAAACTTCACCCACACCACGAGAGATTCTCTGGCACACAGGTCGATACACGATATTCTGCACAGAAATTCAGTCCTTACCGCAATTTTCTCTATTCTGATTATGATTTTCCATCGCTTGCGCTCGGTATATGCAGAGAAAGAAGTGTATCTCAGGGCAACCGGTGCTGGACTGCAACTTGCCCGGAAATCGACCGAAGACCTATGCCTGCCCTCTATGGCAGAAGAGCAGCGTCCATGTTGTTCCCGCATCTGCCCTTACAGTAAACAATAACATCATCCAAAATAAAATTTCGTCTGATAACTTACCGTTAAGACGGTTCATTCTGAAAGGTTTCGAAAAACTATGTAATGAAGGTTATTATCTCAGGTTATAATATAATTTATGTGTCCATGAATTCACTGTCAGAGAACACTATCAGGAAAAATAATAACAGCATGCTTATTAATAGAACCCATGGCAAAACGTATTTTAAACTTTAAACAAATCACATTAATAAATGTTTTGATCAAGATGAAATAAAGATCGACTTTTGCAGTCATGAAGTCACAACATAAATTTGACACTTGTTGCATATTGGATATGGATGGAAAAGCTGCATAGGAAACCTGCGTTTGTAGGCGATATCTTAGCATGGCCTTTACTGTGGAGATATAATGGATGTGCGTCCTTCGTCAGTCGGATATTGTCCTCCATCTCAATTGTCCTACTCGGTGACGGGACGTAAAACATTCATTCCCCTATAATCAGTCCCAGTCTTGTGTTTACCTTTCCTGACACTCGTTTAAGTGTTTGTCGGAGTTGTGAGTTATCCTTAATGTTACTAGTCTTGTTATTGAGCTTAACCGTATTTTTGTGCGTGCTTGCCTATGCACCTTGCTTGCTCGTTCCGTGTTCAACCACTAGTTTGGCAATCTATTCTTATCTATTGTTCTACCCTACTCCATCCTGTGGTTGAGTGTGCGTGAGATTTTCGTCATGTGATTACTAACAACAACCCTAATTTCTAATTGTCGACAAAACATTAGTGCATGCAACAGATGACACAACACGTACACAAAACCAACTCAATCAGTAAGTGGTGCGGTAACCGCCAGCATTATTCACGCCTACTTTCATATTCCTACATCTACATAGGTACTCCGCAAGCCACTGTAAGGTGTATGGCGGAGGGTACGCTGTACCGCTACTTGTCATTCCCCTCCTGTTCCACTCGCAAATAGAGCGAGGGGGAAACGACTGTCTGTACGTCTCCGTAAGAGCCCTAATTTCTCGTATCCTATCTTCGTGGTCCTTACGCGCGGTGTATGTTGGCGGCAGTAGTCTCGTTCAGCAGTCAGCTTCAAATGGCGGTTCTCTAAATTCTCTCAATAGTGTTTCGCGAAAAAAACGTCGCCTTCCCTCCAGGGATTTCCATTTGAGTCCGCGAAGCACCTCTGTAACACTTACGTTTTGTTCGAAGCTACCAGTAACAAATCCAGCAGCCATCCTCTGTATTGCTTCGACATCTTCCTTCAATCCGACCTGGTACGGATCCCAAACACTCGAGCAGTACTCGAGACTCGATCGCCCAAGCGTCGTATATCTGGTCTCCTTTACAGGTGAACCACTCTTTCCTAAAATTCTCCCAAAAACCGAAACCGACCTTTTGCCTTCCCTACAACAGTTTTCACATGTTCTTTTCACATCACCAAGAACAGGGAATGGCTAGCTGATTTGTCATTATTTAATAAAGTAATAAAAGGGTTCTTACCCTTTTATAATCATGCGTTTAAGCTTGATAATAATCATTTTGGATAGGGAAGGTAACTGTCTGCAACTCCAACACTGATATTACGTGACTTAAATTTTATTATTTCCCTTTACGGGAAGGCCAGGAGATCAGGTCTACGTCCATAATTTTTCCGGGAGGTAGGTGCGTGTCGGAAATCTTAGTAAATTTACTCCCTGTTTCTTGGGGTATTTTAGGCCCGATGAATCTGCTGGTTAAGGATAACCACACCGGTAAGCAGTACCAGATCCACCTTAGCCAAGTTAAATTTGGTTAGTCCTATTGTTGAGTCGCCCCCCCCCCCCCCCCGGGTTGGTGTTTGATGGGGGAGGTTAAGCGGTGGCCGGCTCGCGTAGATGCTGTTTCTTCTTTGGCATTTTCTCAATATTGGGTGGCGTCTTATTGCTCGCTGAGTTACTACCATAATAAGTTGCTGACTTGCCTCAGTCAGTGGCAGCAGCAGCACTTTTAGATACTAGTACTGCTGTACCATCTTTGGTCTGACCGCTATTTCCGTGTGGTGGCGTGTGTGAGGCATTCGGTCGGTTGCAACAGAGCAGTGAGGAAGTCTCCACGGCGTGAGGTCAGGCTGGGACCGCTGGCGTCGTGCACGCGCGGTCGGATTTGTGAGGCACTAGCTGCGAGAGCTGCGAAGTTCGTCGCCCATCAAACCTGGATACTGGAGTTGAGTAATCAGTTAACCTGTTATGAAACCTCGACTGCTGTGACATCTCTTCATTCACTGGCGGTTGTTGCTTCCTGGGCCATTCCCGCAAGCAGAAACATATGGTGTGCTGGAGTCGGCAAAATTTTGCAGCCGTCTTCCTGTATGGTGTTTACCTATTGAATTGATTGTAATTTATCAGAGAAATGCACCAGCGGTATCTTCTGCCTTGTAGCCGTTAACATTCCAGTTACCTGCCTTCGTCGTTAGCGTAGTTTTCCGGCAGTGTGTTTTCCTCGCCGTGTTGATGCTGTCCGGCACGGCGTGTAGTTCGACAGTGCTGATGTTGTTCATTTTTTTTAGTGGTTATTGTGCCTTGTCTGTATTTAGACGCCATTTGTCAAGACATAGTGCTGCTGATGTCTTTATCCTCACTGATATTTTCGGTTGTCATGCTGTTGGTCAGGTGGAAGGGTTTTGTTGATTGATTCTTCAGCCATCCCTAGGCTGTGTTGCCATCTGATTATTTAGTATTACGCTTGGCTGCCTGTCTCACCTAAACTTATGTTAGAGTTTCCTCCCCAGGCCGACCCTTGGAACACTTCTGAGCACCACTGCTCTGTTGTTTTTCATTGTGATTTTTTTAAGTCTCAAGTAGTGCTCGAGGCCTTCAGCTGTGTATTAATTTAGTTTGTTTTAATGTTCAGTATGTGGCCTTCAGCCCAACTTCTATGTGAAATATTTTAAGATAAGGCCTTCAGCCAAATTAAATTAAAATTCGAAAAATCACTTGAAAATTTGAGCATTTTCCTTTCTATCCTAAGTTTGTTATCCAAACCTTAAGCCTTGAGTTGTTCTATAATCAGTATATGTCCTTCAGCCGAACCTTATGTGAAATACTTTAAGATAAGGCCTTCAGCCATCTTAAATTAAAATTTGAAAAATTATTTGAAAATTTTCCTTTCTATCTTAATTTTTGTTGCCCAGGGCTTAAGCCTTGAGTTGTTCTAGGTTCAGTATATGGCCTTCAGCCAAACCTTATGTGAAATATTTTAAGATAAGGCCTTCAGCTCCTTCAGCTGTCTTAAATTAAAATCTGAAAGGTCATTGGTTTAAAACCTTTTAAAATTTTCTTACTGAAATTCTTGTTATCCTGGCCTTAAGCCGTTAGTTTTCTATTTTGTAACTAAGGTCTTCAGCTGCGTGTATACCTTAAGGCAATTTTAATAACTTGTGTTCTGACCTTCAGCCGTATTGTTTCTGAATTCTTTTAAGGGCATGTGTGATTCAGTGTTTTAGCAAAATAAAGTTTGTATGTTTGTGCAACTAACAGCAACTGACTTGGGTCCCTTTCCACAACCTGATCCGCTCTATCCTGTGAACCCAGATTTCATGAACATACTCTTGTATCATTGGTCTACACTATTATAGGTGTTGATACATTCTGAAATTTCTAATAGGTCTCGTCCCATTAACCCATTAATTGTCACACTATGGGGAGGCCGAAGGGAATTAATTATCACACACTAGGGCATAACCTTTCCATGCGCCGACAGGCTGAAGTACACAGCCAATAATTACGCAAAATGCCGCTATTATACAAACTAAAGACTAAAGCGAAGGCGCATCGCGCTGGAAACTTACCCTCAGAGATGTCTGAGCACACAATAATCAACTGCGCTCGTGAGATGAACCAAAGAAGGGACGATGGTTCGCGAATTTCTTCTGTGATGATACTGCATTTTACTACAGCTTACCAGCTGTCACACGGAGCACCTCCCGGCCACCACAGCCGTTGTTCGAACTGCCACGTTTCTATTGGCTGCTGGCCATCATCAGCCCTCTATGCTCCTCAGAACAGATCTTTCAGAAGTCTCTCAAGCAGTCCCAGTATTTAGCTTCCCTATTTTCTTTTTCGGGAAGCCTACTGGATGTAATGACAATCTTTGAAACAGACCTGCGCCTTTCTAAGACCATCAGATTCACACAACATGCCCTCATACATACTGGAAATGTACAGAGAGAATGAGGAAGTGTGACATCGATATCACACGAAAAGTCTGTGAGGCAAATTCAAGCAAAACCTTCTTTGATGTGTGTGTATATACACACATATGTGTACGTACATAAGATTGTACAGAGTCCTACTCGCATTTGGCAAGTTTTTATTCGTGTGAAATGGTTACTTCGAAGGAACTTTTGTCTCCATTCTGCTGGTCTCTGAACATTTTGTTTCCCAGAACGAGTCACATTTGCCAACGAGCAGAAAAACGTAAGAACTCTGTTCGAAATTTGTTGTGAAATGGGTCCACAGTCTTCACGGAACTATGAAACATTACATTCACCGCTTACTGCTCTCAAAAATATTTATTTATAGTGATTGCAATATCGAGAGCTCTCATTTTCAGGCAAAGGCAGCAATACATACATGGCTGTGTGCATATTTGTCTTTGGGTTCATTTGTTTGAATACGAGGAATATTCTAAGTTGTCATTGCAATAAATAAAAAATTTTTGATAGCCGTTAACAAGAATACAGCGTTTATTTTTCTTAAGTTTTAAGCAGTTTCAGTCATACGAATATGTTACGTCAAATGATGTAAAACATTGGTAACAACCTGTCCACTCTGTTACTCGATGAAGCTTTTATCATCGATCACAGCACAGTGCGACACAGTTTCCAGCTTACCAGCAATAGAACATTTCGAAGCACGGGGTTGGAAATGAGATAGACTGTAATTATGTCATCAATGGCACTTAATTGACGGGAATCGTGTCGTTCAAATGCCTTGCGCTAATGATGCGGAACAATATGCGAGCGACGGACACACAAATCCAGTACAGGGACACACAAAGGGCGGTCTGGAGAGAGAACGTGAGGTAGTTGTAACAGACCTTCGAAGCTGATCGACAAATCGGTTGCTTGCAGCTCGTTGTGACGTAATCTGTTTTCCACATTCGTTGTACCAATAAGCTGCATGCTGGAAACACGTCACAAGTCTACGAAAGCCGTTCAAACTTTCAGTTAACTGTTCGCCGTTACAACTGACAGTGAATGTTCTACAAACTATTAAGAACCCCTGGTACAAACGTAACTTTAAGTACCAAAGCAAAGAATCTATCTCTTCTAAAAGAAAAAAAAACAATACCTGCCACGTGATATGAAAGAAGGAAATAAATTCAGGAAGTTTAGAATTAACAAATAATCCAATTAAGCAGCTGCTGAAGCGCCATTTCGGTTCAAATGGTTCAAATGGCTCTGAGCACTATGGGACTTAACAGCTGTGGTCATCAGTCCCCGAGAACTTAGAACTACTTAAACATAAATAACCTAAGGACATCACACACATCCATGCCCAAGGCAGGATTCGAACCTGCGACCGTAGCAGACGCACGGTTTCGGACTACGCGCCTAGAAACGCGAGACCACCGCGGCCGGCCGCCATTTCGGAAATGCTAAAACTATCAACCGCCATTTCCCTACAGCCCGGCCGTCCTGATCACCTGATCTTAATCCGAGTGACTTCTGGCTGTGGGGATGTTGCGTTCAGTGTTCCGATTGCAAACTCAGCTGCATTGAAGGCACGCATTGCTCCATGTTTTGCGCCAGTCACATGGAAATTAATAATCCGATTTGGTTTTGATTGATGCTTTTTATGCGGTTTCGGCCACGGGACAATTAAAAACCGATGTGACTGATGGTTTTTATGCGGATTTTGGCCTCAGGACAATTAAAAACCGATGTGGGATGCTTTTTATGTGGTTTTTGGCCTCAGGACAATTAAAAATCCATTTTTCCCATCCGATGTGATATGACCTTGCCGTGGTGGATGGGCTTATGTAACTAACAGTATCCACCTGTACACCCATGCACACTGAGTAGTACAGTTTGTTTAATGTCAAACGTACACCTTAGGCATTTTTGTATGATTCATTTGTCATTTGTAGTCGACAACTACTAAATTATGATGCTTACAGCGCCATCTATTGCTATGTTTTGTAACTTGTGTTTTTCTTCTAACATACATTTTTCCCCTTCTCCGATCATATTCCGTTGCAATTTGACGTCATTTTGATCAGTGGTGCTATTTCTACAGAGTTTTGAAAGTTTAACTTTAATTTTACTCATCCTGTACATTTCGATGCACTCTAATCATAAAGCTCTTCCGTCTTATTTTAAACTTATTTTCCACACCACAACAACAGCAACGAACTGTGAACACAATAATATCCACAGTATGCGAGAGACTGGCAAGGACATTGTCAGTATTGATCACAGACGTAGCAATATTTCCGGACAACGCAGTATATTTAAAAAGTTTTTGACTTTCGTACCATTATTGCGCAACCTCTCACTCTCATCCCTAAACGTTCAATATTACTGCGCATGATGAAATATTGTGCAAATTATTGACCTCTAGCGGGCGCTTACAGAGGACGGTAAGCTGCCAATAAAGCTGTTCAACATCTGACTGTGAGAGCACTCCCTGGCCTCGCTGCCGCCACGGACTCCACATTAATCGTTCGCTGAGGCTACGCAAATTCAACATCCTGGCGGCCAGGTAGACATCCTGCTATCCTTGGGTTACTACGTAGTGGTCAGCAACCAGGATCACCACAAAGTGAAAGCATGGTAAATGTAACCCAGACAGTATTGCAGAGTCATTCACATTAGGATCACTCTCTCCAGAAACGTACTCCTACATAATAATAATTAACGCATGGGTTTTGTCATTGCAGCTGCTTGTATTCAATAAAGAGATTTATTTTCCATAAATGTCGCCTCTGTATCTTAACCTTTACTTCCACGACCAGATTTTGCCCATATGCCCATTCTCAAGATCAGTTCATTCAACTGCTACATGGTCCAAGTTTAAAACTATCCACTCACATGATCTTACCTGTAGTGACAGAGACTGTTTCCTTCTCTACACGTTTTACCAGGAGAGGTGGCACATTGGTTGACGCTCTGGGTTCGCATTCGGATGGATTTAAGTTAACATCCTCATCTGGCCATCCAGATTTATGTTTCCCATGGTTTCAGAAAATTATTTAAGATGAGTGTCTCGATGCTTCATTTTAAAAGGACATAAAGGGTTTCTTTGCTCAGCCTATTCCTACGAATTTCTGCTATGTCGCAAATGACCTCGTCTTGGACTGGGCATTAAAGCTTGTCCTTCCTTTCTTCCGCAGGTTTCATATGTTTCCAGTCTGTACAATACTTTTATCCTTCTCACATCTATCACAGGTTCGTTGATGATATGCTACATTCAGTAAAAGTGGGCAAGAATTATATGACCAACTGAATGTAATGAACAGTCTAATGCGCACAAAATTTGGGCTGGGAGTACACCAAAGAAAGACGAAACTAATGAGGAGTAGCAGAAATCAGATTAACGGTAACTTCACGTTAAAACTGGGGACCATGTAGCTGAAAAATTTAGGGAATTGTGCTACCGTGAAGCAAAATAAAGCATAATCGACGAAGTAAGGAGGACGTATAGGGTGGCAAGTATGAACTATATGAAAAAAAAGTAAATTAGTCAAAAAATACTGCGTGCACACACTTTATTCAACGTGTAAACGTCACTACAAATATTCGGATTTAGGTTATGACATGTTCGATATACCTTCATCATTGGCGATGATGTGGGGCTGACGAATAGCGAAATTATGTATGATCCGCTGAAGTTTCGGAACATCAATGCTGTCAATGACCTCCTGAATAGCTAGCTGTTTTCAGCTCAGCAATGGTTTTGGGGTTATTGCTGTACACCTTGTCTTTAATACAGCCCCACAAAACAGAGTTCCATGTGTTCAGAACCGGAGAATTTGGCGGCCAATCGAGGCCCATGCCAGTAGCCTCTGGGTACCACAGAGCCAAAAGGCGGTCCCCAAACTGCTCCTCCAGTACTTCACTCTCCTGCTTCGATGGGCTCGAGCTCCGTCTTGCATGAAATCGGGATAGCTTTGGATAATGCGGATGCAATCATCTTCCAAGACATTTACGTACCGTTCGCTAGCCACCGTTCCATTAAGCCATATCGACCGATTATTCCGTGGCTGGACATTGCACACCTCACAATCACCTGTTGCGATTGAAGAGACTTCCCGATCGCGAAATGTGGAGTCTCAGTCCCCCAAATGCACCAATTTTGCTTACTGACGAACCCATCGCTAAACCAAACCGTACAGTGCATACTAATTCCCATCATGCCCCGCGGCCAGCCGTTCTGTTTGAATGTCCTGACGCAAACGGTTCAGGAGTTATGACGATTCTATTTCATACAGTTCAGTAATTGTCACCCTGTAAGAAGCAGATTAGCACAGACAAAGAGGACATTCCTGGCCAAAAGAAGTCAACACATGTATCAAATACTGCTTTTAAATTGAGAAAGAAATTTCTGAGCATGAAGTTAGTAGCACGGACATGTATGGAAATGAATCAGGAACTAAGGAAAAATCGAAAGAGAACGAAATCTAAACGTCTCAAATGTGGCGTTGCAGATGGATGGTGAAAATTAATTGGACTGATAAAATAAGAAAATACGGGGTTCTCCGCAGAATCGGTGAGGAAACGAAAACTGACTGAAGGAAGGTTCAAATAGCTCTGAGCACTATGGGATTCAACTGCTGTGGTCATCAGTCCCCTAGAACTTAGAACTACTTAAACCTAACTAACCTAAGGACATCACACACACCCATGCCTGAGGTAGGATTCGAACCTGCGACCGTAGCAGCAGCGCGGCTCCGAACTGGAGCGCCTAGAACCGCACGACCACCGCGGCCGGCGACTGAAGGAAGGGGCAGCACGACATGACATGTATGAAGAGCATAGGAATGCATTCCATGGTACTAGAGTGTGCTGTGGAGGGAAAAACCATCGGGTAAGATGGAGTATTAACACACCTAACAAATAATTGTATGGTGCAAGTGCTACTCTGAACAAAGACGTTTTTGCCAGCCGATGTGGCCGAGCGGTTCTAGGCGCTTCACTCTGGAACCGAGTGACCACTACGGTCGCAGATTCGAATCCTGCCTCGGCCATGGATGTGTGTGATGTCCTTAGGTTAGTTATGTTTAAGTGGTTCTAAGTTCTAGGGGACTGATGACCTCAGATGTTAGGTCCCATAGTGCTCAGAGCCATTTTTTTGAACAAAGAAGTTGTCACAGAAGAGGAAGTCGTTGGGGGCCGCATTAAACCAATCAGAAGACTGATGAGGAAAAACAAAACAAATAAGTTTTTAAACTACCTTTAATTGCTTTACCTGTGGGAATCAAACTCAACAAGTTCAAGTCAGCAGTCAACTACGCTAATCACCAGGCTCATATTTGGCAATGGCGTTATGAACCGTGTTTTTGGCCTCTCTGGAACCATCTTCATTTCGCCATCTATGTGTGTTACTGGAGCTGCAAGTGAACGTACAAAACGGCATGTGGAAAATTATCTCAAAGTATCAGCAGCTCCAGTCTACGAGACGGGTGTTTGTTTATAGTACTGTAGAGTGCTACCCGCATTCCGTCCCGACCCATCGGCAGTCTTACCCTAGGCCAATAGAGTCGACTGCAGATCAGAGACCAACCTGCAAGTGTGACACTGATGAGGCACGCTTCGCTTACATCAGCACCGACGAGCGGTGGCAATAACGCGGCCGCCGGCACATCGGAAACCTCGCAGCAGTGGGAGGGAGAATGAAAACATACACTCGGCAACAGTGGGTCCAAACAAATAGCCTCTGCAGCGACAGCGGACGAGATATCGTCTGCAGCTCAGTGGAATGGGAGGCAGTACAGTGTTTATCCAGCAGGCCAGAACCATCCAGTTAACTGCTGTTGCATTCAGCGCCCTGTGTATATATGCTGCCGTGTGCTAGAAGAAATCTGGGCCGAACGAACAAAGCGGCCAGAACTAGGCTGTTATGGAGGAGTAATCCACTAAATTACAGGCCCATATCGTTAACGTCGATATGCAGCAGGATTTTAGAACACGTACTGTGTTCCAACATTATGAATTTCCTCGGAAGAAACGGTCTATTGACACACAGTCAACATTGGTTTAGAAAACATCGTTCCTGTGAAACACAACTAGCTCTTTATTCATATGAAGTGCTGAGTGCTATTCACAAGGGATTTCAGATCGATTCCGTATTCCTGGATATCCGGAAGGCTTTTGACACTCTGCCACACAAGCGGCTCGTAGTAAAATTGCGTGCATATGGAATATTGCGTCAGTTATGTGACTGAATTTGTGATTTCCTGTCAGAGAGGTCACAGTTCGTAGTAATTGACGGAAAGTCATCGTGTAAAACAGAAGTGATTTCTGGCGTTCCACTCTGCTGTTCCTTATCTATATAAACGATTTGGGAGACAATCTGAGCAGCCGTCTTCGGTTGTTTGCAGATGACGCTGTCGTTTATCGACTGGTAAAGTCATCAGAAGATCAAAACAAACTGCAAAACGATTTAGAAAAAATATCTGAATGGTGCGAAAAGTGGTGGTTGACCCTAAATAACGAAAAGTGTGAGGTCATCCACATGAGTACTAAAAGGAACTCGTTAAACTTCGGTTACACGATAAATCAGTCTAATCTAAAAGCCGTAAATTCAACTAAATACCTAGGTATTACAATTACGAACAACTTAAATTGGAAACAACACATAGAAAATGTTGTGGGGGAGGCTAACCAAAGTCGGCGTTTTATTGGCAGGACACTTAGGAAATGTAACAGACCTACTAAGGAGACTGCCTACACTACGCCTGTCCGTCCTCTTTTAGAATACTACTGCACGATGTGGGATTCTTACCAGATAGGACTGACGGAGTACATCGTAAAAGTTCAAAGAAATGCAGCACGTTTTGTATTATCGCGAAATATGGGAGAGAGTGTCACAGAAATGATACAGGATTTGGGTTGGAAATCATTAAGAGAAAGGCGTTTTTCGTTGCGACGGAATCTTCTCACGAAATTCCAATCACCAACTTTCTCCTCTGAATGCGAAAATATTTTGTTGACACCGACCTACATAGGGCTGAACGATCAACACGATAAAATAAGGGAAAGATATAGATGTCCATTCTTTCCGCGCGCTATACGAGATTGGAATAACAGAGAAATGTGATGGTGGTTCGATTAACCCTCTGCCAGGCACTTTTTAAATGTGATTTGCAGAGTACCCATGTAGATGTAGATGTAGATGGCAGTAATAACGGTCACCTAAACACCCAAGTCAGCGGGAAGAAGAAGAGAGTAATAAAGAACTTAATT
The DNA here is from genome assembly GCF_021461385.2 of Schistocerca piceifrons. Lineage (NCBI taxonomy): Eukaryota > Metazoa > Arthropoda > Insecta > Orthoptera > Acrididae > Schistocerca > Schistocerca piceifrons. The sequence continues at coordinate 474,825,473 of NC_060143.1, read as the reverse complement.
CTTCAAATAACTTACGGGAATGCAGCCGGTTGACGTCGTCGACAACCGCTGGTATTTCGATGGATGCACAACCGCCATTTCCAAGGCCACAGTGCAGCAAGTATGCGCTGGGCAAGGGACTACTAAACCTCGGTTTGCAGAGAAATTCCGGTAATATAAAATTAAACTAAAATCACCACCTCTATTTTTAAGTTTATTTTTAAAATTTGATTTCGAGTGCTTCCTTAATAACACAATTTCTGTAATTGGAAGTGCATGCCAGAATCTCCGTGTTGTTATATTCCATAGGATGGCCGGTGTCAAGACAAGGTTCTGCAATGACGGATTAGCTCGGCTGTTGTAAACGTGTGTGCCCCTTATGCCCAGTACACCAGTCCTCCACAGTCCTAATGTTGTTGTTGTTGTGGTCTTCAGTACAGAGACTGGTTTGATGCTGCTCTCCATGCTACTCTATCCTGTGCAAGCTTCTCCATCTCCGAGAAACTACTGCAACCTACATCCTTCTGAATCTGCTAGTGTATTCATCTACGATTTTTAACCCTCCACACTTCCCTCAAATACTAAGTTGGTGATCCCTTGATGCCTCAGAATGTGTCCTGCCAACCGATCCCTTCTTCTAGTCAAGTTGTGCCAGAAATTCCTCTTTTCCCCTATTCTATTCAGTACTTCCTCATTAGTTACGTGATCTACCCATCTAATCTTCAGTCCTGATAGTCTGACCAATATATGACATGCTACAACTGCAACAAATATAGTAGACATCGGCCGTATGTAAACGAAGATTATCCTTTAGGGAAGTTAAAAGGACGCTGATCTTAGATGGTGGAAGAAAAACATACCATTCATGATGTTATAACGCCTCAGAATGGACTTATAAATTTCTCTACAAAATCATAGTTTATGAGTACTGCATTGGACACTGATAATTATTAGTTTTATTATTTCTCGCAACCATGAACTGCAATCCTATCAAAATCGAAGTAAGGATGTAATTAATCTAGTATCAGTGAACTCCATAATAACTTTGATGGACTATAAAAAGCGGCTACCGAATATTATCCTCTTCCCTTATCTTGAGCCAAGCATGTAGCTCCATTAGTGTAATTTCATCAGTTGAATAATAATTAATTCAAATAGTAACTTTTTTATTTCAAGGAGTTTGACGCTGTATCCTATAGATAAATCTTAACAGGACTCTCCCTGTAGCTCGGCAAAATTTGGTACCATTACCTCGACTACTCGTACATTCGATCAGACCCCAACTGCCACAGATCGAATCTTCTTGTTCTAATGGTAAATCTACTTTTTGTGCAGCAAATTATAATCAAATCTTTTCTAAGTCAGTGTTCATTCAGCGCGGCAGTTTAAATTACCCGTTCGTAGTCAATAATTGACTTACTGCTAACAATGTATTTTACGCCCAAGCAAGAAGAGCTAGATAAAAATTATACAGAGTTTTCATTCTAAATTTCAGTGAAATATATCAGTTGAGGAATTATTTCAAATTTTAGCAGTTCTGTGTCTAACTGAAGCCCCATCAGGTACTTTGAACTTACGTAACGGGACTGCTAACCATATAACGTTTTGCCCTCTATGTCTTAAATACAAATTGAAACTTTAATCAAAGCAAATCTTGTTTCCCCACTCTCCTATTTACGGAAACGTTATAAGTGGTGCCCAAACGCATAGCTCAATGCTCGTAGCTAATTTTAAGTAATTATGTACGTACTAATACTTCGTCCAATTTTTCATGCTCTGCGAATACTACATGGTAACAGCTTCATGCTGGCCTTACCCAACAGCAAGAAAATAAAAGAACCATATCCCTTTCAGGATCTTAAGAGATATTGCCCAAATATAGTGTTAAGCAATCGAGGCTACTTAGTCTTATGTATTATAAGTGTATTTTTTCAGTGATTTACTTTATTCAAATGTGAACAGTTTACCTAATCTAGTAAGGAATGGTGTAGCACACATATGCCTTAATATGTAAATATTCTTTGTAGACTAGATATTTTTTATTATGTATATAATAGAAGTCTCTTTAGTTTTAAGATTTGTTTGTAGCAGTACACCAAGGATCAGGGAAACCATGGCCCTCACTGGACGCTGCATTTAGTAATTTTAAGAAGAACTCATAGATTTGACTGTAAGTTAAACTACCTACGTCGTAGAAATCAATGTTCCATGAAAAGTAGAAAATAAAAGGTTGTTGTGTATGCTTGGACTTGACTCTTGAGTATTCAGTAGAGGATACACACTTGAGTGCGCTATAATATTACAGAGATGTAGTTGTAGATACCTTGAAAATGTATATATGACTAAAGTAACGTGAGGTAGATGAAGAGATGTGTCTTGTTCCAAAGAACTGCTCCAAATTGCTGTGTGCAGAGGTCTGCAATATGGGCACGGTCCATGCTTAGCATAATTGTGATGAGAAGAATTACTTTATGTCGTAGTTCCTTGGTCCGTGGTAGACAGTTCATGTTTGTAAGTAAACACCTGAGGGTAAAAGTGTCACAAGCGAATGCGTGTGCACTCTTGGGGATATCAGGATGAAGTTATTCTTGTCTTTCGCCAGCGAAGACCATGATTATTACCGTATAAATTAAATGTTAACCTGGCGTAAAATATACCGATTAAAGTGATGAGTTTGATGATCGTTAATGTCCTCTGTGAAGCAAATGTAACAGAGAAATATGAATAACAACTGATCGCCGTGTACAGCGCGAAATTGTATGTAAATGTTGTAAATACTGTTCATATGTAGGATTTTGCTTACTGCTTGGCCACATATATATAGACAGTGTACTAGAAAGATACTAAACAGTAAACGATCTGGACCACTGTATGAGGGTGAGTGAAGCGGGACACTGTAAACGCGCTAAACAGACAGTAATATGTGAGTAGTGAACACGCCCTGTTAGTCCGACACGGGATAAAATTATTAGTGTGGATGTGAGAATTTCGTCCTGATATACCAGCGAATGTGCTATTTATAGTGGTGATTGTGGTGAGCTACACTTCTGACGCGGCCTGTGATGGATGTGTGCAGACGGTGGCGAAGCGCAGTGAGGTTAAAGTGGTTATTGGCAAATTGTTTTCGGAAAGCGCCAGCAGTAATAACTCAAATTTCACGGCCAGCCCTTGGGAGCCCGAATCGCAATATACCACATAGCCTGCCCTATGTACGTGTCCTGAAGAGCATGCATGTTAGCATCAAATGAACTTTTCGTAACTCATAAATACAGGTTGACAGTTATTGAACTATAGGGAAAAAAACATAAATTACTTAAAAATTACGGCTGCACACACTTTATTCGACATGAAAACGTTACTACAGATATTGGGATTTACGTTATGGCATGTTCGATAAGGCTGCCATCATTGGCTATTATGTGGCGCAAACGAGTAGCGAAATTCTGCGTGACCCCTTGAAGTCTAGGAAGATCAATGCTGTCGATGACCTCCTGAATGGCTGTTTTCAGCTCAGCAACGGTTTTGGAGTTATTGCCGGACACCTTGTCTTTAATATAGCCTCGCAAAAAGGAGTCCCATGTGTACATGTCCGGAGAATATGGCGGCCAATCGAGACCCATGCCAGTGGCCTCTGGGTACCCCAGAGCCAGAATGCGGCCCCCAAAGTGTTCCTCCGGACCATCAAACACCCTCCCGCTTCGATAGGGTCGACCTCGGTCTTGCATGAACCACATCTTGTCGAAATCAGGGTCACTTCGGATAAAGGGGATGAAATCATCTTCCAAAACCTTCACGTACCGTTCAGTAGTCACCGAGCCATCAAGCAATATCGCACCAATTATCCCATGACTGGACATTGTACACCAAACAGTCACCCGTTGAGGACGAAGAAACCTCCTGATTGCGAAATGTGCATTTAAGTCCCCCACATGCGCCAACAAATTTTGCTTGTTGACGAACCCATCCAACTGAAAGTGGGCTTCGTCGCTAAACCAAATCATGCATGCGCATAATAATTCCCATCATGCCCCGCGGCCAACCGTGCAGTTTGAACGTCCTAAAGCAGACCGTTCCGAAGTTATGACTATTTAATTTCATTTAGTACAGTAAGTGTCACGCTGCATAAAATACAGACGACTAAAATCTTCACTCTAGCATAGACAGTGCCAGGAATTACATAAATTAATGATGTCATGTGCAGTGTCTACGTGACTTGGTGTGATAGCACATGTTCTTATTCAGGCAATAATATGTTGTAAAAATGCAGTATATTTATGAAAGCCCTTGTGTAATCTTATATGTACTCTACGGCTGATGGCGAATGGTGACGGCAACTAGTCATAATCTGGCTAAATCTACTGAGACGAGACAAATTATCGGCAGTTCCAACAGCACACAGCTCTAATAGACCAACCACCTGCTCCATCCATTTACCTGAGAGACCTTCCGTCAAATTCAACACATTTCATAAATGTAAACTTAATCTGTTAAAATTAATTATCACTGTATACTTCAACAGAAACTGCTAGAGGATCGTTAAAATCACACAAATCTTAGCGAAAACCTTCTGAACACTTCACTGAAACATAAATTTGATCTATTTGCTGAGCGAAAATTGTAAACATCTGTGTTAAATGAGGTCTTGCATAACCATGTTATTAAAGCAGATTACTTAATGTTGAATTTCAGAAAGTTCTAATCAACACAGACCAATGAGGTAAATTACCAAGACTTTGTTTTTAGCGAGGTAAACTGATGAATGTGTAACGAATGAAATTATTACTATCATAACTGGAAGAAACGTCATCGCTCTGTAAAAAAAAAACTGTAAATCTACAAATCTTCGTCGGTAGAAGTCCAAACTGTGAAATATTCCTGCAATGTACAAGCATAGTTATTGTGTAAAACCGGGTCAAAATTCTCTGATTTCTGTATGTTGTCTTTATTATAAATGCACTAACTTGCCCTGTGTAATCTAACAATTGGTGACGCACTGTAGCGACTCAGAGGTATCTTTTTTTTGTCTCATATCGACTGATATATTAATTTTTTGATAATTTTATTTTCGTGATTTAGGATGGAACACTATTGTGGTACATGTACTTCGCTTTTGTAGAAGCGAAATAATTTCTTCCTGCTTCACATGTTACAGCCATAGTGACAAACAGAAGTTATTTTCGCAGCACTTTTTATATACCTGCTACAGAGTACTGGCACGAGATGTCAGACGCTTCCAGAGCTGATAAACATACCCCATGAACTTTGTGATTTATATGCTTGCGCCTTCATGTTTACTTATTAAGAGTACATATGAACATTTATTTGCTCATGCTGATATGATGCTAATGACCTATTTATTATGTAAGATATGTACTTGCTGCATTGCGTATGGATTGCATATTTACACATTTCTGTTTTGTTGTCATAACTACTCTTTAATTTAGTATAGAGAAATGCTTATATACTGTGCACGAACATTGAGTTTGGGTTACACTGTGGTATTAATTACAGATTGCTCGCTTGGCAGAGCCTCGTTGTAGGGATTGTGCTGCATCCACTTGTTGACATTCTGTTCTCTACTGGTATATTTACTCGCTATTGCATGTTTTGCTTATGCTCAGTGCTTTACATTTTAGGATACGAAAATGAACTGCTACAATTCTACGAACTACATGGGTACATGAAACTTCATTGAAGTCACATGAACTGGAGGTTCTATGGAAGCCGTATTAATTCATTATAATAGAAAGGAAGCTGATGACATGAAATACCAACACTAGCTTTAGACCATTGACAGTTATTACACTGCATTCTTCGTGAGCAATTGAAATAGCAAGTGACACTGAACACAAAAAATACTCCACATGTTTGCTTCTGTTTTGCCATGATTCTTAAAGTGGTGTACACACTGTGAAATACTACGATTTATTCATTCAAATCCTTATGTGATCATTAATACGGTGTACTCGCACTTACTTACTGAAAGTTATTCAAACTGAAGGCTGTTAGAGGTCATGTATGCATTTCTTTTATTTTATGATATACAAGGAAACCAAAATGTATTTTATCATTCATAATGAGTAGAAGATTTGGCTCAGGTGGATTACACAGAGGTTGTGTGTGGACACTGTGTCTTTGGATTGTATGGGATGATGAATTGAAGTTTGCACTAGGATTTTATCTGTACTTGTTCGAGGAGACTGACTAGAGGAAAGATTTGTTGTGGAAGTGAAATGATGTTGGTAATAAGGTTTATATGTGTCGACGTATTGAAGAGGTATTATTGAAGTATTGATATTACGTGATGCTGATGATTATTGGAGTTTTGGTGGATAAGAGGTAAAGTAAGTGAGGAGCATTTTTTTTTTTTGTTTATATGGAACAAGAAGGATAGAGATGGGAGACTAGAACACTGCAGTGGAAGGAAGATTGTCTACACACACACGCTTTGTTAAATTAATAAGCAGTATATACTTTTTTTTGGAGAGAGGAAGTATTTGCTTATCTTGGCACACTGACAGTTGTTCAGCAACTGTACATTTTGATTTGGCTTGGCAAACATTAGTCTTGACATGATGACTATGACGTTGACTAGCTATTATTGACTATTATACACTGCTGCTACTACTATTTGATACACATGTTGAAGCCGGCCGAAGTGGCCGTGCGGTTAAAGGCGCTGCAGTCTGGAACCGCAAGACCGCTACGGTCGCAGGTTCGAATCCTGCCTCGGGCATGGATGTTTGTGATGTCCTTAGGTTAGTTAGGTTTAACTAGTTCTAAGTTCTAGGGGACTAATGACCTCAGCAGTTGAGTCCCATAGTGCTCAGAGCCAACACATGTTGAAAATCAAATTTTGACAGAATTGCATTTACACAGTTAACACTATTCAATTACACAATAGTACTTAATATGTGGATGAAAGATGAGTGAGTGTGTTTTGTGTGTTTTCCTTTCCTAATCCCAAATAATTGGTACCGACCTACCTCCTAAATATTATTTTACTTGTTTGTTGTGGCTTGCACTGGCACCCATAAATATTATAGGTTTGCTGATATTTGTATATTTGTAATAGTTAATGACAATTATCTGATATCATTTGTGTGTTTATTATAATTTGTCTATTTAGTGTAAGAGCATTGATAATAATTTTGTAAAAGCAATTGTGTGTGCATTCAAACTGTTGTTTGTGCTTACACCTATTATCATTGATGGGTGCCATTGGAAATGTTTAATTTCTGCTGCTGAATTCTGATGAACTGTTTAATTATTGCTGCTGAATATTATGGACTGTTATCTGCACTTGTTCAACATTATTTGGTGCCACTGTTGGAACTGCTCAACCACTGATGAGATGTCACTTGTTGGTGTTTGCACCTGCTCGCCATTGCTGGGTGCCAATGTTGGAACTACTACTATTGATGTGCTGACACTCATTCCTGCCTGCACCTGCTCGCCATTGCTGGATGCCACTGTTGGAACTGCTGCTACTGAAATGATGTCACTTGTTGCTGTCTCCACCTGCTCGCCATTGCTGGTTGCCACTGTTGAAACTCCTGCTATTGATGTGATGACCGTCATTCCTGCCTGCACCTGCTCGCCATTACTGGGTGCCACTGCTGGAACTGCTGCTACTGAGATAATGTCACTTGTTGCTGTCTGCAACTGTTCAACATTGCTGGGTGCCACTGTTGGAACTGCTCAACGACTGATGAGATGTCACTTATTGCTGTCTGCACCTGCTCGCCATTGCTGGGTGCCACTGTTGGAGCTGTTCAAATACTGCTGATGAAATGTAATGGGACTGCTATTTGCACCTGTTGACCATTGCTGGGTGCCACTGTTGGAACTGTCATCTACTCTGAGGAGTGCTACTTGTTTATTGAACTATTGAAAAGATTTTATATGTGTAAACTGATTTATTGTGTATTTACTGTTTATGAAATGTTATGGGTCTGCTATTTGCATCTGTTGACCATTGCTGGGTGCTACTGTTGGAGCTGTCAACTACTCTGAGGAGTGCTACTTCTTTATTGAACTATTGAAAAGATTTTATGTGAATATTTGTGTAAACTGATTTATTGTGTATATACAGTTTATGAAATGTTATGAGACTCTTATCTGCACCTATTCGTCATTGCTGGTGCCATTGATTGAACTGTTTCACTAATCTGAGAAAATATACTTGCGTAAACTATTATGTAAAATTACCTGTATGCAAGCATTTGTATTCCTTTCTGTATTTTTATATATTAGTTTATTGAAGGGTCAGTGCAAAGCCAAAATTTATTTAGTTATGTGACATTTACTTATTAGTATCATTTGTGCTTTTTGGACGATTTTGGTGGTATTTTCACCACCAATGCTGACAAAAATGCTATCAAATTCTAGCCCATGGAGGAGGGGCATATGAAAGGTGGCTACACTGAGTCTCAGTGCCAGAGATTGCGCCAAAGATTATTATTCCGCCGCCTCCACTGGTGCAGTAGTAGTTCAGAGGATGTCGAGTGCAGTTGTTGTTCTGTTGGGCGAGAGAGTAGATGCTGTTCGCTTGATGTAGTGTATAGATGGAAGATGTTGCAATTATCACAGTGTATTTGAGAAAGGAGATGGGCTTTGATTTATGATGCTGGTGTCATGGAATATTTTCGTCAGTATATAATGAGGTAAAAAGGTATTACAGATTTCTTTAATGACAATGCCTCTTGGTCACAGGTACAGTCAACAATGCATCTGGCTCGTGTTCATGTATTAGATTTGTAATTCTGGCTTCTATATGCAATTGTAGTATTTCTGGTTTTTCAATTAGTTCATTGTAAATGCTGTTTAAAATATTTTGTCGTTTTGAGAAAGAACCGAGCCAGATACATGTACGTTGTGTCACACCACGACACACAGAACAGTTACACTTGTGCTTTGTTGTTTCGTAGTTTTTATAGTTGCAGGGGACTTAATTAATCAATTGTGTTAATGGAAATTCCGTGTCATTGTTTATTTTTATTTTATGCAGTCAGATTGCGTGCTAATACTAGTCAGGGCCAACCGGTTACGAGACTTCGTAACCGGTCACACAGCTACTAAAATTATTGCATCTTATTGATTTAATTAAGCCCCCATGCAATATATTAATTTTTTGATAATTTTGTTTTTGGGATTTAGGATCGAGCACTATTGTGGTACATGTACTTCGCTTTTGTAGAAACGAAACAATTTCTTCCTGCTTCACATGTTACAGCCATAGTGACAAACAGAACTTATTTTCGCAGTACTTTTTATATACCTGCTACAGAGTACTAGCACGAGATGTTATACGCTTCCAGAGCTGATAAACATATCACTATGAACGTTTTAAAACCACTAAGTTGGTGGCAGGTATGCTTCCGAAAGTCCAAATAAGAAACATTAATTTTATGGTGTCTCATAGAGAAACTACATTCGTCATAAGCATATTCCCAAAACGTCTTTAAAACAACGTGTTTTTGTCCCAGATGCTACATTTCACAACAAACAAATTACAGCTGGTGCCACAGTGTACTAGCAGTTGTCAGGAGCTTACAGAAGTGGTGCAGCCTACTCCCATGAACGCCGTAAATAAATTCAGTCACTGGTAAGTATACTACCCAGTCCGTGAAAGGGTACATTAATAGCAGATAACTAGTGTTGTTGTTATAGAAAAACTTTCTCTGTCCATTGTGACTGAACTTGCGTCAAAACGGCTAATGTGGCTGTAAATAAATATGTGAAAGGAGCAGCTCCTTCAGTGAAATTGCTTTTCTGAAACCAAGTAGTGTAAATCAAGACATCGTGAGGAACGGAAATAGTTAATTTACAAGTAATTTGTGGTAGTTCTTTAATTGTTGTGCAGATTATTTCTGTATATGGTGCTGATATTACTCAAGGTATAGAAACATCATACAAGCCACTTCTGCCTCTAGTGGTGATTACTGCGGTGGTGCAGAGGAGCATGTCTGGAAAGATGTGCAGCCAATTTACGCGAGTGGGATCGCGCGTTGATGCGATCCGATCCGCCTTCCTCTGTTGAAGCAGATCTAGGCTGGAGAGCAGCAGAAGAAATAACTGTTTGGTTACGTTGTTTCAATGAAATTTGGTACCAACATCATATTTCACGATTAACATCACACTACTGCTAATGTACCGTACAAATTGTAGATAATAAACCACCTTGAATTCATGCTGTTACGATATGTTTGTGACAGTGTGCGATTTGTGCTTTTACCAGGGGGGGGGGGGGGAGGGGATATGTCTTACGGGGCTAGTATAATTATATATGTTACTAGCTTCGACCGTGGCGTTACCCATGGTTAAACAGTTATTTATAAATAGATGTCAATGCCGAAACTCACTATTCACGCGTATGCACTATCAGAAAAGCCATCCCTTGTTGTATCTTTAAAAGTACGTTATAGGTAAAGCTTATTTACAAAATCATCTACGTACAGGTATACGAGGGGAATTCAAACAGTAAAGGCACATTTGTGAAAAGCTGTACTTATTCTGATGATAGAAAACTGAAACATGCGTTATTTTTCTACGTAACCTACCTGGACTTTAATGCAGTTTTCCCGACGTTTTACAAGTTTTTTTATTTCATCAGAAAATACGTTTATCGGTTGCATCTGTAACCAATTTTGCACCACAGCAATGACGTCTTCATCATTTTCAAATCTTCTTCCCTGTAGTGCTTCCGCTAAGGGTCCAAACATGTGAAAATCGCTTGCGGCCAGGCCTGGACTGTTTGGTAGATGTTCAAGCACCTCGAATCTCAACTCCTGTATTGCGCAGGCTCTCCGTTTGGCAGAATGTGGGTGAGCGTTATCTTGCTGCGGGATGACACCTCTTCATAGTTTTCCACGACGTTTGGATCTGATTGCAGGTTTTAGTTTCGTACGCAACACATCACATCCACCATACAATACAGACCTGGCTGTAAACCTCGTTTACGCTGGGGCGACGTCTTGCAACATTGAGGCATGCTATGGAAATGTGGCGTACATTGTCCTGCCATTTAGTTCTAAATGTTTTGAAATGATTAACTACTACATAACACTTTTTCAAAATTAAAAAGCAAACATATTAATAGTAAACTTTCAGTGTTCAGCTCCACAAATTTAAATTATATGTAAAGTCTTACTCCAGTGCGTGGGAAATAAACATCTCACGTTGGGATGCATAAACTAAAACCAGAGGAGGGGTCTGATGCGGAGGGGGGGGGGGGGCAATCCCCCCCCCCCCTGCAAATCGCACACTGGTTTGCGACGTCGACAGAGAGTACGTTGTCAGATTTGACAGTTGCTGTACATACCTGTCACAGGGTCTAGTCACATTAATGTGACCACCGCCTATGTTCGACGCCAACGTGCAGTTACCACTCACAGATGGCAGGTGGCAGCACGAGTGGAGGGTATATAAAGCACGTCGGAGGGACGCGGAATACAGTGCAGTCGTTGTCATAATGCGGAAACGGATCGATTTATCAGACGTCCAAAAGGGCATACTCGTTGGCTTTCTGACTAAGAGCGGAAGCGTATCAGAAATGGCTAAGTTTGCAAACTGTTCACGTGCCTTATGCCTTGATTAAAGTGCCCCTTGCATGGGAAAACTGCACTATCCAAATGACGCGCCGAGGCAACTGTGGTACACCACAGGACATAGATGACAGGATTGGAGATATTTATGGGCGAACAGGCGTGCAAACTGTTGAGCAACTGACCGTCCAGATGAACCATTGGGTTAATAGCAGTGTCTTCTCCATGACTATCCAGTGAACGTTGCTGCATATTTGCCTTCCCAGTGGGCACTTTGTTCATGCACCCATGCTGACAGCTGTTCATAGGCGACGAAGGCTAGAACTTGCGCGGCAATACCACAGCTAGACGTCACACTGAGAGGCGACAGGTGGCGTTTTAAGACGAATCGCGTTTTATGCTCCATCAGATAGTGAGCCGCGCTGCGGCTCTCGTTGGTGCTGCTTGTAGCTTTCCGCCCTCTGTTGGAGGCCAGACCGTATCGTTTAGTTGGCATGGTTGCTGTTGTTTGTCCTCTTCTTGACTGGCGCCACTCGTTTCGCAAGCGTTGCCTGTCCACTAGTGGCAGCAGCGGAGGTTATCGATATGTAATAACAGTTGCCCTATCTTCAGGGCGACGTCGTTGTTTTTCCGGGTCGTGTGAGTGCACCAGTTCAGTTGGGGGCACTCATGAGGATCCAGGTCCGTGCAGTGCGAGAACACGCCGGGACCGCTGGCGGGACGCATGGACTGCCGGATGGAAGGCCTGTGGTCACGAGGGTGCACGACCTTGTCGTAAACGGGATCAGTAAGCTTTAAGATGAGTGCATTTCAATCCAAGTAGAGCGGAGTCAGTCACCCGTGTGGGCCCCGTAGTACGTATTTGATGTTGTGACAGATTATCGTATCACCGTCATGTGCAGTTTAGTGGATCTGCATTCCGCTTAGTACTTGAAGACCCAACTGTGTTAAAAGCACTCGCCTCAGTGATTAGACGGTGTGGTTGCACAACTGTGAATTAATAAAGCAGTGAAGAGATTTGTTTCATTCTGCCAACCATCGTCAGAGTTGCCACAGTGAGTTCATTGTGTATTTGTGTACCTACTAAATTTGATGTCACTCTTTTGGTTCAACACAACACGTTAAATAAGAGTAGCTTGTTGCACATGAATAACGTTTACTGCTCCCCCAAAAAAGTTAAGAACCTGGCAAGAACTATTCTTGGTTCATGTCAAGACACATTAATAATATAGTAGTCCTAATTACGGACAAAATATTGAATGGTCCAAACCATAAATTAGGACACAGTGCACCAAGAGATAGCTGAAATACTAAAAATCACGAGAAATGACGAGACCAGCCCAGACAGGGGGAGCTGAAATTGCTTTTAAGGAAACAAAATACTATTCTCTTACCAAACTTTTGGTATACATGTTGTCGTGTCGCGTCGACATTATTACCGATTAGCCGGCCGCTGTGACCGAGTGGTTTTAGGCGCTTCAGTCCGGAACTGCGCAGCTGCTATGGTCGCAGGTGCGAATCCTGCATCGAGGATGGCTGTGTTTGATGTCTTTAGGTTAGTTTAAGTAGTTCTAAGTCTAGGGGACTGATGACATTAGATGTTAAGCCCCATAGTGCTTAGAGCCACTTCAACCGTTTGAATTACCGATTAGCACGCGGAAACTGATTTCTGACCATACTGTATTGTGTTGCGGGATCAATGGCCGGTACCGATGTAGCTAGCATGCACATTTGTGCATAATGGCGGCAACTCACTCGCGGACGATGGTCGTGAACTTGCACTTAATAAGAACTGGCTTCTACTGGCTTTTCGTGAGAGCCTCCTGTCACTTCCGTGTCCCAAGACCCAACGACAGTGTCTGCCTCCGCTGACAGGAAGAGGATCTCCGTGACCATCTAACAGCTCGTTAGACACCCTGAAGGCGGTGTCGGCACCCTCACAGTTGGGACACCTGAAATAGCGGGTCCTCCCCAAAAACGACGGAGAGGTCTGTGTTCCTCCGCCGCCGATGATACAGAATTGGTGAACACCAGGGTGTAACAGTTCGTTGTGTCACTGTGGTGAAAACTGCTGCTCAAATTGTTGCTGTAGATGCAGTACGATGTCCCAGAGCCATACGCCGAACATTCTATCAGCAGTCGTTTACAGTGGCTACATTCCTGCCAAGTGTTTCTGCAGTATAACTGAAGCAACATCTCGTAGCCCTGTTGCATGGCCTCATTAAAATTCGGTGAGGTGCTAACAAGGGTGTCTTTGTTGCCTGAAGGGCATTCCTAACTAACATCAATTCGCCACGTCCAATCTCAAAGGTAACCAACTCTCACGACCACTGCAGCGTGTATTTAAAGCAAACCTGATTTGCATCGTCATAGTGGCACTACTGTTATGCAATTGGTGAGAAGTTTCAACAGACGTCATCTTTCAAATGTAGAAACACGCCTACAACCTTTAGTTCGTGTCGCGCAACTCGTTCTTGGTGTTTCGATTCTTTTTTCCGCCAGTGTACTATCGTTTGATGTTTGAACTGCACAGTTCAGACACTGTGCTCTAAGGTCAAGTGCTAATATTGGAAAGAGCACATTTATTTTGACCGATTGTTTCTTTGTGAATGGAATTTGTATTGACTGATTTGATTCAGTGTGAAGCAGTTAAGTAAATTTTGTGTAATAATTATTATACGTTATTATGCTGTTCAAGAACTTTACCTGTGACGAAACTTTTTTTTAACTTAAATTTTTATCTCATTCGTCAGTTTGGCTGCGAGTTTGAATTTTATATTATAAGGGGTTTGTAACATATATTACAAAACGTTGTGCATGTAATCTACCCAGTCCTACCACTCTCGTGCTGCTCCATAACAAAGATTACTTTCGTCTTTGTTGATCCATTATGGAATGTGGGACAACGGCTGGCATGTATTTCTTGATGCAATCATTTATCAACAGCCTGCCCACTAAGAGCTGTTGCATAACGATTTGATTCACGGATCCAGTTATATGGCTCCTTCCGTGTATAGCGATTTTACGACTATGACGTGTGGGGCCTCAAGATGGCATCAATGTAATGCCGAAACTGGTAGCACATGAGAAGTTCACAAAAAGCCGGCCGGTGTAGCCGTGCGGTTCTAGGCGCTTCAGTCAGGAACCGCGTGACCTCTACGGTCGCAGGTTCGAATCCTGCCTCGGGCATGGATGTGTGCGATGTCCTTAGGTTAGTTAGGTTTAAGTAGTTCTAAGTTTTAGGGGACTGATGACCACTGATGTTAAGTCCCATAGTGCTCAGAGCCATTTGAACCATTTGAACCAACTTCTACAATACATACGGCTATTGGTAAATTATTTCATCAAGAAATATTTATTTCGTCCGTTTCTTAATCTTACCTGGTACAGCAGGCATCGGTCGTCGCACCCAGCTTTCCTATATTCAGTAACTATGGGACCTGTCCAAGAAAAACAAAACGTTTTAGAAGATATTTGGCTGAGGCCAGTTATATGGTACGTGGGTAAGAATACTAAAAGTTATTTCAGACGTAAAGTGTAATTAATCCAACAAAAGCAAGTATAGCAGTGAGAAGTGGCTACAATATTCCATCCAGCTATCTACTGCCGAGTGCCCCACATGTTCAAATATTAAAATACAAAATTGTTTCTATTAATTCCTACTGCAAACAATACTACCCACGAGGGCATCAAAAGCTTCCTACCATCGCAGTCTAAATGACATAACGCAGTGAAACATCGGACACTGAAATGACAGTGAGTGTTCATAACATGTTGATACTTCATCATGGAGATTGGTTTTAAAGTTTCTTGACCACATTAAATGACTGGAATACATGTGTAGATATATGTTGTTGCGCTTATTTTATTTTCATTAAATTTTTTCCTGTCGATAGCCGAAGTTCTTAAATATTCCTTTCGTGCGAGTCAATACTTTCCTCTTTCGCAAAATATTATCAATTTATAAGAATACTTTCTAGGGCATTTATTGCGTTTCAGTAATTGTGAATGTGTTCTTTAATTAACTATAGTAATCCAAGTGTGCAAACTTACATAACCATCAATCAAACATAGAATCGAAACTTAAAATAAAGTAAACATTTATACTTTTTCATTCTAAGTATGGTAAATCAAAAGTACTTTCAAAGCCTAACACTAAATTTTTGATTCTTTTGTAAGAATCAACAAATTCAGATGCTCTTAATGATAGATGCATGAGTGATCAAGAAGTGAAAAGATTATGGCCATCAAAAATCGTGAAACTTTTAAAATGCTGTTATTCACAATTAACTAAAAACATTCCACTCATCAGCTGTTCAGATAAATGTAAGAGTAATATACAAACCACACGTAAGGGGATCTGGTTCATAATTAGTCTGTTTTGCCAGTTCTATGCACCGATCAGAACATGTCAACTTTGGAGGGCGGGCTCCTGCAAAAAGATACAATGTTACAGTGTAAACGTGAGTTATATATGTATTCTATATGTTATTCATCTTACACGAGAGGCGCCTTGCCACGGTTCACGCGGCTTCCGCAGTCGGAGCTTCGAATCCTCCCTCGGGCATGAGTGTGTCTTCAGCCCTGAGCGTAACTCAGTTTAAGTTAGATTAAGTAGTGTGTAAGCCTAGGGACCGATGGCCTCAGCAGTTTGGTCCCACAAGAACTTAAGACAAATTTCCAAATTTACACCACAGGAAAAGAGACTTGGCTTGTCTGAAAGACCCAAAGGATAGTACAGTTTTTACTGTCAGATTGAAAAGGTTCACATGCGACAACTCGGTGACGTGCCTGTACTTACCATTATCATATGACCTTCCAGCTAAGTGAGTATAGTTCCGTCAGCTGCAAAAACTTAGCGCATTAACATCGTATCTATAGAAATTACATTCACTCGCGTGTAATACGAGTACATCGTTGTAAATGTGACACACTTTGTACACAACTAGAAGATTATTCAGTTTCATCAACACGAGCGTTCTTCCACTACACCCCACACACCTCACTGCATACCGTCACATTCTTATAGATGTAAATACGCTAGAGAAGTGAAGCAGTGTGTGAGATATCGGTAAAACGTGAGCTCCAGACTTCTCACTGGACGCCGCAACATCCATGGTCCATACCTCCCAGCGCTCAGAGCTCAAATTGCGTCACACAACTTGTAGGAACGTTAATCATGTTAACCGTCTCTCTCTAAAATAAAGTCCCCAATAACCGAGTGGTGTCAAATAATCTGTGAATCAACAATGGAGGCAAAATTCAGAAACTTGTTGATTAGCTCAGTTTGCTCAACAACAACATATTCCTACACGAACAGCGCAAAATGCAGAATTACGTGAAACGTTGAGCAACAGGTATGTCAAGTCAAACACGCTCACTGAACGCTACGAAGAATTCAGAAACCTGTTGAAACTGGGAAGGGCATTTCGGCTGCAATGCCTAAATGAGGCATGCTCATTCGACTGTATTCAACGATGCGAGATCCGGCTCGGCTTCTAACAACCCTACCACAACAAAGGTCAAAAATTAATTGTGATTGTAGTGTTGCTCACGATGCTAAATACTGCATTTTCGGGCAACAACAAAGTTATACACTCCTGGAAATGGAAAAAAGAACACATTGACACCGGTGTGTCAGACCCACCATACTTGCTCCGGACACTGCGAGAGGGCTGTACAAGCAATGATCACACGCACGGCACAGCGGACACACCAGGAACCGCGGTGTTGGCCGTCGAATGGCGCTAGCTGCGCAGCATTTGTGCACCGCCGCCGTCAGTGTCAGCCAGTTTGCCGTGGCATACGGAGCTCCATCGCAGTCTTTAACACTGGTAGCATGCCGCGACAGCGTGGACGTGAACCGTATGTGCAGTTGACGGACTTTGAGCGAGGGCATATAGTGGGCATACGGGAGGCCGGGTGGACGTACCGCCGAATTGCTCAACACGTGGGGCGTGAGGTCTCCACAGTACATCGATGTTGTCGCCAGTGGTCGACCTTGGACCGGACCGCAGCGACGCACGGATGCACGCCAAGTCCGTAGGATCCTACGCAGTGCCGTAGGGGACCGCACCGCCACTTCCCAGCAAATTAGGGACACTGTTGCTCCTGGGGTATCGGCGAGGACCATTCGCAACCGTCTCCATGAAGCTGGGCTACGGTCCCGCACACCGTTAGGCCGTCTTCCGCTCACGCCCCAACATCGTGCAGCCCGCCTCCAGTGGTGTCGCGACAGGCGTGAATGGAGGGACGAATGGAGACGTGTCGTCTTCAGCGATGAGAGTCGCTTCTGCCGTGGTGCCAATGATGGTCGTATGCGCGTTTGGCGCCGTGCAGGTGAGCGCCACAATCAGGACTGCATACGACCGAGGCACACAGGGCCAACACCCGGCATCATGGTGTGGGGAGCGATCTCCTACACTGGCCGTACACCACTGGTGATCGTCGAGGGGACACTGAATAGTGCACGGTACATCCAAACCGTCATCGAACCCATCGTTCTACCATTCCTAGACCGGCAAGGGAACTTGCTGTTCCAAAAGGACAATGCACGTCCGCATGTATCCCGTGCCACCCAACGTGCTCTAGAAGGTGTAAGTCAACTACCCTGGCCAGCAAGATCTCCGGATCTGTCCCCCATTGAGCATGTTTGGGACAGGATGAAGCGTCGTCTCACGCGGTCTGCACGTCCAGCACGATCGCTGGTCCAACTGAGGCGCCAGGTGGAAATGGCATGGCAAGCCGTTCCACAGGACTACATCCAGCATCTCTACGATCGTCTCCATGGGAGAATAGCAGCCTGCATTGCTGCGAAAGGTGGATATACACTGTACTAGTGCCGACATTGTGCATGCTCTGTTGCCTGTGTCTATGTGCCTGTGGTTCTGTCAGTGTGATCATGTGATGTATCTGACCCCAGGAATGTGTCAATAAAGTTTTTCCTTCCTGGGACAATGAATTCACGGTGTTCTTATTTCAATTTCCAGGAGTGTATTATGTGGCAGGTGTCATTAGAGCACAGTTAATAAAGTCATTTCTTGAAATAATGGATAAACTAGGCACTCATCTTTTCGTGTTTCACACGCTGGTCTCATTGTGAACTCATGGCTCAATCGCCGAAAATCTAGGTAGTGATGATTCGAAGCTCGAATGCAAGGAGGCCTAGGTGTTATTCTGCGATATTCAAAAGTCTTATAGATATGTTTCATAAACCATTCTTGAAGGTCAAACTTTTGCAAAGTTATGACAATGGTGATGTAAAAAAATGATCAGCGCTCCGAATTTAAGTTACATTTCTTTTTTATTACTTTTGTTGCAATATCACGTAACTCGTTCCGAAAATCACTTCACAATATAAAACATACTCGAAAATATCTTCCTCGCTGTTAAAGTTCACATTTCATAAACTGGCTACAATTTGCGTCTTTTTAACACGACGACCAAAGCTTGACTCTCCAATAAACGCTTACGCGCCCAAAAATCAGAGTTACAAGTACGTCAATGATCATAGTTACAAAAGGAAGAATACACATAAGAATGATATCATTGCAATATATACATAGCGATGTATCGAAGTACCTCTACATTAATGAAATCAAATCTGAATGTTGTCACAGAAATGGTTCAAATGGCTCTGAGCACTATGGGACTTAACATCTGTGGTCATCAGTCCCCCAGAACTTAGAACTACTTAAACCTAACTAACCTAAGGACATCACACACATCCATGCCCGAGGCAGGATTCGAACCTGCGACCGTAGCAGTCGCGCGGTTCTGGACTGCGCGCCTAGAACCGCGAGACCACCGCGGCCGGCGTGTCACAGAAATATGTTAACTATTTTACAGAAACACAGTAGAATATTGCTGGTATCGGGAGGTTGAGGTGAGGTGCCGTAATGGTTACGTAATTCAAGTACCATTACAGGGTGAAGGAAAAACGGAATCAGATGACGAAGAGAATGAATTTTTTTCAGCTCTAGTCAGCCCCCATGCTGACGAGAATCATCACCTGCAAGAAGTCCCAGATTGAATAATTCTGATACAAGGCCTGTAAGGAAAGTAAGGTCCGATCGGTCGCGAAACGAAAACCACGGTGAAAATAAAAAAAAAAATTGTAATCGCAGCAGTTAGCCACACCTTCCAGCTACCTCTCTAAATAGTCGCCGCTCCGACTTACACATTTGTCGTGACGTTGTACAAACTTTCCAGTAGCCTCGTCACGGGAAGCAGCCGCCAATTCTCTAAGCTAGTCTGGCTTTCGTTTTTTATGCCAAAATATCTTCGTAGCCAGCGGTTCGTATATGCAGAGATGACGAACGGAAGGTTCCAATTAAGGGCTGTATTGTGGGTGATCAAACACTTCCGACCGAAAATGCTTCAGGGGCGTCTTCATTGCCCCTGCAGAATGCGGCTGAAAATTGTCTTGAAGAAAGAAACGCATGACATTTATATTATGTGGGCTGCATAGCTTCAGACGAAATCTCTCACCAGATCCACGTGCTTGGCGGGAGACGCTGTTGTTTCAGGCATTTCTGCGTGATCACTTTGTGCCCTGAACTGAAAAGGGTGACGTGAAGCGATCGACAGGTACACTAGAGACAGTGCCAAACACATCTGTGCAAAGTTCCATCGGATACTAAAATTTAGACTTTCACGGGCGGAAATGTCATGTCCATTATAATTTCCGGGCTGTTATGCCGTGGTCGGTTGATGAATTCTGTGTCAATTCCAACGTTTCGACCCCGTCTGCGGGAGACATCTTCAAGGGGGTCTGTAGCTCAATGGAAGGTCCAACACACCCGCTGGCTCGCTACTGACTGTCGCTAAATTCCGTGTCCGCGCGCTCCCGCGCCGCGGCGTGACGTCACGTGTTTTGAAAACGTCAGTGCAATTGGCCGCTGTCCGTTGCCGTCGATCGCCGTTGCCATCACCCAGTAGTGGACCGGTGGTACACATCTTCTTTAACACCGTTTAATTTCACGCCGGCCTCCTTACGATTGGAAACGTTTGGAAGAGCACAAGGGCAATTGTAGAAGAGGAGAAACGTGTAAGTAGGCTGTTTACGTTTTCTTATTGGCAACGTTACGTAGCGCTCTGTATGAAAATCACTGGCTGTGCTGTGTTCAGTCTGTGGCTAGTTTGCATTGTTGTCTGCCATTGTAGTGTTGGGCAGCTCGATGTGAACAGCGCGTAGCGTTGCGCAGTTGGAGGTGAGCCGCCAGCAGTGGTGGATGTGGGGAGGGAAATGGCGGAATTTTGAAATTTGTAAGACTGGATGTCATGAACTGCTATGTATATTATGATTTTTCAACACTATTAAGGTAAATACATTGTTTGTTCTCTATTAAAATCTTTCAAAAAATGGTTCAAATGGCTCTGAGCACTATGGGACTTAACTGCTGTGGTCATCAGTCCCCTAAACCTAACTAACCTAAGGACATCACACACATCCATGCCCGAGGCAGGATTCGAACCTGCGACCGTAGCGGTCACGCGGCTCCAGACTGTAGCGCCCAGAACCGCACGGCCACTCCCAAAATCTTTCATTTGCTAACTATGCCTATCAGTAGTTAGTGCCTTCCGTAGTTTGAATCTTTTATTTAGGTGGCAGTAGTGGCGCTCGCTGTATTGCAGTAGTTCGAGTAACAAAGATTTTTGTGAGGTAAGTGATTTGTGAAAGGCATAGGTTAATGTTAGTCAGGGCCATTCTTTTGTAGGGATTTTTGAAAATCAGAATGCGTTGCGCTAAAAAATATTGTGTGTCAGTTTAGTGTTGATCAGAATAAGTAAAGAGAGTGAATGTTTGAGTACGTTCAGTTTTGCTCAGCTGTTTGAAAAGCCAATAATGTAAGAGGTTTATCAGCACAGTAATTCAGAAATTTTTCTAAGGGGACGTTTCAAACGGAACGATCAGCTGTTGCGGAGCATGCTTTCCAGCCAGGGAACCACGATTTCCGTTTCGAGGAGACGCAAGTACTAGCGGCCACAAGCGGATATTACGAAAGGCTCTACAGGATGGCAATCGAAATCGCTAAACACCCTAATAATTTCAATCGTAGGGAGCAGGGCGTAAAATTAAACGGTATATGGATGCCGGTGTTAAAGAAGATGTGTACCACCCGTCCACTACTGGGTGATGGCAACGACGATCGACGGCAACGGACAGCGGCCAATTGCACTGACGTTTTCAAAACACGTGACGTCACGCCGCTGCGCGGGAGCGCGCGGACACGGAATTTAGCGACAGTCAGTAGCGACCTTCCATTGAGCTACAGACCCTCTTCAAGATGTCTCCCGCAGACGGGGACGAAACGCTGGGAATTGACACAGAATTCATCAACCGACCACGGCATAACAGCCCGCGTAATTATAATGGACAAAGCTCCATCGGATTTTCATAGTGGCTTCCATTTTGCAGCCTAATCAGACCTTACTTTCCGAATATGCCTCGTATTACCACATAGCTACGTTACAGTAAACACAATAAGGAAAACAATAATGATAATCTCTTCTGAAGAGATGGGCAACAACGGTATTAGCATTATCACATCCACGAACGTCCCTGATGGCAACCTTGATAAGCATGTTTCATATTTCTCTCGTGGATGGGATGCACCCTGTGGCACCGCGGAAGTTCGCAGTGCCATACCAAAGCCGTCAACGCGAATCGCTACCACAGACACAGACCGCAGAGGGCTCTCTGCCATCCGCAACAACCAATGGAAGGCAGTCCAAAGACATGCCCTCCCTCTCAGCCCTCTCAGTACAGTAGCGCCCTTGCGCTGTCTTTTATAGTATCGACCATACAAGAGCTCTGTCCCAGTTTGAGGCCTACGCTGCAGCAGTCAGTATACGTATACGACAGCGACATTTCTAATGAAATGCACTTTCGTAAATGTTGCATTTTGAACTGCAAGGCAACAGTTTGTTAATCCGTGCATCAAGGGATTCTTTCACAGTCAGTGACCGTTGTAAATTTCAAGCAATTCTGTGGCAGAGAACTGTGTCAAGGTTAAATAAATCTTTTATTCATTTACGTAATAAAGTGAACTAGTGTTTCATATATTTTAGTCTTATAAGCCTTTCTGCCACAGCAATTACAGAATCCACAATCGGACAAAAGTAGTTTCGTCAGGTCACAACTTATCCCTTTCAGTAAAAAAAAGGAGTATAGTCCGACATATTCATAAAAATCGATAACCCACAATCATCTAGTCATAAACCGATCACCTGCTGTGCCCAAATTATTCCGCCTGCGTAGACGAGCTGCCAGCGCCGCTGATTCTTATGCAGGAGACCCGCGTTCCATCTCCTGTCAGGTCGGAGATCTTATCCGCTCAGGGACTTGGTGCTGTGTTGTCCTAACCATCACTTTACCATCATTGACACGCAACTCACCGAAGTGGCGTCAAATAAAATGGCTTGCTCTAGGCGGCCGAACAACCCCAGAGAAGGCCACCTGCCCAAAACTGGCATACGATCATTTCGTTTTACGCAAATTCAACACTTATCTTAAAGATCAGTCGGGTTTTCGTAAAAAGTACAAAATTTCAGCAAATTGAGGCAACTGATGAGCTGAATTAAGTCGCACATAACTGCGCGGGCACAGTGTTCACACTATTAAACACCAGCAATGCATTTGATACCATCAAAATTGGTATATTGCCGAGGCAGTTAAAATATTCATATAATGTGCTTGTGAATTAAAAGGTACCTGAGAACCAGAGAGCAGCGTGTGGTCTGCGGGGGTTGAAAAGCCTTGATGGAAACATTCATTGATCAGCTAAAACATTATGACCACCGAACTACCATCGATATAAACCCGTCCACGTGGTAGCAGCGTCACCTGCCGAGGAATGACTACTAGTCAGATACGCTCACGGTGCACATAGTATCAGAGCGCGTGCTGTCCCTGTGTACAATGGAGAAGGCGCGCGATCTATCTGAGTTTGATCAAGGGTGGACTGTGGTGGCAGAGCCTTGCATGGTGTGACGAATCCCGCTATCTTCTTCATCATGCGGATGGGAGGGCGCGAATCCGTCAACTTCCAGGGAAACAGCCCCTTGACACCTGTACTGTGAGACGGAGACAAGCTGGCGGTGGCTCCATTAAGCTATGAGGAATATTCACGTGGGCATCCGTAGGTGCAGCGGAGCTCGTGCAGGGCACCGTGATGGCCAAAGGGTATCGTACTCTGGTTGCAGACCACGTACACACCTCCATGGCGATGATGTTTCCCGACGGTAATGGCATTTTTCAACAAGATAATGCGTCTTGTCATAAGGCCCACAGTGTTTTGGTGTGGTTCGAGGAACACAGTGGCGAGGACCAATTGTTGTGCTGGCACCCAACTCGCCAGATCTGAACCCGATTGAACACACCCGGGATTTGATTGAACGTGGCGTCAGAGGTCATCGCTCCCCTCCCCGGAATTTAAGGGAATTGGGTGACGTGTGTGTAGGTGTGATGCCAACTCCCTCCAGCGACCTACCAAGGCCTTACTGCTTCCATGCCACGTCGCGTCGCCGCTGTTATCCGCGCCAAAGGTGGACATACCGGCTGTTACGTGGGTGGTCGTAATGTTCTAGCTGATCAGTGTATTTTCGCAGAAGTGCCCCAGGGTTCAGTCCTTGGTTCACTTTTCTTCCCTTTGTGCGTCACCGCATTTTTGTTGATTCTGCCCTGTAAATGTGCGGTAGTGGATAAATGGTGTAGTGGATGTGTGTAAGATGAGCAGGATTCCTGGTAAAAATAATATTGAAGCGGAATTTGTGCAAATAGATTCGATTAGAGCGTGGACGCAGCTGTACCAGCGCATAAGGGATGAGAGTTTAAACAATGATTACACACTCATTGAAGCAAAGAAAGCAGAAAACAAGAACCTTAACAGTTATAGAGATGGCAGTCCATATGATCATAGCTGAGTTGTTCTCACAAAGGGATCCTGCAACAGTATAAATGCAATTGAGTATTGCTCATCAGTGTGGGATCCGTACCAGGTCGGGCTGACAAGGAAATAGAGAAGATCCAAAGAAGAGCGGCGCGTTTCGTCACAAGGCTATATGGTAAGCATGATAGCGTTACGGAGAAGTTTAGCAAACTCAAGTGGCAGACTCTGCAAGAGAGGCGCTCTGCATCGCGGTATAGCTTGCTGTCCAGGTTTCGAGAGGGTGCGTTTCTGGATGAGGTATCGAATATGTTGCTTCCCCCTACTTATACCTCCGGAGGAGATCACGAATGTAAAATTAGAGAAATTCGAGCGCTCTTGGAGGCTTACCGGCAGTCGTTCTTCCCGCGAACCATACGCGACTGGAACAGGACAGGGAGGTAATGACAGTGGCACGTAAAGTGCCTTCCGCCACACACCGTTGGGTGGCTTGCGGAGTATTGTTGTAGATGTAGGTGTAGATGTAAATTTCGTTCCTATGATGACGAGCCCCAGCTTTACTCAGGTGCCTCACCAAGAGCCATTGTCCAAGCGAATAACCTAGAACTTTATCTAAGTATGATGACGTCCTGAGTATCTTCTGTATCCCAGCAGAAATTAACTAGTTCTAGATTTCATGTGCAATGCCCTTTCGTTCTTCTTAACGGTGTCCAACAGCATATCAGTAAACGATCAACGTCACGGGTGAGATTTCGGATGAGTAACTCAAGTGGGCAGTAAACACTGTTGCAACCTGTAGGAATACTGACTCTTGCCTTTACACCTTTTAGAAGTTTCGAAATGTATTTGCATATGATATGAAACGGAAGTCTGTGCAGTCACACGTTCTGCCGAACCTGCAGTATGGCGATGAAATCCAACCGACAATAGTAGCGAGAGCTCTAGGCGGTTACAACAAACCGTAAATAACTGTGTGCGCTGCATCTGCAACATTCGGCAGTACCCATATCATTGCCTCGTACTCTCGAATAGGACTATTATGGCTGGACAAGTCACGTGACTACCGAAAGCTATGCCTACATCATCGACTCTTCAAAGCAGATGTATCCCACTATTTCTTAGCATCAAAGGTCACATCCTGTCATCTCGTCACGCCCATGATACAAGGACTCACTTATGGAGAATAAAATAATCTTCACAAGATACATAGCGACTGACTGCCGCAAATCCTTCCACACTAACAAAACAGGAAGAAGACATCTGTTCCTAATTATTTGCTTCTCTTCGTCCCTGAAACTGATCCTATTGTGATTGTAACGGACGCCTTCAACAAGAAGGCTAATACACTACTGGCCATTAAAATTGCTACACCACGAACATGACGTGCTACAGACGCGAAATTTAACCGACGGGAAGAAGATGCTGTGATATGCAAATGATTAGCTTTTCAGAGCATTCACACAAGGTTGGCGCCGGTGGCGACACCTACAACGTGCTGACATGAGGAAAGTTTCCAACCGATTTCTCATACACAAACAGCAATTGACCGGCGTTGCCTGGTGAAACGTTGTTGTGATGCCTCGTGTAAGGAGGAGAAATGCGTACCAGCACGTTTCCGACTTTGATAAAGGTCGGATTGCAGCCTATCGCGATTGCGGTTTATCGTATCGCGACATTGCTGCTTGCGTTGGTCGAGATCCAATGACTCTTAGCAGAATAAGGAATCGGTGGGTTCAGGAGGGTAATACGGAACGCCGTGCTGGATCCCAACGTCCTCGTATCACTAGCAGTCCAAATGACAGGCATCCGCATGGCTGTAACGGATCGTGCAGCCATGTCTCGATCCCTGAGTCAACAGATGGGGACGTTTGCAAGAGAACAACCAACTGCACGAACAGTTCGACGACGTTTGCAGCAGCATGGACTATCAGATCGGAGACCAAGGATGCGGTTACCCTTGACGCTGGATCACAGACAGGAGCGCCTGCGATGGTGTACTCGACGATGAAAGTGGGTGCACGAAAGGCACAACGTCATTTTTTCGGATGAATCCAGGTTCTGTTTACAGCATCATGATGGTCGCATCCGTGTTTGGCAACATCGCGGTGAAAGCACATTGGAATCATGTATTCGTCATCGCCATACTGGCGTATCACCCGGCGTGATGGTATGGGGTGCCATTGGTTACACGTCTCGGTCACCTCTTGTTCGCATTGACGGCACTTTGAACAGTGGACGTTACATTTCAGATGTGTTACGACCCGTGGCTCTACCCTTCATTCGAACGCTGCGAAACCCTACATTTCAGCAGGATAATGCACGACCGCATGTTGTAGGTCCTGTACGAGCCTTTCTGGATACAGAAAATGTTCGAATGCTGCCCTGGCCAGCACATTCTCCAGATCTCTCACCAACTGAAAACGTCTGGTCAATGGTGGCCGAGCAACTGGCTAGTCACAATACCCCAGTCACTACTCTTGATGAACTGTGGTATCGTGTTGAAGCTGCATGGGCAGCTGTACCTGTACACGCCATCCAAGCTCTGTTTGACTCAATGCCCAGGCGTATCAAGGCCGTTATTGCGGCCAGAGGTGGTTGTTCTGGGTACTCATTTCTCAGGATCTATGCACCCAAACTGCGTGAAAATGTAATCACATGTCAGTTCTAGTATAATACATTTGTCCAAAGAATACCCGTTTATCATCTGCATTTCTTCTCGGTGTAGGAATTTTAGTGGCCAGTAGTGTAGTTACAGCATCTTAACAATCATCTGGCCAATGACTACATGAAAGCGATACGTATTGTGAGAACCAAGTATAAGTTAGAGAGATGGAAAAAAAGTGCGTGCATCATAGGTCAAGCATTAATGTACGACTGGCGTTGAATAAGTAATGCAGAACATTTTCTTTCTCAGCTAATTTCGACTGAAAAAATGCGGGGACATCGTGAAATACTCGTGCTTAAGACCTTACAGTTTCATGAAGTCCCGATAGCCTTCAAAATGGTCTATGTAACGGAGATGCGTTCAAACCAGAGAGCTGTCATTGAGTTTCTTTTGGTAGAAAACCGGAGCAGCGCAGGTGTTCACACGCGCTTGCAGATTGTCTATGGAGGCCTGGAAGTGAGCAAAAGCACGGTGAGTCGTTGGGCGAGGCGTCTGTCAGCATCGCAACAAGATCGCGCAAACCTGTCCCATCTCCCCCGTGCCTCCCGGCTGCATGCAGCTGCGACTCCTGCAGTGTTGGAACGGGCGTATTCACGGCCAAGAAAAGGCAAATAAACTTCTCCTTCTCCATGACAACGCAAGGTCTCACACAAGTCCGCGCACCCGAGAGGACCTCACAAAACCTCACTGGACTGTTCTCCCTCATCCACCCTACAGCGCTGATCTCACATAACCGACTTTTATCTGTTTGGCACGATGAAGGATGCACTCCGCGATAAGCAGTACGCGGATAATGGGGGGGGGGGGGGGGGATTATTGACGCAGGAAGACGTTGGCTCTGACGTCGATCATTAGAGTGGTACCACGTGGGCATACAAGTCCCCTCAGCAAGGTGGCGTGATGCCGTCACACTGAACAAAAATTATGTTGAAAGATAGGGTTTTGTAGCCAAGAGAGTGGGAAATAATATGGTGTGTTGAAATACTGAACAAACCAACCTACCTTCATAAAATTTTTTGTCGCATTACTTATTGAGCGTCTGTCGCAGAATCCCAGCTGTGTACACCCATAAAAGAAAATCAGACGTAAACTCATTCTCTGTTGTTGTTGTCCGCCTCTTCAATAAGCTGCGCAACACACGGGGCACAGTTCAGTGGCCTCTTGTCTTTACGAAACAGCCGAATCAGTTCCTTCAGCGTACCTAATAACATTATCGTAAAAAATTAACAAATACATCAAATTTCTTGCTGTGAATCAATAAGCAATTGTTGCCATCTTCTCCCAGTTATGTTTCCTTTTTTTCCGTTTGTTAATCAATCGCACAACACTTCCCAAATATCTCACGAAATAAGCGTCAAACGAAAAAACTACAAAGAACGAAACTTGTCTAGCTTGAAGGGGGAAACCAGATGGCGCTACGGTTGGCCCGCTAGATGGCGTTGCCACATGTGAAACGGATATCAACTGCGTTTTTTTTAAATAGGAACCCCCATTTTTATTACATATTCATGTTGCACGTAAAGAAGTATGAATGTGTCAGCTGGACCACTTTTTTCGCTTTGTGGTAGATGGCCCTGTAATAGTCACAAACATATGGCTCACAATTTTAGACGAACAGTTGGTAACAGGTAAGTTTTTTAAATTAAAATACAGAACGTAGGTACGTTTGAACATTTTATTTCGGTTGTTCGGTTGTTCCAATGTGATACATGTACCTTTGTGAACTTATCGTTTCTGAGAACGCATGCTATTACAGCGTGATTACCTGTAAATACCACATTAATGCAATAAATGCTCAAAATGATGTCCGTCAACCTCAATGCATTTGGCAATGCGTGTAACGACATTCCTCTCAACAGCGAGTAGTTCGCCTTCCGTAATGTTTGCACATGCACTGACAATGCGCTGACGCATGTTGTCAGGCGTCTTCGGTGGATCACGATAGCAAATATCCTTCAAATTTCCCCACAGAAAGAAATCCGGGGACGTCAGATCCGGTGAACGTGCGGGCCATGGTATGGTGCTTCGACGACCAATTCACCTATCATGAAATATGTTATTCAATACCGCTTCAACCGCACGCGAGCTATGTGCCGGACACCCACCATGTTGGAATTCCGTTATTGCAGTGAAACATCTTGTAGTAACATCGGTAAAACACTACGTAGGAAATCAGCATACTTTGCACCATTTAGTTGCCATCGATAAAATGGGGGCCAATTATCCTTCCTCCCATAATGCCGCACCATACATTAACCCGCCAAGATCGCTGATGTTCCACTTGTCGCAGCCATCGTGGATTTTCCGTTGTCCAGTATCGCATATGATGCCGGTTTATGTTACCGCTGTTGGTGAATGACGCTTTGTCGCTAAATAGAACGCGTGCAAAAAATCTGTGATCGTCCCGTAATTTCTCTTGTGCCCAGTGGCAGAACTGTACATGACGTTCAAAGTCGTCGCAATGCAATTCCTGGTGCATAGAAATATCGTACGGGTGCAATCGAAGTTGATGTAGCATTCTCAACACCGATGTTTTTGAGATTCCCGATTTTCACGCAGTTTGTCTGCTACTGATGTGTGGATTAGCCGCGACAGCAACTAAAACACCTAGTTGGGCATCATCATTTGTTGCAGGTCGTCGTTGACGTTTCACATGTGGCTGAACACTTCCTGTTTTCTTAAATAGCGTAACTATCCGGCGAACGGTCCGGACACTTGGATGATGTCGTCTAGGATACCGAGCAGCATACATAGCACACGCCCGTTGGGCATTTTGATCACAATAGCCATACATCCATACATCAACACGATATCGACCTTTGCCGCAATTGGTAAACGGTCCATTTTAACACGGGTAATGTATCACGAAGCAAATACCGTCCGCACTGGCGGAATGTTACGTGATACCACGTACTTATATGTTTGTGACTATTACAGTGCCATCTGTCACAAAGCGAAAAAAGTGGCCCAACTAAAACATTCATATTTCTTTACGTACTACACGAATATGTAATAAAAAATGGGGGTTCCTATTTTAAAAAAACGCAGTTCATATCCGTTTGACCTATGGCAACGCCATCTAGCGGGCCAACCATAGCACCATCTGGTTTCCCCCTTCAAGCTAGACGACTTTCGTTCTTTGTAGTTTTTTCGTTTGATGGTTATTTCGTGAAATATTTGGCCTGGTCACTATCAATGGACCACCCTATATACATACGCCCATTACTCCCGATTCTCGAAAGTAAAATTACTTTTAATGTTTTTGTACTGTGCTCATTAACAAATACTGCTCATTAACAATACTGCTCGCGTTGGTCGAGATCCGATGACTGTTAGCAGAATATGGAATCGGTGGTTTCGGGAGGGTAACACGGAACGCCGTGCTGGATCCCAACGGCCTCGTATCACTAGCAGTTGAGATGTCAACAGATGGGGGCGTTTGCAAGAGAACAAACATTTGCACGAACAGTTCGACGACGTTTGCAGCAGTATGGACTACCAGCTCGAAGACCATAGCTGCGGCTACCCTTGACGCTGCATCACTGACAGGAGCGCCTGCGATGGTGTACTCAACGACAAACCTGGGTGCACGAATGGCAAAGCGTCATTTTTTTGGATGAATCCATGTTCTGTTTACAGCATCATGATGGTCGCATCCGTGTTTGAGGACAGCGCGGTGAACGCACATTGGAAGCGTGTATTCGTCATCGCCATACTGGCGTATCACCCGGCGTGATGGTATGGGGGGTGCCATTGGTTACACGTCTCGGGCACCTCTCGTTCTTATTGACGGCACTTTGAACAGTGGACGTTACATTTCAGATGTGTTACGACCCTTGGCTCTACCCTTGATTCGTTCCTTGGGAAACCCTACATTTCAGCAGGATAATGCACGACCGCGTGTTGCAGGTCCTGTACGGGCCTTTCTGGATACAGAAAATGTTCGACTGCTGCCCTGGCCAGCACATTCTCCAGATCTCTCACCAATTGAAAACGTCTGCTCCATGGTGGCCGAGCAACTGGCTCGTCACAATACGCCGGTCACTACTCTTGATGAACTGTGGTATCGTGTTGAAGCAGTATGGTCAGCTGTACCTGTACACGCTCTGTTTGACTCAATGCCCAGGCGTATCAAGGCCGTTATTACGGCCAGAGGTGGTTGTTCTGAGTACTGACTTCTCAGGATCTTTGCACCCAAATTGCGTGAAAATGTAATCATTTGTCAGTTCAAGTATAATATATTTGTCCAATGTATACCCGTTTATCATCTGCATTTCTTCTTGGTGTAGCAATTTTGATGGCCAGTAGTGTAGTCTGAGGTGCGATAAGCTACAACTCTCGTTCACTTTTTGTGTTCCTGGAGGGGACGCTAACCAGCTCTCGGTACATGCTGAATGTTGTTAGACCCATTCTTTCACCGTCCTTGCAATGAAAAGGAAGCAGAATGCAGGTGGGCCTTATCGAGGAGTACCATCACTTCACGCAGTGTTCTAAGCGTTGTTCTTGGACTGCGTCTGCAAGTCGTCTCAGTTATTGACAATAAATGTCAGCAGTGATATTTACACCTCGGAAAAGTAATTCGTAGTACATCACACCGTCGCTGTTCCACCAGATGCATGACATTATCTTTTGCGGATGTCTTTGTACGGCGAGATGCTCATTTGTTTGGGATGAAACATTCCTTTCATTTCCTTTTGTCAGCGTAAAGAAATCCGTCCTCGTCACCAGTAACAATACGGGATAGGAACGGTCGGTGTTCTTCTTGAGCAAATTGATGACAAGCAAGCAGAGATGCACATTTTGCCGCCCGCTGATATTTGTGATTTTGGCTTAGAGAATGCGATACCCGTACACTAGAGTTTTGAACCTTCCCCATCGCATGCCAATGTCGGACGATGGTGGAACGACCACAGTTCATAAATAAGCCATTTCTCGAGTACACTGACGGGGATTTTTGTGGATTAAAGCATTTACACGATCCTCATCTAACACCGAAGGTCTTCCTGAACTCGGAGAGTCACTAATGTCAAAACGATTCTGCTCAAACGAGAAAATCAGTTTTTTGCTGCCACCTCTCTACTGAACAACAAATGTCGGAAATGTCACGATTTCTCCACTTGGCACTCCATTTTCTAGCGACCACAG
The DNA here is from genome assembly GCF_021461385.2 of Schistocerca piceifrons. Classification (NCBI taxonomy): domain Eukaryota; kingdom Metazoa; phylum Arthropoda; class Insecta; order Orthoptera; family Acrididae; genus Schistocerca; species Schistocerca piceifrons. The sequence continues at coordinate 474,793,248 of NC_060143.1, read as the reverse complement.
CTCCATTCACTACCTCTAAATGAAAAAATGACATTGTGTAAACTCGAATAGCAGCAGTGAACTACAAATAAAAAACGAGAACCGATAAACGAACCCACAGCAACCGAAATACCAACATACAAACGAAAACGCTACGAATTCATGGGCAATGTTAATATGTCCATACAGAATACTGTGCGATGCTATGTTTGTACGATTCTCCTGCGTGAACCATTCCTTAAATGCGATACTTACAACTTCGGTCTCCCTTTTTCTGTGCTCAGCTACCAGACCAGATACAAACAATCATCGTATTTTAATTGTTTCTCTACTATACGCAGACGTGGTGTGAAATGTGACTATATCCTTCCGCTTTTACCGTTTTCCGAAGCGCAATATGTGGACGACATTCTAATCAGGAAATACACCCAGATTACATAACACCACCTACTCTGCACTTCAACGTTAGTATAATACATGGTGGTGGGTAAAGTTCCCGAGGGTTTGCGAGGCCCAAATCCTCCCTTCGGATTTTTATATCGTGTAGCGTGATTCTTCACTCCTAACCTCTCCTTTGCTGTCATCAGCTGTACAATGACGTCGTTCCTTACACCATCTCAAACGTTGTTTATCATCGACTGCACACATGTGTACCCGGCCGCTGTGGCCGAGCGGTTCTAGGCGCTTCAGTCCGGAACCGCGCTGCTGCTACAGTCGCAGGTTCGAATCCTGCCTCGGGCATGGATGTGTGTGATGTCCTTAGGTTAGTTAGGTTTAAGTAGTACTAAGTTCTAGCGGACTGATGACCTCATATGTTAAGTCCCGTAGTGCTCAGAGCCATTTGAACCAGCAAACATGTATAGGTTATAAGGAGCTGCTTGACCATTCTACCCCATTCACTTTTAATTCCCTACGCTGGCCTGAAAGCCGGTAGCACTTTGGAGCTCACGAATTATTCCTCCCGCTGATACCATGCGATTTTTAACAGTCGTCCTCTGCAGTCCTCTACTGTTGCTGTCAATCAGTACACAAGGACTGCTTGCTCTTGCTTCAGCTGTGGCTGTTTCTTCGAGCTTCTGCTTCACAGTCACATCACCAATAATCGACTTGGGCAGCTTTAAAAGAGTTAAAATGCCCATGATGGATCTGTTACTTAGGTGGAGTCCAGTGACAATTCTGAGAAGGAAACCACTGAGCTCTGGAGGCCAACTTATTGTTTTGTTACTGCTTCTCTACTGAAAACCAAATACTTGTCTTCTTTTATACTGGCGAGCCTGCGTCTCGTGACATCTAGTGGTCAATTCGGCAGTAGACCTATATGGGGATGCCTGTATACTTTTGTTCAGACACTGTATCACTAACGTTACTTGTATAATATCAAATCTTTTAGTTCTTGTAAAAGTGGTATAAAATATTTGTTGCTGTTATCATATCTCCTGCCTAAAATAAGTACCAAAGGTAAACAGTACTATCGCCTAGTTATTTTAAGGATAGACATCATTTTCATCTCCTTCTCACCGAACACAGCTGTAGATGAAATGAACTACAGTAAAATACTGAGATTGTTCTTTAAAACCGTTTAAGAAATCGTCCGTCAGGTTTTCGCAATAAGAACTAAGTCCTCAGCCTTCTGACTGGTTTCAAGTGGCGAGCCACGAATTCTTCTCCTTTGCCAACCTCATCATCTCAGAATAGCACTTGCACCTTACGTCCTCAATTATTTGTTCCACTTAACTCCAGATGGTTCCCTGTCTTATAATGCTGAAGTAACTGACTAGTAATCTCTTTTTCCCGCCTGCTTTCCTGAGTAATGATGTGTTTGTTATCTTCGTTTGGCATAAGTGATCCTTCTCTTATTCTCCTTTTAGTCTCCTCCTTACTTTACGATTAATAAAATTTACCCTGTGGTGCCACAGACGGAAGTTTTCTTTCATCCCAAATGATGAAAGGGCAAAACTCGTGTCACAGTAATGTCTGTTTCTACAGAAAGTAAAAACCGAGGAACAGACAACTCTAGAGATGAAATCACGCAGAGTAGCCGCAAAAAGGGTTGCTGCGTGTCAAGCGTGAACGGAAATTAATGTAATGGAGAAAAAATTTAACTGAAGTGTTTATCATTCATACAGTTGATTCCCATTTCATCACTCAAACAATATTTAGTTAAGGATAATTTATGATTCTTGAATTTTTCCCTGAAATTTAAAGAACAAGGATGTGTGTACAACTCTAGCGTAAAGGGAGGTGGGTTCACCTCACACAAGACGTTATTACGTGCTGTTGGAACTGCTCGCTTACCGACACAGGCGGCGATCACGACGACAGCAATGAGTACCTTCTGCATGGCGACTGATAGTCACAAGTCAGCAACGGGTGTCGCCAACGTTACCCTTTATGTACGAGTACGCGCCCACTGTTTCGGAACGCAAATTTAAGCGGAAAGAATATCAGCTGTAGCGATAACAACTGCAACCTGCATTTCCATCAAGTTTCTTGTAGTTTGCTTCTAACTATCAGTAGCACGTTTAAATGATATTTAATAACTGTCCAAAGAAGAAAAGGAAGTGAAATTCTTTGACGTTATCATAAGCGAGTAGCGTGGACACGAAAGTAAGCCTGATAACGAATGCGGTGTACAAATTATAGTTTCAGACAGTTTTTTCTAAACGTTAAGTTTTTACCTGCACGAATACTGCGATAAGGGCTGACAAACGTGCCTTGGATACTATCCACGTAACTCGTAAGTAGTCTCTGGGAAGGAGTGCAAGGTCACAAAAGGCCGAAGATGTTTATGGCATTCGACGCCCCACATACTCTGATCAGCCAGAATATTATGACCTCCGACCTGCTATTGACGTAAACCCGTCCACGCGATAGCAGCGTCATCTTTCAAGGAATGACTCCTAGTCAGACACGCGCACGTTGCATGTAGTATCAGTAAGCATGCTGCCCGTGTGTAGAATGGGGAAGGCGCGCGATGTATCTTGAGTCTGACTGAACGCAGATTGTGCTGGCCCAGAGACTAAGCACGAGCATTTCGGAAACTGCCGACTTGTCGTGTGTTCGAGCAGTGCTGTGGGGAGTATCTAGAACATTTGGCAAAATCAAGGTGAAACAACGTCCAGACGTCGTGGGGTTGGGTGACCATCCCTCATTACAGATGTCGGACACCATAGGCTGGGTAGACTGTTAAAACAGAACACGAAGCGAACTATGGCCAACTTACATCAGACTTTAATATGAGTACGAAGTCTTTCGCGACGGAGTCCTTGCATGAAAAGTTCTCGGTTTACCTGCCGCTTCAAATTTGGATAAAATCCCAAGCTTTCGATGACTACCTCCGTCATCTTCGTCAGGGGTAAAACTGACTGTCGTGGACCGGTGAGGCTTCAGCTTTTATAAGCGGCGGACGGCTTCTCATTGGCTGAATGACGTCACGGTGAAAACGGCGCGTACAGAGATGGCGGCCTTTATGTCCATAGATTTTGTTTGCGCGCTTTATCCAGCGTTGCTTGCAGCGCCATCCATCGCAACAGGCGGAGAACTCCGAGGAATGTAAGAAGTTCCCTCTGCGCTCTTTCTTTATCAATTGCGCGAAAATGGATATTCTGATCGTGATATCAGATCTACTCTGGCGAAGAAACCTAGGAAGTGCACTGTTCGAACAGATCAAGAGGACCAACACATCGCGCGGCTACCATTCTGCGGTGCAGCGACCAGCAAGATCGGCAGAGTCCTGAGCCGGCAGGGAATCAGACCAGTCTTCCGGCCACCTAGGAATATTAAGGAAATGTTGCGACATCTGAAAGATAATCTTGGCCTGAGAGTACCGGGAATTTACAGCATTCCTTGCGAGTGTGGCAAAAATTATGTGGGCCAGTCTATAAGAACCGTTGCCGATCGCTTTGTGGAACATCAGCGTCACCTGAAATACAGGTATCTAGAAAAACCAGCGGTGGCTGAGCACAGTTTGTTAAATAAACATAAGATTTTATTCGATGAAACCAGAATATTTGGTCACGCTTCAAACTATTGGGATTCTGTCATCAGGGAAGCAGTTGAAATTAGACTGTGTGACAATAATTTCAACAGAGACTCCGGATATGCACTCAGCAATGCATGGAAGCGCGCAGTTGATAAAGAAAGAGCGCAGAGGGAGACTTCTTACAAAAATGGCTCTGAGCACTATGGGACTTAACATCTTATGGTCATCAGTCCCCTAGAACTTAGAATTACTTAAACCTAACTAACCTAAGGACAGCACACAACACTCAGCCATCACGAGGCAGAGAAAATCCCTGACCCCGCCGGGAATCGAACCCGGGAACCCGGGCGTGGGAAGCGAGAACGCTACCGCACGACCACGAGATGCGAGCGAGACTTCTTACATTCCTCGCAGTTCTCCGCCTGTTGCGATGGATGGCGCTGCAAGCAACGCTGGATAAGGCGCGCAAACAAAATCCATGGACATAAAGGCCGCCACCTCTGTACGCGCCGTTTTCATCGTGACGTCATTCAGCCAATGAGAAGCCGTCCACCGCTTATAAAAGCGGAAGCCTCACCGGTCCACGACAGTCAGTTTTACCCCTGACGAAGATGACGGAGGTAGTCATCGAAAGCTTGGGATTTTATCCAAATTTGTCGTGGCAGGTAAACCGAGAACTTTTTATGCATCAGACTTTAATGTTTGGCAGAGTACAATTGTGCCTGAACACACAATGCACCGAACACTTCGACGATATGCCTGCGCAGTCGATGGCCTACGCATGTGCCAATGTTAACACCACGACATCGACGACTGCGACTGAAATGCACACGTGACCATCGGCGCTTGACGTTGTCGCAGTGGCAGAGCACAGCATGGTCTGATGAATCCCTATATGTCCTTCATGCCGGTAGTAGGGTGCGAATCCCTCTTCTTCCAGAGCAACAGCTCCTTGACACCCGCACCGCGCGACGGACACAAGCTGGTGGCGACTCCGTGACAGCCAAGGAATGTCGTTACACCGGTTGCAGATCACGTACATACCTTCACGACGATCATGTTTGTCGACGTCCGTGGCATTTTTAAGCAAGATGATGCGCCATGTCACATGACCAGGAGTGTGGTGAAACGATTGTAGGAACACAGTGATGAGTTCGAATTTATGTGCTGGCCTCCCATCTCACCAGATCTGAACACGATCGAACACATCTGGGATGTGATTAAACGTAGAGGCAGAGTTCATCGCCCTTCTGCCTGGAACAAATAGGAATTAGGTGACGTGTGTGCAGATGTGGTGCCAACTCCCTTGAGTGATCTACCAGGGCTTCATTGCTTCCAAGCCACGACTCGTCGCCGCTGTTATCCGTGCCTAAGTTGGCAGTACTGGCTACCAGGTAAGTGGTCGCAATGTTCTGGCTGATCAGTGTATTGTCTGTCATGTAAACACAATATTGGCTGCTAATGGCAACAGGGGTGGGACTGGATGTATCCAGTGGTCAGCATAGCGCGAGGATACTGAGCGTAGTTGAACTGCTTAGCCGATAAGTATCTCACAACACTGCACCAGTGGTAGTGGTGTTGATACAAAGTAGAGCAATGGAAAACTACGCATTATATCTACAATAACAGTTGCCGAAGCTTTCATTTCGTCTGACGGGAACACAAGGAATGTAGCAGATTGGTTCAAATGGCTCTGAGCACTGTGGGACTTAACAGCTATGGTCATCAGTGCCCTAGAACTTAGAACTACTTAAACCTAACCAACCTAAGGACATCACACAACACCCAGTCATCACCAGGCAGAGAAAATCCCTGACCCCGCCGGGAATCGAACCCGGGAACCCGGGCGCGGGAAGCGAGAACGCTACCGCACGACCACGAGCTGCGGACTGGATGTAGCAGAGTGAGAAAGAAGTGACAGATGAAGTATTAGCATTTGTGCAAGTTGAGGCCATGAAATGTGTGGTGACGTATGCGCTCGACTGTGCGGACATTGTACATGAGGAGTACAATGATGACGATAGGTACTTAACAAGTGAAAGTGATAATGAAACAGGTGTCAAATAATTGAGTTCATCAACCTTGTCGGTCAGGGAGCCCGCAAATCCCGTCTCCAGTGAAACGTAGTAAAGGACAAGCGTTGTCCAATGAGTGGGATAATCCGCAGCATACTAGTATAACAATTATGAACAGATTCGAATAAGTTCGCAGAAATATGACCGCGTATTGCATACGAAAAACTAAGGATATTCAAGGGAGGGCAAGGCACAATTGTTACAAAAACTGGTGCTTACGTGTTTCAAAAATGCTCGATACAACGTACAGGTCGTCATTTTTATTCGTTTTCCGTCTTTTCCTTTAGTTGCTCTAAATTCGTGGAGGTATGTATCGTCTATGCAACTAAATGAAGGCAGTTTGTTTATTGCCATACGCGTTTCGCTTCATTTATTTGGGAAGCCGCATCAGTGGCCTAAAATACTTATTTCTTTTTATAGATACAATAAAGTGTTATGTGAGAGATGTAATATACTCATATATTACATTTTGTCGTGTTTTTCTCTTACTTTTTAGGTAAGAAGCATCTTTTGTAGCACAAGTTCCGCATTGTAAACGTATCGTTCGGTGTTACTTACGATTTCCAGCGCTGTTAACACAAATGTGTGTTCCTGGAGATGTATTTGTTGGTCTTCATGCTCCAGTTGGCCCATTTCTGGTTTTGTTTATAGACATTTTTCACATCGCTTGTTTCACTTTCACTTTCCTTTGGTGATCGACATATGTGTGTTTTCGGTGTTGTTGTGTGTTTGTATGTCTTTTGTTTATGTTGTGTTTAATGTTTTCCATTTGTTGTGTGTGTGTGTTTGTTTGCTTGTGCACGCAGGCGTGTGTGGTTGTGTGTGTGTATTCTTTTTTTAAAAAATAAATATGAGTTTGTGTGTGTGTGTGTGTGTGTGTGTGTGTGTGTGTGTGTGTGTGTGTGATTTGCTGTGTGCTAATGTATTATTTTTTTAATAAATGTTAGTTTGTGTGTGTGTGTGTTCTGCTGTGTGCAAATGGTTCTTTTTTTAATAATTATGCGTTCATGCATCTGTGTATGTGTGTTTGGGGGGGGGGGGGGGAGGAAGGGAGAGAGAGAAGATGGGAAGGAGATTCATTAATTACTTATCCTGGTTAAATTTCGGTTTGTTATTGTTTTGGTGTCTAGCAGGGTCAGGGAGTTTTTGTTTATATGGATTTGGTCATTGAGTACCCTCTTTTCCATTGCGATGGCTCTTTGTAGGTGAAAGTTTTTTTGCAGTGTCAGGAGATTTTTGTTGTGATTATTCACTCGGATAACTGTCATGTCACAATCCATGTTGGATGGTTCATGTCCATGTTTTATCATGTGTTTGGCGAAGGTAGAATGACTGTTTTCATATTTCCAACTTCTTATATGTTCTTTATATCTAGTTTTAGTTCCTGCTTGTCATCCCCAGATATACTGATTTACATTCTTGGCACTCTAGCTGGTATATACCTGCTCCTTGATATTATCTGGTTTTTCTGTTGTTTGTAAATGTGATTGGAGTGTGTTTCTTGTTATGTAAGGTATTTGTAATCCCTGTTTCTTTAGTATATTTGCTATCTTGTGTGTTGTTTTGTGTTTGTATGTAAGAGTGTACCATTTTCCTCTGTTATTCATGTCATGAGTGTTATTGTTTTGTGTTTTCGTGTGTGCTGTAGTGTATGTGGGGTTCTGTGCTCTCTGCTAAAGTTATCAGCGTTTATTAACAACCCAACATTGTTGATCAACATAATACAAAAAAACTGAACACGTCACAGCAAGAACATTGCTACACACATACAACAAACACAAACGAAAAATCAGAACACTCACTAACAAAAATAACCATAAAGAACAGCATGACAATGTGCAACACACCCATCACCACAAATTTCACCCGAAATAAATACATCTCACAGATACACAATTAACAGAAAAAGGAACACACCTATTAGAGAAAGGGTTCAAACACAACATCAGCACAAAAATAGATAACCACTACATAGAAAACTTTATTGTAGAAACAGATAACATCCTGACAGAGGAAGAGAAAAAACAAAATAAGACTATAAATATTGGGCTAACACAAGAACTAGTGAAGAAAGAAATAAATAACATAATCACCATGTTAAAGAAAGAGCAAAACAGTAAACCTCATACATAGAAAACACTACTAAGAAATTAAAAGAAAAACTACAAGCTAACAACATTATAGTCACAAGAGCTGATAAAGGGAGCAGCACAGTACTGATCAATAAAGAACAATATACAGAAAAAACTAAAGATTTCATCTCTTCTAACAATATCACAAAACTAAAATCTGATCAACGAGCAAGCTTCCAGACACACACAAAAAAACCTCAAGGATATCAGACACATACTAACAGATAAACAAAAACAACATATCACACAGAAGAACCCAAAAGCACCAACAGTCAGAAGCCATCTCAGTGGAATTCCCAACTTCAGGAACACTGGTAAACATATTAATCAACCACATAGAAAACACAATCTGTGATACAGTCATCACAAAGAAAGGATATAAAAATTTTTACTGGTTACAAGTATGTCGACGAAATAAACTATATGGTAGATGAACCAACAGAAAAAATTGATAAACTTCATACAGATACAAACAACATACATAAAAATAACCACATTGCCAAGGAAAAAGAAACACAAAAGCATATACATTTCTTGGATATAACAATAAAGAGAGAGAACAATAAACACATAATGTTACTTAAAATCCGTCTTGATTGCAAATTTTTTATTCATATGACCCGTTTCGGTTCATTCAGAACCATCTTCAGATCTGATATTTCAGTTACAGGAGTAACCCGTCCAAATCCAGCAACTTTCACATGACATGTCACATCATCTGTGACGTAGCATGTGAAAGTTGGGTAGCTTTGAGGGATGAAATAGTGAAGGCAGCAGAGGATCAAATAGGTAAAAAGACGAGGGATAGTAGAAACACTTGGGTAACAGAAGAAATATTGAATTTTATTCATGAAAAGAGAAAATACAAAAATGCAGTAAATGAAGCAGGCAAAAAGGAATACAAACGTCTCAAAAATGATATTGACAGGAAGTGCAAAATGGCTAAGCAGGGATGGCTAGAGGACAAATGTAAGGATGTAGAGGCTTATCTCACTAGGGGTACGATAGATACTGCCTACAGGAAAATTAAAGAGACCTTTGGAGAAAAGAGAACCACTTGCATGAATATCAAGAGCTCAGATGGAAACCCATTTCTAATCAAAGAAGGGAAAGCAGAAAGGTGGAAGGAGTATATAGAGGGTCTATACAAGGGCGATGTACTTGAGGACAATATTATGGAAATGGAAGAGGATGTAGATGAAGATGAAATGGGAGATATGACATTGCGTGAAGAGTCTGACAGAGCACTGAAAGACCTGAGTCGAAACAAGGCCCTCGGAGTAGACAACATTCCATTAGAACTACTGACAGCCTTGGGAGAACCAGTCCTGACAAAACTCTACCGTCTGGTGAGCAAGATGTATGAAACAGGCGAAATACCCTCAGACTTCAAGAAGAATATAATTCCAATCCCAAAGAAAGTAGGTGTTGACAGATGTGAAAATTACCGAACTATCAGTTTAATAAGTCACAGCTGCAAAATACTAACACGAATTCTTTACAGACGAATGGAAAAACTGGTAGAAGCCGACCTCGGGGAAGATCAGTTAAGATTTCGTAGAAATGTTGGAACACGTGAGGCAATACTGACCCTACGACTTATCTTAGAAAATAGATTAAGGAAAGGCAAACCTACGTTTCTAGCATTTGTAGACTTAGAGAAATCATTTGACAATGTTGACTGGAGTGTCTTTTTCAAATTCTGAAGGTGGCAGGGGTGAAATACAGGGAGCGAAAGGCTATTTACAAATTGTACAGAAGCCAAATGGCAGTTATAATAGTCGAGGGGCTTGAAAGGGAAGCAGTGGTTGGGAAGGGAGTGAGACAGGGTTGTAGCCTATCCCCGATGTTATTCAATCTGTACATTGAGCAAGCAATAAAGGAAACAAAAGAAAAATTCGGAGTAGGTATTAAAATCCATGGAGAAGAAATAAAAACTTTGAGGTTCGTTGATGACATTGTAATTATGTCAGAGACAACAAGGGACTTGCAAGAGCAGTTGAACGGAATGGACAGTGTCTTGAAAGGGGGGTGTAAGATGAACATCAACAAAAGCAAAACGAGGATAATGGAATGTAGTCGTATTAAGTCGGGTGATGCTAGCCGGCCGGTGTGGCCGTGCGGTTCTAGGCGCTTCAGTTTGGAACCGCGTGACCGCTACGGTCGCAGGTTCGAATCCTGCCTCGGGCATGGAAGTGTGTGATGTCCTTAGGTTAGTTAGGTTTAAGTAGTTCTAAGTTCTAGGGGACTGATGACCACAGATGTTAAGTCACATAGTGCTCAGAGCCATTTGAACCTTTTTTTTCGGGTGATGCTGAGGGAATTAGATTAGGAAACGAGACACTTAAAGTAGTAAAGGAGTTTTACTATTTTGGGAGCAAAATAACTGATGATGGTCGAAGTAGAGAGGATATAAAATGCAAACTGGCAATGGCAAGGAAAATTTGATAACATCGAGTATAGATTTAAATGTCAGGAAGTTGTTTCTTAAAGTATTTGTATGGAGTATAGCCATCTATGGAAGTGAAACGTGGACGATAAATAGTTTAGACAAGAAGAGAACAGAAGCTTTCGAAATGTGATGCTACAAAAGAATGCTGAATATTAGATGGGTAGATCACATAACTAATGAGGAGGTATTGAACAGAATTGGGGGAAGAGGAGCTTGTGGCACAACTTAACTAGAAGAAGGGATCGGTTGGTAGGACATGTTCTGAGACATCGAGGGATCACCAATTTAGTATTGGAGGGCAGCGTGGAGGGTAAAAATCGTAGAAGGAGACCAAGAGATGAATACACTAAGCAGATTCAGAAGGATGTAGGCTGCAGTAGGTACTGGGAGATGAAGAAGCTTGCACAGGATAGAGTAGCATGGAGAGCTGCATCAAACCAGTCTCAGGACTGAAGACCACAACAACAACAACAATATATTCTTTTAAGATTCCGTGCCTCAGTCTGTAAAAACAGAACCCTGTCTGTGTGTGTGTGTGTGTGTGTGTGTGAGAGAGAGAGAGAGAGAGAGAGAGAGAGAGAGAGAGAGAGAGAGAGAGGGAGAGAGAGAGAGAGAGTCCGACTGTTAAAATTGATATTCGAAAACTCACTCATCAAAACCCGTACGATACTTCCCGTTGACTAGATTCATGAAATTTGTCAAGAAGCACGGTTTCACTCTACAAGTAAAGGAAAAAATTCGAAAATTGTTAGCTTGTAATTACATCACACGAAAAAAAATTTTGTCATTTTTTATCCGTCTGTCTGTCTGTTGGGTCTTTTAAGACCCCTTTTTTCTCTGGAACCGGTCGGCGTACCAAGTTGAAAGTTATTTCACATGCTAAACCCTACAGTCCCCTGACGGTGTAAAACATATAAGCTTCTAAGTCAAACCAAGAAAAGATTGGACCATTTGTCACATACGAAGGTGGCCCAGAAAGTAATGCACAGCATTTTTTTCTTCGCCGATTATTTATTGAACATAATGTGAATTACACACTCAAAAGGATAGTGTTTTATGTACACACCCTCTTTTTCCACATTATCTCCGTCCCATTCTATGTATGGTCTTCCTCCAGCGCAAAACAAGGGGGTGTATACCCTGCCCCTGCCTATCCTTGTGCTGATGGCGGAGCCAGTGCTTCACTTCGTGGATCAGCTTCTCATCGTTCTCAAAATGTCTTCCACGAAATGTTCAAATGTGTGTGAAATCTTATTGGACTTAACTGCTAAGGCCATCAGTCCCTAAGCTTATACACTACTGAACCTAAATTATCCTAAGGACAAACACACACATCCATGCCCGAGGGAGGACTCGAACCTTCGCTGGGACCAGCCACACAGTCCATGACTGCAGCGCCTAGACCGCTCGGCTAATGTCTTCCACGAGTCGCATCCTTTAATGGCTGTCCTCGCGAATGACAGCATCAGCTCGCTTCAACTTGTCAGGAATGACAGCCATGGATAGTCTCCCCGACCGCTGCACGTGGAGCTCTGCCGAACCGCCTTCTGAAGACATCTGCCTCCGTGCCCAGCGATTAACTGTACTTCTGTCGATAGCAGATGATCCATGGACTTCGCACAGGCGTTTGTGTATATTCCCCACAGTTTCTTTCTCTGCAGTGATAAATTCGATGACAGCGCATTGCTTGTACCGTACATCACCTACAGACACCATTTTGCCACTGTCCTGCAGCTATGCTGTCGGAGGTGACGGAAACTTGGCGCGCTCACTCAGACTTCAAATAATATATAAGTAACGTTTCGCCTTCGTAGCATTGCTTTCGGCTCAGAAAAAAAAATGCGGTGCATTACATTCTGGGCAACCCTCGTACTTCGAAACTCGCAAACTCACTCATCAAAACCTGTAGCATACTTCCCGTTGACCTAGAGTCAAGAAAATCGTCAAGAAGGAAGGTTTACCATTTCAAGTAAGATAAAAATTTGGAACTTATTAAATTGTAATTATATCACATAAAAAAATATCGTTCTGCCATTTCAACGTACAATGCATTTATCATCCATCAAAAGCATAATAGACGATCATTACTGCACGTAAACACAGAATGTAAGCAGTAGTCTTTCTTAGTAAGTAAATACAAAATATTTCATTAAATCTTCTCTGTCTACATAAACGTAGTAAATCCCCTGTTCGCTTCTTTTTGTGTGTCCGAGCTAGTAAGAGGAGATTCTGATACGGTCTTGCAATTTCCGGGACCAATATCCTGCCAGAATCTATATCAGTAAATCGATGACATTCTCGATTCCCAGGATGGATGCAAAAATAAAAACTACTTACGTGTTTGGGGTAAATCTTTTTTATTTATCAACATAGTCTCCTTTTAGACTTATACACCGTCCAACGCTGTTCTAATTTGTTGATCCCTTCCGAATAATAGGAATTGTCCAAGTCTGCAAAATAGCTATTAGTCGCTGCAATCACCTCCTCATTTGAATGAAATCTTTGTCCCGTCAGCCATTTCTTCACATTGGGGAACAAGTAGTAGTCCGTCTGGAGAAGAAGGGGGATGTGAAACGAGTTGGAATCCTATTTCCATTAATTTTGTGAACACAACTGCTGAAGTGTGTGTTGTTACATTGTCGTGATGGAAAAGGACTTTGTTGTGGTCCAATCGCCGGCCTTTTTCTTGCAGCTCGGTTTTCAAACGGTCCATAAACGAATAATTATATGCACCTGTAATAGTTTTACCCTTTTCCAGATAATCGATGAGGATTATCTCTTGCGAATCCCAAAAGACAGTCGCCATAAACTTTCCGGCCGAAGGAATGGTCTTCGCCTTTTTTGGTAACCCATTGTTTAGATTGTTGTTTGGTCTCAGGAGTATAGTAATGTATCCATGTTTCATCCACAGTGACGAAACGACGCTTAACTTCCTGCGGATTCTTCCTGAACAGCTGCAAACCATCCTTGCAACACTTCACACGATTCCGTTTTTGATCATGCGTGAGCAATCATGGAACCCATCTTGCGGATAGCTTTCTCATATCCAAATGCTTATGCAAAATATTATGTACCCGTTCATTCGAGATGCCCACAGCACTAGCAACCTCGCGCACCTTAACTCTTCTGTCATCCATCACCATATCATGGATTTTATCAATGATTTCTGGAGTCGTAACCTCCACAGGGTGTCCAGAACGTTCAGCATCACTTGTGCCCATATGGCAACTCCGAAAATTTTGAAACCACTTATAAACTGTTCTACTCGAAGGTGCAGAGGCACCGTAATATTTATCAAGCTTCTCTTTAGTCTCCTGAGGCGTTTTGCCTTTCATAAAGTAATGTTTAATCACCACACGAAATTCTTTTTCGTCCATTTTTTGACAATCACTCGACTTCCTTGATTCACACGAATGCCAAACACAAATAAATAGACCAATATGGCTGAAATTTGGTGTGCGTTTTTTCCAAAGATGCTACTAACTAAACATGACCTCGATACGGGCCGGTGGTGCCATCTCTCGGACTTTGCACGGACTTTTCTAACGCCCCTAATGGGAGCTACTAGCCCTGCGTCGTAACACGATGACTGTCCCCGAATGGCAGCTCATTAAAAATAACTCTGTGAATCTGTACGCAAGATGTGCCTACAGAGTAAATTCAGACAACTTTTCAGCCTATAGATTGTCAGACGATTGTCAGTTTTTACAAGATCCTTTACTTCCAGCGGAGACATGAACATTCTTACAGGTACTTCCACTCTTCAACCACTCCTAGGATAACACGTGGTTGCTGTTCTGAACACAGTCATACCGTCGTGCAAAACTTCACCCACACCACGAGAGATTCTCTGGCACACAGGTCGATACACGATATTCTGCACAGAAATTCAGTCCTTACCGCAATTTTCTCTATTCTGATTCTGAGTTTCCACCTCTTGTGCCCGGTATTTGCAGACAAAAAAGTGTATCTCAGGGCAACCAGTGCTGGACTGCAACTTTCCCGGAAATAGACCGAACCTATGTCTGCACTCTGTGGCAGAAGAGCAGCGTCCACGTTGTTCCCGCATCTGCACTTATAGTAAACAATAACGTTATTAAAAATAAAGTTTCGTCTAATAACTTATCGTTAAGACGCTTCATTTTTAAAGGTTTCGAAATACTATGTAATGAAGGTTATTATCTCAGGTTATGATATAATTTAGGTGTCCATGAATTCACTGTCAGAGAACACTATCAGGAAAAATAATAACAGCATGCTTATTAATAGAACCCATGGAAAAACATATTTTAAACTTTAAACAAATCACATTAATAAATGTTTTGATCAAGATGAAATAAAGATCGACTTTTGCAGTCATGAAGTCACAACATAAATTTGACACTTGTTGCATATTGGATATGGATGGAAAAGCTGCATAGGAAACCTGCGTTTGTAGGCGATATCTTAGCATGGCCATTATTGTGGAGATATAATGGATGTGCGTCCTTCGTCAGTCGGATATTGTCCTCCGTCTCAATTGTCCTACTCTATGACGGGACGTAAAACATTCATTCCCCTATAATCAGTCCCAGTCTTGTGTTTACCTTTCCTAACACTCGTTTAAGTGTTTGTCGGACTTGTGAGTTATCCTTAATGTTACTAGTCTTGTTATTGCGCTTAACTGTCATTTTGTGCGTGCTTGCCTATGCAGCTTGCTTGCTTGTTCCGTGCTCAACCACTAGTTTGGCAATCTATTCTTATCTATAGTTCTCCCCTACTGCATCCTGTGGTTGAGTGTGCGTGAGATTTTCGTCATGTGATTACTAACAACAACCCTAATTTCTAGTTGTTGACAAAACACTAGTGCATGCAACAGGTGACGCGACACGTACACAAAACCAACTCAATCAGTAAGTGGTGCGATAACTGCCAGCATTATTCACGCCTACTTTCATATTCCTACATCTACACAGGTACTCAGCAAGCCACTGTAAGGTGTATGGCGGAGGGTACGCTGTACCGCTACTTGTTATTTCCCCTCCTGTTCCACTCGCAAATAGAGCGAGGGGAAAACGACTGTCTGTGTGCCTCCGTATGAGCCCTAATTTCTCGTATCTTATCTTCGTGGTCCTTACACGCGATGTATATCGGCGGCAGTAGACTTGTTCAGCAGTCAGCTTCAAATTCCGGTTCTCTACATTTTCTCAATAGAGTTTCCCGAAAAAAACGCCGCCTTCCCTCCAGGGATTTCCATTTGAGTCCCCGAAGCTCCTCCATAACACTTATGTTTTGTTCGAACCTACCAGTAACAAATCCAGCAACCATCGTCTGTATTACTTCGACGTCTTCCTTCAATCCGACGGTACGGATCTCAAACACTCGAGCGGTACTCAAGACCCGGTCGCCCCAGCGTCCTATATCCGGTCTCCTTTACAGGTGAACCTCTCTTTCCTAAAATTCTCCCAAAAAGCGAAATCGACCTTTTGCCTTCCCTACAACAGTTTTCACATGTTCGTTCCACCTCACCAAGAACGGGGAATGGCTAGCTGATTTGGCATTATTTAATAAAGTAATAAAAGGGTTCTTATTCTTTTATAATCATGAATTTGAGCTTGGTAATAATCATTTTGGATAGGGAAGGTAACTGTCTGCAACTCCAACACTGATATTACGTGAGATAAATTTTATTATTCCCCTTTAGGGGAAGGCCAGGAGATCAGGTCAATGTCCGTAATTTTTCCGGGAGGCAGGTGCGTGTCGGAAATTTTAGTACATTCACTCCCCGTTTCTCTGGGCCTTGCACCATTGTACGTATTTCAGGCCCGGTGAATCTGCCGGTTAAGGATAACCGCACCAGTAAGCAGTACCGGATCCACCTTAGCCAAGTTAAATTTGGTTAGTCCTATTGTTGAGTTCCCCCCCCCCCCCCCCCCTGGGTTGGTGTTTGAGGGGTGAGGTTGAGCCGTGGCCGGCTGGCGTTGATGCCGTTTCTTCTTTGGCATTTTCTCACTATTGGGTGGCGTCTTATTGCTCCCTGAGTTACTGCCATAATGAGTTCAAAAAAATGGCTCTGAGCATTATGGGACTTAACTTCTGTGGTCATCAGTCCCCTAGAACTTAGAACTACTTAAACCTAACTAACCTAAGGACATTACACACATCCATGCCCGAGGCAGGATTCGAACCTGCGACCGTAGCAGTCGCGCGGTTCCGAACTGAGCGTCTTAACCGCGAGACCACCGCGGCCGGCATAATGAGTTGCTGACTTGCCTCCGTCAGTGGCAGCAGCAGCACTTTTAGATACTAGTACTGCTGTACCATCTTTGGTCTGACCGCTATTCCCGTGTGGTGGTGTATGTAAGGTAGTCGGTCGGTTGCGACAGAGCAGCGAGGAAGTCTCCGTGGCGTGAGGTGAGAATGGGGCCGCTGGCGACGTGCACACGCGGTCGAATTTGTGAGTCCCTAGCTGCGAGAGCTGCGAAGTCCGTCACCCACCAAATCTGGATACTGGAGTTGAGTAATCAGTTAACCTGTTATGAAACCTCGACTGCTGTGACATCTCTTCATTCACTGGCGGTTGTTGCTTCCTGGGCCATTCCCGCAAGCAGAAACATATGGTGTGCTGGAGTCGGCAAAATTTTGCAGCCCTCTTCCTGTGTGGTGTTTACCTATTTAATTGATTGTAACTTATTAGTGAAGTGCACCAGCGGTATCATCTGTCTTGTGGCTGTTAACATTCTGGTTACCTGCCCTGGTCGTTAGCGTAGTTTTCTGGCAGTGTGTTTTCCTTGCCGTGTTGATGCTGTCCGGCGTGGCGTGTAGTTCGACAGCCTTGGTGTTGTTCATTTTTTTTAGTGGTTATTGTGCCTTGACTGTATTTAGACGCCAATTGTCAAGAGGTATTGTTGCTGGTATCTTCGCCCTCACTGATATTTTCGGTTGTCGTGCTGTTGGTTGGGTGGAAGGGAATTGATTAGGCTGTTGGTTGGTACTTCAGCCATCCCTAGGTCGTGTTGCCATCCCATTATTTAGTATTACACTTGGCTGCCTGTCTCACCTAAACTTGTGTTAGAGTTTCCTCCACAGGCCGACACTTGGAACATTTCTGAGCACCACTGTTCTGTTGTTCTGGACTGTGATTTTCTTTTAGTCTCAAGTACTGTTTGGGGCCTTCAGCCGTGTATTAATTTAGCTTGTTTTAATGTTGAGTATGTGGCCTTCAACCGAACCTTATGTGAAATATTTTAAGATAAGGCCTTCAGCTGTCTTAAATTAAAATTTGAAAAATCACTGGAAAATTTGAAAATCTTCCTTTCTTTCTTAATTTTTGTTGTACAGGCCTTAACCCTTGAGTTGTTCTAGGTCCAGTTTATGGCTTTCAGCCGAACCCTATGTGAAATATTTTAAGATAAGTGCTTCAGCTCTCTTAAATTAAAATTTGAAAGGTCATTGGTTTAAAACTTTTTAAAATTTCCTTACTGAAATTCTTGTTATCCAGGCCTTAAGCCCTCAGTTCTTCTATTTTGTAACTAAGGTCTTCAGCTGTGTGCACTCCTTAAGGCAATTTTAATAACTTGTGTTCTGACCTTCAGCCGTACTGTTTCTGAATTCTTTTAAGGGCATGTGTGATTAAGTGTTTTAGCAAAATAAAGTTTGTATGTTTGTGCAACTAACAGCAACTGATTTGGGCCCCTTCACACAACCTGATCCGCTCTGTCCTGCGAACCCAGATTTCATGAACATACTCTTGAATCATCGGTCTACACTATTATAGGTGCTGACACGTACTGAAATTTCTAATAGGTCTCGTACCATTGACCTATTAATTGTCACACTACAGGGAGGCCGAAAGGAATTAATTATCACACACTAGAGCATAACCTTTCCACGCGTCGACAAGCTGAAGTAGACAACTAATAATTACGCAAAATGCCGCTGTTATACAAACTAAAGCAAAGGCGCGATCGCGCTGAGCTGGGAACTTACCCTCAGAGATGTCTGAGCACACAATAATCAACTGCGCTCGTGAGATGAGCCAAAGAAGGGACGTTTGTTCGCGAATTTCTTCTGTGATGATACTGCATTTTACTACAGCTTTCCACCTGTCAAACGGAGCCCCTCCACACTGCGTCCTCTCCTCAGCACATCCACAGACGACTCTACCGACCGGCCACCACAGCCGTTGTTCGAACTGCCACGTTTCTATTGGCTGAGGGCCATCATCAGCCCCCAGCGTTCCTCAAAACAGATCTTTCAGAAGTCTCTCAAGCAGTCCCAGTATTTAGCTTCCCTATTTTCTTTTTCGGGAAGCCTACTGGATCTATTGACAATCTCTGAAACAGCCCTGCACCTTTCTAAGCGCATCACATTCACACAACATGCCCTCATACATACTGGAAATGTACAGAGACGATGAGTAAGTGTGACACATTGCAAAAGCTATCGAAATGATAGACTTAGTTGCTTTTCTTCCTCTCCATCAGTTGGGTTATTGGCTTAACAAGTGACGAAAGACTCATGTCACATCATATGGTAATGCTGCAATCAGGTGATTAAGTTCTAATATCCCTCAACTGGGGTTTATTCAACTGAGGCATGATAAGCGTTCATGAAGGTCACTCACAGTAACGCTTCGTTATTTACTAGCGAACCTGGCAATGCTTCGCAATTGCTAAATATGTGTGGGAATTGCATTCCTTGTCCCCTTCTCTCTGCCCATTTTCTCATCCCTTCTCTCTCTCCTTACATCTCCTCCTCCTTCTTTCTCTCTATGCATAACCTCCTCTCCCCCTTTCTCTACCCATCTTCCCCCCCCCCCCTGCCACCTCTATGTCCATTTCCGTCTGAATGTTCAGTAGAATGTCGTGGTATGTGTTCATATATGTAATGTATTACAAAAATATACAGATTATGTCGGTCCGAATGTTCATTAGAGTATCGTGTAGAAATTTGAAGTAAATCTGACAAGAACTCTTAGAGATTTGTAGTAGCTACTTTTCCCTTTATTCAGTACTTACATATATATATATAATATATATTTACTAGAAGTTTCTTCATGAGAATCCAATGAGCATTGAGGCCGACATGGACTATATATTTTTGTATTATATATATATATATATATATATATATATATATATATATATATAGTCCATATATATATATATATATATATATAGTCCATATAGTCTATATATATATATATATATAATACAAAAATATATAGTCCATGTCGGCCTCAATGCTCATTGGATTCTCATGAAGAAACTTCTAGTAAATCGGTCAAGAACTTTTCGAGAGTGTGGGTAACAACGTTTCGCTTTATACAGGCCGACAATTATTGAACTATATGAAAAAAGGTAAATTAGTTACAAATTACGGCGTGCACACAATTTATTCAGCGTGAAAACGTCACTACAGGTATTCATATTTATATTATGACATGTTCGATGTACCTGCTATCATTGGCGATGATGTGACGCAGACGAGTAGAGAAATTCTGCATGACCAAGAAGTGTCGGAACATCGATGTTGTCGATGAGCTCCTGAATGGCCGTTTCCAGTTCAGTAACGATTTTGGGGTTATTCTGTACACCTTGTCTTTAATATAGCTCCATAAAAGGAGTCGCACGTGCTCAGATCTGGAGAATATGGCGGTCAATCGAGGCCCATGCCAGTGGCCTCTGGGTACCCCAGAGCCTGCATGCGGTCCCCAAAGTGCTCCTCAAGGGCATCAAACTCTCATTTCCTTCGATGAGGTAATGCTCCGTTAAGTATGAAGCACAGCTGATCGAAATCAGGATCACTTTCGATAATGGTGATGAAACCATCTTCCAAAACATTCACATACCTTTCGGTAGTCACCTTGTCATCAAGGAATATCGCACCGATTATTCCGTGACTGGATCTTGCACACCACAGTCACCCGGTGAGGATAAAGAGACTTCTCGATCACGAAATGCGGATTTTCAGTCCCCCAGATTCGCCAGTTTTGCTTGCTGACGAACCCATCCGAATGCTTCATCGCTAAACCAACCAACAAGGTGCATACTAATTCCCATCATGCGTCGCTGCCAACCGTGCAGTTTGAACGTCATAACCAAAACCGCTCAGAGGTTATGACGATATTATTTCATTTAGTTCAATAATTGTCACCCTATATTTTACATATATATTTATATATTATATATATATAACAGCCAAACTCATTTTTTGTTATGGAAGCATGTGAGAGCATACTGAAAGCAATTTTTTTGTTTTCTTTTTCGTACCAAAAATACCGTTACGATCCACAATTATGACCACAGTTTTAAAAAAATCAATCAAACCGGTCGAACCGTTCTTAAGTGACGATCTTCCACAACTGATTTCAATTTCCGACCTTCCCCGTGGCTTTACCAAAAATTTTCTTCCATGCTTAGCTTTCGTGACAATTACGAACACAACAAAGACGAAAATCAACCAAGTTCGTCAAGCCGTTCTTAACTAACATATGCGGCAACTGATATTAATTTCTGACTTTTCCGTTGAACTTTCCAAAAATTCTTCATATGTCTATCTTTTTAGAGACGTTTGCGGGACTCGGCTGATCGATAGAATATATCTACTAATACCGATATAGCTGGCCCCTGTTTTGATGCCGGCCGCGGTGGCCAAGCGGTTCTAGGCGCTTCAATCCGGGACCGCGCGACCACTACGGTCGTAGATTCGAATCCTACCTCGGGAATGGATGTGTGTGATGTCCTTAGGTTAGTTAGGTTTAAGTACTTCTAAGTTCTAGGGGACTGATTACCTCAGATGTTAAGTCCCATAGTGCTCAGAGCCATTTGAACCATTTTGAACCTGTTTTGATCACAAGCAAGGTAAATTCTTCCTACACGTCGGTCGGGGGCCTGAAGATGGCGTGGTAAAAAGCTGAAACTGGTTGCCAAATAAAATAAGGTTTGAAATGTGACAGCTGAAATGTGTTTAATTTGACATCCTTTTTTTCCAAAACTTTTCTTCCATACAAACCTTATCCTGACAACGAACACAACAAAAAATCAACCAATCGCTCAAGCCAATCTCAGGTGAAGATCTTTCATAGATTTTAATTTACACAGATTTGTTCTTATTATTCCGGTATGATAATAAACGCTACGTTCAGCAACAAGGATTATTTATGACGCTTACACTATTTTATAAATTTCGTGTTCGTTTATTTGCATACAGATGGATAGAAACAGCAGAATGTGACTATATCTCCTAGTTATCGAAATTAAAATTTTCGGAGTTTTGATTATCTAAATACTTAACGTCAAGGAAAACATAGTGACAATGAGTTTATGTCAACTAGCTTGTGTAAAGTCACCATTGCCGTGTTTTAACTCATTCGATACAATCGTTTTGCTGACATTACTTTGTGTTCAAGTTTATGTTCTAGTTGCATACTCCGCAAACTGCCATACAGTGCATAGTGGGGGGTATGTTGCACCACTGTAGTCATTTGCTTCCTATTCCACTTACAAATGGACCGGCGGGAAAACGGCTATTTATATTCTTCCGTAAGGCCCCTGATGGAAATGGAAATGAGCGTTTGGCGTCATTGGCCGGGAGGCCCCCCGCGGGGCAGGTCCGGCCGCCATATCGCAGGTCTTATTACATTCGGCACCACATTGGGCGACCTGCACGCCGGATGGGGATGAAATGATGATGAACACAACACAACACCCAGTCCCTGAGCGGAGAAAATCTCCGACCCAGCCGGGAATCGAACCCGGGCCCAGAGGACGGCAATCCGTCACGCTGACCACTCAGCTACTGGGGCGGACAGGCCCCTGATTAATCTTGGCTTTGTGGTCCTTGCGAGAGATGTACGTTGGTGACGGTCATTTCTCTAAATGTTCTCAACAGAGTCATCTTCTCTCCACGAATTCCCGTTTGGGTTCAAAAATGGTTCAAATGGCTCTGAGCACTATGGGACTTAACTTCTGAGGTCATCAGTCCCCTAGAACTTAGAACTATGTAAACCTAACTAACTTAAGGACATCACACACATCCATGCCCAAGGCAGGATTCGAACCTGCTACCGTAGCGGTCGCGCGGTTCCAGACTGTAGCGCCTAGAACCGCTCGGCCACTCCGGCCGGCTCCCGTTTGGGCTCGTCAAGCATTTCCGTAATACTCGCCTGCTGATCGAACTTACTGGTAGCACGCATCTAAATCGTTTCTGTGTCTTCCTTTAATATGACCTGCTGGGGATTCCAAACAGTCGAGCAGTATCCATAAATTAGTCGCAGAAGTATTCTGTAAGTAGTCTCCTTTATACGTGAGCTACACGTTCCTTGAGTTCTCCCGATAAACCGAAGTCAACTATTCGCATTGTCTACAAACCGACCTTACGTGCTCGTACATTTTTATGTCGCTTTGTAACGTTACGCATTGATATTTAATCGACGTAGCTGTGTCAAACAGCATCCCTCCTACGGCAGCCGAGCAATACAGCAGTGGTTCTCCCACTCATCTCCATTAACTAACATTTCCCCACATTCAGAGCAAGCTGCCATTCACCATATCAAATAGAAATTCCATCCAGGTCTTCGTTTATCCTCCTACGGTCACTCAATGACGACACTCTACAGCACACCACAACGTCAGATCGTTTATGCGTAAAGAGAACAAGGGCGTTCCTATTGTACTTCCCCGAACAATCACTGTCCAGAACAACGTACTCTGTTCTATTACTCAAAACTATCTTCGAGTCATATATCTCACAACCTGTTCCATATGCTCGTATCTTTGTTAACAGTCTATCGTCGCACTCCGTCAAAAGCTTTTTGGGAATCTAGGAATGGAAACTTGAATGTTATTTGTACAACAGACTGTACAAATGTGTTTCGAACAGTTGTAAGTAGGCTGTTTAGGTTTTTATGTTGGTAACGTCACGTAGCGCTCTGTATGAAAATCACTGGCTGTGCTGTGTGCCGTCTGTGGCTGATTGGCATTGTTGGAATATTCGCTACTGTAGTGTTAGGCAGTTGGATGTGAACAGCGCGTAGCGTTGCGCAGTTGTAGGTGAGCCGCCAGCAGTGGTGGATGTGGGGAGAGAGATGGCAGAATTTTGAGAGCGGACGTTCTAGACGTGTGTCCATCAGAACGAGTAAATTTGTAAGACTGGATGTCATGAAATGATATATATATATATTATGACTTTTGAACATTATTAAGGTAAATACATTGTTTGTTCGCTATCAAAATCTTTCATTTGCTAACTATACCTATCAGTAGTTAGAATCTTTTATTTAGCTGGCAGTATTGGCGCTCGCTGTATTGCAGTAGTTCGAGTAACGAAGATTTTCGTGAGGTAAGTGATTCATGAAAGTTATAGGTTATTGTTAGTCAGGGCCATTCTTTTGTAGGGATTGTTGAAAGTCAGATTGCATTGCGTTAAAAATATTGTGTGTCAGTTTAGTGTTGATCAGAATAAGCAAAGAGAGAATAGTGGATAGGTAATATCATTGTAAGTATATCGAAGTAATCAGCAACCAGTTGCATCAAAGAAATTTAATTTCTTAAAAGGTTTGGGGCACTTAATGCCTTCTTCAGAAGACAATACCTATCGCATTATTTGCGAGTGTCAACAGTAAGATGCATACAAGCAGTATGCTGGTCGTCAGGTTCATAGTACCTGTATAAAAATGGTGCAAAGCTGTTTGGTTTCTTTACAACATTTTCTACAGGGATTATGAACCACGTGACCACGGCAATATGCTGTATGCATTATATTGTTGACACTCGCAAATAATGCGATATGTATAACCTTCTGAGGAAATGTTGTAAGTGCCCGAAATCGGTTAAGAAATTAAATTTCTTTTATGCAATTGATCGCTGATTATTTCGGGATATACAACTACTGTTGCTGAAGATGAAAAAAATACTAAATCATTTTCAGCATTGTGCAAGAAGACATTAGATTACATTTAGAGACGAAGAAACTGAAAGCAGCTGAAATGTGGAACAATCGAAAGCTATAAAATTGTAACTACATAGATAAAGTTTAAAAGAATACCAAAACAATAGGACACGAAACAAATCTATTACAATGTTGGTGGAACGTCTCTAGAGTCATCCAGAACTTCACAAGGAAATTAGAGGCAACGAATAACATAGCCTGACAGATATTAGAATAAGCAAAACAGATTAATCAGGATCTAGTGAGTCATGACACGCGTTCGACTCAAAATTGATTGTATTGATAGGTAATTGAAAATTGAGCATTTTTCATTAATATATACGATGTCTGCAACCGCGTATTTTCCGAAAAATCGAAAATAGAAACATTTACACTTGCTACTTATTTACCCACAAGGGTTACACCTTTCAACGAAAGCGGCTCTGCCCAAGCGGCCAAGACATCCTGCTACAGAGCCGGTTATCTACAATCCCCAAATGCACTGCGCAGATTTTTTTCATATTTTTTTTCTCTGTATTGAAATTTGTCGAAATAAGACGTTTAATAAGATAAATAAATCAAAAAGGAATTATAACAAGATAGGTAAAAAAAAATTCTGCCACAGCTTGAATTAGGCGTAGCAAAGAACTACAATTTTAATCCTTGTCGTTTTACAATCGCTCTTTCATTTATTCTGTAACATATCCTCACATTTCTTCGAAGAACTATATGAATGGTACTTATCATAGAAACATTAGAAGCAGATATACTAACATCACTGTCATATCTCATGATGATGTTTGGTTTGTGGGGCACTCTACTGCGTTGTCATCAGCGCCCGCACAAATTCCAAATCTTCTCACTGTCCAGTCTCACCAATTTCCCAAAATGAAATAATGAGGACAACACAAACACCCAGTCCCCGATCCTGCCGGGAACTGAACCCAGGACCTCAGGACCCAGAGGGAGCAACGCTGGCCATTAGATCCTGAACTGTGGACCTCTCACTGTCACTGTTCTCCTACATGTTGAAATAATATTTTTCCCAAAAGGTATAAATATGGCACCATACTGTTTAATGATATGCCGCGTCAGATTAGCCAAGCAGTCTAAGGTGCTTCAGTCATGGACTGTGCAGCCGGTCCCGACAGATGTTCGAGTCCTCCCTCGGGCATAGGTGTGTGTGTTTGTCCTTAGAATAATTTAGGTTAAGTAGTGTGTAAGCTTAGAGACTGATGACCTTAGCAGTTAAGTCCCATAAGATTCCACACACATTTTTGTTTAAGGATACAAAGATGGAAGCATCCGAGTCTTACCCAACACACAGACTTCATGAGCCGAACCTTGCCGGTATTAGACAAAACGTCTGTGAGGCGAATTCAAGCAGAAATCTGTGATTATATTATTCCACAAACATGTTATTATACAAACTCTTATGCTATGATATACATGTACTTGTATGTACTTGAGCATTTGTATATGTTTCAC
Source organism: Schistocerca piceifrons (assembly GCF_021461385.2). Lineage (NCBI taxonomy): Eukaryota > Metazoa > Arthropoda > Insecta > Orthoptera > Acrididae > Schistocerca > Schistocerca piceifrons. The sequence goes on along the minus strand of NC_060143.1, from coordinate 474,767,229 downwards.
ATTTACCCCCTACAACACTCCATTTATTTATATCAAATTTCGTACACAGTACTTACTACCTGGGAAGGAGTACTGCAGTGGTATGAACCGCAACAGAATTGGGGTTGGGGCCAAAAGGATTGGCAAACCCCAATATCTACGCAGCCCTCCACAACAGGTGTATTGTGCAGGTAGTATTGGATATATGTGTGTATGGGTATGGCTGATTAGAGAGAGAAAGAGAAAGAGAGAGAGAGAGAGAGAGGGAGAGAGTAGGGATAGATGATAGAGGAGGGACAATGAGAGAGAGAGAGAGAAAGAAGGAGGAGGAGGAGATAGACAGATAGAGAGGGGACAAGGTGATGGGAGGATGAGATGAACACAGAGGGGGAGCAGGAGATGGACAGACAGAGAGAAGGGAGAGAGAGGGTGGAGGAGAAGGTGTACAGAGAGACAGTGAGGACGTGAAGGCGTAGGATGGAAGGTGGAAAAGGAAGAGGGGAAGGAGGAGGTGGACAGAGAGAGGGACAGGAGGACACAGACAGAGAGAGGAAGAGGAGGAGATAGACAGAGAGAGATGGAAAGTGGAGATCGACTAATAGAAGATTGGAATAAATGGATGAATCGGCAACACTAGGTGGTCAACTGTTATGCCACATCATGGAGAATCTAACTTGATACGAGCAGCGCGATATGCATTTCGTTTATGGTGAGATGAAAGGAAATGGGTGTGCAGCTTTATGCAGTAAAGATATCCAAATAGGCGTCAGCCACGCCATTGTACGTTTGCGGCTTTTCATCAGCATCTGGGTGAAACAGGTGGTTTCAAAGAACATCGAAACGGCAGAGGTCGCACGCAAAGTGTAGACACGCTTCGACTTGAAGAGGACGTATTAGAGAGGTTCGATACACACCCATCCACAGACAGTCGCGCTATGGTACATGCATTGCAAAGCAGCCGCCTATCGGTCTGGAGGGTAATACATAAGAAGGGATGTGCTCTGTTCCATCTTCAGAAGACATAGGCGGTGACGGGCCATGATTTTGCTCCGCGTGTCGAGTTCGGGCAGTGGTTTTTGCAGCGCTGCGCCACACAGACGTATTACGCTGCGTAAATTGCGTTCACGGACGTGGCGTCAGCCGTGATGGTATGTTCAAATATCACGGTTGTAATATTTGGGCGGTGGAAAACACCTAAGCCACCCGCGAATTAGGTCGTCGAGAAAAATTTACACAGGGTGTTGCAAAATTAAACAGACAAATTTCGAGCTGTTGTAAATGGTGTCTTGCTGAAAAAATTGAGGCCAGGAACTTGCTGCCTGAAACGTCATCCAACGACACTACATAGCCTCGAAATTGTACGCATCGGCGTCTGCTGCTAGGCCACCCATTCGGCAGCTAACGTGATCTTGTATACTGACGGACCATACGCGGATCGTCTCGCTATAGGCCTTGTTGTTTTGTTATTCATCGAACGCGACTGACTGCCACGCTCGTATGTGCAGAAGATGGAGCTAGCTGCCGCGTAGACACTCCTTGCCTCCTACGAACGCGATTCTCAGTTGCCTTGGTGCAAGACGGTTTCGGACGTCGGTTACCATCAGGAACCCTCTAAAATCTCCAGTGTTTTTCTGTCTACAAGGTGTTACAGAAAGATACTGACAGCATCAAAAAAATAGGAGCTAACGTCTGCCTATGCAGCAGATATCGCCACCTACTCCGCTGCAGTCTGCGACTAGCAGTTACATATTTTTGCATTCAATAAATGACGGCAGAGTTTATGAGACTATGACGTTACCTTTTCCTTTAAAGGAAAGGAAACATGAATAGAAAGAAAAGAGGACGAAGCATTAGGGAATTCACTGTGGCAGACAAACGAAAACAAATTTCAAGGAGTAAACATATATATTTTATCGTTAAAAGAAATTAAATAAAATGAGAGAAGGTGATGAAAATGCCTTCTCCTATGATTGCAGCATGCGTGACATCTGTATACCACTGATTAACAGACCCGTTCAAAGATACTGGACATGCTGCGAACATCTTCACATGCTGCAAGTTTCATTCCGCTGACTCCACTGGGGTCTTACACCACATTCTACAGATGACCCCACAACAAAAAGCTGAGCGGGTTGAGGTCAGGGACCAAGGCAGCCAAGTTACAGGGTTACCTCTACCAATCCATCGATCTCGGAACATCTGTACGATCTGGATTATGGCAGCTACACTGAAGTGTGTGGATGTCACCATAGTGTTGGAACCACATTCGTCTACAGATTGCAAGTGGCACCTCCTCAATCACAGCACCACGTCTCGGACGAACGTTATATAGCTATCGCCTGTGAGCTGAGAAGGTAGCATGTAGGGGCCAGACAAATAATTGTGTATCGTGCCCATAATTTTTGATAAACTTGAAATGCCGGGGCTAGCAGGACAGAGCGGATTAGGTTGTGGAAAGGGGCCAAAAATGGTTGCTGTCAGTTGCACTCAACATACAAACTTTATCAACACACAATATTACAACAAGGATGCAAAACATTGAAAACTTTAATCGATCTCTTTTGATTAACTTTAGATCGGATGAGGGCCACATTCAGAATTCAAGACACAAGGCTTACGCAAAATTGAAATACAAGGTTCTTCTGGAGGTTTCACCCAAGCATATTTTCTAAATCTTCAATCTAATCAGCTGAAGGCCTTAGCAATTTAATTTTAATGGAACTAGGCTGGAGTTCGCATATTAAGCAATAAGAGGAGTTTCAATCACAAGGCAGAAGGTCTTACCTTAAAACGATTCATGTAAATTGGGCTGGAGGTCCCATTCAAAAGCATAGCAATCTTATGCCTTAAGGGCAAGAGAAGAAGATTAATTTAAGAGATACTAAAACTCGGCTGAAGGCCGCTGACCAACAAATAATTTAACGGCTTAAGCCCTAGAAAAAGAGTTTCAATTTTAAAGGGCAGAAGGCCGTCTCTTAAAACATTTCGCATAAAATAAAGAATAACGATCTCATGCCTTAAGGGCAAAACAAGGATATTAATTTAAGAGGTATTGATACTCGGCTGAAATCCACACATCAGCTAAATAACTAAAATCCAAACAGGGAAATTACTGCATAAGACACAAGGCACAGCACTCAGAAGTTTCCAAGGGTCGGCCTGGGATTTTAACACTGTAATAACACCCATTTAGATGAGACAGGCAGCCTGTCCAACGACTTCTTAATCTGGAAGTAACCCAACCGACAGACAGCCGACCGACCAATCAACCAAATCAGTTCCGCTCCATGCAACCAGAAAAATGACCACAAGATTTCAATACATGACACACAGAATATTGTTGCCCACAACGACCAACAACACCTCAGCTGTCGAACTACACGCCGCGCTGGACAGCAACAACACAACGAGGAAAATACACTGCCTAAAATTACGTCAACGACCAGGGCAGGTAACCGGAACATCAACGGCCACAAGGCAGAAGATACCGCTGATGAACTTCCATCACAGGGAATAAATTAAGTTAAGTTAAATTTCACAGGAAGATGGCTGGATCGTAAGTTAAGTGAGGGCTCAACTTTCATGTCGAAGATCGGTGGGCGGCAACCTTCGTAGCACTTGCAAGCAGCACCTCACCCTCAAACCGCGCATGCACGCCGCCAGCGGTTCCAGCCCGACTCCGCATGATGGAGCCTGCTTGATGGCCCACGCCAACCGACCGACTGGACTGCTGGTCCGTCCGCGACTGCTGCTCCGTCGCAACTGCACTGATGGTGCGCCTCCCACTCATTCACTACCCAACACACGACGACCCGGAAATACTACCAGTCGCTCCAGAGATGGTACGACAGTGTGCTTATCGATACGTGCTGCTGCTGCCACTCACGGGCAAGTAAGGCAGGAAGTTAGTGACACCAGTAAATGGAATAAGAAAACGAGGCGGCGTTACCGTAATAGAAGAGAAAAATAATTAATGGGATGAACACGAGCCGTGCACGGCTCAAAACTTTTCTTGACGACATCATTTGTGGGTGGCTTAAGTGTTTTCTTCCAACCAAGTATTACAACTGTGAGCATTGAACATACTCTCATGGCTGAACAACGCCTCGTCCGTGAATGAAATTTATGCACCGTAATACTGCTGTGTGGCACAACGGTCCATAAAACTATTGCGAGTATCCCACATGCAGAGCAAAATCGTGGGCTGTCAGCGCATATGTCTTCTGGTGATGGAATGAAGATCTTTTCTTCTTAGGTATTACCCTTCAGACAGCTATGTGGATGCTCTGCAACATGTGTACCACAGCGAGAATTTTTGTGGGTAGGTGTACGTCGAATGTCTCTAATACGTCCTTTTCAAATCGTTGCGTTCTTTGCATGTGACCTCTGGCGTTTTGACGTCCTCTGAAACCATTTGTTTCACCCAGATGCTGACAGGTAGCCGATGACTGTGACTGACCCCTATTTATATGTCTTTCATCCGTAAAGCTACGCACCCATTTCCTCTCGCCTCACCATAAACAAAATGCATATCACACTGCTCGGACCAAGTAAAGTTCTCCATGACGTGGCACAACAGCACGAGACAAACTACGAATGTGTGCTGCATTTTCGCAGCACATGTTCGTCTTTCGCCACTGCCTCCACTTCTGTTAGCAGTCTCTACAGTGTTGTTGTGACAGGTATGGACGCATCCGACGTCATCTAACGTCCAGAATGCTGACATGTCTATTGCAGGGTGTTCTACCTGCACGCCGTCAGCGTACAAGGTTGCGTTTACTGCCAAAGATCCTCCTTGGTAAACAAAACGGGTTAGAACACGGTTGCAGAAACAACGAAACAAACATGCCAAATTTAAACAGACGCAAAATCCCCTAGATTGGCGATCTTTTACATCTTTGGGCGGGTTTAGTAACATCTCTGAACAGTCAAAGGGACTGTGTATGTGACAAAATAAACAGTCAACGTCTGTGTTCATGAGTTCTGGGAACCAGGGAGATGCAAAACCTTTTTGATGTGTATGTACACACATATGTATACATATGTTTGTAAAGAGTCCTACTCGCATTTGGCAAGTTTTTATTCATGTGAAATGGTTACTTCGAAGGGACTTTTCTCTCCATTCTGCTCTTTTCTGAACAGTTTCTCTCCCAGAACGAGTCACGTTTACCAACGAGCAGAAAAGCATAAGAACTCTGTTCGAAATTTGTTGTGAAATGGATCCACAGTCTTCACGGAACTATGAAACATTACGTTTACAGCTTATTGCTCTCAAAAATATTTATTTATAGCGATTGCAATTTCGAGAGCTCTCATTTTCAGGCAAAGGCCGCAATACATATAAGGCTGTGTGCATATTTGTCTTTGTGTTCTTTTGTTTGAAAAGGAGGAATATTCTAAATTGCCATTGCAATAAATAAAAAAATTTTTACAGCCGTTAACAAGAGTAAAGCGTTTATTTTTCTTAAGTTTTAAGCAGTTTCAGTCATACGAATATGTTACGTCAAATGATGTAAAACATTTGTAACAACCCCTCCATTCTGTTACTCGATTAAGCTTTTATCGTCGATCACAGCACAGTACGACACGGTTTTCAGCTTTCCAGCAATAGAACATTTCGAAACACGGGGTTGGAAATGAGATAGACTGTAATTATGTCATCAGTGGCACATAATTGCGGGTAATCGTGTCGTCCAAATGCCTTGCGCTAATGATGCGGAGTAATACGCTAGCAGCGGACACACAAATCCAATACAGGGACATACAAAGGGTGGCCTGGAGAGAGAACGTGAGGTAGTTGTAACAGACCTTCGAAACTGATCGACAAATCGGTTGCTTGCAGCTCGTTATGACAGAATCTATTTTCCACATTTGTTGTACCAATAAGCCGCATGCTGGAAACACGTCACAAGTCTACGATAGCCGTTCAAACTTTCAGTTAACTGTTCGCCATTACAGCTGACAGTGAATGTTCTACACACTACTAAAAACCCCTGGCATAAACGTAACTTTAAGTGCAAAAGCTAAGAATCTATCTCTTCTAAAAGAAAAAAAAATACCTGCTATGTGATGTGAAAGAAGGATATAAATACAGCAAGTTAAGAATTAACAAATAATATGTCAAGCCTTACTCGATACAGATTCCAAACTTAATACATCTGTCTAGTGGGCTGGAAAAGTATCAAGATCTTCACTTGTCGGATGGAGCCTGATTCTTCATCATCATCTTCTTCTTCTCCTTCTTCTTCTTTCTCTTCTTCGTTTTGTTTTGACCACCTGAGAACCACGTTAATTTGGATCAGTCTCGTTTCATCGGCCTCTACCCTCATCCATCATTCTTTCATTCTCATATTTTGCAACCCTCCCTCGTTTCTCTGTCCATGATGTTTTTGTCCTGGGTCTAAGTTTGAGTTGGAAACCTATGGAAAACCGTATTATTTTATTTGAAATTTGACCTGTTATAAATTTCCTTTTTCTCCAGATCGTTTTACACATGTTATCCAGTGTGCTTTGGTTCTCCCTTTCACAAGACTCTGTAATATCTGACGTGTCAACCCTCGCTGATTTTCAGTGGATGAGCCCAAAGAACATAGTCGTTTTACTGATGATGTCCGAAGTTTCTGTATCTGGATATACAGTTCTTGATTCGATCGTCTTATATACTGACCGTCTCCTGTTCTTTAAAGTCCTAATATCCTCTTCGTAATCCTTCTTTCCACAAACTGTAGCCTCTTGACTGTCCTGTTCTTATAAATTTCAGACTTCCTGATGCATATAAGGCTTCAGGGCGAATCACTACACGGTAACCTGCCAGTTTTGCGTGATGGAAAAATTCTTCTTGTACGAGGGTCACTCCAAAAGAAACGCACACTATTTTTTTTTAAATCCATCTTTTATTCTACATGTTTGAAAGTTTTACAGTGTGTAGATACATCCTTTAGGAACAATATTTTCATTTCTCCACATAATTTCCATCCCTATCAACTGCCTTACGCCATCTTGGAACCAGCGCCTGTATACCCGCACGGTAAAATTCTGGACCAACCTGTTGGAGCCACTGTTTGGCAGCGTGCTCAAGGCAGTCATCATCTTCAAACCTTGTTCCACGAAGAGAGTCTTTCAGTTTCCCAAAGAGATGATAGTCACATGGAGCCAGGTCAGGACTGTAAGGCGGGTATTTCAGTGTTGTCTATCCGAGTGTTGTGATGGCTTCCACGGTTTTTTGACTGACATGTGGCCGTGCATTGTCGTGCAACAGCAAAACGTCCTGCTTTTGCAGACGTGGTCGAACACGACTCAGTCGAGCTTGAAGTTTCTTCAGTGTCGTCACATATGCATCAGAATTTATGGTGGTTCCACTTGGCATGATGTCCACAAGCAAGAGTCTTTCGGAATCGAAAAACACCGTAGCCATAACTTTTCCATCAGAAGGTATGGTTTTGAATATTTTTTTCTTGGGTGAATTTGCATGATGCTACTCCATTGATTGCCTCTTCGCGTCTAGTGAAAAATGACGGAGCCATGTTTCATCGCCTGTCACAGTTCTTCCAAGAAATTCATCTCCACCATTCTCGTACTGTTCCAAAAGTTCGCTGCATACCGTTTTTCTTGTTTCTTTATAAGCCACTGTCAACATCCTGGGAACCCACCTGGCGCAAACCTTTTTTTACGCCATCACTTTCAGTATTCTGCAAACACTTCCTTCCCCTGTCCCAACGTAGCGTGGCAATTCGTTCACTGTGATGCGTCTGTCAGCAGTCACCAATTCGTTAACTCTCTGCACATTGTCTGGAATGTGTGCAGTACGAGGCCTGCCACTGCGAGGACAATCCTCAATATTGCCGTGCCCGCTTTCATCACGTAACCTGCTTGCCCACCGACTTAACTGTACTGCGATCGACAGCAGCATCTCCATACACCTTTTTCAACCACTTGTGGATGTTTCCCACTGTCTCGTTTTCACAGCACAGGAATTCTATGACAGCACTTGCTTCTGACGAACGTCAAGTGTAGCAGCCATCTTGAAGACATGCTGTGACGGCGCCACTCACGGGAACAGGTTGAACTAAGTTTAAAAACAAACGGGAAGGATGTATCTACACACTGTAAAGCTTTCACACATGCAGAGTGAAAAATGTATTTTTACAAAAATAGTGTGCGTTTCTTTTGGAGTGATCCTCGTAGTAGTTTTTCATACTGAGTTTGTATGATATATTGAACTTTTTATCCGCACTCCCATAGCAGTTTCTTTGACAGAGCAATTCTGTCCATTCTTTTAGCTATGGAGCCGTTTGCCTTTTATACCCAATATACTGTCCAGTCACATTAATGTGACCAGTTGTCAAAATATCACCTTTTGCACCACGGACTGCTGCGAGATGCACAGCAAGAGAGCCAGTGAGGTTCTGTTAGGTTCCGACAGGGATGTGGAGACATGCCGACTCCAGTGCCGTGGACAGCTGCGATAGGTTTCTCGGCAGAGGATCCATAATGCGAACAGCCCAATTAATGTGGTCGCACTCATCCGCAGTTGAGTATAAATATGGGGAGTTTGGGTGGCCATTGAAGCACAGTAACGTCATCCTGGTGCTTTTCGAACCACACACTACACTGCAGGTTGTGTGACAAGTTGCATTGTCCTACTGGTAGATGCCATCATGCCGAGGGAAAAAACAAATGGTCCACAAGGATAATGTAGCGGCACCACCGTTTAGGATAGGGAAAGTTAGTTTTGTGCAATATTCTCAGCACAAGTTACAGCCAAGTGTGGGCCAGATTCCAGTGAGTTACGAATACCAACAGTTGCGAAGTAGAATAGAGCCCACAAGGCCGTCAAATTGCTGAAAGAATATACGTAGCAGTTTTTCATGCCACAAATCACAGGCAGAAGGGGCCCACTGACCAACCTAATGCATTATGAGTACGTGACGCGAATTGATGCGCATAGCAAAACAGAGGTTCAGAGCTGCGTATAAATAGGTGTTGGTTTCTAACGAGATTGATTCAAGTGTGGCAGCTCTCCTGGAGAGCGGGGCGTGTCACACCACCAGCTACACACAGCAGCAGATGGGGCGCCAGCATTCCAGTCCACGGCGGGTCGCTGGTTCGACCCTCTGAGGCCGACGTGGGGTCCGTAGCCAGCCAGCAGCGGGCCACTTCACGGCTAATTAGCCCCGGGCAGGCGTCCTGGCTTCCAACACACACTGGGGGCATCCCAAGGCGAGGGCCGCAGATTCGGACTCTGGATCGCGGGTGCTTGTTGTTGCCGCGTCCTAAGCAGCGCCGGCGAGAGAGCATGGCAGGGACCATCTTGCAGTTGTCAGTGGACTGTTCTGATGCTCCTCAGAGCATTGCTGAGGCAACGAAGATGGGGACAGCTGAGTCGGCAGCCGGAGCATCCTGACACCATCGGAACTCCACAGCTGGCCAAGGCTAGCTCAACACAGCATTGCGTTGCACAGGCCACTGGGGTGCTTCCTCAGCATTTCAGGGCCCTGTGACGCAGACCAAGGTGTACAAGGGCACTGTGGTTAGAAGCAATAAATCATTGGGAAAGCTCGGACGAGTCTTAATACGGTGCCTTCTACCTCTTCCCGCTACATTTGGTCATCCTGATACATTTGGTGGCAGAAGTTCCCACTACAATAGTTATATACTTATGTAGATCCATTGTCCCTTCCATAATGACGAGAATGCCACGAAAACATTGCCTAGACCATAAGGTTCCCTCCTCTGGCCTGGAGACTTCTGATGATTGTTGCTGGGTGTTTGTTTCCAGACGTTTCACGCCGATGAAGCATAAAACGTGATGCATCTGAAAAGGCCCCATGTTATCACGCAGTGGACAGTTACTTGTAGTAGTGACCTGTAAATTTCAGCCTTCATCGCCAATGAACAGCAGTAAGCATGGATGTATGAACCAGGCACCTGCTGCAAAGGCCAATGTGGAGCAACGTCCGATGAACGGTCGTTGAGAAGACACTGTTGTTTGCCCCTTGGTTCATCTAGGCCATCGGTTACCCAACAGCTACATGAATTTTCCCCCATACACGTCTCTGCAACTGTCATTCACACATGTCATGTATGGGCCTCGGTGCACCACACTTGACGTAGGTTTTGGATAGTGCCATATAGCCGTGCACAGTATACTTTAACCACAGCGACACGTGAACAGTTTACAACCTTAGCCATTTCACAGAAGGTTCCACCCTTGGCCCAAGAGCCAATGATCATAACCTTCCGGAAGTGAAATAAATATTTCCGTTTCCTTATTACAATAACGATTGCATTGTTTTCCACGCCCTCTCCTCGACACGATTTATATACCCATCACTGCTAATCCTGCCGTCTACCAATTGTGATTGGTTAATTCACATTGACATCGAACATAGCCTGTGCCCACATTAATGTGACTTGACGGTGTATCTACTGTTAGCCGCATTATGGATGCAATCTGTCAAAAAATGTTTCAAATGGCTCTGAGCACTATGGGCCTTAACGTCTGAAGTCATCAGTCCCCTAGAACTTAGAACTACTCAAACCTAACTAACGTAAGGATTCATTGGCAAGAGGGATAAGAGAGCATTATAGCAGCAGTTCGCACAGTTCACTGTAGTGAAAGGACCAAAACTAGGCCTGCCGAGGTGGCCGAGCGGTTCTAGGCGCTTCAGTCTGGAACTGCGCGACCGCTACAGTCACAAGTTCGAATTCTGCCTCGGGCATGGATGTGTGTGATGTCCTTAGGTTAGTTTAAGTAGTTCTAAGTTCTAAGGGACTGATGACCTCAGAAGTTAAATCCCAAAGTGCTCAGAGCCATTTGAACCATTTTTGAACCAAAACGAGTGGTGGCGAGATGGTCTGAGGACAGCAGTGTGGAAGAGTGACCGTGGATCCGGCCAGAAGGACTACTGCACAACAAGGAGGTAAGATTGTTCGACTGCCTGAGATGAAGAGACAGCTGATAACAGCCTGTGACAGGAGATGACACTAAAAGAAATCTAACCAGGAAATCGTAACCACACGCAACAATACGTCACCGCGTTGACCTGCAAAGGATTACAAGAGGTGTTGAATAAGTAATACAACACCTTTTCTTCTGAAAGCAAGTAGGTTTTATAATTTTTCAATATAATCTCCGTTCAATCGATGGCCTTACACCACCTTACTGGTGGGGCTTGCAGGTCCGCATGGCACAACTCTTCTGTCGGAGCCAATCCACAAACTGCTTCCCACAGAGTGCATCCTTCAGTGCACCAAACATATGGAAGGCAGAAGGTACAGATCCGGGCTCTAGAATGGATGAGGAAGAACAACCCAATGAAGTTCTGTGACCTCCCTTCGGATGTGCCGGCTTGTGTAAGGCCTTGCACTGTAATGGATAAGAAGAAATTCATTTGCGTTTTTGTGGCGACGAACATGTTGAAGTCGTTTCTCCAATTTCCTGAGGGTAGCACAATACGATTTAGAGTTGGTAGTTGCGACATGAGAACATCATAATGACATCAAACAGAATCCCTTCAGAGTCCCAGAAGACCGTCGCCATGAATTTACCAGCTGACGGTGCAGCTTAGAACATGGTGGTGAGGTGTGACGCCACTCCATGGATCACAGTTTTATTTCCGGTTCGAAGTGATGAGCCCTTGCTTCATCGCCTGTGAAGATATTCGACAAAAAGTTGCCACGATCAGCCTCGCAACGCGCAAGCAATCCCGTACGCATGACCGTCATTGCTCTTTGTGATCTTCCATTAAGCGGCGAGGAACTCAGCGGGCACACAGTCCCTCAACTGGTGGATGAATGCGTCAGCACTGGCAACAGAGGCTTCCAACTGAGCAGCCAGGTGTTTGATTGTAATCTGTTGATCACCTCGAATGAGAGTGTTCACAGGTTCCAACACTGCAGGAATCACCGCTGTGTGCTGCCAGCCAGTACGCAGGAGACTGGACAGTTTCGTGAGACCTTGCGATGTTAACAGACGCCTCGGTCAACGACTCACCGTGCTTTTGTTCACTGCCAAGTCTCCATAGACATTCTGCAAGAGCCAATGACCAACTGCGATGCCCTGGTTTTCCACCAAAATGCCAAATCTCTGCCTGGAACGCACCTCAATTACAGACATCATTTTGAAAGCGACATATAGTACTGCTATCTATCGTAACTTCATGAAACCGTGTGGTCTGAACAAATTTTGCATTTTTTCAATCGGAATTGGCCGAGAGAAGAATGTATTGCATTACTTATTGTACGCCTCTCATACAGCACTGAAAATCTGCATCATTTTTTCTTGTCACAGTTCATAATCTAACTCATCTAGACCTAGTTACGTATATAGTAATATACCCTTTACTGTGTATACTCGCTCCTGTAGAAAAGTTATTAATGATTAAAAGATTCATGTATGAGTGAAAGGTATTGGTGTACGTGCTGAAAATGTATCTGTAGTTGGTGATATGACTCTGTACTACAATTATTAATAAAGTGTCATCCTTGACTCCTGTAACCGGGGGCGTCAGCCGAGAACCGCAAGAAGAGCAGGTGAAGAAATCAGAGGAATGGCCTACCTCAGGGAAGCGTCCTCGCCCCAGCTCTGTATAATATATATACAAATGACCAACCAGTTCCAAACATCACGCGCCAATTTATGTATGCCGATGACACTGCAGTTGCAGCCCAAGGTAACAATTTTATGGATGTAGAGGAGAAATTAACCAGTACCTTGGAAGCTCTCTTCGAGTATTATGAGGCAAACCACCTAAGGCCGAGGCCTTCCAAGACGCAGGTCTGTGCATTCCATTTAAAGAACAGGGAGGCAAATCGTGAATTGAATGTAATATGGAGAGCTGAACGCCTCGAGCATTGTAAAACGCCCAAATAACTTGGTGTCATGTTGGATCGCACACTGACCTATAAACATCATTGTAATGCCACAAGGGAAAAAGTCTCAACTAGAAACAACATCATCAGGAAACTAACCAGCGGATCCTGGGGTGCAAACCCAAAAGTCCTGAGAACTTCAGCCCTTGCGCTCAGTGTGTCAGCCGCGGAATACGCCGCTCCAGTATGGTCTGCATCAACACACGCGAGAAAAGTTGATGCGCGGTGAATGAAATGGCACGGATTGTTACCGGATGCTTGAGGCCAACCCCAGTGCACAAGATGTACTTAATCATGGGGATCGCACCACCCATCATATGACGTGACATCGCTGCCGAAGCCGAAAAAACCAAGCAAGAAAAGGACATGCGTCACCCTTTATTTCGACACCAGCCTGCTGACCGACAGCTTTGTTCGAGGAAGAGTTTCCTGTCACGTACCCGAGCCCTAGAAGGGTCGGCTGCAGAGAATCGTTTGAAAAGGTGGGAATCGACCTGAGAAACCCCCATAAAGATGTAAAAGAAGAACTGGCGCCTGGTGGAGACCTGCGTTACACAGTCTGGAGAACCCTAAACCGTACGAGGGTAGAAGTACCAAAGTGCAAGACAAACCTGCAGCAATGGGGTTTCCTAAAAGAGAATGTGAACACTCTCTGTCTGTGTGGTTCTGTCCAGGATCCTCAACTTCCGCTTATCTGTCCATATCTAGACCAGCCCTGCACAATGAATGACTTATGGGAGGCAAATGACAAGGCCATATTGGCTGCTGATTTTTGGAAGTTTGAAGTCTAGTTCCGGACACGGAAAATAAGTAAGTATAATGTTGTGCTTTATATACGCTCTTCAAATTCTGTTAAATTTCAAAACTTTAGTGTTTCTCAACAATTGAAAAACAATAGGTCCATTCCTCTGAATACCGTTATTTCTAATCAGTTCCACAACGCCATACATTTTCCAAGCACCAACTCTGCAAACAATAACAAATGTTACTGGGACCTTCAGATTGCATGTGATCATGAACTGGTCACGGAACAGTCTCGATAGTGTGTTTTAGGAGAGGTCTGCAGTACCTGCCATGATGCAGTTTCTTTGCAAATGTGTGCCAAAATAATAAAAATACTGCAAATATGCTGACAGTCAACAAAAGTGTGAAAATTGGGAGCCAAAGTGCGGTCAAGAAAACGTATTTCATGTTTCCACTTTGTGATCGTAGATAATTTTCATAACGAAATATTTGAGATGCAGAACAAAAAAATCCTAGCCCTAATCACTAACAGTACACTACATATGCTGAACTCTCTGTTCATAAAAGGTTTGCCGATACTCACAGTGTCCTAATGTCCCTTTCTAATATTTAGTAGTTTAATATTACAGTTTTCATCTTCCTGTACACATGCGTGTGCTCTGCGGTAGACTTTTTCTGCTACTTAGTTACTCTTTGAACCTTTTCTTTTAGTTCGATACATGTAAAGAGTGTAAAAATTTATGTAGGCTTTATTAGATACCTACATCGCAATTCAGATTGCTACCAACAAGATTAGTTAGTGTGCAGTTACATACCCTACTTATTACAATTACGCCAAAGATGTTTAAATAAATTGTGGTCAGCAGTAATCAAGCTGTCATCACAATAATGTTTTTCTGTTGACTTTTATTAGTACTATGGCTACAGGCATTCTGGCCCACTTTCTTTACATTTGTGTGGGGCATATTTGTCACAATTTTGGTGTAATAAACTCTGATTTGCTAGAATTTCACTGTGACATAGTGATGAATGGAACAATTCGTTATAGATTTCTTTGATTCTTATCTGTAACTGCTAATACCATTTGTGATCTGGTAGCTGAGACACAGTGCCAAGTTATGGTATTTACACTTTCAATTTCAGGTGTGACAGTGCAGTTTTAAGAGCCAGTAGGTGACATCCAATGTCAAGTTATAGTGCATACATTGTCAGCTTCTATTATTACAACACTACTTGAAATCCAGTAACTGACACCCATAGTCAGCCACTATCACCATGCAGTTCGCGTAATGGTAGTGACCATGATTAGAGTAATAGCAGTCATCATATTAACAGACCACAGTTGCCTTAACCAATAGTATCTGGAAGGAAGAAAAATTAGGATTTACTGTCCTATCAACATCAAGATCATTAGAAATGGAGCATAAACTCAGATTGTTTCAAGGACAAGGGAGGAAATCGGCTGTGCTGTTTCAAAGGAAGCAGCCCAGCATTTGCCTAGAGCTATTTAGGGGAATCACAGAAAACCTCAGTCTGGATCCGTGGATGCAGATTTGAACCTTCATCCTCCGAAATGCAAGTCCAGTGTACCAACAACTGTGCTGCCTCACTTGATTAGTATCTGGATGTTAAAGCAGTTACTGTGACAACTGACCACAATTGCCACAGTTGTGTTTGGAATAATGACAGTCACCTTGTCAACTGACCATCATTCCAAAATTATGTTTGAGTAATAATAGTCCTACCCCAGTAGTATCCACCATGTATTTGGAGTAATGGCAATCACCATATGCTAACTGACCATCATTGCCCCAATAGTATTCACCATGGATTCAGTGCATTGGTGGTCACCATATGTCAACTGACCATCATTGCCCCAGTATTACACCTGTGGTAATAGGCACCTTGTCAAATGACCATCATTGTCCCACAGTAGTATCTGAGGTATAGCGGTCACCATATTTCATCTAACCACCATTGCCCTACAAAGGTATCCCAAATAATAGTAGCCATTGTGATTGAGGACACAAGTATTTGGCCGATCACTGTAAAAACTTCATACTAGGGAGGAAGACTAAGACCACAACACTACACCGTGATCATCAGACTCTGACACTAGTGTTATACAGGATGTACACAAGCACTGTGTTTGGTATTATGCAGATTCCAATACAGGGGAGAAAGGCTCTGATAGCTGTATACACTGTGCCCTGATGATCAGTTTTGTCAGGTGTTGTAAAGGTTTTAACTAGTTTTTTGACAAATAACCTGACCATCACTGCCCAAGTTTCTTACAGTTTCATGCAGCATGGTGATGTGTAGAGTAGACTGTTATATTTCATGTAACATAAGATGTATGGGGACATTTGTTACAATTTTGCTGTAAGATGTCAATGAATCGGGCACTGTGCAACAGTTTTACTGTAAACTGCTAATTTTTAGAATAATTTGTTACAATTTGCTGTAACATCATGATATACAGGGTGTTACAAAAAGGTACGGCCAAACTTTCAGGAAACATTCCTCAAACACAAATAAAGAAAATATATTATGTGGACATGTGTCCGGAAACGCTTAATTTCCATGTTAGAGCTCATTTTAGTTTCGTCAGTGTGTACTGTACTTCCTCGATTCACCGCCAGTTGGCCCAATTGAAGGAAGGTAATGTTGACTTCGGTGCTTGTGTTGACATGCGACTCATTGCTCTACAGTACTAGCATCAAGCACATCAGAACGTAGCATCAACAGGTTAGTGTTCATCACGAACGTGGTTTTGCAGTCAGTGCAATGTTTACAAATGCGGAGTTGGCAGATGTCCATTTGATGTATAGATTAGCACGGGGCAATAGCCGTGGCGCGATACGTTTGCATCGAGACAGATTTCCAGAACGAAGGTGTCCCGACAGGAAGACGTTCGAAGCAATTGATCGGCGTCTTAGGGAACACGGACCATTCCAGCCTATGACTCAAGACTGGGGAAGACCTAGAACGATGAGGACACCTGCAATGGACGAGGCAATTCTTCGTGCAGTTGACGATAACCCTAATGTGAGCGTCAGAGAAGTTGCTGCTGTACAAGGTAACGTTGACCACGTCACTGTATGGAGAGTGCTACGGGACAACCAGTTGTTTCCGTACCATGTACAGCGTGTGCAGGCACTATCAGCAGCTGACTGGCCTCCACGGGTACACTTCTGCGAATGATTCATCCAGCAATGTGTCAATCCTCATTTCAGTGCAAATGTTCTCTTTACGGATGAGGCTTCATTCCAACGTGATCAAATTGTAAATTTTCACAATCAACATGTGTGGGCTGACGAGAATCCGCACGCAATTGTGCAATCACGTCATCAACGCAGATTTTCTGCGAACGTTTGGGCAGGCATTGTTGGTGATGTCTTAATTGGGCCCCATGTTCTTCCACCTACGTTCAATAGAGCACATTATCACGATTTCGTACGGGATACTCTACCAGTGCTGCTAGAACATGTGCCTTTACAAGTACGACACAACATGTGGTTCACGCACGATGGAGCTTCTGCACATTTCAGTCGAAGTGTTCGTACGCTTCTCAACAACAGATTCGGTGACCGATGGATTGGTAGAGGCGGACCAATTCCATGGCCTCCACGCTCTCCTGACCTCAACCCTCTTGACTTTCATTTATGGGAGCATTTGAAAACTCTTGTCTACGCAACCCCTGTACCAAATGTAGAGACTCTTCGTGCTCGTATTGTGGACGGCTGTGATACAATACGCCATTCTCAAGGACTGCATCAGCTCATCAGGGATTCCATGCGACGGAGGGTGGATGAGTATATACTCGCTAACGAAGGACATTTTGAACATTTCCCGTAACAAAGCGTTTGAGGTCACGCTGGTACGTTCTGTTGCCGTGTGTTTCCATTCCATGATTAATGTGATTTGAAGAGAAGTAATAAAATGAGCTCTAACATGGAAAGTAAGCGTTTCCGGACACATGTCCACATAACATATTTTCTTCCTTTGTGTGTGAGGAATGTTTCCTGAAAGTTTGGCCGTATACCTTTTTGTAACACCTTGTGTGGGGCAGTCTGGAACATTTCTTCTGTAACATTTTCCGGATGTGATATTTTGTTACAATTGTTGCTGTAACATCAATGTATGAGGCGATTTGTTACAGCTTTGCTACAACATGTAGTGTAAGGGGTCATTTGCTACATTCTGAGCAACATGGAGCAGTTTGTTACAGTTTAGCTGAAACATGGTTTTTCATGGAGTGTTTTGTTACATTTTTTGCTATAACGTAGCGATGTTTGGTGCAGTTATCAACATTTTTCTTGAACATGTCAATGTATAATGATATCTTTTATAATTTTGCTATAATATCGCAATATATGGGACAATTTGTTACGGTTTCGCTATAACATATCAATCTATAGGGCAAACTGTCATAATTTTGAATAACACAATGATGTATAGAGTAATTTATTGCAATTTTGTTGTAACATCTGAATATATAGGACAATTTGTTAAAAGCTTGATGTAACACAGGGATGTAGGGGGCAGTTGGCAATATTTCTGCTGTGATGTAGAGCTGTTTGTTACAGTTGTGCTGTAACATCGTTTTGGATGGGTCGTTTTAGCAGTTTTTGCCATAGCATGGCAATGTAGGGGGCAGTTTGTTAGAATTTCGTGTAACATGATAATTTATGTGGGTATTTGCTACAATTTGCCGTATCATGTCAATGTATAGGGTAATTTATTAAAATTTTCCAATATGTATGGAACAATTTTTACAATTTTGCTATAATATGAGCTGATATGTTACAATTTTGCTGTAAAATATTGATGTAATAATGGCAAGCTGTCATGCAGTCTCCACTATGTGATAGCACAAATTAGCATATCAGCGGAAGACGACAAACATTTTGTACTACAAGATAATTTAACACGCTATCATTGGGGCTGCTACAATGTTTGGCTTACTTTTATGTCGGTTCTAGCGGATCTAAGGTGAGTTTTTCATGGGAATAACGTTGTTTACAGTGGTACAATTATTGCACTATTTTCATCAATAAGAACCCTTTAAGTTGTAAATTAGATCATCAGTAGTGTCCTTACATATTCACCAATGCTATGGAAGACATCTTCACGTATATTGATCCTTTAACATGTCGTGGAGATATCGAACTAAACTCATTGGCTAATCTGTAAATTATATCAACAGTGTCAATGAGAAGGCCACACATATTCTGATAAGTAATGCAGATAATTTAAATGTGGAAACATTTAACTAAGGGTCCATTGTGGCTTGCAAAATGTGGTACAGATATTGAACTTCAATCATC
The DNA here is from genome assembly GCF_021461385.2 of Schistocerca piceifrons. Taxonomy (NCBI): domain Eukaryota; kingdom Metazoa; phylum Arthropoda; class Insecta; order Orthoptera; family Acrididae; genus Schistocerca; species Schistocerca piceifrons. The sequence continues at coordinate 474,748,303 of NC_060143.1, read as the reverse complement.
GACGAGTGCTGTTAACCTGTACATTTTAAATCAATAGTTCTACTGAGTGAAACCTGTGGTTTTTTTCACATTACAGAGCAATTAGGTTATGGCAATAGTGCCATAAGTGTCTCGTACTCAAAATCGTTACGTGTTTCGTTAAATAATTTTATTTGTTGCAAGTTCAGATTTTTGTTTGTGATCAGAGTTCTATATTTGTACTTGTATATTACAATAAGCAACCTGCGTGTGTTTTTTACTCGAAATCTTTACATATTTGATAAATAATTTTATTTTGGTTCAAAGATCATATTTTTGGATAAACTTTCGTATTTGTGTGTGGAACATTGTCGATTATTTTCTTTGGCAATGCTGTGTTCATGTCTCGTATTCTGAGTATTACAAAGTTATATTTCTGTATTACAAAATACGCAGCTTAAATGATATATCGAGTTACAAATCTTGTCAAAATGGTGCTTCGTCAATTCATTTGTCTTTGGTTATGTTGTGTGCTTACATCTTATATTTGCAGCATTATCGTTAGATTTTGGTACTATTTAATACTTGATTATAGAAAAGAAAAAAGCGCAGTCTGTAAAATTTTTAGAGAGTCTTGGCACCATAGTTCTAATTGGTATGTGTTGCAACTTCCTCATAACTTGGTTTTTGTACATAGCCCCATTTAGACATAAAATAAAGTGTCAATAGCCTGCTTAGCATGTTATTTTCAACCACACATATTATGTACTAATATAGAAAGTAACCATTACTGAGAGAGATGAAATTTACTGATGAGACAGTACAACGTTTGACACAAACAGTTTTTACTGATGTATAAAACAGAGAGAGAGAGAGATTAAATATACTGATGAGGCATAATTTTCGATGTTTACGCTTTTTGGTAGATACTATAGGTGTGGAAATACAATGAGTTACACCCATTATGTTTTTCTTAATATCGTGTTTGCACATGAGGTTTTATTCAGGATTCCAATACACCATAGTATTCTCCACTCTTTTGGCTACAAAACCCTATGTTTTAACATTATCTCGTTCAATGCGACGGCCTTACGCCACTTTACTGAGAGGGTCTGTACGCCTGCATCATAGCATTCTACAGAAGGTGCGAGATCCCAGCTATGTGGTTGATGAAGAAGAACAGGCCAACGAGTTTTGTAAACTCCTCCTGGGTGCGCAGACGTGTGTGGGGCCTTGCGGTGTCACGGAGAAGCAGAAGTTCGTTTCCGTTTTTGTGGCGACGAACACGCTGAAGTTTCTTCTGTAGAACATCAAAGAGAATAAGCCCTTCGGAGTCTCAGAAGGCCGTCCCCGTGAGTTTACCGGCTGCTGGCGCGGCTTTGAATCTTTTCTGCGGAGGTCAGATGGTGCGACGCCACTCCATGAATTGCCGTTTTGTTTCCGGTTCGAAGTGACAAACCCATGTTCAGTTGCCTCTGACGATGCTCGACAAAATAATGTCACGATCAGCCACGTAAGCACAAGCAATTCCGCACCGATGGTTCTTCGTTGGTCCTTATGATCTTCTATTAGGAGGCAAGGAACCCAGCAGCCACACACTTTTGACTACCCCAAACAACAGACGTGTTTATCGGCACTACCAACAGAGACGACCAGTTGTGCAGCGAGGTGTTTCATTGTGATTCGTAGATCACCTCGAATGAGAATGTCCGAACGTTCCTACATTGCAGGAGTCACAGCTGTATGCGGTCGGCCGGCACGCAGTCGATTGGACTGGTATGCGCAGCCTTGTTGCTATAATGACGGACGCCTCGCCCAACGATTCACCGTGCTTTTGTTCATTGCCAGGTCTCCGCAGACATTCTGCAAGCGCCTGTCAATATACGCGGCGCTCTGGTTTTCCCCCAAAAGAAACTCAATGACAGCTCTCAGCTTGGAACGCACCTCCATTACATTACGTATGACTCTACCACCTACCGGAGCTTCATAAAACTATAGGGGCTGAAGGGGAAATACTCCATGACGTACCATAATAAACTCTGAATTTTTTCAACCGAAACTGGTCGAGAAAAAAGAATGTGTTGCATTACTTATTGAACACCCCTCGTAAATTAACACACACGCCAGGCAGAGATACAAAGTTCAGATACATGTTGTGTGCAAAAAAGTCTCTAGGGCTATAAGAGTAACGAAACTAAACCAGGAGGTTATCAGGGAATCAATTTCTGATTCAGCCATTGTTATACAAGGTAAATAAATAGATCTTATAATTACATGTTCCCCTGAGACATTTAAGTCCCTTTTTATTATCAACGACAATGATCGAAGCAGACGAAATGCATTAAAATTTGTGCTGCAGCCGGGACTCGAACCCGGGTCTTCTTATTCGCTAAGCAAATGATGCTAACCATTACGCCACCGCAGTACTACGGCCAACATTAGTGCGCGAACTACTTAAGCTTAGCGGTGACAATGTTCTCGAAACCGAAACGTTCTTCTCGTTCCAAATCAGGACAGAAAGGCAAGCACATAACTCTGACCATCAACCAGAAACTGGAGACCATCAAACGCCTGCAGAAAGGTGAGAGCAGAAATATTTTGATGAATGAATTTGATATTGGCTTGTCAACCGTTTACGACATAAACAAGATGAACTAATGAAATTTTCTGTCAGTCGGGAACAACTGAAAAACTGGCTTCGAGCAAAACATTTAAAAAATCAGAACTGCAACAGTTCAATAGCGTATCGGACAAGTGGTTCAGCGCGATATGCTCCGCAGGAAAGACTGTAATGGGGCCAATGTTCACTGAAAAGCCAAACAAGTTGCTCGTGATTTAGATTTTGCAGAAAGTGAATGCAATGTTTCTGATGGTTGCTTCAGGAAGTTTTAGTTTCGACATGGAATTCGAAGATTTGATGTAACTGGAGAACCACAATCAGCAAACCAGCAGAAAAATACAAAGACGAAATTCAAAAAATTATCGTAGATACACTATGTGATCAAAAGTATCCAGACATCCCCAAAAACATACTTTTTCATATTTGGTGGATTGTGCTGCCACCTACTGCCAGGTACTCCATATCAGCGACCTCAGTAATCATTAGACATCGTGAGAGAGCAGAATGGGGCGCTCTGCGGAACTCACAGACTTCGAACGTGATCAGTTGATTGGGTGTCACTTGTGTCATACGTCTGTACGCGAGATTTCCACACTCCTAAACATCCCTAGGTCCACTGTTTCCGGTGTGATAATGAAATGGAAACGTGAAGGGACACGTACAGCACAAAAGCGTACAGGCCGACCTCGTCTGTTGAATGAGAGAGACCACCGACAGTTGAAGAGGGTCGTAATGTGTAATAGGCAGACATATATCCAGACAATCACACAGAAATTCCAAACCGCGTCAGGAGCCACTGCAAGTACTATGACAGTTAGGCGGGAGGTGAGAAGACTTGGATTTCATGGTCGAGTGGCTGTTCATAAGCCACACATCACACTGGTAAACGCCAAACGACCCCTCACTTGGTGTAAGGAGCGTAAACATTGGACGATTGAACAGTGGAAAAATGTTGTGTGGAGTGACGAATCACGGTACACAATGTGGTGATCCGATGGCAGGGTGTGGGTATGGCGAATTGCCAGTGAACGTCATCTGCCAGCGTGTGTAGTGCCAACAGTAAAATTCGGAGGCGGTCGTGTTATGGCGTGGTCGTGTTTTTCATGGAGGGGGCTTGCATCCCTTGTTGTTTTGTATGACACTATCACAGCAGAGGCCTACATTGATGTTTTAAGCACCTTCTTGCTTCCCACTGTTGAAGAGCAACTCGCGGATGGCGATTGCATTTTTCAACATTATCGATCATCTGTTCATAATGCACGGCTTGTGGTGGAGTGGTTACACGACAATAACATCCTTGTGATGGATTGGCCTGCACAGAGGCTTGACCTGAATCCTATATAACACCTTTGGGATGTTTTGGAACGCCGACTTCGTGCCAGGCCTCACTGACTGACATCGATACCTCTCCTCAGTGTAGCACTCCTTGAAGAATGGGCTGCCATTCCCCAAGAAGCCTTCCAGCACCTGATTGAACGTATTCCTGCGAGAGTGGAAGCTGTTATCAAGGCTGCGGGTGGGCCAACACCATATTAAATTCCAGTATTACCAATGGAGGGCGCCACCATCTTGTAAATCATTTTCAGCCAGGTGTACGAATATAATTGTGGTGTCACCGCCAGACACCACACTTGCTAGGTGGTAGCCTTTAAATCGGACGCGGTCCGTTAGTATACGTCGGACCCGCGTGTCGCCACTATCAGTGATTGCAGACCGAGCGCAGCCACACGGCAGGTCTAGTCTAGAGAGACTCCCTAGCACTCGCCCCAGTTGTACAGCCGACTTTGCTAGCGATGGTTCACTGTCTACATACGCTCTCATTTGCAGAGACGACAGTTTAGCATAGCCTTCAGCTACGTCATTTGCTACGACCTAGCAAGGCGCCATATTCAGTTACTATGAATGTATTCTGAACAGATAATATTGTGAATCATCTACCGTCAAGAGCGACGTTCATCATTAATGGATTAAAGTTAAGTATCAAACTAATTTCGTCCGCTTTCTGAATTCTCATTCCTTGTCATGTTCCAGACCTCACGTCAGTATAGTTCTTCCCTCCTCACGCCAGCCTGCGTGAGCTAAAACACGTGCATTTCGGCCTCCACTAGTAACACGGTGTTGGCTCTTCTGCCAACACAACAATAATAATGTAATAGCTGACCACATTAGCAATGCCGATGAAACAGGTCTGTTGTGGCGGTGCTCACCAAGATCTACTCTAGTAGGGGAGATGAATAGGTGGCTAAGGACCAAAAAAAATTGACAGTTTTGACATGTGCTAATAAGTCTGGAAGCCGCCGAGTAACTCCTTTTGTATCTGGTAAATCCGGAAAATCTTGGGCGTTTAAGAATGTTACGAACTTGCTTGTTCATTATGACACTCAAATGCTCAAATGACCGCCACTCTTTTCAAAAACTAGTAATTTATCATCTTGTACCAGAAGTCCAAGAAAGCTTCAGAAACCTTGATCTACAGATGACAGCAAAGCCATCTTCCTTTTGAATAACTGTCGAGCAAATCCGCCAAGAGCTGAGTTAGTTTCTGGAAACATATTTGCTACATTTCTCCCACCAAATGTTACGTCACTGATTCAACCAATGGTTCAAGGAGTAATCCAGAACCTTAAATGTTTTTATAGGAGTTTTCTCGTTCACAGGCTGTGTGTGATGTAACAGACTTTCAAAAAAAGTTTAGCGTACAAGATGCCGTCTATGCTGTCGTCCTGTCTTAGGGTCAAGAACAAAAAGTTACTTTACAACGGTGCTGGAGAAAACTTTGGCCAACTGCAGATCCTACTGAGGAGGATTAACGTCCCGAATAGTTCTCTGAAGTTCTGGGTGTTTCTAGAAATGAAAGCAACAGTCTTTTGGAAAACTTATCTGAAGGTGAACCTGCAGAGTGGATTAAAATGGACAGCAATGAACTTACCGAGCAGGAGCTAACAATAAGAGCATTATTCAAAATCGAGTAAACCATCAACCTATTCACAATCTTGGAGAGAGTGACTCAGATGAGGAAACGGAAGAAAAGGAGAGAAAACTCGGCACTTTTGTTGAGCGTAATACTGATTATAATGCCTCTGAACTTATTGATTTACACATCATTAGAAGTAACTTTTATTCCGAGTGACAAAATCTCGAAAACATAAAGATGTTGGAGATTTTTTAAAGTGAAATAAAATTTTGTACAGTACCTGTATGTAAACTATACTGAAGCGCCAAAGAAACTTGTATAGGCATTTGTATTCAAATATAGATACGTAAACAGGCAGAATATGGCGCTGCGGTCGGTAACGCCTATATAAGACAACAAGTATCTGGTGCAGTTGCTAGATTGGTTACTGCTGCTACAATGACAGGTTATCTAGGTTTAAGTGAGTTTGAACGTGGTGTTATTGTCGGCGAACGAGCGATGGGAGACAGCATCTCCAAGGTAGCGAGGAAGTGGGGACTTTCCCGTACGACCACTTCACGAGTGTACCGTGAATATCAGGAATTCGGTAAAACATCAAATCTCCGACACCGCTGCGTCCGGAGAAAGATGCAGTAATTACGGACCAACGAAGACTGAGGAGAATCGTTCAACGTGACAGAAGTGCAAATTACTGCAGATTTCAATGCTGGGCCATGAAAAAATTTAAAATCAATGATGGAAAACAGCCTATTTTAAACTGAGTGACAATCCAAATGCCGGCCGGTGTGGTCTAGTGGTTCTAGGCACTTCATTCCGGAACCGCGCTGCTGCTATGTCGCAGGTTCGAATCCTGCCTCGGGCATGGATGTGTGTGATGTCCTTAGGTTAGTTAGGTTTAAGTAGTTCAGAGTCTAGGGGACTGATGACCTCAGAAGTTAAGTCCCATAGTGCTCAGAGCCATTTGAACCATTTTTTTGACAATCCAAATCCTCAATATTTGTTTACTTTATGACGGTGTATGACGACTGGTTTCATACCCTGGAGGTATAGCTTCAGGTTATACAAAACTAATACTTCTTGTGTCACGACTTCCAAGGTGCAAATGCTCATAGAAACACGTCACTCCTCGGTAAAAACTTGGATGAAAAGCCAGATGGGCATCCCATCCGAATCATGCCTGACCAGTTCGAGTAAAACCGGTCGTGATACAGTGAAAACACAGTAAACAACTATTGCGTATTTGGACTGTCAGTCAGCTTAATACATATTATTTTACCACCTCTGATTTTAAATTGTTTGATTGTCTTTCACGTTATGTACAAATTCTTTAGCTCTGGTTGCCCGCCTTATACGGTTATTTGCATTCGGAGTACTGGTTTTCCAGCTGAGGTACAAACAAGCAAGAGCTGATCAGCGATCTTGGGCCATACCGTTCTTTAAATAGGTTTTTATTCATTTAAGACAGTAAAAACTCCTTTCAACTGAAACAGTTGTTGCAGGAACGGTGGCAATTAGACAAAATAGTCTGAAGGTTCAGGAAGAATTTGACCAATTTCATTCTCAGTCATTCGTTTGATAGCGCCTCCCACACTGACAGTGTGAAATGTTTCTATATGCTGGGAACAAAATACCGTCTCCAGCTGCACATATAACCGCGAGCGATTAAAGGACACGCTATAATGAATCCAAATCGCCTCCAGGGAAATGCTGAGCGTAATTGGCAACTGAGAAACAGCGCCTAATTACGGCAAGAGGAGTTCATCACAATGTGAAAATCTTGTTTCCAGCTGTGTTACAATATTATTCAATACTTCAAAGTACATCTGTTTGTATTTTAACATCAATGGATTGCTAATGCATTCATCCAGCATTACAGTTCTATTCATGGAAGCTTCTGGTTGCGAATTACTCGAGCGTTTTGTGGAATTTGCAAATCGATCAATTTACCCTCATTTGTTAAGTTTTTCATGTAATCTACGCATTCTTAGACAGCATTGTCGTATAACTGTGCATCATCGTTCTTTTTTTCCTGAAGAACGCTTCTCTTTTAGTGCTTGCACTAGAGTCTGGACTGTCAGTTATTTCACTTAAAAGCTCAGTTAGTCCAGGGCGGTTCTCGTGAATGGCAGATATTCTGGCGTTACATTTCCATCTAGTAATGCATTTACCAACATTACTGTCGAGAATTGCTTGTGGAAGGGTGGGGCGGTAATTTCACGGACTTTAATGTGCAGCCTATTTAATTCGACATATTCACTGCACGCGGAGCAACTAACGAAGAGAGTCCTAGAGAGGCGTCACCATAGCTGCTGGTCTCCCATGCCACCGCAACACTTCTGTTCCTTGCAATGACATCAGGTTACTACGGCAACCCAGCATTTGCGGGCGGCCTGTAATGGCTGTGGCCTCCCTGTTACATCCTTCGCTTCTCCGTCTACCTTAGGTCAGTGTTAAGCTTTAGCACTTTGACTTGCTCTCTAGTGCTGGCGGTTTAGAAGAAACAGCACAAACTAACGTGTTTCTCTCTCTCTGACCAAAGTGCAAAAAAGTTTACTGTAAAGAACAATTACTGCTGCTACTACTACTACTATTACTACTGTAGGCGCCCCGGTGGTCCCGGTCGACTACGGAGGACTGAAAGCCGAGCAGTGACCTCTCCAGTTGTCAGGATGCTAGGAAATGACTGTGGACGCGTCAGAAACGCCAAAGAAACATTATTAATTCATGATACCTTTATTCCTGCCGAGTACAATGTGGCCCACGTAACACGGGCTGGCTGAGCTTGGTGATATCAACGACCTTCCCCGAGTCCTCGCTGACTCGGAGCAATGACACCAGCTTCGGGTCGCACCAGTCTTGTTAGTGCAGTGCCACATGTGGTGACGTAGTGGTGGGACGCGCGTGGTTGGCGGCACCAGGCTGGCCGGCCGGCTCGGCGGCGAACAGCACACCGCTGCACATAGGAGGCTCTGGGTTGGAGTCCCGGCGCTGTCAGCACGAGAGTCTTTCTCGTAGTGCGGAGTGTACTCTATCCCGCCCCATCTTCTTCCCTGCTTCTCCTGGTGGCTCGCCCGCGGTGGAAGGGCGGAACGTGCTGCAAACCCCCAGTGTCGTCGGCTCACCCAGTTGTGACTGCGGATGCACAGGGCCTACGCCCCGCACGATCTCGACGACGGCTCACTGATGTGGTCAGCGTTGACGGCGAGCGAGTCTGCCGTGATGTCTGCTAATCCTGGGTTGATGACTGACAGCGGCAGCAGAGAGGACCAGAGCTGGTACTGTCCCCTCACGTCTGCTGCTGGATGGGCCGCCCTTACTGCAATAAAGATTAACATGTCGATCACCGAGCTGAGCGCTATGCAGCGTCCCAGTACACATTTAACCGCAAGTCTAACTGTGAGTGCCTTGTTGCTATCAAAGCTGGCGTATTTAAAGGAAGCACGAGCGACGTCCTGACGTCATGCTCGTATGTAATGAATGCATTCGTTCCACTTATACTGCTGATTTATCTGTCATACTCGCCCCTTAGGTGTTCTTGCGACAGAGTTACGTGTTGTTACAGCAGACTTACGCGAAGTTGTGAAATGCAGTACAGCTGACGCTATACCTCTGTCTTAAACTCTACGAAAGTCTCCATCTAACACAAACCCGCATGTTAACCAATTCTCTCTCTCCTGTTGTGTGTAACCAGGCTACTGCCCTTGTGTGACGACACATTCTGATACTTGTGCAATCCTCTTATGTCTTGGCTAACCTACTGCATAGGCAACGAAACTTTGACAATATTCCACGTTTCCAACTCTTTACTATTCCGCGACACTATACTACTACCAGAAGAATGAGGATGCCTGGCCTCCTTTGTCTTCTCTGATCAGCCAGTGCTGCCTAGACCGCCAATAACATTGCACAATAATTTTGTGCAATTTATTGAAGTTCTCCCTAGGTTTGCCAATAATGTTGTCGATAATACTCTACACTAATATTTTGGTTCAGAATGTTGATGATAAAGACGCCCCCGCTGTGACAATTGGTCTGCTTTGTTTCAAACAGCAAAACAAAGGTCACGGTCAGTTAAAGATCACTCATGAAAACATGTTGAGAGAATGGATGTTAAAGGACAAAAAAGATTATCACGGCTTTTTTTTGTGTTGATGGTCCATCATTTGATACATTACTGGATTACTGGAAATGCTTCTCAACATAATAGGTGGCCCCAAACAAAGGTATTTGCTCTATGTCCCCCCGTCCCCCCCCCCCCCGCCGTCCCCTGTCCCACGGCCCCTTCCCACCCCCCTTGAAATCCGAGGTATGGTGTTTTTATTCATTACAAAATTCCTATACATTTCCATAAGTGATTTCCAAAGATTCAATTAAACCTATCATTTAGCCAAACGTAGCACCATGTGCCTAATGCAATGAGACAGTACTACGGCTTTAGCAATTGTTGTATAATCGTTTGTTTTAAGTACTGAAGTAATGTAATCGCATGTGTAACAAAAATTGAGTGCAGAATGAGATTTTTACTCTGCAGCGGAGTGTGCACTGATATGAAAGTTCCTGTCAGATTAAAACTGTGTGCCGGACCGAGACTCGAACTCTGGACCTTTGCCTTTTGCGGGCAAGTGCTCTACCAACTGAGCTACCCAAGCACGACTCACGCCCCGTTCTCACAGCTTTACTTCTGCCAGTACCTCGCCTCCTACCTTCCAAACTTTACAGAAGCTCTCCTGCGAACCTTGCAGAACTAGCACTCCTGAAAGAAAAGATATTGCGGAGACATGCCTTAGCCACAGCCTGGGGGATATTACCAGAATGATATTTTCACTCCGCAGCGGAGTGTGCGCTGATATGAAACTTCCTGGCAGATTAAAACTGTGTGCCGGACCGAGATTCGAACTCGGGACCTTTGCCTTTGGCGGGGTACTGGCAGAAGTAGAGCTGTGATGACGGGGCGTCAGTCGTGCTTGGGTAGCTCAGTTGGTAGAGCACTTGCCCGCGAAAGGCAAAGGTCCCGAGTTCGAGTCTCGGTCCGGCAAACAGTTTTAATCTGCCAGGAAGTTTCAAAAATTGAGTGGATAAGCATCAGTTCTCGGGAATATTGTTTCCTGTGCCACCTTTAACATTTAGTTGTTGTAGCATGATATGTCTCAAAACTGATGAACTGATTTACGTCAAGAATGGCAATTTTAGAGTCCCGCCCCCATCCCCTTCTCCTACTCCCCTAGATAAATTTCTATGAATGCCCATATTCCCACAACCCGAAAACAAAATACTAGAATGACAGATGAAATTTCGACAAATCAGGGTCTAGTACAACACCTTCCCACTGGCAGTTCTTTAAAAGACTCGAAATTTTCAAGTGCAGCTTCACCTTAAACTATTTGAGACATAGTTAAGGAAACGTGTCACACAGTGACGCGTGCACTAAACGATTATATTCGGGCAGGTAATGTATACACACACCTAAATATCTACACTGAATGTTTCAGAAATAAGTACAAAATTTTTATGGTATGATAGGTTAGATATAGGCAATCATTTTAAGGAAACGAACATGGGGTCGCTGACTCATATTTGGTGCGCAAGACAACGCCAAAGCACAGAAACATCACTGTACAGTGTGATTACTGCAGTAAATACTCGAAGTGTGCGCCCGTTGAACTGATGGTACAACTCAAGCCGCCGAACGACGGTGGACGTTGGGTATTCTTTCATTGAGTTGATCTCGGACGTCTTCTGCAGTAACAGCAGTTCGAACTACGAGTTCTTCCACAGGAGTTTGATACACAGTGGCCTTCACGTGGCTCCAAAGATGAAAATCAAGTGGTGTGAGATCTGGGGATCTTGCTGGTCAGTGAACAAATCCATTGCGTTCAGTCCAGCGTCTACTAAATCGCCTGTCCCAGAATATTCTCACTCGATTTGTGAAATGGGGAGGTCCCCCATCATGCTGAAAGAACACACGTCTTCTAGTTTTAAGTAGCATTTCTTCGAGAAGACCGGAAAGTACGTGTTCGAGAAATACGCAGTAAACACAACCAGTCAGACGGTGTGGAAGAATGTAAGGCCCCACTACTTGGTTGTGGTTGATTCCTGCCCAAACATTAACTGAAAATCGTTCCTGAAAGTGATGGACAGCTTTACCTCGAAGACTTCCACGAGGCCATACATGGGAGTTGTTACTGTGGAATATTCGTTCGCGGGTCAAAGTCTATTCGTCAGTACACAGAACAAAGTTTGCGAAGTCGGGAGTTAGCATTCTTTGCTGCAGAAACCACACGCCGAAGTCGTCTGGATTAGAAGATCACTGGTAGAAGGTCCCGTACCTCATGCAGCTTGTAGGGATGACGATGGTCATCATGCAGAGTTCTCCAAACACTGCTAGAACTTGCATTTAGAGCATGAGCAACGGAACGTACGCTATCTGAAGGATTGTTGTCGAACATTTACGTACACGTTCCTCGAAACCAGGATTATGTACATTGCGCGGTCTACCACGAGCATCGAAACCTCCCTCTAATGTGCCCCCCTCACGGAAAGACGATCCACAGCAGCAGATGTTCTCTAATTTGGTTTTCATCTGTTTGGATAACGTTCTGCGTACAAACGCCGTGCTCTTTCCATATTGCCTGCAACACCAAAGTCCAGGTGCATGTCTGCAAGTTCATTTCACGTGGAACGTTCCATGTCCTACATATGATAACACAGACAATCTTTTTAGGGTTGCAAGTGCGTACCATTGTTCCGAAACACACTACCTTACCTTTGGTACAGCACTTGATTACGATTCGGGAGAACGACGGTCCAAATCCGCGTCCGGCCATCCCGAGATAGGTTTCCCTTGATTTCTCTAATTAACTTCAGCCAAATGCCTGGATGGTTTTTTGCAAGGGCATGGCCGGCTTCCTTCCCCAGCCTTCCTTAAACCGATGGGACCGATGACCTCGCTGTTTGTTACGTTGAGGTGGAAGCGAAGTACACAGCACCGAATGACGACAAAGGGAAATAGTAGAGCGTTTCCTTCTTAGGGCGTGGGTAGCAATGGAAACAAATGTCACTAGACATCCAAACTTACGGATACGCCGGTTATCGAACATCGGGCGGACCGATTACTTTTTCAGGTCGCCTACAGTCGTAAACAGCGACCCCATGTTCGTATACTTAAAATGATTGCGTATATCCAGTCTGTCATCCCACAAAAATTCTGTACTTATTTCTTTTCTGTACTTATTTCTTTTATTCACAATTTTTTATTATTTCATTTTTTTAAACATCCTCCATGGCTTCTCCCGCTATTTTCTGAGCAATAACTTATACGATTCATTCTCAACATTTCTATTTTTATATCATTTGCCCTAACATCGCACAATGCCGCCAAAGATTTATACAGGGTGATTATAATTAAAGTTAAACTTTCAAAACGCTGTAGAAATAACACCACTGGTCAGAATGACGTAAAAATTGGAACGGAACATTATCGGAGAAGGGGGAAAACATACGTGGCTCAAATGGTTCAAATGGCTCTGAGCACTATGGGACTCAACTGCTGAGGTCATTAGTCCCCTGGAACTTAGAACTAGTTAAACCTAACTAACCTAAGGACATCACAAACATCCATGCCCGAGGCAGGATTCGAACCTGCGACCGTAGCGGTCTTGCGGTTCCAGACTGCAGGGCCTTTAACCGCACGGCCACTTCGGCCGGCTAAAACATACGTCAGAAGAAAAAAAAATAGTGTGAAAATTGATCAATAGATGGCGCTGTATGTGTCAGAATACATAAATGAAAACCCCTGTCATGCGCACGACCCATTGAAGTTGGTATAAACACGCCGGGTGCACAGCTTTTCGTCCCACCCAACCCGAAAGTGACACCACCCCAGATGTTGTCATTGCCTCCGCCAACCTCCTTGGGCGTATCGCCGTCGCCATCCTTGACCTCACAGGTAGCGATCACCTCCCCGTCCTTCTCACCATAATGTCTGCTCACCGCCCCCCTCCGGCTCCTAACCGTGCATCCCTCCCAAGGTCGTCCATGACTACCAACGTGCCAACTGGGATGCCTACCGGGAATCCATCACCACCCAGGTCGAAAGCCATCCTCTTACCTATCGCCATCCTGATGCCATCATCCACACCTCGTCCTTCCTTCAGAAGGTAATTACTAACGCCGTGGAGGCCCATGTTCCTACTAAAACCATCCACCCCCACCGTCCCACTCTCCCTCCATGGCTGTCCTCCTCCTCTGTGAATCCCGCCGCCTCTATCGCTCCTTCCTGCGCACTCGTGACAGGAATACACTCCAACGACACCGGCAAATACAGCGACACATACGGAACCTTATTACAGTGAATAAACGCTGGGTCTGGTGCCAGACCTGTACACGACTCAACACCACCCTCCCTATCAACTCCTCCAAGTACTGGTCCACCTTCCATCGCCTTACTAGTTCCCATTCCACTTCCCACTACCCCCTTCTCCATAACGACCACCCCCTTCCTGACAACCTCAGTAAGGCCAAACACCTCGCTTTCCACTTCCGAGGTCTTCTCCATCCCAGATGATCCCCACTTTGATTATTCTCTTTTCCCCATCATCATGGAACGTGCCGATACCTCAGTCGCTCCACTTGCTCCTAGTCTCCAGTACTTGGGGCTGTTGCCCCCCTCTGACATCAACATTCCAATCACAGCACAAGACATTAAATTTATCCTCCAGTCCAGATGCAACATGGCCCCTGGTCATGACTGTGTCACCTACCACCACCTTAGAGAAAGCCCCTATTCCTTCCTGTCCTCGCCCAGCTCTGTAATGTCATCCTCTCTACCAGCTTCTACCCCGACCTGTGGAAGACTTCCCGCATCTTCTTATTCCTCAAACCCAACAAACCCCTTCTGTCGCCTCTTCCTATCGTCCCATCTGCCTCACCTCCATCTTCAGTAAGGTCTTCGAATCCATCCTCTCCCACCATATCCATCAGCATCTCAATCAACACCACCTCATCCCCCTTACCCAGTGTGGCTTCCAACTCTCCTTCTCCGCTGAAGACCAACCTCTTAACCTCGTTCACCTTCTCTCCCTCCAGCTCAACTCCCATCTCTCCACCATTTTTGTTTCCCTCGACCTCCAAAATGCCTATGACTGTTTATTGCATCCCGGTCTCCTCTTTAAACTCCAATCCTACGCCCTGCCTATCAATTTCGTCCATCTGGTCACTTCCTTCCACTCGCGCTGTCTTTCCTACGTCACCCTTCACAACACCAACTCCCATACCTTTTATCCCACTGCTGGCGTCCCCCAGGCCTCTGTCCTCTCCCCTTTCCTTTATCTCTTGTATACAGCTGATATGCCTAAGCCACCCCCACCAGTCCACCTTCTCCAGTACGCTGATGACACCACCTTCCTGGCTCTGTATCCTACCCTTCAACGGTCCCAATGCACCCTCCAAACCCACCTTAAAGAGTTCACCACTTGGTGTAACCAGTGGTTCCTCTGTCTCAACCCCTCCAAAACCAAGGCAATCATCATAGGCCGCACCATCCACTCCTTCCATCTCCATGATTTCTACCTCACCCTTTATAGTCATCCCATCCAGCTCACCCCCACCCTGAGATACCTTGGCCTCACCCTCGACTGTCACCTCACCTATACCCCTCACCTCCTGACCATCCAGCCAAAAGCCCATTCCTGCCTCCACCTCCTGAAATGCCTGTCTGGCCGGATACAGGGATTGCATCCTTCCACCATCCTCCATACCTACAAATCCCTCATCCGTCCTATCCTCTGTTATGCCAGCGTTGCCTGGATCTCCGCACCCACCTGCTTCTACAAGGCCATCCAAATCCTTGAATGCAATGCGCTCTGCCATGCCTTTTGTACCCATCTTCCTTCCCCCACATGGCTCCTGTATGATCTCATCCCCTTCCCCCACCTTCTCCTGTTCCTCCAACATCTCCGCATTCTTTACATTGTCCACAGGCTTGAACCACCCCAACCCCTGGTTTCCTCCTTCATCTCCACCCCCCGCTCATTGCCACACCTCTATCGCTGTATCCCTCCCTCTCTCCACCTCCACACCCTCCATCTCCTTCATCAAGGCAATTTCCAGCGCCTTCCCCTACCGGATGATCGCCGTGATATATACCCTTACTTCCAACTATAATCTGGCCTTGTTCCCACCCTCCCAGGGCCCCCTTTTTCCTCTCCCCTCCTTCTCCCAGAGCGGATTTTCCTCCTTCCCCCCCCCCCCCTTGAGATCTTGCACTCCATCCTTGCCTCTTTCCCTCACACGTCCCTCCCTACATGGCCCTCTTCGGCGCGCCCCCTGCCCATGTCCCCCCCTCTCTTCCCCTCCCTCCCTTCTTCCCTTCTCCCTCATCTCCTTGCGCCTGGTAGATCCTCCGTTTTGATCATCGTCAGTGTGCCACATCAGTGTTGTGTTTAGTGCTGTTTCTCCTGTGTGTTGAGAGGTGTGATTTTAATTGTGTGCTGGCGTTGTACTTAGTGTTACTGTCAGTGTTTGTTATGTGCTACGCCATCCGTCGATACTTTTATGCTCCGGTCATACGGCACCTTGTGTTCTTTTAATAGTCCCAGTGTGTGGTTTTTTGTGTGCGCTACTTTTTTACAGTTTTATCTCCATTTTACAGTCGCCCGCTTTTTGTCTATTGTCTTCCATGATGTTCCCCCCTTTTTATATCTATGTTCACCATGTCTTCTCCTTTGTTACTTTTAAATGTCTTCTATTGTTTGTTCTATGTCTTTCGGCTGAGGAGCAGCACATATGTGCTGCTGCCAGCCCACCCCGATGGGGAATTGAAATACAATAAAGGAAAAAAAAAGCTTTTCCTCCTTTCACGTCTGCGATGTTCGCCACGACTGTCTCAATGCAGAATAGCGCTCTGCTTCTTAAGCTGTATTACAGGAATAATGACTGTGCACACGTCACTCTGCAGAAGTTCCGGACACTGAAGGGTTTGAAGAAAGGCGTTGGTCCGATGACTGCCATGGGTCTGAAGAAAATGACTTGGAAATTCGAAAAGACGGGTTCCTTTGGTGTTCAGCCTGGTACATGGAGGAAACGAATTTATTCGACATCAGTGGAAGCAGTGGCCACAACAATGCAGGAGAAGACGAGTGGTAGTTCGCAAATGTGTAGCGCACGGAGAATTCCCTGAACATTTGGATATACCTGTGAGAACGGTGAGTAAAATCCTGCGAAACATCCATCATTGCTATTCATTCAAAATTACCCACGTGCACGAGTTGCTTCCCGTTGACCTGCCAGCAAGACAGACCTTTGCTGCAGGAGTATCCAGGGCAAGGTTCCTGAATTAGTATCTCTTATTGAAGGAAATAGTGCGCATATAGTATTAGGAACGGAAAGTTGGTTAAAACCGGAAGTGAACAGTAACGAAATCCTAGACACAGAATGGAATATATACCGCAAGGATAGGATAAACGCCAATGGTGGAGGAGTATTTATAGCAGTAAAGAATTCAATAATATCCAGTGAAGTTATTAGCGAATGCGAATGTGAAATAATCTGGGTTAAGTTAAGTATCAAAGGTGGGTCAGATATGATAGTCGGATGCTTCTATAGACCACCTGCATCAGCAACCGTAGTAGTTGAGCGCCTCAGAGAGAACCTGCAGAACGTCGTGAAGAAGTTTCGTGATCATACTATTGTAATAGGGGGAGACTTCAATCTACCAGGTATAGAATGGGATAGTCACACAATCAGAACTGGAGCCAGGGACAGAGACTCTTGTGACATTATCCTGACTGCCTTGTCCGAGAATTACTTCGAGCAGATAGTTAGAGAACCAACTCGTGAAGCTAACGTTTTAGACCTCATAGCAACAAATAGACGGGAACTTTTCGACTCTGTGAATGTAGAAGAGGGTATCAGTGATCATAAGTCAGTGGTTGCATCAATGACTACAAGTGTAATAAGAAATGCCAAGAAAGGAAGGAAAATATATTTGCTTAACAAGAGTGATAGGGCACAAATCGCAGAATATCTGACCACCATCAAACGTTCATTTCTGAGGAAGAGGATGTGGAACAAAAATGGAAAAAATTCAGAAACATCGTCCAGTACGCCTTAGATAAGTTCGTACTGACTAAGGTCCAAAGCGAGGGGAAAGATCCACCGTGGTATAACAATCATGTACGAAAGGTACTACGGAAACAAAGAAAGCTTCATCATAGGTTTAAGAGTAGTCGAATCATAGCTGATAAGGAAAAGCTGAACGAAGCGAAAAAGAGCGTAAAGAGAGCAATGAGAGAAGCATTCAACGAATTCGAACATAAAACATTGGCAAACAATCTAAACAAGAACCCTAAAAAGTTTTGGTCATATGTAAAATCGGTAAGCGGATCTAAATCCCCTATTCAGTCACTCGTTGACCACGATGGCACCGAAACAGAGGACGACCGAAGAAAGGCAGAAATACTGAATTCAGTGTTCCGAAACTGTTTCACTGCGGAAAATCGTAACACGGTCCCTGACTTCAGCCGTCGCACGGACGCCAAAATGGAAAATATTGAAATAAACGATATCGGAATTGAAAAACAACTGCTATCACTTAGTAGCGGAAAAGCATCCGGACCAGACGAGATACCCTTAAGATTCTACAGTGATTATGCTAAAGAACTTGCCCCCTTTCTATCAGCAATTTATCGTAGATCGCTGGAAGAACGTAAAGTACCTAGCGACTGGAAGAAAGCGCAGGTCGTTCCCATTTTCAAGAAGGGTCATAAATCAGATGCGAATAATTATAGGCCTATTTCGCTTACGTCAATCTGTTGTAGAATAATGGAACATGTTTTGTGTTCTCGTATTATGACGTTCTTAGATAATACAAATCTCCTTCATCATAACCAACATGGATTCCGCAAACAGAGATCATGTGAAACTCAGCTCGCCCTATTTGCCCAAGAAATTCACAGTGCCGTAGACACTGGCGAGCAGATTGATGCCGTATTCCTGGACTTCAGGAAAGCATTTGATACGGTTCCGCACTTACGCTTAGTGAAAAAAATACGAGCTTACGGAATATCGGACCAGGTTTGTGATTGGATTCAGGATTTCCTAGAAGAAAGAACACAACATGTCATTCTTAACGGTTCAAAATCTGCAGATGTAGAGGTAATTTCGGGAGTACCGCAGGGAAGCGTGATAGGACCTTTATTGTTTACAATATACATAAATGACTTAGTTGACAACATCGGTAGCTCCGTGAGGCTATTTGCAGATGACACGGTTGTCTACAAGAAAGTAGCAACATCAGAAGACTCGTACGTACTCCAGGAGGACCTGCAGAGGATTAATGCATGGTGCGACAGCTGGCAGCTTTCCCTAAACGTAGATAAATGTAATATAATGCGCATACATAGGGGCAGAAATCCATTCCAGTACGATTATGCCATAGGTGGTAAATCATTGGAAGCGGTAACGACCGTAAAATACTTAGGAGTTACTATCCGGAGCGATCTGAAGTGGAATGATCACATAAAACAAATAGTGGGAAAAGCAGGCGCCAGGTTGAGATTCATAGGAAGAATTCTAAGAAAATGTGACTCATCGACGAAAGAAGTAGCTTACAAAACGCTTGTTCGTCCGATTCCTGAGTATTGCTCATCAGTATGGGACCCTTACCAGGTTGGATTAATAGAAGAGATAGACATGATCCAGCGAAAAGCAGCGCGATTCGTCATGGGGACATTTAGTCAGCGCGAGAGCGTTACGGAGATGCTGAACAAGCTCCAGTGGCGGACACTTCAAGAAAGGCGTTACGCAATACGGAGAGGTTTATTATCGAAATTACGAGAGAGCACATTCCGGGAAGAGATGGGCAACATATTACTACCGCCCACATATATCTCGCGTAATGATCACAACGAAAAGATCCGAGAAATTAGAGCAAATACGGAGACTTACAAGCAGTCGTTCTTCCCACGCACAATTCGTGAATGGAACAGGGAAGGGGGGATCAGATAGTGGTACAATAAGTACCCTCCGCCACACACCGTAAGGTGGCTCGCGGAGTATAGATGTAGATGTAGATGTAGAATGTCTCGCTCGCATGGGAGTGGACAACGATTGGCCGTGGAAGATTTTGTGGACAGACGAAGCCCACTTCCATATGACAGGATATGCCAATACACAGAATTGTCGAATATGGTCAACGGAAAATCCATACGCAAATCAACCAGTACCACGTCATCCTGAAAAAGTCGCTGTGTGGTGCGGGTTTACGTTATCATTTATCATTGTGCCATATTTTTTCGAAGAGACAGGTGCTTCCGGTCGTGTTACCTGTAACGTCACTGATAAGCGGTGTGAGTGTTTTTTGTGCAACCACATCATTCCAGCTCTCCAACGGCGTGGATGTGTGGATGGGATCATTTTTATGCAAGATGGCGCGCCTCCGCACATTGCAAATCCAGTTAAGCAACTGCTGAAGCGCCATTTCGGAAATGCTAAAATTATCAGCCGCCATTTCCCTACAGCCCAGAAGTCCTGATCGCCTGATCTTAATCCGTGTGACTTCTGGCTGTGGAGATGTTGTGTTCAATGTTCCGATTGCAAACTCAGCTGCATTGAAGGCACGCATTGCGCAACACATTCTGAACGTGACCCCGGAAACACTTTGATCAGTTGTGGAACTCGATTTCAACTTGTTGCAGAAAATTGTGGACAGCGTATTGAACAAGTTTTGCGCCAGTCATATGGAAATTAATAATCCGATTTGAATTTGATTAATGCTTTTTATGCGGTTTTTGGCGCCAGGCAATTAAAAGCTGATGTGATTGATGCTTTTTATGCGGTTTTTTGCCTCAGGACAATTAAAAATTTTTCCCATCCGATGTGATATGACCTTGCCGTGGTGGATGGGCTTATGTAACTAACAGCATCACACCTGTACACCCATGCACACTGAGTACGGTAGTACAGTTTGTTTAACATCAAACATAGGGTAAGGTGGGGTAAATCCGACCGGGTGGGTAAACCCGACCGCCCTCTATTTGTGAGAAACGGCAAAGCAGAGCGATTTCGCATTAGTGTTACCATATAGAGCATTCGAAATAACGAAAACGTCACCTTGACAGCTTTGCCGCATTTAACATTAAGACACTCAAAAGACCACAAGTGTGTTTTCGATTGTTTCAATTTAATTTCTGTGCAAATTGCATCACTAGATTACCTTATTAAATAAAACGATCGCAAAGCAAATGGTTAGTGCTTATGTAGTGCATTTAATGACTTATTCAGTGAATGTATCGTTTTTATTGCAAATTTAGTGTAAATTGTTTTTATGGGTTTTAAATGAAAAATGGCATGGTGGGGTAAATCCGACCGCTAAATGGTTGGGTAAATCCGACCGCATATTTTTTTCGTTTATGTGTACAGAATTATTTATTTATGCAAACAAAGTGAATTTTTGTTTATTTTTAGAAAAAAGGTACGGCATTACAAACGAAAACCGACAAAACGCAATCAAATCGATTTTCGCCGAGCAGTTGCTGCAATGCAAATCAGAATCTCTTTACGAGCTGTCGCTTGTGATTTTAACATTCCGAGATCGACATTGCTGTTGCACCGCCGTGCAATATAATCATCTGTTTTCAATTAAAATTTACGTTCATTTAACTTTCAGTACATTTAGTACTCTAAAAAATGTTATTTTTTGAATAAATTTTGTTAATTTATGTAAAAAATATAATTGCTTATAATTATTTCCCAAAAAACCATTCATTTAGAACTATTTCTATGCAAAATCAGCCAAACAAATAGGGGGTCGGATTTACCCCATCATTTTTGCAAATGGCAAAAATGGACGTTTCTTAAAATATGAATATGTCAAAAACTATTAATGGTACAACAAAAATATTTTGCAAAAAGTTGCTCCTTTATATTACCTATAATTTAACGTATACAACGTTAAGATCCGACCTCGGATAAGCGTTTTATAGCCACAAGAAGTTACTGGGTTGGATTTACCCCACCTTACCCTACACCTTAGACATTGTTGTATGATTCATTTGTCATTTGTAGTCCACCACTATTAAATTATGATGCTTACAGCGCCATCTATTGCTACATATTGTAACTTGTATTTTTCTTCTTTCATACATTTTCCCCCTCCTCCGATAACATTCCGTTGCAATTTGACGTCATTCTGATCAGTTGTGTTATTTCTACAATGGTTTGAAAGTTTAATTATAATCACCCTGTACATTTCGTTGCACTCTAATCATAACGCTCTTCCGTCTTGTTTTAAACTTATTTTCCACACCACAACAACAACAACGAAATGTGAACACAATAATATCCATAGCATGCGAGAGACTGGCAAAGATATTGTCAATACTGATCACAGATGTAGCAATATTTCAGGGCAGCGCAGTATATTTAAAAAGTTTATGACGTTCGTAGTATTATTGCGCAACCTCTCACTCTCATCCATAAACGTTCAATATTACTGCACATGATGAAATATTGTGCAATATTATCGACCTCTATCGGGTGCTTATAGAGCATTCTCTGACCTCGCTGCCGCCACGGACTCCACATTCCTCATTCGCTGGGGCTACGCAAATTCAACATCCTGGCGGCCAGGTAGGCATCCTGATATCCTTGGGTTACTACGTAGTGGTCAGCAACCCGGATCACCACAAAGTGAAAGCATGGTAAATGTAACCCAGACAGTATTGCGGAGTCATTCACATTAGGATCACTCTCTCCAGAAACGTACTCCTACATAATAATAATTAACGCATGGGTTTCGTCACTGCAGCTGCTTACATTCAATAAAGAGATTTATTTTCCATAAATGTCGTCTCAGTATCTTACCTCTTACTTCCACGGCCAGTTTTTGCCCATATGCCCATTCTCAAGATCAGATCATTCAACTGCTACATAGTCCAAGTTTAAAACTATCCACTCACATGAACCTATCTGTAGCGAACGAGACTGTTTCCTTCTCCACACGTTTTAGCAGGAGAGGTGGTGCACAGGTTGACGCTCTGGGTTCGCATTCTGAAGGATTTAGGTTTACATCCTCATCTGGCCATCCAGATCTATGTTTCCCATGGTTTCAGAAAATTATTTAAGATGAGTGTCTCGATGCTTTATTTTAAAAGGACATAACGGGTTTCTTTGCTCAGCATACTCCTTCGTATTTCTGCTATGTCGCAAATGACCTCGTCTTGGACGGGGCATTAAAGCTTGTCCTTCCTTTCTTCCGCAGGTTTCATATGTTTCCAGTCTGTACAGTACTTTTATCCTTCTCATATCTATCACAGTCTCGTTGATACATATATGCTACATTCAGTAAAAGTGAGGAAGAATTATATAACCAACTGAATGTAATGAACAGTCTAATGAGCACAAAATTTGGGCTGGGAGTACACCAAAGAAAGACGAAACTAATTAGGAGTAGCAGAAATCATGTTAACGATAACTTCATGTTAAAACTGGGAACCATGTAGCTAAAAAACTGAGGGAATTGTGCTACCTTGAATCAAAATAAAGCATAATCGACGAAGTAAGGAGGACATATAGAGTGACACCTACTGAACTACATAAAAAAAACGTAAATTACTTAAAAACTACGGCGTGCACACACCTTATTCGACATGTAAACCTTACTACAAATATTCGGATTTAGGTTATGACATGTTCGATATACCTTCATTATTGGCGATGATGTGGGGCTGACGAATAGCGAAATTATGTATGATATGCCGAAGTTTCGGAACATCAATGCTGTCAATTACCTCCTGAATAGCTAGCTGTTTTCAGCTCAGCAATGGTTTTGGGGTTATTGCTGAACACCTTGTCTTTAATACAGCCCCACAAAACAGAGTTGCAAGTGTTCAGAACCGGAGAATTTGGCAGCCAATCGAGGCCCATGCCAGTAGCCTCTGGGTACCACAGAGCCAAAATGCGGTCCCCAAAGTGCTCCTCCAGTACATCACTCTCCTGCATCGATGGGTTCGAGCTCTGTCTTGCGTGAACCACATCTTGTCGAAATCGGGATAGCTTTGGATAATGCGGATGAAATCATCTCCCAAAACATTGACGTACCGTTCGCTAGCCGCCGTTCCATTAAGCCATATCGCACCAATTATTCCGTGACTGGACATTGCACACCTCACAATTACCTGTTGCGAGTGAAGAGACTTCCCGATCGCAAAATGCGGAGTCTCAGTCCCCCAAATGCACCAATTTTGCTTATTGACGAACCCATCACTAAACCAAACCGTACAGTGCATACTCATTCCCATCATGCCCCGCGGCCAGCCGTCCTGTTTGAATGTCCTAACGCAAACCGTTCAGGAGTTATGACGATTTTATTTCATATAGTTCAATAATTGTCACCCTGTAAGAAGCAGATTAGCACAGACAAAGAGGACATTCCTGGCCAAAAGAAGTCAACACATGTATCAAACACAGCTTTTAATGTGAGAAAGAAATTTCTGAGAATGAAGTTAGTAGCACGGACATGTATGGAAATGAATCATGAACTAAGGAAAAATCGAAAGAGAAGGAAATCGTAACGTCTCAGATGTGGCGTTGCTGATGGATGGTGAAAATTAATTGGACTAATAAAATAAGTAAAGACGGGGTTCTCCGCAGCATTGGTGAGGAAACGAAAACTGACTGAAGGAAGGGGCAGCACGATATGACATGTATGAAGAGCATAGGAATACATTGCATGGTACTAGAGCTGTGGAGGGAAAAACCATCGGTTAAGATGGAGATTTAACACACCTAACAAATAATTGAAGACGTATAGTGCAAGTGCTACTCCGAACAAAGAAGTTGGCACAGGAGAGGAAGTCGTTGGGTGCCGCATTAAACCAATCAGAAGACTGATGAGGAAAAACAAAACAAATAAGTTTTTAAACTACCTTTAATTGCTTTACCTGCGGGAATCAAACTCGACAAGTTCAAGTCAGTAGTCAATTACGCTAATCACCAGGCTCATATTTGGCAATGGCGTTGCGAACCGTGTTTTTGGCCTCTCTGAAACCATCTTCATTTATCGCCATCCATATGCGTTAGTGGAGCTGCAAGTGAACGTGCAAAGCGGCATGCGGAAATTTATCTCAAAGTGTCAGCAGTTCCAGTCGACGAGACGGGTGTTTGTTTATAGTACTGTAGAGTGCTACCCGCATTCCGTCCCGACCCCTCGGCAGTCTTACCCTAGGCCAGTAGAGTCAACTGCAGATCAAAGACCAACCTGCAAGTGTGACACCGATGAGGCACGCTTCGCTTACATCAACACCGACGAGCGGTGGCAATAACGCGGCCGCCGGCACATCGGAAACCTCGCAGCAGTGGGAGGGAGAATGAAAACATACACTCGGTAACAGTGGGTCCAAACAAATAGCCTCTGCAGCGACAGCGGACGAGTTATCGTCTGCAGCTCAGTGGAATGGGAGGCAGTACAGTGTTTATCCAGCAGGCCAGAGCCATCCAGTTAACTGCTGCTGCATTCAGCGCCCTGTGTATATATGCTGCCGTGTGCTAGAAGAAATCTGGGCCGAACGAACAAAGCGGCCAGAACGAGGCTGTTATAGAGGAGTAATCCACTAAATTACAGGCCCATATCGTTAACATCGATATGCAGCAGGATTTTAGAACACATATTGTGCTCGAACGTTATGAATTACCTCGGAAGAAACGGTCTATTGACATACAGTCAACATGGGTTTAGAAAACATCGTTCCTGTGAAACACAACTAGCTCTTTATTCACATGAAGTGCTGAGTGCTATTGACAAGAGATTAGATCTATTCCGTATTCCTGGATTTCCGGAAGGCTTTTGACACTGTACCCCACAAGCGGCTCGTAGTAAAATTGCGTGCTTATGGAATATCGTCTCAGTTATGTGACTGGATTTGTGATTTCCTGTCAGAGACGTCATAGTTCGTAGTAATTGACGGAAAGTCGTGTAAAACAGAAGTGATATCTGGCGTTCCACTTTGCTGTTCCTTATCTATATAAACGATTTGGGAGACAATCTGAGCAGCCGTCTTCGGTTATTTGCAGATGACGCTGTCGTTTATCGACTAATAAAGTCATCAGAGGATCAAAACAAACTGCAAAACGATTTAGAAAAAACATCTGAATGGTTCGAAAAGTGCCACTTGACCCTAAATAGCGCAAAGTGTGAAGTCATCCACATGAGTACTAAAAGGAACTCGTTAAACTTCGGTTACACGATAAATCTGTCTAATCTAAAAGCTGAAAATTCAACTAAATACCTAGGTATTACAATTACGAACAACTTAAATTGGAAATGGTTCAAATGGCTCTAAGCACTATGGGACATAACATCTGAGGTCATCAGTCTTCTAGAACTTAGAACTACTTAAACCTAACTAACCTAAGGACATCACACACATCCATGTCCGAGGCAGGATTCGAACCTGCAACCGTAGCGGTCACGCGGTTCCAGACTGTAACGCATAGAGCCGCACGGCCACCCCGGTCGGCGAAATTGGAAAGAACACATAGAAAATGTTGTGGGGAAGGCTAACCAAAGGGTGCGTTTTATTGGCAGGACACATAGAAAATGTAACAGACCTACAAGGGGACTGCCTACACTACGCTTGTCCGTTGTCTTTTAGAATACTGCTACACGGTGTGGGATCCTTACCAGATAGGACTCACGGAGTACATCGAAAAAGTCCAAAGAAGGGCAGCACGTTTTGTATTATCTCGAAATATGGGAGAGAGTGTCACTGAAATGATACAGGATTTGGGCTGGACATCATTAAAAGAAAGGCGTTTTTCGTTGCGACGGAATCTTCTCACGAAATTCCAATCACCAACTTTCTCCTCCGAATGCGAAAATATTTTGTTGACACCGACCTACATAGGGTGGAACGATAAACACGATAAAATAAGGGAAATCAGAGCTCGTACGGAAAGATATAGGTGTTCATTCTTTCCGCGCGCTATACCAGATTGGAATAATAGAGAATTGTGAAGGTGGTTCGATGAACCCTCTGCCAGGCACTTAAATGTGATTTGCAGAGTACCCATGTAGGTGTAGATGTAGATGTGTAATAACGGTCTCCTAAACACCCAAGTCAGACGGAGGATGAAGAGAGTAATAAAGAACCTAATTCTTCAAATAACTTACGGGAATGCAGCCGGGTGACATCGTCGACAACCGCCGGTATTTCGATGGACGCACAACATGCCATTTTCGAGGCCAAAGTGGAGCAAGTTGCATGGGGGATTAATTATAAAATGAAAATATAATAATTTTAGTAGCTATGTGTCCGGTTACGAAGTCTCGTAACCGGTTGGCCCTGACTAGTATTAGTACGCAATCTGACTGCATAAAATAACAATAAAGAATGAAAGGAAATTTCCGTTAACACAATTGATTAATTAAGTCCCCTGCAACTATAAAAGCTACGAAACAACAAAGCACAAGTGTAACTGTTCTGTGTGTGGAAGTGTGGTTCAACGTACATGTATCTGGCACGGTTCTTCCTCAATATGACAAGATATTTTAAACACCATTTACAATGAAGCAAATAAAAAAACTAGAAATACTATAATTGCACATAAAAACCAGAATTACAAGTCTAATACATGAACACGAGACAGATGCTTTGTTGACTGAACCTGTGACCAAGAGGCATTATTATTAAGGAGATTTGAAATAAAAAAATTTTGTTACCTCCATATATATTGACGAAAAATACACTGTGATCACTGCAACATCTTCCATCTATACATTACACCAACAGAACAGCATCTGCTGTCTCGCCCAACAGAACAATAACTGCACACGACATGCTCTCAACGAGTACTGCTCTCGACATCCTCTCAACAAGCACTGCTCACGACAACATCTGAACTACAACTGCCCTCGACATTCTCTGAACAAGCGCTGCCCACGGCAACCTCTGAACTACAACTGCCCTCGACATTCTCTGAACAACAACTGCGCCAGTGGAGGCGGCAATCTCTGGCGCTGTGACTCAGTGTAGCCACCTTTCATATGCCCCTCCTCCACGGGCTAGAATTTGATGGTATTTTTGCCAGCACACCATCGAATTCTTCCAAAAAAAATACAGACAAAAATAAAAGATGATATTAATAAGTAAATATCACATAACTAAATAAATTTTGGCTTTGCACTGACCCCTCAATAACCTAATGTATAAAATACAATAAGGAATACAAATGCTTGCATACATGTGATTTTACATAATAGTTTACACAAGTATCCTTTGTTAAGCAATGTGGTTAAATAATACAATCAATAGCGTCAGCAATGACGAATAGGTACAGGTAAGAGTCTCATAACATTTCATAAACAATAAATACACAAAAAATCAGTTTATACAAATATTCACATAAAATCTTTTCAGTAGTTCAATAAACAAGTAGCACTCCTTAGAGTAGTTGACAGTTCCAACAGTAGCAGCCAGCAATTGTCAACAGGTGCAAATAGCAGTGTCATATCATTTCATCAGCACTATTTAAACAGCTCCAACAGTGACACCCAGCAATGGCGAGCAGGCGCAGACACCAACAAGTGACACCATTTCAGTAGAACCAGTTCCATCAGTGGCACTCAGCAATGTTGAACAGGTGCAGACACCAACAAGTGACATTATCTCAGTAGAAGCAGTTCCACCAGTGGCACCCAGCAATGTTGAACAGGTGCAGACACCAACAAGTGACATCATCTCAGTAGAAGCAGTTCCATCAGTGGCACCCAGAAATGTTGAGCAAGTGCAGGTAACAGCCCATAATATTCACTATCACTAATAAGACAGTTCATCAGAGTTCATCAGCAGAAATTAAACATTTCCAAGTGGCACCCATCAATATTGAACAAGTGCTGGTAACAGTTATAAAATAAATAAAATAAATAAAAAATGTTATTTTAAATATGTTAATTATTCTATCTGTATGATGGTGATTGTGATTGCAATTGTAATTAATATTTTGCTTATCTGGAACGTGGACGTTTAATTATTCGGTATCAGACGCTTGACAATGGCTTTTTCGTAAAGGCAATGTTACTCATAGTTGACCGTGAAATAAAACTGAAATAATCGGACTTCGTAATTAAATCGTTTCCAAAGACTGCTGCGGTAGGTGCGGACTCATAATCTAAATCTCAATATTACAATAATTTGCCAGCCATGCCAATACGTCGTACAGAGGTGATTGTCTACTAAACATAAAAAAAGTTACACAGTTAGTTAAATCAGATATATTCAATGAATAAGCCTACAGTTCATAATCCTACTTACTTTTATAAATATAAATTCTTTACAGAATCGAGTGCCTAGTGTGGTTGCAACTCGCAGTATTCTTCTATAACATGAAATATGGCGGTGTGCCAGACAATAAAATAAAATACGTGCTTCTCGCACCAGTTCTACCAGAGCTCTCTCTTTCTTAATCAAACATAAGAGTAACGTAATTGTGCTTTTGTTTTATCAGCGACACAGCGCTGCAGTTGTGTGCCATAGGCTTTATTTATTTGTCACTGATTATTTATTTAATTAATATTTCGCGTTTCCGAGGAAACTCACGCTCGGCATGCAAATGTGCCTTTATATTGCCCCCTGAATTGCGAGGCGAAAGGACACACCTGCAGGCGAGCAATTCACCTAAAGGCACAAGAAAATCTAAGTTATCTACAACTATTTACATGACTTACATTACACATTATACACATTATATACAAAATTTGAATGACGCGGGTGCGCCGTAAAAGTTCTTATGTTGGCAGATAGAGTGCGCGCATGCGCAGAAGCGTCTGTGTAACTGCGGCACTGCCGTTATATCGTACAGTTAGATCACGCGGCACAGTATTACAGATCATATTGTTCGTGTGCGCGCGTTTTTCAGTCGTTGCACAAAGAAAATATTCAACCAAGATTACATATGAAGACTACATTCTATGACAGGTAACTTAGTTTTAAATTTACAATATTTGTTATAACACAATACAACTTAGATTGTTGAATGTTCTTAGTTACATAGTATTGTTTTGAAATACTTCAAAGAAAAACGTCCGTATTTTTCAGGTGCGTTGACCTATACACATCGTGTCGTTATTACAGTTCATATTCATCCGCTGCACAATAATTTTTTACAGGTTAGTATCGTCGTGGTAAAGTTTTTTGATCACAGTAACATCGTTGTATAACAACGTGATTAATACATAAGCGTGTCCATTTCTCATTTCCATTATAGTCGTAGTGATGCAGTTCGTTGAGACTAAAAGCATTGCTTATTACAGATCAGACGTGACCCGTCGAGTAATTGGTCCACGTGCAGTTCGTTTTTTACATTCCGTGGAAGCTTGGTTGCAGAACCTCGGACAGCACATAGCTGGCGTCGATCCTTGGACAGTCCAGGTAAGAGTGTCCGTCACATTTCGAGAACATCTCATTCCCTGAAGTTCCAACCAAAATTCTTCCACCCGTCGTGTTTTTTTCTGGACAGGCACTTTGTGTCCATTTAATCCAGTTAACATCTTGAAGTTGGGTACTGTAGTAATGTCACTAGACGATGCACGAATTATGCACTTCACATTTTCAGTTTTTTGCTGAATATAGCTCACCTAAATGTTCGTAGTTATTAATCAAGGAAATCGTTCATCGCGTTCACATAGATACGCTGCATAATGAATGGCATTAACAGTTTCTTTCACATAGGTTTCCGCGTAGTTGCAGAGTTAGTAATGTTCGTTAATGTCCGTGAACAGTGGTTCACTATGCAATGTCTTTTTGGCACTCGTTTTGTTCAAATTTTTACATAGTAACAGTTAGACTATACATCAGTTAAAAAATAAGTAATTATACATACACACGTCACATATTTTCTTAGCATAAACATAATATAGTTGCACATAAACATGTTTACATCATCATTACATCGCTATAGGTTATTACATTGTGTCACATTTGATTACATGAATTGCAGATATTTACATCCTCTTTAGCGGTTTTGCTGGGATATTATCGATGTTTTTTGTGATGTCATCTGAAATTAAGATAGGTTAGACACAACATTCATTACATCAGTAGGCAAGACCAGGCGTTTTCACTACTCAATAAATATTCAAAATAGTAAGAGAGAGAAAATGTTCGATTCCTCGCGTTTTGTGCGTGTGTGTAGAATGTCTGTGTGGCCTTGACTACTGATAGATGCTTTTCGTGTTGAGAGATGTGCGTCTAATCTATTTCTCAAAGTAAAAGATCGCTTCACAGATGACGTCTGTCAGTTCGTCAGGTGTCACACCAAGTCAGTGGTACCTTCAGTAACAAATGTTCCGTGAAAAATTAATATGTCATCCACTGCTACGTAATCATAAATTTTACTTTAATATTCCGTCTTTCAGGTGGAGGCGCGCGCTGAAAGAAGAGTTCTTCTGTCTTCAACTGCGTCACTGGAACCGCTGAAATGAAAATTTCTATACTACTTATTATCTGTGTTGTATCAACAGAGTTTTTCGAGTTGCTTAGCAATATTTTGATGGGTATGACTTTGACATTATCCAGCATGAAATGCTCTAAGATCTCGGTGTGCGTATAGCCCAATAATTTTGTTAGTTCTAGGATGTTGTAACAGATACGCACCAGGATGCGGTATGTTAACAATTATATAAGGTCCTTCATATAGCAGACGCCACTTAGCGTTGCGTCGTTTGATTGCTACAGATTTATGATGAGTACGAAGTAGTACAAGCATTCCTACCTCGAATTTTTGTTTTCTTTTTATTATGTTTCTGTGATGTTTGTTTCGTATTTGTGCGTGATGTGTCAATGTAGTCAATACTTCTTTTATTTTCTGTTCAGGTGTGATTTCCTTGTCTGACAACTTAGGTAATGGTTCTATCCACTGATCGTTCTGTTTGCAATTGAACATGATCTCGTTAGGTGTGTAATTCGTATCGTAAATATTTAAGTTATTGTGTACGTCTACGAAAAGACTTAGGTAGGACACCCAATTAGTATGTTTTCATGAAATATAGGTCCTCATGAATCGATTTAATTCTCGGAAAAGTCTCTCAGTCGCGTTACATTGTGGACTAAACCTCGAAATAAATATACTTTTAATGTTATTGTCCTTCAAGAAATTTCTCCATTTGTACCCAGAGTAGTATGCTGCATTATCTGATAGAATTGCTTTAGGTTTTCCCACGTGCGTCAGGTAATCACTTGAGAATCTTCGTATTATAGCATTTGCAGTGGCAGATTTTAAAGCATAAAGTTTTACATGTTTAGAAAATATATCGTAAAAAGCTAAGATATATTTGACGCCTCCAGAGCTTGCTGGATGCGGTCCACTGATGTCAGTACACAGAATTTCCAGGGGTTTACTAGGTAAAATAGAATGTAAATCTGTTTTTGTGGATAAATTCTGAGGTTTTGATTTTTGACATATGACACATGTTTTTAGTTCCCTGTAAATTTTTTTCTCATATTGCTAAAATAACAGTATGTACTGAGCTTTGCCAAACACTTTTTCGTCCCATAATGACCCCAAACTAAGTGTGTGTGCCAAATTAGATTACGTTCAGACTCTTTGGGAATGCATACACACCAGTTAGTAGCATTTGGATGTCGGCGGTAAAATAACACATCATTGTGTAACTTGTAATACTTAGTCAAAGGATGATTGTGTTTTTCTACCAGTAATGTTATTATCTTATACCAGTGAGGATCAGATTTTTGTAATTCAGCCATGTTTCTGCACATATCAATATAATATTGGTGATACTGCTTGTCTTGCATTAAGAGAATCCTGTAGTCATTTATATTTTCTAAGTCACTGTTGGTATCATTCATGCCTTGTGGAAGTCTAGACAAAGTGTCTGCAATGGTGTTGTCCTTACCTCTTATGTACTTAATTTCAAAAGAGTAGTTCTGAAGTGTAACTGCCCATCGTGATAGTCTAGGATGTACAAGTTTACAAGTTAACAAAAATGTCAGGGCCTGGTGATCGGTGTAAATTACCGTATGTTTTCCAAATAAATAATAATTGAATTTCTTGAATGCCCATACTATGGAAAGTGTTTCTAACTCAGTAGTGGAGTATGTACGCTCACATTCAGTTAGAGTGCGACTCGCAAACCCAATAATTCTTATCTGTTCCTCCTCTTTATTCTTTACAACTTGAAATAAGCAACAGCCCAAGCCAGTACGTGAAGCGTCACAAGTCATACAAAAATCTAAATTGAAATCTGGATGGCTCAATATGTTAGCATTCACTAAAGCATGTTTAATTGTATTAAAGTCATTCTGGCACTGTTCCGACCAGATCCAAACTTGATTCTTTCTGAGTAGATTTAGCAGATGTTTACTGTTCAAAAGTGGTTGTGGCAAAAAACGTCTGAAAAATGAACATAGCCCAAGGAATGATTTTAACTGCTTTTTAGTTCGAGGGCTAGGAAAGTTTCTGATAGCATCTAATTTACTGGGATCCGGACGTATGCCCTGTGAATTAATGATATGTCCTAAATACTTTATCTCACTGCAACCAAATTTTGATTTTCTTAGGTTGGCTGTGACTCCAGCTTGTGCAAATTTTTCTAAAATTCTTTGAAGAGTGTCAACGTGTTCATTCCAAGATTGTGTAGCTATAAGTATATCATCTACATAGTGTGTGACTGTCTCAACTAAATCGTCGCCAAGCACGGTATCCAGGGCTGTAATGAATACCCCAGAGCTGACATTCAGTCCGAAGGGTAGAACACAAAACTGATAGGTTCGCCCCCCGAACATAAATGCAGTATATTTCCGAGAATCAGGAGTGATACCCACCTGCCAAAACGAATTAGCGAGATCCATTGTGGAAAAATATTTTGCATCTAGAAATTTCTGTAATTGCTCTTCTAAATTTTCAGGTTTTGTGTGAACCGGTAAAATTATTTCATTAATAGCTCGTGCATCTAACACTAACCTAATGCTTCCATTTGATTTTTTGACAACAAGTAGAGGACTACAATAAGGTGAGGTGGATGGTTCAATGACCTTCCAGTGTAACATTTGTTTTAATTCTTGCCACACAGCAGGTCGTTGAGATAACGGTACATTATCTGTCTTATGGTAGAAGATCTTGTGAGGCTTAACTTCAATCTTGTACACATACATGTTGATAACACCTAATCGTTTGGTAAAAGCTTGTAAATATTTGGATAACACTTCCTGTAGTTTTATACGTTCATGTACACTGAGAGCTGTAGCTTCACTTATCTTATGATCAAGCAATGTTTTCAAGTCCATTAGCTCTGTGTCAGATGAGTGTGTTTGCATGTCTTGAATGTCATTGTCAAGTACTAACTGAACCTTGTACCCTGTACAGTGTTTGTCATGCTTTAGAGTTCTCCTGTCCAAATCAATAATAATTACACTGCCTTTATCATTTAAAATACATTTACCTTTGGAGAAGTCTATAATGCAGTCCTTCTCGCTCATAATATCTATTCCTAATATGCAATTTGTCACAAGGTTTTGTACAACCAGGAATGGCCATTGTACGGTTCCATTACCTATTTTAACGTTTACAAAAACTTGCTTCGTAACCCTACATGACTTATTACCTAGTGCAGTAGTTATTTTACAGTTTTGGGCAGGAAACTCAGGCACAGGTTCCAATTCACACATCTTTTTATAGAAATTAAAAGACAAAACGCTCACAGCTGCACCTGTATCTAGGATAATAGTAGTTGGAATCCCACCTACTACACCAGTAGTAGATGCTAAAACAATTTCATTTGTGTTTAAACGACATTGTGTACTGTCTTGTAAAAGTTCATCTGATATATTGTTATTGTGGTTGTATCTTATAAATAAAACAGGTAGTTTTTGTTTAGAATTACTCGGCATATCATTATTCTGTTGTTCAAGTGTGGTGTCAAATAACTGATTAACATTGAAGTCGCCCCCCAAGAATTCTTCAGCCACGACCTGGGGCAAAGTAGTGACTGTTTCTAGTTTGTTGGATTAGCATTTGTACTAGGTACTGACACAGATTGAGGTTGTGCATCAGGTGTCATTTCTATTATATTCACATTCGGATATTGCCTATTATGATCTCCAAACTTTTGCGGTTGTTGTTGCTGTTGCGCATTATAACTTACCTGTCGGTCGTAAGGTATGCTCCAATTTTGACCTGGTGGCTGCTGTGGTAAAGCAGAGTTTGAATAAAAGTACTGATCGTTACGAGTCCAACCTTGATGCTGTCTTGGCTCGTAGTTATTATTATTTCTATTTCTGTTTGTGTTTTTGTTATTACCTTTGTATCCGTTGTTACCGTTGTAGTTATTACCGCGGTGCCTTTTGTATGGATTGCCGCATGAAATGTTATTACTGTTGTAACTATTGTTTGTATTGGAATACGCGTGTTGATTTTGATTTCCGTACTGAGACGGCATGTGAGTTTGCTGTTTTTGTTGTACCGCGTATCCAACTGTGGGCGCGCCAGAATTGTGTTGGCAAGCCTGCATGTTTTGCATACCACTAGTGTAAACATTGTGGCTGCTGTTTTGCCGCGCGAAGCGCTGATCTTCAAGTAACATGTCAACCGAATCTAAAGCTGTTAAAAAATAATCTGAATCGTCATCCGGGATATGTAGAAGTTTTTCCTTAATGTTGAAAGGCAATTTGGCCTTCAACGCTCGGAGTATATCACGCGTTGCGACTGGTTCGTCTAAAAAATGTCCCATGTTCAAGTATTTTTCAAAATATCTGCGTAAGTTACCATTTTTACTGTTAAAAGTTTCAGGTTCTAAAATTTGTCTTCTGAGTCGCTCCTGGACGGATTGCGACCAGAATTTGTTCAGAAAAGCACGCTCAAACTCACTGTACGTGGTACATACGTCAGCTTGACTGTATGCCCAGACAGCTGCATCGCCTTGGATGTAACCGACAATATATGAAATCTTTTTCCGGTCACTCCAAGTGCGTGGAAATGCGTTACTAAAAGATTTAAGAAAAATCACCGGATGAATGGTTCGTTTTTCTGGGATAAAAATCTGAAATTGCCTGTGTTTCATTAAGCTTTCATCTTCCTTCGCATTGTGGTATGGATTTATTCCGCTGTAATTACTGGTATGTTCAGCTGGCGAGTAATTACGATAATGTTGCTGTGGTTTACCATGATAATAGCTTG
The DNA here is from genome assembly GCF_021461385.2 of Schistocerca piceifrons. Lineage (NCBI taxonomy): Eukaryota > Metazoa > Arthropoda > Insecta > Orthoptera > Acrididae > Schistocerca > Schistocerca piceifrons. Next base: position 474,712,628 of record NC_060143.1, on the reverse strand, counting down.
TGTTTGTGTTTCCACATCGTGGTATGTGTTGTAGTCGTGGTGTGTTTTGTTCTTGTGTATTTGTCGTGTGCGGAATGTGTGTATCATACTCGAATGTATATTGGTTTCTGAACTGTACATTTTGACTGATATTTTCGTTACATTCAGACTGTAGTTGATCGGTGAATTGTCTCATGGGTGCAGTGACGGATTGTACTGCGTCACTGATCAGCTGCTTGTTATTAGTAATGTATTGCGCTACGGAGTCGTGCACAATTGTTGGTAAATTTTCACGTAAGCATCTATCAAAATGTTTGTCTTTGTTCTCAACCCAATCATGAAATTCTTTATTAATATTTTGAAAATGAGCTGTGGCATCTGATTGTAAGATGTCAGTCAGGTGTTGTTCAACATTGTCAAATTTATTCTGTACGTCAGTAATTCGTTTTTCAAGATTGTCATGTACTGAAGGATATGTTTGAATTTGTTCAGTAAGAACTTCACACGTGACATTAAGGTTTTTTACTTGTGTCTGTAAAAGTGCTACATCAGTTGTAGTCTTTTCTTGTCTCGTATTGAGCTGGGAAAATTTAGTACTGAGTTCGGTCATCTGTTTGGTCAGTGTGGCGTCTATAAGTTCCACACGCTTACATAAAGTGTCATTACCTATCTTGATTGCTATGAGATCAGATTTGATTTCGTCATTTTGTGTTTTTAACTGTTCATTTTGTGTCTCTAATTGTGCCTTTAAGGTTGCCATGTTTTCGGCGTTTTGTTTCATTAGCATTTGTAACATGTCGGCAATGTTTACCGTTTGCAAGGTCTCTGCCCCCGCCGCGTCATTAGACGTGACGTCATGCATTAACATGGGCTCTGATTGAGATTTTGAAATTTTTGTAGTGGACGGCCTATCGTCAAAATTTTCGTCAACACTTGCGTCAATGTTTGATGAATCGTCACTACCGGTTGCTGTCGTAAAGTCATTTTCTAACACTTGTCTCACGTCCGAGTCGGATTGCGTCTGAATAGTACGTCCTTGCTGTTCCATTTTTGCGTATTGTTTTCTAGTTATTACCATGCCACACGTGATATATGTTTCAAGAAAATTTTTGACACTGATTTTAAAATAAAATGTAGTTGAGCATGAATCGCTCGTAGCAACAATGGCTGTCTGTTAATTTAAAAATATAAACTGAATTTGAGATTATTGGTAATGGCTGCTGGCCATGTTACTTGATATCGTACAGAAGTCGGCCATATTGTACACTCGTGTATTGGTATTGTTGCATACGTTATTGTTTAGGGAAAAGTACTGAGAATGAAATTTATCACTGAAACTGTTATGCAGAAAAGAAACACTACAGAATTTACTGAAAAGCTAATACACTGAATTATACGTCTGGTCAAGCCTGCTAATGCAAAGATGCTGCGTCTTACCTTATTTTGCTGGAAGTTTCATTGCGTCTTCCCGCAAAATTTCAGAATTGGAAAATATCTTCAGATTTTGTTATCTCTCATACATTGACGTCCAGGTCCAGAAAGTTGATTTTTTACATGAAACAAAGAGAACAATGTAACAAATGACAAAATAACAAGTCCGACACGCAGTCGCCAATATAAAATAAATAAAATAAATAAAAAATGTTATTTTAAATATGTTAATTATTCTATCTGTATGATGGTGATTGTGATTGCAATTGTAATTAATATTTTGCTTATCTGGAACGTGGACGTTTAATTATTCGGTATCAGACGCTTGACAATGGCTTTTTCGTAAAGGCAATGTTACTCATAGTTGACCGTGAAATAAAACTGAAATAATCGGACTTCGTAATTAAATCGTTTCCAAAGACTGCTGTGGTAGGTGCGGACTCATAATCTAAATCTCAATATTACAATAATTTGCCAGCCATGCCAATACGTCGTACAGAGGTGATTGTCTACTAAACATAAAAAAAGTTACACAGTTAGTTAAATCAGATATATTCAATGAATACGCCTACAGTTCATAATCCTACTTACTTTTATAAATATAAATTCTTTACAGAATCGAGTGCCTAGTGTGGTTGCAACTCGCAGTATTCTTCTATAACATGAAATATGGCGGTGTGCCAGACAATAAAATAAAATACGTGCTTCTCGCACCAGTTCTACCAGAGCTCTCTCTTTCTTAATCAAACATAAGAGTAACGTAATTGTGCTTTTGTTTTATCAGCGACACAGCGCTGCAGTTGTGTGCCATAGGCTTTATTTATTTGTCACTGATTATTTATTTAATTAATATTTCGCGTTTCCGAGGAAACTCACGCTCGGCATGCAAATGTGCCTTTATACAGTCCATAATATTCACTATCACTGATTAGACAGTTCATCAGAGTTCATCAGCAGAAATTGAACATTTCCAAGTGTTACCCATCAACGTTGAACAAGTGCAGGTAATAGTCCATAATATGAATCTCTGTCCCCATTTAAACTAAGACTTGTCAATTTATCTGAAATCTCCTCAACTCTTTCCGATAAGTCACCTATTTGTTCTTTCTGTTTATTTACATCTTCGTAAGTGTCGCGACTTGGGTTTCAGTACTGACGCATTTAGTAGTTAACTGTTCATACTGTTGTGTTAGGTTATTTATTCTGTCATTTGGTACAGATTCCTCGATTCTTTCAAATATTTCTTCCTTATCGTGTGCACGTTGTAAATTTAACTCTAAAAATTTTTGTACTATCGCGAGATCTCTTTCTTCCTGTTTTCTATCCTGTTCCTTTTGTCTAATTTCTATTGAAATTAATCTATTATTGTGGGCATTCAAAATCGGTTGTACTTCTTCTCTAATTTCTTTCTTTAATTCATCTTTCATGTTTTTAAAACATGTCCCTATTCGTGAGTCTAACCGTGTTTTCATTGTTCCCATATCAGTTTCTAACCGTGTTGCCACTGTTTTTAATTCAGATCTTAACTGTGATCCCAGTGAGTCTAACCGTGTTTCCATTGTTCGCATACCAGTTTTAATTGTTCCTATTTGTGATCCCAAATTTAATATTGCACTCATCAACTGCTCCATATTAACTGGTTCGAAATTCTTTTCGCCCCTAACATTTCCCGTAAAACTAACTTCCTTCAGCATAGCCGTAAAGCTATCCGTGTTCGATACTATTTCAGAATCTTCTGTCGTTAATCTCGTATTCTGAAAATTTTTTGATTATGAAAAATTTCCCCAGCTTATTAAATTGTTTTCTACTTCATTATTCATCATACTGTTCTTCTGCGTTGGTGAGTTCGCCATGTTAACAATTTCATCATTCTGACTATCCATCATTTTTGCCTTTTTCATTGATCACGTAATCATTTACAAAACATACAAAACTCATCACTATACGAAAATTACACACACTATAACACTTTACCACCAACAATACTATTCACACGAAATGCTTCCCGACAAACACGATTAACGAACAATTGAAATCTTCATAATTGCACAAAATTGTCAAACCCGTATATGAGACATCAAAAATTAAATTCTGCAAATATACCATTAGAAGAATGACAAGACAACCACAAATGTTGAATTACCAAATCTACACATGCAATATAGACTACAATTATTAAACTACAAATTACTACAACAATACTACTGTCTGCTATTTTTACTGTCAAAAGAATTCCAAGGGACAATCCGAAGCAGTTGTCGCCACGTGCATGGGGGCTTAATTACAAAATGAAAATATAATAATTTTAGTCTCGTAACCTGTTGGCCCTGACTAGTATTAGTACGCAATCTGACTGCATAAAATAACAAAAAACAATGAAAGTAAATTTCCGTTAACACAATTGATTAATTAAGTCCCCTGCAACTATAAAAGCTACGAAACAACAAAGAACAAGTGTAACTGTTCTGTGTGTGGTAGTGTGGTTCAACGTACATGTGTCTGGCACGGTTCTTCCTCAATATGACAAGATATTTTAAACACCATTTACAATGAAGTAATTAAAAACACCTGAAATACTATAATTGCACATAAAAACCAGAATTACAAGTCTAATACATGAACACGAGCCAGATGCTTTGTTGACTGAACCTGTGACCAAGAGGCATTATTATTACAGAGATTTGAAATAAAAAAAATTTGTTACCTCCATATATATTGACGAAAAATACACTGTGATCATTGCAACATCTTCCATCTATACATTACACCAACCGAACAGCATCTGCTGTCTCGCCCAACAGAACAATAACTGCACACGACATGCTCTCAACTAGTACTGCTCTCGACATCCTCTCAACAAGCACTGCTCACGACAACGTCTGAACTACAACTGCCCTCGATATTCTCTGAACAACAACCGCGCCAGTGGAGGCGGCGGAATAATACTCTTTGGCGCAATCTCTGGCGCTGCGACTCAGTGAGGCCACCTTTCAAAGTATGCGCCGGGCAAGGGACTTTGAGACCTTGGTTTGCAGAGAAATTCCAGAAAGATAAAATTAAACTAAAATCACCACCTTTATTTATAAGGTTATTTTCAAATTTGATTTCGAGTGCTTCCTTAATAACACTATTTCTGCAGTTGGAAATGCATGCCAGAATCTCCGTGTTGTTATTTTCCATAGGATGGCTGGTGTCAAGACAAGGTTCTGCAGTGACGGATTAGCTCGGCTCTTGTAAGAGTGTGTGCTGCTTATACCCAGTACACCAGTCCTTCCACAGTTCTAATGTTGCTGTTTTTGTGGTCTTCAGTCCAGAGACTGGTTTGATGTTGCTCTCCAGGCTACTCTATCATGTGCAAGCTTCTTTATCTCCGAGAAACTACTGCAACCTACATCCTTCTGAATCTGCTAGTGTATTCATCTCTTGGTCTAGGATTTTTACTGTCCACACTGCCCTCCAATACTAAGTTGGTGATCCCTTGATGCCTCAGAATGTGTCCTGCCAACCGATCCCTTCCTCTAGTCAAGTTGTGCCACAAATTCCTCTTCTCCCCTATTCTATTCAGTACTTCCTCATTAGTTACGTAATCTACCCATCTAACCTTCAGTCCTGATAGTCTGACCAATATATGACATGCTACAACTGCAACAAAGGTAGTAGGCGTCGGTCTTACGCAAAGCAAGATTATCCTTTAGGGAAGTTAAAAGGACACTGATCTTAGATGGTAGACGAAAAACACACCGTTCACATCATATTTCCTCAAAATACGACCAATCCTGTTCGAAATGGTACCTGCAAAAGGCAAAAAGGCTGTAGACTTTGGTGCCATCTCAGTATTATCATCACTCACCTGGCGCACGGTTGATCGATAGCCCAACGCACGTGTGATCTGTCTTTCACTATAACCATTCCGACGAAAGATGAACTCGAGATGGGGCTAACGCAGCTGACAAACTCTGAGAGTTCGAGATGACATGGGCCCTGTGAACCAGGGTACGAAGTACTCCTTCACGTTGAGCCGGATGATGTCAACTACCAGCCTGTGGATACAAGTGAGGATGAGTTGCCTTCCTATAAAACGAACGTCCCAACGTACCGTCAACCGTCCTGACGAACACATAAAGGAAGGGAAGACAACCATCCTTTTCTAGCTCCATCGTACAAATCCATTCGGGTGGATTGAATTCTAGTGCTCTAAAAATTCGTTCAAATATTCACCTTATGAGGCCAAACAACAAAAATATCGTCTACATATTCGAAAAACCACGCAGGTTTCAAAGTATCGGCGGTTGTCGACGACGTGACCCGCCTGCATGGAAATCAAGGAAGGTCATGTCATTACAAAGCTAGGAGGGGAACATATGTGGAAGAGAAGGAAGGCTAACAGCGACCATGTAGCTGTATCGTCTGACAAAATTTTTCACGAGACGTGGAAGAATCCAGGGTGTCCCAGAAGCAATGGTCAGTATTCAGAGATATGATAGGAACGATCATTCGAAGCAAAAAAGTCTAGTAAACCTGGGCACTAAAACGCATACCTTAAGACTTATGAGTACCTTTTCACCTTCCATAATATGCAACAAGTTTCTTCTACTTCAAGCTCTTTGCTTTGCAGATTTTGGGAGGAGGTAGTATGGACCAAAACGAGGAAAAAATGTCAACATGTCATTAAGAGCTATGAACAGTTGTTCAGTTGAAGAGATGTATTTCACAGTACCGAAAATGAATAAGTACTCATAGCTCATGAAGTGTGCAGTTTACGGCCCACGTTTACTAGACATTTTTGTTTCGATTGATCGTTCCTGTCATATCTCTGAAAATCAAGCATTCCTCCTGGGACATTCTGTATAGTGCCAGATAAAGGAAACTGAAAGGGACTTGAACTCGATCTGTGTTGGCATGTGGTTATGTGTTTTGTAGAGATGGGGTTGACGAGGAGAATGTCTGACGCATGAATAGTGGATTGAGCTATCCTTTCCTCTATTAAACAGCATTATTTGTACATTCGTTGGGCACAGGAATAAATTTAAATAATAAAAGTCACCAGTTGGGATTATTGAAAGATTCTGATTTTGTTAATCATAACAGTCTATTACAAAATTATGTTTTGTGGAATACATGGTTCGCCACGTTAAAATTTAATTTTTGTTCAAATGGTTCAAATGGCTCTGAGCACTACGGGACTTAACATCTGAGGTCAGCAGTCCCCTAGAACTTAGAACTACTTAAACCTAACTAACCTAAAGGGACACACACACTCATGCCCGAGGCAGGATTCGAACCTGCGAGCGTAGCGTCCGCGCGGTTCCAAACTGTAGTGCCTAGAACCGCTCGGCCACACCGGCCGGCTTAATTTTTGTGTTAGGAGTAGATTGCAGGAAGTAATGCAGGACTTTTTAAGTGATTCATGGCAGATTTGCTACGACATTTACATCGAGGTGACGAAAGTCATGGGATAGCAGTGTACATATATACAGATGATGCTACCGTGTACACCAGATATAAAAGGGCAGTGCATTGTCGGAGCTGTCTTTTGTCCTCTGGTGATTCGTGTGAAATAGTTGCTGATGTGATTATGGCCGCACGACGGCAATTAATAGACTCTGAACGCAGAGCTGGATGCGTGGGACATTCCATTTCGGAAATCGTTAGGAAATTCAATATTCTGCGATACACAGTTGGTAAGGTTTAGGATTGGTAGGCAGGGCACATGGACTGTTGGAGTGGAGTGCTGACCCCATTTTAATTAAAACAGCACTGGCAACAACACAATGATTAATTAGTATTTGCAAATGGCGGTGATCTACACCGATTATTCAATTGTATAAAAGCAATGAGAATAATTCAAAAAAATTTAAAAGAACAACAGCCTTATGGCCTCATCTTTAAAAGAATAAAAAAAAATACTTTACATAAATATTACTTTAACGTAACGGCAAATCTGAGATCACTAGTTGTGAATATGACAAATTAAATTTGTAAAAGCTATTAGTTTTCAAAAATACTCAACTAGCAAGATCTCATAAATACGTTAATTAACTATCACGGAAAACATTCGGCAATATGAAGTTATGATAGCCTGAAAGATCTACACAGCAATCAGCACATTCTCGACGTTTGTCGTTCACATCGGCCGCGAATCTGAACTCCGTGCTCGAAAGCACAGCTGACAACAATAGGCTGGAGGGCCTGCGCACAACAATAACGGCTTGTAGAACACACACAAACCCAGTATTAATGCACAGTTCACTAAAATAATAAAACAAACAGCCAAGCACTGCGTAGCGCCAAATGGAGGAAGAGATGTTAAACGTTATAGTGTGACAACCGCAGTTATTTGTTAAAGCAATAGTTCATTGAACAATCTCCAAATACGTGAAATTTCACTTGTTAAATTTATAAACCACAACTACCTCAAGGTGATAATGGCCAGACAAAAAATGGTTCAAATGGCTCTGAGTACTATGGGACTCAACATCTATGGTCATCAGTCCCCTAGAACTTAGAACTACTTAAACCTAACTAACCTAAGGACATCACACAACACCCAGTCATCACGAGGCAGAGAAAAATCCCTAACCCCAATGGTCAGACAATCCGCACACAACTTTAAATACCAAAGCACCGTTTGACGGCGCAAAATTGTTACTATGATAGTTGACAACAAGAGGTTTGCAATTGCAGTTTAAATTGGCGGCTGAAGTTTTATACAGAGAATAAACTTTGATTTATAAAATTCACCACTTAACATATTAAGAATAACAAATTTAAAAAAAGGATTCGCCGAATAACGGTCACACTTGTAATGCTACGGAACCAGGGCACAGCGCAGTTAGATGGACTTGCAATGCCAAGTATACCGGACCCACGTCCAAGTCGTTTAAGGAATGACTAGCGAAATCAGAGTGGCTCCACGGAGCAGTGACATCCATAAGGTTCCACCACAAAATGGATCACCATTTAAAGTTAGTCCAGGAGCTCGCCGTTAACATGTACGCCAGGGTAAACTCCCGCGCTCTCCTCAGGACTCCAGATAGACACGACTCCTGAACAGAGCCCATGTTGGCCGGTGACTCCTTCCGCACCCCAGTTCCGCGCGCCGCCACGCCCAGACACCGGAATGACAACACCGTGCGTCCTCGCACTACACCAAGCGCCGACTCACTACGCGATGCTCCGTGCGCTGTCTTCCCTCTGTCACTGCCGCCAAGCCAGTCTCTCACCTCGCGATCCGCGGCCGTCCTAAATAGAGGGCGCCAGCCAATCAGGACGCCGCAAAGCGCGTAACTTCGACATTGAAACTAGAGATGGGCCGTTCGCGAACTAACGGGTCCAAAGGAACGGTTCATCAAGGTGAAGGGAACGAGCGACGAACGAATTCTAAGGAACGGTCTTTCATAGTTCACTTGGGTCGCAACTTTCTACACTACTGGCCATTAAAATTGCTACACCACGAAGATGACGTGCTACAGACGCGAAATTTAACCGACAGGAAGAAGATGCTGTGATAAGCAAATGATTAGCTTTTCAGATCATCCACACAAGGTTGGCGACACCTACAAAGTGCTGACATGAGCAAAGTTTCCAACCGATTTCCCATACACAAACAGCAGTTGACCGGCGTTGCCTGGTGAAACGTTGTTGTGATGCCTCGTGTAAGGAGGAGAAATGCGTACCATCACGTTTCCGACTTTGACAAAGGTCGGATTGAAGCCTATCGCGATTGCGGTTTGTCGTATCGCGACATTACTGCTCGTGTTGGTCGAGATCCAATGACTGTTAGCAGAATATGGAATCGGTGGGTTCAGGAGGGTAATACGGAACGCCGTGCTGGATCCCAACGGCCTCGTATCACCAGCAGTCGAGATGACAGGCATCTTATCGACATCGCTGTAACGGATTGTGCAGCCACGTCTCGATCCCTGAGTCAACAGATGGGGACGTTTGCAAGGCAACAACCATCTGCACGAACAGTTCGACGACGTTTGCAGAAGCATGGACTATCAGCTCGGAGACCATGGCTGCGGTTACCCTTGACGCTGCATCACAGACAGGAGCGCCTGCGATGAACGACGAACCTGGGTGCACGAATGGCAAAATGTAATTTTTTCGGATGAATCCAGGTTCTGTTTACAGCATCATGATGATCGCATCGGTGTTTGGCGACATCGCGGTGAACGCACATTGGAAGCGTGTATTCGTCATCGCCATACTGGCGTATTACCCGGCGTCATGGTATGTGGTGCCACTGGTTACACGTCTCGGTCACCTCTTGTTCGCATTGACGACACTTTGAACAGTGGGCGTTACATTTCAGATGTCTTACGATCCGTGGCTCTACCCTTCATTCGATCCCTGCGAAACCCTACATTTCAACAGGATAATGCATGACCGCATGTTGCAGGTCCTGTACAGGCCTTGCTGGACACAGAAAATGTTCGACTGCTGCCCAGGCTAGCATATTCTCCAGATCTCTCACCAATTGAAAACGTCTGGTCAATGGTGGCCGAGCAACTGGCTCGTCACAATACGCCAGTCACTACTCTTGATGAACTGTGGTATCATGTTGAAGCTGCATGCGCAGCTGTAACTGTACACGCCATCCAAGCTCTGTTTGACTCAATGCCCATGCGTATCAAGGCCGTTATTACGGCCAGACATGGTTGTTCTGGGTGCTGATTTCTTAGGATCTATGCACCCAAATTGCGTGAAAATGTAATCAAATGTCAGTTCTAGTATAATATATTTGTCCAATGAATACCCGTTTATCGTCTGCATTTCTTCTTGGTGTAGCAATTTTAATGGCCAGTAGTGTACTTATAGTCCCCGGGAACGGGAAACGGTCGGTCTCGTTCCCGCAACGACACGCCGGCCGGTCTCGTTCCAGCCTCGGTCCCGTTCCCGTCTGTCTCGGTCTCGCTTGGCCGGACTCGTCCTTCTTCGCGTGGCCACTCGTCGCAGTTCCACTGCCGACTGCTCATACTTAGTTCGGTATAGAGTTGTTCGTTTTGTTCGCTGCGCACGCCCATTATAGATCAGTTTCACACCTTTTTTGAACTCTGAACTTCTGGTTCTTTTCGTATTCTATTCAGAGTCCATGATCGGTAATTAAAATGTATTTTATAATTACGCAAAAATTACTAAAATTACGTGATAGGTAATACATACACCTTTTCAGGTACCAAAACGGCATCTGAGCTTACTTCACTATTTCGATAAATAGCAGAAGAAATACTTGTAAAAAGGCAAGATTTTTTTTATTGCACATGCAAAGGAAGTCGACACGGGACACACAAGTGGCAGTTTACTGTCTTTTTTTGATCCAAGGTAAAAGAGCATGTTCATTGTTATGGAATGCATTGTGTGTCACTGTTCGATTTGATAGGAGCTGAAGGAGTCCAGGTTGCAATAATATGCGGTACGGCACACTGTTAGAGAGAAGGATTATTACTCAAGACACACATAGTACATACTTATCTCCAGTAGTTTGTAGGACTGCAGCTGCGGCTATGAACAAATACAACATATTCTCAGGGACTACGCCTGATGGGCTCTCCTCAGAGAATCAATGCAAACATTACAGAACTGTAGGAGTGCCGATTATGAAAGTGCGTCTGCCCAGGTTGAAATCTAGCTAAGTAGTGAACGAGGCACACTCCAGTTCCGTTGAGCTGCACAGCCCGCTAGAGTGCGCTGTGCCTGGCTGTGCTCGGAAGACGACGGGCTGCCAACCTTGCGTTGGCGCGGCGTTGTACTAGTATCTGTGGCAATAATACTACAGAATAGAGTTGGGCAACACGATTCTTTTTCCCGATTCGATTCCTACGATTCAATCTCACATTGCGAATCGATTACTACGATTCGTTCACGATTCATTCTAGTCTTCGATGGCACGATTCTTACGGAATGCAAAAAGTTCTACATCTTACTCACAGATGGCAGGACATGTCTAAAATTGTCAATGGGGTTAGAATCGAAGTGTGTGATGATGAGATATGCCACAAATAGTTTATTTATGAGTAAACATGCAAATGACGTTGCAAGTGTGATTCTCGATTTATACGTGTAATGCCTTAATTGTTGAAAGGTCACGTTTGATTTGATTGCATCTATTGTTTTATTTCAGTATGCCAGAAAAGAGGAGTCGATTTGTGCGGAAGATGGTGCAAAATTACGTGGTATGCCAGTTTGGTTGTGTGGCTTGAACGTATTTAACTACAGACCTCTGTTTTATAGTAACAAAATCTAGCAGTGAGGCAGACGTGGTTTGCCTCATATCATCCTAAGTTTTCCTGTGCTAAATGTCTTTCCAAGTCCACATCACCCTTGTAATTCATAACGCAGCTAAAAGCCCTCCCACACAGCAAATTTAGCTTAACATTCATTTCTTCTAAATACAAAGCATAGGTATTTTGCTTTTAATTTGTATGAGAACTTGCCGCTGTCACTGCTATTTACGTAAGAAAACGACATACTTCTAAACAATAGGATTCAATCGTATACCGCGACGTTACTTCACTAACATTTAATATGAATCTGAACACGGTAACATTCGAAAATTAGAATTTTAAAGACGGTATTACACGGCGATCCGTCAAGAAAGGTATTGGTTAGAGAGCTTACATTCGCTCTGTAATATTGGTCTAGTGCGACAGCCATTTAGTGGCGGTACTGGTGGAACTAACAGAATTAGCAAATTAGCAGTGAAGTAATGTCACTGTATACGATTGTATCCTACACTTTAGAAGTATGTCGTCTTCTCACATAAATAATAGTGGCAGAAGCAAGTTCTCAGACAAATTAAAAGCAAAATACCTGTGCTTTGTATTTCGACGAAACAAAAAGTTAAGCTACATTTGCAGTGTGTGAGGGCTGACAGTTGCTTTATTGTGAAATATAAGGTGCTGTGGAATTGGAAAGAGCACAGAAAAACGTAGGATGATATGAATCCGCCCATGTGCAATATATAGGGATAGTAAATGGGAAATGCCTTTACGCTCGTTCCCGTCAGCCACCGCCAAATGTCAGCTTGGTTTTCACGAGTAATATTACGGCCCACGAACTTCGTTTGTTCGTTCCGAGCTTCCTTTGTTCACACGCATCCTCCACTTGACTGCCACATGGCGGTCGTAATCATTCGGCACGATTCGGAAGTTGCCTTCGAAGCATAGCGTACTAAGAATCGATGAATCGTTGGAACTTGGAATCGTGACGACTCGGAAACACGCAATCGTTCTTACGATTCTTTTGAACGACGATTCGTCCGTATCACGATTCGATTCTTACGACTCTTTGTTTAGAGTCGTTCAATTGAACGACTCATTCACGAATCGCCACAACTCTACTACAGAAGGCAGACCCACTTACAGCCGAATGAAGCTCGCGTCTCCTAATTGAGTGTCTTGAGTCACATTCTGTAAAGAAAATATGATAACTTCTGCAATATTATTTCAGTGGTACAGGCTAGCGCACGAAAAATCGGTCCTGTTTACTAGACTGCTCATTGTCGCCTACCAATCGTCATCTATTGTTTCGAAGTTGTTATTTGCATTAGCTTATTTGTTATTTGTTCACTGCCTAATTATTACATGTTTATCTATTCTGCTCGTAGCGGTCAACAAATCCTGCGTAATTGGCGAGCAGTCTGTACTCGGCGCCACCTTATATTATTTCACTGCGATCAGCCACTTACGCTACAGTTTGCTAAACGAGAGGTTTTGCAGAATCACGAAAATTACAACAATGGCTCCAAGCACTATGGGACTTAACATGTGAGGTCATCAGTCCCCTAAACTTAGAACTACTTAAACGTAAGGACATCACACACATCCATGCCCGGGGCAGGATTCGAACCTGCGAGCATAGCGGTCGCGCGGTTTCAGACTGAAGCGCCTAGAATCGCTCAGCCACACCGGTCGGTCTGTGTAGCTTTCAAAATGACGTCTGTAATGGAGGAGCGTTTTAGGCAGAGACGGCATCACAGATATTCATTGGCTCTTGCACAATGTCTGTGGAGTCTTGGCAGTGAGCAAAAGCACGGCGACTCGTTGACCGAGGCCTGTGTTAACATCGCAAGGTCGCACTAACCTGTCCAGTCTCCTGCACACTGGGACATGATGGAATAATGACGCTTCAGCCCCTACAGTTTCATGAAGTTACGATAGATAGCAATACTGCATGTAGCTTTCAAATGGTTCAAATGGCTCTGAGCACTATTGAACTTAACATTTGAGGTCATCAGTCCCCTAGAACTTAGAACTACTTAAACCGAACTAACCTAAGGACATCACACACATCCATGCCTGAGGCAGGATTCGACCTGCGACCGTAGCAGCAGCGTGGTTCCGGACTGAAGGGCCTAGAGCTGCTCGGCCACAGCGGCCGGCACGAAAATTACAAGTGTGTGACAGTTCTGCTAGGGATAAGAAGTCTGTACTCCAGGGCGGAGGCAAGTGTCCCCTCTTGGGCCTTCCATCTTCAGTCACCTATGCTACGAATTGTCTATTTTTCATAAGAACCGTATAGCAAGCACAAATGAACTGTAAGTGAGTAAAAATTAACGGTTCCCAAAAAAGAGCGATCACCAGTGAACTAGTTCCCAAGGATGGACGAGTTTGTCCATCGCTAATTGAAACTATCCTGCCAAGAGCATCGCGAGAAGTCACGGCTCAACAGTGCCATAGGGTGTCGAGAAGCCGGTCGATCTGGCCGAGCGGTTCTAGGCGCTTCAGTCTGGAACCGCGCGACCGCTACGCTCTCAGATTCGAATCCTGCCTCGGGCATGGATGTATGTGATGTCCTTAGGTTAGTTAGATTTAAGTAGTTCTAAGTTCTAGGGGACTGATGACCTCAGATGTTAAGTCCCACAGTGCTCAGAGCCATTTGAACCATTTCTTTAAAGAGAGAATACATTTCATGTATTACGTCTGACCACAGGCAATGCAGTGGCCGGTGGCCTTCACTTAACGATCGAGAGCAGTGGCGTTCGCATAAAGTTGTCAGTGCTAGCAGACAAGCAGCACTGCGTGAAATACCCGCAGAAACCAATGTGGGACGTACGATGAACGCATCCTTTAGTACAGTGCGGCGAAATACGGCGTTAATAGGCTATGGCAGCAGACGACAGACGGGACTGACTTTGCCAATAGCATGACATAGCTTCCAGCACCCCTCCTGAGCTCGTGACCATATCGGTTGGACCCTAGCTACTGGAAACCATGGCCTGGTCAAACGTGTCCTGATTGCAGTTAGTAATAGCTGACGGTAGGTTTCGACTGTGGAGCAGACCTCATGAAGCTACAGACCCAGGTTGTCAAACAGGCACTGTGCAAGCTCGTAGTGGTTCCATAATGCAGTGGGCTATGTTTACATGGAATGGACTAGGTCCTCTGGTCAAACTGAACCGATTATTTTCAGCCATTCATGACTTTCCAAACAACGATGTCATGTCGCTGGGCTACTATTATCCGCGATTGGTTTGAAGAACAGTCTGGATAATTCGATTGAATCATTTGGCCACCCTGATTGCCAGACCTTAATCCCATCGAATGTTTATAAGACATAATCGAGAGGCAGTTTGAGCACAAATTCCTGCAGCGGCAACACTTTCTCAATTATGGGCGGCTATAGAGACAGCATGGCTCAATATTTCTGCAGGGGACTTCCAACAGCATGGCATAGCCTGCAGCACCCCTCCTCATCTCGTGACCATATCGGTTGGACCCTAGACGACTGGAAACCATGGTCTGGTCAAAAGTGTCCTGATTCCAGTTAGTAAGAGCTGACGGTAGGTTTCGACTGTGGAGCAGACCCCATGAAGCTATGGACCCAGGTAGTCAAAAAGGCACTGTGCAAGCTCGTAGTGGTTCCATAATGGAGTGAGCTACGTTTACATGGAATGGACTAGGTCCTCTGGTCAAACTGAACCGATTATTTTCAGCCATTCATGACTTTCCAAACAACGATGTCATGTCGCTGGGCTACTATTATCCGCGATTGGTTTGAAGAACAGTCTGGATAATTCGATTGAATCATTTGGCCACCCTGATTGCCAGACCTCAATCCCATCGAATGTTTATAAGACATAATCGAGAGGCAGTTTGAGCACAAATTCCTGCAGCGGCAACACTTTCTCAATTATGGACGGCTATAGAGACAGCATGGCTCAATATTTCTACAGGGGACTTCCAACAGCATGGCATAGCCTGCAGCACCCTCCTCATCTAGTTCTGAACCACCGTCATTTTCTTCCGCCTTTGACACGAGAGCTACGACATCTTTATTTTTTCCACACTTGTTTTTACCACCACCAGTTGTGTTACACCTTAAGTTTTTCTATTGAAATTCTTTTTTTTTTAACAGCATTTTTCACTCCTTTAAAAATATCTTCTCCGCGAATGCTACGAACGTCAAGAAGCTCTTCATACACTTCATAATTTTTGTTTATCCCTTGAATAAAAGTTAATGCCTGCGCAGTGTTTGAAACATCTGTTGACTCGTATAGAGCTAAAAATAACAACTCAAAGTGTTGCGTTTTCTCAGACAATTGAGTTAATATGTTTTCATCAATAACATTTACTCTTCGAGCCACAGTGTTTGCTGACAAGCTAATGTTTTTAAATAAATTACCTTTTTCTGGACCCTCTTTCAACTGATGCAATTATGCAGTCCTTTATTAATTTAGCGTCAGGAAATGATTTCCCGTGTTTTACTATTGAGTGAGCCACGCGGAACCTAGCACGAATTGCTGCTTCTTGTTCAACATTTACAGGTACATTTTTAAACAACATTTGAGGAGATTTCAAACCGCTTTTCAAAGACACATATATTTCTAACCGTTGGCTTCTGGTAAATTTTGAATACCTGTGAGAGTATTTAGTCTCATAATGACGTCTTATGTTGTATTCACTGAGAACTGCTGTTGTTTCATTGCAAATTATACACAGTGGCCTTATTACTTGTGTCAGTCACGAAATGTCCTCATTACTCTTTATAATTTATTCACTCTATCTTCTGTTTCGTTTCCATATTTACGCAAATCCGCACAAAAAGGATGTAACTCGATTTCAAAATGATGCCAATTAATAGTATTAAGAGCAAGGGTTCTGAGTAAAGAACTGCGTTGGATTTATCTTTAAGGCAGTCTAAATTAAATTCAGTGCTCGCTGTTTCTTCACTGAGATACTGTAGTCACAAAACAAACCAGTCCCACTATATTTTGCTTTTCAGATTGCACGTGTTGCCATTACCCACAAGATGGTGCTGTACTACTGCACTTCTCTACTCTCCGGAACACGTCACAATTACACATATTTGTTGGAAGTAGTTGTTACAATACGTAAAGCGCAGCACGAGTATCTGCTGCCATTGCGGCAATGAAATGACCTGGTCACTTGCCCGTAATTGCCAACAGAAATTGCCGTGACTACAGGGAACGAAAGGGTAAACGCTATTCCCGGTGGGAAGATATCCCGCAGTTCTGATACCGTATGAAGCTCGCGTTACGTTCTGAACGCTTGCTGTGATGTTAATGATTCGCGGGAGTAACAAGGTTTCGTTGAAGCGCGTTACAACGGCCCTCAGGAGTAGTATTTATTTGTATCAGTGTACATGAAATTAAATTAAGGCCACAGATCAGGGTCAAACAATAAACAGTTCACTACGTAATGACTACTGTGGTGCCACTGAATGTCAGCTCATGAAGATTGGCAGCAGTGGCCGGCCGGAGTGGCCGAGCGGTTCTAGGCGCTACAGTCTGGAAGCGCGCGACCGCTACAGTCGCAGATTCGAATCCTGCCTCGGGCATGGATGTGTATGATGTCCTTAGGTCAGTTAGGTTTAAGTAGTTCTAAGTTCTAGGGGACTGATGACCTCAGATGTTAAGTCCCATAGTGCTCAGAGCCATTTGAACCATTTTGCAGCAGTGATAAGGGTCACGAAAAATCCTGAGTTCTACTGAGGAGTCCCCAGCAGTAGTATCGTATCAGCCCACAAGAAAACTTAGACACACCACAGCTTGGTCTTGGCCCTTGGGACTTAGAGGAAGGGCCAGTGTGGCCCTTACACTACAATGTCTCGAGAACCAGGTCTAGAGCGTGATGTTATGTTAGTGTTGTATGGTGATGAAATTAGGGAGAGCGTGAAACCCGATACCAACATGTAGCCTACTCCTGTCAAATTGCCGAGGTTAAGTCCCCATCAGACGGATGGATCACCATCACTTCATGAGACACTGCGGACAGGTTAGGAATTTAATACAGGAGATTGTCGCTACGTCTGATGGTCAGAAAGTTTAGGATACCACCTCCCCTTCCCTTTCCGGCCAAATGCTGGCAGTGAAAGTTCCATCCACCACCAGGATTCGAAACTCCTTATCTCCGAGTCGAACACCATCACACGTGCGGGCGGTAGTGACAACTGCTATGGAGGTTGGTGGATCTCATATTGATTCTACGCGTATTTCTAGATATCTAGAAGGATTTTGATACAGCTGCTTGCAGCAGTTTCTAATCAAATTATCTGTGCAACTGGATTAATGATTTCCTGTCAGAAAGGTCACAGTTCTTACAAAGTGATAGAAAGTCGTCTATTGAAACTGATTGTTGGTGTTTTGCAAAGGAACGTTATACTGCTGCGCTTAATATCTGTAAACGACTTAGGAAACAATCTGAGCAACCCTCTTTAATTTCCGTCAAATTTCGGTTACGCAATAAATTGCACACCCATAAGCAAAGGTTGTCGGTTGAACTAAATACCAAGGAATTAGAATTATAAACAATTTAAATTGGAACCATCAGACAGAAAATGTTGCGGGATAGGTTGCCCGGTGTTCCGTTTTTACCGAACGGTTCGGTATTTCAGCCCTGTGTTTGCTGTTCGGTACCGGAGTATGAGTGGTTCGGTAGTTTTAGAGTTCCATTCATATCACTAATTTATTTATTGATTTGCAAAATCAAGCCAATAAACATTTTGTGCGCTGTTGCCAGCCAGTGCGTGCTGCGTTCGTGACCTTGATTACTCATGGTCCGTCTCCTGGTTTCTCTGCAACTGGCAGACACTGTGATGGTGCTTACTACATTACGTTATTGTAAACTGACGTCGGAAGCAGTAATGCGATAAGCATGATCTCATTGTCCACATATAGCACCCTCGCTACAAAAGTGTCGCAACTGAAAAAAATCTTCATTTTTGAGTTTTTGCTGTGACAGAGTTGAAGAAGTGATACTTGACCAGTTATCAAAAGTATGTTTTTATGATTTCATTGTGTTCTCTGGCAAGTGACTTCTGTAAGCACTTGCTGAGATTTTTACATTAGAACGAAAACTTACTGAAGCTTACTTCATCAAGTCAGCGCAGCTAGTTTATTTCAGGAAATTGCTGCAAGTACTTGTTACAGAAGTGCAGTTATTCTTAAAGATCAGAGCAACCGCCACTGTTGTTGCTGCCTTATTATTAATGAATAATAATAATAGAAAAAATGTTATAGGAGTACATATTGATGTTATCCAGGAACACTACTCAGTTAACTAAAATCAGAAGACTTCACTTAGACTAAAAGCTTTGAGGACGTCGCAGGCAAATTTCGAACATCCCTTTCTGCTGTATAACCAAATACTCCACAACAGGAAACCAAAATGAGGCGCCGTATCTCACCAAGAGACTATGTGTTAATTACTCTCCGATTTTTGCAAGCCGTATTTATTACTTTTATTACAAATGTAATGCATTTATGTATATGGTATCCAGCTAAAATTTAGAGACGTCAGTACTGCCATTCTACTTTA
Organism: Schistocerca piceifrons; assembly: GCF_021461385.2. Classification (NCBI taxonomy): domain Eukaryota; kingdom Metazoa; phylum Arthropoda; class Insecta; order Orthoptera; family Acrididae; genus Schistocerca; species Schistocerca piceifrons. The sequence continues at coordinate 474,693,435 of NC_060143.1, read as the reverse complement.
TTTTCTGTTGAAACAAGTTGATTAATAAACTCATTTCACACTTTCTTTAATGGTGATGTGTGTTTTGGGGGTTCCAGTGGTACATTTGTTTCGGCCCATCTGTCTTTGTGCCATTCCCCTTTTCGACTCGCATTTTCGCACCGGTGCTGAACACACGCAACTTCCGTAAGTTTGACAAAAACTTGTACGAAATAACAAAGTCGGAAGCAAGATACAAGAAACTAAAACGAATTTTTACCCTATAAACTGACAGTTCCTGGCAAATTAGAATTGTATGTTTGACCGGGAGTCGAACCTGGGAACTCGGTCTGGCACACAATTTTAATTTGTCAGAATGTTTCATGCAAGAAACTGTTTCCACTAAATTGTGAACTTCTTGAAGCTGACGAATCTAGCGGACGTCATCGAGATGGGGTGGGTGGGTGGGGGGGGGGGGGGGAGCAGGTTTGCAAGTATGGTGGTTCCTAATATCCCACCGAGTTCTATGATTGTATGGATAATGTGCAGTATCACAGCACGAAGTTCTAAGAATGCTTAATAAATACAGGGTGTTTATAAATGAATATCGGGGTTTTAACGCTTTATTATATTTATTACATTAACCCATTACATCCCAGAATTAATTTTCTTTTTTTAGATTTTGATAAAATTTCAGATGCACTACCCACATTGGTTAATAATCATGTTTGCATTCTTATTTATGATGGTGGCCTTAAATTCATTTTTTTTTTTCGTGTGATATACCATACGGTGGGCAGTAAGGGGTAAAATTATTGAGATATGATACATCATAAGATGGGCAGTAAGGAGTAGTGTTCCTTACACAATTTTATCACAAGTAATATGTTGTATTTTTCGTAATTATCATACATTACATGAATAAATGAAGAAAAATTACAATAATAATTTCCAGGTATTGTAATGTTCGTTTTATTTCCATTTTGAGGTTACATTATTTATTTACACATTAAACTTACAGTTATAAATGATATGTCAAATGAAAGAGCAACTCAAACAGTTTTACCAAGAACCTTATAAACGTTCAATGTGAGCACCATTTGTCACACGGCACACATCAAGCTCTGGATAGGCCGAGAGGGGCCCAATGACAGGGCTTGCTTTGCATAGCCTCCACGTTCACCCGACCTAACGCCATGCGATTTTTTCCTTTGGCGCTTCATCAAGGATCGTGTGTACGTGCCTCCGCTACCAGCAGACCTCCCTGAATTAAGAAAATGGATTGAAGCAGCTGTTGTTACAATCACTGAAGACACACTTATCGACGATTGGGAAGAACTCGGCTATAGACTTGACGTGTGCTGTGTGACAAATGGTGCTCACATTGAACATACATATTATAAAGCGTTAAAACCCCGATATTCATTTATAAACAGCCTGTATTATTTCAGGGTTATGATGAGAGCGGTTGCGAGACAGGCAAATAAACTGCAATGACTGAATGAGGAAGGCTGAACTGTTACCTAAAACAAGGGAAAACAAGCCGCCAGTGAAAGAGTACGTTATGGATAAAATCGCTGAGAGCAGAGGCCACAGATTAAGTCAATTTGCCGCCGTGCAACTGTAATCTAAATCCGATAGAAGTAGCATGGGCCAAAACAGAATTTCAGAGAGAACATTGTTACTGGTGTCATGTCGAAGTAAAGGTTACAGTATCTTGTTACTGCTGCCTTCGTTTCAGTTACTGCGCGGGACTGGCAACGTTACTGCTGGAAACTGCAGCAGCTAGAGTAAGAGTATTGGATACGAGACGGAGTAACGGAAATGGCTGTCAACGAAGTCATCATCAATACCACGCCCTCAAGCGATGATGATGATGACCTTGATTCAAATACATATGACAGTGATCTTTACTGAACATCATTTGACAGTTCTGTAAGTAGGCTGTTTAGGTTTTCTTATTGGTAACGCCACGTAGCGCTCTGTATGAAAATCACTGGCTTGGCTAGTTTGCATTGTTGTCTGCCATTGTAGTGTTGGCCAGCTGGATGTGAACAGCTCGTAGCGTTGCGCAGTTGGAGGTGAGCCGCCAGCAGTGGTGGATGTGGGGAAGTGAGATGGCGGATTTTTGAGAGCGGATGATCTGGACGTGTGTCCATCAGAAACAGTACATTTGTTAGAATGGATGTCGTGAACTGCTACATATATTATGACTTTTGAACGCTATTAAGGTAAATACATTGTTTGTTCTCTATCAAAATCTTTCATTTGCTAACTATGACTATCAGCAGCAGTTAGTGCCTTCAGTAGTTTGAATCTTTTATTTGTGCTAAAAAATATTGTGTGTCAGTTTAGCGTTGATCAGAATAGGTAAAGAGCGAAATGTCTGAGTACGTTCAGTTCTGCTCAGCTGTTTGAAAATCAAATAATGTAAGAGATTTATCAGCACAGTAATTCACTAATTTTTCTAAGGGGACGTTTCAGTTCTTTCAGGCACATTTAATTACACTTTGCAAAAATTGCTACTGTGCTGTGTTTAATAAATGCAATGTGCAAACAGATTCCGAAAATCAGTTATGGACTTTCAATTCGTAGTGTCGTAAGTTGTACCTTCATCTACTTTCATTTTTCGTTATTTTCAGTAGATAAATAATACACAAGTTATAGGTAAAACTGTTGATCATGAATCTGTAACAGCCGGCCGGTGTGACCGAGCGCTTCTAGGCGCTTCAGTCTGGAACCGCGCGACCGCTACGGTCGCAGGTTCGAATCCTGCCTCGGGCATGGATGTGTGTGACGTCGTTAGGTTAGTTAGGTTTACGTAGTTCTAAGTTCTAGGGGACTGATGACCTCAGATGTTAAGTCTCATAGTGCTCAGAGCCATTTGAACCATTTATTTTTGAATCTGTAACAAATTAGGTGATTTCTGACGCGACGGAAGTGACACTTAAGTGGGCAATGTTACCGTGAGTGCCGCTTACTATTTGGTGTTCGGACAAAACGCGGGTAGTGGTGGCAGCATTGCTACAAGCAACCGATGCTGCCTTGCCTTCACCGTTCCTCTCTCCTCGGCAGTAAGATTGCGGTTGCGGGACACGTCGTTCCCGACAGCCACCGCTCCAGTCGTCAACTTATTGTGGACAGCCAGTAGATGAGCAGTGAATTCCACAGCAAGCAGGTAGTTTTTAAGACGTTCAAAACAGGGTTTTTTGAGTTGTGTCGTTCTTTTGGATTGAGATCACAGTAAAGCAGCGTGATATTTATTAAAGAATTGGCGTTATGATAGTTTTGTAGAATCACTTCAGAAATGTTGCGTTAAGTCAGTTTTAGTGCATAAATTGGAATGTTCAATTCCTGTGCTTCTTCTATGAAAAGTTCATTATTTTCTAATTTAACCGTTGCTGGTTCTTCCAAACAAACAGAATACCCTTGATTATAGTGTGAATTGTATTATTTGCGACTATGCATTGTTATTTTGAGGTGCTTCACCTTAGAAGAATTATTTTCTGATGTTCTTAGTTGCATGTTTTAAAGCAGATTTCGCTGATATTAATGGTATCATATCTCAAGAATATACACATCCTTTTCTGTTCCATTTTCATGAAGAATAATGATGTCATCAGGGTATTAGCCTATCATATTGCAGGATAATATGGACAGAAAAGAAGCCCATGAAACAAATCCAAGTGATGAGGCAGCAAAGGAAGAACATAATAAAATACTTCATGAACTACACTGCCATAGGAATGCATCAACAATAACACAATCCTATACTGTAATGAAATAGGATCTATAGCTGCTGCAAGTTCTGGTGGGATCAGAAGCGACATTTATACTGTTGCATGTGGAATAGAAAATAGATTGATTAAAGTTTACTCTAATCAGTTTCCTCTGTCTGAAAACGAGAAGAAACACATTCAACATCTCGATAGAAAGATCCTTTATCATTTAGCTACAATATAGCAGGTCAGCAACTGGAAGCAGTTAATTCCGTGAATTATCTGGGAGTTGGCATTAGGAGTGATTTAAAATGGAATGATCATATAAAGTTGATCGTCGGTAAAGCGGATGCCAGACTGAGATTCATTGGAAGAATTCTAAGGAAATGCAAACCGAAAACAAAGGAAGTAGTTTACAGTACACTTGTTCGCCCACTGCTTAAATATTGCTCACCGGTGTGGGATCCGTACCAGATAGGGTTGATAGAAGAGATAGAGAAGATCCAACGGAGAGCAGCGTGCTTCGTTACAGGATCATTTATTAATCGCCAAAGCGTTATGGAGATGATAGATAAACTCCAGTGGAAGACTCTGCAGGAGAGACGCTCAGTAGCTCGGTACGGGCTTTTGTTGAAGTTTCCAAAACATATCTTCACCAAGGAGTCAAGCAGTATATTGCTCCCTCCTACGTATATCTCGCGAAGAGACCATGAGGGTAAATTCAGAGATATTAGAGATCACACAGAGGCATACCGACAATCTTTCTTTCCACGAACATTACGAGACTGGAATAGAAGGGAGAACAGATAAAGGTACTCAAAGTACCCTCCGCCACACACCGTCAGGTGGCTTGCGGAGTATGGATGTAGATGTAGATGTAGATGTAGATGTAGAGATTCCAAAGAATTATCATAATTCTTATTATAAAGACATCCTCAGAGTTAATTGAATATTTGAACTCTTTATTAGATTCCATCAATATAGTGTCTGATAATTGTTGGACTTGTTTAAGTCCAAATAATAGCGTCATTTGACTTAAACAGTTTTTGATGTTGCTGAGCAACAGGCATACAGTAATTTTTAAATAAATACACCGCCATTTGACTGTATTGTTGTTTATTTAATTGCGACCCAGGTTTTGACTTTTATGCCTTTTGAAGAAGTCACCAAAAATCTATCAGTTAAAATATATCCTACACAATGTGAGACTTAATTAGAAATAAAACATAAGCACAAACAAAGTCTACACAATTATCAATGCACATGCCCCTATAAATGAGGACAATAGGAAAAATAAAGAAAAATTGGCCGCCTTTAGGAATCATCTAGATGACATTATTCAGAAAATTCCAGATAAAAACATCATCATTCTTCTTGGAGACTTTAATGCATAGATTGGTAAAGAAAAAAGATATAAGAAAATAGTTGGAGACTATCCTGCACACAAGAGAACAAACAGAAATGGTGTGAGGCTAATAGAACTTTGCCAAGCACACAATTTAATTTTAAATCCACTGCTTTCAAGAAACTACCACGAAGACAAAAGACATGGATGTCCCCAAATCCTAGCCTTGGGGAATTTCAACTTGATCATGTGGCAATCAAGAAGACTTCTCGCACAGAAATCATGAATGTTAGGGTACTCAGAGGTGCAAACTTGGATTCAGACCACTACCTTCCTAAAATTAAGTTCAGAGTCATCCCAAACAGGAAACGGAGCATGAAACGAATTAAGGGTCGGATGTACAGCATGGTGAAGATATTAAAATCAGATGAAGTCACAAAAGCAACAGAAACCATTCAGACACAAAGCTGGGAGGATATCAAGGAAAACCTCATTACTACAGCCGACCGGATGGCACCTAACATAAAAAGTAAAAAACATGCCTGGTGGTCGCAGGAATATGGTGCCCTCATTGAAACAAGAAAACAGGCATGGCAAAACTGGCAATCACAGAAAACAGAAGAAAGCAGATTGAATTTCAATAGTGTTAGAAAACTGGTACATAAAAATATAAAATGGATTAAGAAGACACACGAAAAAAACTCTCCTCCAAATTGATGAAGAATTTACTAAAAACAATACAAGAAGCTTTTACGGAACTTTCAAACAAAGGTTATCAAGATATAAAGCACCCACCCTCCAATTTAGAGATGTAAATGGAACGATCGCTCACAATAACGCGGAAAATTGCAAAATACTAGCAGGGTACTTTGAGAAACTTTTGAATTGTGAACCCACCCCTGAAAAATTTGAATCCATCCCAAATCAGTGAGAAGCCGCATTCAGAACCACCGACGACTGAAGAACTACAGAAGGTCATTTCAGAACTTAAAAACAACAAAGCGTCCGGAGAAAATCAAATAGTGGCCGAACTCTGGAAAATAGCTGACAAAAATGCATTTACATCCCTTCAGTGTGTTTTCGATAAAATCTGGAAAGAAGAAGAGATCCTCACAGAATGGAGAACAGCTCTCATCCACGCTATCCACAGGAAAGGTTTGAAGACAGACCCCAACAATTACAGATGTACATCTCTGCTGGATATAAAATACAAGATTCTTTCTAAAGTCCTTTTGAGCAGAGCCGCAATTGGACCCGCAAATCGGGGAATACCAGGGAGGTTTTAGAAATGGTAGACCATGTTCGGAACAAATACTAAACCTCAAAAACAACATGGGATACCAAAAATCAAGGGCAAAGACATACGTAATCTGCTTCACTGATTTCAAAAAAGCATATGATTCGATTGATGGAGAATATCTACTATCAGTCCTGGAAGAAATCGGTTTGGATAAGAAAACAACTAATATTATAAAAGCGATCCTTACAAATACATTTTCGAAAGTTAAATTTATGGGCGAATTATCGGAACCCTTTGAAATAAAAACGGGAGTGCGCCAGGGGGATGGGCTCTCACCGTTGCTGTTCAATTGTGCGGTTGAGAAAGTAGTCACAGAATGGAACCCAAATATTAAGAGTGGTACAAGACTTGGTTGCAAAAAGAAGAACCTTAAAGTAAATTGCATTGCTTTTGCAGATGATATGGCCTTGTTTGCTGGAACAATGGAAGAAGCACGGGAGCAAATCCTTGAACTAAAGAAACAAGCAGCTAAAATAGATCTTCACATCTCCTTTGAAAAAACTAAGATATTGACAAACATCAAGCACTCATGTAAATACCTCAAAGTTCAAGAACGAAAGATTGAAATAGTAAAGGTATTCAAATATCTCGGAGTATGGATTAGTTGGAATGCTGGGGAAAGCAAAACAATGGAATTCAGAAAAAATAAACTTGAATTGGCCTTCCAACTAACAAAAAATACATACAACAAAAAATCTCTATCATGGGGGTCCAAAATTACACATTACAAGACAGTGATTAAGCCATAAGCACTGTATGCAGCACAAACACTAAACACGAATTTCAAAGGCCAAATGGAGAAACTTGAGCCAAAGGAAAGAAAAATTTTAAGAAAAATCATAGGACCAAAATTTCAGGACAATAAGATTATATACAACAAAAATTAAATTCTCTACAAGAAAACTGGAAAACTTTCAGATACTATGCGAAGAAGGAGGATAAATTTCTATGATCATCTTCCCAGAATGATTTTCAACAGATTAACCAAACAAATCTTTGACTTTTTCGGTAACCGCAAAACGAAACCCAACTCGTTTAAAGAAACTGAGAAAGACCTAGTAGAATTAAAGATTTCAGAAAATTCACTTATCGATCGAACAGCTAAAGTAATTACTAAAGATGAAAACATCTTCATCTCGGAAGAAGAGAGGAAAAGAAGATCAGAAAGAATGAAGAAATACTGGGCCCTAAGAAAAGAATAACGCACAAAGAAATGATTGATCCAGAGTTCACCAAAGAGGGTGAAACGAAAGAAGAAGCACAAAAAGAACATAAAAAGTAACATATCTATGTGTTTACTATAGAAAAGTGTCAGCACTCTAAATAATCAACAGTCATATGTCTGATAAAGACACTAAAAGTGATATAACTAAAATAAAGGGCAGTTCTTCAGGGTTAACGTTAGAAATTACTAAAACACTTTGTGATCCTTATGTTATGGCCATTCCCATTAATGCTGATAGTTTGTTTCTCTTCATAATGTTTCGTTATTACCAGAGATGTTTTGGTTCACTTATAGAAAACCTAACATTTCGAGCTGTGTCAATTTTGTAGCAAGAGTGCAATGTGTAAGCTATCTAATTCTCTCAGTATACATTACATTGACAACCTTTATTCTGCAATAGTTTACATCGTTTTTGCATTGTATTGTATAACAAATGACACTGATCACACAAATTGTGACGGTATGTTCAGCCTTCTGGCAGATATACACTAATCAACGTATTTTGTTATGATCTGAAGATGGATATAACTAAGCCGAAATTAGTAATCTGAAATTATATTTGCGATCTTGACTATAAACGTTTTTTGTGATTCCATAGCTTCAAGTCAACAGATCACTATCTCCAAATTTGACCACGTCAAATAATAAGATGGCATTAAAAAATTATCAAAAGGCTAATGGCAGTTCTACGCATAATGCCTATGTAGAAAGAGTCGTCAGTCTCATGAATCATTTATGGTCCTATGACAGAAACAAACTGAGCGTCGTAATGGTAAAAGCGGAATTATGCATGCGTTGTAATTCGAAATTTGCAACATGCAACGACTTCTACCGAAAAATTAAAAGTAACAAAAATTTGCTGAAAGCTGTAATTAGCAGTAATAAATATTTTTATATTTATCATGTATTTTATAATGTTCACCCTCGGTCCTCATCTCAGCAAATCCTCTCGCCAGGCAATATTCGGTAATTTTGTCAGTTTAATCTGGCCGTCCTAGATGAGGATAAGGCAAACCAAAGACTGCGTTTTGTTGGCAGCAACACTTAGAAGGTACATATCCGATCTCTTCTGGAGTACTGAAACTCGGTATGGGATATTTACCTTATAGAATTGGCGGAATACATCGAAAAAGTTCAAAGAAGGGCAATTCGTTTTGTACTTGATGAAATAGGGGAGAGTGTGGTACGAATACGAGAAGCTATCATTAATCATTAAAACATAAATTTTTTTCCAGCAAGATTGTTTCACTAAATTTCACTCATCTACATTCTCCTCCGAATACTGTTGACTGATTCCCACCTACGTAGAGAGAAATGGCAAGTGTGATAAAACACGAGAAATCTGAGTTTGCGCAGACAGATTTTAGGTGTGCAGAGGAACGATAATGAAATATTCTGAAAGTGATTCTATGAACACTCTGCCACAAACTGAAGAGTGAACTACGGAGTCAAAAATGGTTCAAATAGCTCTGATCACTATGGGACATAACGTCTGAGGTCAGCAGTCCCCTAGAACTTAGAACTAATTAAACCTAACTAACCTAAGGACATCACACACATCCATGCTCGAGGCAGGATTCGAACCTGCGACCGTAGCGGTCGCGCGGTTCCAGACTGAAGCGCCTAGAACCGCTCGGCCACACCGGCCGGCACTACGGAGTCGTCACGTAGATGCAAATTATTTGTTCTCATTACTGGACGTTGCTGAAGTGGGAGAAATATGATTGGTGTAACCTATGTTTTGTGTCACTGCATCTGCGGTTCACAACTGTTCCATGTAACACTATTCCTCGACCAAATCAGTATTCTGCCTGTCTCCTCGCGACCCAAAAGACTGTGATGTCTTACAGAAACACGCATCCGCTTGAGTGAAAAGCCAGTCGCTGTCGACCCTGCACTGCAAATCGGCTGACTGACAGGTTACTTGGCCGCGGTAGATAGGCGCTCTTACAGTGCGAGTCCAGCGTCTTACTACTACGCGAACTCTTTACTTCTTTCCTTTAATTTGTTGTTAAATGTCTCACAGTGATCATTATAACACTTAATGTTTTCCCATTATCAGCGAAATATCTAGCTAACAAATATCACAGATCCACTGAGTTCTGCTAATTCAAGCTGGAACACTTGTTCCGAGGAACTACTCCGCGCAATAAATGTTCTGGGATGTAGAAGAGCTTCCCAGCAGTCCATCCACCTTCCATTCCATTCTCAGGCGCCTGGCGTCAATTTGTGGGGAGTCCGGCCGGATCCTTAATCTAACTCCCAGCGCAGACAAATATATTTGTCTGCCGGTGACTTCGGACGTAAACAACGCTGAACATAGCAGAGGGGTCACTCCTGCAGTAAAGTGGCTCCCAAGGTCACTTCCCGTGGAAGAGTCTTGAAGGGGACATACGTCATCATTCTCAGCGGCTTTGGCAACACCGTTTTGTGGGCTCGTAAAGTGATAGATCGAGGTCGTGTAGTACTGTTTTGGTGACGACACTGTTCACAGGCTGAACACTAGATGTAAAATTCTCATGAAGACTCGTATTACGCCATTTGAAATCAGCAATAACTACTTGTTAGCACCAGAAGTAGACAGCAATGGTCACTCACTACATGAAATACACGTGTAAATTTCTGTGTGTCCTGTTGACAGTCGAATAATAAGTTAAACTGAAGTCAAGGCGTAGATCAACAAGCTCAGTTCAGTTCAGCATGGTATGCCTTTAGAAGCATCTCTCATTCTGCTGACTCAGAGACAAGAGTTTTCACATACAATTTGAATATTTTCGCTCTCTGTTGTCTTACGAAATTATCCCATGGACCAGTGAACCTAAAATACACTACTGACCATTAAAATTGCTACACCACGAAGATGACGGGCTACAGACGTGAAATTCAACCGACGGGAAGAAGATACTGTGATACGCAAATGATTAGCTTTTCAGAGCATTCACACAAGGTTGGCGCTGGTGGCGACAGCTACAACGTGATGACATGAGGAAAGTTTCCAACCGATTTCTCATACACAAACAGCAGTTGACCAGCGTTGCCTGGTGAAATGTTGTTGTGATACCTCGTGTAAGGGGGAGAAATGCGTACCATCACGTTTCCGACTTTGATAAAGGTCGGATTGTAGCCTATCGCGATTGCGGTTTATCGTATCGCGACATTGCTGCTCGTGTTGGTCGAGATCCAATGGTTTTTAGCAGAACATGGAATCGGTGGGTTCAGGAGGGTAATACGGAATGCCGTGCTGGATCCCAACTGCCTCGTGTCACTAGCAGTCGGGATGACAGGCATCTTATCCGCATAGCTGTAAAGGATCGTGCAGCCACGTCTCGATGACTGAGTCAACAGATGGGGGCGTTTGCAAGACAACAACCATCTGCACGAACAGTTCGACGACGTTTGCAGCAGCATGCACTATCAGCTCGGAGTCCATGGCTGCGGTTACCCTTGACGCTGCTTCACAGACAGGAGCGCCTGCGATGGTGTACTCAATCACAAACCTGGATGTACGAATGACAAAACGTCATTTTTTCGGATGAATCCAGGCTCTGTTTACAGCATCATGATGGTCGGATCCGTGTTTGGCGACATCTCGGTCACCTCTTGTTCGCATGGACGGCACTTTGAATAGTGGACGTTACATTTCAGATGTATTATGATCTGTGGCTCTACCCTTCATTCGATCCCTGCGAAACCCTACATTTCAGCAGGATAATGCACGACCACATGTTGCAGGTCCTGTACAGGCCTTTCTGGATACAGAAAATGTTCGACTGGTGCCCTGGCCAGTACATTCTCGAGATCTCTCACCAATTGAAATCGCCTGGTCAATGGTGGCCGAGCAACTGACTCGTCACAAGATGCTAGTCACTACTCTTGATGAACTGTGGTACCGTGTTGAAGCTGCATGGGCAGCTGTACCTGTACACGCCATCCAAGCTCTGTTTGACTCAATGCCCAGGCGTATCAAAGCCGTTATTACGGCCAGAGGTGGTTGTTCTGGGTACTGATGTCTCAGGATCTATGCAGCCAAATTGCGTGAAAATGTAATCACATGTCAGTTCTAGTATAATATATTTGTCCAATGAATACCCGTTTATCATCTGCATTTCTTCTTGGTATAGCAGTTTTAATGGCCAGTAGTGTAAATAATCTTGATAGACGGTTAATAAACCTTTATGGCGTGTTTAAAATAAGTGCGGAGCGTAAGTGGCAGCGTGGGCTGAGTACGTCAGCAGGTGAACATCAGGTGGCCACAGAGTAACGCCAGGCCTACTCGTCGCGAAACCTGGTAGGATCGCTTGAGTGCGTGAACAGCAAACCGGCCATCTACGATCTTTCTCAAACGATTTTAAAGAAACTCTTCGCTTATACTTTAATTCTTCATCTTCATGATGAACCGCCTATTATTTCGTTAATGGTCGTGGCTATTGTGATATTTCGATAGCAAGTAAACTACTGCAAGAAATTCATAGTTTGCAGTGAAAATAGGTGTCACTGCGAATATATATTTGGTGCGTGTTGGGTTACATGTTGCTGCGTATTAAATGTAGATAATATATTTAATTATTATTTGAACTTGGAAGGATATCGCTGTCTGTTTCCAGTCTCGAGAAAATGTAATGTATGTACAGTACTCCGTCACGAACTCGTGCATCTGTGAAAAAATTAGAGTGAAATACTTATAAATTCCTTGTATATCATAAATGGTTTGAGATATCGAAACAGGATTTTGGCAAATGATAGCGCGTAAATAGCAGAGTGTTTTGCTATATGATTGATATGCCAAACTTTCAAATCCACCACGACATTAAAGCGACTACAGATTTTTTCAATGAAATACTGTAATAATTGAGGGCCAGCGTTAGCTGGTGAAACAAGAACTGGTGGAGGTGGTGTAACAATATAAGTGGAGAAGTTACACGTTTATTTTTATACTGAGAATGGACTGCTTCATAAACTGTCCTGATTTCTACTCAGTTGTTAGTTTAATAATACACTACTTCAGGATTCTGTCGCAATTTCAGCTCCATTAGAAAGTTAGTGAGGTGAATATTTCTAAATTCTGCTAACATGGCAACAAGAGAAATTACGTATTCCTCAAAACTCGTCACAGTCCTTCATGAATCAATGTATCCTCTAGTACATTCTTAGTGTGGCTATCAACTCAAGACCAGTCCTATCGTGTAACATTTTCAATGGCTTCTTTTGTTAGCATATAAACCCCACTGAACCTTAACTTCTTGGTATTTTTTGCCATATGACTTTTCAACTATGCCCATATATTCTCAGTCGCATTGAAATGAGCATGATACAAAGGAAGCACAATTAAACTATACCAGTCGAACCGCTGGCGGTGTGGTAGTGAAAACCAGCTCGCCATTGGTGTTACCTGGGCAACGGCGTCACGTCCCCCTCCGGTCAACCAAACGTCCAAAGTCGCAATCAGTTTTAAACGCACTATATTTATGTTCCTGGTTGGCTGTTCTTTTCCAGTCCTACTAAGATTCTACTGAAACACGTATGTAACGTAGCAGCGATGGCGAGGCATTGCAGCGTCTCTGACCAGAGAGTATGCGCTTGACCGCGCGAGTGTTACGAGCAGTACTCTGTCAGTAGTCGTTGCGAGTCAGTAGCTCTGTTCAGTGGCGTGCAGTACGCTAGTAGTCGTCATGCAGAGCGGTCGGTCAGTGGTAGCAGCCCAGTGCGGTTGTGTGATGTAGTCTGTCGGCAACACTGGTCAAGATGCTGAATGAGGTATACTGTTAATTAAGATAATCATCGGATAATGTAAAGTTTATTTATTGTAATTAATCTCCAACAAGTGCCCCAATAATAATTTTTATTTCAAAAGCAATTTTTACAAAACAAAATTTATTTAATTGCACTTCCCATTTCATTCCACTTCCGTTAAAGAAAAATTTCAGTTAAATCACGAAAAAAAAAGGAATATTATTATTTGCAATGCAGTTCCTCCAAGCCGTGCGCAAGAATAAGAGCAGAAATTTGACTAGCAGTTACAATGAGGTAAGACTTTAATTCTGATTTTTGCACAGGGCCAAAGACCGATATTTCGGTGTAATTGAATTTTCATTGTCACTGAGATTTCTTATCACTGAATAGACTTTAATTTTTTGTGAAGAACTTATATTTGAGTCAGATTGCTAATTTTTGTTTAATTGTCATTGTCAGTAAATTTCAGTGGAGAGGTTACACTTAGCGCAATGTCCATTAGCATTCAAAAATAATATCTTTTAAATTTTTGTGGGGAGGTTACACTACGTGCACCTTTGCTGAAGCGTAGCCATGTTAAAAATTTTAAAATAAAAGAAATTATTTAAAAGGCACAAGCAGTAAGAATATTGCGTACAGTAGATAAACCTTTTTCATGTATATTAGAATTCTTACACTCACTTCCCAATTCATTTATTCCGTAATGGTTATGTTGCTGTACTGTGGTTGACCCACAGACTAAACTTGTGTACACAGATGGGAAAACATTCAACTAGTCCTCGTCCAATATAAAGCAAGAAATTGTGAATACCTGCCAATTCAAAAGCAAAGTAAAAGCAACCAATCTTTTTGCGAACGTCTGGACTCTGGAACTGAAAAGTTCTGTTGCCAACATGAAAAGGAGCAGTGTTTGTAGACAGGTGCTAGCGGACTGGAAATAGCACTCAGTGTTGACAAATGTGAAATACTTCCACTGGCGGGCACTTTCCCCGCCTCCCGGACCCAGCAGCTCAAGAGGAGAGGGAAAAAAATGGTTCAAATGGCTCTGAGCACTATGGGACTTAACATCTGAAGTCATCAGTCCCCTAGAACTTAGAACTACTTAAACCTAACTAAGGACATCAAACACATCCATGCCAGAGGCAGGATTCGAACTTGCGACCGTAGCGGTCGCGCGGTTCCAGACTGAAGCGCCTAGAACCGCTCGGCCACACTGGCCGGCAAGAGGAGAGGAAAGTCCGACCTCATACACTGGCCTCCAGACATGCGAACACGAGGCATTCTGCGCCCACGCCGGGGGTGGGCTTGCGGATGCCTCCTTCTCGCCTAAGAACAGACACTGTGCGAAGGGCCTGGCGGACAATGAGAAACGTGCCCATAATTTGTGGACACCTGCAGGCATTGACACAGAGCCTGTACACAAAAGCTTCGAGAATGCCCATGTGGAGGCTTGTGAAGCTATGAATCTCTGGAAGGAGAATTAGACTACTTAGAAAAAAATGTATAGTGGACAGTAAGAAGACTGCTTATATATTACAACAGACGCCGGCATATTCTCCAACGAAGCGTAAACGTAAGACTGTCCAGGCCTCATGCAGAGACAGCGTTATAAAAAAGTGTTCTGTGACTGCGGAAAAACATCGGAACAACGCTCTGGATTGATTGCTATCAACGCTGGCCACAGCCTCGAGAATGAACACATGAGAAAAACGCCTGTTCCCGAGTCATAAGCCAGTCCACGCAAAGAAAATTTTCCATCCTGCATTGCGAGGGGTGCTCACGAAACGGCGATCATTCATTGGATGGCATTGAAGATTTAGTCCGCCAATGAAAACCCGAGGAGAGGAAAAATTCGAGAAGTCTTTGAGCTAAGGAGACTCATGGGAAGTGAAGAGACAGTTGGTGAGACAGCACAAAAGCAAATGGACATGGATGACAATGATGATGTTTGGTTTGTGGGGTGCTCAACTGTGCAGTCATCAGTGCCCGTACAAAGTCCCAATTTTTACACAGTCCACATTTTTTCACAGTCCACATTTTTTCACAGTCCAATCTAGTCACTGTCACGAATGATGATGGTGATGAAATGTTGAGGACAACACAACCATCCAGTCTCCAGGAAGAGAAAATCCCCAACACGGCCTGGAATCGAACCCGGGATCCCGTTATCCAAAGGCAGCAACGCTAGTCACTAGCCGACGAGCTGCGGGCAGATGGACATGGAGGCTCGTCCACCCATCGTCTACTTACAAGGGAAGTTCCCCATCGCACCCCCCTCAGATTTAATTGTAAGATGGCCCAATGGATAGCCCGTCGAAAACTGAACACAGATCAAGAATGAAAACAGGAAGAAGGTGTACTGAACTGTTGGAAGAGAAGCAAAACAGAAGCAGTGAACAGTCCAAGTGCCAGATGCGCAGTCTCTACAGAATGCACAGAACCACACATCGTGGTTGTGTGGTTACGGTGTTGGATTGTGCAGCGGGAGATCCGTGTTCAAGTCTTTCTCGTGTTCCATTTTTTTTCCCACAAAATTATGAACTGTCCATCCAGTCATTGATGTGTATGTTCTCCATCTGTAGTCTTGGCAATTGTCATACTATACACTGATTACAGAATAACCTGCCAGGGTAGCCGAGAGCGCTAACGCATTGCTTCCTGGACTCGGGTAGGTGCGCCAGCCCCGTATCGAATCCGCCCGGCGGATTAACGACGAGGGCTGATGTGCTGGCCAGCCTGGATGTGGTTTTTAGGCTGTTTTCCCCATCCCACTAGGTGAATACTGGGCTGGTCCCCATGTTCCGCCTCAGTTACACAGCTCGCAGACATCTGAACACATTCGCACTATTCCATGGATTACACTAGACGCAGACAGTTGGGGTACACTAATTCTGTCCCGGGGGGTACGGGGTGGCGGCAGGAAGGCCAACCGGCCACCCCTTCAACATTAACATGCCAAATCCGATTAACGATGGTTTACCCTGCGTCACTGCGGGACAAGGCTCAAGCGACAGATAGATAGAACACTGATTACAGAATGAGTCATGTGGTAAGAATATATGACTGTCTCAAGAAAATGTGATGAATAGTGAGAGAAGGCGAGATGCCGTATAGACCTCTCACAGAAATGAAAGCAACATATAAATGGCTGTGAACTGTGTTACAACAAAAGAATTCAAGAGTCAAAACTTCCAAAACGGAACACAAGTGTATAGAACAAATAGGAAGTACGTACACCTGGAGGTCCCTCCGTTGCACCTCACTGTTTGCAAACGGACGTTACAGCACAACACAGACACACATTTGAATACAACATGATCGGAAGCACAGTTCATAATTTCGTGATAAAAAACTGGAGCACGAGGGAGATTTGACCGCGGATCTTCTCCTTCACAGTCCAAGACCATAACACTGAACCACGACGCTGTGGCTCTTTGCATATTCTCGAAGAAGCAAATCTGAAGCCCGGACCGTTCACTATTTCTATTTTGCTTTTTTTTTTCCTTCTACGTTTCATGGTCAATCTGTATTCAGCTTTTGACGGGCTATTCACTGGGCCATCTTACCACTAAATCTGAAGGGGCTGCAGTGAGGAGTTTCCCTTGTTAGTCTGCTGACTTTGATTCTGATCCTTACTCCCATCTGAGCGTTCATCGTCACTTTGCGACCTATTCTCTTCCTGTTCCATGTTAAATGGATGAATCCTTATGATCCAGTGCTTGGGAATGAATCACTCGAGTGAACAGTACAATTTCCTTGCCTAAAATTCGCTTCCCAACACAGTGATAACACTGCTCCGACTACGCAACCCACGGCGCTCGATCAACGCGGAGAGCGTTCTGGGACTCGCCGCAAAGCCACGGAACCACAATGCGAAATGCCCACTCGCCACCGCACAACTCCGACGCTGCGCAACTTACCAACCCAGCGTCTGCCGTCGACATCGTCACAAGATAAATGATTACCAAAAGTGGTGAGACGAATCATTCTCCCCTCCTTCCCGTTAATAACTGAGTCGAGTCCATGCCCAGTCAAATCGGTCCTCAGATTTATAATTTGTGTAAAAACTACTGTAGTAAAATTTAATCTGTTCCATCCGGGTCTCAATTCCTCAACCTCACAACCTTTCGCTGGTTGATTTCACAGTATGATCGTAGTACTTAGACTACTTAATTATTGGCTCCTATAGTGGGGCGATCTCATTTCTAATCTGCGTCTCTTATCATGCCACAGATGAGAGTTTTGAGTTCATAATAGTTGGCACATGTTCTCTTTCAAAAAGCCATTTTAATCAAGTAAATATTCAGCTACTAATAATAAATAAAGAGCACCTACAAATGTTATACAAAATTATGATAACAAGGCAAAAAATCCATGCTTAAACATAAACGCAGGGGATAGCCAAGCCTGCAGGTTGTGTTCTTGTGTTTGACCACGAACGACCGCTATGCGATGTTCTCAACACGTGGTGAGTGTCAGTTCTGGCCAGAACAGTGTTCTGAGTGGGAGGTAGGGGAGCAAACTTATTGTTTCTACAGTTAATGATTCATGGTTAGCTTCATGGAAGAACAGAAGTGTTGTTAAGTTCTTCTAAATATTCAGGAAGAATTAACCTGTATTGGAATACTAGCTGTATTGGAATATTCTAACCTCTTCGTGTGTGATGTCAGGCGCATGGGTGGTGTGTTTTTGCTTGCTGAGTGTTTTGCAAATGAACAGTATGAAGTAGACAAAGCTGTAAATACACACAACAAAAAAAGTTTTGCATCTCCTCGGTTCCGAGAGTTCCGGAACATGTACAGAAAATTTGGATAGAGATCAACATAAAAATCATTTCCGCCCTTTTTATTGCTCATGAAAATGACACATTGCATGTTGTACCTCCATACAGCGAGACCTTCAGAGTTGGTGGTCCAGATTGCTGTAAACACCGGTACCTTTAATACCCACTAGCACATCCTCTTGCATTGATGCATGCCTGTATTCGTCGTGGCACTCTATCCACAAGTTCTGTTGGTTCAGATTGTCCCCCTCCTCAAGGGCGATTCGGCGTAGATCCCTCAGAGTGCTTTGTGGGTCACATCGCCCATAAACAGCCCTTTTCAATCCACCCCGGCATGATCCATAGGGTTCATGTCTGGAGAAAATGCTGGCCGCTCTAGTCGATGTCGTTATCCTGAAGGAAGTCATTCACAAGATGTGCACGAAGGGGGCGCGAGTTGTCGTCCATGAAGACGAATGCCTCGCCAATATGATGCCGATATGGTTGCACTATCCGTCGGATGATGGCATTCACATATCGTACAGCCATTACGGCGCCTTCCATGACCACAAGCGCCCCACAGAATGCCGCCCCAAAACAGCAGGGAACCTCCACCTTGCTGCATTCGCTGGACAGTCTGTCAGGCGGTCAATCTGACTGGGTTGCATTCAAACACGTCTATGACGATTGTCTTGTTGAAGGCATATGCCATACTCATCGGTGAAGAGAACGTGATGCCAATCCTGAGCGGTCCATTCGGCATGTTGTTGGGACCATCTGTACCGCGCTGCATGGTGTCGGATTGCAAAGATGGACCTCACCATGGACGTCGGGAGTGAAGCTGCGCATCATGCAGCCTATTGCGCAAAGTTTCAGTCATAACACGACGTCCTGTGGCGCACAAAAAACATTATTCAACATGGTGGCGATGCTGTCAAGGTTCCTTCGAGCCACAATCCGGAGGTAGCGGTCATCCACTGCGGTAGTAGCCCTTGGGTGGCCTGAGCGAGGCATGTCATCGACAGTTCCTATCTGTCTGTATCTGCTCCACGTTCGAACAACATCGCTTTGGTTCACTCCGAGACGCCTGGACACTTCTCCTGTTGAGAGCCCTTCCTGGCACAAAGTAACAATGCGGACACGATCGAACCTCGGTATTGACCGTCTAGGCATGGTTGAACTACAGACCACACGAGCCGTTTGCCTCCTTCCCGGTGGAATGACTGGAACAGATCGGCTGTCGGACCTCCAAAAATGGCTCTGAGCACTATGGGACTTAACATCTGTGGTCATCAGTCCCCTAGAACTTAGAACTACTTAAACCTAACTAACCTAAGGACATCACACACATCCATACCCGAGGCAGGATTCGAACCTGCGACCGTAGCAGTCGCGCGGTTCCGGACTGAGCGCCTAGAACCGCTAGACCACCGCGGCCGGCGTCGGACCTCCTCCGTCTAATAGGAGCTTCTCATGTTTACATCATTGGGCGGGTTTAGCGACATCTCTGAACAGTCAAAGGAATTGTGTCTGTGACACAATATTCACAGTCAGTGTCTATCTTCCGGTGTTCTGGGTATCGGGGTGATGCAAAACTTTTTTTGATGTGTGTAGTTTCGGTTTTTGCAGTCTCACCCGTATCATGTGAAGTAGTTTTAGAAAGAGTAGTTTGTTGTTTCACGTTTTCATTGTTCTGTTTGCTGACACCAGCGTTGACATCAGCATCGTATCGTCTGTGTAAAATCGTTCTGTGGAGTACTTATAGTTTACCGTCGCGTTTTCAATGCAGCTGAGGTCTGAGAGCATGACAGATACAAAAAACCGACAGGTCAACTGAGGAAAGTTTGTGGAAGAGTGAGGAAAATCCAGGCCGTCATTGGGGAGTACACAAATTCAGAGTCCACTAGAAACCGACAGGGTACGTGAGGAAGGTTCGGGGGTGAGAAAGGAAATACAAGGCACGTCCGTGGGGGATACGCAAATTCAAAGGCCCCTGGATCGAATTGTCGCGATATTAGAAAACCACACATCTCCGTTAACCGCCATGCGGGAGGAGAAACACGATTTGAAAGACTGGAAGCCGAGCTAAAACCTTACTGATGGGCAGATCGCTGAAATTATGCGAAAATTGGGGACTAGTGCCAATAACATATAGACGGAGGTCAGAACAGCCTGAGCGAAGTGAGACAGGCACGCGAACCGAACGATGACAACCTAGAAAGGCGGGTACTCATGAACTCAGGGAAGTAAATCACCCAACGAGACACAAACAAGAGTGTCAGTTATCTAGCACGAAGTGAATGCAGTACAACAGGGGAATGTCCTGATAAAGCAGGTCACGCCAACGAATTTTCAAGCCGCATTCCCGATGCACGGGGCGGATATACCACTGCATGAGTTCGGTCAAACACGCAGTACCCACCCGAATGCGGGATATCTGCGCGCGAAAAGAGTGGCGGAATGCGGTGCTTTAAATGTTGCACGGCAGACGCTCGACCAGGTTTGCGTCAGCAGTAGTTACATGGATTTCTGAAGTAAGTTTCTGTCAGCATACTGGAACCTGGCCGCACAGGCAAGTGCGAAGACGAGCATATATCGGGGACAGTAAGCGCCACAGTCACACCAGTCCATGGTAATATAGGTATACGGTACTCACTTTGTCGTTGTGGAAGGGTACTTACAGGTCAAAATGACAAATTAGGAACGGTGTAGCGCGATGCGCTCTCACTTTCCTGCTCATGTTTAACGTGCACTCGCCGGAGAACTGTCGAGAGGACAGTTTCACGATATTTTAAGGTCCTTGAATGACACCGATAAGCAGGAGAAACAAAGGACGTCACACGCTAGCGCAGAGAGGATAGAAAATACGGCGCCACATGTGTTTGTGCAGCGCAATAACAAGGAGGATCGGCACAACAACAGACGACGGAGAGAAGACGGGAATAGGCGAGAACACGTCCACGCCAGGGAGAGCTAGGCAGGGTCGAAGCGCCGGACCACGGACGCCGCGTAAATTGCGGGCAAGCTTCGCGTAATGAGAAAGGAAGAGAGAGTAATGGAGGTTCACCGCCACTGGCCCTAACTGAGGCAGAAGTGAGTGAGTTTGCACAAGTGAATGAGCAAAGACAAAGAGATATCGCAGGGGACGCCTCGGTAGAGGAGGGTCATGACATATACAACGTGCGGTACTGGGAATCGCGAGTGCAAGACGACATTGCCCAGGATCTTGATGGCTCAGAGTTGCCTGAAAAGGTGGACAGTCGGTGTCCCCTCATTGAGATAACCACGGAAGGAATTGAGACGAGAGCATGTCATGTCTGGGTCGTAAATGACAGCACTTCCGACAGCTTTTTGCACAAAACTGGTGGAAAGTTGTAGTAAATTAGCTGACATACTCATAAAAGGAATCACATTATTTCTCACTTTTGGGGCGAAAAGAAAGAAGGTAGAAAAACAGGTCTCGATGTCGCTAAGCGACGGAAGAGGTAGCTTCCAAAGTGAATGTAACTGTAATCGGTAGGATGCCGATAGATTTATAATCGCTAATGGCATACTCTCGAATGGAGCGGTGTTAATGAACCCGATCACTAAAACTGTGATTAATTTGTTCCAATATCAGGTCGCTTTGGGTGCAGAGGGCACTAAAGGCACAGTGAATTTAGTAAAACTAAGGAGGACAAGGAAATTTTCATAAGTGGGCCATGGAAGTTATAAGGCGGGAACAGGGGTTTCAGAACAAATCAGTTGCCGTTCACATGTTGGGATGATAATTCCAAGCACATAGCTGACGAAAGAGAGTCTGATGGATATAATATGACTGATCATGGGTTAGAAACTGTGATTTAAGGGACCAGAGGCCGTTAATGAATACGCTCCCATGAACCCCACGCCGCCAATGCGAGTTCAGATGACACACTCCAAAAGGAACATAACAGCATGCAGAAAGAAACCACAATCAAATGCCGTGACGATAAGAGCGCTGAGACAATGACAAATATCGAAGAGGAAGCCGCCACAGGAACAAAGACTTTCACGTGCAACAGAAAATGCTAAAGAGACTGCAAAGTGGCTGAGAAGAATTATAGTAAACGTCCAATCGCCAGTAGCACCGTAAACGCGGGCTACTAGAGCCCTGGAGGCTAACTTGAGCCCAAAACAGAAAAATGTTGTTTGGTTCTCTGCGCGCTCTCAACATCAGTATAGCGACGTAGTTTACTGCTTCGCTGGTAGGCGGCAACACTAAGCAGACCATAGCGTGAGTCTAGGAGGTTTGGGAAGTCGCCACTAGTAGCTGCACTGGTTATGCTAGCTAGACACGTGTTTGTTGTTTATTTCACTCTGCAAACTTTCTTCTGTAGAGATATCAGGAATAGCCTAAAACTGGAGGTAAGTGCATATATTTCATATTTAGTTTATCATCAAAGCCAACTGAGGGCAGTTCATGTCCTGAATAACTCATTAATATGTCCAATATGTGGTTAAGTACAACTGGTACACGTTATCTGCAAATCATCACATTTCTTGCTGTTCAGTGTATTAATAAGTTTGGGCTCAAGTTGCCCAGAAGAATTAAGGTTCCGCACTGGAAATTCTAATTTTGTGGTTGTTTTCTTTCAGAATTATCTGACGCAATGCCTTATAAATATATAAGACTACCTGGAAACTGGACATACGCCGACTTTACTCCCGAAAAGTGGAAAGAATGCCTGGAAGCTGTAAGGAGTAGGAGGATGACAGCGAGAAGCAGAGAGTCTTTATAATATTTGCAGAGCCACTATCAAGAGGAAACTAAAAAATCAACATCCAGGGAAACTGGGGCAACCGAGAGTTTTTACAGATGAAGAGGAGCTTACGTTTGCTACCCACCACCACATGCTGTGTGACTTTGGGTTTCCTTCCGACGAACTTGATTTTAGATTTGTCATAAAAGCTTACTTAGGTCGACAGGGACGTACCATTGGCTGTTTTAAGAATAACTTGCCTGGAAGAGATTGGGTTAAGTCCCTCCTACAGAGGTATCCCAGTCTTTCAGTTCGATTTGCAGCTAACATAAAAAGAACAAGAGCAGCTGTCGATGAAAAGATCAGAAGGTTGCGTGTTCAGATCACGTCGGGGTCACCAATTATGTAGGCGACTTGCCTACAACAAATAATTGCATACCCGTCCGGTATAATGTGTTAACGAAAAAATATTTATTCGCAAAAACTTACAATGAGAAGAAACTAAGAAAACAACAGAGAAGTAACAAAAACTAGGAGACTCTATAGTCTTACGGCAAAGATAAAAAAAAAAAAAACACATGACCAGAAAAAAACTCTCGAGCACTTTCAATATCACTTTGCACCAGACATGAAAAATATCACTGCCACAAATCATCACTGAATACATTCAAAATGTGGGAAAACTGCTCAAGGGCAACCCCCCCCCCTCCCCCCGCCCCCCTCCTGAAAATGTCTACAACTACGACGAAACCAATATGACTGATGATCCGGGCAGGAAAGAAGCAATTTGCCGAAGGGGTACTAAATACCCCGAGCGGATTATGAACACAACAAAATCCAGCAAAAGTGTAATGTTTTGTGGCAATGCAGCCGGACAGTCCATTCCACCTTATATCATATATAAGACCAAAAATCTATGGTCAACTTGGACGGAAGGTGGCCCATCCGGGGCTAGATATAACCGCAGTAACGACGGGTGGATCGATCTAGCAATTTTTGAGGACTGGTTTACCAGTCATCTGCTTCGAATTCTTAAGAAACAAAAAGGTAAGAAGGTTATAATTGTTGACAATCTTACCTCACACCTCACCTCAATGTGATTCAGCTCTGTGAAGAAAACAATGTGCACTTTGTTTTTTTGCACCTAATTTTTCCCATCTCACTCAGCCACTGGATGTGGCATATTTTAGGCCTCTCAAAATGAGGTGGAAGGATGTTCTTGACCGTTGGAAGCAACCAGATGCAGGTAAAAGAATCGGTGTGCTTCCAAAGGATCAGTTCCCAATGCTGTTGCGAACTGTTTTAGAAGACATTGGTCCAAACATGAAAAGCAACCTAAAGGCAGGTTTCAAGAAAGCTGGATTGGTGCCTCTAGATGAAAATCAGATCATACGCCGTTTGCCAAATCAAGACAAATCCAAGGCAAATGTAGACTTGTCTATGATTGAGGAAGCATTTCCTCAACGACTTCAAGAGAAGAGGGGCGAGTTTGTTACACCTCGCTCTACTAAGAGGAAAAAACTCCAAGTGCCACCTGGACAGAATGTAGGTGTGTCTGATTTCTGCTCTACCAGTAATACCAGTGCCTCAGTGGAAAACACCCAACACCAGGAAGAAAGTCCAAAAATGAAAGCATCTTCAAAAACAACCAAGACCACCATTCAAAAAAGAAAAAAAAATTGGAAGACTCCACGTCAGAAGAAGATGACGCATTCAGTTTGAGATCAGGAGGTGACAGCGACATCAGTCTCTACAATAGTGATGAGGAACATATAGGACACTTGTCTATGACATCTTGCCAAACCAAAGGCAAATCAACACCATCACCGGCGCCTGTAAAGAAAGATGACCTAAAAATAGCTAAGTTTGGTCTGGTAAAATGGAACGAGAAGGAATACCCAGGGGTCATCCTCGCTATAGAAGCAGAAGGTGTTAGAGTCGACTGCATGGAGCCTACAATAAAAGCATGGAGGTGGCCCAAAAATAAGGATGTCTTGTTGCATAAATTTGAAGATGTGGTAATGAGAATAGAACCCCCAAAATTAGCAAAAAGAAGTTTGTTTTCTTTAACTGGACTCTAAACATTGTTATATCCCTACATTCTATTGTTTGTACAATATCTAAAAGTGTTGTTCAAAATTAATGTTCAAAATTAATATTTATCCTTAAAATAAACGTTTGGAAGTTTACTGGATGTTCAGAAATTATGTTATTCAAATAACCATCAAACGACTTGGACCCAAACTGCCTTCAAATGGTAGTATCTATGGGAATTACAGTCTGGGTTCAAGTAACCCAACCGTAAGGTTAACTTGAGCCCAAATAAAATAGAAAAATAAAAACATTTACTAAGTCACAAACAATGCGTACTGCACGTTAAAGTATCCATAATAAACGATCGTTTAATAATATAATGTGATTATGTTGGTGAAAAAATCTGTTGTGCCCATTTATAAATATAATGTCAGAAGTTTCGAAATCTGGGCTCAAGTAGCCCGCGTTTACGGTAATACTGTTGCGCTTACGGTCGAAAAGTCGCAAAAGCCAGATAGTGGTCAGAGGACTGCAGGTATACGAGCATTCCATGCGTCGAATGAACGAGATACACTGAAGCGCCAAAGAAACTGGTATAGGCATGCGTATTCAAACACAGAGACAAGTAAACAGGCAGAATACGACGCTGCGGTCGGCAACGCCTATATTCAACAACATGTGTCTGGCACAGTTGTTAGATCGGTTACTGCTGCTACAATGGCAAGTTTTCAAGATTTAAGTGAGTTTGAACGTGGTATTATAGTCGGCGCAAGAGCGATGGGACACAGCATCACCGAGGTAGCGATGAAGTGGGGATTTTCCTGTACAACCATTAGATGAGTGTACCGTGAATATCAAGAATCCGGTAAAACACCAAATCTCCGACATTGCTGCGGCCGGTAAAATATCCTGCAAGAACGGGACCAACGACGACTCAAGAGAATCATTCAACGCGACAGAAGTGAAACCCTTCCGCAAATTGCTGCACATTTCAATGCTGGGCCGTCAACAAGTGTCACGGTGCGAACCATTCAACGAAACATCATCGATATGAGCTTTCGGAGCCAAAGGCCCACTCGTGTATCCTCGATGACTCCATGACAAAAAGCTTTACGCCTCGCCTGGGCCCATCACATTGACATCGCACTGTTGATGGGTGGAAACATGTTGGCTGGTCAGAGGAGTCTCGTTTGAAATTGTATCGAGCGGGTGGACGTGTACATGTATGGAGACAACCTCATGAATCCATGTCAGCAGGGGACTGTACAAACTGGTGGAGGCTCTGTAATGGTGTGGAGCGTGTGCAGTTGGAATGATATGGGACTCCTGATACGTGTAGATACGGCTCTGACACATGACACATACTTAAGCATCCTCTCTGATCACCTGCATCCATTCATGTCCATTGTGCATTCCGACGCACTTGGGCAATTCCAGCAGGACAATGCGACACCCCACGCTTCCAGG
This sequence comes from Schistocerca piceifrons, assembly GCF_021461385.2. NCBI lineage: Eukaryota > Metazoa > Arthropoda > Insecta > Orthoptera > Acrididae > Schistocerca > Schistocerca piceifrons. The sequence continues at coordinate 474,667,174 of NC_060143.1, read as the reverse complement.
ATTGCTACAGAGTGGCTCCAGGAACACTCTTCTGAGTTTAAACACTTCCGCTGACCACCAAACTCCCCAGACATCAACATTATTGAGCATATCTGCAACGTGCTGTTCAGAAGAGATCTCCACCCCACCGTACTCTTGCGGATTTATGGACATCCCTGCAAGATACATGGTTTCAGTTCTCTCCAGCACTACTTCAGACGGTAGTCGAGTCCATGCACGTCGTGTTGCGGCATTTCTGCTTGCTGATGGGGGCCCTACGCGATATTAAGCAGGTGTACCAGTTTCTTTGGCTCTCCAGTGTATACTGATCACTTCTCAGTTAGAAACTAGGGAGACCTTAAATGGATCCCGTATACAAACGATCAGCCAGAAGTAGATGTAAAGAACCCTAAGGCTGATCTTACTCTTAGAAAGGGTGTCAAAGATAACCCATTGCTGAGCAGGGTGCAAAGACTGGAGTTGGAGAAAATAGTCGTGGAAACCAGGGATACATTCTCGTTCCTACTGTGAAGATTTCGGGGAGCGGTCCATGAGTGTAGAGTAACGTGTGATCGGCTGGAGACAAGGAAAGCGTACTCAATCTCCTGGGAACACCGGAAAGCCATCAGGCAAGCGGAAGCGATACAGGCCATGTGGCAGGTCGTGTGAAACCGAGCTCGCGCTATTCGTCCACGAGACTAAGAGGGCCATAGACACGGGTTCACAAGCAGATGCCGTGTTTCTTGACTTCCGCAAGGCGTTCGATACAGTTCCCCACAGTCGTTTAGTGAGCAAAGTAAGAGCATATGGACTATCAGACCAATCGTGTGATTGGATTGAAGAGTTCCTAGATAACAGAACGCAGCATGTCATTCTCAATGGAGAGAAGTCTTCCGAAGTAAGAGTGATTTCAGGTGTGCCGCAGTGGAGTGTCATAGGACCGTTGCTGTTCACAATATATATAAATGACGTTGTGGATGACATCAGAAGTTCACTGAGGCTTTTTGCGGATGATGCTGTGGTATATCGAGAGGTTTTAACAATGGAAAATTGTACTGAAATGCAGGAGGATCTGCATTGAATTGACGCATGGTGCAGGGAATGGCAATTGAATCTCAATGTAGACAAGTGTAATGTGCTGCGAATACATAGAAAGAAAGATCCCTTATCATTTAGCTACAATATAGCAGGTCAGCAACTGGAAGCAGTTAATTCCATAAATTATCTGGGAGTACGCATTAGGAGTGATTTAAAATGGAATGATCATATAAAGTTGATCGTCGGTAAAGCAGATGCCAGACTGAGAGTCATTGGAAGAATCCTAAGGAAATGCAATCCGAAAACAAAGGAAGTAGGTTACAGTACGCTTGTTCGCCCACTGTTTGAATACTGCTCACCAGTGTGGGATCCGTACCAGATAGGGTTGATACAAGAGATAGAGAAGATCCAACGGAGAGCAGCGCGCTTCGTTACAGGATCATTTAGTAATCGCGAAAGCGTTACGGAGATGATAAACTCCAGTGGAAGACTCTGCAGGAGAGACGCTCAGTAGCTCGGTACGGGCTTTTGTTGAAGTTTCCAAAACATACCTTCACCGAGGAGTCAAGCAGTATATTGCTCCCTCCTACGCATATCTCGCGAAGAGACCATGAGGATAAAATCAGAGAGATTAGAGCCCACACAGAGGCATACCGACAATCCTTCTTTCCACGAACAAGACGAGACTGGAATAGAAGGGAGAACCGACAGAGGTTGTCAAGGTACCCTCCGCCACACACCGTCAGGTAGGTTGCGGAGTATGGATGTAGATGTAGTTGTAGATGTAGAATCATATTGTGGGCCGCGTCAGAATATGTGAATTCTTTTGCGATTGTGCCTAAAAAGGACGGATCTATCCATTGTTGTCTCGTTGCAAATACGTTAAATGAGCACAATGAGGCAGAAGGAACAAGGCAAGAGACGTTCCTGGGCATACTGCGCCTTTTCTCAGGGAAATCTTGACTTTCAACCTTTGACATTACAGCAGGCTTCGTATAAGGCGAGCTCGATTCATCCTGCCGAAAGTAAATTGCATTCGTGTTCGAGGAGGAACAATGTGTGTACGGCTCAAGTTTAAAGATGCGAGTTCGGCATTTGTGAGGGCTCTGAATAGTATACGGACCGGTCACACTAATGTTATCACCGCCTATGTTCGACATCAACATGCAATAACCACTCACAGATGGCAGGTGGCAAGCATGTCAGACGGACGTGGAAAACAGTGCAGTCATTATAGTACTGTGGAAAAGGAGTGATTTATCTGACGTCCTAAGAGGCATACCCATTGGCTTTCGGGTGAAGTGTGAGGGCATTTCGGAAACGGTCTAAATCTGTAACACTTCGCACGCAGCCATTGTTAAAGTATACCGTCCATGGCAAAATGCCACGGTCCAAAACCGTCGCTGAGGCAACTGTGGCGCACCGAGGGTCCATAGAGGCCAGGAGTGAGTGGCAGGTGTGGAGATTACGATTTGAGCAACTGGCCACCCAGATGAACCAATGGGCTAACCAACAGTGTCTCTTCAGCGAACGTTGCTTCGCATGAGCGTCTGCAACCGGCGCATGGTTCCTACACCCATGCTGACTGCAGTTCATCGGCGACGAAAGCTGAAATGTACACGCCACCACCGCAAATGGACGTACACTGCGTGGCGATAGGCGACCTTTTCAGATGAATTACATTTTATGCTCCATCGGACAGATAGTAGTGGGTGTTGAAAGTCTCTTCGGGTTTGCTGCCGGATCCTAAAATCAACTTGACTCGATATTTCGGCGATCCAACTGTTCGCCATCTTCAGGAAATGCTGCTTCTGCTGATGAGTCCCGCTGAGAACTGACGCCAGGCTGCAAATCGACGTCCTACCTAGGCCACCGTTCAGTACACGGCGCATGCGCCGCCCATCACAGTTTCTGCCTTCCAAAGCAGGGAGGTGGCGCCGCCCTTAGTGAAACACTGCTGGCAACGATATATCGTAATCAAGGCCGCACCGAAGAACGTTCAGTTTTGATGCGAGATAATACAGGATTCCACGTTTTGCTAAGGGGAAACCCATTGTCTCTGTTGATTAAATTATCAGCCAACCTAATTTCAATCGCCTCTTTATAGACACTGTTCCAAAAACCGGAAATGTTGGCAACCACAACAGTTTCCTCAAATTTCATTTATGCTGGAGGCCTATCGTTGAAGATTAGACGAATTTTAAGGAATTTTAACATTAAGAGTGTGTTCCGACCACCTTCTAAGATTAGGGCTCTGCTCGGCTCTGTGAAGGATGATTTGGGACTTAGGAAACCCGGGGTGTACAAAATCCCGTGTCAATGTGGGAAAGCTTACGTTGGGCGTTCTATTCGCACAGTGCGTGACAGGTGTGTGGAACATCGCCGTCACACGGGGCTACAACACCCGGAAAAATCGGCGGTAGCAGAACACTGCCTAAATGAGGGACACAAAATGAAATTTGAGGAAACTGTTGTGGTTGCCAACATTTCCGGTTTTGGGAACAGTGTCTATAAAGAGGCGATTGAAATTGGGTTGGCTGATAATTTAATCAACAGAGACAATGGGTTTCCCCTTAGCAAAACGTGGAATCCTGTATTATCTCGCATCAAAACTGAACGTTCTTCGGTGCGGCCTTGATTGCGATATATCGTTGGCAGCAGTGTTTCACTAAGGGCGGCGCCACCTCCCTGTTTTGGAAGGCAGAAACCGTGATGGGCGGCGCATGTGCCGTATACTGAACGGTGGCCTATATAGGACGTCGATTTGCAACCTGGCGTCAGTTCTCAGCGGGACTCATCAGCAGAAGCAGCATTTCCTGAAGATGGCGAACAGTTGGATCGCCGAAATATCGAGTCAAGTTGATTTTAGGATCCGGCAGCAAACCCGAAGAGACTTTCAAGACTTATTACGCCGGGGAAGCCTAAGTAATCACAGTAGTGGGTGTGTACGGCCCTGCAACAATCGTCGGAGAAGGGGCTGTTATGGTCTTGGGAATGTTATCGTGGCATTCCCTGGGCGGTGTAGTCGTTCTGGAAGGCACAATGGGTAACACAAGTGTGCATCTATCCTTGGGTACCATGTCCGCCCCTACATACAGTTCGTTTTCCCTCGGCACAATGGCATATACCAGTAGGACAATGCAACGTGTCACACAGCTCGCAGCCTAGGTGCGTGGGTTGAAGAGCACCAGAATGAGCATGCTGTACACCCCTGGACACCAAACTCCCGGATTTAAACCCAGTCTAGAATCTGTAGGTCCATATCTACTGAGCTGTTCGTGACGTCGATCCTCAACCAAGAAAGCTAGAGCGTCTAGCCACAGCAATGGAGTCAGCATGGCTCAACATCCCTGTTGGTATCATCCTGAATCTCGCTGACTCGCTTCCTGCATGTCAGTACAGCAATAGCTGGAATTCAGACTTCTGACAGGTGGTCGCATTAGTGTGACTCGACCACGCAAAATCACACCAGAATTTTGTGTTGCCTGCATTGACGACCTAACTGTCACGTCTGCAACATTTCAAGAGCACATGTCCCGCGTAAATCAACAGCAGGTGGTATTATAAAGATTCAGGGTGACTCTTTTTGTATCACGCCTGGAAGGCGGCGCGTGGGTCTGCTCTTGTAAGCTGAAGGCTAGGCCGAATGTAGGAAGTGAGTAGGAGCAGGAAAAGGTGAAATGCTTCGGTACTGCGTTTAACTTAACAGAACATTTAATAGAGAATATCAGACAACGACATAAGTAACTTCGCACTGAAGATGAGCACGTAGGTGCGAAGCCGTACAGGTATCAACGCTAACAGCTACTAGTAGTTGGACAAACCATCATTGAAGTAACAAAGTCTGTAACGGCTAGCCCCCTACAAAGTAGAAACAATGTTGTTAGGTCGTCTCCTCGGAATCTGATGGGCTGAATCCGGAGCGGCGCTCGTAGTGCTGCACAGCGCCGGCTAGAAGGCGCTGTCTTCTGTGTCGTAGTGTCAACCTAGTAGAGCGCACCTACGTTGTGGCATCGTAGCTATCGATACCGCAACTCTCAAGCCTGAAAAAGCGAACCTGTGCGGTAACAGGGTGGTATATCTCGTTATCGAAATTTCACCAGAAGATAGCGCTCGGTAAAGTGCAAATAGATGAAGATGACAAAATTGAGACGCCCATCCCCCACACGAGAATTAAGGCAGTTCTTGGGACTGACTTCATTTTACAGGGGCACATAGCTTCGGACAAGTGTTGAGTCCTCCATACACACTGTCGAAGAAGGACAAGAAGTGTAACTAGGGAACTGAGAAGGAAAATGTGTTCGAGAAGGTGAAGATTGCGTTTCATGACGGTATTTGTCTGGTACACACTGACTTCTCGCAAGCTTTCCAACTTTTCACAGACGCAAGTGTGGAAGGCACTAGGGGACGTCTGCAACAGCAAAGCAAGGATGGGAATTTGCACTTTGTGGCCACATGTAGCTGGAAACCACTGGGCGCTGAGGCATTTATTTCACTACCGAACCAGAAATTCTGGTCACTGCCTATACGACAAAACAGTTCAGGAGTTATCTCCTCACCCGGAAAACTTGTTTATACAGACTTCTCTAACATTTGTGTAAGATACACGAGTAACAGAGTGGTGCGGTGGACCCTGGAGATTCGGGAGTGTGACCTGGAAATCGCTTATTGACACGGTCAATTTAACAAATTTGACGACTGGTTAAGACAAAACCCTTTGCGCGATGATGGTGACGAACACGCTCAGTGAGAAAATAATGAGGTAATGATGGCAATGTTATAACAAAAAAAAATGTTCAAATGTGTGTGAATTCTTAAGGGGCCAAACTGCTGAGGTCATCGGTCCCTAGACTTACACACTACTTAAACTAATTTATCCTAAGAACAACACAAACACCCATGCCCGAAGGAGGACTCGAACCTCCGGCGAGAGGGGCCGCACAATCCGTGACATGACGCCTTTAAACCGCACGGCCGCTCCGCGCGGCAATGTTATAACAGTGGGACCGAGCGTGCATCCGACGGTATCGTAGGGAATTGATTGTAGCACAAGATCAATAGCCAGAAATCCGAAGAGTGAAGGACTTTCCGCATGAGTGACGCCTGTGGTCTGAGGATGACACGGCGGCCGGTCGGTACCGTTGGGCCTTCATGTCCTGTTCGGGAGGAGAAGGACTTTCCGCAGTAAGGCGTTGACTGAGAATATGCGTGAACCAGAAACACTGATCTGTTGCGCATGGTCGAGCGGAAGGTGTGTTTCTGGAGGCATGTAAAAAAACGAAGTGGAAACGGCTCCCTGGCGCTCTCGTGGAGGGTTTAATCGAGCACCTAGGACACTGGGAAGCGACAAAATTGTATGCAACAATCGCCAAGGAGTGGGAACGTGCTGTACTCAGATGGAAGGTTGTGGAGATAGAAAATGCAGTATGTGATAGCAGGTAAAACATTCGAGCGTGATTGTGCGAGGTGAAATGCATGCCAACACATCAGAAGCACCAAATCACCTTATGTGTGTTGATGATTAAGGCCCTCTGCTGAAGGGGCAGTTTGGGCAGCAGTTCATTGCCATTGTTGTGGGCGCATTTACGAAGTACATCAGACTTTACGCCATAGCCGCATCTTAACGAAAGGCTGTGTATAAAATTTGACAAACTATTATATGCTCACATGTGGTAAGCCCAAAACAGCCTATGGCTTCCACTTTCTATTCCATGAGGTGGAAGGCAGGATTAGAAAAGGAAGGGATCCAAGTGACATTCTCCTCAATTACAAACCCTGAGTCTAGTACCATAGAACGATATATGCGCCACAGCAAGTGTTCTTTAGTATACTGGTTTCTCATAGACACAATGACTGGATCCTGTGCCTACTGGAGATAGAAAGGTACTTTAATGGAGCCAGGCATTGCAGTGAGGGATATTGACCAATAGACCTCCAGTTCCAGAAACTGGAGAAGCCTATGGCTGATGGGATTGTCAAATCTCAGGCAGGAGGAGAAGCAGAGACACACCGGCAATGCGTGAACAGAAGAAGGTATGAAAAGAATAAAAAAGGAGGAGGGAAAAATTATGAAGACTCACAAGTTGGGGACTGAATCCTTATGAGAATGTGTAGGCTTATACAAGTGCATGGTGTTATGGTGCCCATTCTTTTGGACTTGTCCGAAAGAACAGACACCTTGCGAAATACACAGCTGTGGTACATATTATGCGCACAGAAGATGGAGAGGGCTAACGAAAATGAAAGGGAAGGAACTAATGGTATCATCTGCATCGGGACTTTATGTGGAATCAGTGGCTATTAGTGAAAATGTGTGGCAGATCAGGGCTCGAACTGTGATCTCAGCATTCTTCCTGGCTGACCAACACTCCCACCTAGAGCCACCTATCTGCAGTCCCCATCCATGTCCTCTATGTATGTCAGAAGTAACATGGAGCTGTACTTCAGAACAACACAGGCACTGAATAATCATATTTATCCACGGACACTGGGCATGTCACTTTCAATTAAAATGTCTCCCCTGTACAGGAATATACAAAATGAATGTATGAATGCAGGTTGTAGACACATGATTGATGATGTATGGAAGTTTGGGTCTGGTCATGAGTCATGGTCCGATAGCCTAATGATAGGCCGACCGCTTGCAATGAGCAAGGTATCAGGGTTTGGGTCCCAGTCCAGCACAAATTTTCACTGTCATCATTCCATTATACAGCTGATGGTTTCCCATATTTGCAACAGTGAATACATTTCACATATTTCATAATGGCTGTAGTCACCGCAGTGCATGTCCAAAGGAACATTCCACTGTTCTTCTGAACAACACAGGCATTGCAATATCATGTTGTAGATAACAGTTAACAACACCTTGAATTCTGAGAACATATTTTCTATCGCAGTGCAGTGCTCAAATAGTCATTTTTGTGTGCATGGACTGTGGGACATTTGGTTTGAATGTGGATTGATGATCACATTTTTGTGAGCATAGGTTCCATGTGCTGCTAAGGCTGAGAGGAGCAATCTGCTTTCTGTAGCATGAGACTTCCCATTGTGTGGGATTATAATGCAGCTCATGCTAGCACATTGCCATTTTCAAGTATGTGTTTTCCTTTTCTGATGTACGCTTAATTGTAATATGATGGGTACATGTTTTATCATATTGACATATGATGCATCAATTTGAATGATGCTAGTGTGGATGGTGAGAACCACACATGCACCAATATTTGATGAGATTTCTGTTGCAGCATACAGAGACACCCCAGAAGTACCTTGTGGCAGCGGGGAAGAAATTCTGTCTTTACAAATTAGTGCATGGAACATGGCTTGATGTATGTTAGGATTATTTTGCTTATTAAAAGTTAAGGGCAGGTTAAGATTGCTCAACTATAAGGATTTAGGTACATGCATGACTTTTTTTATTGCTGACATCATTTGATCTGTTTGTGTGGCTCACACAGTTGATACTATGAAACCTACTAAATAAGAGGGAGGCCTCCCAAAGATTGGTGATGATGCGTACATTATTCATACTGATTGTAAGTTGTATGGCAAAAAGAAAGGCACAAGTCTCGTTTTTATGTGTATGGTATGGTGGAAATCACATTCACTGAGGAGGAATGTGGTTCACTGTTGGTAAAAATGTTAAGGTGTTATCCATACCATCACATCCAGCTTGGCCCTTTGAAATCCAGGAATGTATGTCATCAATATTTACTGTCTTGTGTGACCAAGTATTTGGACTGACACCCACATAGTATCCATGTTATAGAATCACTGATGAATATTATTACTGTGTAAGATCCATTTCTGTGTCACATGTCTTAGTTCTAAGTGTCCTGTGTTTCTCATGTAGACATTTGTGATATGTAACTCACTGCTGAACATCATTACTGGATAAGGTTTATTTTAGATGCACACAACCTAATTCTTTGTGTCTTGTATGTGTAGGCCTAAAGTATTTTCATTTGTGACATATTTCTCTGTGTCGAACAGTATTGCCGTGTATGGTTTATTTTATTTTCACACATTTTAGCTCCATGCTTATTTTGTACACATCTCATATACATCTGTGACATTATCACCATGTTCAGTGTGATTTGTGTCCGCCATGTGTTATTCACTTGTTTTGACCTTTGTTAATTTGTGTGTGTCTTGTGCAGATTTATCAAGGGCAAACATTTGTGTAAATAGTTGTCTAGACTTAACATGTTGCACACAACTACAAATGTAACAGCCCCACAAAACCTCACATTAGTGAGTGAAGTTTTTGTTTTATTATTAGTGAGTGAAGTTTTCTTTTCTTTTTTGAAATGTGTGTGCTAGAGGCCAAAAGCTTAAGAGTCATGCCAAGCAGCTGTGAAGTACCTCCACCAGAAGATACTTCATTACCTCCCAGTGTCAGCAGCTCTGGAGGAGGGGAAACTTGGACCTCATACAATGACCACCACAGATACGGACATTCCGCACCCACTCAGGTGGAAGGCCTGCAGTGGCCTCTTTTCCTTTAAGAATATACACCTTGCAAAGGGCCTAGTGGATAATGAGAAACGTGCAAATAATTCATGAATCCCTGCAGACACTGAGACAAACCATATATACAAAGCATCAATAATTCATATGTGGGGGTATGTAAAACTCCTGGATTGCCCAGCAGTGTTGGTCTGCCTTAAAAAGCAAGGAACTTGCTGGTAACTCATGGACCCTGCAGGCACTGAGACAGAATGTAGAAACAAAAGTGGCAAGAATGCACACAGGGAGATAGGTGAAACTCTGGAATTTAGGAAGAAGATAGCCTGCTTAAAAAAATGTTCTCTAGACTATAAGAATGTTAAAATCATTTACATAAAAGAGTCTTGGTTGTATTTACAGTGTATATATATATCGTTTGGTAGCTGGTTTCAGTCCTTATCAGACCATTCTTTTCTCCTAGGTGAAAGCAGAAGCCAGTGACATGTAACTGGCTGCTCCAGAGGCATGTGTTTCGCATGCATTCAGAATGGCCTGCTCCATGCCACTGGCTCCTGCTGTCACCAAGAATGGAAAAGAGGTCTGTTTATGGTTTAGTAAAAGAATGAAACCAATCACTAAATGAAATACACTCCTGGAAATGGAAAAAAGAACACATTGACACCGGTGTATCAGACCCACCATACTTGCCCCAGACACTGCGAGAGGGCTGTACAAGCAATGATCACACGCACGGCACAGCGGACACACCAGGAACCGCGGTGTTGGCCGTCGAATGGCGCTAGCTGCGCAGCATTTGTGCACCGCCGCCGTCAGTGTCAGCCAGTTTGCCGTGGCATACGGAGCTCCATCGCAGTCTTTAACACTGGTAGCATGCCGCGACAGCGTGGACGTGAACCGTATGTGCAGTTGACGGACTTTGAGCGAGGGCGTATAGTGGGCATGCGGGAGGCCGGGTGGACGTACCGCCGAATTGCTCATCACGTGGGGCGTGAGGTCTCCACAGTACATCAATGTTGTCGCCAGTGATCGGCGGAAGGTGCACGTGCCCGTCGACCTGGGACTGGACCGCAGCGATGCACGTATGCACGCCAAGACCGTAGGATCCTACGCAGTGCCGTAGGGGACCGCACCGCCACTTCCCAGCAAATTAGGGACACTGTTGCTCCTGGGGTATCGGCGAGGACCATTCGCAACCGTCTCCATGAAGCTGGACTATGGTCCCGCACACCGTTAGGCCGTCTTCCGCTCACGCCCCAACATCGTGCAGCCCGCCTCCAGTGGTGTCGCGACAGGCGTGAATGGAGGGACGAATGGAGACGTGTCGTCTTCAGCGATGAGAGTCGCTTCTGTCTTGGTGCCAATGATGGTCGTATGCGTGTTTGGCGCCGTGCAGGTGAGCGCCACAATCAGGACTGCATACGACCGAGGCACACAGGGCCAACACCCGGCATCATGGTGTGGGGAGCGATCTCCTACACTGGCCGTACACCACTGGTGATCGTCGAGGGGACACTGAATAGTGCACGGTACATCCAAACCGTCATCGAACCCATCGTTCTACCATTCCTAGACCGGCAAGGGAACTTGCTGTTCCAACAGGACAATGCACGTCCGCATGTATCCCGTGCCACCCAACGTGCTCTAGAAGGTGTAAGTCAACTACCCTGGCCAGCAAGATCTCCGGATCTGTCCCCCATTGAGCATGTTTGGGACTGGATGAAGCGTCGTCTCACGCGGTCTGCACGTCCAGCACGAACGCTGGTCCAACTGAGGCGCCAGGTGGAAATGGCATGGCAAGCCGTTCCACAGGACTACATCCAGCATCTCTACGATCGTCTCCATGGGAGATTAGCAGCCTGCATTGCTGCGAAAGGTGGATATACACTGTACTAGTGCCGACATTGTGCATGCTCTGTTGCCTGTGTCTATGTGCCTGTGGTTCTGTCAGTGTGATCAAGTGATGTATCTGACCCCAGGAACGTGTCAATAAAGTTTCCCCTTCCTGGGACAATGAATTCACGGTGTTCTTATTTCAATTTCCAGGAGTGTATATATGCCATAATATGATCAAGACTGTTTCAATGAAATAATTTTAATATTATTTTATTGATCACTGTTTTTCCTATGGATAGTGTTCCAAAAAATTCAGTAAGAATGTTGCTTATAAATCAAAAACACCAGCAGATTCTTAGACAAAGCACAAATATAAGACTGTCATGGCCTCGTGCAGAGACAATTGTTTGAAAAAAGTGTTATGTGGCTGCTTTCATAGCAACTAAGGTATGCAGAAAAACATTGGAACAATGTGTTGGATTGCAACTAATGCTGGGAACAGCATCAACAGTGAGCAGTTCCTGAGTCACACCAGCCCACGCAAGGCAGAAAATTTCCACACTGCACTGGGAGATTTGGTCATCAAATGGCGAACAGTCAGTGGGTGGCATTACAAATGAATGGCAGCTATGCAATGTCCTCAATATGTTGGAAGTGTGAGTCATGGTCAGAACAGTGTTCTGAGTACGAGTTAGGGAAAGAGATATTGTTCCTTCAGTTAATCATTAATGATCAATTTTATGGAAGAATAGAAGAGTTTTTAAGTTTTGTGGTGGAGATGGAGTTCTGGGTGGAATAATGTTATGTAGAACCTGTGGTACTAATTAGCCCATTCATACTTCCATAAATTTGTTAACTTTTGAAAGAGGAGAAAAGTTTTTGTATAATTTCAGAGTACAATTTAATAATGATAATATTGAGAAATTTGTCAGTAATGAAGCTGTGATGAAATGGATTTTAATGTCCTATTTTCATCAAGTTGTAGTTAGGTGGGAGGTAATTGTGAGTTGAAATAATGCGGATTATTATGAGATGTTAGAATTACTGACAGATTTTAGGTTATTTGTGGATAATGATAATGATGTTGGTTATGTTTATGATTATTCAGACAAACAACTTCTGTGCACCTTATGCCACGGGCACTTTGGACCATCCCTGCAGTATGGAGTGACAGTGTGGGAATTTCAAACACTCGCAAAACAAAAAGAGATTTCACATTATAAGGTTATTGCAGAATCTCTAAGGACCAAAGGGCTCCAAGCTAAATCTGTGCAGTGAGGCAGCTTTCCTGTCAAATGAAAACAAGCACTTAGGATTGTATTATGAAGAAGGAATTCTGAAACATGCAGAAACTGCAATCAAAATCTAGGCATCTTAACTTTTACACCCTTTGTACAGATATAAAACAGTAATATGCATCACAAAAGATAGTTCAGAGCTGATTACAACTGTTAGTGTACATGCCCACAACACACAGAGGAAGAACAATATAGAAAGGGTAGCTCATCAGCTGACAGTGCATGAAAAAAGACCTCAGTATTCAGGTATCAAGTTACTAAAGAGTTTGCCTAAAAAGCTTGTATAATGGCTAACTTTGCGAAGAAAATCAGAGACTGCCCAGTGGAAAAAATTTTTTACAGTGTTCAAGAGCACTTATTACTTTAAATTTGTGTGTACTATTCTTTATAATCAGTGTTGTTGGAGAGTATAATCAAAATGGTTAGGAAATCACTCCCCTTGATTTCATTCTATAGTTTATTTTCAAGATAATGTGTAGTGAACAAAAGTTTGAGACATCACTGATCACAAGAAAGTCTCAGTGATAATATAGTCACCATTGATGATAGTCTTCTACAGTGAACACAACAATAAACAGAATATCATCTTGATGTACTCTGTGCGATTAATTTTGCCCGTGCATAATCTATGGGCCAAAATAAACTTAAAATAAATATTTATTTTCAACTATGTCTGAGAAAACAGTCATTGGTGATACTATTGTGGCTGTACTAGATTTATGTAATTTATTCATAATTGAAGAGTCTTTCTGACAGTAGCTGAATTAGGTATGAGGATATAACCTACTGGCGACACATGAAAATTTATGCCGGACCAGGACTTGAACCTGAGTTTGCCACTTATCATGAATGGTCACTTTAACTACTTTGCTATCTGAGCATGCTTCCAGGACCAACCAAAACTTCAAATGCCATATGAAAGTATCTATGACCCCACTCCACACAACTTTACTTGGATTCCCAACATAGGGAATCCAGCTCATATTTGCATATTGATTGGAGGTATACTCACACTTTCTTCCAGTTGGACAATATGCATAACATATCTACATATATGTGTATAAAAAAGGATGTAATGCGTACACAGGTGAATTAAATAACTATCAGGCTAAGATACTCTTTTTCTCATAGTAATTAAGGTTTTTTTTGCTCTTTATACATGTCCTTCAAGTTACTTTGAAGGTATTATTCCACTGAAGAATATGCTCTATTTTTAAATCAACCTCTAACATTACCTAAAATTTACTTACAGTGAGGATTTTTACTGATCGTGGCTCTGTGTGTGTGTGTGTGTGTGTGTGTGTGTGTGTGTGTGTGTGTGTGTGTGTGTGTGTGTGTGTGTGTGTGTGTGTATTATCTATTTTCAACAAAAGCCTTGTTGTTACGTCTTTCAACACAGTCATTTATGCAATAGTTGCCTTGGCACCAGTTTTGGATAGTGCCATTTAACCATGCATAGCATACTTTAACCATGGCAGCATGCAAAAATAGTTTATAATATTAGCCATTTTGGAAATGCTTCCACCCTTGGCCCAAATGCCAATGCTTATGCTCTTTTGGAAATCAGATAAATTGATCTCTTTCCACATTATAGCAACTACTGCACTGATTTTTGCATCCTTCGACACGATTTATATACCCACCACTGCTAGTGCTGCCACCTGCCATCTGTGACTGGCCATTGTATGTTCACGTTAATGTGGGTGGACTGTATATACTGGAACAGTTAAATTGTTATGGTATTAACTGAACCTCTATCAGTTGTGAAAAACTCCTTTCATTTACCACATTGTTTATTGACATCATAATTTTATTTTTGTACACTACTGGCCATTAAAATTGTTACACCACAAAGATGATGTGCTACAGACGTGAAATTTAACTGACAGGAAGAAGGTGCTGTGATATACAAATGATTAGCTTTTCAGAACATTCACACAAAGTTGGCGACGGTGGCGACACCTACAACGTGCTGGCATGAGTAAAGTTTCCAACCGATTTCTAATACACAAACAGCAGTTGACCGGCATTGCCTGGTGAAACATTGTTGTGATGCCTCGTGTAAGGAGGAGAAATGCGTACCACCACATTTCCGACTTTGGTAAAGGTCGGATTGTAGCCTATCACAATTGCGGGTTATCATATCGCGACATTGCTCCTCGCATTGGTCGAGATCCAATAACTGTTAGCAGGATATGGAATCGGTGGGTTCAGGGGGGGTAATACGGAACACCGTGCTGGTTCCCAATGGGCTCGTATCACTAGCAGTTGAGATGACAGGCATCTTATCCGCAAGGCTGTAACAGATCGTGCAGCCACGTCTCGATCCCTGAGTCAACAGATGGGGACGTTTGCAAGACAACAACCATCTTCACGAACAGTTTGACGATGTTTGCAGCAGCATGGACTATCAGCTCGGAGACCATGGCTGCAGTTACCCTTGACGCTGCATCACAGACAGGAGTGCCTGCAATGGTGTACTCAATGACAAACCTGGCTGCATGAATGGGAAAACGTCATTTTTTCGGATGAATTCAGGTTCCATTTACAGCATCATGATGGTCGCATCCGTGTTTGGCGACATCGTAGTGAACGCACATTGTAAGCATGTATTCATCATCACCATACTGGCGTATCAGCCAGCATGATGGTGTGGGGTGCCACTGGTTACACGTCTCGGTCACCTCTTGTTCACATTGATGGCACGTTACACTTCACATGTGTCACGACCCATGGCTCTACCCTTCATTCGATCCCTGCAGAACCCTACATTTCAGCAGGATAATGCATGACCGCATGTTGCAGGTCCTGTATGGGCCTTTCTGGATACAGAAAATGTTTGAATGCTGCCCTGGCCAGCACATTCTCCAGATCTCTCAGCAACTGAAAACGTCTGGTCAATGGTGGCCGAGCAACTGGATCATCACAATACACCAGTCACTACTCTTGATGAACTGTAGTATTGTGTTGAAGCTGCATGGGCAGCGGCCAGAGGTGGTTGTTCTGGGTACTGATTTCTGAGGATCTATGTATCCAAATTGCATGAAAATGTCATCACATGTCAGTTCCAGTATAATATATTTGTCCAATGAATACCTGTTTATCATCTGCATTTCTTCTTGGTGTAGCAATTTTAATGGCCAGTAGTGTACTTGGAATGTACTCATATTTCAACTGCTTAAATTTCTTAGATTTTTAGAAAATGAAGTTTGAAATATTATGACTTTCCGATTTATGTTCTCACATGTTTTGTTAATGTTGCTACTCAAACTGCAGCTTGCTAACTTGTTAAAGCTCAAACATTACAATGACTGAAAAAGTTTGTACTAAGTTTCAACAAAATTCTAACTGTTTAATTTGGTCAGAGGGTGGCTATGGAGTATGTAGCCAGTGATTTAAAAATACAGTTTTGCTATTGGCAACATTACTTAGTCACTCTAAGGCAGGGCGCTCACTGGAGTGACATGGCAAATGGCATGAGATGTGGCATGGTACAGGGCATGCATCTAGGTTACAACTTTAGATGTAACATGTATAGTCTAATGGAACAGTACCTGCCATACTGACATGATGTAACTGAGTCATATCGGATGCCACACCACTGTCAGATGAATGCTGCGTACTCCACTTTTTACCATGCAGCACATCTGTGTTACTTACGAATATTTCTGCATTGGTTGCGTGATTGATTCTGTACTCAGGAAAATGAGAAATAATCCTTAGTTCAATATTCATTTTTGTTGCTCTAGTGAAAAAATATTCATGTATTTACAATTGCATCAGCACAGAGAAGCTCAAAATAAACCATGGGAATGGACTGACAGAGCAATATCATAGACATAAGCAGTAATTGGAAGTCATTTAATTAGACTGTAGAAAAGAATGAAGACACAGAACCAATTAGAATTACATAAGGTGGTTTTCTATAAAACTTGTCTGCAAATCTCTTTACTAATTTGCTGGACCTAATATAATATCAGGTCATTTCGGTATACAGCTACATACCTACAGTGTTCTGAAAAGACTATGCTCCACTTGTCCCATGAGAGAAACAGTAGAATGGATTACTCAATTCCATAGCATTTCTTGTAGGTTGCTATTGTTTTTGTGGTTTTTGTTATGAGTTCTCAGAAGGTGGTGCACATTATACTGCACAGATGACTTACCACCATGAACCCATAAAAGTTATGAAACAAACCCATAAGTCGAACTATCACAATATTTAATTAGTGTCACAATTTATTAATGTATCCAACACATGTTTCCTCACCACTAACATACCAAAAGAATGTTCTGCAGATCTATGTCCCCCAGATAAGCCATAGTTAAACATATGCCTTTCATTAGTTAATTGTCTATGAGGATGTAGTCTCACTGTGTGTTTTGTGAGAAGAAAAGCAGTGTTCTTCCAACAAAGGTTCAGGTTCCAGAACTGGGAGCATGTCTCCTAACAATGCTTTACTGAAAGAACTTCCTTTTAATATTTTGTAAGGTACATATGCTGAGTTATTGGGTGATCAGTATGGTTGAAAATGAACACACTGTGTATGTCACAATCACATTGTAGACACTTTTGTTGTTCCGAAGTAACCAGTTTCAACGACGTTATGCTGCCATCACCTGATCTTATGGAACTTACTATAAAATTGCCATATTATGTTAAGTCATAGGTTAGAAGGCACCACTATGTATACATATCTTGATAAAAGTCCAATTGACGAAATACACACGGTTGGTAAAATGTACACAGATGATAATAAGCACACAGTTAAAATCCTCAAATCGTCCGTGCACGATGGTGGGAAACGCGATTCTCAGAAACATTCCACACAGCACTACACACTGATTGAGCACTCTGCTGACAGCATAGTGCTGTGCAGCAAGTTTGTGATAATCTTGTTCACCACCAGCATGCATGCATAGTATGAGGATTTCTATTGTGTGCCTTTCTTCACCTGTGTGTATTTTATCAAATGTGTGTATTTTGACATTTGGATTTTTATCAAGACATGTATTCTTGGACTTCATGTGATGTAACATGCCAATTTTATAACAGGTTCCATAAGATTAGATGATGGCAGCATAAGACTGTTGAAACTGGTCATCTTGAAACTATAAAAGTGTCTACATTGTAATTGCAGTGTATGGACTGTGTTCATTTTGTTTTTATACCCTCCCATCACACCTGTGGTCATACTCCCTTACATCAAGTGATAAAAATAATCCACCTGCATCTAAAAACAGTTAACAAAGCTATAAAGTGGAATTATAAATGTTGATCCAGATATACCAGGAGCTTTAAGTCTGATGTGCTTTCCATTAAAGTTACCAACACAGTTTAGTAGATCCTATACTTCCTAGTAACAATCACCTGTTTTCTTCCAAAATTACTGAGTTGATGTTGCTAAATATTCAGGCTACAACTGTTCTCATATTGTCTTTTACATGTCAGCCATAATTCTTAAAACGGTAGTGTCATCAGAAAAAATAAAAGGATAGCAGAATAAATATATAACTCTTTAAACACATGAAGGCTGACAAGGGGAACCCACCACACATCATTCGCTGACACAGTCAGAACTTCATACGGTGACAGAAGGGTGATAGTAAAGAGACACCTACTTTAGCTAAAATGCCAACACCAAACTGTCTCCAAAAAATGATGGAGAAAGTTTTGACACCATTCCATCAAGCTGCTTGTTCAGTGCATAGTGAGTCATATAGCTGAGTGGGTAAAAGCATAATTTTGCACTTCTGAGCCCATTGTCAAAATCCAATCTTAATGTTCCTTTTTCTTTATTTTTTGTTGTCATCGAAGTATGTGACATCAATATTTTTTGTGACATTGTGAAATACAATGAGGACTAAAGGAATAAATATTTTAAATCTTATTAAAAATGAAATTTATCATCACAAATTGTGTATTATCTGATATAATTAATGGAAAATGAAAATGATAAATATTTTAATTCTAATATTTCAACTTTTGCTGTGATTTTTACTTTTATACTTGCACATTCCCCATGCCAATATCAGTCACAAAAACATTCAAAGAATTCACAGCACCAAGAGCAACTTGCAAGGCATATATCCCACAGTCACACTGTGTGTGTGTGTGTGTGTGTGTGTGTGTGTGAATAGCATTAGGAAAAGCAGTCTCAAGTCTCACTGATGCTGATAAATACCTCATGATCTGATGATGATTTCTCACCAACCATCATGCATATCGAAACACTTTCTTGAAAGTTGGAGCTGCAACGATGTTGGATCAAAGTGTATATTTTAATTACATCACTTCTGCATGTGATTTCGTTTTGATGTGAACTAAGAATAGGGAACTTCTATAATCAATGAATGTAATTCTTCACCTTTCAGTAAAAGTACACATTGCAGGGTTGACACAATGGTGTACACTTTAACAGAATTACTTTTAATGACCACATTGGCATTCCAGTTCATCAACAAACAACCCATCATATAAGGAAACTAAAATACTAGAAGTCATATGTTTTTAATTTTCAATTATTGTTAATAAGATTATATAAGATTTGTGATAATAAAAATTATTATTAATAAGATTTGAAATAGTTATTTCTTTTGTCAGTAATTCTATCAAATTTCATGATGTCACAAAAAATATTGACATCGCATGTCTGCAACAACAAAAAATTGTTGTGCATTTAAACATATTTATTTTATTCACAACATTAAACACCATGACTGTAACTTGACATTTTTCAGTCCAAGCAATTGGATATGAAAAACAACAGAACACTAATGAAAAGCAAAGAATAAATGTATGTCAGAGATTATGTGATGTGGAGTGTACACTTTTTGTTTGGCTCACACTTGTTGCTATGTTCAATGATCAATCCATGATCATTTCACTGCTCTTGGTGAGAGCATTCAATAGCCATTGCAGTTGGTCCTTGATTGGTGGCAGAACAGCAGCCAAGTCAGTCCTATCTGGAGGAAGTCTACCCAGTGATGTGATTGTACTAGTATACTGAAGGTGGGTTTCAGTTCATCAGTGGAGATGGTGGTTGATATTCCCATAACCTTAGCCATCTTCTGTTCTCTGCTGATAACTAGATGCAGTTCATCATGTCATGGCTGCGGTGGCTTATGTACTGCATCATGTCAGACTTGATTACACTTCCATAGGTCACTGAAAATGAAGGGATGGCAAGTCTGATGATCCCTGAGGGCAGTGGGGTGTAGCTGCTGAATTTATGAATTCAGCTTGTGGATGTAGTCTGATGCCTTGACGAGGTCATTTGGAGTATTTGCTGATGAACTCATTGTGCAGCCAGACTGGTTGGCCACAGACAGTCTCTGCAGTCATGGTTTTTAGATCTTCCTTGGTGGACCTGTGAAGGCCCTGGAGGATGATTGGTAGTAATTCTGCCCAGTATTGTGAGTCACAACAGCAACTGAATACTTTTAATTGCTGGTGTATGCATTCTACTAATCCATTCACTGCCAGATGTGTGCTGTAGTCCTAATATGTTTCATGCCCAATAGGTGAGTGCTTTGAATAGGTACGACTCTGCCACGGTCTATTGTAACACATAGTGGTACTCCAAAACAGGCGATCCATCCATGGAAGAAACAGGCCATCCATCCATGAAAGAGAGTGGTCATAACTGTGTCAGTAGTAGTGTCAACTGTGTGGAACACTTCAGGCCAGTAATTGAAGCACTCAGTGGCTGTTAGAAAGTACATATATTCTTTGGATGGTGGTAGAGGGCCGATAATTTCCAGCTGTACATGGTTGAATAGTCAGTTCGGTGGGACAAATGTGCCAAGGGGTACATTGACCTGACAGCTGTTCTTATTTCATAGACATGCCTTACACTGGTGCACAGATGTCTTGCAGTCTTTGTCCACATTTGACAACAGAAAAGCTCACTTCACTAGGTCCATTGTAGCATGTACCACAGGATGAGTCAGATCATGTAATAATGCTATTATCTGTTGGCAAAAGTCATTGGTCACATGTGGTTGTGATTTTGTCACAGCAATGTCGCAGTATAACAGTGCGCTCGGTTGCAGACCTGGTGGTTATGTTAGCAAATTTTGTAGCTTGGTGTCAGGTTGCTGGACCAAAGTGAGTGCTTCAAAATCTACTGTGTCTGTGACTGCTTCTGTCTGAGAGAGAGTGTCTGCTGGTACATTCAGTTCTCCCTTTATGTGGATAATGTGAGTGGTGAATTGTCCTATGTAATGAAGGTGGCACAGTTGGCATGGTGATGCCCTGTCCGGTTGCTAACAGAAAGTATTCATCAGTGGCTTGTGATCTGTGGTCAGTGCAAACTGTTGTGCTTCAAGCACATGGCAGAACTTCTTGATAGCAATGTATGCTGCACACAGTTCATGATAGCAGATTTCCCAGCTCTGTTGTGAGGGTGATACTTCTGGCTGGAAGATGCCAAGGGCTGCCTCTGTTCATCTACCCATTGCAGAACTGCACCAATTGCAATGGCAGATGCACCGACCATTAGAGTGAGAGGCAGCTGAGGAATTAGGTGTTCTAACAGGGTAGACTCTACAATGGTGGTCCTCACTTTGGTGAATTCCAACTCAGCCTTGCTAGTCCATGACAGATTATCATTCAGTTTTAGTGACCCTCACAGCAAGTTCTTCAATGAAGCAGCTAAGAGTGCATTGTGGTGCACGAAATGGTGATAAAAGTTGATCACGCTGAGAAATCATCACAACTCTCGAACTGTTGATGGCTGTGGAAAGGTTTATGGCTTTCACTCTCTTGCAGTGGCTGTATTCCTTGGGCATTGATGATGTAACCCAGGAACTGGACCTCAGTTACTCCATATAAGCACTTTGATGGATTGATAGGTAACCATGTTCACTCTGATGGATTGATAGGTAACCAAGTGAACAGAGGCGAGTAAAAACTTGACGTAACTATGTTATATTTTCTGGCTCCAAAATTCACATCATGAAGACATCATCAATGTAAACATAACAAAAATCAAGGTCACATGTGACTTCATCCATGAACTGCTGAAAGGTCTGTGCAGCATTGCATAGTCCAAAAGGCAGCTGGTAAATTCAAAGAGTCCGAAGGGGTGCAGACAGCAATTTTAGCTATATCGTCCAGAATGACAGGTATCTGACGGAGCGCAATTACGAAGTCCAATGTGGAGAAGATGAGTTTGCCATGGATGTTAAATGCAAAGTCTTCAGTGTGCAGTACCAGATAATGATCAAGGACAGTCCTGGTATTAAACTTATTAAACTTATTACAAATTCCAGCTTCTGTTTTAATTTCCGCATGGGCACCATCCTTTATTCTTCTCCAGCACCACTTCCTTGCATGAACATAAAGGAGAAACCTGCTTTGCTACTTTCAACTTCTCTGGTGTTAAACAATGAAGTCAAGTGTGAATGTATAGTCCTGGTGTGGACAGTATATAATGCATCAGCAAATGCTGAACCAGTGTTAGTGTAAGTAGCTGCTGAATGATTTCTGGGAACTGCTTCAGTAGTTCTACAAATGAAGAATTACCTGTGATTGTCCACACTGTGATATCATCCACACAGCATACATGTCCATGACTAACTAAACTAGTAATAGTGTCATGGAGACCATGACAGAAGTTGTGTTGGAATCCACAGAATGACAAAAAGTCTGCCCTGCGAATAGAGTGTACCGTGTCTGCCTTGATAAATTGCCACTTGACCTTATGACAGGGATTCAGTAGTAGTGTGACATAATCATAAGTCAGCATGGAGGAACCATTGGTAGTGAAAAGGCAGCAGATATTGCTGCTGCTGTGAGGTAGCTGGGCAGATTGATATATTGACATGTCAGCACCTGTCCACTAAGAATTGTTGCTTCATATAACGTTCCATGATGAACAGTTGATAGCTGCCATCTGGAGAGCCAGTTGCCAACATCACTGACTTTTGGATGTGTTGTCCATCTCAAACAGAAGACTACATTTCTGCACCTCTGAACTGAACCATCTGTGGTACCAACAGACTCTGAAGTGGAAGGCAAGCAGCTGCACTTCTTTGGCAAGATATGGTGATGTGAGTGGTGACTGGAATTCTGTGTCTGTAAGGTGCTGACTTGTGCAGGCACCTAATGTCAGTATATTCTGCATATTGGGTGGAAGGCACAACAACCAGATATTCCATAAGATGTTCTTCTTAATGACATGACTTACTAGAGTCCGCTGGTGGCACAGTAACTGTGAAGAGAGTAATCACCTAGCTGCTGAATATGGAGTGACTTCTCTAGCCGTTTTGTCTCCATTTGTGGCAGTTGGGTGGTCAAGGCATTCTTGATGGTCATGTAACAGTTGGTGCTTGGTGGTGATGCTTGAATGCCCTGCACTTCTGTAGCCGTGTTCTCACGTAATGCAGAGACAATGTAGTTGTACTTTGTGTCATAGTGGTTACATCAGTTCACATGAGTGGAGCTTGTAGAATGTCACTTGCACCATAAAGTTTTGAGAAACTCCTACAATGACTGAAAATACCTTGGTCTAAGCAGTACTTACTTGGATTTTCAAACTGGTAGTTTGTTATAATATTTTCAATGCAAGTTGTTGATCTTCTGTTTTCTCTGTTGCCTTCAGAAAAGTTTAACTTGAAACCAAAATTCTTAATTACATGCAAAAGCCTTCTCCTCCATGAAAATAATGGTTCTAAAACAATAGCACACAACAGCATACTCAGAAGAGTCTCCCAGTATTACAAATGTGCCCTATCCTGTACAATCAAGGTCAATGAATCTTTAAGTTCTATAGGAAAGCTATCATAGCCTGTCTGTCCATGGTTTTACTTGTGATTGGCCTGGAACACACTCATAAAAGTACTTTGTAACTACAACTTAAAAATTTCTTTTTATTTCTTCTTATTTGCAAGTTATTTATGGATTACTATTTGTATACGTGTATTCCTTCCTTCGTTAGTCATTATTGTCCTTACCCATCTAGCCCTTCCCTGTTCCCATTCCAGCATTACACAGCCCCCTATTCTACCAATGTACCCAGTCGTTTTACTTCTCTCCTTTCCCACTAACCCTGCTCCCCCTCTCTCCCCCACCCTCTTTCTAACCTGCAGGCTGCACCTAGCTGCCTCGCTCTCCACCTGCAAGCACACTCCCAGCAGCACTTTACGGTCCCCCACCTCTACCCTGCTACCCCTCCCTGTCCCCACCCCAATCTCCTCCTTACCCCCACCCAGTTGCCTCTCCTATAATGCCCTGCTGTTTGCAGTCTGGCTGCAGCTGCCAGAGACTGTGATCATATGTGTGAGAGTTGCTGTTTTTAAGAAGAGTTGCGTGTGTGCATATGTGTATGTTGTCTATTTTTGACAAAGGCCTAGTTGGCCAAAAGATAACTTTCCAACAGTCTTTTTCTTGTGCCTTTCTGCAGCACAACATCTCTGCATTATGGTGAGTAACAACTATCCATTTCATTAAATTGCTACAGTCCATCCTTGATTTTCCATCATTTGATAATTCCTTCCTAATGTATCTGGGCCACAGGTCCAAGCTATCACCCCTAGTTCACTGCCCTTACTTAGTGCATGTAAGTTTTACATAAACATTTTATCAGCATTTTTCCATCGACTGCCATAGTTATGCATACAAATAGCTTTTCTTCTTAAAAACAGCACATTTACCTTGGTTCTAACCAATAGTTCTTGCACTTGTCAGTACCATCAGTAGTGAGCACACATTTCTTTACACACACTTATACACCAAACGGATATATTCATATTAAAATACATATAGCGATAATCATGTAAATGAGAAGATTCTTAAACTACAAGAGATTATTTACAGGCACCTTCGTCCCAGTTCACAAAAATTTCTATCCTTGTTCAGTGCTTACTTACTTCATGAATTACTTATCATAGCCTTACAAGCTTACCACTAATTAGCACTGTATAAATTTGTGAAGCTGAAATGTGTAGAGTCATTATTTTTGAAGACTTCAAAAATTGTAGAGTATTAAATGACCGTAAGTCATTCCTAGCACATGACAAACTAATTTCTTAGGTGACCATGTATACAAATTGAATATTGGAAGTAGTCATGAACAATTTGGAGAGAAGTAACTAAATAATTGATTATTCATACCATGAAATTGTTAACACAAACTGATTTGTGGCTAAGTAGGATGAGTGATGCTGGAGTCAAGAGACAGATGAGGGTCCATAACTTTGATAAAAGTTAACAAATATACTGCTGTTATGATCCCCAAGCAATCATTAAAAATAGTTTCCTACACGTATAGGATGCAGTGCACATGTTGGTTTTGGCATAGAGTTGAGTTTTATAGTCTTCTGTGTATCTGGTTTAACAAACTCTTTTTCACTTAATGAATTGTTGTAACCTTCAGTGAAACACTTGTGTACATTGTTAATAAAAAAGGTAGATAAAAGGGAAGAGTAGGTGGGGGAGGGAACATGGAGCAGCTGGGAGTTAGTTTACACACAGTGGGTAATAAATTGAAGGAATATGATATTCCAGAGTTTGTCAAAAGTCTGGCATGAACTGCATGCTGGGAAGAAAACATATAATGAAATAGTACTTTGAGTTTTATAGTATACTCATGACTTAGGAACAAATACTTGAAATATGCAACAGTCCTACTTAGGTGAAAGGAAATTACAAATATCTTAGTCAAAAATTATTTGGTATGAGAAAGTTAGGTGATTCACATTGTATAGTACTTAAAATTTCCTACAAAATCAGCAGGGACTTCAAGTTGGCTGACTATGTTTGATAAAGGAGGTCAGTTCATGCACCAAGCTCATTTGTCAAACCTAGATTATGTTGGAGCAAACACAAAAAAATGACGAAAGTGAACTAGAAATCTCTGGAATAAGTGGTTGACTCGTGTGACTAAACAGTATTCACTCATTTTTAATCTGGATTCACTGGTGTTCATTAGTGTTTTGCTGGTTGTCAGTCTTTAGCAAACCATCAAAGGAAGTTTCCTGTCTCTCTGCTTTAGCAATAGCAATACAGAAGAAAGCTTTCATTTATTTTTTCTACTTTTCTTTTCTTTACCTTGTGTTGTGTGAGCAATTGAATGGTCTGGAGAAATAGTAATGTTGGTGATACAATGATGTAGATATTGTAGGTCTTGAGATGACATCATAAGATGTTTCAATCAGGTGGAAATGGAGTGAATAAATACAGTCTTTGTTATTTCTTTTGTTAAAAGGAGCAGCACAATAAGTTTCCTTAAAAATAAAAAAGTAGAAATGTGAGCCTATGATGCTGATTAGGTCTCTTGTATATTTTTAATTGTAATGGTTATCAGTGCTTATGTTCACGGTTTCTGTAATTACAGTACATATGTTTCACTATCGCATTAGAAATTATTGGTTATGTAAAAAATAGTTTAGCCATTCATTGTAACATGCTATGTAATGTATTTTATCAAGTACCCCCTTGTGACAGGTCACATGTATACTTCCCATCTCATTAATCATACTTTATAAATATTATTTTCCTTATTCGTCTTTTAATAAAATCTTCAAAGTGCTTTGCATATGTCACTGGAAGCATCAGAAATTATCAGATACACAGTAGCTGTTGAAATGTGAGGAACTCATTAGTGTAAATGTCTCCAGTTGCTAATAACCAGAGAGTAAAAGCTTGCCTTTCCTCAGATTATGTTGGTCAATGATAATTAGTAATCTGCTTTCAAGTTTCCTTCACAGTTGTAATGAGAAACCAGCAGAAAGCATCAGCTGCCATATGTATAAAGTTTTGGACTTGAACTAAGGAAAATAGGAGCAGGAATTTAGTGTCAAGTGCACTATCTGCACATTTTCATGTTTATGTGCAAACTGAGACACTTAAATTATTTTTCCTACACAATTTTGCTTACTTAATCAAAGCAGTGTGGTCGTCATGCAAAATAACCATATCTCAATAAAAAAAAGGTTTGCATGTAGTAGTAGTAGTAGTAGTAGTAGTAGTAGTAGTAGTAGTAGTGGTTTTCAGTCTGAAGACTGGTTTGATGCAGCTCTTCATGCTGCTCTATCTTGCACAAACTTCTTCATCTCTGAATAACTGCTGCAACTTGGATAATTCTGAATCTGATTACTGTATTCATCGCTTGGTCTCCTTCTACAATTTTTACCCCCTACAGTTCCCTCCAGTCAAGGTTCGCATGATGGAGATATAAAAAAGTGTTATATTGTGTGAAACATGTGATGGTGTGAGGAAAAAGTTTGTAACTTCATCGGACTGCCATATTATGCACATTCCCTCACATTTACTTCCACTCCCTCCCGTGAAAACAGGCATATGTGGATGGTAGTGAACACTGGCAAATTGTCTTTGAATGCTCATTCACTTGTGCTCATGTTTTAATCATGACATTGGCAGCTGCTCAGGAGTGGAGTAGCAAGGAGCTCATGAGTGAGGTGAGTTGTAGCAAAAGGGAGCATGGCAAAGTTTGTTAATTAGTGACCGCAATTAAAACTCCACATAGAAGTACACCTTTCATGACTAGCTTATTTTATCACACTATTTTGATCTTGACTTTCCCCTCTCCCCCACCCCTCTCACACTTCTGACTTTTCCCCTTGCACCCCCTCCCCCCACACCTCTTCCCCCCCCCCCCCTCTACTCTCAGCCTCTCTTGCTTACAAGCATCATAAAATCAGACTTTTCATTTGTTGAGCATGTGGCTAAAAACAACATTGATAAAGTTATTTCATGACCACTCAGAGGAATGAATTATATTTAAAGAAGTTACAAGAGTAGTGCCTCAAATCCCTCTTTGGTGCTGGACATAAGTTACAGGACTAAAAATACTTTCACCCACTATCTGAAATAAAAATAGTATTATTAAGTGTGTAACCTATCAAATACAGTTCCCTACCTCATTCTCTTGCCATTTCAAAACAATGAAACAAATTATGCTAAACTAGATGGGAAGAAAAACATAAGATGAAAATATTATGCTGATAATTTCAATAATGGTTCCAAGATTAAACCTGGGTAGATCCTTTGGTAAATAAGAAAAATTATTAAAATCTTTGATAAGACTAATGAATGGTTTCTTTTAAATCTGTTCCCAAAACTTATTACAAATTCCAGCTTCTGTTTTAATTTTTTAACACAATATTTGGAGCTTATTGCAAACCTTAGTCAGTTTTTTTGATTCATATTGAACCAAGAATTTAAATACGACAATTGTTGGAAAAAATAAATCAGTTTTTATAGTTCCACCATGCAACCATTCAAAAACTACAAGAGGTGTGAAAATAAACTTTGTCACTCTCATTTTAAATCTTTGTAAGAGTGAACAAGTAAAACTTCACAAAACCAGATAACATTGGCTTGGGCATGTCATTCATCTGACATTAAATTATACAAATTCCTAATAAAATTAAACAAGCAATACGCTGACACTATCCCAGCTGAAACTACCCCAGCTTATTCCAGATCTGTTCTGTATAATGTGCATCTCACCTCTTAAATTTTCTAGAATGTCCACCCTTGTCATCATAGTTCTCTAACAAACAGTCTGCATGCTTAGCTGGGTGGTAACGTGCTAGCCTTCCATTCATGTGGGCCTGCGTTCGGTTCCCAGCTGGGTTGGAGATTTTCTTTGCTCATGGACTGGGTGTTGTACTGTCCTCACCATCATTTCATCCTCATCACCGACATGCCAGTCACCCAATGTGGTGACAAATGAAATGAGACTTACACTTGGCAGCCAAACATCCCAAGATGGGGCCTCCGAGCCAACGATGCCATACGCTCATTTCCATTACTAACAAACAGCACTTGATTGTGAACTATTATTACAAGCAGTATAAGCACAGTGGGAAAGTGGTATCATCCATGCCTACACCATGGCACCTGCCACCATACAGCCTCAGGTCACATGTTATAAAGCCCACGGCCAGCCATTCTTAGCACATGTGCAGCACCTGCAAGCTGGACAGTGTAAGCACAGCCCATGCCCATAGCTCTCTCAGTAGTAATGTAGCAACACCTGGCCAGGATACCCACATCAAAGAGCCACATGGTAGCACCTCACCAATCACACTGTCAGACCATAGTAAACTCATCGACACGGGCATGTTCCTACACCACTCGTGGTTTTATAAGTGCATGCAGCACATCAGTCTCATCAGTTTTATAATTGCATGCAGCACACCAGTCTTATGACACTGATGCCAAGATACCACACCATTTGTTTCATGAGCATGGATTTAAACTCCACTTTGGAACTGGACTATTCAGGGATTCTGCTTCACGGCACTCCCACCTAGGTTCCATCCATGGTCTCTGGTGATCATGATCCTGATGGCTGTTCTAACCCAGTTATTGCACTGTGGTGTTATTCTGTTTTTGACTTTCCCTTGTTGTGGAATAAATTTGCCTTGTCACACCTGCTGTTATTTGCTGTTTCCCGTTCATGGACACAACAGGGAAGTCGTATGCTTGCTGTACAACATGACTGTTACATGCTCTTGCCCCATTGCATCCTGTGGCTGCTGGTATGTAACAACAAATATATGAGCAAGCCAAAAGGCTGAGATGACAGCTGCAGGTTCAAACAGCGGTCAGCTGAACGCAGACCTATACAAGCTGGCTGTCAACATGGTGCATTCCCATGGCTGCACTATTTCATGCCAGGCTATGCACCTCTGATGTCATGGGGCTCCCAGTAGTACTGTGCACTAATTCTGCCAGAGCTCACATAGCATATGTTTACTGCCAAGAACTTGATGGTTGCCTACAACCCCAGGCATGGTCACTACCTCATCATCACCATCAACTTCCACGGTCATATGTCCAAGAAAGAAATCGAAGAGCAGATGCTCAACATGCAGAACAAGAACAGCAGCTACTTTGTCAAGTAGATCCCCAACAATACCAAGATCACAGTATGTGACACCCCACCATGTGGTCTCAAGATATCTACCACCTTCATTAGTAACTCCGCTGCCATCCAGAAGCTCTTCAAGTGAGTCTTTGAGCAGTTTATTGTCATATTCTGCAGGAATGCTTTCCTCCACTGGTACACAATTCTTAGTCATGCACTAGTACTCTAGCAATAGTAGTAATAGTAGTAGCTCATTCTCTAGCACAGGTTTCCTGTTCTTACTGATTAATAAAAACTATAAAGTGGTTTCCAAGTGTGTTAGTTAATGTTGTTTACATAGATCTTATTCTACACCACCACTCTAAAAGTGGTCCCCATAGGAACTGTTACATCAATCCCAACATTTCTGCTGCTTCCAAAATGCATCACTGAAGTCTTTCTGTTGGGGTGTTTGATAGCATCTGTTATTCCTCTTTAATCTCCTCCACTGTATCTAGTCTTCACCCCTTCAACATCATTTTTATCTCTGAGATGAGAAAGGAATCACATGAGGCAAAGTACGAAGAGTATGGCCCATGGAGAACAACTGCCATCTTGTCAAAAATTTCTGAATAATGTAGGCCATTTGCAGACATGCTTTGCATGACCAAGTACCCTCTTGTATGCATGCCATTTGTGTGGATGTTTCATTTCATGTCTTCCGTCAAGCTGTCTGACAAGGAAAAATGAACCCTTTATGAAAAATCCTGTAAATATAAAAAAGAAACAAGGACTGAATGTTCCTCATGACTTAATTTTTTCTTTTTTTCTTTTTCCCAAGGTGAAGAACTCTTTCATTCTTACAATTGTTGGTGAGTTTGCCAGTAACACTTACTGAAAGAAAGTTTAGATTATATTCAAGCACTTGATGGGTTTCTTTCAGACTTCAACATGTACCACATCTTACTTCCAGACCTTAGATGGTCTGTCTACTAGCTTGCAGAATCAAATACTTCATTATCTGAACATTCTGATGCGATGTCACTTGATGGCCGATTGGAACAGTCATCATCAGCCCGTCTGCCTGTTTTTGAAATGCTTATACTAGTCATTAGTCTGTGACTGACCTAAAACATTTTCTCTAAAAGCCTGTTAAAACACTGGATGGATTTCTATAACCGTTTTTCCCAAGTTTAAACAAAACTTTACACAGAAAGTTGCTCTTTCAATTCAGCCGTTGCTAAACTGCAGACCTGTGGAAACATGAAAGTTGTAATTTTTAATATTAACATTATTGCCAGAGACAGAAGAAATAAATGGCAGAACAACTTCTCAGATTGACTGGGAAACAAATTAAAGACTTGCATTTATAGCCTGAACTTACCTATATAGCTCTGAACCAGTTGGAAAAATCAAATGGCAGTATTCGAAGCCAGTATACCAGTTCGTACGAAGGCACCAACTAACAGTATAAAAGTCATAATTACTTGAAGCTTCTGATGGAACAACCCTATGTAGTAGACAAGTGGTGACAATTTTTCTCAAAAAATCTTATTAATGCCATGAGTACTTATGTTGTAATTTTGAATGCCAAGAACTGGTTCAAAGAGGACTTCAAAAATCAAAAACAAATTCCAAATACCTCCCAACGTGTTGCAAGCTGTAGTGCCTAATCATATGGAACTGGTACCTTCAGATAAGATCATAAGACAGGAAGTAGAAATTTGAGAAATATGAACATTGCATATTATACAACCATAGCTGCCTCCTGTGGCTACAAGTTTCATGCTGGGGTTGGTCACTTGTGAGATTAGTGACATCTACATAAGTAATATTACCAAGATATTGCTGAAGGGAAAGATATATTTTCATTTCATGAACCAACAGGTACATAGTATTTACTGTCTACTGTTTAACAAAAATATAATTTATTAGAAAATTATTCTAGGGCTATTCGCTGTGCTGGTACTGAAAACGGTTGAAAGCAAGGGGAAACTACAGCCATTATTTTTCCCGAGGGCATGCAGCTTTACTGTATGGTTAATGACGATGGCGTCCTCTTGGGTGAAATATTCCGGAGGTAAAATAGTCCCCCATTCGGATCTCCGGGCGGGGACTACTCAAGAGGACGTCATTATCAGGAGAAAGAAAACTGGTGTTCTATGGATCGGAGTGTGGAATGTCAGATCCCTTAATCGGGCAGGTAGGTTAGAAAATTTAAAAAGGGAAATGGATAAGTTAAAGTTAGATATAGTTGGAATTAGTGAAGTTTGGTGGCAGGAGGAACAAGACTTTTGGTCAGGCGAATACAGGGTTATAAATACAAAGTCAAATAGGGGTAATGCAGGAGTAGGTTTAATAATGAATTAAAAAATAGGAATGCGGGTAAGCTACTACAAACAGCATAGTGAACGCATTATTGTGGCCAAGATAGACACGAAGCCCACGCCTCTTACAGTAGTACAAGTTTATATGCCAACTAGCTCTGCAGATGACGAAGAAATTGAAGAAATGTATGACGAAATAAAAGAAATTATTCAGATAGTGAAGGGAGCCAAAAATTTAATAGTCATGGGTGACTGGAATTCGGTAGTAGGAAAAGGGAGAGAAGGAAACGTAGTAGGTGGATATGGACTGGGGCTAAGACATGAAAGAGGAAGCTGCCTGGTAGAATTTTGCACAGAGCACAACTTAATCATAGCTGACACTTGGTTCAAGAATCATAAAAGAAGGTTGTATACATGGAAGAAGCCTGGAGATACTGGCAGATTTCCGATAGATTATATAATAGTAAGGCAGAGATTTAGGAACCAGGTTTTAAATTGTAAGACATTTCTAGGGGCAGATGTGGACTCTGACCACAATCTATTGGCAATGAACTGTAGATTAAAAGTGAAGAAACTGCAAAAAGGTGGGAATTTAAGAAGATGGGACCTGGATAAACTGACTAAACCAGAATGAGAATTTCACTCTGCAGCAGAGTGTGCGCTGATATGAAACTTCCTGGCAGATTAAAACTGTGTGCCCGACCGAGACTCAAACTCGACACCTTTGCCTTTCGCGGGCAAGTGCTCTACCATCTGAGCTACCGAAGCACGACTCACGCCCGGTACTCACAGCCTTACTTCTGCCAGTATCTCGTCTCCTACCTTCCAAACTTTACAGAAGCTCTCCTGCGAAGCTTGCAGAACCAGCACACCTGAAAGAAAGGATACTGCGGAGACATGGCTTAGCCACAGCCTGAGGGATGTTTCCAGAATGAGAATTTCACTCTGCAGTGGAGTGTGCGCTGATATGAAACTTCCTGGCAGATTAAAACTGTGTGCCTGACCGAGACTCGAACTCGGGACCTTTGCCTTTCGCGGTCAAGTGCTCTACCATCTGAGCTACCGAAGCTTTGAGGGATGAAGTAGTGAAGGCAGCAGAGGATCAAGTACGTAAAAAGACGAGGTCATATCCTTTGTTTCAGGAGTGCTGGTTCTGCAAGTTTCGCAGGAGAGCTTCTGTAAAGTTTGGAAGGTAGGAGACGAGATACTGGCAGAAGTAAGGCTGTGAGTCATGCTTCGGTAGCTCAGATGGTAGAGCACTTGCCCGCGAAAGGCAAAGGTCCCGAGTTCGAGTCTCGGTCGGGCACACAGTTTTAATCTGCCAGGAAGTGACTAAACCAGAGGTTGTACAGAGTTTCAGGGAGAGCGTAAGGGAACAAATGGCAGGAATGGGGGAAAGAAATACAGTAGAAGAAGAATGGGTAGCTTTGAGGGATGAAGTAGTGAAGGCAGCAGAGGATCAAGTAGGTAAAAAGACGAGGGCTAGTAGAAATCCTTGGGTAACAAAGGAATATTGAGTTTAACTGATGAAAGGAGAAAATATAAAAATGCAGTAAATGAAGCAGGCAAAAAGGAATACAAACGTCTCAAAAATGAGATCGACAGGAAGTGCAAAATGGCTAAGCAGGGATGGCTAGAGGATAAATGTAAGGATGTAGAGGCTTATCTCACTAGGGGTGAGATTAATACTGCCTACAGGAAAATTAAAGAGACCTTTGGAGAAAAGAGAACCACTTGTATGAATATTAAGAGCTCAGATGGAAACTCAGTTCTAAGCAAAGAAGGGAAAGCAGAAAGGTAGAAGGAGTATATAGAGGGTCTATACAAGGGCGATGTACTTGAGGACAATATCATGGAAATGGAAGAGGATGTAGATGAAGATGAAATGGGAGATATGATACTGCGTGAAGAGTTTGACAGAGCACTGAAAGACCTAAGTCGAAACAAGACCCTGGGAGTAGACAACATTCCATTAGAATTACTGACGGCTTTGGGAGAGCCAGTCCTGACAAAACTCTACCATCTGGTGAACAAGATGTATGAGACAGGCGAAATACCCTCAGACTTCAAGAAGAATATAATAATTCCAATCCCAAAGAAAGCAGGTGTTGACAGATGTGAAAATTACCAAACTATCAGTTTAATAAGTCACGGCTGCAAAATACTAACACAAATTCTTTACAGACAAATGGAAAAACTAGTAGAAGCCGACCTAGGGGAAGATCAGTTTGGATTCCGTAGAAATATTGGAACATGTGAGGCAATACTGACCTTACGACTTATCTTAGAAGCTAGATTAAGGAAAGGCAAACCTCCGT
Source organism: Schistocerca piceifrons (assembly GCF_021461385.2). Taxonomy (NCBI): domain Eukaryota; kingdom Metazoa; phylum Arthropoda; class Insecta; order Orthoptera; family Acrididae; genus Schistocerca; species Schistocerca piceifrons. The sequence continues at coordinate 474,633,086 of NC_060143.1, read as the reverse complement.
TTCTGTCATTTGTAGTCTTAGAGAAAGCTTTTGACAATGTTGACTGGAATACTCTCTTTCAAATTCTGAAGGTGGCAGGGGTAAAATACAGGGAGTGAAAGGCTATTTACAATTTGTATAGAAACCAAATGGCAGTTATAAGAGTTGAGGGGCATGAAAGGGAAGCAGTGGTTAGGAAGGGAGTGAGACAAGGTTGTAGCCTCTCCCCGATGTTATTCAATCTGTATATTGAGCAAGTAGTGAAGGAAATAAAAGAAAAATTCGGAGTAGGTATTAAAATCCACGGAGAAGAAATAAAAACTTTGAGGTTCGCCGATGACATTGTAATTGTCAGAGACAGCAAAGGACTTGGAAGAGCAGTTGAATGGAATGGATAGTGTCTTGAAAGGAGGATATAAGATGAACATTAACAAAAGCAAAACGAGTATAATGGAATGTAGTCGAATTAAGTTGGGTGATGCTGAGGGTATTAGATTAGGAAATGAGACACTTAAAGTAGTAAAGGAGTTTTGCTATTTGGGGAGCAAAATAACTGATGATGGTCGAAGTAGAGAGGATATAAAATGTAGACTGGCAATGGCAAGGAAAGCGTTTCTGAAGAAGAGAAACTTGTTAACATCAAGTATAGATTTAAGTGTCAGGAAGTCGTTTCTGAAAGTATTTGTATGGAGTGTAGCCATGTATGGAAGTGAAACATGGATGATAAATAGTTTAGACAAGAAGAGAATAGAAGCTTTCGAAATGTGGCGCTACAGAAGAATGCTGAAGATTAGATGGGTAGATCACATAACTAATGAGGAGGTGTTGAATAGGATTGGGGAGAAGAGAGGTTTGTGGCACAACTTGACTAGAAGAAGGGATTGGTTGGTAGGACATGTTCTGAGGCATCAAGGGATCACCAATTTAGTATTGGAGGGCAGCGTAGAGGGTAAAAATCTTAGGGGGAGACCAAGAGATGAATATACCAAGCAGATTCAGAAGGATGTAGGTTGTAGTAGGTACTGGGAGACGAAGAAGCTTGCACAGGATAGAGCAGCATGGAAAGATGCATCAAGCCAGTCTCAGGACTGAAGACCACAACAACAACAACACAATAATAGTATTGCAATTGTTTTGAACTGTAGTGCACATAAATTCATTTACACTGTAGTAACAGTTTTCTATTAGAAATTTTTTGAGACTTTTTTTGAAAATATGTCTATTGTTTATTTCTCTCAAGAAATGAAGAGAGTTTTTCAAGGGCTTTTGGTCCAGCATATGATGGCTTTTTTTTTTATTTCGTGGTGTTGTGTGTAGGCTCATGGAAGAGGTTCCATTTTCTTGTCATGGTTGTGTTGTGTACTGTTATATTTGAATTTTGTCCAACAGAGGAGTTCGTATAGGTATATACTGGGTAATGATAATATTTTGAGAGCTTTAAATGCTGTTTACATGAATCTTTCCATTTAAGGTTGGCTATCATTCTTATGGCTCTTTTCTGTAATTTAAATATTTTATTAATGTTTGTTTTTGAGGTGCCTCCCCACATAGTTATGCCGTAACTTAATGTCATATGAATTAATGCATAGTATATTGTTTTCATAATGCCTGTATCTTCTAGGTAGTTTGTGCAGCACATATAGGTTTGCACTGAGTTTCCCCCTTATATATTCTATGTGCTTATCCCAGTTTACATTTTCATCGATAATTATCCCAAGGAATTTTGTATATTTGGTGTTCTCTGCTACGTACTCATCTATGCATACATTGATATCTTCACTGTGAAAGTTTCGAAGTCTGAAGTTTACACAAAGTGTTTTAGTAATATTGTTGTGCAGGTCTAATGCAGTAAATCTTTGGATGGCATTATTTACTTCTACAATGGCTTTTAGTTCTAGCTTTTCTGTGTCTTTATCTGTAAACAGTAGAGTTGTGCCATCTGCATAGGAACTATACTGCCATACCTAATCATCTTTGGGATGTGATTTGTGTACAGAATGATGAGTACTGGGCCAAGAATGGAGCCTTGTGGCACAGAGAAGTGTAAAATTCTTGCTTTAGATATTATTTTTTCACCAGTAGTTTTTGTAATTTCAGTATATTGGCTCCTGTTTGTCAGGTATGAGAGAATCCAGTCTCCTGCATTTCCCCTTATTCCATATACTCCTAATGTTTCTACTAAAGTTTTTTGGTCTACACAGTCGAATGCCTTTGTTAGATCCATAAATACAAGTTTGTTATGACATTTTCAATGAGATCTATTACTGCATCTATGGTGCATTTATCTTTCTGGAAGCCAAACTGATTCTTGTTGATTATTTCATATTTCACCAGAAAAGCAATGAGTCTCTCTGCATAAGCTCATTCAAATATTTTTGATATGACTAGTGAAAGAGCTATAGGCCTACAATTTTCTGGGTTGTATTCATTCCCCTTTTTATGTATTGGTTTTATCAGTGCTGTCTTTAAGCTCTTTGGAAAAATTCCTTCCAGGAATGATGAATTGATTATTTGTGTAAGAGGTTTCTTGAGTTCCTGCATACAGTGTTTAATTTCTATACTTGATATTCCATCAACTCTACATGACTTTGTTTGTTTTAGGTTTTTTTATTATCTTTAATGTTTCTTTTTCTGACACGGGGAAAAGTGCCATTGTTTTTCCCTGGGGATTAATAAATGTTTTACAGGTGTTATTGAGTTTTTTTATTATTTGTTCTTTCTTTTAGTTTTTGGCCTACAGTAATTGGAGAGATTTATGACTTTATCCTGTTCAGTTACAGTTTTTTTGCTGATCATGAACTGTATCCTGCTGTGTTTCTGTGAATTGGAGGTTTTGCGATTTGTATTTGTAATAGACCAACAGGCCTTGCTTTTATTTATGTACTTTTTTGCTTCTAGTCGTTTAACTGCTTGCAGTACTTTAGCATACATCCTTTTATATTTTCTGTAGTACTCTTTAAAGTTTTCATCAGTGCTTGTTTTATACATTCTGTGCATATTTTTATCTTGTTCCTAGAGACCGAAATGCCTTTTGTTACCCATTTGTTGTTTTTACTTGTGGTTTTGGCTTTAGTTTTTATTACTGGGCATGTAATATTGAGATGGTAGAAAAGTGTGTCAATAAAATGAGTCACTTTATGATCCACTGATGGAGAGTCTTTTTCCAGTATTTCCCATCCTTCTTTTTCAAGGGTTGTTAAGTTTTGTTCATTTGCGCTTCTTTTTTCCCATATTTTTTGTGTCTTTTCATTTGTGGTGATATGATTTTGACATATCATGGTCTGATAGGGCCGTTTCTATAACTTCACTTTTGTACTGAAAGTGCCTTAAATTTGTGGAGATGTGATCTATTTGAGTACAGGAGTTTGCAGTTATATGTGTTGGAGTAGGTATTGCATTGTATAAGCTATATGTTTTCATTGTGTTTAGGAGCTCCCTACTGTCATTTATGTCTTGCAATGTGTTTATGTTTAGGTCACCTAGTAGTACAAGTGCACAGTTCTTGCTTATGTAAGAGCTCTCCTATGTTTTCAACGAATGTTTCTATGCACCCATTTGGTGGTCTGTAGATGTTTAAGATGTACAGTGAGGAATTACTTATAACTATTTTTTGGCCTGTTACTTTGACAACATTTTCAATGTTATACTTTTTACATAAGTCAAGGCTGTTCATATGGTTCCTGCTTACATTGTTATGGTTTAGTGTAGCAGCTCCACCTCTCTTACTATACCTCCTGCATGAATTAGCTGTTACATTGTAATATGCAACAGTAAGATTTAGACCATGTTCATTTAGCATTATTTCTAGTTGGGTTACCATATTTTTAAGTATTGTATAGTCTGGTGCATTAGTTTTATAACTGAATATCCTGATACTATGTTTGTATTTGTCCTATATTATTTTTTGTTATCACTGTTTTTGTGGATATCAGATTTCCTGATTTTTCATCCCCACTATACAATGTTAGTTTCCCTTGTTTCTAATGATTTTACAAACATCTGCATACATTCTGCTGAATGTTACTGAACCTAATCTATTTAAATATGTGCCATCCTTTCCCAGACAATTTTCACATAGGAATTTGTTTGGGTCTATGAAGATAGTACCAACATAATCACACTCTTCTTTGATGGCACTGTTTATTTTGGATATGTATTTGTCATTCACTGACCCCCTTTTTATGATTCCAATAAGTATGAGCCTGAATCCTTACAGTTGTATTTCAGTATTTTTGCTTTCATTGGGAATGCTTTGTTACATCCAGTCCCTCCCTGTTCCCACTCCAGCAATACACAGCTGTCATTTCACCACCACACCCAGTCTTTTAATTTCTTTTTATTTCTTTCCATTCCTCCCCCCTCCGCACCTTCTCTCCTGCCCTCTGTCTAAACTGCAACACTTCACTCTCCACCACTCCCACCATACTATCCCTCCCCATCCCCGCCCCAGCCTCCTCCTAACCTCCACCCAGTCGCCACTCCCATCATACACTGGTGCTGCTGCTCGCAGTGTAGTTTCAGCTCTCTGAGACTGCAGATATGTGTGCAAGTTGCGTTTGCGTGAGTGTGTGTGTGTGTGAGTGTGTGTATGTGTTTCTAATGCTGACAAAGGCCTTAATGGCTGAAAGCTATAATTGTGTGAATCTTTTTGTTATGTCTATCGCGACTCAGCATCTCTGCTATATGGTGAGTAGCAACTTTCCTTCTCTGGTATTGTTACATTACATCCTGGATTTTCCATTGTTTGACATGGACACAAGGAATATTGTGTACCAATGTTATTTCCAGTCAGTTATAAGGTATGGTATTGTCCTTTGGAGTAAGCCAGGCAACATGTGGCACATACTGGAACTTCAGATAAGAATCATTAGAAATGTGTGCTGTATGTCCAACGAAGAAAATGTCACCCATTACTTAAAAATCTGCAATTTTTAAGTTCCCTCCTATATATCTTTTACACAGCAATTTAGGATTACTTAACAAAAATTGTTTTGATCACTTGTACAATACAAGAAATAAAGATAATTTTATGCTCACTGCTCACTGTTTAAACTAAAAGGCAAGGGCATTCTGAAAATGAACCTAGTATTGAAGTACTGAGGAATGATGAGTTGCATTTGAGTGTCTTGTAGGCTGTGGGTACTGCAACAATGAATACCACAGTAGGCAGTGCAGTTGAAGAGGAATGGACAACTCCCATAAGGGGGAGGGGGTGGCATACAAACAATTGTCAAGACAACTGAGAAGAAACCACGCAAAATGAAAAATAATTTATTGGTCAACAAAAGCACAAAAATGTGCAGGGAAAGACTGGAATACAGCAGTCACTCAGGAATGAAATTAATAAATAGGAAGTGCAGGGAAGCCAAGATGAAGTGGCTGCAAAAATCAAAACAACCTTCAGTGATGTTCAGTGCAAGGATATCAACATTAAGAGCCCAATCTGAATTCCCCTGTTAAACACAGAGGAGGGAGCAAATGGGTGGAAAGTGTACACTGAAGGCCTCTATGAGTGGGAGGACTTACTTGATGATGTGATACAACAAGAAAAGGGAGTAAATATGGAAGTCATGGGGGATCCAGTATTAGTCAGTCCAGCAAAGCTTTGGCATACTTGTGATCAAATAAGGCAAAAAAGACAGATAATAATCTCCAGTAATTTCTAAAATCATTGGCGGAAATGGCAGCCAAGCAGCTATTCAAGTTGGTATGTAGACTCTGAGACTGGAGACATGCCACCAGACTTATGAAACAATACCATCCACACAATCCTGAAGACAGCAAAGGGCAGATAAGTGTGAGAACCATCACAAAATCATCTTAACATCTCATGCATCCATGTTCCTGACAACAATACATACAAAAGAACAAGGAAGGAAGTTGAGTATAATTTAGGTGATGATCAATATGGTTTTTGGAAAGATAAGGGCACCAGAGATGCAGTTTTGATGTTGCAGTTGATGATGGAAACTTGACTTGCGAACAATCAAGACATGTTCAAAGGATTTGTTGCCCTCATAAAAGTTTTCTACAGTGTAAAATAGTCCAAGATGTTTGAAATTGTCAGGAAAATAGGCATAAGCTACAATGAAAGGTGGATAACATACAGTATGTACAAAACCATGAGAGAACAATAAGATATGAAGACCTAGAATGAAGCATTGAAATTAAAGAGAGTGTAAGACAGAGATGCAGCCTTTGGCCCATACTGTTCAAACAGTGCACCAAAGAAGCAATGACAGAAATAAAAATAAAAAATAAAAAATAAAAATAAAAATAAAAAAACCAGAAATAATGAGCAGCAGAAATGAAAATAGCAAGAAACAAGGAACTTAATACCAAATTGCGGATCACTAAGCAGACAAAGTGAAGAATTCTGCTACCTCGAAAGCAGATTAGCACAAGCAATGAAGGCATTTCTGGCCAAAATGAAATCTGTCAACCACAGCTCTATCTTTGAGGATGGAATTTCAGAAACAGTATGTTGGGAACACACTGTTGTGGACTGTGGGGAAACCACAATCAAGAGAACTGGAGTATTTGAGATGTGGTGCTATAGAAGAATGTTGAAAATTAGGTGAACTGATAATGAATGAGGAGGTTCTCTGCAGAATTGGTGAAGGAAACATTTGGAAAAAACTGACAAGAAGAATGGATATGGCAATAGGACACGTATTAAGACATGAAGGAATAACTTTCATAGTACTGATGGGAACTGTAAAGGCTAAAAACTGTAGGGGAAGATGGAGATTCAAACACGTCCAACAAATAATTGAGAATATAGGGTGAAAGTGCTAGTCTGAGGTGAAGAGTTTGGCACAGGTGTGGAATTCCATAGCAGGCTGCATCAAACGAGTCAGTAGCGCGTTGACTTCAAAATATACTGGTGATGAGCCAAACAGAATGATGATGGTGAAATGAATACTACATACATTTATAGTATGGAAGAAAATGGACTGTGGAACAAGGAAATTAACTAAATAATGGACTGTTTTCTCTGTTTGACAGAAAAATAAAAAAATTCTTTTATACATTAAAAACAGGCGATGAAACTCAAATTTACTTGTAAACCACTTGAACTTTTGTTAATCTAATCCAATAGTGGTAAATTTAAGGGATTCACATACACTATAAAATATAAGAACTAGATATTTCACTAATTCTACAATTTAGTACACTCAAATAAGTTTTATAGTTTATCCAAAATTAAACTTAGGACAGTTTTATTACACTGATGTCAGAATATTATTCACATTTAATTTACAACATGATCAAATAAGCTTCATATCCAGTTTATTTTTTATCTGTACTTACAACTTAAATAACGTAATTGGATAGATAAAAACAATTTACCCACCAAGTGGCAGCAGGAGTACACACACATAAAAAGATTTTACTGTTTTTTATATGTGTGCACATTCTCCTGCTGCTTCTGCTGCTGCTGCTGCTGCTTGGTGGGTAAATTTTTTTATCCATCCAATTACATTATACTGTCAAAAATTGCTTATAACTTAAATGATATTTAAACCAAATACACATGTGTAGCAAAGTGAAATACATATGTAAATTGCACCTGCATCCAAATGGTGTTGGTTCAAGAATATTCCAGAGGTTTCTTAATTATTAATCATTGTCATCATCATTATTACTATTATTGTTATTATTATTAAAGAAATATTTACAAAATAACAAAATTAATGTGCAGTACAAATGAATGACTTTTGTTAATGATTACTGTCTTTGATGCATGATCCTTGAAGTCTGTTGCTTGGCAGGGAATAGCAATGTTGTGTAGAGCATGCTCATTTATGGTGGTGTTTGTGGAACTCGTATTGACTGGATGTGATTAGAAGAAATTGCAAATAAAGTATGGGAAAGTTAAATGAATGGCCTGTTACATTTCATGTAATAACATACACCATGAAACTTGGAACTGAAATCTATTTTGCAACCAGGATCATCTCCCTGGAAAGGCCATGTCAACAATAAAACCAAGTAGTAAATGAACAACTAACACCACAGTGAAAATTTTAATCTTACAAATGAACTTAAAATGATGGATATTCCAATATTTATCTCTCTCTTATTCTCGAGGTCATGAGAAAATATCAACCAAATAATACACAGGAAAAAACACGAGGTTTTCTATCCAAAAAACAAACAAAACAAAAATATTTTATTTGTAAAATTGTAATTTTTGTCAAAGACACTGTAGCCAAATCATAGTTACAGTTGCCACAGCCATCCATAAAATGAAATACTGCAACTTGGACAAAGCCAAGAACTAATTTTTTGTCCAGCATGTGGATCATTTTGCTGGTGACTCCACAACTGTAGTAATGGTTTTGAAGTAAATATCCACACCAATTGCACTTTTCTGTTAATTTAAAACCAAGCACTGGTACCTGTACTCCCTCATGACACTTGACATATACCAATATATAATGGTAGTGGGACCCAAAACTAGTCATGGTTTTAAAAGAATTGAAAATTGTAATCTGTGTGGACAGTTTCTTCAAAGTCAAGGATATTAAAGAAAATAATTTGGAATCTTAAATCGATTACAGTGCACTTACAGTGTCAGTGGCTTTCTTCTGCATGCTTCTCTTTGCACTTCGCTTCTGCTGGTCATACCCAACTGAATGATACTAAACTGCAGGTAATGACTTGCTTTGGTGGAAGGTACAATTTGGTTACCTTTGTCTTCTACAGGGAGACTGATGATTATTGATCTCACTATTGTGGATTATATAAAGTTGGTTTCTGTATGTATTTCTTGTTTTGTATGTTTCTTGGAATATTGTTTCATATTCTGATGTTATAATTTGGTTGTGACATGGTGAAGTCAATGAATGCAACTGGGAGAAAATGGCTATGGTAACTGACTGCTGTGCAGCATAGCACAAAGTCTAGGTTAGGTTGTGTGGATTTGAGGTGGTCAAGCCAATGGACATGAGCGTAAGAAAACTGCTTGTGGTGGTGGACTGATCTCTAACATAGCCTAGGGTATATGTTAGGTTGAAATGTTAGTTTGGTCATGAGTTGACAAAGCCAATGAATGTGACTGGGGGAAAACAGGATATGGCAGCGGGCAGATCTGTAGTGTAGCCCAGTGATTGTTTCCAAAATTTTGTGGGGCATTTTCAAAATGTCGCAGTTTTTGTGGTTGTGGTGGAACGGTGGAATCAGTGAGGAAGTAGTCTTGATAAACACCATTATGATGTGAAACGTAAATATGAAATTATGTGGTGAAATAAAGAAATATATTGTGCAGAATGTTGCCACATAAAATATTGTTTTCTGTCAAATTTAAACAATTTTACAGAACACTCTATTTTATGACAACATTCTGCACAATATATTCCTTTATTTCACCACATAATTTCATATTTACACTTCACATCATGATGATGTTTGCCAACACTACTTTCTCATTGATTCCACCATTGTGTCTCATCATCTGATTCATCGTTTGTTGCATTCACTTCCCATCATTCACTGCACACATGGTTACAAATGCAGCATGCAACACAAATGCTGTCGACACCATCAATGCTCTTTTATGATTCCATCAAACTACCAGAAGCCCAACAAATAAAAAAGTTGAACTTCTTATTTCCATTCAGGAAAATGCAAAAGGTTGGAACACCAAAAATGCAGATAAAATACCTCTGCACCATCCAAAATTTTTCAGCATTTAATACCCATTGATAGATTGTACTGCACTGCTAATTCTGAATCTGTAAGCTTTATTACAGAAACTATAGTTAATATATGATAGATGTAATAGTGTATGTATTTCTGACTGTGTATAATTGATTGTAATTATAATGTAAACATTGAGAATTGCTGGGTAATAGCCAAGGGAACTTTATTTTAATGTATTGACAGCAACAATGAAATGGCAGTAGACATTCCATTGTTAATCTTTGCACATGACAATTTACAAACCACCAGCAGACAGTTTGTATTCTGTGTACTACTTTGCACACAACGGTAAGGAGAGGTGGGCTACAGAGTGGTGCAGCAGCTGCCTTTGTAGTGATGCTGACAGAAGGAAAAATGATTACTTAACATGTAAGTACACCAAACAGAAGTTATACCTAACTTGTAACTTTCTACAAGAATTGCATAGAAAGTTTACAAAAGACCAAACAGCAATTAAGTCTACCTGTTACAAGAAGCAAACTGTAGCATCGTGCAGTGTGAGGCTCCTGCTAGTAATGCACAAGTGAACTCTTGAAGTCTAACTAAGACAGAAGACTGTGAGTGAGACTGGGCCATGTAGGCTGCCACTAGCCATCTATATTGCAACAGCAGAGGGCACTGATAATTGGGGCCACTGAAGGTGTGACTGAGTGGGCGTGGTCATTGGATCGACCGGTCTCCCACAACCACTATCGGCATCTGTCAACTGTGCATTTCTTTTGCCAACTGTGAGATGCTGGTGAGGTTGGTACCAATCTATGATAGCACAATATTAAGCTTCTTAAAGTATCTAGGAACAGGTTAGGTTATGCAGACTTAATTGGAAAATAATTGTTTTTCAAGACATTAACTATGATTTTCTGCCATACAGTGCTGACAGAAGGCATCTAGAGTTGCTGGTAACCAACTTTGGATTACTTTCACTGTAAAATCCCCTATGAGGACCAAAGGGCATAGTGCAGCATCTACTGACAACTTGCTTTTAGACTCAATAACCTGCAGTTATTTAGCTGTATGCCAATAGTCAATGGTTTATGTGACTATGATAATCAAATGTTAACAATAAATTCTACTGACAGTTAAGCACAGATCATAGAAGAAAAATACTGTAGCATAGAATCATAAACAAATTATGACTGTGTTAAGAGAGAAATCATGGGAAGAACACTGTGGATAACTTTATAAAGCAGAGTGTGTTAATCTATTTCTTCCCACTATTGAGCAGAGACAACACAGAGTTGAGCATGTTACCATACCCTTGAGGGGGACAGACCTTATTCTGAACTGTTAATTCAAATTTTGATTGGAAGATTGGGAAGAATCAGGAGGCAATGCCTGTTCAGTAAATTGCTAATATTTTGTCAGTGCTTTACTTTCTATGCAGTTCTCATTAGTTTTAAACAACATACCTGTGTTTTTACCTTACCCTTGAGGGGGACAGATCTTATTCTGAACTGTTAATTGAAATTTTGATTGGAAGATTTGGAAGAATCAGGAGGCAATGCCTGTTCAGTAAATTGCTAATATTTTGTCAGTGCTTTACTTTCTATGCAGTTCTCATTAGTTTTAAACAATATACCTGTGTTGTTATGTTTTTCCACACATCTATCAACATCTTATGTTTGTTCAACCTGTTATCCTGATGCTCCCTTATTTTCTACAGAATAATTAATCTAGTCATGGTCATTTATTGGAACAAAAGCCCATTCCTTCAAGTGGGAGATGTTACCAATTGCCAAATTGTCAGTTTTAACAGATAACTATAGTTGTCATTTAATTGAGCTCTTGGGGGCACAGCCAGCTGCGGTGGCCGAGCGGTTCTAGGCGCTTTAGTCCAGCACCGCATGACCACTACGGTTGCAGGTTCGAATCCTGCCTTGGGCATGAATGTGTGTGATGTTCTTAGGTTAGCTAGGTTTAAGTAGTTCTAAGTTCTAGGGGACTGATGACCTCAGAAGTTACGTTCCACAGTGCTCAGAGCCATCTGCACCAATTTTTTCTTAGGGACACATGGTGCAAGTCATGGATAACAGAAAGCAACACAATCTCCAGCATCAGAAAGAGGAAAGTGTACATGGAAGCAAAGAGCAACCATGATATACAGTTTCTAACAAACTAAAAAAGATTATATCTAAAAACAAAGATGCTGTAACTTACCAAATGAAAGCTTTGGTATGTTGATAGAGACAAAAAAACACATAAACACACACAAATTTCAAGCTTTCACAACCCAAGGTTGCTTCATCAGGAAAGAGGGAAGGAGAGGTAAAGATGAAAGGATGTGGGTTTTAAGGGAGAGGGTAAGGAGTCACTCCAATCCCGGGAGTGGAAAGACTTACCTTAGGGGGAAGAAAGGACAGGTATACACTTGCACACACACACATATGCATCTGCACATATACAGACACAGGCAGACATGTGTAAATGCAAAGAGATTTGGCAGAGATGTCAGTCAAAGCAGAAGTACAGAGGCAACACTGTGCCAAGATGCATTGGCCATGCACCAGGGCATGTTTAGCCACAGGGTGATCCTCATTACCAACAAACACTGTCTACCTGTGTCCGTTCATGTGAATGGACAGTTTGTTGCTGGTCATTCCCACATAGAAGGCTTCACAGTGTAGGCATATCAATTGGTAAATCACGTGGGTGTTTCACACGTGGCTCTGCCTTTGATCGTGTACACCTTCCGGGTTACAGGACTGGAGTAGGTGGTGGTGGGAGGGTGCATGGGACAGGTCTTAAACCGGGGGCAGTTACAAGGGTAGGAGCTGGAGGGTAGGGAAGGTGGTTTGGGGATTTCATAGGGATGAACCAAGAGGTTACAAAGGTTAGGTGGATGGCGGAAAGACACTCTTGGTGGAGTGGGGAGGATTTCATGAAGGATGGATCTCATTTGAGGGCAGGATTTGAGGAAGTCGTATCCCTGCTGGAGTGCCACATTCAGAGTCTGATCCAGTCCCGGAAAGTATCCTGTCACAAGTGGGGCACTTTTGGGGTTCTTCTGTGGGAGGTTCTGGGTTTGAGGGGATGAGGAAGTGGCTCTAGCTCTTTGCTTCTGTACCAGTTCGGGAGGGTAGTTGCGGGATACGAAAGCTGTTTTCAGGTTATTGGTGTAATGGTTCAGGGATTCAGGACTGGAGCAGATTCGTTTGCCACAAAGACCTAAGCTGTAGGGAAGCGACCATTTGATATGGAATGGGTGGCAGCTGTCATAATGAAGGCACTGTTGCTTGTTGGTGGGTTTTATGTGGACGGATGTGTGAAGCTGGCCATTGGACAGATGGGGGTCAACATCGAGGAAAGTGGCATGGGATTTGGAGTAGGACCAGGTGAATCTGATGGAACCAAAGGAGATGAGGTTGGAGAGGAAATTCTGAAGTTCTTCTTCACTGTGAGTCCAGATCATGAAGATGTCATCAGTAAATCTGTACCAAACTTTGAATTGGCAGGCTTGGGTAACCAAGAAGGCTTCCTCTAAGCGACCCATAAATAGGTTTGCGTACGAGAGAGCCATCCTGGTACCCATGGCTGTTCGCTTTAATTGTTGGTATGTCTGGCCTTCAAAAGTGAAGAAGTTGTGGGTTTGTATGAAGCTGGCTAAGGTAATGAGGAAAGAGGTTTTAGGTAGGGTAGCAGGTGATCGGCGTGAAAGGTAGTGCTCCATCGCAGTGAGGCCCTGGATGTGCGGGATATTTATGTATAAGGAAGTGGCATCAATGGTTACAAGGATGGTTTCTGGGGGTAACAGATTGGGTAAGGATTCCAGGCATTCGAGAAAGTGGTTGGTGTCTTTGATGAAGGATGGGAGACTGCATGTAATGGGTTGAAGGTGTTGATCTACGTAGGCAGAGATATGTTCTGTGGGGGCTTGGTAACCAGCTACAATGGGGTGGCCGGGATGACTGGATTTGTGAATTTTAGGAAGTAGGTAGAAGGTAGGGGTGCGGGGTGTTGGTGGGGTCAGGAGGTTGATGGAGTCAGGTGAAAGGTTTTGTAGGGGGCCTAAGGTTCTGAGGATTCCTTGAAGCTCCGCCTGGACATCAGGAATGGTATTACCCTGGCAAACTTCGTATGTAGTGTTGTCTGAAAGCTGATGCAGTCCCTCAGCCACATACTCCCAACGATCAAGTACCACGGTTGTGGAACCCTTGTCAGCCGGAAGAATGACGATGGATCGGTCAGCCTTCAGATCACGGATAGCCTGTGCTTCAGCTGTGGTGATGTTGGGAATAGGATTAAGGTTTTTCAAGAAGGATTGAGAGGCAAGGCTTGAAGTGAGAAATTCCTGGAAGGTTTGGAGAGGGTGATTTTGAGGAAGAGGAGGTTGGTCACGCAGGCAGACAGTGTTTGTTGGTAATGAGGATCACCCTGTGGCTAAACATGCCTTGGTGCATGGCCAGCACATCTTGGCACAGTGTTACACTGTCCAGGTTACCTGGATACTTCCCACTGGCACCAACCTATCAGAACTCCGGAGATGGGAACTTGCCCTTCAATATATCCTCTCTTCCCGTTACCCACCAGGCATCAACCTCTGCTAATTTCACGTTGCCGCCGCTCGTACCTCACCTGTCATACAACAACATCTTTGCCTCTGTACTTCCACTTCGACTGACATCTCTGCCCAACCTCTTCGCATTTACATATGTCTGCCTGTGTCTGTATATGTGCGTATGGATATGTGTGTGTGTGTGTGTGTGTGTGTGTGTGCAAGTCTATACCTGTCCTTTTTTCCCCCTAAGGTAAGTCTTTCCGCTCCCGGGATTGGAATGACTCCTTACCCTCTTCCTTAAAACCCACATACTTTCATCTTTCCCTCTCCTTCCCTCTTTCCTGATGAAGCAACCTTGGGTTGTGAAAGCTTGAAATTTGTGTATGTGTTTGTGTGTTTTTTATTGTCTCTATCAACATACCAAAGCTTTCATTTGGGAAGTTACAGCATCTTTGTTTTTAGATATATTTTTCCCACGTGGAATGTTTCTCTCTGTTATATTCAAACTACAAAAGATTGTTTGACAGAGCAATTAAACAGGAAAAACAAGTGGTACACAGTAAATTCATCTCAAATGCCATAAACAAATCAAGAGCTTTATAACAGATTGTCAAGGCTGACATTTATGGGGAAACTACTACAAACTCCAAACACACCTGTGAAGAATACAACAGGTACTTTATAACTTCAAATAAAATGGATAACTTCTCTCTTCCTTATGCAGTTTCTAATAGGGATCCTAAAATGATATGAAGAATTTAAATTTAATCATGTAGCCTGTCATGAAGTAGCTAGCATTATAAAATTCTTACAAAAAATCTTAAACCTGTGGCTAGTGTTGAAAGCCACTGAATAAACCAATCATTTTATGAAAGCTATTTTTTCAATGTCCTGAAAAATGTGGAAGTGTGACCTATCCACAAAAGAGACAGGCAAGATGAGATAGGGATTTTCCACCCAGTACCAATATTATCCATTTCTTCTAAAATATTTGAACGACCAGTGTTTAATCTGTCATAAAAGAACATAACATTATTCTGAATAATCAGTGTGGACTGAGGAAGGGGCAAAGTATTGTGCACATTGTTAATGAACAAATCACTAAAATAAGTGAATTCTTTGATAACAAGCTGTGCATATCTGGTATATTTTGTAACTTCACTAAACCAGCTGACATGGTAAACCATAAGCTGCTGCTTCAAAAAGTGGCTGTTTATGGTTTCCATGGAAAATATTTAACCTGATTCTCATCCTCAGAAACAGAAAGTAGGTATACAACAAAAATGTGAGAGAGCCTGTTCTAATTGGAAGAAGATACAAGTAGCCACACCCCAGGAGTCCACATTTGACCTATTACTGTTCCTGTATTACATAAACAGCATGTCATGTAAGATAACCTCAGAAACTATTCTGTATGCTGACAACTCAGTACAGTAGTTTGCTCTAGAAACAATGAAGAACTAGCACAGAATACAAAACAAACTCTTGAAGACCTTGAAACTTCAATAAATAATAACACTATGAAGCTGAATCTTACAAAAATACAAACTGTGCATTTCAGGACCAAACTATCAGCTTAATATATATCATAGTAAAATTATGAATACAATTACTGATCATCACAGACTTTGTTAAATTTCTTCGAGTTACTATAAACAAAATCTTGTTGTGGAATGACCGTGTGGATTGTGTACTGATGCAATTAAGCAGTATTTTTTATGGAATGAGAGTTCTAGTTACAGTAACTGACATGGCTGTTAAGAAAAAATGTTATCATAGATATTTTAAATCAGTCTTTGGGGGTATTGCAAAAGCAAACATCCTCAGAGTGTTCAACCTATTGAAAAATCATCAGAGCTATCAATGAGCATTCCTGCAAACAATTACCCAAAAGCCTTGACCCAATGACAATTCCTTATATGTTTGCATGTAAAATACCCTCTCTTTGCATTTTTAAAAAAACCCACAACTTTTCATAGGAAAGTATTTTACACATGTTTACGAAACAAGGCAGAGATCAGACTACATATTGTTTTAACAGATCTAGCTTGTTTAAAAAAACGTCTTATAAATAGTTTTGAAGTTTAGCAGTAGGATGTGGTCCAAGTTGAATGACCAAAAGTTAGCAACTACAGAAGCAAACACTGAAAAATGCATGTGAAGGAAATGTTATTACACTGTGTAAGGTTTAACAAAAGAGTAAGACAAGTAGCAGATAGCAATTTATTTATTTCTCTACTTTTTCATTATAATCTCTGTGTATGTGTGTGTTCTGTTTTAATGGAGGTATGTGTTCTTTTTAAATAAGCCTATATTTATAACATGTATATGTTGTTTTTATATATTCATAAGTAGGCATACAACTGTTTTCATTGATAAGTCACCAATGTTTCCATCAAATGATTGAATATGATGCGTTATGTGACAATAAAGATTCCATTATACTATATTCTACAGTTACAGGTTGGGAGTATATCTGCTACAAACAATCAGTGATGTGCATAGAAGCATTTGGTTCTGCATAAGGAACACATCCCTGGTGCCTACAAAAGTGCAGTGGTAAATAACTGCCAACAATTTCTTACTGAAAGCAAATTTTCCATGCTGTGTTGGAGCTATTACTAGAAAACATATTTGAATTGTGAATCCATCAAATTTGATGTATTTCAACTACAAAGAATATTAATCTGTAGTGTTGATGGTAGCAGATACAGATTACCAGTTCAAAGTCAGATATTAATGTAGAAGAGTGTTGTTGTTGTTGTTGTGGTCTTCAGTCCTGAGACTGGTTTGATGCAGCTCTCCATGCTACTCTATCCTGTGCAAGCTTTTTCATCTCCCAGTACCTACTGCAGCCTACATCCTTCCGGATCTGCTTAGTGTATTCATCTCTTGGTCTCCCTCTACGATTTTTACCCTCCATGCTGCCCTCCAATACTAAATTGGTGATCCCTTGATGCCTCAGAACATGTCCTACCAACCGATCCCTTCTTCTGGTCAAGTTGTGCCACAAACTTCTCTTCTCCCCAATCCTATTCAATACTTCCTCATTAGTTATGTGATCTACCCACCTTATCTTCAGCATTCTTCTGTAGCATCACATTTCGAAAGCTTCTATTCTCTTCTTGTCCAAACTATTTATCGTCCATGTTTCACTTCCATACATGGCTACACTCCATACGAATACTTTCAGAAATGACTTCCTGACACTTAAATCAATACTGGATGTTAACAAATTTCTCTTCTTCAGAAACGCTTTCCTTGCCATTGCCAGCCTACATTTTATATCCTCTCTACTTCGACCATCATCAGTTATTTTGCTCCCAAAATAGCAAAACTCTTTTACTACTTTAAGTGCCTCATTTCCTAATCTAATTCCCTCAGCATCACCCGACTTAATTAGACTACATTCCATTATCCTTGTTTTGCTTTTGTTGATGTTCATCTTATATCCTCCTTTCAAGACACTGTCCATTCCCTTCAACTGCTCTTCCAAGTCCTTTGCTGTCTCTGACAGAATTACAATGTCATCGGCGAACCTCAAAGTTTTTATTTCTTCTCCATGAATTTTAATACCTACTCCGAATTTTTCTTTTGTTTCCTTTACTGCTTGCTCAATATACAGATTGAACAACATCGGGGAGAGGCTCCAACCCTGTCTTACTCCCTTCCCAACCACTGCTTCCCTTTCATGTCCCTCGACTCTTATAACTGCCATCTGGTTTCTGTACAAATTGTAAATAGCCTTTCGCTCCCTGTATTTTACCCCTGCCACCATTAGAATTTGAAAGAGAGTATTCCAGTCAACATTGTCAAAAGCTTTCTCTAAGTCTACAAATGCTAGAAACGTAGGTTTGCCTTTCCTTAATCTTTCTTCTAAGATAAGTCATAAGGTCAGTATTGCCTCACGTGTTCCAGTGTTTCTACGGAATCCAAACTGATCTTCTCCGAGGTTGGCTTCTACTAGTTTTTCCATTCGTCTGTAAAGAATTCGTGTTAGTATTTTGCAGCTGTGACTTATTAAGCTGATAGTTCGGTAATTTTCACATCTGTCAACACCTGCTTTCTTTGGGATTGGAATTATTATATTCTTCTTGAAGTCTGAGGGTATTTCGCCTGTTTCATACATCTTGCTCACCAGACGGTAGAGTTTTGTCAGGACTGGCTCTCCCGCGGCCGTCAGTAGTTCCAATGGAATATTGTCTACTCCGGGGGCCTTGTTTCGACTCAGGTCTTTCAGTGCTCTGTCAAACTCTTCACGCAGTATCATATCTCCCATTTCATCTTCATCTACATCCTCTTCCATTTCCATAATATTGTCCTCAAGTACATCGCCCTTGTATAGACCCTCTATATACTCCTTCCACCTTTCTGCTTTCCCTTCTTTGCTTAGAACTGGGTTTCCATCTGAGCTCTTGATATTCATACAAGTGGTTCTCTTCTCTCCAAAGGTCTCTTTAATTTTCCTGTAGGCAGTATCTATCTTACCCCTAGTGAGATAGGCCTCTACATCCTTACATTTGTCCTCTAGCCATCCCTGCTTAGCCATTTTGCACTTCCTGTCGATCTCATTTTTGAGACATTTGTATTCCTTTTTGCCAGTTTCACTTACTGCATTTTTATATTTTCTCCTTTCATCAATTAAATTCAATATTTCTTCTGTTACCCAAGGATTTCTACTAGCCCTCGTCTTTTTACCTACTTGATCCTCTGCTGCCTTCACTACTTCATCCCTCAAAGCTACCCATTCTTCTTCTACTGTATTTATTTCCCCCATTCCTGTCAATTGCTCCCTTATGCTCTCCCTGAATCTCTGTACAACCTCTGGTTCTTTTAGTTTATCCAGGTCCCATCTCCTTAAATTCCCACCTTTTTGCAGTTTCTTCAGTTTTAATCTACAGGTCATAACCAATAGATTGTGGTCAGAGTCCACATCTGCCCCTGGAAATGTCTTACAATTTAAAACCTGGTTCCTAAATCTCTGTCTTACCATTATATAATCTATCTGATACCTTTTAGTATCTCCAGGGTTCTTCCATGTATACAACCTTCTTTCATGATTCTTAAACCAAGTGTTAGTTATGATTATGTTGTGCTCTGTGCAAAATTCTACCAGACGGCTTCCTCTTTCATTTCTGTCCCCCAATCCATATTCACCTACTATGTTTCCTTCTCTCCCTTTTCCTACACTCGAATTCCAGTCACCCATGACTATTAAATTTTTGTCTCCCTTCACAATCTGAATAATTTCTTTTATTTCATCATACATTTCTTCAATTTCTTCGTCATCTGCAGAGCTAGTTGGCATATAAACTTGTACTAGTGTAGTAGGTGTGGGCTTCGTATCTATCTTGGCCACAATAATGCGTTCACTATGCTGTTTGTAGTAGCTTACCCGCATTCCTATTTTCCTATTCATTATTAAACCTACTCCTGCATTACACCTATTTGATTTTGTGTTTATAACCCTGTAGTCACCTGACCAGAAGTCTTGTTCCTCCTGCCACCGAACTTCACTAATTCTCACTATATCTAACTTCAACCTATCCATTTCCCTTTTTAAATTTTCTAACCTACCTGCCCGATTAAGGGATCTGACATTCCACGCTCCGATCCGTAGAACGCCAGTTTTCTTTCTCCTGATAACGACATCCTCTTGAGTAGTCCCCGCCCGGAGATCCGAATGAGGGACTATTTTACCTCCGGAATATTTTACACAAGAGGATGCCATCATCATGTAATCATACAGTAAAGCTGCATGCCCTCAGGAAAAATTACGGCTATAGTTTCCCCTTGCTTTCAGCCGTTCACAGTACCAGCACAGCAAGGCCGTTTTGGTTATTGTTACAAGGCCAGATCAGTCAATCATCCAGACTGTTGCCCTTGCAACTACTGAAAAGGCTGCTGCCCCTCTTCAGGAACCACACGTTTGTCTGGCCTCTCAACAGATACCCCTCCGTTGTGGTTGCACCTACGGTACAGCTATCTGTATCGCTGAGGCACGCAAGCCTCCCCACCAACGGCAAGGTCCATGGTTCATGGGGGGGGGGGGGGGGGGTGTATGATTGTGGAAGAGTATCAGAGTACAGAGTAAAATAAATCTGTTCTGACTCCAATCAAGAAACTGAGTACCCCACAGATTTTTTTAAAAAATAATTGTGTCTGTCTGCAACTCAACATGTTATCTTTACAGTGAGTAGCACTCTGTCCTTTTCCTAATACTGTTGATATTCCAACCTAAACTTTCCATTGTTAGATTTAAAAAAGTCTCAATAAAGGATGTGGAAAATGTTATATTATCATCAAAAAACAAAAACTCTGGTGGCTGGGATGGGACACCCTCTAAAATGAACTAAAACAATATATCATATAATAGTACCTCCACCAGTTCAAATATCAACGGTCTTTTGAACAGGAGTGCTTTCCAGATGTGTTGAAGTATGTCCGAGTCAGATGTCATTCAAGACAGGGGCAAGAGCAGACATGGGAAATGATTGGCCTATTTCTATTCTTCCAGCGCTGTCAAAAGTGTTAGAGAAAGTAACTGCAAAACAGATCTAAAATTTTATTGTAAAAAGTGTTATTATTACAAGTAATCAATTTGGGTTCCAACAAGGAAAAAACTCTAGATGCAGTAGATAACTTCATTTAAAAGATAATCAAAGCCCTGGATCAGAGGAGTAAAGTTGTAGGTACCTTCTGTGATCTTACAAAAGCCTTCGACTGTATAACTAACATCCTGTTTATCTACAAATTTCATTGCTCAACAAAAGTTTGGAATACTATCGTGAAATGTAGCCTACAATACTAGAGTTCTCATTAACGTAGACACTTTATGCATTATCCAGTTAGAGCTCACATACTAGGTTTTACTACTGTCATGCTTTATGGCCATTCCCCAGTCATGCAAACATGATACTGCCACAATGGCACACCACGAGCCATCCACTACCAAAAACTGCTTCATTCAGTTTGCATTGAGCACTGCAGTAAGATACCACATAGAGGCCTACTCCGGTAGAGTCAGGATAGTGGTTTGACTTTCAGCATATCATACACAGTGAGATGTTGCTGATTGGTTACATGTCACTCAAAGTGGTGTGCCTGAGGTGTGGAGAAGCTACAGAGAGATGGGAAATGTAAATGATACACTCGCAGTGGTCATCCCCATATGACAACACCAATGCAGGATCATTCACTCCAACTGTCAGCTCACAGGTGCCCAACATAAATGCCAGAAATATTGAAAATGACTTCTGCCAGGCAACAGGGATTCATGTCTCAGACCAGACAGTGTGTAGAACATTACATTAGGGTAATCTTCATTCCAGAACACCAATGAGAAGTTTTGCACTGAGCCCACAGAACTAACACTATCGAAGGAGTAGGGGTCTTGCACATCAAAATTGGACCATTGCTGAATGGGTTAATGTCATGTTTGCTGATGAGACCAGGACTTGTTTGCGATCAAACATTAGACATGTTTTGGTTTGGAGAAGTGCTAGATGACACCAGGAACACCAATACGTTCAGAAATTCCATCCATTTGCAGGTGGAAGTGTAATGTTTTGGGCAGCAGTAATGATGGGATAGTGGACCCCACTAACTCCTACCTACAGCAGTTTGACTGGCCCTCAATACCCCCAAGAGGTCCTACAAACAATTGTAAGGCCCTACAGATATGAAATCGGAGACAGCTTCATCCTAGTCAATGACAATGCAAGACTACACTGTACTCCAGCAGTGTCTTGGTATCTTCAAAGATGCCACATCAACCTAATGTCTTGGCCAGCACAGTCTCCAGACACAAATGCAGCTGAGTATCCATGGGACCTATTGAAGGTGGCCATTGCACAGCATCTGAATCCACCTGCCAATCTTCAGGACCTCACTGAAGCTGCAGCTGAGGAGTGGAACCTCATACCCCAAGATAAACTTGATGGTCTCCTTCAGAGCATGCCTCACAGAGTGGAAGAACTCATCCGAGTGCAGGGAAGACATACTCAGTACTAAAGACTGACAATCATCATCAAGAGATAAAGATTTTCACTGTTTTTGTTTTCAAGGTGTACACTTAGGAGAGAGCCTGCTTTGATTTGTGATGATTTTTTTGTAACTCATCACAATCATTCTTGTTTTCAGAAAGAATTGTGTTTATGTTGTTAATTGTACAAACCTAAATGGATCTTCTATAAGAAGTCATTGTAGTAATCTATGATTTTCCAAACTTTAGTTGAGGTGTGTAGATAAATATGGAATTACAGGCAATGCTTTGAAATGGCAGACATGCAGAACAGAAAACAATTGGTGTATGTCACTTCAGATGCAGTAAATTATTATTCTGCGTGGAGTACAGTACCACAACGTGTGCCCCAAAGTTTCATTTTAGGACCAAACATGTTCCTATTCTATATAAATGACTTACCCATAAATATAAATCCCCCATCAGTCCTGTTAATAGTTTGAAACTGAACATT
This sequence comes from Schistocerca piceifrons, assembly GCF_021461385.2. Lineage (NCBI taxonomy): Eukaryota > Metazoa > Arthropoda > Insecta > Orthoptera > Acrididae > Schistocerca > Schistocerca piceifrons. The sequence continues at coordinate 474,610,427 of NC_060143.1, read as the reverse complement.
GTGAAATCAAATATGGTACAATTCAAAACAAAGCACTTTAAGTCATAACAATCGACTTATGAAAGAAGTTGACACAACCAGTTTTTTTGGACTACATGTGGACAAGAATTTGCACTGGAATACACATATTAACTTTCTATCAAATAAGTTATCTTTTTGCATTGATAGTAAAAATGATGAGAAATTATACTGGCATGAGTACATGAAAAATAGCATATCATAGTTATACTTAAACTGCATTTAACCACATACAACACAAGAAATAAAAAGAATTTTACACTACCCATACCACACTTTATTATAGGACATACTGCAAAATCTTAATTAAAGTCTTTAAAAAATCTAAAAGTATGGGCATACAATCTAAAATTAATTGTTCAAATAATAAAATCAGAACAATTTGGAATGTAATAAAGAGGGAAACAGGTACTGCACCATCTGTCAATGAAAAAACGGCTGTCCTAAAAATTAACGATTTGGAAATAACTGATAGTAAACAGATAGCAGACACATTTAACAACCACTTTCTAAGTGTCACCTCTCAAATAGGTTGCAGTGGTGACCTAAGGGAAACTTAACCTCCCACAATGTTTTAATGATATAAATGTAACACCCATAACTGTTAATGAAATAAAAAAAATAATTAACTCATTGAAAAGTAAAGGATCTTCAGGTATAGATAACATCTCTAGTAAAATGTTGAAAGCCTGCAGTAATGATGTAAGTGTAGTACTTGCTCACATTTGCAACACGTCTCTTTATGAGGGAGTTGTTCCAGAGAGAATGAAATATGCCATTGTGAGACCTCTTTTCAAGTCTGGCGATGCTACAGATGTCAAAAATTATCATCCTGTCTCTCTCTTAACAACATTTTCAAAGGTTCTTGAAAAGGTAGTGTATAACAGGATTGTGGCACATCTTCATAAACTTAATATTATTAACCACAGACAGTTTGGTTTTCAAAAAGGGGTTTCCACAGAGCGTGCCATATATTCACTCACAAATGATGTCTTGGAGTCTATTAATAGTAAGAAGTCAGCAGTTGGTGTCTTTTGTGATATTTCCAAGGCCTTTGATTGTGTAAACCACAAGATACTCTTGGAGAAGGCCTATCATTACAGAACCAAAGGGCCTATAGGTAACTGGCTAAAATCATATCTTGAAGACAGGAAGCAAAAGGTGGTTCTAAACGGCTGCAACAAAGGATCTTCTAATCTAGTGGATTCTGAATGGGGCAAAATTCAGCATGGAGTTCCCCAGGGATCTGTCCTTGGACCCTTTCTGTTTTTAATATGTGTTAATGATTTACCTCTGTTCATTAGTAAAAATTGTGAATTCACAGTGTTTGCTGATGATACAAGCATTGTAGTAGATGGTAAGTCTACTGCAGATCTGGAGACTGATGTTAATGATATACTCAGAGAAGTTACAGCTTGTTTTTCAATTCATTCTCTTTCAGTTAATATTAAAAAAACTAATTTTATACAGTTCCACGCAAAAATAAAACTAGAAAATTAGTAATTGCTCATGGCAACCGGGAACTAGAACAGGTGCACTCCACTAAATTCCTGTGGGTTCACATTGACAGCAGGCTCAACTGGAAACAGCATGTGTCCCTTACTCTAAAAAGGCTTTTTCATCAGCAACTTTCGCTCTAAGAATCATTACTCATTTTGGGGACATCAACATTTTAAAATCAGCTTACTTTGGGTACTTTCACTCATTAATGAGTTATGGAATAATATTTTGGGGTAATTCACCACCCTCAAAAAAATCTTAACTACTCAGAAGAGAGCAGTCAGAATCATGTGTGGGCTTCCTCCATGAACCTCATGTAGAAAACTTTTCACACAGTTAGGTATTCTGACCACAACATGTCAGTACATGTACTCTCTGATGAATGTAGTTAATAAAGACTATGCTCAGTATGAAACAAATTGTTCATACCATAACTACAATACTAGAGGTAAGGATGATCTACATGTCAAACTAAAAAATTAATCACTTGTACAGAATGGAGTAAAGTATGCTGCTATAAAGACTTTTAATGCATTGCCTAATTACATTAAATGTACAAGAGAAAATGAAATACTGTTCAAAGGCACGTTAAAAAAATACCTGCTTGACCATCCACTGTACTCCTTAGATGAATTCTTTTCCAGAAGTAATGCCCTCCCTTAATAATAGATGTATTTAGTCTCTTAGTTATTAGATGGATGATACAATATTATGTTAATGTTATAGCATTAATGATATAGTTAATATAATGGAAGGAAACATTCCACGTGGGAAAAATTATATATAAAAACAAAGATGAGGTGACTTACCGAACAAAAGCGCTGGCAGGTCGATAGACACACAAACAAACACAAACATACACACAAAATTCAAGCTTTCGCAACAAACTGTTGCCTCATCAGGAAAGAGGGAAGGAGAGGGGAAGACGAAAGGAAGTGGGTTTTAAGGGAGAGGGTAAGGAGTTATTCCAATCCCGGGAGCGGAAAGACTTACCTTGGGGGAAAAAAGGACAGGTATACACTCGCACACACGCACATATCCATCCACACATACAGACACAAGCAGACATATTTAAAGACCAAGTCTTTCCGCTCCCGGGATTGGAATGACTCCTTACCCTCTCCCTTAAAACCCACTTCCTTTCGTCTTCCCCTCTCCTTCCCTCTTTCCTGATGAGGCAACAGTTTGTTGCGAAAGCTTGAATTTTGTGTGTATGTTTGTGTTTGTTTGTGTGTCTATCGACCTGCCAGCGCTTTTGTTCGGTAAGTCACCTCATCTTTGTTTTTATATATAATGATATAGTTATAATGTTATAGTGTGAATTGCTATACTAGTTAAATGACAGCTTGTAAATGAGAAAAAGTGATACTTTTTAATATCTATATCATTGTATTATATTACTATTCTGTAGCATTAATTGTATTTGTACAATTGTATTGACACATTCCACACCCAGGCGAATCACTCGCATGTACAGATCCATGGCATATGCATACCAAATTAAAAAAAAAAAATTAAGCGGCAAAAATCTATTTAATTTTAAGATAGATATTCAAAACATAAAGCTACAGCAGATTCTGCCAGAGTAATGCTGCAATTCTGCTATTCAGTAGAATTCATAGAGGATTAAATGATAATTTGAGCGAGAGGTAACTTAGTGTTAGATTTTTTTATTGTATGTTTGTATTTATACATATGTAACAAAACTGTATTGTTATTAAGATTTTGCTATTAAGCTGTTCTATGTTTATGGTGAAGTTTTATCACAATTTGGATGTATCTCCTATACCTGAATCAAATGATTTGGACTATGTACATTTTGAGGCTATTACACCACAATTCACAACAGATGCCAATGTTGGAAGTTAGGAGAAGGTCTGTGACATATTCAAAGCAAGTTCCATGTGGAAATTACTAGAAACTAAAGGACTGGAAATTTCTGAAGTGACATGTCTCCTTGGTCCAACAGTCCCCAAGATACATTATTTTTTCATAGGGATGGGGCTTTTGGACTGCATAGACTCCCTCTTCAGCCATAAGGAGGGAATATGTTTATAGTTGCAAAGAGAACTTTCAATTGCTGTCTTTCCAGAGCTTGAAGGCATGTAGAATGTGCATTTGGGATACTGAGCATCAGAAGGAGAATTTTTCGAAGTTCTTTGAGCTTGTCTCCTGATTATAACTGTACCTGAATGAGTACAGACGGGTAGACAGATAAGTGGAGGAATTTCAGCAAATAATCATAGTGATGGATTACTTTTGGCTCCAGCTGGATCTGTAAATTGGCAGTTTTCTAAAATATAATTTCTGGAAATATTGATATTATTCCATTCACAGTAAAATCATGTTTGAAAATGGTACAAGGAAACATCTTTAAGTGTTTGAATAACTAACTTACTGTACTCATTTTCCTTTCCTTATCATTTTTGTTTTGAAACAATCCATTCAGTTCTTGAATATATCAATCCAAGCACTTTTTGTATAAACCCTGTCCCTGTAATTTTCTGGAGTTTTGTTCCACAAAACTCACCGTTCTTCCCAAGCTGTGTGTAGGCCTATGAGGCTAAGTTATGAAAACAAAAAGAAAAACAAATCACAGCAGAATGAATAAACCGATGCAGACATCGTTGCCTCAAAGACTGCTGTGCTGTGCTACATGATGCCTGAAAGATGTGAAGTCACCAATGAGTACTAAGCTCCCATTATCTCATCCATCACCAAGACAATGTTACAGCTGCTACCCACCACTGTAGGAGTCCCAATCAGCACCATGGTTGCCTTGTACCATTTGGGCAGTGACGGTCTGTGCTTTGCAGATGTGAAAGCTGCTGGTGGTTCCATATTAGCCAACCATCTTCATCTATTTACAACTGTTTTATCTGCTATCTGGTGATCTACAAGACACTGCTTGACTTGATGATTCATGGGTTTGAGTCAGAACCACCAAGAGGAGACCACATGTGGAATGACTTCGTCTGGTCTGTGGGCATCTCCAAAAGGTCTCAGGTTTGAAGCCTGCACTCCAGTGCATCTCACACCTGCCCCACTGCCAGAGCCAATGGTTTTCTGGTGCGCACGCACCTTGCTGCTGCAGAAATGCTTGTCACCACCCTCACGTCCACAAGACTGATGATACTGCTACTTCACCGAGACTGCTCTCCCCATCAGTGACCACTTTGCCACCAAGCATGTTCCCTTGTATTTTGCCAAGGCAGACACTACTGCCTGGAGTCAACGCACACTTTTCAGTCATTGCCTTCAAACCATTTATGAACATCTTGATAAACAAAGGAAGTATCATCCAACTGAGCTCTGCTATTCCAAGACCAGTGAGTTGTATGACTATCAGGTGGAATTTAAAGTATTTTTCATTCAGATTTCAAATACAATTTTGGTTTTTTTCTGTATCACCTCACATTTTTGTACAAATCACATCTGAAGTTTTAGCTGAAATCACATTTTTTGTAAGAGGGATTTTTTTAATTGCACTAAAAGCCATTATTTATTTCATAACTTTTTATAGAATCACAACACACTGTATTAGAGTATACAATGGTATATGTTAGCTTAAAAACAGTAATATTTATTACAAAAACACAACAGATGTATGAAAATTTAATTTCCCTTCAGCAAGTTCTTTCTAACATGGGGTGAAACTTCTCTTGCTCAATTATCTCCCTTTAGAAATATCTTTCTCTAGCATTAAAACACTAGTCAGCCATCACGTTTGCATTCAAGCTTCCCTGGTATATCTTTTACAGCTCCTTGGTGTGCAACCATTCTCCCTCTTGTTCAATGATATCACCAAGGTTCACAGGGAAAAAATCAATATTTGAATGTAAAAAAATGAAGCTACACACTCCTGTTATGTTCAAATTTCATGAAACATTGTTTTAACCTTGGTATTATAATTTTCATTGTGTCAGCCTCATATTTTGTTCATACTTATTGTCAGCAACTGCTTGTGTCAGTATCTGGATTGTTTCTATGTTTGTGTGTACGTTGTCAGCTGTTATTCACTTGTATGTGGAAGAAGAATGAACTTTGGTTCATTGCGACCATGCTGTTTGTGTCTTGCAGTACAACTGACAAAGATCGTGGTGTCACTTATGCATAGTCAGTCTATTTGGTTATTTCTTTGATTCTTCTGTCAACGGAGGCAATGCTCCAATCTCTCCTCAAGCAGCAGCAGGCTGTTATGATTGCTATCACGAACTTGTCAGCTTCATTGACTATGCAGGTTTCCAGACTATCAGCACAACACCACCTTTTTTTCCCTTATGATAATGTGGCCAAAGATTGGGAGGCTTATGAGAAGTCACTTCCTCACTTTTGGTGTCACTGATGCAAACAAATGTAAGGCTTTGTTTCTTTCTTGGATTTCTCCTCGGAACTACCAGTTGTGCAAGTTTGCCCCACTCCAGTAACCTCCATCACTTTTGTTTAATAAAATGTTTAAATTGTTGTCAAATTACCACTGAAAACACACCATGCATGTCATTGTAGCACGTGGAGAGTTCTTTCACTGTCATAAACAGCGCCTCCATTTCCAACTGGCTTTGGTGGCTGAGGTCAACGGCCTCAGTCATAAATGCAAGTTTGTTACCAGGATTTGTGTGCTGATTCTATGGTCTGTGATGCCACCATTCAGTTGGCTCCTGACAATGAACTGCATCAGCTGTGCACAAGAATGCAAGGATCCATTTTTGAAGTGTTAAATACTGCTCAGTCTTTCGAGGTATCTCATGTTGCTGGTGATCAGCTCGAGACTTGGTGTGTGACATTTCCACATTTCCATGGGGGCTCCTGTTCTTGGTTGTCAAGTGTCAGTCAGCTCTTTGGGCGCGGGGGGCGGGGGGAGAGACACAATATGGTAGCTGAACAGACAGAGTCTCCATACCACACTGGACAGTGATGTGTCAAACAAAAACCACAATACACACAACAACAACAGCACTCTGCTCTCCCATATTGTCCTTACTGTTTTGTGCAATGTGACAGGGCTGCATGCGCAAAGCACTGGGCAACTTGCAACAACTGTAGGAGTACAAGACATATAACAACTGTGTTTCGTTCCCAGCCTCCTCCTGCAGAAATTGACACATGTACCAATTGTGTGCCTCCGGTGCTTACAAATCATAGCAAACGGTTTATCGAAGTGTGAGTGATGGACAAAGTGTTCAGACTACAGTTGGACATGGGTGCAGCTGTAACTTTATTCAGCACACAAACTTACATGGATTTGGGATCTCCAGCATTGTCTCTGGTTTCTCAACATTTAGTGAGTCACAACAAGCAGCATATTCCAATTTTGGGGCAATTTATGGCTCCCACTATGTATAAATCTGTGGTTTGTTCCTTGAATTTTTTGGTAGTGGATGATGCTGCTACCACAAATTTATTCAGTCTGCACACAATCAATGCTTTTGGGTTTGCTAATTTGGATACTATGGTCCTTGTTTCTGAGCAGGATCTTTACCAGCAGTTAGATTCTCTGTATTCCGAGCTCTCCTCTCTTTTCTCAGATGGGTTAGGTTGAGCACTAATTTCACTTTTTCCATTCACTTTTTCCATTTTTCCTATCCCATTGCTCTGCATAATCAAGAGAAATCAGAATTGGACTGGTTAATGTCATGGGGCATCATACAGCCTATTACACTGAGTGAGTGGCCTACCCCCATCGTGATTGTTAAAAAAAATTGACTGGTCAGCTTCATCTCTGCAGCAACTTTAAAGTTTCAGTTAATGCTTAATCTATCATTGACACCTACTCTTTGTCCCATGCATATGACATATTCGCTAAACTGGCTGAGGGCCAGTTTTTCTCCAAAATTGCCTTATCTAAAACCTACAAATTTGCAGGTGTGCCTACATATTTGCAGGTTCCGTTGGATGAGAATTGTAAATGGTTCCTTGTGGTTAATATTCCCTTCAGGTTGTACCAGTATCAGTGCCTCCCATTCAGTGTATCTAGTCTCCCAGCAATTTTTCAGCATTTTAACAATTGACAATGTCTGTTCTGTTGAGCATCAACTATCTTGTTGACCTCACTGTGATGGGTGCAGTCAAGGAATAGAATTTACGTAACTTGCGCACCTCGTTCATGGTATTACAAATTGCAAGGCCGAAATGCAACTTGGCCAAGCCACATTTTTTCTAGCCCTCCATTGTGTATTTGGGATTTCAGGTTTCTTGAAATGGTGGAATGGTGTTAAGCCTTTACATCGTCATGTCACTTTGGTCGCAGCTCTACCTCATGCTACAAATGTCAAAGAACTCCAAACATTTTATGTAAAATTGCTACCTATGAGAAATTTATTCTGGTTGAGACCACATTAGCCAATCCCCTCCACAAGCTGTGCCACAAGAACTACAGGAGTAGTTTGTTTGGACCATTCTTTTTTGTGCTCATGGGATTCTTCGATTTCCTCTTAGAAAAAAAGAATGAGGGCTGTGGATATGTAAGATTTCACAACTCTCATAAAATCCTCAGCATTCTGAATTGCAGCTGTATTTAGTCTGGAAAGATTATGTTTTGTAGCATTGGTGTTTCAGCAGGCCTCCTACACCATCACAAAGCTCCTTCCCGTGACCAATAGCACTGTCTGCCCAACCAGTTGGCACAAGCGACTTACTCAGTTCAAACAACTGGTAATGATTTTTAAAATGAGTAGAAGCATCATCAGAAATAATTATGGTCATCTCCACCCACTTGCAGTTGAAGAATTTTGCGTATTGCTAGCAATGCATGTGCTGAGACACATCCTGCGTCATCACTTATAACTGCAACACTAGTGGTCTTTTTTTGAAAATATGTCACTCCTGCAAAAACTTAAACCTGGTCATTACTCCAATGGTACCCCTGTACTTTGTGTGGGAGAATTACAGACCAGTTTTCAGCAAAATCACAGTGAAGCACTAAACATAGTTCTTCAGCCTGTACACACCCTTTCACTTCTGCAATGCGGTGTTGTTGCAATTTCTTCAGATGCTGGTGAGTTACTGCCTTCATGACCATTTACCAGGTTCATCAATGAAACTGTCAAAGGCAACAGTTTTCTTAATTAGTTTATTTTCCTCCCATGTCCTACATGTAATTTCTGCAGAGTTATCTGCCACATCTTCCAGGCCAAGTGTCTGTAAAGACAGTCCTCCCTTTCCAGGGCAGTCACCACATTCTTGAAACAAACAAGTCTCTCACTTTACGTTACAGACTGCTAATGACTTCACACACCCAACCGAGGTGTAATATGTAACATGCTCCAATACATTCTCCAAATTTACCACACAAAGTTCAAAATTCACACAGTACACACATAAATAGACATCTCTAGCTGAGTGTGGAACTAGCCACTTAGATTGTAGCGCATAAAATTTTGATCTTCCAATATGTGAAGTTATATATTTATACTAAGATGTTATCTGTTCTTTCAGACATGTCCGAAAGAACAGATACCATCGGTGACCATGCAGCTCATTAGAATGAAATTACAATGAAATGAACACCCTTAGCTGCTTACAGGCGTTGACATACGTCAACGGGGACAGATGAAAATGTGTGCCCCGACCAGGACTCGAACCCAGGATCTCCTGCTTACATGGCAGACGCTCTATCCATCTGAGCCACCGAGGACACAGAGGATAGCGCGACTGCAGGGATTTATCTCTGGCATGCCTCCCGCGAAACCCACATGTAGTGCGGGACAATACGTTGAGAATGTGGGTTTCGCGGGAGGCGTGCCAGAGACAAATTCCGGCAGTCACACTATTCTCTGTGTCCTCGGTGGCTCAGATGGATAGAGCGTCTGCCAAGTAAGCAGGAGATCCCAGGTTTGAGTCCCGCTCAGGGCACACATTTTCATCTGTCCCCGTTGACGTATGTCAACGCCTGTAAGCAGCTAAGGGTGTTCATTTCATTGTAAGTTATATATTGTTCGCGCAAACAAAGTTGACACTTGGTGCGATGACTGATGGGAGCAACTGCAAATGGGAAATGCCTTTGCAGTCGCTCCCATGAGCCACCGCGCCAAGTGTGAAATGTAACAGTCTATTTGAAACCGATTTTAAAAACACGTATTTTTCGACCATAAACAGTAATTTCTGATGTAGAGGTGTAGGTAAACATGTGCTTGTGGAATTGGTACAAAGAAACCAGTTACTATATTATAATTGAATTGAAGGGTGTAGGTCCTGTAATTAGTAGGAACATTCCCCGAACCATGAACCTTTTTTAATTAAGAAAAATAGTAAGAGGATTGTTAACATCACATATCTGAGCACTTATACACAGTTAAGTATTTATATACTTGAAAATTCAATTTTTTATTTACTCTATAAGAGTTATTGTAGTAGTTGTTAAAATGTGTCATTGGCTTTAAAATGAGAGCTTTAATTGTAATTTTGTTAAAGAGACCATTTTAACAACACCGAGGATGAGGATTGCTTGGAATCATATATGGCAGCCATGTTAGCAGAGGAGATCATTGTATGAGATGAGTTTGTGCACGTAACATGTACGTCTTTTTGGAGTAAAAATAAAGTTATCTGAAACAAAAAAATTGTAAGTATTGCTTATTTTGACTTAACAGTCAAGTACAGTAGACAACATGTACCACAGGATGACTTACAGCAGCGGATCAAAACACTGAGGATTCAGTTATAATTTATAACAATATAAATTAGTAGTAGCTTTTTCATGATAGAAACTTTTCAGGTAGCGTATGGAGCTGGGATATGTCATAATTATGTATTTAATCTTACATTTTTGTTTCAGAAAACCCATATCATATTTGAATGTTATGCAAAAAACATCAAGATGGTAAACGGCTGGATTATAATACAAAGGATGAGTGACCAACGACAAACAGTGAGGTGGACTGAGAGGAGAAAAAGTGCTTTAAGTGTAAAACTCTATTTTATTTTTTTTACTTGTATCAAAATTCTTTTTGCTGGCTTTGTTGACAATAGGGAAGTTGAAGTTAACAATCAGAATGGTAAAAATGTTATTTGGGAGGATTGAATGATAATGAGGCAATTTATGCACTAATCAGTGGTGATCTTAACAGTGTCCACAATAATATAAGGGTATATTCACCTTTTCATGGGTTCGAATCAAGTGTGTCTGTTTTGGATAGATTAGCTCAACTAACGGAGGAACAGAAAAAAGTTGATGGAGGAACAGAAAATGTCGACTGATGAACATAAAATCTTTCTCGATCAAAAACTTGACTCTATTGAAAAGAAATTAGATGGACATGGGAACCAAATTCGTAAAACAAAAGATAGCTCAGAAAATGTTGGGTACAAGTAGACAAAAATACCAAAAACATGTCAGTTATAGAGGGGGAAATTTCTACCTTAAAACAAGAGCAGCAGAATTTTGAAGAAAGGTTAGATTCCGTAGAAAGAAAAGACGATAATTTTGAAAAATTTGCAACCTCAGAATTTCAACAATTAAAAAAGTTTAACAAAGACGTGGTGAAAAAATTTACCAAAACCAATAAAAGCATACAGAACTTTGTCAAAATTGCGAACTACAAGAAGGCGTAGATGCATGTTAAGCGCGCATTTCAAATTTCAATTAAAAAATTCAGGAAATTGAGGACACTGTTACTATGAAATCTCTCAGCAACAACAATCAATTTTGGAATAATATCAATATCAAAACCCTTTCAGGGGAAGGGTATATACATCCTGTTGACTTTATGTTTCAAATTAAAGACAATTTTGAAAGTAATATGGGTGACAAATTAAAAATCAAATTCTTTAAAAAATTCTTGGATGGTGAGGCTCTTTTGTGGGCTAATGAGACAATCAAACCTGATATGTCTTTTTCTGAAGTTGAACGTGCTTTTATGAACAAATCCTAGTAAGAAACTAGACGAGCCAGAATCAAGTCCAAAATCTTAAATGGTCCAAATTTCAAGCAAGGTAGTGGTCGTATAAAAACATTTTGTGAATAGCAGTTAAAAACATTAGTGCATTTAGATAACCCATTAGATGAGATGATAGAAATTGACGCCTTGAAGAGACGTCTGCCACAGAGAATACAGTGGAGTCTGGTCTATGGGCCTGACAACGCTATTGAGGATTTTTAAGATTTATAGACAAATTAGACTTAGCCTGGGAAAGAAATTAAAGGCAAGATGACAGTAGAAATAGAAACAATAGAGCTTCCAATGATCATTTCGAACATAGGGATAGGAGGGGAGATTTTAGAAATGAAAATTACAGGGAGAATACCAAGGGAATAATAGATTCAGAAATGATGACAGAAGAGATGAGGAAAGAAATGATAGGCAGAGACCAGAGAACAGAAATTTTGAACCAAGAAGTAGCCAGTGGGGACAAGGTCAAGGAAATAATGGTAACAACTTTGATAACAGAAGGAATGTTCTGGGAGCCTGGCGGAGTTAGGCAAATAGAAATGGTAATTATGATCATGCACATTGTGGTGGTTTCAAAAGGGGAAGAGGTAGAACAAACAGGACATAACAAAACTATGTATCCAAAAGACTACCTGAAGTGAACAGAATAAATTTTGATAGGGAATTTTGGGAGAATATTCTGTTTGAAAACAAAGATAAACAAAGAAGGAAAAGAAAATCTGTATTTAAAATAGAGGAAAATATCTTGACAAATTTCTTTGATAGTAGTAATGTAGTAGTAGTTACTGATAGTGATGAGAACAGAACTGATGAGTATGGTTTAGTGAAAATGTTCAGTAATTGTGAAATGAGTGAAAGAACTGATACTGGTTTTGTATGTGTGGAAGCTGATGATTATGTATTTAGAAATGAAAGTGAGGATGACAGTGTTATTCCACAAAAAAAATTCAGTAAGCAATAAACTGGAAAAAGATGAGAATGATCATAATGTTGAAGTTGTTGGTGTATTTCAAGAAGTGTGTGAAGATGGGAATGAATTTAGTGTAGAGAATGATATTAAGTGTGATGATAATGTTTATGATAATAATGATGATGATGTTGATGATAATGTATTGTTCACAGAATTGGACGGAATGGTTATGCAGAAGTTAAGTTGATGATTGTGTGCTGAATGATTCTGGAAACTCTGATGTAAGCTTGAGTGATGATTTTGAAATAAGTAGAAAAGTACATGATAGTTTAATTTTACCAGTAGATGTTAGTGATATTGTGTCTGAATGTATTAATAAAAATAAGAGAGAAAATTTGATTAGTGATAAAGTAGTGAAAGTAGTTAGTGACTATAGTAACAGATGTAACCATAGTGGCCAAAAGTTTAAAATCATAAATGAAATTTGTCAAAATGTGCAGTTAGGGAAGGAAAGTTGTTTTGAAAATCTGAAACAGTCATCTGATAGGAAAATAACCAGTGGATGTGTTGAAACTGTATAAGAAAGGCATGACTGTGACAAAGGGGTGAATTTCCAGGATATAGAGGAGGATCTGATATTTGAAAATTATGTCAATGTAAGTGGTAAAGAACTTGGAAGTCCATATGTCGTAGTACAGATTTCTGATTGGGTAGGAAACTGTCTTTTGGACACAGGTAGCCCAATTACAGGATTATCAAAAAAGCTAAGAGATAGGATCAAAAATAATGTGAATTTCACAGAAATTTCAGTAACAGGGGTAAGGATAAAAGGTGCAACAGGAAAAAGTAGTAAATTGATTACCAGACAAGTCTTACTAGAATTTAAAATTAATGATGTGCAATTTGTGCAAGGATGTTTAGTCATTGATGATTTGAATGAAAATTTTGGGTATGAACCGGATAATTAAGGCAAAAGTAAATATTATCTGGGCTGACATGAAAATAACATTTGTTGAACCAAAGAGTGGAATTCATGGGGAAGCTAGTATTGTAATGGAAGATGTGGCCAAAGTAATCTGATTAGGGAGGGTGCAAGAGACTAACAGTGATGGTTATTGTGAGGAAGGGGAAGAATTGAGCATTAATGAGAACAGTGTTGACTCCTATAGTGATCTGGTAGCTAAAAAAGTGTCTGAAACTGAAAGCCTTAATATAGAGAACAGAAGAGAACTTGAGGATTTTTTGTGGGATTACAATGACATACTTGATGTAAAACCTGGGAGAGTAACACGGTATCTTTGTAAATTGAAATTAAAAGTGCATGACCCATTCTTCATTAAACCATATGCTATTCCCATCTGCAAAAGAAAAGAAGTAGAAAGAGAGCTTCAGAAAATGGAAAGGTGGAAAAATAATAGAAAGAAGTTGTAGTTCATACAATAACCCATTAGTAGTGGTTTCAAAATGAGATGGAGGTATCCATTTCATTCTGGATTCAAGACATCTAAATAGATACTTAGAGAGAGAAACTGACCATCATGAAAGTATAGATGAACTGCTTAACAAGTTTGAAAATGTAAAGTATATGACTAGCCTTGACTTAACTTCTGCTGTTCATCAGATTGAACTGGAAAGAGATTCTAGAAAGTAGACTGCATTTTTGTTTAATGAAAAAAGTTTTTAGTACTGTGATGTACCATTTGGTTTAAATGTGTCTGTAGCAGAATCCGTTAGAGGATTAGACTTTGTTTTGGGTAAAGAACTCTTGGAAAAATTAATCATATATGTGGATGACATTTTAGTATCAAGCAAGACCTGGGAAGAACATACACAAATTTTAAAGGAAATTGGAGATAAAATGAGGCAGAGGGGTATGACACTAAAATTAGAAAAATGTAAATTTGCAATGAAACAATTAAAATTTCTTGGCCATTGCATGAGTGAAAAAAGGATTTTACCTGATGGAGAAAAGATTGAGGCCATCACAAAATTTCCAAAACCTAGGAATAAAAAAGATTTGAAGTCATTTTTTTAAATTAGTAAACCTTTATAGAAAATATGTGAAAATCAGGCACTTTGTTATGTCCTAGCCAGTAATGCCACCCGAGCCCGCTGCCAAAAGGTTGGCAGCATCAAAGTCCGGACGCCGTCCGCATAAGCAGCACCAGCGATACAGGAAATCGCCGCAAGTCTGCGCGCGCCACCGCTGGCTTCTGGCTTCTTAAGCGCTGGAGTCGCGAGCGCTAGGACAGTTCTGTATTCGCCGCTCAGTTGTATACTCGCCACTGAATTGTGTACTTGCTAGTCAGTTGTGTGTTCATCGCAGCAGAGTTGTTGTTTGTCGTCAACAGACGCTGACCTAGCCGCTCCGACTCGAACTAGACAGATCTCTGTAGACACGGAGCTCATTACTGTGTTTCTGTATCTTCTTTAATAAAGATAAGTACCGACTTTTATTTAATCAGAGTGTTTGGGTTTTCATCTTTCTGTTCACTGTTCCAGCGGACCGGTCGGCCCGCTATTAAAAGTGTGGCGGTGACTTCGTAAGCCATTTCTACAGCCAAGTGTTTGTCGCTACGAACACCGCCACAAAACTGGCGACGAGGTCTTCCGAACTCGTGTGGAGGGCTGGTTCAACTTGTTCTTGTTATACTAATTATAGAGACAAAATTTTGGGGGCTGGTTTAATTTGTGTTGACTATGTCTGCCGAATTACAACAGTTGATCTTGTTACAGAGTCAGCAAATACAAAGTCTGGTGGAAGCAATCGCCAAACAAGCGGCTAATCCTCCAACACAAAAGGAACAAGCACAGGCAGCACCACCGTTCCGGGCTTTTGATGAATCCAGAGAAGAATGGCGAGAATATTTCGCGCAGTTGCAGGCGCACATGACAGTCTACAAAATCACAGGTACTGAGCTGCAGATTTATTTAATTTCCACTGCAGGCGTGGAAGTCTATTGACTACTTTGTAAGTTGTTCCCGGAATCCCAGCCAGAAGCTTTAGACTATGACGTTGTTGTTAACAAGCTTGCTGAGTATTTCGAGTCGCGAGTTCATGTGGCAGCAGCCCGATTCAAGTTCTTCAGATTAAAGAAACTGCCACATCAATCTAATAAACAGTGGTTAACTGATTTACGGGGCCTCACCCGTCAGTGCCGATTTAATTTTGTGTGTGGAGCTTCCTACAGTGATGTCATGTTACGAGACGCTATTACGCAAAACATTGCAGATTCTCGTATTCGTGCTGCTATCTTAAAGTTGCCTGACCTGTCATTAGAGACTGTGATGAACATCATTGAAGCCCAAGATACTTTTGACTATGCTGAGTGTGAATTAGATCAGCCATGTATTTCTCAAATTGCCTGTGCTAAGCAAGTTATGTCACGCCCGCGGCCCCACCGGCAGAGTCAGACTGTAAACACTAGCCGGCCGCGGCGTGTTACACACATTCGTCAGCCGCGTGTGCAAAATGATAGAGTTAAATCTTGCTCTAAGTGTGTTCTTGCTCATCCTCGTGAACGTTGCCCGTTAAGAAACACGGTTTGTCACTTTTGTCAAAGGAAAGGACACATCCAGACTGTTTGTTTGCGTAAACGCAAAAACAATTCTAGTGCTGCCCAGCCCATGGATATTCATGTTCTTCAAAGCCAGCCCGCCCAGAAGGTCGCGTTTAAAGACTCTTCCACGGTTCGTGTGGGTAATACACTTGTTCGCAATAAGCCACCCATCCAGCCCTCTGCTATGCGACCCAAGCATAATTCAAACGCTGTAAAAAGTAATGTACAGACTGCAAGTGAAGCGGGAGTTGTTGTTCCACCCGCCCAACCCACGAGTTGTCGTAAGCAGCGAACACGCGCTAAACGCGCTGATTTTGTGTCTTCCGCCTCCACTGCACCGATCCAGAGACAGCGTAACAAACTATTTGTGAAGCTACGCATCCAGGATAAGACCTTCAATTTTCAATTAGACACTGGTGCGTCTGTGACTCTCATAAATAGTGCTACGTATGCGGCTATCGGCCGCCCTAAACTTTCAGCGGCAAAACATTCTTTGGCTACTTATAGTGGAGAACATATTCCTGTGTTAGGTGTATGTAGCGTGCCAGCCACATTCCGTAGCAATACAAAAACAGTTTCATTCACAGTGCTCCGCGCTACAGACAGTGCAAACATTTTCGGATTAGACTGTTTTGACTTGTTTGGCCTGTCTATCCAAGACAATGTGTTGCAAATTAATTCTGTTGTAGTTCCTCAAGACAGCATAACCGATTTGTGTAAACGATACAGTGAAATATTTAAAGACGAACTAGGTTGTGCTGCGAACTTTGCCGCTCATATTACGTTAAAAGATAATGCTCAGCCTCGATTTTGTCGTGCTCGTCCAGTGCCTCATGCCCTCCGGGCACCTGTAGAAGATGAACTTCGTCGTTGGCAAAACAACGGTGTTATTCAACCCATTTCAGCGAGCCAGTGGGCTTCTCCCTTAGTTATTATAATGAAACCGTCTGGCAAGTTACGTTTGTGTGCTGATTTTAAGTCGACAGTGAATCCTCAGACTGTCATTGATTCTTTTCCTTTGCCTAGACCGGACGAGCTGATAGATAAGTTAGGGGAAGCTCGTTTCTTTTCCAAAATTGATCTCCGTGAAGCATATTTGCAATTGCCCCTCGACGAGCAATCACAACAGTATTTTGTCATAAACACGTCGTTGGGGTTGTTCTGTTTTCTGCGTTTGCCTTTTGGTTGTGCGTCAGCTCCAGCTGTTTTTCAGCGTTTTTTGTCACAACTTCTGGCTAATGTGCCATCGTGTTGCAACTATTTAGACGATATTGTTGTGTCCGGTTGGACGCCTGCTGAACATTTCCGTAATTTGGAGTGTTTGTTTAAAGTGTTGTCTCAGGCAGGCCTACGTTGCAACATCGATAAATGTTCATTTTTCCTTACGGAGATGGAGTATCTGGGACATGTTATTAATGCTCAAGGCATTCATCCCTCCCAGTCACATTTAGCAGCTATTCGTGATTTGCCCGCCCCTCGCAATCTGCATGAATTGCAAGCAGTTCTTGGCAAATTGACGTATTATATTAGGTTTATACCTAATGCATCACAGATTGCTGCACCGTTGCATCGTCTCCGCCGTAAGAATGTTCCGTTTGTGTGGTCAGCTGATTGCCAATCAGCCTTTCAGCAGCTTAAAGAGGCTTTATTGAATGATCGTTGTCTGGACCATTATGACCCTAACAAGCCCCTGGTGTTAGCTTGTGATGCCTCTTCTTTCGGCCTCGGTGCTGTGTTGTCTCACCGAGTCGGTAACACCGAACGTCCTATTGCGTTCGCATCTAAATTGCTAAACAAAGCTCAGTGTAATTATAGCCAATTGGACAAGGAAGCGTTGGCTATTGTGTTTGGTGTCACAAAATTCCATCACTACCTCTATGGTAGACCATTCTATATAGTGACAGATCACAAGCCCCTGACGTCACTGTTTCATCCGTCTAAACCAGTTCCTCAGCGGACAGCTCAGAGACTACAACGTTGGGCTCTTTTGTTATCACAATACCAGTATGAGATGCTGTATCGCCCTACAGCTCAGCATGCAAACGCTGACGCGCTTTCTAGGTTGCCGATTGCTGCGGATGATGTCTTCGATTCCTCTGACGACTCTTGCCATCAGATTGACGCCGATGAGCATCAATCCCTCCGGGATTTTCCGATTGATTATCGTCAGGTGGCACGTGAGACAGCTACGGATCCTCATCTGAGTTTACTATTACGTTTTGTTCAACGTGGTTGGCCGTCCAAGGCACAGGACATATCGGATCCTGTGGTTCGTCGCTATTATCCGCAACGTCATCTGTTGTCTGTTTCGCACGGAGTTTTGCTGTTACGCACCGAGAATGACCAGCTTCGTGTAGTGGTTCCCCAAGTGCTCCAATCCACGGTCCTCGACTTGTTGCATCAAGGTCATTGGGGAGTGGTCCGCACCAAGCAGCTTGCCCGCCGTCATTGTACATGGATCGGCATTGATAAGCAGATTACGCAGATGTCTACAGATTGTTCGACGTGTGCCGAACACCAAGCTGCTCTGCCTCCACGCTATTTTGAGTGGGCACGCCCTGCCGGTCCCTGGCAGCGAGTACATATTGATTTCGCTGGTCCATATTGGAATTCTCGTTGGCTCATCGTGATAGATGCATTTAGTAATTTTCCGTTTGTTGTGCCCATGCAGTCTACAACGTCTGCACAAACTATACAGGCGTTGACTTCAATTTTTTGTATTGAGGGTCTTCCAGAAGTTTTAGTGTCTGACAATGGTCCACAATTTACCTCTGCTGAATTTGAAAGTTTTTGTTCTGCCAATGGCATTCGCCATGTTCTTACTCCGCCGTTCCACCCTCAATCGAATGGTGCAGCGGAACGTTTTGTACGCACATTCAAGGATCATATGGACCGCCTTCGTGCTACACACTCCCGTCAGCAGGCCCTCATCACGTTCCTGTCGTCGTACCGGACCACGCCACGCGACGGCCCTTCGCCTGCGGAGCTTCTCCACGGCCGTCGTCATCGCACCCTACTACGGTTGTTGCACCCCCCGGATCGACCCGCCGCTTCTGAGCATCGCACGCGTTTTCAGCGCAACGACGCAGTTTTTTTCAGAGTTTATCACGGTCGCCGTCGTTGGGAACGTGGTACCGTGATAAGTGTCCAGGGTCGCGGGTTTTATACTGTTCAAGGTGCTACTGGGGTGCACAGGAGGCATCAGAACCAGTTGTGCCGCGCTGGCCGCCCGGATTCTGCCGCTCGTTCTTTGTCCACAGATTTGGTCCGCGGCGGGTTCCAGCCGCGCCTTCCGACTTCGTTGCCGCCCCCGGGGCAGCAGCAGCAGCCGTCGCCGCTACCACGCCGACAGCCCGTCCCGTTGATGCCTCCCGCGCAGCTTCCTCCGGGAGCGCCCCAGGTGGTCGCTCCGGCGCCTGCGGTCCCTCTTCAGTCGCCACCACCTTCGGAGCTGATGGACGTCGACCCCCTCCCAAGCGGTGGCTGTGCAGCCTGTCCTGCAGCCGCTTTCCTTGGGCACCCCCAAGGAGTCTGACACCGCAGCGCCTTGTCCGGCGCCCACTCAGCAGCCGTCGACGCAGCGTCAGGAGACGCAGCCTCTCTTCGTGGGTCCCGACGCCCCGTCGCGTCCAGTACCAGAAGCTGCGCCCGTGGTCACAGGCGTGCACCCTGACCTCGGTTTTCAGTCGGTGTTTCCCGAGGCCCCGCGCAGCCAATGCTGGGGTGCGGACTGGGGACTGCCACCGACAACAGTCTCCGTCCCGGTCTCTTCTGCTACGCCTGCGGCCAGACCCCTCCCCCGCCGTCGACGCTCGCCACGTCATTATTCAACGACGGTGCGGCGATTTGGGGGGGAGGAGTGGTATGTCCTAGCCAGTAATGCCACCCGAGCCCGCTGCCAAAAGGTTGGCAGCATCAAAGTCCGGACGCCGTCCGCATAAGCAGCGCCAGCTATACAGGAAATCGCCGCAAGTCTGCGCGCGCCACTGCTGGCTTCTGGCTTCTCAAGCGCTGGAGTCGCGAGTGCTAGGACAGTTCTGTATTCGCCGCTCAGTTGTATACTCGCCACCGAATTGTGTACTTGCTAGTCAGTTGTGTGTTCATCGCAGCAGAGTTGTTGTTTGTCGTCAGCCGACGCTGACCTAGCCGCTCCGACTCGAACTAGACAGATCTCTGTAGACACGGAGCTCATTACTGTGTTTCTGTATCTTCTTTAATAAAGATAAGTACCGACTTTTATTTAATCAGAGTGTTTGGGTTTTCATCTTTCTGTTCACTGTTCCAGCGGACCGGTCGGCCCGCTATTAAAAGTGTGGCGGTGACTTCGTAAGCCATTTCTACGGCCAAGTGTTTGTCGCTACGAACACCGCCACAAAACACTTAATGTGCCATGTTTAAACAACCTGCTAAGAAAAAATGTAGTGTGGGATTGGTCTGATGAATGTCAATTAATATTTGAGGAAATTAAGAAAGAGTTGATAGAAAGTAAAATCCTTTATAGGCCTGATTTATCATTACCATTTTGCTTGATGACTGACAGTTGTGATTATGGTTTGGGGGTACATTTTTTCCAAGAAAAGGAAATCAATGGGGAAATAGAACATCATTCTATAGCATTTGCAAGTAGAACCTTGCAGAAGCATGAGAGAAATTATATGATTACAGAAAAGGAACTTTTGGAAATAGTATGGGGATTTAAAAAAATTAAAAATTATTTGTTTGGGCATGAAGTCAAACTTTATATAGATCATAAAGCATTATCTTACATACAGGAACATAAATTGTATCATGGGAGGATTCCCAGGTGGTCAATGTTCTTACAGCAGTTTAGATATACATTTCATAAAAGCAAAGGAAAGTGTTATTGCTGATGCCCTGTCAAGAATGCCAGTGGGAAATGTAAATGATAGTGAAAATGATAGTCAGGGTAAAAATTTCAAAATTATGTACTTTAAAGATGTGAAAGAAGAAAATGAAATTAGGAGAATCTGTAATCAATTGCGAAGATACCAAAATGGTGATGATCATTGGAAGCTTGTTAAGAGTTATATAGGAAAGGAAGGTCATGAAAAAGTACAAATGTACTACCAAGTCTTCAAAGGTATTCTGTTTTATAGACACAACCTGGACAGTGATGTATAGAAAGTTTGCTGTCCAGGTTCTCACATCAACACTTTGCTAAAATATACACATGAAAGTTTCAGACACTGCGGTGCATTGAAATGTATTCAAAAAAATCCAAAAACGTATATATTTTCGTAACATGTCTAGAAGGGTTAGAACTTTTCTTGCCAGTTGTGATCGGTGTCAAAGAACAAAAGTAAGTAACAAAACCAACAAGAGTCTTTTACAAAATGTGATACCTCATAAACAGATTTAGTGGGAATAGATTCATATGGCCAAATTCTGAGAGCTAAAGGAGAATTTCAGTATATTTTTGTTATTGTAGATTTATTTTCAAAATACGTAAAATTTTATCCTTTAAAGAAAGCAACTAGCAAGAAAATAGCCACCAAATTTGTGAAAGACTACTTCATTAAAGAGACTATACCAAAAGCAATTTTATCAGACAATGGGAGCCAGTTTACTTCAAAGTTTTGGAAGGAATTTGTAGAAGAATATAATATCAGACATATCCTAATTTCATCTTATTCACCCAAATGTAACCTGACTGAACGTTATATGAGGGAAATTGGAAGATTATGTAGAACTTACTGTCAAAAGGATCACATTCAGTGGTTAAATTATATCAATGATTTTGAATATGTCATGAACAGCTTACAACATATTACCACAGGATACTCTCCTTATCAGATTATGTTTGATCAAAAGCCACCTTACTTAATTAAAGAACTTGTAGAGTTTCCAGCTTGTAAAAGCATTACGGCAGCTGAAAGAGAGGAAGCAGTTAGAAGGACCATGAATGACTATTATGAAAAAAGAAAGAAATGGCATGACAAGCACATAAAAAACACAGAATTCAAAGTTGGAGACCTAGTTCTGACAAAAAGTTACACCAAATCTACAGCTCTAAGTAATGAAATTAAAAATTCTTTGATATTTATGTAGGACCATTTGAAACTGTTGAAAACCCACACCCAAATGCATACAAACTTGTATATCCAAAGTCCAAAAGGTTATTTGGACTTAGGAATGTTACACAGCTGAAATTGTACAGACAACCTTAATTACTCATTTAGCATCATGATTTTTGTTCTTCAATATATGACACACCATCAGAAATTTATCTGAAATGCATCTTACATTACACTATCAAAATCATACTGTATACTTTAGCAAACCCTATGGTAAGTACTTTAACCAAGTGAAAGTGAAATAATTAATAGAAAGTAATTTATTCTAATCTCTGTCATCACTGAATATTTGAACATTGTTCTCAAATTCTTGTATCCATCATGAATTACGAATTAAAAAAGTGATTTGAGGAGTTGAGATTACATTCTGTGCACTGTATAGTCAAGGCAAAATCTGGAGGTGAAAATCCTCTCAGAAACACTTTTCAGTAATTTTACAGTGAAATTCAACAGATAGGGGATCTGTGGTGCTTTCATAGATACACCATGTGGCATATGGTGCCTTGCCCCAGCCAGTGACTCCATATTTATTTTCTAGAATCACTCCCTTCCTACTATCCTATCTTGTTAGTAAAAGCAGTTAGGATCCTTCTACTATCCTAGAGTATACAGTGTGCAACATGTAAGACACAAAACTATATCTTGACCAGGCACTTAACTTACAGTGTGGAGGAACAAAACGACACCAATTTCAATTTTTTTTTTTTTAGTAACCAGTATTTTCAAAATGATATCCATTTTTCTTATTAAGATTCATCATGTAGTGATTTTCTACTGCGTACCAGTAAAATATGAATGGAGTAATTTAGTATATGGTCCACGTTGTAATCCAGTTATTGTAGGAAATGAGAGCAATCATGATAGGATTTGACTGACTTTTTGTGTGGTATGGATTTTAAATATCTGACAGATGTTGTTCAAAAATATTGTATGGTACCCTAAATAATGAGTATAGTTACCAAAGCAAACCCAAACATATATACCATGACTCCATTACACTATAACTACGTAGAGTTCCATTTTCAAGGAAGAAGGCAAGACATAAACACAATCTCCATATTTATTCTTTCAAGGCTATGATTTCTGATGATACATGTAGTGACAGGCATAACAATTTTGTGAGGACAGTAAGAACAGATGCTATTTCAAATGATGACAAACTCAAAACATCATGACAAAACTTCCTCAGGAGGTTGCAAGCTCTTTTAAGTGAATACAGCTGGTCAGAAAATGTAATAAAGCAACACATGTATGATTTTTGAGGAGAGTTGGTCTGAAGTTTACTTATGATGCCTGTACAGTTATAGTGAAGTTCTGTTACTTTACTTTTTGAATATGGTACTCTCATTGTGCTGATAATTTTGTGAAAAGTTGAGAAAATGTGTAGAGTTGGTGTGAAGTTTACTTATGATGTCTGTGCAGTTATAGTGAGATTCTATCACTTTACATCTTGGATGTGATTAGGCAATTAGGTTACACTGTCTATAGTCTCCTATATGTGTTCTGATTTAAATATTAAGATTGAATAGGCATGCTCACACACACACACACACACACACACACACACAGTGAGGTTTAACTTGAGATTTCCACAGGCAAGTGTTGGGCAAGTGTTGGCCTACAGTCTGAAATTGGAAATTGTCAATCTTAACATATTAATAGATTATAGTGTGGCATTGATAGGTGATATCGACCATACACAACTTTAATCTTTGGGACTCAGGTCACTCATCCGAGCCGCCATGTTAATTCAGTCTGTTCTTGTACCTTGTACTGTGTGCATGTGTATGATAATTGTCGAAATATATGTATGTGCAGATAGTAGCGGGGACAGTTTATTCCGTATACTGCTATTTTTATCCTGTTCCCATATTGGTGAACCCAAAGTTTCTACATCTTCCACAACTTCTGCGCCGGGTGTTTTAAATCAACAGGTTATGCACACGCCA
This sequence comes from Schistocerca piceifrons, assembly GCF_021461385.2. Classification (NCBI taxonomy): domain Eukaryota; kingdom Metazoa; phylum Arthropoda; class Insecta; order Orthoptera; family Acrididae; genus Schistocerca; species Schistocerca piceifrons. The sequence goes on along the minus strand of NC_060143.1, from coordinate 474,586,508 downwards.
CCATGGCCACCTCACCCAACACTTTGTTCAAAGATTCGGAAGCCCAACTACGACCGTCAGCCCCCTTCAATCCTTCGCCAACGGTCGGCTCTCCATTACTCCATAGTAATTCGTGATCTCCAACCACATTAACCTCAAACTTTGTTGTTCTACAATGGTCGAGTGCTACACTGTTAACTCAAACAATGGACTCGGGTTTCATGTCGCCGGACTGTGCTCGCCAACGTGTGAAGTGGATAATATTCAGAACTGTGTACCTACCTATCAATCATGTAATCTTAAAAGCGATCTACATTTGCACATGTAATTTGACTCTCAACGGGCCACAACAACAGTTACTGTCAAGCTGTGTGCAATGCCGCCATTTGTGCAAAACGCACCCGGCCACTATCAATCGTGACCTGTTCCGGTCGTGCCTCATTTGCAGAGTAACAATGGACATTTTCGTGCACAAACTTCTCCTTCTCACCCCCTCCCCCCCAGACTTGTTGCTCAACTTTTCGACCACATGGGTTCGAGTACATCTTTTGCCTTCCAGAGGAGTCTTACCACACCGCAGTGATCTTCCATAAGTTCCACCAGTAATTTATAGTCTGACCCCATGGGGCGTGTTTTCAATGTGTGCAGAGAACTCACACTTTTGTCACATGAGTTACCAATCCACCCCCACCCCCCTGCCCCCCCCCTCCCCCCACCCTCCCAGGGGGCCCCGGTTCCGACCACTCAGCCACTCGTCCCTCCCACAGCTCCGTCTGTGTATGCCACGGGCCTTCCACATTATTTCCAAGGTGGGCAAATTCAAATCAGTAGCTGTAACGTACGGTCCAGTTTATGGGACCCCTACATGTATTGCACAACCGCTCATTCCCACGGTACTGACAGTGCCAGCCACATCGTGTTTTCACGAGACATCAAGGAAAATGCAACCCACCATTGCTACGGACGTTCTTGCCAGTAACACACCCACGCCTACTGTGCCGGCCTGCTGTATGACCTCTCCTGTCATGGACCAGCTGGTTTTCCAAGGGACACCGAAGCCACCTTCGTCCCCTCCCCCAGGTCATTTGCCGAAGCTGCCACTTTATATGTAGACAACCTTGTATCATGGTTTGCACTTGTCAAGCATCTTTTCAAGTTGCAACATGTGCCCCACGACAACTCTAAATTCCTGTGTCTCGTCACGCACCTCCATGATCACTCACACTTAATTTGCCATCTAGTCCTCTCGCCACCACCTCCACTGAAGTACGAGTTCACAAAGAAAACGATCATGAACGACTCGCCTGCTCACCACAAGAATTAATCATCAAGATCTTGTATGAGGAACACCTGGGGGGCCAAACTCCATCACAACCCTGGCGCCACCTTCAGTTACTTGTGAGTGAGCATACCATGTCGGACGTCACTCTGTGGGTGGTGTGGTCTGCCAAATTGCCTACAGATCCACCTGCTACCACACTCCTTTGAGTCAATCGGCTCTCGTCTCCGCATCACAGACCAACTGTATTCATTGCTATGACAACACCAACCAGCTCGCCACTCACCACTTGTTGGCACAACTGCTCCTGCTCTGCTGGAAGAGGCAGGGCTCGCTCCGTCTCCGCGCCTTCTACATCACCTGGCAGTATCCGCTTGCTCTCTCCACCGTCTGAGCACTCCAGGAGCGCCTATGAACCATACATGCTGGTATACATGCCAGAACAAATCAACGAGGACAAGCCTCCTCCGCTGCCGCAGTCGTCACCACCACCACGACCACATCCGCCTCATCCGTACTGCTGGTACCACAAGATTTTCGGCGATAATGCCAAGAAGTGCCAATTACCTTGCCAGCACCCAAATGCCGACCACAGGACCTAAAAGACGCCGAGTCCTGCAGGGAACCTCACAGGCGTCCTCATAAATTGCACTCTGTCAACTTGTCCGCCCAGCCAAGCGGTCGTTTGTACGTGACTGACATTTCATCATGGCTCGTTTCCCTAGTTGACACTGGTTCTGACGCATCTATCATACCTACATTGATGGCTCCCCCCATCTTTTCACCGACGAAGTCACTTCTACAAGCTGTCAATACATCAACGTTACAAACCTCCAGCTCTGTCAAAGTTACGGTGCACCTATCTCCTTCTCTGTGTTTTTCGTGGACTTTCTACATTGTCAACATCAATAACATCAATGAACCAATTCTCGGTACGGATTTTTTGTCCCATTACGAATTCTCTCCGAATGTAGTTCAGGGCTCAGTGCTGCACCATCCCACTAACACTCAGATACTGTGCTCCCACACCTACGTTCAACGTTCTGTTTCTATCGCGACATGTGAGTTGGTACTTGAGTGTTTCACACTCCTGGGCAACATTGTGACCTGCATCACTAATCTACTGTCAGAATAAAACTCGGCAGCACAACTCCACAGGGAAAATGATGAGCTGAAACAATGAATAGCACACACTTACAACGAGCACGTTGACATTGATCAGTCTCGTGTGCAGTTCTCAGTTTCTTCCATCACTGACAGCACAACACACAAGGTAGTTACCACTGCCGGCCCTCCTATTAGGCACAAGGTTAGATACCTCAACCCTACTAAGTTGCGCACAGGCCGGCATCAAATTAACCAACTTTTGGAGGCAGGTATCCTGCAATCGTCAGACAGTAACTGGTCTTCACTGATCCACCTCATCCTCAAACATTACGGTTCTTTCCGAATGTGCGGCGACTACAGATGTTTAAACACTTGTACTGTCATGGACAGTTACCCCGTACCTAACATTAATAATTTCACTCATATGTTATCGGGCGCTACAATCTTCAGTGTTATCGACTGTAAACATGTCTACCACCAGATTCCCATAGTGCCGGATGACATCCCTAAAACAGCTATTATCACACTGCTTGGTTTGTTCCAATACAACTTCATGCCATTCGACCTAAAAAATGCCGCACAAGCATGGCAGCGTTTCATTGGCTCCATCTCACGACAGTTCGAGTTTTGCTTCGCATATCTGGACGACATACTCATTTTCAGCAAGTCAGCCGAGGAACATGAAAAATCATTTATCCATGGTCCTCCAGAACTTGAACTCCAGCGGCATCGAGGTCAACAAAGAAAGATTCCAGTTCCGTAGCCTTCCGTCACTTTCTTGGGTTGCACCGTCTCCACCAACGGAATACAACCTTCCAGATCTCGCGTGCACATCATCACTTCACTGCCGCCCCTGGCTACTTACAAAGAACTCCGACATTTCCTGGGCACAATAAATTACTACAATCATCATATGCCTTCTGCCACCGTCTTGCAGGCTCCGCTGACAGACTCACTGTCGGGTAAACAGACTTCAGGACTCAAATCCATTCGCTGGACTGCACCTATGTTGGAGGCTTTCAATGCATTCAAAACTTCATAAGCTCACGCCGTGACACTCGCCCATCCCAACCCCTCGGCCGAGCTGTTCATCACAACGGACGCCAGTGCCATTCAGTGGGAGAGGTACTACAGCAACGCAAGGCAGACACGGTTTCCCCTCTTCATTTCTTCTCTAAAAAACTATCAACAGCTCAGAAGAAATACTCAGCTTTGATAGAGAACTCCTTGCGGTCTACAAGGCTGTCAAACATTTCTGCTCCAACGTGGAGGGTCGCTCATCCTTCATCCTCACGGATCACAAACAACTTGCAGATGCTTTCTACAACCCCGCGCCCCAGGGACCCACCCCCTCGGCGTTTCCGTCACTTTTAACTAGTCTCCCAATTCACAACCAACATTTGCTACATCAAAAGCAGATTTTTTTCATGGATCAATACTCTTTCACACATCATTGACTTATCTAACCCGGCCACCCTACAAGCCTCCGATGAGGAATCTCAAGCTCTGCTCACGGGCCCTCAAACATCCCTTGTGTTTACTAAAGCTAAATTCCCTGGCATTGTGGACGAGGTGTAGTGACTCTTCTACAGGTACCTTGCGCCCGTTACTCCCACCCCCCCCTGCCCGGCAGGCCTTCGACGCTCTGCATAACCTCACTCACCCTGGCATCTGCGCCACTACACGGCTCATCTCCAAGTGTTTCATTTGGAAAAATATAAAACTGGACAGTCAGACCTGGGCACGCAGTTGCGTCCCCTGCCAATACAAAATCGGCCACCACGCCACCCCACCTCTGGGCAAGTTCGACATCCCTCCAGGACGATTTGGTCATGTACATATCGATCTTACCGGTCCTCTTCCACCATCAGAGGGCCACAGATAGATTCTATGCACAGCTGACTGCACGTCCCACTGGGTAGAGGCCAGGCGCGGCTCGTGGTTTCTATACGGGGGAAGGCTGTGGCATTTATTGATCAGAGCCAACACAGATCTCGGGTTACGCTACAGATTAGTCTGACGTAAACAACTAAGAATTCAGGGGGAGGGGGTGGGCAGATCACGCTCTACCCATAATTTTACGTACTGTATCTTCTATAATCAGGTATTAAATATCATTAGAAGCTAACTTCGTGTTAAAATCTTTGGTTACTGTTTTTATACGTCATTATTGCATTTTCTGACACTTTGCAGCAAATCATATGAAAAGACGCGTTTCGGAGAGATCTTTAATGCGGGTCTGGAAGCACCAAGTTCTTTCACTTTCATCCTATGGCCGTGTTCCAAGTTTTTACCTATTAATTTGCACACTGAATTCATATTGCGCTTGTTTCACACTCGCGGTATGTTGCAGGTATTCACCAGCAAGTAAAACTCACTAAAATCCTGCAAAATATACTCCGAAAAAGAAACTTGCTAATATCACACGGTATCAACAAAAGCAGTCAGCATCAGCAAGCAAGGAAGGTAAAGTAACGGGACAAATTTCGCGCGTTTTGTCCTCTAACCACTTATGAAACTCTCGCTAGATGGCAGTACTGGTACGTTACTGTAGTGTAGTGCACTCTGGCGGGATATTTGCAAACTTATTCTAAATGTGGATAAAATAGCCAATAGCAGAAACAAAACAACTATGTAAAACATTATCAAAACAATAATACTAAATGTCGATTAATGACGCATCGAAGCGTAGTAGAGATATGCAGAGACAGAGATTGGATAGCGAAGTTTCGGCCACTCTACATTCCTTTATTACATAGATAGTGGAACCTGAAAAATATGTGGTGGTTGGTACGACACCCTTAGGCTGCAAGCCCTGAGCCTTCGGGTCGCCCATAAAGAGCAGTATTTTGTAGAAGCCACGCCCCCAAACCGCTACTACATGCAGCTTACGGACGTTTCAAGGCGCAGCCTAAACACTACTAACCATTCGGAAAACATCTATCGATACAAACAGTTCCAAAAATGTTGACCGTCGTTATTTTAATCGGAACGGGAAATATGCGAAATTCGTCCTGATAATTTAAATTATGTAATACGTTCTTGCGAAATTTACTTTAACATGTATTTTGGGGCGGCTCCGCCTCAGAGCCTTTAATTACGAGCCGCGCCTGGTAGAGGCAGTCCCCTTACCTAACATCACTGCCGACACCGTGGCCAAGGGTTTTATCTCCTCATGGATTGCTAGGTTTGGTTGTCTGACCACCATCACCACCCACCAGGGACGGCAGTTTGGGTCCTCCCTGTTCACCATTTTATGTTACATCTGCTGCACGACTGCCTCTGGTCTGAAGCACTTCCATGGGTACTGCACTGTCTCCATTCAACTTTCAAGCCCGACTTACAGGGAACTATCTCAGAATTTGTTTTTGGTGAGAAGCCCGTCCTACCAGGGGAACTCATTCATTCAACCTCAAGTACCTGAGGGATTCCCCGCCCCCCTCCCTGGATTTCATAAGTCGCATCCGCACCCACTTCAAACATGCACGCCTGCACCCGCCTATCAGCCACTCCCCGCCACACACTTACGTGCCAACGACTCTCAACACTTGCTCCCATGTAATGCTGAGAGATGATTCAGTCCGACAACCTATGCAACCACCTTATCTCGGCTCCTTTAAAGTCCTCCGACATGCCGATACAACTTTCAACATCATCGTCAAAGGCTGTCCACAAACTGTTTCATTACACTGACACAAACCAGCATTTGTGGACCCCGACTTCCCTCTGCTGGCTCAGTCGGATTCGCCTAACAACTCTCCCGCCAGTCCACCTCCCACCGAGGACTCTGACAATGTTTCACCTCATGCCACCAGATCATTTTGTTCACCCGATGCTGCCCCGTCGCCTTTTGTGGGTTTCTCAGACACGTCACCCTCCACCCCGTGTGCAGGTTTCGCTAGTACCTCATCGACTACGGACATTGGGATACCCTGGGTAAATGTGGGTGATGTAAGCCCAAAGCTATTTAAATCATTACTGTAGTATCAAGATAAGGATGGATGTGACATACAAAAACACTTTAGTAAAAAAACATTTTTTGCACTTGGATGATCAGCCCAAAGAGGTATTCCACTCTGTTTATTTATGGATCTGAAACTTGTAACGATTTGATGTGATATTTGTGTTCCTTATTTCTATGTTTTCATGTTTATGTACTAATTATGTTTGAGCTGCAACAGATATCAGAGGAACTGAGCATTTCTATACCTCACTTTAGCCTTTTCATGTTTATGTATCAGTTATGTCACAGGTTTCTATATTTTCATGTATATGTAATTAATTATGTTTGTTCTGAACCAGATATTTGAGGAATGCTTGTAAGTTAGCTGGTCATATCTAGCATTTGTTACTTGAATTAACCAACACAGTGTTAAATATGTCAATTACTCTGTCTTCCAGAATGATAATTGTTTACCCTTCGTCGATCACTCAATAGGGAGAGTTGGGGTTAATTTCCGCTGACTGGGAAGGTGAAGCTGTGGCAAGTCCGTTCTGCAGGGAATGCCGAACACACTTCTCCCTCTGGCGCCACAGTGAAGTACTGGAACAGAGTGGGTCCTGGGTGGGGGGGTTCCTGTCTTTGGGGTGTGTCATCTTTTCTTCTTCAACTCCAACACTCCGAATCTTCTACTTCATTTCTTACTTCTCACCAGAGTACCAAGCTATTCTTCCCTCTGTCCACATGCATATGTCTCTATTGCTGAGACCCTTTTCATTTACCATGTCACCTCTTGTTGTTGACTAAAGCCTATTGTATAGGAGGATCCAGGAAACAAGCCAACATTTCTGCAAATTAAATATACTAAGTTCCAAAAAGTCACATGTATAGATAATCTTTGATATAATTGATGTAACACTTTCTGATAACTTGGGAGCAGGTATACAATTTTCAACTGGATGTACTGATTACATATACTGAGTCCCAAAAATGTCACATGTATAGGTAATCTTTGATATAATTGATGATACAGTTTTGCTAATTCTGTTTTGAGACGGATGATTTAAAACCATATTTCTGTCATGATGTACCACTTACTTATGATTGAATTATTGTGTATTGACACCCAAAGTGAATGTGTAATGCCTAACCATAATTTTGCCGTGATGTACCAGTCACTTATGATTCAATTATGGTGTGTAAGAAACCACTTACTTACGATTGAATTATTGTGGATTGACACCCAAAGTGAATGTGTAATGCCTAACCATAATTTTGCCGTGATGTACCAGTCACTTATGATTCAATTATTGTGTGTAAGAAACTACTTGTACTATATTACAATAATGTATCTGATGAACCAGGGAGCCCTGAAACAGTCTGTGTACTGTGACTTGGTCAATATTTGTACAGATGGTCCAAGTGGACTCTGTGGAGAATTGTATTTGGTTGGCCCAGATGGCGGTGTTTGGAGGTGTAGCTGTTCAGTATTGTGTGTACATTGCAGATATTAGTGAAATGGCACTTGAGAATCTATACAATCTATTTTTGTATTCAGAGTGCCACACGATGTAAAGCGCCTCATCAGCTTCATACGTCTCTATTAATTTTGAAGTTGTCGGTACACACCAATTGTATTTACCGCCAATGTTTATAAAAACACTACAGATAACAGAACGCTGCAGCGATGCTAGCGCTCCACATGGTAACATGTCACATTGCAGTGAACAGAAGACACGCGACTTTTTTGATCAAATCTAGAGCGAGGCCCTAGATTTGATCAAATATTTGACGACATTTGACAAAGTTCCCTAGTGCACCATCAAATTTCTTTGGCAAAGATATTGGACAAAGAAATTTGATAGTGTAATACCGGCCATAGCAACATCACTCTTAAGCAGCGCGAACACACAAATAGTAAAAGTTAATGGTTTAATACACATAGTGTTACTACGAGAAAAAAAAAGCTTTCACATATAACGTTGATCTTTTTGGGTGTGCTACGTTTAAGATATATCACACAAATGTACCAGTAATATTTTTAACAAAGACATAAATGTCTGATCTTCTGGACTTGGAATTCTTCTAAAAGGTCGTCCTCAAACAGTTGATTTTAAATGAGAGTCAAAAACGCTCTGTGATTTAGGAAATCTTGCGTGAAAGGAAATTTACTTTGAAAGCAACGCTTTTCAAACAACCATTCGCAATATTTTCCCGCGACTTGTTAGATACAGATTCGTTTCAGCAGTTGCCAGAGAGCGCCAGATAATAGGCATCACCACGCTTGCGCAGCTACGATGACGCAGGAAATCCGTTGTTCGTACGTGTAAAACATTGAAAGACTTTACATTATGTCATAAAAGAAAGAAGACATTAGAGGATACTCCAGGAGCATCAGAATTTTGTGAACCATACTGAAATGCATAATTCAGCTTAAAGTTTAGATTCGGAGCTAAATTTTTTTGGTGTACCAACACTGTATTATCTCATGTTTGGTTTCTAGAATATGAAAATATGCACTTGAAATGCAGCGAAGAGTTGAAACTAGCCAATAGTGTTGAATTATACGCCTCGTTTCAAATAAATTGACTGCCTCAGCGGAAAAGATTAATAAAAGCCAAATTTCTTTAGCAAACCGACAAAAATAATTTCATTATTCTGCAAGGCGATTAATGCTTGACTGTCAGAGAGGTGGAAATAAAATAATTAAATTAACAACATATTTTAGTCTTCCGTAATTATTTGAATGTATTTTAATTAACTTGCTAGCTCCCGTCCATAGAAATCCGTTTTGTTTTCATTTGACGTGAGAGCAATAAATGAAGAGGAAACAGCAAAATCACAAAACGTAAACACGGGTCACGTGGAGATTACCCACCTCCCCACTGCAACTCAAGACTGCTCTGTGCATCAGCCCTCGATTTACGATATTTCCGGACGGGGCAATACCAGATAGTGACGAAATTTGGACGAGTTGAAGAATGCAATCATTCAAGAAATTGCTGCCGTCCCTGCAGAGATTTTAGTCTGGGTCATGGAGGATTTTGGGAAGAGACGAATCCTGCATTCAAAATGGACATCACCTTGGCATAATTTTTCACAAATGACTTTGTTAACTAAAATGGCAAATAATGAGCTTTGATTTTGTGTAAATAAACATGTATTAATTTTAAAGTTGGCTGAGTATTATTTCATTAAAAACCGTCCGTCTGCCATGTGTCACCCTGTGTAATACTTGTTATTTGGTCTTAATTGTGCCAAAGTGCTGTGCCACACCTCTTTACCCAGCATTGTTCTATCGCATGTCACTGTATTTCGCTCTCTGGAATTCAAACGTGTAATATTTTGTAATGGATGCCATCAAACTATATTCAAGGACAGTGGAAATTATAATGTCCTGTGGTGCCTCTCCTGATTCCAGTCGGCCAGTTTGACATTCTGCCCCTGTTAAAACAAACATGCAATTAATACTGGATGGGATTATTTGTAATCGGCAGAACAAGAATTCTTCAAAAAATTTGCACACTTTATTGCCTATTAGCTAATAACTTGCTGTTTTGTCTGACAAAATTAAATATAGGGTACATAGATTCAGTAAAGACAAGAGACAAGCAAGACTGTACACATTTCTACAGTTCTTGAGACCTGGCATTTTTTCTCCCTAATCTTGTTACAGCTTTACACGGCGTGATTTCCTTTCTGGAAAAGAATCTACTAAATCATCAAAGTTTGTCAAACGTTTTGCTACATGAAAAAACGAAATGTTCTCTAATACCGAAAAAGCTGTTAATACAAATAGTACCCAAGACAGGTGTGGTTTCTCGATCTGATTACATGTATTTTGCCACTGTGTGTTGGATAAAACTAAATAGGCCTGCCTAATATCACAGCAGTTGCTACACACACACACACACACACACACACACACACACACACACACACCAAATGAGACTGTTTTGGCACAAATGGTCATTTTTGTAACCCAACAGAATATAATTCAGAAAGTATCAATACAAAATGCCTATTAGGCCTACTACAAGCAAAAAGCTTTATGTTAGGAAGTAGTTTCACAGTTCATACGCTCAAGCATGAGATCGAAAAGTAGTGGTACAAATTTTATATATAAATTTGGAATGGTCATATTCTTCCATAATTTGTGTGATGTCCCCAATTCATCTCCTTCCTCATTCTAGTAAACAATCTTATCATTAATTCTGGAACTATTCCTTCCAGTGCCAACACTTATTCTGCAGTTAGGCATTAGTAAGTGTTTGTACAACGCATTTTCCGCGCTGCTCCCAGAAGAGAACTTAGCGGCAGCCAGCCGGAGACTGTACAACTGGCCCCTACTAGTGTAGCCAAAAATTTTCTGACAATTTAATTTTCTTGGATACAATGTGAAGATAATACGTAAACCTTCTTACCTGTTATTCCTGTTAGTCGTTTATTTCCATTCTGGTAGTATGAATCTATGGACTTCCCTACTAATTAACGCTTACCGTTCGCAAACCCAGCCAACCACATAAACAGCGATTGGCATTCACCCGTTCATCTTTATTCCGCTCAGCTCGTATAGCCCCGTCCCCTTTTGTCTGCAGGGAAGTTTATGTCTAGATGCGACGGGTATTCCCCCTGCAGACATATTACATGCACAATGCACGCATTCAAAAATCAACTTACGATTCATTCGGAAATCAACTTGGAATGTATTCAAAAACCAAAAGGAGTGTGTTTCAAGATCATATGAATAATCAATAGATCAACATGCGCTGGATGCTAGGTTCCCCCCCATGTCGTTTTTGGAAACCCAGAATCTACTATGTAGGAATCAACATGGATTCCGGAAACAGCGATCGTGTGAGACCCAACTCGCTTTATTTGTTCGTGAGACCCAGAAAATATTAGATACAGGCTCCCAGGTAGATGCTATTTTTCCTTGACTTCTGGAAGGCATTCGATACAGTTCCGCACTGTCGCCTGATAAACAAAGTAAGAGCCTACGGAATATCAGACCAGCTGTGTGGCTGGATTGAAGAGTTTTTAGCAAACAGAACACAGCATGTTGTTATCAATGGAGAGACGTCTACAGACGTTAAAGTAACCTCTGGCGTGCCACAGGGGAGTGTTATGGGACCATTGCTTTTCACAATATATATAAATGACCTAGTAGATAGTGTCGGAAGTCCCATGCGGACTTTCGCGGATGATGCTGTAGTATACAGAGAAGTTGCAGCATTAGAAAATTGTAGCGAAATGCAGGAAGATCTGCAGCGGATAGGCACTTGGTGAAGGGAATGGCAACTGACCCTTAACATAGACAAATGTAATGTATTGCAAATACATAGAAAGAAGGATCCTTTATTGTATGATTATATGACAGCAGAACAATCACTGGTAGCAGTTACTTCTGTAAAATATCTGGGAGCATGCGTGCGGAACAATTTGAAGTGGAACGATCATATAAAATTAATTGTTGGTAAGGCGGGTACCAGGTTGAGATTCATTGGGAGAGTCCTTAGAAAATGTAGTCCATCAACAGAGGAGGTGGCTTACAGAATACTCGTTCGACCTATACTTGAGTATTGCTCATCAGTGTGGGACCCGTACCAGATCGGTTTGACGGAGGAGATAGAGAAGATCCAAAGAAGAGCGGCGCATTTCGTCACAGGGTTATTTGGTAACCGTGATAGCGTTACGGAGATGTTTAACAAACTCAAGTGGCAGACTCTGCAAGAGAGGCGCTCTGCATCGCGGTGTAGCTTGCTCGCCAGGTTTCGAGAGGGTGCGTTTCTGGATGAGGTATCGAATATATTACTTCCCCCTACTTATACCTCCCGAGGAGATCACGAATGTAAAATTAGAGAGATTAGAGCGCACACGGAGGTTTTCAGACAGTCGTTCTTCCCGCGAACCATACGCGACTGGAACAGGAAAGGGAGGTAATGACAGTGGCACGTAAAGTGCCCTCCGCCACACACCGTTGGGTGGCTTGCGGAGTATAAATGTAGATGTAGATGTAGAATTTGAATGTAATACAACAATTTCATTGTTGTATTACACCATTACATATGTTTTCATGTACTCCAGTACATAATAGAAATTTCGCAGCTGTCGTTCTTTCATTTCCCAGCCCTAGTATCAGTATGATTTCTTCGAATCTGTACTAGCAATATTAAAGGTGAAACGCCAGACAATTGAAATTTGTATCCCATCCTTCAGTTGACCTTTGCACTGACACTACCTATTTGACAAGAACGGCGTATGTAACACTGATGAGATTTACCTATATATGTCAACTAGAGAAGAAGGATGCAAATGGTGTGTAAAGCTATATAGCTCAACTAAAGAGTGGGATAGTACGGGATACAACTTGCATGTCTGTTGTGTTATTGCCTCTTCGCATAGTTCAACTGAGGTACAGGTTGGAAATGTAATGTACGTCCATTTCCACGTTTTCATTAGCAGTGTACATGTATATAGGTCAACTGAAGGATGGGATACAAATATTATGTACGTAGCCCCTTCTGCCATTGGTAGTACAACCAACGTAAGAACGTACTATTAGTGGTAGCGGAGGCGAAAGAAACAACACATGTAAAATTGGTATCCTGTGCTTCAGTTGACCTATATAGTAAAAATGAACAACGGGATATTAATGCTAACGAAAACGAAGAAATCGACGTACTCTAAAACTTTTATTCCGTACTGCAGTTAACCAATACAGTTCAATGAGGTTCGAGATACAACCCAGGTATGTGACGCAAGTTATTCTACGCTACCAATATTTCCATTTTTCCCCTTATTTTCCACACAAATAATACGATACAAACATGCGATATCCTTAACATGAAAATACTACTTGCCTTGATATATGTCAACTATCTTTTTCATTTCTCATATTCCTTTGTTTCTGAACAGTCTTTTCAGCTCTCATCTGTGTAATAAATGCTCTCTGGCCAATTCTGACATCATTGGGCAAAGCCAACAGGTTGTATCCCACTAGACCTGAAAACTGTTGTGCGAGATGAAAATACAATGAGATTGAGTTCAAAGTATTCGAGTGTACGGAGTTATTTTAAAATTATAGAAAATTCCTGCAACGTAGCATCTTTATCTTCGGAGAAGTTGTGCAGGACATCGCAGTCAACAATGAAGATCAGTGAAGCAACTCCAAGTAAGTTTGATAACCAAAGGGGAGTGGGTGTCCTGCACACCAGTACCACACTGCCACCCTTAATCATCGGAAACTGCCAGATTACAACATGCTTTTCTGCACTCTTCTGGAGTATGTGTGTGCTGTATGGGATCAACATCAAATGGGACTGACAGAGGACATCAAAAAAGTCCAAAGAAGGGCAGGTCAAATTTTATATTGTGAAACGGGGGAGTGTGCCAAGAATATACACAAATTGGAGTGGCAATCATTCAAACAAAGGCATTTCTTGTTGCAGCTAGTTCTCACATTTCTATCACCAACATTCTCCTCAGATTGCAAAAATATTTTGTTGGTGCCTACCTACATACAGAGAAATAATCATAATAAAATAAGAGAATCAGAATTCACACAGAAAAAGTTAAATGTTTGTTTTTCCCACATGCGTTCAAGAGTGGAACGGTGGAGAAATAGTGGTTCGATGAACTGTCTGCCTGGCAGTTAATCGTCAATTGCAGAGTAATCATATTAATGTCGAAAACTTTTGATTCTTTTTATTTTCAAGTTCACTTCAGTGAGCTTTAAATATGATACAGATACATTAATTGCCCTCATTACTGTCAAACAAATAGTTTTCCAAACTAGATCTGTTACTGGTGTAGTTGATACCCAGTTGTCCACTTCCCACTGTGACTATGAAAGTTCAGACAAATATTTCCCCCTCAAATCACTGAGTTTTTCGTAATTACCCTGATTACTTGCAAAGCTAACTGGCTCAGCCAGGCAGCGACTATGCACAGAACTGAAACTTCCTGGCAGATTAAAACTGTGTGCTGGACCGAGACTTGAACTTGGGACCTTTGCCTTTCGTGGGCAAGTGCACTTGCCTGTGAAAGGCAAAGGTCCCAAGTTCAAGTCTCGGTCCGGCACACAGTTTTAATCTGCAGGAAGTTTCATATCGGCGCACACACTGCTGCAGAGTGAAAATCTCATTATGCACAGAACTGCAAATTACAGCACCTGAAGAGAGCTGAATCAGTTGTTAAAATACTGTGCATGAATTAGAGAAGAGCAACTCTAGGACATAACAGCTTGGTCCCTTAGGAATTCACACACATTTCAACATTTTACTGAACACCTAGACGTACAAAAGTATCACAATAGCTATTAATGCCTTTGTTCTATTAAACATACTGTTACCAAATCTTTGTTGTTTACAGCAAGCTTATTTCGTATTAAGGGTTATAATGAAGACAAAGATGAGGTGACTTACCAAACAAAAGCGCTGGCAGGTCGATAGACACACAAACATACACACAAAATTCAAGCTTTCGCAACAAACTGTTGCCTCATCAGGAAAGAGGGAAGGAGAGGGGAAGACGAAAGGAAGAGGGTTTTAAGGGAGAGGGTAAGGAGTCATTCCAATCCCGGGAGCGGAAAGACTTACCTTAGGGGGAAAAAAGGACAGGTATACACTCGCACATATCCATCCACACATACAGACACAAGCAGACATATTTAAAGACAAAGAGTTTGGGCAGAGATGTCAGTCGAGGCAGAAGTGTAGAGGCAAAGAAGTTGTTGAAAGACAGGTGAGGTATGAGTGGCGGCAACCTGAAATTAGCGGAGATTGAGGCCTGGCGGATGACGAGAAGAGAGGATATACTGAAGGGCAAGTTCCCATCTCCGGAGTTCGGATAGGTTGGTGTTGGTGGGAACTTGCCCTTCAGTATATCCTCTCTTCTCGTCATCCGCCAGGCCTCAATCTCCGCTAATTTCAGGTTGCCGCCACTCATACCTCACCTGTCTTTCAACAACTTCTTTGCCTCTACACTTCTGCCTCGACTGACATCTCTGCCCAAACTCTTTGTCTTTAAATATGTCTGCTTGTGTCTGTATGTGTGGATGGATATGTGCGAGTGTATACCTGTCCTTTTTTCCCCCTAAGGTAAGTCTTTCCGCTCCCGGGATTGGAATGACTCCTTACCCTCTCCCTTAAAACCCACTTCCTTTCGTCTTCCCCTCTCCTTCCCTCTTTCCTGATGAGGCAACAGTTTGTTGCGAAAGCTTGAATTTTGTGTGTACGTTTGTGTTTGTTTGTGTGTCTATCGACCTGCCAGCGCTTTTGTTCGGTAAGTCACCTCATCTTTGTTTTTATATATAATTTTTCCCACATGGAATGTTTCCTTCCATTATATTGGGTTATAATGAAGTTTTTATTAGATATTATTATCCAGGAATACATGTACAGGATTACAAAACTGATCTGAGCAGAGGTCTGTCAGCTAATGGGAATATCAGAAGCAATACAAGACAGTGTAGGAAAAAAGTTGCTGCCACAATAAAGCAGCTAATGGGCCAGATCAGGTGACCTTTGCCCTCAGCACAGTGGTCTTTTCAAAAGCAGCATGCTTGATCCAAACATTTGGAGTAGTGTACCAGGCACCCTCTAACAAGCAGAACACCCAATCTGGAGAGCTCTTAATGCATACGCATTGGATTTTCACAGGTTTCTACAACCCCTCCTTTTCTTCACAAAAATGTGTCCACTTCCATCACAAAGATGATTGTTTCAATCTCTGATAATTGCATCTGGACTCCCAATTTTCCACCAACACTACTAAAACACAAATGAAAATATCACAGGCCTTATCCTGGTACACTACAACACAGCTCACAGAAGTTAACACTGACATCCCTTCTGCATAGCAGTGCTTATCATCATGCAGACCTACAATAAATTACATTTCAAAAAGAAAATATTGTAATGTAAAAATGTTTCATATTCTAAATGGTCTCAATTTGTTATTACAAAGACTGGTTTTTCATCAATTTACTTTCATTGTTCCCATCTTAGCTTAATGTATTGCTCTAGTTTACCTCAAACAGTCCAATCTCATGCCTGCTGTAGACCAAGACCTGCATCTGTTGTGCTCCTTTCAGAATGTACAATATTGTATCAGCTGCATTTGTGCTCATATGACCTAATGGAATTCACTTCGAAGTTCATCACTCCTTTTGCAATAAGCATACATCTGTACTACTTAGACTGGTAAGCTACCATTGAGGACTCTTGGCAGGTCATGTCTTATAAAATTAAATATAGTGAGGAAAAGTTTGGCAGAACCCAAGTAATTTAAGAGTAAGGAAGACCACTCCTCACATGCACACACGAAACGGAAATAAAGTTTGCTAACTTTCAGAATACATCCTCTGTCGAGCATGCACATGCTACGCATGTGATACTTGTGTACCAGTTGGAGAGGTGCAGGACAAGATGGTATGTGGAGACTGAGGGAAAGTGAGAGGACAGAGAAGATGTAAACTTCATGGAAGGTGTGAAGTCAGTGCGCTAACTATGACTGACACAGGGAGAGTTACAAGGACAAAGGATGTGTTGCAAGGAGAACTCTCCTCTACAAAGTTCATAACAGCTGGTTCTTGAGTGAAGGATTTTGATGGCCTGCGTTTCGGAGCAGCCACCAAATTCCAGCATGTTGCTCTCAGTTGCACTTTATGCCACTGGGTGGTCAACTGTATTCTTGGCGAGTTTAGTGGTGGCCAATCACTCTGGTGGACAGTTGGTGTCATATTGACAAAGAGCTGTGGAGTGACTGCAGCAAACTTGGTAGGTAAATGACATGGCTGCTTTCACAGGTGGCCCTGACACTCATTACCTTTACATGCGACATCTTACAAAAGGTAAAACCCAAGTTTTGGAAACAGATTTCCACTGTCATGTTTACATGTTAAGGTTTGAATTAGATTTACTAGCCCAGTTAAATACAGTGCCTGGAAAACAACTGATACAGTTTATGATTTAGTCAACAAAATCATTATTTCTCTTGAATCAGACAAGGTGTAAACGACTTCAGTCTAATATTTTTCCTTACCTTTTTTCACTGTGCAGAAGGCCACTCGTTGTACTAGCCAAAATTTTTTAGAAACAAGACAAAACCTGACAGTGCAAACAGGTTTCAAAACTGCATGCATTTGGATGGGAATGAAAATCTACTGCAGAATTGGAGAACTGACAACCAGAAGCAGATTTCCAGAATTAATTATGAATTGTGTATGTGATCATCCAGACGTGGTATTGGGAAATCAGTTTATGAAATCTGATTCTGGGAGACCCAATCAATGATGGCAGTTAGGCCGGTATTACACTATCAAATTTCTTTGTCCAATATCTTTGTCAAAGATATTTGATAGTGTAATAGGGACTGTCAAATGTCGTCCAATATTTGATCAAATCTAGGGCCTCGCTGTATATTTGATCAAAGAAACCGCTTTTCTTCTGTTCACTGCAATGTGACATGTTACCACATGGAGCACTAGCATCGCTGCAGCGTTCTTTCGTCTGTAGTGTTTTTATAACCATTGCCGGTAAATACCATTGGTGTGTGCCGACAACTACAAAATTAATAGAGATGTCTGAAGCTGATGAGGCGCTTTACAACGTGAGGCACCCTGAATACAAAAATAGATTAAGAAGATTGGAGACCTAACCTAACCCAACCTAACATAACCCTCTCCTGTAGCAAGGAATCTGAGTGTTATAGTGGCCTGTCTTCTGAAGATGTAGCAGTTCTTAAGTGAATATTGTGCTTTGTGATAGGATGATACACTTCATTGAGCACATACAGAAATGTATGCTCATCCATTCTTAAGTAATTGATGTACGACTTGACGTCTGCCACTGTAAGCTCACGTAACAAGTTTTGTTGAATGCTTTTATCGTGTCGTCGTAAAACCCACAGCTTCACCCAGATTAGATTAGTTTTTCGTTCCATAGATCCGTGCTGAGGAGATCCTCGTGGATGGGGAACATGTCGATTTTTTTAAGCTGAAATAACAATACTAATAGTATGAATAAATACAATACATCATTTGTTTCTATTAAAAATTTCGCCAATGGAGTAGGAGTTGGCCAGTAGTAAGTCTTTCAGGCTCCTTTTAAACTGATCTTTATTTCTAATTAAATTTTTTATGTTTGCTGGCAAATTATTGAAGACGAGTGTTCCTGAGTAGTGGACCCCTTTTTGAACTAAAGTAAGTGCTTTTAAGTCCTTGTGCAGATCATCTTTGTTCCTGGTATTGTATGTATGAACTGAGTTGTTTGTTGGAAAAGAGATATTATTTACGACAAATTTCATTAAGAAGTAAATATACTGAGAGGCAGTAGTTAGTATACCCAGTTCTTTGAAGAGGTTTCTGCAGGAGGTCCGTGAATTTATTCCACAAATAATACGTATTACACGCTTTTGGACCTTGAAAACTTTTGTTTGACTTCAAGATTTACCCCAAAATATTATCCCATATGACATTATGGAATGAAAGTATGCAAGCTTTTTCATTTTTATGTTGCCTCTGTCTGCCAATACTCGAATTGCAAATACAGATTTGTTAAGGCCTTTCTGCAGTTCTGTGGTGTGCTCCTCCCAACTGAATTTATTATCAAGTTGTAATCCCAGGACTTTTAAGACTGTCAACCTCGTATGTATGGTTCCATTTCCAGGATGTGTCTGGTAGGGTGGGTGATAGAATATCACTTTAAGACAGTGGGTGGGTACTGGTGTGCCTATCAGTGACTCAAATTTCTGATATCAATCAAGTGCTCTCCTTTACCTACAGTAAATGTACACACCACGTCAGGTACCCACACTTCACATTTAACATGTTTATGTTACAAAGAAATACGAAGGGAGCACATACGATGCAACTACAATGATACAGTCTTCTGGGTCACAGTTTAACGGGATGCAAGTCGTTAGAGAAATATTGTGGTGTTTTTATATAAAATGTCATTACTGTCAGATATTTATTTTCTGAACCCATAAGCAATCCTATTAGCAACTGTAACAAATACTGAATAATATTAAATAGGACAGTTTCATGATCTGCAAATTGTTATCCAGTTGTCAGCTGATAATGTCCTAATGCGCCTCAAGCTAGTTTGCACCGGAATAAATAATATTGTGCAGTTTATCAGGAAATTATTTTCTATTTAACATGATTGTCTACCTTTGTGATGCACAGACAGAAAATTCAGCTAAATTAAAATGTTTGATAGTTGATGTTCAAATGTATGTAAGGGTATTATTGACAGTGTTCTGTGTCCGGTGTTTTGATAGCATTTCTACCAACTTAAATTTATGCACTGAATATCAAAAATATTGAAAACAACTTGTTAAATCAGATCCTCAAAGGTGTTTGTAATCCTCAAGACACTGCCAGACAATACCAGAGTATTTTTTAAGCAGTAGATGAATTTATGAAAAACGCTAAATCTGTTGTTGCGAGGTCCACACAGATATTACATTTTTTTTACAATAACCACTTCAGCATTATTAAAATCCACTAAACCATTGTAGAATTCAGACTCTACATTTAGATTTCAGAACTTACACATGTTCCAGGTAGATTTCTTTTTATTTGTGTACAAAGCACATCAATACAACTTAATATCTCCAAATTATACTTGACAAAAACCAGAATGAAACTAATACATACATATTTCTTCCAACAAAACATTGCACCAATTCTCTTAACACTAGACCTGAATTAATAACAGCTACTTTCATTATTACGAGTCTAGATGCTGTATGAAAAGCATTAGGGTGTATTTATGTCAAAAAGACAAATATGCAGTATTATCACCATATCTTTCCAATTTAAATAATCCCAACAATTAATTAGGCTAAGAATAATCATCTATACATGTGCATTTGGCAGAATACTCGTGTGCTCGCCCGCGAACCATTAAGCGAATTATGCGGAGGGCAGTAAGTAAAAAGATCAATAAAAGTAACAATTTCACAAGCCATCTGATACTGTCTCCAGATTTCATATAGTTTTCGTAGATATAGCAGAGATTCCACGTAGCTTTGTTATTTTTCAGTCACAAAGAGACAGACAGCAATGTACAACAATTTTCTGTGAGAAATTTATTTAAGTGACATCTCACAGATAGCAGCATAGGTGCTCAATTTTATATAAAAATTTGTGGCACAAATAGTATCTTCTTACACCAATCAACTGATTCAGTTTTAAATTTGTGTTAAAAGCATCATTATTTAATGAATGTTCACCATTAAGAGCTTTATAAACCAAATAAGCAGCAAATAACTTTACAGCAACATATTCTGTTAATATTCACTTTTCATGTGAAATATTTGCAACACTTTAATAGATGAAACAAGAATTTTTGCAGCTTACAGCGACAACTACATGCAAACAATTGCATCCAGGCTTACTTTTAACAAGCAACACACACACACACACACACACACACACACACACACACACACACACAGGATACAAAATTTCCATATCATCATTTAAACACAATAAAGTTGCGAGTTAGTTATCTCTCTCTCTCTAGTTTTTTGTCCAGTACCTATTCCTATTACGCAGAAAATTACAAAGACACATTCAACCACACTTCATGCAAGCGAGGATTAATGGTACCCAGTCTGTGAAAATTTAAGGGCCTGTTCACACACAACCAGACTCAATCCTTCAGAGGAAACTTAGTTAAATGGATAATAAAAATACCATTCTCTCACACATGCACACTTATTTTTCACAGGATATGCTACAAATCTGAAGCAGCATGGGGAACTTTGATAACAACTCTTCATTCTACAGTAGAGAGAAAACATTTAAAGAGTTTTACACTTACATGCTCTTACTCATATTTCAATCTTTCTGCTCAAAATTGAAATATTTACAGTAGTCTGAGCCAAGTGGAATAAATTACAATGTTAATAGAATGGACAGAATAAATTAGAAACCTAAGAAACCGTATGAAATTAATACAGCAATCACGTAGTTGGTCAAGGTTTATTACTGTGTGATGATGACATTCATACACATGGAATATATATGATGACTGCACAGAAGAAAGTGGTTGTTTTGTTCCAATTTCATTGCTGTTTTTGCAGTTCACTTTTAAATAATTTCCTCTGAAAAAGTAAGTATTTATTCTTTCTTTTCTTCTGGCTTCTTCCCACCAACACGGATGGTTGCTTTAATCCTGTAAAAGAAAATGAAAATTTTTATTATTTCGCACACACACACGCGCGCACACACACACACACACACACACACACACACACACACACGCGCACACACACGCACACACACACACACACACACACACACACACACACACACACACGCACACGCACACGCACACGCACACGCGCGCGCCGCAGCGCGCGCGCGCGCGCGCGCGCGGGGGGGGGGGGGGGGGGGGGGGGGAGGTACATTCCATCAGTTCTGTCAACGTTTCACAAACAATTCCATAACAATATTAGACTTAATTTTATGAAGTGATGTTGAAGGCTATAGTCACTGCTACTAAGAACAGAACCAGATATTAAAAGCAAAAAGATTTAATATTTACACACTTAAAAAAGTTGTAAATATCTATTATTTATTGGCATTTAATCTTTCATAACAATACAACCAGTAACTGCACAGATGCAGTTCATAGTAGCTAAAGTACTTTGTTAGAATTAACTACAAATTACTTACTTTGATGAGATCTCTGCTATTTTGCTCCTCACTAAATCAATGTTCTGATCAATCTGCACTTTGTTTGTTTCATAAACCTTTGGCAAGGTGAACAAGGCTACAAAAGCTGGAAACAAGAAATATTGAAATGTTATAATGACAGCATATAATTTGTGTAATCACACAAATACAACTCTCTTCTCTATTAACGTTTTCCTTTACCTATCATAAGAACATATAAGGCAATATTAATTGGGCAAGGAGGAGGAATAACCAATAACTGTTTTGTTTTCAAGGGAGGAAACAATGACTGCTTATAGACGTGTCGTAGACTCCCTAGAGCGTATCTTTTCATTTTCACAACAAATGACTCACCACGTTCAATTTAGAGTCCTGTCACATTCCTAAACAGTGACTACCAGCTGATCAACAACTTAATAACACTCTGCTAAAAGAATTTCAGTTTTTATTTCCCTCTCGCACTGTTCCATGTTGTCTACCCCTGACCAAATGCCATTTTTTCCATGTAACTCCGTATCCATCTCATTTACTGCTTCTCTTCTCAACTGAAGGAACCCCTTCTATCTCCAGCACTTGACACGACTATCATCATTACCACTTCGGAAATCTTTTTTCCTCAATTTTTAAGTAAAAGGCCAATTTGGAAATTTTTCTCTGCCAATATTATGAAACCTCTGAAGGATTTGTTTCAGTCACATATACTGCAGTCTGAAGATCAGATTTTTTTGCTTTTTAGAGGAAGGGGAAGGAGGAAGGGAGTAATTTGGTATGTTCAAAGCAGGCGACAAGGTTTCCGAGTACTTGGCATGAAGTTTGATAAGAAAAATGTGGTAAAGAGGGAAAAGGTGAAGTATTTTTAGAAAGAACCCATTACAGCATTTGACTGATTTGGAAAAATACTATACAGAGATATGACAACAAATTTGAACTGCACTCCTCTTCAAGGTAAGCTTAGTGCATTAAGAACTTCAACATCTTACTCAGTTTTTTAGTTTTTTAACAACACAAATTTACAATTAACACATGCATAAATTTTGGCTGGAAGGGAGACCTAACAAACACAAAAAACAGTGCTCACAGCTGCAAATTAGTCATGAAAAGCTAAAAGTTAACATTAAATCCACAGGAAGTAGCAAAATCTGTGTTGAAAGTATAAATAACAGTGTACAACACTCTTGGGAAGAGTTTTACTTTACAAAATTCTGTTTCTTCTTTTATGTCAATGTGCAGTAATGTTACTAGTGATTTTATTATTTCCACAGCATCCAGAAGGCACAGGGGAGGGGAGGGGGGAAAGGGGGGAGAGATCAATTTTAATTAGGGGCACCTTCCAAAAGCCTGAATTTCAATAGTTTAACAGCAGTTTAATTGGATAAAAGGTAAAGAATGGCTGATGAAAGGTTCCTCTCCATTATTATCCGTAACAGAACTGCTATTCAGTAAATACTGGGATGTTCAAAATGAAATGTCAGTTAAGTGTTTAATAGAACATTTTTGGTACTTAATAGAGGTAAATGAGCTTTATTTGGACAATTAGTAAGAAGATTCTTGATGCAATATACTAAGTCACTAAGCATGCGGACAGTTGGTATGTAAATCAAATAGTTGAAACTCGCTGCCAAGAGTTTCATAAGCTGCTATGAAATGATCATTGGTCAGGATACCATATCTGGAGCTGTTCAACTGTCCAATGCAAGTCTCTGTATTTGACACCACTTCAGCGATTTGTGCAACAAAAGTGAGATGAAATCATTTGCAAAGAACAATAAAACTTACGAAATCCTGATGAGTATCAACAAGAGCAACGGCTTTTAATAAAAGAAATCTTAATTTTTTTTAAACTATTATGAAGAATGTTATTTGTTCAGCTGACTGCAGAATAAATATAAAACCATGATATTTTAGGCATTCTTTGCATACTGAAGTTAACAGTGTAAGAATGTGATCCTACCAAAAGCAAAGCAAATTGTTTTTAACTGTAGTCTAAGGCCTACAACAGAAAAAGCACTGAACTGTAAGCAAGTAAAAGTGAGGGCACCTGAAGATGGAGATCTGTTTTTCCAAAAGCAACAGTAAAAAGGGAAACAGGAGAAAGAAAAAAGTGAACAATATTAATTGAGGCTAAAGCCTGAATTTAAAAATGTAGATATATGGACTTTTATAGAGATGGCAATGGTATTGCATATTTCACTTCAATGTTTTGAAATCCACGGAGCCAAGAGTGTGCCAAAAACAGCAAATTGCAGGCATCACCTCTCATCGTGGACAACGCAGTGGCCAACAGTCTTCAAATAATGAACTAGAGAAGCAGCATTTGGCTAGTGTTGTCAGTGCTAACATAAGGAACACCGCATGCAGTAGCCACAGCTGTTAGGACAGTGGGACAAAATTTGGCGTTAATGAGCTATGGCAGCTGACAATCAATATGAGTGCCTTTGTTAACAGCACAACATCGCGTTCAGTTCCTTTTGTGGACTGATGGCCACATCAGTTAGACCCTAGATGACTGGAAAACTGTTTCCTGGTCAGATCAGTGCCGATTTCAATAGGTAAAAGCAGATGGTAGGGCGCGAGTGTGGTAGAAACACCCTGAAGCCATGGACCAACACTGTCAACAAGGCACTGTGCAAGCTGGTGGTGGCTCCATAATGATGTAGGCTGTGTTTACATGAAATGGACTGGGTCCTCTGGTCCAACTGAATCAATCACTTATTGGAAATGGTTACATTCAGTTACTTTGGGACTATTTGCAGCCATTCATGCTTTCATGTTCCCAAAAGGTGATGGAATTTTTATGGATGGCAATGTGCCATGTTACCAGACCACACCTGTTGGCGACTGGTTTGAAGAACATTCTGGACAGTTCGAGTGAATGATTTGGCCACCCTTCAATATTTCAGCAAAGGACTTCAACTGGTTCGGTCCATACCACACTGAATTCCTGCTCTATGCCAAGCAAAAGGATGTGCGACAATATTAGTAGGTACCTCATGACTTTAATTGTATACTGCCTGAACCTTCCTGCAGAGAAGATGGTGAAAATCTGACAAATCAAGTCAGACTTAAGTAGGGGCAATGATTTAACAACTAGGAAGAAAGGAAGTAGAGAAAAATCGAAGTAAAATTCGTGTGGCCAATCCTAGCTTTTTTGCATTTTATATCATAATATCAATAATTTTGCTCAATTTAATTTGTGGCTATATTATGAGATAAATATATTATACGGCTATTATGACGAGAATGTGTGTGTTTAGCTGCCACAAGTAAAAAGCTGTTGTTTAGGCACTGAAAGGTGTAGTAACTTTTACACCTTTGCCACCACAGTCGCAGAACATACCATACTTGAGTAGCGCACTGTTCAGCACCTACACAGGCTGCCAACCATTGATGGTGCCCCATCTCCTCCTATAGGAAGCTAGCAGCCCCGGTGGGACAATGTCCTTCATACTGACAGGCACCAGCTCCTGTGCCACAAAGTTGTACTGAACTTTCAATATACGTTTCTTATTGCACTCTGAGTTGGAATACAAGTGGCAATTAGGAGAACTTTCATGTGCTCCACTTCAGTGACTTTCACATATCTTCTCCATGGATATGGTACTTTAATCATTTGTCAGCCAGCAGCAACTTACCACAGTTGCTTTGGAAAAACTTGTTGCTACATTGACTGTTCATGCTCCACTATCAAGTGGAACTGTTGCTGTAGTTGCTGCTTCCACTGTATCATGACTCTGCTGAAGACTAGGATGCTTATGAAAATTGGCTCCAATGTGATGTGTTTCTTTAAGGTGACTAAATGGGATATTTAAGGCTTTGTTTCTGTGTCCTCTTGTCTACTAGTTGTGTCAGTTTGCCCTCTCACTGGAACTGCCTCGCACTACTTTGATAAAATGTGTAGTTTGCCGTCCTCTTATCACAAGTGCACCTATTTTATTACTGCTCAAAGTTTTACCGGTGCCACAAGCTGCCCCATTGATCTTCTTGGGCTTGGATGGCAGAGCTGCTGGGTTTGGGCCATAAGAATCACATCGTTGCTAAAACCTCCGAAAAATCCTATGCAAACGCCATGGTTTGTGACGATCATCCTCCTCACACCCAACAAGGAAGTTCATCAGAGCCCTTCATTGTGAGGATCTGTCCTTTGAAGACAGTGCTCCGTCTTTTGAGGTATCCCATGCAGTAGGCCAATAAATCAAATAATTCAGCACAGCTGTTGTTGATAGTGCACCACAGTGGAACATAGCAACCGGCTCGCCAAGCAAAGAGGAAGTCTGTCGTACCAACCAGAAAACCTGGCAGCGATGAGCAACCCCATCGGCAACAACAACATGCAGTACATCCATCATGCCCCTCTTGCTTTGTGCAAGACAAGAGACCTGCATGACCCAGATGGGCATCACATCAAGTGTTGCAATGAAGGCTGTATTCAGTCTTCCTCTGAACAAATGTTTCATTGCTGTCACCAGATCAGAATAAACACTTTTATTGAAACATCCATCATGCCAGAGCTGCTGTTTGACTCTTCAATTCTCCAACATAAGCACGGCTGTCCAGCACTGTCTGGTAAGCTACAATAAACAACATATTCCTGTTATTGATCCATTTGCTGCCACCACAGCTTACAAATCTGTAGCCCATCCAATCATCTATTTGACAGTCTACTAAATTCATACAGAGAATTTGTCTGGGTTAGACGATTACGTTGCTTTTGAATATTCTATTACTGACAGTGTCACTCTTATCATAAGATCATGTCCTTCACTAAGTCCTAGAGTAATTGTGTAGCTCTGCAGCACTTTTTTTTCAGACGTAGTCCATACCAGTGTCCTGCAAGCAAGTCGAGTCCAAACTGGATCAGTTGGCATCACTACACATCATTCAATGAATGTCAATGATTGAGTGGACTATGTCATTAGCGATTGTAAAAAACAATCTGGTCAGCTCCGATTTTGTAGAGACTTTAAAGTTACCATAAAAGCACAATATTACTTACACATAGGGTGAAAGGGTACAGCTTTTTTCCAATGCTTTTTGAAGCAAATCTCGGCAGAGGTTCCTTACTGTATTAACTATCTTGACGACATTGTAGTAATGGACACCTTGACAGGCTAACATTTACGTAACCTCTGTTCTCTATTGTTTAGCAAACCATAGGCGTTAAGTGTAAACTTACTAAGTCACAATCTTTTAATCCACTATGGTTTATCTCTGTCCTGACTTTTCCATGCAGGGTGTTGAAGCACTGGAACTGCATGAAGCTGCTATTACAGCTTTGCCTCGTCCTACCTATCTGCAGCAACTACTGCATTCATTGCTGAGTTATCTTACTATCACAAATTTCTTCTGGGTGGAGCTATTCCGGCTGTTGCTTTGTAAAAAATGTCCATTTCAAGCAGTAGCTGGCCTATCAGCAAGCATTTTTACAGCTTAAAAACTAATTACGCTCTGCACCTTGCCTTGCGACCGTCCAACAGAGTAAACCTATATGTCTAGACCATGGACACATCCCAGTATGGGGTGGGAGCCATTCTGGCCCATCATTACACGTATAGTTCTGAGCAACGTGTCGCATCTGCATCCAAAACTCTCACCACAGCTCAGAAGCAGAATCTGCAAGTCGAAAAGAACCCCCCTGCAATTGTTTATGGCATGAGAAAATTTCATGTCTTCTTATTTGGTACCAAATTCGACCTAGTCACTGATCATAAAGCTATAGTTAGTGTGTTTCACCTTTCAGCTGCTTTACCTGACAAAGCAGCTCATCATCTTCAACAATGAGCCTCATTTTCGTCGAGATATAATTACAAGATGTATTTCCGATGTATGTCACAGCACGCAAGTGCTGACACATTGTCACGGCTGCCCATGCAGTCAGAGCCCTTGTCTGACCCGGAAAAACTGTCGTTTTCAAACTGGCATGAAAGCATGACAGACTACACAGGCAAACGATGGAAAAACTTTTGCAGAAAATATGTTATTCTTATGTTTTTAGGGTGGGAATTTCAAATTTGATACTCAAACAACTGTATCACCCACCATTTCTTCACATTTTACAGTTCAATTTATCAAATTAAAGCGATTTTTTAAAGAATTTAACAGCTTTTATATAGTTAAAATAATTTGAAAAGGAAGTGTAATGTAGACGACGTTGGTATTACTGCTGACAATTCTATTTTTGTGTTAATAGATAGTGTTTTGTTCACTGTCAAACTAACCTCACTTTCCTCATTGCCTGTACATGTGCTCAGAACAATGTCTAATCGTAGTTGTAACAATCCTGACAGTTTGTTATATTTGTGGTGATTTTGTCATTAAAAAACACCAAACAAACATTACAGACATTGAAAAAGATTTATTATCATACTTTGGATCTAAACTTGGTGATCAAGATAAATCTTGAGCACTGCGGAAGATATGGTTTGTGTGTGTGTGTGTGTGTGTGTGTGTGTGTGTGTGTGTGTGTGTGTGTGTGTGTGTGTGTGTGTGTGTGTTGAAGGTCTGAGAAAATTGTCCAAAAAGAAGAAAAAAGCCTTTAGATTTGCTGTTCCTATGATATGGGTGTAGCCAAGAAATGATTCCAATGATTGCTACTTTTGCAGTGTTTTATTACTGGTCACAATTCGAGAAACAAGAATGTAGCTACACTAACCTTCCATCCGCCATCCGACCAGTAGGGCATGGTGTAGATTTGCCGGTTCCTAAACCGCCAGATGATTTAAATTCTATTCCAACAGAAGTATTTTCTGGTGTACGTTCTGATTTAGATGAACGAGATGATGATGAATTCCATTGTCATACAGAAAGTATAGAGCCCAAATTGTTTACTCAGACCGAGCTTAACAATTTGGTTAGGGATATGGGCTTAACGAAAGAAGAAGCTGAATTGCTTGGCTCTAGATTAAAAGAAAATGATGTATTGGCAGTTGGAACCAGCATATACATGTAGAGAGAGAGAGAGAGAGAGAGAGAGAGAGAGAGAGAGAGAGAGAGGGGGGGGGGGGGGGGGCAATTTCCAAAGTTTTTTCAACAAGGTGATTTAGTGTACTGCTCGGACATTCCCAGTCTGATGAATGAGTTTGGTATTGAATACAAAATGGAAGACTGGAGGCTGTTTATTGATTCATCCAAAACTAGTTTAAAGGCTGTTTCATTACACAGTGGTACCATGTATGCATCTATAGCTGTTGGACATTCTGTACATATGAAAGAAAGCTATGAAAACCTAGAAAGAATGCTAAATAAAATAGGCTATTCTGCTCATGGTTGGATGATATGTGGCAATCTAAAAGTAATATGCGTGCTCCTTTGTCAGAAAAGTCGCTGTAGCGAATTTCCATGTTTCTTGTGTGAATGGGACAGTAGGACTAGGGATCAACACTGGTGCAGAAAGAACTGGCCTGTGAGGGAGTCTTTAAAACCTTGTGAGAAGAACATTCTACACAAAAACCTTGTAGATAAAAAAAAAAAACAATCCTACCACCTCTACATATAAAGTTAGGCCTAATAAACAGTTTGTAAAGGCTTTGCCTAAAGATGGACCATGTTTTAAGTATCTCTGCCAGAAGTTTTCACACCTTTCAGAAGCTAAACTAAAAAAGTAGTCTGTCATACCTGGCATTAGAAAACTAATGTTTGATGTTAACTTTGAATCCACAATGACCTTAAATGAGAAAGAAGCATGGGTATCATTCAAGCAAGTCATTACAAAGTTCGTAGTACAAGAAAGACCCAGAATATGTTTCTATTATAGCTACAATGTTAAAGAAGTTTAAAACTTTAGGATGTTTAATGAGCCAGTTCACTTTTTGAAGAGTCACCTTGATTACTTCCCAGACAAAAATGGGAGATTTTAGTGAGTAGCAAGGGGAGCGTTTTCACCAGGACATTAAAGTGGTGGAAAAACGCTACCAAGGCTGCTGGAACACCAACATAATGGGGGACCACTGTTGGTCACTTCACCGAGAAGTTCAGCAAGCGACTCATCGTAGAAATAGCTACACAAGAAGCTTCAGAGAAAAAAAGAGAAAGAAAATACAAACCAATTCCAGTCGACAAGTGAAACCTCTATTAACACAGATAATTGTTTTAAGTAGCTTACTGTAAATGCAAACATGCTTATGTTGTAACGAAGTGCTTCATTAATTTCCCCATTTACCGTATAGCATATCATTTTTATACTATATAATATAAAGCATATGGCTCGGAAACTATGGGTGATCCAAAAAAGGTAAGCTGTGGACTCATCGTCTTTTCCTGTAAGATGGGGTCATTCTCTCCTCGATAAAAATAAAGTACTACTCCTGTTGCAATTCCAGCAACGCTGTGTAAGAAGTTCTCCAACCTGTTACATGAAAGTCACTGGGGAGCTCCCTGACCAAACAATTTGCCTGTAAGCACTTGTTCTGGCCTGGTATTTATTGTCAGATGGCGAGCCTGGTCGCGGCCACTGAACAAAGGTGTCACGCACCGATTTTTCCCCCTTTTGGCAGCACCCACACTGTCTTGGGAACGAATCCATATCAACTTAGCTGGAACTTCTCTAGACACTTCATGAGTGTTGGTTGTCAATGTCTTTTGCCATCTTTCTTATGCCTTTTGTTGTCCAGCTACTGCTGCAGATGCAATAGTCAACACGCTGTCAGCAATTTTTTGTATTAAGTGCCTACCTTAAATGGTGGTTTTGAACAATGGTCCTCAGTTTTTCGCTCAATCCTTTGAGGGTTTTTGCTCACACGATGGCAGCTGCTGCATTTTGACACCTCCGTCCAACCCAGAATCTAATGGTGTGGTAGAACCATCGTATGGATTCTGGAAACGCAGACAGGAATCCAATTTGGGAACGAGCCCAGCTGAACACTTTCAAGGCTAGCAGCCATGGATGCTGCTCCATCTTCTGCTGGTGCTGCTGCTGCTGCCAGTTTGCACCCAGAACTGTGCTATTGGCCCAAGGATTCGAACAGCAACTGCATTGGACTCCGGGCATCACCCACACCAACAGGCACTATGAGCACCACGTGTTCATGCTGCATGTCGACAAGTGGCTTGTGGCACATCACTACCATCAGCTACACCCTCAGGTGGGCAACACTGCTTCCTCTGCGGACTGTCATCTTTTCCACTTGTGCCACCATTCACTGTGCGCAGCACATGCCATGCCCGCCCGCCCTCCTGATGTCACCAGCTGCTCCGACAAATTGACCACACACTGGCAACATGGCTCGATATCTCAACACCTCTGCAGTGCCTTCTCTTGCAGGAATGCTGGGGCTTCATTGGCAAAGCTACAGGTGCCTCCTATGCCAACCACTGCTGCTGCCTCCACTCCCCAGGTACCTGCCAGCTAGATCACCTCCAGACACTGCAGCTGCCCAGCTCACAGCCCCTCACACAGAGTGCGAAGTTGACATGATCCTTGTCTACAGGGTGCCGGAGTTCACTGCCTGCTTTCCTACAAGAGAAGTAGTAGCGTGTGTCCATGCTAGCACCATTTCTGCCTCTACCCCCTAGTTTACATGGACCAGGACCTGTTCGCACCCATAACAACCAATTCTGACACTATGGATGTGTCAACCATATGAATGTTGCAGAGGAGCTGACCTCAGGGCATTCCTCTCCCCCCTTAGGAGCAGTGTAGTAACTATCATGTTATTACACTTCTACCACCACTGCTACAGTGTGTGTCACATTTGAGTAGCACACTGTTCAGCGGTTCCAGGCACCCCACCAGAGGTCGCTGACCATAGCCGGCACACCAGTTACCTGCAGCAGAAAGCTAGCAGACCTGGCACGCAAATACCCTTTATGTTGTCAGTTACCGGCTCCTACCAGCCACTATTTTACGTGTCACATAACTAGAACTGTCTACATATGCTGTCACAGTGACTAAATAAATAGTTGGTTTCTCATAATCATGTTTTTTTAATATGTTCGGAGTTAGAAAAAAGGTACCTGACGCCCTGCCGGGAAGTTCCACATGGTAGAAGTACATTTCAATGTAATACTATGGTTTAACTGAAATTAAAATTTGATCTTCTGTGTATTAAAAATAACTGTGCTAAAAACTAGAAGCTGCCCAACACACCATAGTAGCTGTGATTATTACAAAAATGTATGTAATATGTTTCTTAGGAAAATTCTATTGCAAAATGTCGCAAAAGGTAACAACCACCCCCAACCCCCTTCCACAATTTTTTTAATTTCCAGTTTATGCAGCAGAGTCTAGGCACTCATTTTATTAAACTTGCATGAAATGCTGAATATTATGTTCCTCAGAGCCTCCACAAACCACAAGCAGAACAGTCTTGCACTGAAGTACGTTTTGCCACCGTCCTCTTAGCAAACCATGACAAGGGGGAGGGGGGGGGGGGGGGGGGCTGTTCATCTGTGTAACTTGTATGGTCTCTTCCTTGCAATACGACCCCCCCCCCCCTTTTCCTTTTTAACAGCAGCACACCCATCAGAGTTTACACCACTTTAAAAAGATCAGTGTCAAATGTTTTCCAATAACATATGTAATATGGCTCAAATTAATCGTTTATTTTCAATGTGAAAGTGCATCCGACAAAACTGGTAAGAAAATAGCTTTAAGATGAATTCCAATGGTCAACTGCATATAATGGTCTAGGAGCTATGTTAAATTGCTGACAAAAATTACCTATGATGATTAGAGTCATGCCATTAAACCACGCCCCAACATATGTCAGGCACCACAGTAGAACTCCAAACTTAATTGAGTCTACAAGGTCCTCTACCAGGAACAGCCGCCTCAGTTCACAGGCTGCTGCATTCAGATGGGCAACAGCTAAGTCAGTCATCTCACGTACTTTCTCTTGCGGCAGGGTCAGATCCAGTTCCAGTATGTCCCTATAAAACAAATTCAGATTATTTATTTGCCACTGACCGCATATCGTAGAATAGGCTCTCAGTGACAGCATGTTACAAATACAAAGTATTTCAATTTAATATTCATGTTACACGTATGAGGGTGTGCTGGAAAGTAATACCCTCAAATTTTTGATGTGGAAACTCAAAGCTTTTTTTAACAAAAACTTTATTAACTTTCTATACCTTTATCCTTCATGTATACATATTTATTTCTAAACAGTCACTCTGACGAACACATTTCTACAAATTAGAGATCGGTTTATTGATACAATCACCATAGAATGTCTGACTGTTGACAGAGCCACAAAATCACCTTAGCTTGCAATGCTGGATCACTACAAAAGTGAAGTCTTCAATGGTGTTTTGGAAACAGATGAAAATCAGATGGGGCCAATTTGGGCCTATGTGGAGGCCAACTGATGGTAGTGAATACAAGGTAGGTTTCTGTATCAGATGTCACGGCACTTATGTGGTCCGGCATTGTCACATTGAAGGAGAGGGTGCTCCACATGTTGAAAATATTGCAGCACACTTTCTCAACATGCTTCACCTGGGAGCACTCTAGCAGCAGAGTAATGCAACTTACGTCAGTGAAGTGGGAATGTTGACTGAGTAGTAAGCACTACACGTAGCAACTCAAATGGTGTTGAGATCGGAATAAAAGACTGAGGCATTACCTTTCAGCACACCCTCATACAAATTAGGTATCTTACTTAAACCAGTTATGCAAATCAAAGAATTCCCTCATACTGTAGAATAGCTTTTCAACTAAGCGGCTGAACTGTTTAATGACGTGTTCAGATCAGAGTACGACAATTCAATCAGAATTCACAATTCATTTAAGAACTTTAGACAGTTCACTTCGTGATTTTCTTAGTGTCCTGTCTGTGCCTAGGACATTCTAGTGTTAAAATATTTTATTTGTATAGTTCTTAAAGTAGAGCAATGAGGGAGAGAGATTTACAACTGTCATTTTCACCTTAATGAATGGAAGATGGCAGCATTCCTTGGGGCCAACCTTACACGCTATTCACAGTACATGGTGTAGTCACATTACATGGTACAGCTACCACCTTAAATATGAGGGGCAGTGAAATGAAAATGTGAGAGGAAAAGTAAGTGAACTGTTTATGATTTCATAAGTAATCACAATAACTTAATACATTTATCCCACTAAGGGACAAGACTGCCAATGCCTCCAGAAAAAATATTTGCAGTAGCCTATGGAATTATGATTGCACCCAGGCGTATAACTATTCATTCGAAACATCACATCAATGTCCACGTATTCCTTTAGCTCCAAAAAGATGGGAACGTTTGCGGAGAAATTGGGGCTGTACCCAGGATGTGTGAGGGCTTCCCAGGCAACTTCTGCAACATAGTTGAAGCAACCTTCAATATGTGGAAGGGTCTTAAAATGACATTAGGTCCAACAAAAAAAAAAAAGGACTATCAGGGCTGGATTCTGGAAAGTCCAGTTGATGATAGAACAAATACTGAATAAAAAGGTTATGAAATTCTGAGAGAAAGATACTAATGGAAACGAGAATTTTTTGAAGAAAATGGTATACTGGAAGAATAATCTTGACCAACATTATGTGCAAAATAAAATTCCAATGATTTTTCTGTTAGTCCTTTGAAATCAAACAGTTCAACAGAGACTGGGTCCTCACCATTGTTCAACTGTGAATTGCAAAAATACAAGAATGAGGCAATTTAAACTTCTGAACCTGTCTCCATCTTTAAGGAGCAAGGGCAAAACAAATGTCTTTAGACATCAGTACAAACCCGTTATCTTTTTCCTTCAGGTCCTTACATGAAATATACGTTGCTGGTGTTAGAATCTAACTGCAGCCAGCTACAAATGCTGGTTCTCTAAACTTTCTCAACAGTGATTCGCAAAAAGACCATCTTTCCTCCAGTGATTTTCATTTGGAATCAGAAAGTATACCTGTAATGCATACACATCAATCAAACCTGATAAAACGAGCAGCACACCTCTAAATTACTCTGATGTCTTCCTTTAATCCTACCTGGTGTGGATCTGAAGAACACTAGCAGTCCTCAAGAAATGTATTTTGGCAAAATCCCACTTACTGGGGTACTCCTGACAATACCCTTGTCCAGGACAACACATCTGGTTCTATTACCTAAGGAGTCCTCAAGCCCCTCACATATCTGGGAACTTGTTCCATATGCTCAGACCTTCTTTAACAGTCTGCATTATCTGTGTTACCCTACATCTGTGGTTCACTTAAAAAGCAGCAGAACAACAAAATGTACTGAGGTATCAGAATACACTTTCTTGCAAATATCTTGAAGTATGAAGCAATGGAAGGACAAAAACACAGTTTGAACACTTGATGCAAAGAACAAATCTTGTGAATAACTTCAAATAAAACAAATTAGTATCATCATTGGGTTACTTGAAGTTGCCCTGCAAGCAATATAGAGTGGGAGAAAAGGAAATACATTTACAAGCTACATGACTGTTTTTCACTTAAATTGCTTTTTTGTAACAACAAAATTCAGCCTTATAATTTTGTATGTACATGGAACTATGCATCATACTTTGGAATCAGAATGGAAAGGGGAGTTCTTGTACCACAAAAATCTACAAAACAAATATATGAAGAAAGAACAACTTACAATATGCAAATGCAAAATTCTTTTTCGTGGCCACATCCAACTAATGACAAACTCTAAATGGATTGAACATAAATATCTCTCTCTCTCTCTCTCTCTCTCTCTCTCTCTCTGAAGTGACAGTGCTTCCATTTTTCAGTAAAGTGGTCTTTCACTGTACACCGCCTGCTGGAATGTTAACATTTCTTCAAAAGGAATGAATTATTAAACAAAAGACTTATGAGATTTTAATCATAGAATGGTAAAAATCATCATCATTTTGCATTGTAGCAAGTGAAATATTTGCCCGACACTATTCGAGCGCAAGAAGTCAACTGCAACATTTGCTTAAATTGTTTCATTCCTGCACATTCTAGTAGTGCAGTTACACATGTAAAACATACTATGGAGTATAGAACACACTGTGAGATTTGGCAATAACCAATGCTACCTTCTGTAACATTTGACGACCGGCACATTACTGGAACAGCACACCGCTATGATTTTACTTATATTTTCCAGCAAGCAGTAAAAAAGTTCATTGCACACTAACTTCAAGCAACTTGAAATTATCTTTCAAACAATTATCCTTATTCTTATCCAACAGAAAGAAAACTTAAAATACAAGAGACAACAACAGGACTAAGTTGATTACAACCACAGAAGTCCATTTTCATTTTAGCAATGACAACAGGAAATACTACTTGCCTCTCATCAAGTTTATGCTTAACTACACAGACATGGGAACACTCGCACCGGTGGTCACGGCAAGACTAATGAAAGTAACTAATGCAAACATCACAAGCCAAGATCACTAAAAAGCATTTTATTGGATGACTGGTTTCGACAGAGCTATGCTGTCATTTGATTTTATGCTTCTGAATTTTTACAACGTATTATCCATCAGTATTACTGAACCAGTCATCATCCTATAAACCACTTTTTTAGCGGTCTTGGCTTGTGAATTCTCTTTCAGCTGCCACAGACTGCAGATTGTGCCCAGACTAACCATGTCAGGATTATTAACTTATGGAAGTGCAGTAATGAAATTATTACAGATTTGGAGTCTGGAGCTGAACATGTTGTGCACTGGCTGTATAGTTTCGGAGTTAAAAATTCTACTTTTAATATAATACTTCAATGACAAGCTTAGTTTTCTTCATGCAAACAGCACCTACAGAAGACCAGGTTAAAGTGTGATATGGTACAGGCCCCACACCCAAAATCTAGGTTGTGGTACAGACTGATCTGTAACCTAACCAAGGTCTAGATTAGGTCTAAAGGTGACGATTTGGTTGAGAGTCCTAGCTAATGTATGTGAAAACCAAGTAAAGGTTGTAGTAAAACAGTGAACTGTAATGTAGCCTCATGTTTGCCTTTCCTCCAGTAACATCAGTATTTGCACCACGAGAAATATTTAACATTAAGAAACCTTTAAACAATACTGCAGAATCTATGTCAATTTATTCCAGCACGGTTGACCTTATTTACAGTTCATGTCAATCTCTGAATGACATTTTGTGACTCCTTACCAATACAGTCCAATAGAGCACACAGAAGCTTGTAAGCTTATATCTAATGAAGTGGTAATCCTGGAAGAGAGTTAAGGAATATTTTGTCATCTTCAAAAACTCCATGTTACTAGCATCCATTATGTTCAAACACACGAACTGAGTGTAATTAGGAAATGTCAAAGTAACTGAATACTTAAGTGGAATGCATACAGTAAAAGAAGAGTATTAGTACTCTTTACTGTGCAGCAACTGGCAGTACATTCTTAGAAATATGGAATGAGACTATACTATTAGCGTAGTCAGAAAAGTCTAAAGCCAACTTTTAAAGCAACAAAATATGAAATGTATTGCAGTATTTGAAAGTATGACTTGCGAGTCGTCATTAGTACTAGCCAATGCTAACAAGGTTAGCAGCAAGTGCAGTATTTACACAGCAGGGCTCTAGACAGCACACCATAACTCTTGACTTTCAGCATAATTACCGTTTATTACTGAACTTTAGACTCTAAAAACCATATTTAATCTGATATGACCAGTGGCACAAATGTACGAGATGGACTGTAATCATTATCCTCACTCCTGCCATGACATTCCCTTTTCAAATAAGTACCAGTACATTCACAACTCAGTGACGAAACCGAATGCTCACCACCTACGTTCCTCTTCCATTAATTTACTAATAACTGCCAGAGTGCAATTTTATCATGTAAGCACTCTACAGCTTTATTCGGAACACTTCTCATGATCTGCATTTTCGGTCAATCTGAATCCTTTGATTACTGATTATTTCGGACAAAATTTCTGTCACCTCTCTAAAGCAAAGGAGCCAAACAAATTGATGCAAGTTTTTCTCCACATTCACAAACACAGGCCTGTATCGAATGAGCTACCTTAGTATCTGGTCTATTTTGTTAACACCATTCCTGTAATAACTTCCCCCTGAATGAGAAATCCTGCTAATCAAATCTTGCCCATTAGGTTCTATACAATCACTTCAGACTTTGCTACATGCCACGCATTTTTCACTTAGCAGCTCACAAAAAACATAATTTCCTGGAAAGTCTATTTTGAAAGAGTACCCAGTTAAATTCATATAGTGGATGCCCTTTGTGTTGTTCGTAGTTCATGTACAATGTATGATCATAAGCATTAAAATACTTAGTCTTATGGATCATGTAATATAGGTTTTCAGGACTTATTTTGCAATTTTGATTATGACAAGAGTGCATTAAAAATGGTATGAATGTAAAAATTAAGCTATGCTACCAATCAGTCTGTTGCCACACATTTTATTTGGTATTCAAGTTTGTTGGATTTCCCCAACTAAATGAAATTACCACCTTGCAACCTAACCTACACATTGTGCTATTCTACAAACCAGATTATGATCGCAAGCAATATTTCAGAGCAATTACTACTACTACTACTACTACTACTACTACTACTACTACTACTACTACTACAATAATAATAATAATAATAATAATAATAATAATAATAATCTCACTTGAATGGATGTCCATCTGAAGTGGTTTTCTGAACTGCCTGCAGCACAGTCTTGTAAACACGGAAACTAATTGTTCCCGTCAGAATTGCAAGTGAGAGATAAGCAATGACACTGATGAGTGAGACATAAGTCAGAGACAGCAAAATTCCCAGCACACTTCCAAATACAATGCCAGACTTCTTTGGGTCCCTCCAGTAGATGAGCTCCACAACTGCAAGGAGAAACAACCATTCATAAGATTCAGAACTTGAAAAGGTATTTTTAATTTAATAATTTACTTATAAATCTTGTAACAAAGGGTGTAATAAAAAATCAAAGAGCTACTTCATGTGATTTTAATGGTGTATATTGTGGAATCTTGTGTAGTTGAACTGGACATGAAGAGATATTAGCATACCCACTCAAATTTAGTAAATGGCTCTGAGCACTATGGGACTTAACATGTGAGGTCGTCAGCCCCTGGAACTTAGAACTACTTAAACCTAACTAACCTAAGGACATCACACACATCCATGCCCGAGGCAGGATTCGAACCTGCGACCGTAGCGGTTCCAGAAGGTAGCGTCTAGAACTGCTCTGCCACTTTGGCCAGCTCAAATTTAGTATTTGAGTTTATAGATACAGTAAACCCAGGAAGAGAAAGGTGACATCATAAATTATTATTATTTTAAATTTGGAGTAACCGAGCGAGTGCATGAACCTGATGCGCAGAGAGAATTCACAAGTTATGGAAGGACAGCCCCACATGTAGTGGTGAAACAAGTAATTATGGGGTCTCGCAGACCTGCACTCTGTTCAAATAACCTCTCAACAGAAGCCAGAGAGGTTCCAATGAAAGACTACAAAGCGCAGAAGTGTGTTTTGAACAAACTAGTTAACTGCATGTCCCACATGGCACATTTTCTATAAAAACAGTTTATATTAGTAAATGTAAACAGTTTGTGTGTATGGTTACATGTTTGTTCTTTCTTTATTACTAACACTGTGATATTGTATGTCATTAATGAAACATCCTTACATTCAACAGCAAAAGTTAACCGAAAGAAACACCTTTGCCTTGTTTCAAGAACTTCATTGTTTTTATACAAATTCAGTTTTGGGATGTAAGCCCATTCTCTAGCACATAACTGATCTCAAAGATGGTAACTAAGGAGACACAAACATGTCAACTTCTTAGCTTATTGTTTCTTGACAATCTATAAAAATTGTCCAGTGACAACTTGGACACAGGTTACAATTCTGCAACATTCATTAGTGCAGCATTTATAAATGAATAAAAGTGTTCACATACATGGGAATTTGTATATCAATGTACAAATGAAGGCACCAATGTGGTTCTGTGTACAGGTCAGATATCTGTATGTTAACACCTCTGTTATTTAATTTATAGTATTTCTAATTGAGTTAGTTTCGTACCCTTTCCCTCTGAGTAAGACTCCCACATGTAATACATATTTGTGGCTCTGGTTTAAGCAATAGTATATACTGGATGAATCTGCCTTCTTTTATCTGAAACTTCTATGGTGTTCTCTAATCCTAGTGCAGATTGTCCTCCCCGTCTATGAAATATAGCATGACTGACACTTTACAGATGACCTTACAAAACTTTTTAAACAAGCAGAACTTCAACGTGTTTGCCTTCAATACTACACATGAGGAATATTTCTGTCTTGCTGCTTATTATATTTTGTTAGCTGGAAACAAAGAATTTTTCATCCAACACTGTTTTCAAATGACAACTTCAGTGATGAATAATGAATGTCTTCTAGTGCTGTAGATTTCGATTTATTGTAATCTGACAATTAATATTAAAATTTAAAATAAATTTGGTTGGCTGTAATATTATCACTGCTTACACACTAAGTGATTTATTGCTCTAGATCGTAGACTGAGTGAAATATGCAGGTATCTTAATATGTTGTTAGTTTGTTTCCCAAACCAGGTACTCTGCAACAGCTTCAGTTGCTGAACGTATCTGTATGGCTCTATTCACAGATTCCTGTTTATGTGAAAGTTCTTTAATGTTATTTTTCTTGAAAATTTAATATATTTCATTCTTTGAAACTGAGATAGATAGTACATCTGAAACGAATGATTCATACATTTACAATGTCATCGAGGATTGACAGTGCTTTTTCACAGGCAAAATGAATATTTTATTGTTTGACACAAGTTGTTTCCCCACATGTTAGTAATATAAACGAGTACAAAATTTATTTGGGTACTGGAGAGTAAACATGACAATTTCGAAGTAATTAACTACCTAGTACAACATATTGCACATAGGGCGACGCAGCGAAAGGGAAACAGCACTTAAGACCCAAATTTGTATTATCCTGAGACATGCATATCTGCCAACATGAAGCCAATTCCTAAAAACCAACGAAAAGATGCAAGTAACACTGTCAATATGTCTGAGAAGCTAGAAATGAGGTGAAAGCAATAAGAATTCTCTAATCAAATTGGTAGTATTACGTTCGATCAGTACAGATCGAAGTTCATGTTCATGTTGCAAATGCTCGACACTGTTCGCCAAACTGCTCCAGGAAAGTTTCAGACCAGAAAATTTGGAGTCTTCGCTGAAATCAAGTTGTTCACAGACAGACGTGACCCCACGTGAAAACGAGCAGCTGTTGTGCGCTACACGTGGCAGCTGCGTCTCCCGTCAAAAACACACGTGCGGTGCCATAGCGGCGTGCGGATGGCAATACGAGGGAGGCTTACCTGGCCCCCTGTCCACGTACTCCTCGGCCATTTGGCCCTGCGACAGCTGCTGCTTCGGCCTGCGACCCATAATGAACACGCACGCAAACACGTGTGGCCCTGCGACACGCACGCGCTCGACAGAACTGCGGCTACGCGCGCCTCGAGCGCCGACCCCACATTTCGCTGCCCACTCCAGCCGCGGCTGCGACCGGACCTGTCCGACTCCAGCGCCACCGCATCACAGCCCAAACCACCGTGCGGCGCTTACTTTGAATTACTTGAAGCGCCCCAGTGCCGACTTGCATTTGCCGCCACACCCAATATCCCAGAAACTTTCTTCCACCCCTTCTTCGAAGCATGAACATTCACAATGGAACTTTCAGTCGCTAGACTTTCAATATATCGGCGATTTTCCTAGGTTTCTTGGCTGACCTTGAGAAGAGCCCTTTGATAATTTAGTCAGTTTTATTTTTCGCACTTTATTGCCACGTCATCTGGTCGACATCCCTTAGCGGTCAAACCGTTAAGTGTTAGTAGGCAAACTAAATTGAAAATGCGTACTAGAGCAGGCACTTTAAGTAGTTTTGGCGTGAGCTGTATCAAGTAGCCACTAAACGGTGAAACAAACAATACAGTGGAATCTCGATATTTCGAGTCTCGGAACTGCGAGTTTCCCATAATTCACAGCCTCGCCGATTAAGTTTCCCCCACCTGCTCAAACCAGAACATCTACCGAACCATGCCTCTTAGTTCTGTCGCTGTCAATGGCCCCACGCATTTGCTTCTCCGTGTTTTTAATTGTTTATACAAGCAAACCTTTGGCTGAAGGTGTTTTTCAATATCGGTACAGTACAGTGTTGTGT
Source organism: Schistocerca piceifrons (assembly GCF_021461385.2). Classification (NCBI taxonomy): domain Eukaryota; kingdom Metazoa; phylum Arthropoda; class Insecta; order Orthoptera; family Acrididae; genus Schistocerca; species Schistocerca piceifrons. The sequence goes on along the minus strand of NC_060143.1, from coordinate 474,544,410 downwards.
TTCGTTTTGTTTGTTGACTGCTTTTGTTCGTACACCTAAAAATGAGCGCTGTAACTAAGGAACAAAATCTGTGACTTTTAATGTTAGTTAGAAACACCGAAACGACTTAAGGAGAAGCGAACTTCCTCTTTAATGCGGTGTCGGTGAATTTGGTCACTGGCGAAGAAGCCGACTGAAATTTGAACAGTTTTCTGGAAAGAAATGCTATAAAGAATCTCTTAGGCGAAAACTGTAAGTTGGTGTTAAAAAACAAGTAAGGCGTTGTGCATGTGGTTTATTTTCAACAATTGTTTGATTTACAGTTTGTCCTGGTCTCTATCACCTGTAAGTATTGAGACTCCAGTAGTTTCAGTTATAAAATCAATGCGAATTAAGACAGCTATTTCAACGCTCCTGTTGGCCCACAACTTAGCTCTACCTGACGTGCCAATCTGTACATGAACAGTACACACACTTCATTTCATAACGAAAATAAACTTGTGAGAGCAGATACCTTGCAAAACGGCTTGCACAGTTTTCGGGAGATGCTTAGGGGAATCCCTTACTCTTTATGTCTCGCATGCACAATACTACCATAGCACAGGAAGTAAGGGCCCGCAGTGATCATACTGATGGGGACAATCAATGGAACCATCCTACCAACACTAGGCAGTTTATTTTCGGCAAATATTTGCCAGCTGCCTAGCATACCCACGTAACAGCACTGTGTTTCACAGTGTATATGACAGCAGTCTGAAAGGGACTACCTGGGCAACCTTCCTGTACTACCCCGGAAGCGACTCAAGCTAGTGGGTCAACATGAGAAACCCACCCAATTATTACAAGCTGGTACAAGAAGAGGTAATTAGAGCCAAGAGTGGGCAATAAAGCATTAAGGACAACTTATTCAGCTGTACTACAGAGGAGCTTACTGAACTTTTCTCGCACTGGACCCAGGTTGTGTAACTACAGCCACATACCAATCGCACTGTTGAGGACACTGGTGCCTTCATGCACTACATGTAACTTGAGCTAGGTCAGCTTCGATAAATGAATCGTGAATCTCCCTATAATAACGGAGCGCGCCAATTTGGCTTTTGTTAATATATTTTACTGACTCATCTTTGGTGCCTACATTGACAGCCTTCACTCAAATCAGTGGTGTGTATGTGCTTCTTACAAGGAGATCTGGATATTTTTATTGTGGGCTTACGTACAAGATCCATCCACTTTTCAATTCAAGTTATCTGTCCTCCACAAATCTATATTTTATCGAATGATTTTCTACAAACTATATTCTGTCCTTAAGAATTTCCGAAAGTAACGGGCAAACCAAGCCGTGCTTCAATATCTAGGAAACAATATACTTTTACAGATTATTTTAACATATCTTCTTGATTTCGCTTTTGTAATACGGTTTCACTTCGAGCAAGATTTCTTTCACCCGCTAGTTACGATCTTTTATGACCTAACATTTTGTAAGTTTCTCTGAGATAGATCAACTAAGCGCACGTACAGCAGAAAAGACTTCAGCCACTCTTTTCTCCATTTGTAACTACGAAAGGAACAAAATAAATTACACTGGCTACAGCATCTATTAACAGTAGACATTTTGGTCACTAGGTAGTCAACGGTATGTGCAGCGTACCTCTAGAGACGCTTGACAGACACACAAAATATCTTTACACCACATGGAATGGGCAACAGACGACTGTACAGAATACAAATAAGTTTGAAAATCATTTCGTAACTTTTTCAAAATCTTTATGTCCTGATTCTTTTCGTATTCAAGCACCAAACAGCTTGTTGGCAGTAAACAGCACCTGTCATGCCAAATGAGAAACCGCCGCTTTGCTGTTGATATTCCTTTTATATACGTGCTTGATAACGTTTATGGTATCTTAAAATTTGCAGGAAATGTAACACCATTTATAGAGAACACTGAATTTCATACAGAAATGTGTCCTTGTGAGGAACTTCACAAATACAGGTGTTGCCAAACTGCAATCAACGCACATCCGACAAGGCGGGTTTGCCAACATTCTCAGCGGGCGTGTGGTGTGCAGGGACTCCCAACTAATTCAGCGGCTGCTATGGTGCATCGTATGCACGCGCTTTTACGCTTTTTTAAAAAATCCCACACGCAAAATGACCACAATTTTATATCCATACAGGTATCGACGGAAAAGTGCAAAACTGCAAACTTCAGCGACCTATGGATGCGGCAGCGCAATTTCATCACGCAGCTGGCAAGGGGTAGTGAAAAAGACATGTTGATGCCAGCGCGTGAAGTCTCTGCTAATCTCATTTCGTGTACTCTTCGCAGACAGGCGCGTGAACAATACACGCAGATGTCAGCATTTGAGAGAGGGCGTGTAGTTGCGTTCAAAGAAGATGGTTGGAATAATAGGCGAATCACTCGACACTTTAATAGGAGTGATGTCACTATTCGACGATGTAGGCAGGAATGGGTGCACCATGGCCGAACACAGCGTCAAGACGGAAGCGGCACCAGGAGAGACGACAGGACGTGAGTGCCAAGTAACCATCAGAGAGGCACTCGATCCCCGGATTCACCATTATAATCGACCCGACGTGCAACTGGTGCTTTAGTGACCAGAAGGAACATTAACAGGCGGCTCATAGAAAGGCCACTGAGCTCACGACTGCCCCTTGCACCAACCACCATTGAGTGTGTGTGTGTGTGTGTGTGTGTGTGTGTGTGTGTGTGTGTGTGTGTGTGTGTGTTGGGGCTTATGGGCGCTCAACGAGGTCATCAGCGCCCTGACACATTAAAAGGAGCGAATCAGCCACCACTGACAACAAGCCTGTTTGCAATGGTGTCTGCCACATTATGCCTGGAATCTCTGGCTGGAGTGGAATTGCCTTCAGTGATGAGTCCCACTTCGGACTGATCAATATCCAACTAGGACGTGTCTGGAGACGCCACAGGCAGTGGCAGGATACCAAACTGACTCGCCCACCATACGGCCAGACAACCGTAATTATGGTGCCATTTGATTTCATAGCAGGATCTCTTTGGTTGTCATCCACGGCACCCTTACAACACAGTGGTACGTCGACCATATTCTACGCCCTGTTTTGTTGCCCTTCATGGCAAGACATAGTGGGCTCAAATTTCAGCAAGAAACTTATAATGCCCGTCCACACACAGAATTTCCATAGCTTGTCTCCGTGCTTGCCAACCCTACGTTGGCCAACAAAGTCGCCGGGTCTTCCCAAATAAAGTCTGGGACATTACGGGCTGGACCCTCCAACCAGCTTGGGATTTTCACGCCCTAACGCGCCAATTGGACAGGATCTGGCACCATATCCCTCAGGACGACATCAAACAACTGCAACAATAAATGCCAAGCCGAATAATTGCTTGTGTAAGGACCAGGTGGACCAATGAATTATTTATTTGCCCAATTTGCGAAGCTCTCTCTCTTGAATTATCCAATTTGTCTGAAATTGTGACCATTTGTTTGACATTTACATCGCATCTACCGATTCCCATCCTATTCGGACAATTCCTTAGTGGTGCAGTTTTCTTTCTCCTCTCTAGAGTGTATATCCTTACAAGATAATTCTGTTGTATGTTGATATTACGAAATTACTGACCAAAATTAGTAGTGCACTTTATTTGCATATGAACATTTGAGCCTGTACAGTGTTTCAGCACTGGACGTCCAGTCCACTTCAGCATCCACCATAAACTGCATCCACGGATACTAATACATTAAACTCAAATTTCTTTGTTCTAGGCGAACTGGTTCTTATGTGCACATCCAAAACCATTCCTGCGTGCCCATCCATGCTACCCCACTCATTTGTAGTATAATTTTTCAAATTCGTTTACTTCTACGTTCATGACTATTCTTAGCATTTACACATGGCCTTCCTTTTCCTTTTCTCATTTTATTCATTCAGAAAAGTATAGTAATCTGAAAAAAGAGACTAATAACTTTATGATGCTTTTCTGTCTTTACAGTGTGATCTTTCAACAATTATTTCAAAGATTTGCTAGTTTCACTTTCTTTGAAACTATCTTGTAATCCTGCTGCACATCCAAGTCCAAAGAGCTTATAAATGATCTAATATTTCTTCAAATAGTCCACCTGACCATTTAGTATTGTGACGAGCAACGGAACTGTGGGAAACCCCGTAACAATCGGTGTTTTGGCGTTTCTGTATATGCGATCTTGAGGGCGCTTGACCAGATGTGGTCTAACTATGCTACCAAAGATCTCTATGTCGCACGAAGAGCTCTTCAGGCTATCCATCACATACAACCAGAAGAAAAATATATTCAGACAATCCTCGATATCCTATCCCACCTTTCAGAGAAAGCGCAAGGAGGTGCTATACTGCTGTGCACTTAAGGACACAGGCTTGGAAAACAGTTTCCCACTGTGCTACTCTAACACCCGCGGTTTGTCACCTTGCTGTTTAGACAACGGGTCATGCAACTGCGGGAGGAGTGACGGCTCGGGATGAGGAAAAAGCTGCAAAACAAACGACGAAGCTATTACGTTCCACTTTCCGACCACTGATGCGGGATGAAGTTTTAACGCGCCTCGGGATAGGCCCGATCCTCGGGCGCATGGATTCGTCTCCGACGAGAGGACCCACCAACGTGCAGTGCTTGTAGTGTACAGATCTGACACCACACTGTAAACAAATGTGTGATATTCACATCTGATGGCTGCAACTGGCATTACCAGCTCATCAGCCATCTATTTTAGGTGATGAGACGAATGTTGACCGTATTTCACCGTTTTTGTGATGTATTTTAGTTTATTACGTAGAAGAGTTACTGTATTTTCTAAGTGGCTGGTCTATCCTATTTTCTTGCACCTACCACCCTTCGCATTTCCTTAGATGTTGGGTAGTTCTAGTCTACGTGGTTTAACAATGGATTGAGAATGGAGGAGAATGGGTGTGATATGTATTTCTTATTTTATATTTGGTAAGTACTTTTAAACATTTCAGCCACATTTAAATTCCCTCTTGATTGTGCTATAACCACCATCAACTTTCCTACTCCTAAATATCTAGAATCCCTCGCGCGGTGTATATAGCCCCGCGTACCCGTAAAATCGCGCAGGTCATTCCTGTTTATTAAAGAAGGACGGATACAGTGAGTTACAGATACAAGAATACTTCCGTAACAGCCCTCTATTCGCAAAAAAACTGCACGCACATTCAGATAAACTGGAATTCGAAATAAAATTTGTACCATATCACCTAGTAACCAAGATACGATTATCTTTAGATATGCGATTGACTCACCGAATTTCTGACTAATGGAAACCAGTGCGTTAGACACGTGCATCTTAATTCTTTAACAGTAGATAATATATATAATCGCTGGTCTTGACTTTATTTACTACAATCAATAAATTGTACTGGTATTAATACATCCAATAGTTGCTCTGACACGTATTGTTTCTAAGTCGGTTAGCTTGACATATCAAGTAACAAGTGAGTAATGGTACAAGCATTAACTGATGGCCTTAGGCGCACTTGTCATTAGAGCTGGTTTTGTGATTAACTAGCATTTCCTACCTACTCCTTAAGCCTTCTGATTTTAATATACACGACCGAATTCAGTTCGTAGTTACATACAATTTCGCTGATTATATGCTTTGAAATGGTGCTTCTGACAAAGAATGAACACTGCACATAATACTGTTTCACAAATTATCACGAACATGTTAGCCCGAAGGATAAATTATTTCCGCTGACAGTGCACATGCAGGAAAGTTACTGGAACACTAATGCAGTAGGCATATTAATTGCTCTTTTTCTTACTTTGAGGAGGATCGCACTGACATTCGTGAGCAGTTCGTTTAAATCTGTAAGAATGACTTAATGGAGGTGGCATAGTTCCATGTCAGATGAAGTTCCGGCTGGTACTGCAATGAATGCTAGTAAGAAGTTACAGTAAAGGACGCAAACATTTAGGATTTGGAGAAGAGGCTGATGCAGATGTAGCTACTACCTCTAGCATATCAAACACTACAATGACTGATGGCAGTCCGGGTACCAAATGGACCTGTGTTGAAACGTCAGCAGGTTGCTTATACATCGCCTGTGCTTGAAGCATTTCACGAAAGCCATTGAACTTATTTATGCTGACGTAGCTGCAAATGCCGGTTTATAAACAGGGTCTTAAGTTGATTGTGAACTCCAGTCCTTTGGGACATGTCTTCCTCTTGTGTTTACTGACTGAAGCTGACAACTTCCTGCTTTTTTTCACATCTACCAATGAAGCTAACATGTACGATTGTGTGTTCATTCATTGGTACGAATATTGATCACCCCCGTAACTCATGGCGGACTTGGGGATACATAACAAATTAAGCTATTTCCCTGCTTATTATACCCATAGAGTACACACTGGTGTATTTCATTGTTAGTTTGTATTGGTCATTTTGATACTTTAAAGGTTAAAGAAAGAGATACTAATGCTTCACATCTTCATTATGAAATCTATTTTCCTGCTTTCCCTTAAAACCTATTCTTAACACAATGATCTGCTCTTACAGTATTTCGCCAACTGTCAACTTTAGCAAGTGAACACGGCGGTTGTTAACTATTTTAGCAATCCTGCACGACACTGACATTCTAAGTTCATGATAATTACCAATGAGGAACACGAGAGGTAATATGACCATACGACTTCTCTTATAATATGGGTTAAGGAAACGCAAACCTATGTTTATAGCATTTGTAGACAACTTTTGATAATGTTGACAACTTTTGATAATGTTGACAACTTTTGATAATGTTGACAACTTTTGATAATGTTGACAACTTTTGATAATGTTGACAACTTTTGATAATGTTGACAACTTTTGATAATGTTGACAACTTTTGATAATGTTGACAACTTTTGATAATGTTGACAACTTTTGATAATGTTGACAACTTTTGATAATGTTGACAACTTTTGATAATGTTGACAACTTTTGATAATGTTGACAACTTTTGATAATGTTGACAACTTTTGATAATGTTGACAACTTTTGATAATGTTGACAACTTTTGATAATGTTGACAACTTTTGATAATGTTGACAACTTTTGATAATGTTGACAACTTTTGATAATGTTGACAACTTTTGATAATGTTGACAACTTTTGATAATGTTGACAACTTTTGATAATGTTGACAACTTTTGATAATGTTGACAACTTTTGATAATGTTGACAACTTTTGATAATGTTGACAACTTTTGATAATGTTGACAACTTTTGATAATGTTGACAACTTTTGATAATGTTGACAACTTTTGATAATGTTGACAACTTTTGATAATGTTGACAACTTTTGATAATGTTGACAACTTTTGATAATGTTGACAACTTTTGATAATGTTGACAACTTTTGATAATGTTGACAACTTTTGATAATGTTGACAACTTTTGATAATGTTGACAACTTTTGATAATGTTGACAACTTTTGATAATGTTGACAACTTTTGATAATGTTGACAACTTTTGATAATGTTGACAACTTTTGATAATGTTGACAACTTTTGATAATGTTGACAACTTTTGATAATGTTGACAACTTTTGATAATGTTGACAACTTTTGATAATGTTGACAACTTTTGATAATGTTGACAACTTTTGATAATGTTGACAACTTTTGATAATGTTGACAACTTTTGATAATGTTGACAACTTTTGATAATGTTGACAACTTTTGATAATGTTGACAACTTTTGATAATGTTGACAACTTTTGATAATGTTGACAACTTTTGATAATGTTGACAACTTTTGATAATGTTGACAACTTTTGATAATGTTGACAACTTTTGATAATGTTGACAACTTTTGATAATGTTGACAACTTTTGATAATGTTGACAACTTTTGATAATGTTGACAACTTTTGATAATGTTGACAACTTTTGATAATGTTGACAACTTTTGATAATGTTGACAACTTTTGATAATGTTGACAACTTTTGATAATGTTGACAACTTTTGATAATGTTGACAACTTTTGATAATGTTGACAACTTTTGATAATGTTGACAACTTTTGATAATGTTGACAACTTTTGATAATGTTGACAACTTTTGATAATGTTGACTAGAAAACTTGTCGAAATTCTGAAGGTAGCAGTGGTTGAACACAAGTTGCGAAATGCTGTTTACAACTTGCACAAGAGTCAAAAGTCATAAATGGGAAGCAGTGATTCCGAAAGTAGTAAGACAAGGTTGTGGCTTATCCTAATGTTAATCTGTACACTTAGCACGCAACAAAGGAAAACAAAGAAAAATTACAGTAGGAGTTAAAGTCCAGAAAGCAGAAATAAAAACTTCGAGGTTTGCCGGAGACACTGTCATTCCGTTGGAGACAGCGAAGGACATGAAAGAGCACTTGTTTTGAGATGAATATCGACAACAGCAAAGCAAGGGTAATGGAATGTAGTCTACATCTACACCTACATATATACTCCGCTAGCCACCAAGCGTTGTGTGGCGGAAGGCACAATTCGCGCCAAAGTCATATTTCCCCCCTCTGTTCCACTCGCGGATCGCGCGAGGGAAAAACGGAAAAACGACTGCCTGAATGCCTCAGTACAAGCTCTTATTTCCCTTATCTTTGAATGGTGATCATTGTGCGGTTTGAAAGTTGGTGGTAATAATATATGCTCTACATTCTCGGGGAAGACTGGATTTCGGAATTTAGTGAGCAGCCCCTTCTGTTCAGCGCGCCATCTGCAAGTGTGTCCCACTTCAAACTTTCTATGATATTTGTAATGCTCTCGCGACGGCTAAATGTACCAGTCATGAATCTTGCCGCTCTTCTTTGGACCTTCTCAATCTCTTGAATCAGACCCAACTGGTAAGTGTCCCATACAGACGAACAATACTCCAAAACTGAAGTATTGTAAGCTATTTCCTTTGTTGAAGGACTGCATCGCTTCAGGATTCTACCAATAAACCGCAATCTAGAGTTCGCCTTACCCGTTATTTGTGTAACGGAAATTAGGTAACAAGACATTTATTGTAGCAGATGAGTTTTGTTATTTGAACAGGAAAATAACTGATGACCGAAGTAACTGGCAATGGCAAGGAAAGCGTTTCTGAAGAATAGAAATGGTTAAAATCGAGTATAGATTTAAGGATCGGGAAGCCTCTCTTCTGAAAGTATATCGAAGTATGGAAGTTAAACATAAGCGACAAATTGTTTAGGCAAGAAACTTGTGAAATGTGATACCATCGAAGAATGCTGAAGATCAGATGGGTGGGCCATGTAACTAATGAGATGGTGCGGAACAGAAATGGGGAGAATACTTGACTGGAAGAAGGGATCGGTCGATAGGACATTGAGACATAAAGGGATCACCAATTTAGTACTGCATGGAAGTGTAGGGGGTGAAAATGAGTACAGTAAGCAGATTCAGAAGGATGTAGGTTGCAGTTATTCACAGATGAAGCTTGCATGGGATGGAGTAGCATGGAGAGCTGGATCAAACCAATCTCCGGACTGAAGACGACAACAACAACAACAACAACAACAAGCATCTGTTTCAGGCTTCCCCACGGTTACCTTCTTGATCAGAAATGAGGCAACAGCTTACCCCTATTCTATATCAACAAAAGTACTTGTATAAGAGAGTAACGTGTTGGTTCGCGATGGAGGTTTCTCAGTACCATTTGCTGTACTTAGTGTTCTTTACCTACCATTGCAGATCGCATTTGTGGTCTCAGTGTTTCTGGCTATTAACTGGGTAGGGTGTTCTTGGGCGAGGGCCACTCAGTGCTGTAACGACGAAGACAAGCAAGAGCCCAAATAAATACCCGACGCCACACTTCATTACCGCGTGAAGTTTTACAGGTAACGTGCTTCTACAGAACTACTACTGATCAGACAGGACAGACTTTCCAACCGTTTGCCACACGCTGTTCATGTAGAACCACGACTTAAACAGTACTGATTCACTGTCTTGCAAAATGAACAGGAGAAACTTTCTAAACGCAAACGCTGCCAACAACAAAAAGCAAATTTGACAGCGCCGATCTACGAATGCTTGTCCTCGAAATTTAACGAAGTGTCAACCTAGAAAAACTACCTAGCAGACAAACGATGGCGGGCACGGAAACCGCGACGGTCTTGGCAGCCGAGAAGATGAATCCGCTAGCAAGAATAATAATAAAGCGGCTACCTGTTACTACATTTCGGGAGCCAAGCCGTCCTAAAGATAGGCCACGCAAAGCGCTGCCCGCCAATACTCGTATGCGGCAGCCAGCGGCAGGGCATTCCTCGTCGCTAGCTGGAAGCCTGCCTGCATCGTCGCAAGAGCTCAATGGTCGTTTGAGCCGTGACCCGGACCCAAAAAACGCTGTCGCGGCAATTTCTCCCTATCGCCAGGCTTCCCGTATTTCACAGTCAGCTAGTTACCAACCAAGCATATCAATTTTCCGCGATTTCAGTTACATTTGACGAGAGAGAGAGAGAGAGAGAGAGAGAGAGAGAGAGAGAGAGAGAGAGAGAGAGACTTCTTTAGCGATCTCAATTTTAATTGAGTATATCTATCCTGGACAAACCACATGGAAAAATTCCTGGGTGCGTTGTTGAAGGAACGCATGCACCTCCGTTACGAGACATTTACCTGGGACTGACCTGTATTACCAAAACCTGTGATTGGTGCTTGGTTAAATAAAAATTCCTCCGTAATCACGTGTTTCATGGAACATTATTCGGTAGTGTAACTATTTTCCGCGGTGCTAAAGAAACCTAAAAATACAATGTCCATGCGATTAACTTCATCCGAAGTGAACATTTTCTGATGCGCTCTAACTTTTTACTGTCAAGCATTTTGTTACACTTATTTGGGTTACTTTCAGTTTCTTTTACTTTCAAATTGTGTATTCAACACGAGTTCTCCCTCACAGCTGACGCTTACAGCCCTCTTACATCTGAAACAACTTTCTTTTTATCAAATGGCATTAATAAGGCCAATAATCAACACCCGATTCATGTGACACATAGCTGACAGCAAGAAAGCTGCGTCTCACTTGTTTCGCAAGATCTGTTTCGCTTAGCTTAGTACCTCAACACACTTATCTCTAGTCTAACCGCACACGTGGGTGACGTTTGGACCATGGTCTGCTTCCTTGGATGTGCCAGAATCATTACTCTTACGGGATATTAAAGGCAGCTTTCTATTTAGAACTTTTCATGCACAACAGTGTACACGAAGGCTGAAAGTCTGTTTTATGGAACCTGAAAAATGGTGCACGCCTTTCGGAACAGTTGTCAGTTAAGCGATGTTCATATGCAATCGTTTCTGGATTTCTTCTGAATGAGTGTATTGACAACGAATCGTTGAGAACATGTACAGGGAGGCAAGAGTTGGTATTCAGACACGCGTGAACAATGGCTTACACCAAGCTCGCTAAATCTCACAGCTGATAGTTCCGATGGCCTGTTTCTTTGGTCAGTAGACCACACCTGAATGCACTGACTGCCCCAAAAAGCTTACTAAAGCCCGTAATAAAATGAAAACTGGACGAAGTAAAGAAGCTTTCGGCTTCAGTGTGTGTCATATTAGTAGTACTCAAGATTCCGTACGTGTTCTGTAATGTTATAATCGAAAAACATTGATCTAAGGCCAGTATTACACTATCACATTTGACACAAAAATCAGATATTCGTCAATTTCTTTGACAAAGATCTTTGAGGTGGCGCTAAAAAGGGGTATTACACTGTCATACTTTCATCAAATTTCAAGATGGCGGACAACAAGTTGTTATGCGGTGCAGTTGCTAGTTCCACAATTGCATTGTGTGTGTATTTGAAAGACAAGAGGCGTAAGAAAAGAAAACACACTTGGATCACGCCACAGGTATTAGGTCGAGATAAGAGCATTTGGCAAAATTTGTTACGAGAGCTGCAAGTGTAGGGTGTCAAGTCATACATATAAATTACTTACTAATAGATGAGAGTCTAGTTCAGTGTTTGTTCAGTAAAATGGTTTCTCATATTAAAAAACGGAATACACTCTTGAGAAATGTATGTGCAGAAGACAGGCAAACTGCAACACTGCGATTTCTTGACAACGGGGGAGGACTACTCTAGTTTATAACATAGCACTCTAAAATCACATTGCACATTAAACAAAACAATTCCAAGAAAGTTTGAAGCGATTTATAAAGCACTGAAGGCAAAATTTGTGACGGTAAATAAATGTTTAGTGCACTATATGGTCAATAGGAACTATTTTTAATAATTTAATGGAATGTGTGTTCCAAAAAGTACAACATTAATAAAAAAGTACGGAACAGATGAAGCGCTTTTTAACTTGGGCCATCCAGAGTTCAAGAACAAAGTAGAATGGAAAGCTATGAAAAAATATATTTTAGAGAGTGACCACAGACTAGTCCGGCTTGCTGAAAAGCGCCTGCTTGTTTCCAGATGTTAAGGTGGATGGCTGTAGCTGTGATTGTGGACATTAAGTCGCCTGCAGCGTATTCCACCTTCCGATCAACACACAATAGCAGAAATAAAGTCGAAGGAACGCCAACGCTCAAAGCAGTTACATTTCACATTGCAATGAACAGAAGACGGAAGGACTTACGATCAAATCTACGGCGAGGCCCTATATTTGATCACATTTGACGACAGGCGAGATTTGTCGAAGTTCCATGTGACACCATCAAATTTGACATATCGACTTTTACAAAGAAATATGATTGCGTAATACCGGCCCAACAACACCCTGAAATGAGTAACCGCTCGTTTATCTCAGAGCTTTCGACAACAGACGCGAAGTCTACGTTTCGTAACGACCATTTAGCACGTAACCGAACTTACGAAGTGTCGAAGACTGTACCTGCGGTGGACAAGAGCACTGTTGTCGCAGCCTGCCAATTTGTTCGCAGTAATCATGCTTCGATCGATGAAGAGGAAAGCTAGGCAATGGGAAAGTGTGCATATAGCAGTTACAAAATGCAGCTGCTACACTTAAGAAATCCTTATAAAAAAGGCGCTAACTTCTGGGGAAATATGGCAGAATACAAAGTAACTGCTAAAGAGCATGGAAGTTTACTGTGACTGCTCGTAGTCATTGGAGACCAAGCACAAACTTAAGAAGGGAGCATAGGGAAGAAAAAGGCCTATTCAAAGAAGCTATTCCAGCATTTGGCACAAACGTTCTATTGGAACTACGAAAAACTCTCATCTGGGCAAGGGCGGGAATTGGAATCTATGTCCTCCCTAATGCGAGAGTAGCCCGCTAAGCACTACGCCACCTCACGCGGCAACACGATGTTCCACACGAGGTGGCCACCGAAGGTGTTTTGCTGTCAAATGCACTATTTCCACGAGAAAACAATATCTTAATACTTGTTCCTTATATGCCGCTCACGAACAACTGTCGCTCCCTGGCCTGTATTCATATATTGCTTTAGTACAAAGGTTTTTGGAATTAACGCCAGAGTACGGTTTCTTCCTCTTGTGCATTGTAAGGTAGTGCTGCTCAGTTCGTGTTAAGTTTGTCGTTATAGCATGAATTTCACGGGTTTCACAATCTAACACAGCGGCTGCCTAATGTATTATTTCCGAAACAGTAATTCTATCTTTTACTTGCATGAATTTTAATGGCCCAAAAAACAGCGAAATATGTAAGCATTTATGACTTAAAACCCATATAAATATATCCATGAAATACTATGTATGGTTTATTAAAAGCATTCTAGTTGGGTTTTTATATACAACCCAAAACAAAATTCACTTCTGAACAGATTGTTAGTATAGTAAATACATTTTGCTGTGTCTGAAACCAACTAGCACTTATTTTTGAAATTTCGGCACGTGTCTGAAGAAAAACAATACAGTGAAAACCGTAACACTCATTCCAACACTGCAGAGTTGCACTGTATCATACGATGCTATTTCATGTTTTCTGTTTTCAATGATGTGTTATTCGCTAAAGACAGTTTTGTACCTGGAAAAGCTATCATCACAGGACGACACAGGAACGCAGTTCAAGGCGGTGACGTTACTGCAGGCCAGCTTTGGTCCACTGTCTTACAATGTTGTGGCATTCGCAGGTATACTAATTCTGGGAACTAGAATATCCAGGATGTCGCTGAAGACCACTTTGAAATTTGTTTACTTTGTCAGCCATATGACGATGAGCTGAACCCAACTTGCTCTGTACATGTTGGCACAAGATCCAGGGCGTCACGCACTTGTGTACCAGCAGCTTCCAATCATGTGATGGCTTTTGATACTACTGAAAAGTTTGCGTTGACAAGTCCCAAGTTTCCAGACGAGGTATCTAAAGACTCCTCTCACAGTTTTGACAAACAGATTCGTCGCTACAAGCTCACAAAAGATTGTCTTTATTTTGGTGTATTTGGTGCAGTAATACTCAGCAGCATTAAGCCACCAACGTCATCGTTTAAGGCTGAGGGGCAGTGAAGGTGCTCGGTCCTTTAATTTCAGCACCCACAACAGAACTTTCACATGGACTTTCTTTCCAAAGGAATTGAATTTGTCCTCACCACCGTAATTTAATCGCAGCTCTTCTGCACCTCTGTGTAACACTTGTCTAAGCCAAGTTACGTACACCATAGCGGGATATAGAATCTTAAAGCCTCTTGGCTGCTTTAGTGTGTATGAAGCAAGGTCTGTCACCAGCAGCAAAACGTTGCCTCTGTTCACACCACGCGCCCACAGTAGCTTCCGACGACTGAAACAAAATGACACTTGTGGAGTTTTGCTTCTCATGTTAAGAGGAACATTTCTCCAGACCTGTCAACTTTTAGAACACCCACTTTGCAACAACGCCCACGCCACATCGTTGTGTTCATCTATGTAAATCCCGATCTTTTGGTCAGCAACACTAATGCGTGTTTTGTTGAGTACCACCTAGCACGAGAAATAGTTGTTTCTCAATGTAGATTCATCGGGAATTGGATGTGTCGTGTAGTTCACCACCAACTGTCTGAAGAGTTGATTTTTTTACTTCTCTAATGGAATGTTGCCAGGGAGACCATCTCAGGAAAGTCCTTGAACGATTGGACTTTTGAAATGGGACCTGTGATCAAATAACAGCATTTGTCTTATTTATAGCCCTTCTTTTCACAGAGCTGCTATGTGTGGCGGAATTGCAATGTTGTTGCACATTGAACCGCTTTATTTTCTGTATCAACTCCCCATTGATTACAAAGTATTAACATCCCATCAGTGCTGAACTATTCTCCAAAATCGTGAACAAAATCGTGAACAAAATCACGCAAGCTTCATGCTGTTGACACTATTTTCGACAAGTTGAACCGCACCGAGATTTTATTTGAACTGAGTAGTGTCACCCTGTTTATCGTTTATTACGTCGGAAGCTGCCTTTGTTGGCTTCGTGAAGAGTTCTGTCGATTCCGCGTAAAAATCTTACGTCAGAGAACCAAGGAGGGTGTTACGCTGCTTGTCCACTGCAGTCCTCATAAATAAGGCTTTGTAGTAACTTTTGTTTATTTGTGACAATACCACCTGAAACATTGTCATGTGAGGAACACTTTCATGTTTTTATTCCTGTGTCCACAAATACGCTACAAAAATGCATTTTTGGCAAAATTTGGCCGAAATAATGTGGGTCCTCATCGTTACTTACTTCACTATGAATGTTCACTAGCTACAGACAAGAACCGTTGTACGTTTATACACTACTGGCCATTAACATTGCTACGCCAAGAAGAAATGCAGATGATAAACGTGTATTCATTGGACAAATATTATACTAGAACTGACATGTGACTACATTTTCACGCAATTTGGGTGTATAGTTCCTGAGAAATCAGTACCCAGAACAACCACCTCTGGCCGTAATAACGGCCTTGATACGCCTGGGCATTGAGTCAAACAGTTTGGATGGCACATACAGGTACAGCTACCCATGCAGCTTCAACACGATACCACAGTTCATCAAGAGTAGTGACTGGCGTATCGTGACGAACCAGTTGCTCGGCCACCATTGACCAGACGTTTTCAATTGGTGAGAGATCTGGAGAATGTGCTGGCCAGGGCAGAAGTCGAACATTTTCTGTATCCAGAAAGGCCCGTACAGGACCTGCAACATGCGGTCGTGCATTATTCTGTTGAAATGTAGGGTTTCGCAGGCATCGAATGAAGGGTAGAGCCACGGGTCGTAACACATCTGAAATGTAACGTCCACTGTTCGAAGTGCCGTTAGTGCGAACAAGAGGTGACAGACGTGTAACCAATGGCACCCCATACAATCACGCCGGGTGATACGCCAGTATGGCGATGAGTACACGCTTCCAATGTGCGTTCACCGCGATGTCGCCAAACACGGATGCGACCATTGTGATGCTGTAAACAGAACCTGGATTCATCCGAAAAAAATGACGTTTTGCCATTCGTGCAGCCAGGTTCGTCGTTGAGTACATTATCGCAGGCGCTCCTGTCTGTGATGCAGCGTCGACGGTAACCGCAGCCATGGTCTCCAAGCTGATAGTCCATGTTGTTGCAAACGTCGAACTGTTCGTGCAGATGGTTGTCTTGCAAACGTCCCCATCTGCTGACTGAGGGATCGAGACGTGGCTGCACGATCCGTACAGCCATGCGGATAAGATGCCTGTCATCTCAACTGCTAGTGATATGAGGCCGTTGGGATCCAGCACGGCGTTCCGTATTACCCTCCTGAACCCACCGATTCCATATTCTGCTAACATTCACTGGATCTCGACAAACCCGAGCAGCAATGTCGCGATACGATAAACCGCAATCGCGATAGGCTACAATCCGACCTTTATCAAAGTCTGAAACGTGATGGTACGCATTTCTCCTCCTTACACGACGCATCACAACAACGTTTCACCAGGCAATGCCGGTCAACTGCTGCTTGTGTATGAGAAATCGGTTGGAAACTTTCCTGATGTCAGCACACTGTAGGTGTCGCCACCGGCGCCAACCTTGTGTGAATGCTCTGAAAAGCTAATCATTTGCATATCACAGCATCTTCTTCCTGTGTTAAATTTCGCGTCTGTAGCACGTCATCTTCGTGGGGTAGCAATTTTAATGGCCAGTAGTGTATTACGACACTGAAAATCTGCATTAGAAACTTATTATTGCCCTAAAAGAAAAAAAAAGTAGTCAGTAGTGAAAAACGAACGACTTACAGCGAAGCACCGTCGACAACAATGTCATTATAGACTGAACACTGATTGGGTGACATGAGAGGAAACCAGTTCCCCTCCCCCTACCCCCCCCCCTCTCTCTCTCTCTCTCTCTCTCTCTCTCTCTCTCTCTCTCTCTCTCTCTCTCCCCCCCCCCCTCCCTCCTCCCCCCCCCCGTTTTCTTGTTGGATGCTTCGGTTTCTCCGAAATGGATGTGCCATCTCGTTTGGTACAACAGACAAGTTAGTTTAAGGCGTCGTTATCATAAAGTCGCAAAAAGAGCAAACCGAAACAGTCTTTCCTCTAAATACTGTTCTACTCTATAGTTAAAATAGTTTATACCAAGCCTTTTCTCTTCGATCAGTTCTTTACAGTGTATCTAATTCCCCAAACCAACTTCGACTATAACTATTAATATAAATTTTGTTTAAGCCCTTCACACCAGTGTCTCATAATACTGGCTATGAACTACGATGTGACGCGAGAATGTTCGTCTAAGTTTAGTGTGTTTCAACCTTAATGTGAGCTGAAGTGGTTATAATTTAAATTTTGACGTCTGCCTATATGTAGAATCGTATGCCTCTTGTAGAAATCCTGGAGGCAGTTGCAGCTACAGCGAGCGCCTGCACCTGCGACTTCCCCTGTGCAGGCGGCCAGGGGCCACGTGACCTTGGACTGCGTACACTCCCTGCCTGACGCACACTGCGCTTTCCCTCCCACACACGTTCTGACGTCATAACACAAACGCAAGCGCAGCGTGCTGATGACACACGAAACATTCATTACACTTTTCCCTGGCGCATGTGAGTCATCTTTCACCTAACTTATTTATGTCTAGTGAACAGAAAATCATTAATAGGGAAGCCTTAAATCTTACTGAAGGAGAAACAAAATATACTACCTATATTCCAGACCACAGAATATGATCTAGCAGTTCTGTTGCCCTGATAACGACGTACTTTCTGCAGTGGCACGTAACTCGTATGACGCGCGCAATATGTAACATTCTAACAAACATGTGTTATTTGAAATGTTACTGATCCTTACAAAAGTGCGTCAAGAAAACCCCTAACCAAATCACAATTCTCCGAAATATTACTTTGATGCAGAGGACGTCTCTGATAACTTTCGTACGGTGTGTTCAGTTTCCATTGCCGAAACTAAAAATTAACCGACGCATCAATATGCCCGATCTCCTCAGATCGACGATAACTAAACAACAATTCTGCCAACAGCGTATCGTAATATGCCGAGAAAGCTGCTTCGCGGCAATTTAATGCTACAGCAGAAGCTTTAGTATTATTGTCAGCACCCTCCAATATTTGGCAAACTGTATCCCATTTGTTTCTCTGCTCCGACTGTCCTCCCTCCACCACGTAAGGACAACGTTCTTCCGGCTGTCCAAATGTAACACAGCTGTCCGTCTGAGACATTATGATTTGACATCGTGGGCTGGAGAAACCACCTTGTCATGTCTAGAACAAACGCTGGTGTAAAAGAGGCGATACTGAAAAGCAAGCTAGTCCGCGCACCGCGAAAGCGTCCCACTGTTGAGCTGCCTGCCATTCATGGCGCTCGCCGGTTAGCCAAAGCCAAGGTCGTACCGGACAGTCGCTGCATTGCAGCTTTCCGACGCCGTGTCCACCCACCAGTTGCCAAGTAGGCCAACTGTGTAAACCTACTTCTGCTACAAAAATTACGCTCACGGCGTTAAAGGAACTACTGTTTGCCCCTCTGTAGTAGACCTACCTTGGTCCAATGATACTCCCAGAAGTTACGAGTAAGATCACTTCAGTGCAAAAACTGCTTTGCATTAGCATCACAAACATTTAGTCAAATGGATGGATCCAGGTCCCCAAACACCCGACAGCGCGTGCGCGTGGCTTTAAGACGGCGGGAAGTCTTAACATGGGCTTTAAAGGTGCACCAACAAAATCTCATAGAACCGTCACTAAAAAATGATACTTTAAACCTGAAAGTTTTCTCAACGAGTCGAGATTGCGAATCACTGCTGTTCTTACATCCTTGTACGTGGACGCGAGCTTAACGGGGTTCGAAGTAGGGCTTTTGATAAAATATCGACGTATCTATATATATATATCCGCGACTTCTTATATCCTGGTAATCGATACATCGTTATCGAAATGGAAATATGGTGTGCCAATATTTCTGTTTATATTATATTTTTTCACAATTGGTAAATATTTGAAATTTTAGTACAACTATTTTACTTTCACTGTTTGATGTAATCTTACTCATTTTTTGAGCTTTTATCACTGGCTGTGAAGCAAGTATATGTGGTACAAAGTTGCACTGGGGGGCGGCGGTGTGAATGGAGTAACGAAACTTCCCATGCGAAGAAATAGCACACCATTTGCGTAAAAAAAATTAACGCAACTAGTGTGGTATATCTTCACATCAGCGTTCTTCAAAAACAGATGCTGAAAATGAACAAAAATTTAAATGACAAGATTGGTCTTTGCGGTGGGCGGAGACGTGCGAGGGGAAACGCTGACAATCAGCGCTCGGCGGTACGAACAGTAAGTGCAACGTTTAACTTCATCTCGCATTTTGGCAGAACTGCTAGGTCGCTGGCGTTTGCAGAAATAAAAAATGGAGTAGTATACATCAAGTGTTCCGGACAAATCCGATACGTGTCGAAACCGAACGACGGACCCATCGGACACCTATTACTGTGCCACTTACATGCTGTTACCATTGTTAGGGAAGCGGTTATCGCCAAGCGTGAAGGTGGATCGTTTCCTTTCAGCTCTTGCTCTAAGGGTGATAGCTTGTTGATATACACAATATCAATAATCAATACTTAAATACACAGCTTCAAACGCGGCAGTATATTTACAACGTGCAGCCAATTTTTCCGTTGATATACCGATACTTCATTGTAATTTTTTAAAATATAGATACATCGGATTCCCGATGTTTTTAAAAACATCAGGCTTTCTAGTTCGAGTATGGCAACACATCTTGGAATGACTAGTCTCTCCTTAGGGTCTTCATACATTTGTCGAAGTGTCAAGCGAATTATCTGCTAGCATAAATAGTTTAGAATGATGCAAAACGTTGCACTGGCCGTAGATTGTTTCTTGATAATGTCGAAATGTTGTTCGAAGTAGACTTGTTACATCACTTAAGTTCGTTGAGACGATAAGACTAAACGTTGTTTCTGGAAACAATGAGGCTGTGGGGCAGTGTCTGCGCCAGAAAATAGGCAAGTTTACGGAGTAGGTGCCTGTTTGAACTCTCACGGCTGGTAACGCTAGATCTCTATATGAACATGTTTTTTGAAGTTTGTTGTAATACCTGTAGGATACACTAGCATACTTAGTTTACGAACTAGTTTTGCAAGTCAGATTCTATAAAATTTCCGCTTATAAACTTTTATGATCATCAGAAAATATTCCGGAAATACGTGTTCGAGGCTACAAATAAATATCCCCATTTGTGAGAGGTAGAATGCTCTCCGATAGTTCTCGGGACTGGCTGTGGAGTACACCATTTCCGTACAATGCTTAGCCTTCCCTGAGGAAGTGCGCCCCCCTTTGGCGACTCATTAATGAAGACAAGTCGTTTGCGACAGAGCGAAGGTCCCGGCTGGCCGCGCCGTCGGTGACGCAACCATTACGTGGGCGGGCAGCCTCCACCGCGCAGTCACATGCAAACCAGGCGCCATTTTACAAGGGTGTTACCGTCCGCAAAATCGAAGTTACGCCTCTCGGACCCAAGTTTTTCCGCAGTTTTCGTATATGTAACTTAAAGTCTTCATAAAATATAATATGCCTAATTCTGAAAATCCTCAAACATCCGCTTTGTGGTTTTAATAAGAACAAAATCAACAGTGAAGTTCTATATGGAAAAGGGTAAAATGCCAAACAACTCACGCATTGCGTAAATAGCTACTGTACACGAGTAGAGCCCACTGTACCGCCCGAAACCAAACTGAACATTCACAGAGGACGGTACACTCCTTCACCTTAAGTTTTGTTCAACTTTTACTGTGGGGACTGAAATCTGTGTGTCGCCATGTGGACATAGTTGGGCCTAGTTTGTCTCTGCGGGAGCCGCTGGCAATGCTACATTAACATTCCGAGGAAAGAAGTCACAGGAAGTCGTTCCGTGTTCATGTCACGTCTTATGACGTAACGAGAGTCTAACAAGCAGCGACGGAGGGTCACCTCTCAAGCTAGCCTTAATATGTAGGTGGCTTTGCTTCTTCGTAGTGTTAAATCTGTTCAGATTGCAGCGGAAACACACACACACACACACACACACACACACACACACACACACACACACACACACACACACACACACACAGAGAGAGAGAGAGAGAGAGAGAGAGAGAGAGAGAGAGAGAGAGAGAGAGAGACCATGGAATTAACGTCGTGCTCTTCGTACTGGATATTAGTCGTACTTCTATATGTGAAGTCAAAGATGAGCGCCGTGTCCGTGCTGATGTCCTGGCTGCGACAATTATAGACAAGGGCGCAGACACAAAATATTAACTTTTAAAAACAAGTTTGAACCGATTTAACAGACATGCGTCGGAGATACCACTCGCAGAGCTATACGAACCTCTTCACGTGTTTACCACTTCAGGACGATTGTCATTGTTACAACTGAAAATGCAGGATGTCAGAATTTCGCATTTTATTCCCAAATTATCAATGGTGATCTTTTACAGAATTTTCTACGCTTGCAATGGTAGTTTCGTCACGACTACCTACCGTGAGTGCAATACCAGTTACACACTGGTGCACCTTATACACAACGCACGGCGTTACCGTACATTACATTGATACTGACCAGTTTGGAAATTCAATACAGAAGTTACTGACTTATGAGAATACTAATTAAGACTGTGACGAAACTACATCACTTTACTATTTCAGAAGTGACATTATCAAAAACATAAAAGTGAAAGGGCAAGTTGTTAAACTTTTCTTCATCGCGCTTACGTTACATAGCTTCAAAACGAGGTAGCAGAAATTGAGGCCTTGGCAATTGACTTCTGTGGCGTCGCTCGTCACCGATGAGGGCGATATTCTGTGTAACAGCACATGCTATTTGAGAAACTGTCCTCACACTTTCCAAATCAAATCAGAACATCGTCATAACATTTTTCTTCCTTTTATTTCGCTTCGTGAATACTGTATGGGAACTCCAATGCTCGTCGAAGCCCTCCAACTGCTGCGATCCTATGAGACCCCACTGAATCATTTCTGGGTTATTTCGAAAAATATGAAGTCCCTCTATTAATTCTATATAAGGAATAGCCATCTAAGCTCCCAAGGGCTTAAATCAGTAGCAAGATACAAAGAATCGCGCTGCTGGCACGGTGTCAACGCCGTCACTTGGCACAGGTACGAGACATTCCCAGGCGCGCTCGTGCCTTTACTTACAGTCCTCCTTCGTGATAGGCCTCATGCCGGCGCCTCTGAGTGCACGTCAGTTAGTCGTCGTGAGCTGTTCGTTCCCTCAGCGGAGTAGGGAGGCGCGACTGGAGTGTGCGGGCGGCGCTGCGTTCGCTGGTCCCTCGCACTGCCGGCCGGCGGCGCTTCGGCCGCTCGGCTCGCCGCGCCAGCTGCCGCGGCCGCGCCGGGCACTACGCCCGCCATCCTTGGCAAGGATCCCGGCGCCGCTCGCTTCTGCTAAATATAAAGGGAGGTGGACTCGCCGGACCGCCGCGACGCGACGGGACGGGGCGGCCAAAGTCGGGGCCACCGCCCGGGGGGGGATTTGCGAGGAGAGGGATAGTCGAGTAGGGCGCTAGCTACTTAGTGCCTCCGCAGAAATGCGAACGGAGCGAGCCGTTGCTGACAGCGCGGCCCCACTCGACAGCAGGTGCTGCAGCGCTGCCGATCAATAGCCCGCCCTGACCCGCCACGGGCGGCAGCACCGCCGCCGCAGACCGCCCCGGGCGGCACAAATATCACTGCGCAACCGGCACGCAAAGCCCGACCGCGAACGCTTCTCTTCTTCGAGACCAGATTCGCGTATCTCAGGTAGTGTACTACTGTCGTCGGCACATTTTGCAAATGTTTGCGTTTTAACACTCATGATCACCGTGGTTCGTATTAACTGGTCGTCGGTATTACCTCAGAACGGCTTTTCCACACGACGAACGTCGTGGTGCTTTCCCCCACTAGATGACTGCGTATTTCGAATTTCACTTGAAAATTATGATTTAAGGATAGACGTTAAAGCTCTCTGCGTCGCTTATACTGTCCCGATTCCAGTCTCTGCGGACACCGGAATATGGCAAAACTCACGTGACAGTTGCAAGGAACACCTGTTTAAGAAATAACCGTCGACTTACATGTACATTTGTTATTTTACTTACAGAGGGTGAGCCACAGAAGTATGATTGTTGTGTGACGGGATCAAATTGCATTTTCATCGGGCCCTTCGTAGACAGTTTTAAAAGCTAGTCGATAATGCCGACGATTGTTGCTTCTTCGCTGAACTAGCACATGGCTGAATGAAAAGAGGAGTGGGACGGGGTAGTGACTAGCTGGAGGTCACTCCGATTAGTAGTATGAAACCCAACGTCTTATTTCTTTAAAGGAGCAAAGTTTTCGGTAAATGGTTGTGCTCTGAGGGGCCCGTGTTGTTCTACATGGCAACTGATTGTTATTGAAATATGGTCTTTTGAATGGGAAAATGTTTTGCAACTGAATTCGAAAAGCCCTTAGGAAAGACGAGCTCCGTGATGTAACGCTTGTTGTTGCGTAAGATTTCGCTGAAGTAACTGAGAAACTTGACGAAACAAAAGGCAGGCGACTGGAACTGGCTGTTTATATATACCTCCAACCTTCTTGCTTCCTGCAACGGCGGAGTTTATCGAACGAGTCCTGCTCGACGGTGTTTACACTGTGATAACGAATTTGAGTCACTTTGCCTCTATTTCATATTTCTCAGGTTGATTCGTAAAGCGTTTTAACACCAACTGCAACAATAACAATCTTTTATATTATTTAACAAGGAAAGTCTCCGAATAGATGTTCAATTTGAGAAGTTGTTATACTTTCGCAACCAGTTTCGGCAGTTCAATATGCGATCTTCAGGCCTCATATGCACTTAATGTACCATTCAAATGTATCGATATTGGCACACTAGAGTCATCAGTATGTGGATATCGTAAATTGATATTTAAAGTGCTTCCTTCGAAGACTTAGCAACAACCATCATCTTACACTGTAAGTTGTCAAGTCTCACTTCAAATACGTATTCACGAAGTCCAGATACTGATGGCTCCAGTATGCCAATATCGATACGTTTGAATATCTATACATGAGGTGCGTATGGGGCCTGAAGATGGCATACTGAATTTCCGAAACTGGCTGTGAAAAAATTTCTCAAATTGTACGACTTGTATATTTGATTAGCCGTTGTTCCGTCACAATCGTTATATTACTCTCCTCCTCCACAGCTTTCGACGCCGTTCGTCTCGTTTGACAAAGAGTTAACAGCATTAATCATGTAAGATAATTACGTACCCATTTGCTCATTATATGCGGAACATGTGGCTTTGATGTCTTCACCCTTTCCAAACAATTGATATACATATTACACGCTTCATGTTATGTGGAATTCACTGAGGATCTTTCACAATATGCTTCGCCATTTACGAAGCCATCTACGGATCAGTACACCTTTTCTGTAGTTATGTAAGATTTCAATAAAGAAAGATGGAACTGGTAATCCGAAGACTGATTTGAATATCGGTGTATTTTACTAGGCATGACCTCATTCGAGATGACCTCGTCCTCCGATTTTTCAACTGACAGCTAGTTCTACGTGGGACCTACAATTTTTAGGCATTTTACTATTAGCCACATAGATCTGTATGCTAGAGTCGTTTAATAGTGTCTTCAATGCCTTGAAGAGGCTTAGTCAACAGACTTACCCCGCAGGTGTTAACCGATACAGAAAAAACCAGTCCTGATTGGAGGATGCGTATCAATTGTCAAAACTTGTTATGAAGTGTGAAGTGTGTGAACCGTGGAATGCAGATGTCAAGAAAAATTGAATTAACTGCAAACAGCACGTTTTTTGGCACTCTTTGATGTGTCCATTGTCGATGTCTCATGTGATTATGACGCCGATGTTCCCACGTTTGTGCGCTTGAAAATGACATTTTAGCAGTAAACTGGCCAGCAGTGCTGAATAAAGTACTCTTTTGGACTAACGGCCTGGTGAAAATAACGTCGTTTGTTCAAGAATACATACATCATTTATACGGTTGGTAATAGTGAATGCGCGACAACATGGAACGTCTCCAACTCCCAAGAAATAACTTGACTTCCATTTACTAACAGTTTTCTCGCGCATATTAGATGCTTACTACACTTTAACACGATTTTGGTTATAAATATAAGGAAAAATCTAAGTGTCTGCTGACTTGTACAACATAGGATAAGCTCTTTCACTTTTACCTACTGAGAAAGTCATCGTCCAATTTAGCGTGCGGAGACGAACTGTTTCCATTCAGATTGCAATAACTATGATGTACAGGGGGGCTTCATAACATTCTTATATTTAGCGTTTAGAATTATTAAAATGTAAAATCTGTAAGCTGCTCTTTATATGGACGCACGCGCGAAGCCGAAAATATGCAAAAAGAATCACAAATTAAACAAAGTTATTGTGTAAAGGGAAAAACAAGGTAGATCGGATGAATAAAGACATTCTGCAACAAAGTAGCAGTTATTCATGAGCTGCAGTTCTACAGCAAATGTGTGTTACCATTTCAGTACTACGGCTCTCAAAATACCGACCTAGTAACATAAAAAGCTCCCTACTACGGAAACTGTTTGGTATTACAAATTCCATGACAGAAGAAAATGATTCGTTTCCCTATGAAAGGAACTGCATGTTTACAGCAAGTGGATTCGCAATTGTAAACCAAGTCGTAAGAAATACCACTGACGTCTGTCACCGTTTCCATTTGCCAGATGCACTCCACTTCGCTAGTGATTTTCGCTTCTATTTTTACAGATAAACGTAAAAACTTTGCATGGCTCTAGATTCCCGTCCACAAGCACGCAAGCCATCTTATCTGCAACAAGTAACTCATCAAAAGTTTAAATTACTTTAAATTCAGTGACAATGAGATGAGACGTTTATCTTCGATTGGAAGATAATATAGGATAGAATCGATATTCACAGTGTTAGAACAATACATAACAGCATAGCAGGAGTTAGAACACAGCAGAAATATGACATACTGAGTTTTTTTTACTGTGTACACACAATCTGATCAGAAGTATCTGAACACTCATCTCATACAATGGAGACTGTCGCGCCAGTATATATGGAGTATTGTATTGTCAGTAGAGAAGCAAGTAACAGCAGAATGTGTCAAATGTGCTCAGTGACTTCGAACGTGGGCTTTATGTCACTTGAGCAACAAATACATCAGGGATATTGTAAACCTTCACAAGTTGCTCTGGTCCACTGTTAGTGATGTGACGAAGTGTAAACGCCTAGAAATAACCAAAGTTAAATCACCACGAGGTAGACATGTGCTGACGGACAGGGCTTGTCGCCCACTGCAGAGGGTGGTTGTAGAAGAAGAAGAAGAAGAAGAAGAAGAAGAAGAAAAGAAAAAAAACGAAGTCAGCGAAAGTAATCACCTTTGAGTTTCAAAGTGCTTTCATAAGTCCGTCCTCCACAATGACGGTGCGTAAGGAATTAGAACAGCAGTCTAGCAGCTCCTATAAACTCGATCTTCCTGTATTTAATGGTACACGAAGTTTGAGGTGGTGTAAAAGGCGATACCACTGTGCTGCAGAAGTCTGGAAGCGATTGATTTGGTGTCATAAACCCTGTGACAAATCAATGAAAGGATTGGGGTTGGGCGAATGCCTGGGCAATGTTTCCTACCATCGTGTGTAGTGTCAAAAGTTGAGTACGGAGTTAGTGTTGCTATGGAAGGGGCAGTTTTTCGTGGTTAGGGTGTGGTCCATTATAACGCTTAACCCAGAAGAATACCAACACATTTAACAGCACTGTGTACTGCGCAAAGTAGAGGAACAATTCGGAAGGGAGGCTATGATTGATTATCAGCATCTCAGCTCACCCTGACAAAGCATCTATGGGGGCAATGGTTTGCGGACAACAGCATTCCAGAAATAAACTGACCGGTACCAAGTCCGAACCACAACCCAATGGAACACTTTTGAGAAGTGTTAGAACGTCAATTTTTCTCCAGACCCCAGCGTCTGGTTGACTAGCTTCTCTGGTTTTGGCTTTAAGAATGCGCAGCCATTTCTTCACAGACATTCAGACGCCACTGTAAGTGTTCCCACTCCAGTTCAAGCCATCTTAAAGGCGAAAGGTGGACACCTCACGCTGACTTCCATTAATAGGTGTCCGGATAGTTCCGATCAGATGGTGTAGGCTCTATTCTGTATCACCGTATCATACGCTGTCTGAAGCGTTGGTTTCATGCTCGTAAATCCACTGCCGAGCTACTGTGAATGATGGACTAACCGCAACAGCTATGTCGGTAAAGTTGTGTTCAGAACTTTATAAAATTGATGCTGTTTTGGGTTAAAGCGCTTCGCGCCAGAATAAATGACATACGTTTAAAAAAGTTATACATCGGCGATTGCTTCTTAAGTTTGCTTGTCAGCATCATGAGAGAATGCCTCTGAAACAACAGATGTTAGACAAACGCAATAACGATAGGTACGCGAGGATCCCAACTTCAGATGTGTTTGCTGAAGAAAGTTGCATATACGGCTGAGATCGTAAAACCAAAGATCTTCGCCCTGGAAGGACCCTGTACATCAGTAACGAAGTTAAAGACTGTCCGTTTGCTGCTTTGAAACCGGATCATTTATAAATATTTTATCCCTCAGTGTTCTAAGTCGTTTAAGGAGCATGTGGAAATTGGTGACACTTGCTACCGTCTGCCTGAGCTCTATCGAGAGTAAAGCCTTTAAGGTAAACGACCGTTGAAGTGTACTTTTTCATCGATCACGATGTCATGAATGATTGAGCACATGTTTGATAAGAGGCCACTTCACATTTCTAAATGTACAATTTGTAAGTCTTTTGCGATCCTGGTCTTACAGGGCAAAAACAGGCTAAATCCCAGTTTGTGATTCTTTGAGGCCAGTCTCTAACGTGTTAGAGAATCTACTGACCACAGCCGTGTCTAGTTACCCCAACCAGGCTGGCTTTTCGAAAATCATAGCTTCGTAACTGAATGCAAAAAAAGTTGTGACGTTTTATGTGAAATAATGAAACCTGGTGTACGTATTTTTTCTTCACAGCTTAAGAACTCCTGCAGCGTACTCTAAACAACCTTGGTAACATGTGGGCCGGACCACATACTGCCTACGTTTTTTCTACTGGGAAGCCTTTACACGTCCTCCATTAAGTTTTGATCTCCATACG
Source organism: Schistocerca piceifrons (assembly GCF_021461385.2). NCBI lineage: Eukaryota > Metazoa > Arthropoda > Insecta > Orthoptera > Acrididae > Schistocerca > Schistocerca piceifrons. The sequence continues at coordinate 474,515,834 of NC_060143.1, read as the reverse complement.
ATTTCCATATTTCTGGTGTCCTGGAGAAAGACACTCGCGGCCGTCGGTTTTCTTCGTAACAAGAGTGGCACGACTCGCCAGAATCAAGCCGCAAAAGTATCCAAGAAAAATCCCATTGAGGGATAAATGTACCAACAGTTTTGGCGATTACTTTTGGAATAACGAACAGGCTACTTACTTTTTCGATCTGTCTCATTTGGCTATCCCTTACACAAAATGCTTCACTGAATCATTTTGTTCTAAAAAAATTTACATACCGTTTTTACGCACCGTTTGCGACTGTTTTGAAACGCACAGCCATACAAAGAAACACTATATTACAAAGTGGACACCGCCGTTTCTTTTGAGCACAATTTCCCCTTCTAGCCGTTGCTAACATCGTAGGACTTTCAGATGTGTTTGACAAGTTTTTCCTCAGTGGGACTTATCTTTCCGGCGAAGCGTCTCCCAGTGAGTCTGCTCTGTCTAAGAAATGGGAAGACTCGGGTGCTGTCTGCTTGATTAATTATCGCTGCCCATGTCGTCCTCGCGTTCCGTCCACAATGTGTTACGAGACAGCTGTATCCTATTGTCTAGTCAGAAATCCTGATTAAGATCTATGAGAAAGTATTTTCGCGAAAGCACCACAGCGGAAGACAATCTCGAACTCTGGAAAACTAACTACAGTGTGAACCGGACGAACTTAATTCAGCAAGAATATTTTAGGTTATATATACCCAGATAACAGTACGTTAATAAGATTCCGTGCGATACGGGTGTACGTAGGCCTCTATTCCCTACCAGTTGCATGGCCCATAGTCTATATATTCGTTCAAAATCTATAATCTGCGCTCAAATGACTGCGAAGAAGTCACGACTATCAAGAATTCGTTATTTCTTACGGAGGATGTCCTTTCAGAGGATCTGTACTGCGCTTTAAGGTAACCCCCCAACTTCGGTGCTCTGTGAATATAGTTGCATTTACTATTTTGTATGATCTCTAATTCCTGACTTCTCCATGAAAGTTAAAATGAATTTTAAGGGAATATGGTAAGTGTGTGTAATTTACTATTAGAGCAGCGCCAACATAGACTTAGGATGACTCCACAGGTGACACACGTGACAGCCGGAGTAGATGAATCGGATAGAACGCACGACGAAGTCCTGGTCAGACAAACATTCCAAGACAACCACGACATGTAGAACTAAAATGTTTAGTCCTCTTAAAGATTGCTCGTATTTGCTCGACTAGTGGTACGTTTCTATCAACTTCATTTTATTGTAAACCATTTAAGAAGTCAAACACACTATGGAAAGAACCAAGGCCATGCAAATTTTACGGTGATTCGAATTTGTTAGAAATCTGGGAGCATTGAACTGCCTGCTACTCGAGGATACGCATGCATTTTCTGTTTATGATACATTAACTGCTTTTTCATCAACTGCTTAACCTTGAAGTTCAAAAACTAACGAAAATATTTATAGTAGATGATAGATTGAGGCGAATTGCTGGGGGAAAACGCATAATTCATGTTCAGATAGAAACAGTGGACTACTACTGTGTAAAAATGTTTCAAATAGAAGTCAACGAACCAAACAGCAAGAATCAACTTTTTTTTCAGAAAGAATGCTGGACGGCTGCCGCAACTCATTTATATATTAGAGCTCCTGAGCTCCTGAAAATTTAACTATAGCTGCATCTTCCGAATGCAAGACTGAATACGTTTTTCGAAATGTAAATCTTAGTTTTCAGTACGGAGAAGGGCAAGAGCATTACAACTTGTATCAGCAGTAGTAGCAGAGTCCAGTCGGTAGGCTGGCTTTATGCAGCTCTTTGTGCTAGTGTATCCCGTGCCAACAACCGCTTCACCTCTGTGTAACAACTCCAACCTACATCCATTTGAACCAACTTACTGCGGTAAAGCCTTCGTTTCCCCTCTACAATTTCCAGCTCTCCCACTTACCGCCATCACCGAAGTTAATTACTACTCGTCTTCAGATTTGCCCTATGAAGTACTGCCTTTTTTGGAAGTCAAGCTTCCCCATTACGTTATTTTTTCGCCGATTCGATTCTGGACCGTAAAACAGGTCTTCTATAACTGCCTTGTTAGGTATAAACATAATACTTATTAGTCGCTCGCCATAACCTCTGAGAATTTGTACCGGACTGGGACTCTAACCCGGATGTCCCGCTTATCGCCAGTAATCGCCTTTACTACTACGACTATCCGTTCACGCATCCCGGACCGACCCAAAGCTCGCGATAAGCGGGAAATCCGGGTTCGCGTTCGAAATTCACTACATTCCATTAAACCTTTTCTGTTGATATTTGTCTTAATTTCTTTTCAAGACACTATTCATTCCCTTTAACTGCTCTTTTAAGTCCATTGCCGTCTGTGAGAGATTTACCGTATCAGCAAACCTCTTTTGCTCCTGCAATTTCTTTTTCAAACTACTACTATGTTTCCTTTAACGCTTGCTAAATGTACATATTAAGTAACCTGGTGGGGAAATGCTACATTTCTGCCCCACTCCATTATTTGCGTCATTTACCATGGCGAAGGGCGTTGTATTCACAAAAACTGATGAGAGATGTTTGCTTCGTGTTTTGACAAAAGCAAGCCAAAAAAGTGACAACGGAACCGCTTTGTTCAATGTAACTTTCGTACAACTACTGAATACAACACTAAAACTGAACTTTGGCAATTTCTGTAATGAATAATAAAGAGCAGTTCAGTAATTCCCCATTCAAGCTTGTACTAGTAGTGATTTCTTTGTAATGCACCTACAATCTTATCACCAGATGTGGTTGTTACTCGAACCAAATGAAGCCGTTTGATGTATACAGCGCATCCGCATATTCAGGTCAGAACGACGGTTGGCATAGGTTCTGGATATGAGAGTATATTTTAATTCTTGCCGTTCTTCTAAACGGTCACATGCATACGTTGGCAGTCTCAAATGTTGCCGCGGAGACCAGGAGGAGGGAGCGACGGGGGATCGGGAGGAGAGAAAACCAGTTCGTATCGTAACCTGGTAACTGCAATTTTCCAGAGTAAATCGTGATCTGCGTACGTGGCTGATAACTTGTTCAGTCACTCACGCACATAGTTCCATTTCAGTGCAACATGTGCGCGCGGACAATCGCTACGTAACGACGGGTTGCATGTTATCTCGGAACGACAATGTAACACAAAATCCTCGACTAGAACGTGTCACTCTTGCTACTGAGGGAGCTTCAGGAACGTATTGTCTTGGTAACTTTTATTAAAGGTAAGTCGGTTTTATTGGAATAACAGTACACAAATTTTCCGCGAGTATGCTTTGCAAGCTCCGGAGAAGGTTTCTTAATGTATTCCGTTATAGAAGTCCATTGTTACACATTCTACCTGTCCACTTTCACGACATTCTATCAAACAGTGAGTAATACCGAGTATTTTAGAGTAACTACGTTAACTGAAATACCGAAGTAAGAGCGCTGGTGCTTTTTACGGCATTACTGTGAAGCTCCGAACGAAACTTACCTCTCGCCCATCTGTGCCGTTCGCGCCATCTGTTAGGACACTGAGCAACTACAACTTGCCTACCTTTCGATCTGAGTTCTCCGCGATCTACAAACAGTTTACATGTATTGATTGGTACTGCACGAACCGTAAATTTACAGGGTAGCTTAGCATGTCTTTCCTCCAGTTACTCCTCGACGTTAGATGCCTTTTCCTCACAGGCAAGTGTGCTGTGAATGCATGAACAAATGAGTAACATATTCGGACTAATACCAAGCAATTCGTAATGTGTAGTGTCAGATAATTGTACGCGCTGACTTATCAACCAACAGCCTTTTCGTTAAGTAGCAGCGCGTTGACGCCTGAAATGTTCCAGATATGGTAGCTTGTTTTTAATCAGTGCCCACCCTTTTGTCTTCAAAATTGCACAACTTTACATATTTTACAATTTTATTTGTTTATGTGGCTCACCTGTGGTCTGCAATGTGAGATACAGCACGAGCAAAGCTCAAAAATTTACATTAAGAACGTGATAGTGAACTAGAAACATGTTTTTGGTTGACTGGAGAATTGACAGAGTACATGGAAGAAATCAGGCACAGAAGCTGGACTTAAGAGAATGTTCAAAGCACAGAGGGGGAAGAATCTTTAATAATAAACAAAATGACGGCCAACGAAAGTTTTTCAGATTAATAAGCTTTCCTCGTTAAGACAACTGCCTTCCTATACGAGGATACTATGAACTAAGTTACTTAAAATTTAAGCTGCTGTTTTCTGGAAAGATTTGGGAACAATTGGTACTGAAGTTCGGAACGATAATGCTGGCAAACTATTTAAAATTATCTTTCACTTTGACATATTAAATTATTAACGTCCATATTTTCTTCCAGCATCCGTACTGGGAAACGTTCCGAATACTGTGTTCTATTTGTGTATCATATCACTACTATAGCTTCAGTAATAAATTCACGTGTTACTGTCGTCACTTAAAAAATTAACAAACAAGGTTATCTTGAAATGTCACAACACAAAAGCTGAAGAAGCTATTTTATTACCAAACCAAAATACGAAATAATGTAGGCGGTGATGTGTGTAACATGCTTATTAGTAAGTTCATTTCCATCACTAAAATAATAAAATAGTTAAACTATTAAAATTGCAACGCACCAGTAAAATAACAATTTGAAATCAGTAGGTGTTACGGTAGTTTAAGTACGTTACAACGAAACTTTATAGTTAAAGACACTGGAAAGCAAGTCCAAGACAATGTATGTTACTTTATTACATTACCTTTTGGATGAAGTCTGTCTGGCTTAAACCATGCGTCTGGAAGAGAAGTGAAGATAACTGTTAGCAAAAAGATTTTATGATACAGAAAGATTAAAAGAAGAATTAGTTGCATCTACGGGAATACACTGAGGGCACTATCGAATGCTTCAACAGTGTCTCATGAGCACAATTTATCCAACTTCACCGTTCTAAGTAAGTAGTCCCCTCAGTGTATTCAACACAACAGGATAAAGCAGGTTTAGTATTAAAAGCTTTTAGCCTCAAATGCACACGAAAATAATCATGCATAGCATATATACAGACGTTTATTTACAATATTAAAGAGCCAGTTTGAAAGAAGACAAAAGTACTCTCAGTTAAATGCCCTGCAAACTTACTTCTAAACACAGATCATTACATTTACAACAGGTGTTTTTAAATGATCTAGAATAGCACACGGCTTATTTCACTACACTTCCCAAGTAAAACTGATCCCACAACAGTAGAATTACTGTATCCATAATCTGGTCACATGCTCACGATTTGGAGAAACAGATGGAGGAAATTTTAACTTTGACATATCTGCACCAGGACAACCGTATACCAGAAACTAGGTGAACGTCCATGAACAAAGCGATAATTTGTAGGGTACAGAGTATCCAACACTTATCAGTCCCCTGTGAAACAATAGTGCTGACTCAGCGGTGGGTGAGAATCTTTAGAGATAAAACCAGTATGTGTGTGAGGCATTTTTTCTTGTAGGCGAGTTGTTCAACGAAACAGACGACTCAATTCTAGGAGTGCAACCAGCAGTAACATTCACAATTTGTAACCATGCCATTGTAGCTCACCTCGGCCACGTCCATCTTATCTATATTTCCGAAACAATAACTTCATCCAAGACACTCCTTACTAACGTAAACGACACAGCAAGAAAGAAGCACAAACTCTGTGTACCACCAACTACAGTTTTACTTGACAGCCCCTTATATGCTAAGCAGAAAACAAAGTTACGTAGAACGCCGTGAACCAATATGGTCTTCTTACTTCGACCAGGAAAGAGAACTACTCCAAATTGAAAACAAACCTCCGAAAACATGCCATGGTTAAAGAGCGTAACAAGCTCATACAGAAGTGACGGTATTTATACTATAGAATAAAAACGTGAACAACAGTTCAGCAGCGATGGGAACCATAGTCCCGCGAAAAATTTTTCAATCGGCCAACTTCAAATCGTTCCGAAACTTATCAGCGTAGTATTTTGGACATCGGGCGAGATTTCTTCGCGCGTACGTGCAATTTATGGATAGCTCAATAGTTTATTTTGAAGAGGAAGCAAGTGTTTGCGCTCTACTTATAAAATTACGGCATAAAAAATGGGCAAAATATTGCCTAGATGGAACAATAAGACCAAGCTATGTAAAATATCAGTTCAGTGGGTCTTAGAGTGAAATCACACCCACAAAAATTCTGTTATGTATTTCATCAGCTGTGTCGTGTGACTTGCAATTATTTTACCTCATATTCCAATCAGAATGTCTTCCCATATTTGCAGAGTTTTTATTTATTTGAAATGTTAATCGAGGAAGGCTATCAATCATTGCTCTCAGGCGTTTCATTGGCTACGTTCAATTGAATCAACGAATACGACCAATGAATATGCGGCCGATCATGACAAACTATGCACGACCACCTTGGTCGATGAACTTAAGACATCTACTGTCTGATCGGTAACATCTTCCAGGTTGTGTTGAACAATATGAAATCATCATTCTGACACATTCACTCTTCAGCAGTGTTCGCTATGTTTTGAAACTTCGCAACTTTGTCCAGACCGCGACTTGCACCAGGAACTTTGCTTTTCACAGGTAATGCTCTAGTCGAATGAGCTACCCAGGCATAACTGCCAACCTGTCCTACTGGTGGAAGTGAAGCTGTGAACTCGGGTTGAGAGGCATGCATGTATAGCTCATTCAGCAAGTAAACAAGATTCAGTATTCGAGTCACGCTTCAGTACAAAATATTTGATCTGGCAGCATATTGTAGTATGAAATTGAATTATTCCAACAAACTAATGTGGTTTCGAAATGAAATGTAAAATAAGCTATTAGAACGACTATTCGCGCGAATGGTGGAAACTGATTCGTTATTTTGTTAAGGAATAAAGACCAGCTACATTCGACAGTACGACAAAAGCGACACTTAAAAATGTGTCCGCTTAATTTTCAGCTGTGTTATAACAGAATACCACACTGATGTGCCATAAATAACGAACTCTGCTGCATTACATCAAACTGTCAGGTAGCAGTAACGTTGGCTGCAGTGGCTACAGCCGCAGTCCCATTGATTTTCACTCCCTGCGGTCGCGATGCACGTGAATAGTTAAGTTTTTGCTCCGCTGCTTTCCGAAACACCACTGGAGTGGCTGATACTCCTCTAAAAACAGTAAGCGCCGGAGAGCAGCAAAACCGTTCGTCATGCCCTATAAAAACTACGAAAAAATACCTCTGATAACCTGCTGCACGTAATATCTCATACCGATAAACAATACTCGTTACTTCTCTTAGGAACGCTTAAAAATACATACCTTTGAGAAGCTCTCTGCATGCTACGCAAAGGAGAGAGAGAGAGAGAGAGAGAGAGAGAGAGAGAGAGAGAGAGAGAGAGAGAGAGAGAGAGTGTGAGTGTGTGAGTGTGTGTGTCTCCATCACAACAACACATTCTGAAGTTAATGAAGGCGATTACAAATGCAGACAAATACAGTGTTCTCAAACCAATATGTGAAAATAGTGAAAAATCGAGAGCAGGTAATAAAACACGGTGTAGAGCAGGTAATGAAACACGGTGTAGAGCATGGCTGCACAGTCTATAAAACTTAATGAACACACCTTGCTACTTTCCATCCCTACCGACTTTCTCTTTTAACGATTTCTCACTAATACTCTCATCAAACAAGACAAGATCACTGTGCCAGGGCCTATCAATATTCACTATCGTCCCTGCACGTGAGTCATTTATTTCTCTACGAATATGTAAGTTAACTTTAGTTTAACGACAGGAAGTTAGGCCTTTCACTCCACACTTTGTCGTGTCGATAAGTTCTTGAGTCTGACAATGCAGTGGTGTCAATTTCGGATTCAATTGGCTTCTTTCTTTAGTAACAGGTACGAAATATCTTGTCTCACGGGCCCAGCAGCCAGTGAACTTGCGAAGTGGCATTCGAAACGAACGCTAAGTATCGACCAAACTTACTGGCTAGGGAGTGTTTTGTATTGGGTGCTCAACAACTGACAGGCCTCATTGTATACAGGGTGTTACAAAAAGGTACGGCCAAACTTTCAGGAAACATTCCTCACACACAAAGAAAGAAAATATGTTATGTGGACATGCGTCCGGAAACGCTTACTTTCCATGTTAGAGCTCATTTTATTACTTCTCTTCAAATCACATTAATCATGGAATGGAAACACACAGCAACAGAACGTACCAGCGTGACTTCAAACACTTTGTTACGGGAAATGTTCAATATGTCCTCAGTTAGCGAGGATACATGCATCCACCCTCCGTCGCACGAAATCGCTGATGCAGCCCTGGAGAACGGCGTATTGTATCACAGCCGTCCACAATACGAGCACGAAGAGTCTCTACATTTGGTACCGGGGTTGCGTAGACAAGAGCTTTCAAATGCCCCATAAATGAAAGTCAAGAAGGTTGAGGTCAGGAGAGCGTGGAGGCCATGGAATTGGTCCACCTCTACCAATCCATCTGTCACCGAATCTGTTGTTGAGAAGCGTACGAACACTTCGACTGAAATTTGCAGGAGCTCCATCGTGTCTGAACCACATGTTGTGTCGTACTTGTAAAGGCACATGTTCTAGCAGCACAGGCAGAGTACCCCGTATGAAATCATGGCGGTGAATCGAGGAAGTGCAGTACATACTGACGAAACTAAAATGACACCTGTCGACATATCTTTTCTTTGTGTGTGAGGAATGTTTCCTGAACGTTTGGCCGTACCCTTTTGTAACACCCTGTATACTTGACAACGAAGAGTTTGGTAAAGACGTCACACGGACCGTGGCACTCAACGCGCTATCTTCAACGTGGTATCTTCAACTTGGTTCTGTACGCTCAGGAAAGAGCCGGCTTGGGCACACTGTACGTGTGCCTCACCCTATGAACGAGACCGCAGCGTGCTCCAGCGGCAGTTGGCTGTAACTGGCTACCAAACCGCACAATTTGTTTACAAAATGGACGGGTGTAAAATTCCCATGTTTAAGCTATTAAAACGCACATTTCCTCCCTCGTCCATATGATAGTCGTTTTGTTCTGTCTCTAGGAAACGCAAGTAAGAACATGATGTAAGGCAAAACGAAAGTTCCATGTCCAGTCTGTACGGACATTCAGCTTATTAGAACATCCATTGCAGCCAGCACGATAAAATTTACTATAATCTTCCACAGAAGTTAATTGTTTCATAATTTACACTTTTCAGTAATACCTTAAGGTCATTCTTACTTTATCACTGCTTCTATACAATAGCAGAATCTTAGGAACATGTGAAACACCAGACTTTAAACAAAGTGCGAAATATCTTTAAGCATGTAACGAAAGTTCTTTTTTACATAAAACCAATCCAACAAACAATACTTAGAGAGTGCACTTGTATTTACATCACATCGGATATTACGGAACTAACTTCTACCAAAATGGTGTCCCCAAAATCAGAAAACGCGATGGTGAATAAAAAAATTTCTTGAAATTAGCGAGACGCGAACGAGCTACACCCTGCACACATCAATTACGTAACGTTACGTCTTATTCTATGTTATGTCCTGCAGGCTTTAATCGCCGATACGTTATTAACTGCTAATTACAGTACACCACACGAAGAACACTTCCTGAAGGATCTTCAACGCGCCAACGCCTTGAAGGCATATTAGTGCCCGCTGTAACATTGAACCGCCCCGGACGAAAGAGTTATAATGCCGCCCCTCGTCAAGCGCGCATCCAAGGGAGCTGATTGGGGGGTGGGGGTTTGAGTCATGATCCACACATTATAATAAAGTATTTATATTTCTGATTTACGAAATCCTAGACACTACTATTATTGCTTAGTGGAGGGGCGGGGCGGTGAGGATAAGGAAGTAGGTTGTATGCGGGAATACAAAAGCCTAACTATAAACATCGGTTCCCAACTCAGGTAGTAAATGGACTTTGCGGCCCGGAGACGACAAAAGATTTCGCCACAACGGCGGAGGGAGTCTTCCTACAATATTCCTCGCAGCAGACCGAACCCCGTTGTTTGGACAGCATAGCGAAGCGACCGAGTTCTGCCGACTAGCTGAACCAACGGCCATCACGATATAAAAATTGTTGTAAGATTTGGTTCGGCTTTAAATATGTTTTCCATCCACACCCAAAATGCCGCCCCGACGAAGTCCGTAATGTCGGGCCCTAGGCGTGTTTACAGAACACGCGACTTTTCATATTAAAATTCTTAACCACAAACATATTTCCCGCGTATTATTACACAACATAGCACCAACAACGTGTTTCTGACACCGCCAATGTGCTGGTGTTTTGGACGGCATAGGTTCTTGTTGTTGTTGATGTTGTTGTTGTTGTGGTCTTCAGTCCTGAGACTGGTTTGATGCAGCTCTCCATGCTACTCTATCCTGTGCAAGCTGCTTCTTCTCCCAGTACCTACTGCAGCCTACATCCTTCCTAATCTGCTTAGTGTATTCATCTCTTGGTCTCCCTCTACGATTTTTACCTTCCACGTTGCCCTCCAATGCTAAATTTGTAATCCCTTGATGCCTCAGAACATGTCCTACAACTAGTCAAGTTGTGGCACAAACTCCTCTTCTTAATTCTATTCAATACCTGCTCATTAGTTATGTGATCTACCCATCTATCTTCAGCATTCTTCTGTAGCACCACATTTCGAAAACTTCTATTCTCTTCTTGTCCAAACTATTTATCGTCCATGTTTCACTTCCATACACGGCTACACTCCATACAAGTACTTTCAGAAACGACTTCCTGACAAATCTATACTCGATGTTAACAAATTTCTCTTCTTCAGAAACGAGGACACTCGTATCATAAAACCCACCAAACATGGACTTCAACTGAAATCCAATACAGTGTCTCCCAATATTGTAAATTAGTACTTGAAAGAGATGTTTTGCACGTGACGTAGGTGGCGTTTTTAGACCCCATTCATCTACGTACAATTGCGCGTTCAGGATACCTGACATGCTTGATATTTCTCAGCACATTTGGTAAGATTCCGCAGCGTGCTTTTTCCACGCTGTGGTGTCAGGAACTAGGCACGCTCTACGTTGACGTTCGAATGCACTGTCCCTGTAACGACGACTGTACGTTTCCCTTTGACACCAGTTACAAATCGTACGCATTCAGAACGTTCTCTTCAATGTATGTCAAACATACTGTTAGTATGTAAAATGCAGTTATAACGTGGCGCACCGAAACCTGTACTCCAACATAATTGCAAAACAGTGTCCTCATGCAGTAGGTCGTCAGGCGTTAGGAAACTAAGCAAATTCTCAGTTGATAGTTTTTGCTTCATTTAAGTTGCTTTTAAGTTTTCCAGAGCCAGAGAAAATTTTATAGTCCTAACGGATTTTTTGTATCTTCAATGAATTTTCTTCCCACACGTCGAAGGGACTGCGACATACGTATCCAGACATTATTTCTAAGATAGCAACACGTCGTCAGCATAATGCACACGATGTTAATTTCTTTGCGCATTTCGGTGTTACAGTGCGACTAAGAGTCAACGAAAGTAATTTGGATCGAGCAAGCACAGTGTTGGGTCAAGTAGTATGAGCAACTTTAACTGAAACAGATACTGTCATCTGGAATTGTGTGTCACAACAGCACAAGATATCGCGTATCAGGTCATGAGCTAAGTATCACACCCGGTATTACCCAACTTGAGGAAATTTTACATTATCTCCATCACCAAAAATATTCCGCCGACATTCTATTTTCCATACTACTGTGCTTTTGTTCGAAATTTTTATTTCTGACAGACGTAACGTGCGATTGTCGTCGGAAGATACCGTGCACCTGCAGCTGATAAATCAGTCTGCCAATATAGTTTAACCTCTACATCAGGGAGCACAAGGGATCAGGATTTCTTTTTGGTTTAGATGTTTCTTACGTTTTGACGTTCAGATATGGCTTTCATATTTCTAGAAGTTCTCCTTAATCCAGCGCCACCAAATGCATCTCACTAAACGAAAATGAGGGGGTGGCGGGTGGTGGCACAGGACAAGGAATTTGTAAGTAATAACCTATAAAGGAATAATTTACCACGATACATACGTTTTTACTTTGAGCTTTGACAGCTTCCTACTTTCGTAATTTTAAATATGTTGTTGAAGCTATGTACTCGGAGAGTACTGCGGGGGGAGGGGGGGGGGAGAAGCAAGTCCTTCGCATAGTATTATGTGGATTACACTATTAGAATTGAGAAATCATCAGTCCACTGTTTAAACACAACTTGATCGGTCTATTTTCTCCACCTCCCTACAAACTTTTTTTTTTTAATAAACAGCGAACCCTCATCTGAGGTGGTCTGTATTCCCAGTTTAGTAGTTAGAGTCATGAGATTTTCCCTTCAACAATCATCCTCTTCCATCGCAGCACTTGTCTTGCATGACCACCAGCAAAACTAAATTCAGCAAGCACCTTCACGATCCGACGCCTTCCGAGTCCACGAACAAGATAATGCCCGGACATTAACTTCCTAAAGAAGATTTTGGAGCACTTAAGTATAATACATTTCGCGATTTAAACCTTCCCCCCGTTAACTGCATATTGCTGTTCTGATTTACTTTTATTTCAATTCCGTAATTACTTTCAAATGGAGACAGTAATACTCAATCATTTTGTAAGAAAAATATTATTACTAACCGCATGAAAATCAAAATTTAATGTGCATATGCGAAATGTTTTATTATACGAAAAACTATTTGAAGAATATTGTTCAATCACTATAAAAAGAAAAATATTTTTTATGTTTTGCATTTTGTACCGAAGTTTAAATTATTGTGAACATCTGGGACAAGCCAGCAATTACCCTAAACGAGCGTGAAAAACACTTTGAACACACCCATGCTGGCCCGCCTACCAGATCAATGGTCGTTAATCCAATGCGCGGATTCAGTCCGTGTCTTGTTAACCTCCCTGTCTCGTCAGCTAGGGAGCATATCAGGCACATCGCATTGGTACTGCGGGAAACGATGCTGCCATTTCAAGCATCGTGATGATAATCTGCCAATTGATACGTGATAACATCACAGTAATTGTAAACCCAAGTCCTAGTTCATCAACACATCGTGCATAATGTGCTCCAATTACACCAATACGAATGTCTCGGCCGGTAATGTTCCTGATTTCAAATGTCCGAGTATTTAAAGTAGTTCGAAAGAGAAAGCCCTTTTGCATTCTGCACATTTGTATGCAGCTGCTACGAAAATGAACACAAACTTCTGCACATTCTTGAATTACCAAGAATCTTTATCAGGGACGATTTTTGGATCCAATACCATCAACCAAAAATGAGGGAGCGAGTAACGATTGCCACCATTCCTCACACAAACGAAAGAAATTGCGATAATATCTCTGAGTGGGGAATGTTACGCTGATCCTTTGAGACAAATATGGCGTCAGCATGCAGTATTACGTATCACGACGGCCACTTACCATATCACACAACGGCGAACTGGTTTCTATCAAACCCACACTCTAATTAGTCCATCCAAAATCTCCACTGCAATATGTCACTGCACGGCCGCCTTCTGGCCCATCTAACAGTTTCAACTGCCACATGCCTGAGGTTTGAGCGACTTCCGCAACCATCATACTCCCCTGACCTTCATTCGTAGAACTGCTTCCCCTTATTACGACCACCCTAAAGAACACTTGGCGGCAGTAAGTTTCAGTTGACAACATACGGCAGGGTGCATGTAAGTGGTTGGGGAGACCCCTTAATTCCCTTGTGTGCAATCTTTGTCACTAAGAAGAGGAAGGCATCAGACGCGGCCAATCTATCTGACAAGTCCCATACGTGAAACCTAAAACGAAAGACTAAGATATTTTGGCCCGACATCCACCTCTTTTTTTAGAAAAGCAGCCCTGAAGTTCGTAACTCGCAATCGACTCAAAGTTGACGGGATAGATAGGTAATCGAAAATTGAGCATTTATCAGCATGTTCTCCTATAAATCGGCAAAATAAACTTCTGCAACAGCCGCTGCCGTCGCAACCGAGACATCTGGGCGGGAAGCAGAGACTGCTCGATTCCCAAAGGCATTCTGCAGATTTTTTACATTTGTATTTATTTTCCGAATCTAAACTGCTAGGAATAGGGGGTTTAATAAGTAAATGAATAAGAAACAAAGTAGGCAAATTTCTCAAACGAGTTGGATTAGTAAAGAAATAAAATGTGTAGCCTCGTTTGAAAAAAATTCCGAGGAAGACTGCTGCGAATTCTTAACGAGGGACCACCGACAGCCGATCACGCGACGCTTCTTTCCAGATGGGCGTGGGACAGAGCTCTATTTCGAGGCTTCAAAATTGCAATGTGCAGCTGGAAACGTGGCGGAAATGACCCAACCGAGCGGATGGAACGACTCATGGCTTGAGTCATGATCAACTGCAGCACCGATAGTGGCCAGGTCATCGTATGCGTGGTACCTATCAGTACTAAATTCCGGAAAAGAAATATTTTAAATGTAAACCAAGTCTGTTTTCCGTCGAACCTTCAGAAAGAAGGTAATTGCGGGGAGATTATATTCATCAGATGTTTTTCTTGGCGCGAGTATATTTGCTTAGTAAGCTTCATGACAAGTGTCTTTCACGTGCTTGTTCGAAGGAAAGTGTGAGAACCGTTGTAATGAGACCATGACTGAAGTTTTACTTCTTTGCTAATCCAAGTTGTTTGAGAAATTTCTTCGCCTACCTTATTATTCCTTTACTTACCTTAGTAACACTCCCCACTCCTACGAATTTGGGAAGGAATACAGGTTCTTTCCTCCTCTGCGAGATACCTCAGTCACTACGCCAGATACCTCAGTCACTACGCCAGCGTCGCTTTCGTTGTACCGCGTTTACCTTGTAGGTACATGAAGCGGCAGTCTGAACTTTCCTTCCGTGATTTCCACGAAAATTGAGGTTTCCGGATACACACGATGAAAATGCTCAATTACATATCGATTCCGTCCATTTTAATTCAACTGCGCGTCATGAACTTCAAGGGTGGTTTCCTAAAAACGCGGGCACGTTGTGCCAAAACATTTTAACTGAATTTTACGTTTACCCCAGCGACCTACTCGAAATAAATCGGAACTGTTGGCCGTGTCCGAAGCCTTCCCCTCAAAGGTGGGCGCTGGCGTCAAAAACCCTTCGATGTGCGATCACATACCTGTTCAGATATGCCATGGTTTATTTTCTAGATGAATGTATGGACGTGTCTGTCGATTTCTGTAAGAAACATGAAATTAACCAGGATACTTATCTACACAGTTTTGGTTCTCGCTAACGAAACCTCTCTGCGAACTTCGGAGGAAGCGTTAAATCCCAGCTCATTGGTAAACACCTTAAAAAGATGTGATTCACCCCATAGCCGCTTAGGCCCTGGAGTAGTGCCTGGCTTTCAACGTGGACAAAAACCAAAACCATTATCAAAGCCGCCTAAACATCCCGGCCAACTTCAGGCCAATTCGTGTTCTCTGAAACCACCGTAATGCACATTACACCAGCGTAACGATGGCCATTCGGTTTATCTGGCGCAGGAAGTACGACTTGAGCGGACGCCTAGAGCCCTCTACCAGCTGCTGAACCCTCCACCAGCATTATGGAACACAGTTGCTGAGTGGTTCTACGACCGGCGCTGGAGTATGTCGCCGTAATTCATGGGCCAGGTTTCGAGGGACAGTGCGAGCCAATGTTATTTTGTCACAAACTCAATATATAATTACAAAATTTATAAACAAAGTAAACTACAGATTTACTAGAACACGATAATTGTGATGGAACACACGAATAACGGTATAGGGAAGTTATTAACAGGAGAGAGGAACTCAACATCCACAGGGAAATCTTTCAAGTTGGATTTGAATGCTTTGAGTTTGTCAGTTCATTTCTTCAGGAAGGCTACTGTAAATGAAACCAGCTGAATGGTGTACGTATTTCTGTGCACTTCTCAAGGGATAACAAAGTTTAGTTTTTTCTGCATGAGTCAATACAGTGAACTACAAATCCCTTGACTGAGCATGTACAGGAAAGGCAGAGTCAAAAATTTTGAGATACACGAACAACGGCGTACACGAAGTTCGCGAACTGACACAGCAGATTAGCCCGAGCGTCATTATGTACGGCAAAAATATTCTTGAGTGCACGGAGTTGATCTGAACTATAATATGGGAGATAATAGTGGGAACATAAGCAAAGTACATAAGACGTCACGTTTCAGCAACAAACAGTTAATATTATCTTTGTAATGAAGACAGCATTAACGTGGTAGACTGTAACGCTGTCCAGAATCCTGTACTGTGACTAGAAAACCACATGGGAAGCGACGTTCCACAATCCAACTGCGGCTAAGTCATAGGCGTTTCCTTCCTCTCCCTTTTCTCTCAAAACGTTTTAGGGAGACAGTAGCATCCTTTGAAAAAGATGCTTGACTGTCTCAACCATCAGAACCAGACACTCACAAAAAAGGGAAAAATCATGGCGTAAGAGGGACACCTCAGAGCTCCCGATGCAACACGACAAAATCTGCTGACAAGGTAAACAGCACCCGATGAATAAAGGAACGGTAACCATAAACCAGAAAACTTGACACTTATTTACGAAATTTGCAGCACCCAAAAGTAGTGGTCTGAAACACTCCAAAATCAGATGAGCAGAACAGTGGGACCATAGAAAGTCATTTAGACTGCGGAGAGATGGCGTCCACATAAGCCCAGAAATGACGCCTTGTGTATCTGGACAGATCACGCAAAACGTGTGTGTGTGTGTGTGTGTGTGTGTGTGTGTGTGTGTGTGTGTGAGAGAGAGAGAGAGAGAGAGAGAGAGAGAGAGAGAGAGAGAGAGAGAGAGAAAGAGACCGACCATTGAGAGGGTCGTACAGAGGCAAGCCGACCACACAAAGTGACCACAGGGCGGGATGACCGCCTTCTTGTCAGCATGATCTCAACCAACAGAACGGCTTTGCCAACAGTGTTGGCTCGATGTTTGACTACTGTAATGTGTGTAGACATGTCTTCGCCCACAGTTGGATGCTGCCTGCCGAAGTCTGGACTGGTGGCACGCAAGGCAATGGGTCGGCTTCCAGTGACCAGACAGCACCACTACCTCAGACCGAATTGGGCACGTGACGTCGTCCTGCCATGCAAATTAAGAAAATGTAGTGCTTTTTGGAAGAATCACACACTAACTTGTCTTACACTGACGGCCGCGTACGTGTTATATGCTACCATGGCGAACACAGTGGGACCGACTGCATCCTTTTACGGCCTAGCGGGCAAAAGCCAAGAGTTAAGATTTTGGAATGCCATTAACTATTATATGTTGCCTCTGAAGTACTGAGGGCAACCTCAGTTGCAGCCACTATATGAAGGACTTTTTAAAGTCAGACACTGACCCGCTTGCAGGCACCTCCACATACGAGGGCTGTCCAGAAAGTAAGTTACGATTGATCACGAAATGAAAATAACAGTGAAAATCAGGAATGTTTCATTAGTAACAGTTAGCTACACCTTTCAGCTACTTCTCTACTTAGTCGCCGTTCTGACTCAGACATTCGTCGTAGCGTTGTACCAACTTTCCAATACCTCATCATAGAAGCCAGCCGCCAGTGCTTTCCGCCAATTCTCTACGCTGGCCTAAAGCTCGTTGTCTGTGCCAAAATGTTGTCTTCATCGCCAGCGGTTCGTTTGAGCAGAGATGAAACTCAGTGGGGGACAATTACGGGCTGTATTGGGGTAACCAAACATTTCCAATTGAAACGATACAGGAACATCTTCATTGCCCCTGCAGAATGAGGCTGAGAATTGTCTTGAAGAAACCGCACGACAGTTATGTAATGTTGGTTGCATAGCTTCAGGGGGAAATTCTCACCAGGTCCTCGTACTTGGCGGAGACACTATTTTCTATAACATCTTTATGCGCTCACTAAGAGCTCAGGAATGAAAAGAGCGACATAATTCTGCTTAGAGTCATACTAGAGACACTCCCCAACACATCTTCGCAAACCTTTATCGGAATTTCATAGTCGTTTCCATTTCGCGACCGATCGTAACTTAGTTTCTGGACAGCCCTCGTATATCTGGACAGGACAAAGCCAAGGTCACATGTGGCGAGGAATGTGCAAGCCTTCCAAGAATGACGTATACGAATGCTTCCCTTGCCTGCGCGTTTACCTGTCAAGTCATCCATCAAACATGTCCAGGATATCGTCGTTCAGCAACGTGTCCGTTCTGGTCCTCGTGCATCTACTGTCGATGCTTTATGGACTCTTGTGACAGTGGAAGTGCATGTTCTGTAATTCTGATCATTTGTGTAGCCACATCCCTAATGCGTGGACTAGATTTTATTTGAATCGCATCTCCTATTTTGTGTTGCAATTTTCACAAACAGCAGTGTATTTGTGCACTCAACAAAAGGGAAAAACAGAAGGCTGCGGACTGCAGCACAATCAGGGCAGACTGCTAGCTTGCGCACGCCAGTCCTGTTCCGCATTCGCTAGCAACCCAATCCCATGGGCGGCGCCTGGCGCGGGCAGCGGCAATCGATCCCGCCGATGCGACGCGACGCCCGGAACGAACGGGAAAGTCCACTGCCTCACCTCTACCTCCGCTTCCTCCGTATCACTCTGCCATTTCACTTTGATTCCAGCTGACATTCTACGCTACTGCTGTCGAGTTTTCCGGCTTTTACTACAGTCTAACCGAAATATGCTGTTGTGAAAGAGCATCGCATTGAGGTACCCATCGCCTCCATCTATATCAGTACCCCGCAAGTCACCTTATGGTGTGTAGCGGAGAGTACTTTTGATAACACTATCTGATCCCCCCTCCCTCCCTGTTCCAAACGCGCATGGCGCGCTGGAAGAATGATTGCCAGAAAAACTCTGTATTAGCTCTATTTTCTCGTTCTGGTAATTTTGCGATGCATGTCGAAGGAATATGTCGTCCGACTCTTCCTGGAACGTACTCGTTTGGGTTGTGCACCTGAAGAACGACCTTATGACGAAACGCACTGCTTTTCGTTGGCTCTTGTCTCTTCTAGTCCCACCTGGTAACTGCCATACAATCATGAACAAGAATCAATCGAACAACTGTTTTCTAAGCCATTTCTCTCGTGGGTTTTCATCTTTACGTTTTTTCCTCTGAATCAGTCCGGAATCTACTTTTCCTCATATTTGTTTTACATGGTCATTTCACTTAAGGTCGTTTCATATTTTCCTGCTCCTAGGTGTTTTATGGGGTATACTGTCTACAGCAATTTGTTGGTTGGGTTGGAGAGTAAAGGGACCAAGCTAAAGGGTCCTCACTCCCTTCAGCAATTTGTCGTCAATGGTGTAGGTTTACATTACGGAATTTCTTCTATATATGCGCAACATGTTACATTCATTCAGGTTAAACTTCAAGTGCCAGTCCCTGCACCATTCATCGATCCTCTGCAGGTCCTTTTGGCCGATCACCACAGTCTTCTGGCGTTGCTACCTTCTTGCAGACATCCGCGTGATCTGCGAATCGCTTTATGGAGCATCCACAACTTTCTGCTAGATTATTTGAGTGTGTTATAGAGAGTAACGGTACTGTCACACTTCCTTAGGGTATTCCCGAAATTTCCTTTAAATCTGTCGATTTTGCTCCGTTAAGAGCGACATTCTAAGTTCTCTTTGCAGGTAAGTCTAATTCAGTCGCAAATCTGGTCCGATACTAGGTAAGCTCGTATTTTTTTCCACTATGTCGAATTCCTTCCGGAAGTCTAGGAACAGTATCAAAGCGAGTGCCGACGTCTAGCAATGTGAATTTCATGGAGGAACACAGCGTGCTGAGTTTCGCAACATTTGTTTTCAAAATCCATGTTGATTTTACGGAGATTTTCGTTCTCCAAAAACTTCAAAATACGTGAACATGAAACACGTTCCATAATTGTACAACAAATTGACGTCAGCTATACAGATCTGTAATTACGTCCATCTGTCCTACGACCCCAACTGAAAACGGGAATGACGTGTGCTTTTCTAGATAAACTTCTGCTAGAAGGTGAGCAAGTTCTTTGCATATTCGTTTTAGAATCTTACATGTACATCTCTTGTGGTCCTGATGCCTTTCCACTACTAAACTGTTTTCTATTACACAATCAGTTATCCCAATACCAGCCATTTTGACGTTCGAACGATGGTTGAAAGGAAGGACCATACTACTGTTTTCACTGGTGCAATTATCTACGCAAATTCATTATTTCGGCCTTCTGTCATCTTCCGTTTCAGTGTCCGAGTGACAGATTATTTCGATCCGCTTACTGTTTTTACGTAAGACCACCTCCTGCTAGGATTTTTAGTCAGGTCGGTTGGCAAAAATCTTACTTTCAAAGACTTTATTATTTACAACGCAATCTATTTCGAAGGTGTTACCCAACTTAAACCACTGACTTAATACTTTTCCCCATACTCTATCTTATATTTGCTATTTCAATTTACGAAAATCAGCATATTTTGTCTTACATAATTTTCTCTAATTAGAATCTTCGATAGGAATTCTTTACAAATTCATTCTCTGAAGTGACGAGGAGTTAGGGTAATACAGTTTTAGAAGTTTGTTGGCGTGGTACAGCCGAAAAAAAAATTACGGGTATATGCAATGCCAGACCATTTTTCACCTCATACTTTGTATCACTTTTCTTCATTTCTATGCACACTACAGTGTTTCTGGAGGATGTTTTCTTGGTGGGATGGGGTTACAAACCTAATAACGCCTGGAAACCACTGTTTATAACTCGCAAAATATCGAAATAAATCAAGTGTGTTATACATCACTAACTAGATCGATTTCTCAGCTGTCCAATGGTATACAACATGTCAAGCCATCTATTAACAGAGACGAACTCTGCCCGTCTCACAGCCGACAATTTAATAACGGACTTTAAACCTTCGACCAGCTGTGAGCCGGCTGTAGAAGCCAATGGGTTGAAGAGGCTCTGCGGAAGTACGCCTAACCCTAGCAACTAGCACGGTTTCAGCCTTCCATAAACATGAACAGATATGCCTACAAATTCCTTGGAAGTTCAGTCCAGTCGTGTCAGTACTACTACCCGAATCACTAGAAACTGACGAGGTCCCACTCTTACTTCACACTAAGTCCGCGTGCACGAGTTACCTACAACACATCTGTCTCCATGTAAGAACACCGAACAGAAAGGTAGCCACCCCAGGAAACATCACGATAATACGTTAACACTATCTCTAGCTTTGGTAATGGACTCACTTCAGCGAAGGAGAGTCCATCCCAAGCTTCTGCAGACGTAACATTAAGGGAACCCACTAATCGATGAATAGATCCCACAGAGCTACCGAATTGCGGCTATGTTGACTGGTACGTTTCACTCACGTTCCAAAGAGTCGAAAATATTCTATATGGGATTAAGATCGGGTGATTTTAGCGCAAAGTCGAGGTATAACAAGATATCAGAGTTTTTATCAAACCAAGAATCCATCGACTTAGGACTGGAGTGTCCAAAGCATGATCAATATCGGTAGTTTGCACAAAGGTCACCGAAAACGTTGAAATAAACGTCCTCCATCTTCACTGCAACCTTAGTGAGTGGGCCAAAATTACGGTACGGAAGACACCCCCAAAACATCGGAGAATAATCTCCAGCCTGAACTACGAGTGCGCAACGAACGGTCGCGAAACGAAAACTACAGTGACAATCAAAACTTATTTGCAACTTAGTCGCTGCTCAGATTAGAAATTTGTCGAGCGCTGTACCAACTGCCCAACAACCTTGGAAGGCAGCCTCCTGTGTTTTTCGACAATTTTGTACGCTGGACTGCAGCTCGTTGCCTGTGACAAAATGTTCTCATAGCCAGCGATTCATTAGTGCAGAAATGAAAGTCTGAGGGAGCCTAGTCCGGGCCCTATAGTGGATGATCGTACACTTCCATCGAAAACACTGCAGGGGAGTCCTCATTGGCCCCGTAGTGAGAGACCGAGAGCTGTGACGAAGGAAATGCGTAACAGCTGCAGTACGTTGGGTTGCATAAAATTAAGCGAAACCCTGCAACGGGCACCCATACTTGGGGGGAGACTAGGCATCCAAGTGCTTACTGTGAGCTCAGAAATGGAAAGAGCAACGTGACGCGATCGACAGGTATACTACAGACACACCTGTTCAAAGCTTTGCTGATTTTTCACTATAGTTTCCATCTCGTGACCCATCGGGCCTTCCTTTCCGAATAGCCCTCGTAGATCCTTAAGAAAACGCAGCATAAATGCCTCATTGGGTCGTCGATACATTCGACGCCTTGGTCATTTGAAAAAGAGAAAAAAATAGCAAACCGTCGGAGCGCATCACACGCCACCAGCTAGCTACACTGCCCTCTTCGGTATTTGGTGCAAAGAAGTAGTGCAGCTATATGTGGCGCTGTGATCGAAGTCCATTGCACGCAATTCCCTTCGCAAGGTTCGCTCGCCTATTAGTTCAGATGGACCTGCATTCACTGACCACAACGATCTCTGGTACTTCGAAACTAATCTTCATCTACATGTACATAAATACTCTAATTCAGAATTTAGTTGTCGAAAGGTTCATCGAACCAGTTTCCGATTTCTCTAGCGTCCCATTCTCGACTAGCACGTACGAAAAATTAACTGGTAAATCTTGCCGTTAGAGCACAGATTTACTTCATTACGGTAGTGATAAGTAGGCGGGAGTCAGCAAAATATACTCATTCGGAGGAGAAAATTTGTGGCTGAAACTTTGTGAAAGACTTCGCCGCAACGAAAGAAGTGTTTTAGTGACTGCCACATTAACTCGCGTTATCAGATGCGAAACACTTCCATATTCCGCGATTCTACAAAACAAGCTGTCGTTCTTTGAACTTAATGTCCATCAATCCTACGTGGTAAGGATTAAATGCCGTGCAGTAATACTAGAGATTAGGTCGAACTAGCGTAGTGTAACCAGTCTTTTAAATTTGTTGCATCTTCGAAGAGTTCTGTCAATAAAACAAAGTCTTTGGTTCGTCTTCTCCACAACGTTACCTATGCGGTCGTTCCAATCAGTAGGTATTTAGTTCAAATGACAGCCTTTAAATTGTGATTTATCGTGTAACCGAAATACAACGCAATTCTTTTTGTTCTCATGAGGATGAACTGCTTTTCATTCTTTAGTGTCGAAAGCCACTTTTCGCACCATGCAGATATATTGCATAAATCATTTTGCAATTGGCTTTGACTTTACTGGACTGTAAACGACAGTATCACCTGCACACAATCTAAGAGGGCTGCTCAGATTGTCTCCTAAATCAGTTTAGATCTATTAACAGCCCAGACGCTGCAGCAGAGTCTTGGGGAATGCCAGATACTACTTCTGTTGATTTGCTTGTTTTTCCATTAGTTATTACGAACTGTAACCTTTGTCACAGGAAATCGTAAATGCGGTTGCACAACTGCGACGTCACTCCTTAAGTACGCTATTTAATGGTAGCCGCTTGTGAGGAGCGACATCAAAAGCATCCTGGAAATTTAGAAATATGAAATCGAATTGACAACCTCCTGTGGAAAGAACTCAGTGGGTATGAAGTGATAAGTCACGGAAACAGCATCCGCGCTGAGTCAATATAGTGGAGTCTCCGATCTTACATGATTCACAGTTGTGGTTGTTCACATCAGTGTTCGATGTGTTACACAATGTTTTAAAATTGTGTATGTTCCACAACTCTAATGCACATTTAAGTCAGTGATACAAGTCTATAATTCAGCGAATTACATCTATTTTCTTTCTTGTGCATTGGTGTAACCTGTGGAACCTTCGGTCTTTGGGTAAGATTGTTAAATGTGAGGCTTTTACATCAGCATACTTCGAAAGGAACTTGGCTGGTACACAGGCTGGACCGTAAGATTAGCGTTTATTAAATGACGTAACACTGACGAACAAGGCACGACATTCCTCTCCGGTGCTTTTCATTTATGATCTTTTTATAACCACTGTTCTTACGCTGTTGTCTACTTGCGAGCGGCACGCTATTCCTTGTAGACAAGTTACACACGATACCTCCTTTCTGTCACGTCTCCAGATCTCGCTTGCTGATTCAATGCAATACACTGTCGCACGCACACACCCCCCACTTCCAAGCCGTAAATTAAGTTAGGAATGGATCATATGACTGGTACGAGTTCTACGTCATATACTGTACTCCAAAGAGATTCGTGTGCTCTTCTAGAGTGACTAATATTTTGTACCATGAGCTATCTAACTAAAATTCCTACGGTGGGAAACTTTTTCCACGTACTTTCGTAGAAGTTATACCCGTAAATCAACACGCCATGCAGTGACGCAGACAGGATTTACGATGGAACAATGAAAGTGTTATTTCTATTTTAAAACATCAGAAAAATATTTTCCTGTTACCAGAATCTTTTTTCTCCTGAAATCATGCAGCAAACCAAAGAGAAATTTAGTGATCTGTACTGACGCCGGAACTTTACTACTACTACTATACTACTACATGTTCTGTTTGTTGTTGTTGTGGTCTTCAGTCCTGAGACTGGTTTGATGCAGCTCTCCATGCTACTCTATCCTGTGCAAGCTTTTTCATCTCCCAGTACCTACTGCAACCTACATCCTTCTGAATCTGCTTAGTGTATTCATCTCTTGGTCTCACCCTACGATTTTTACCCTCCACGCTGCCCTCCAATACTAAATTGGTGATCCCTTGATGCCTCAGAACATGTCCTACCAACCGATCCCTTCTTCTGGTCAAGTTGTGCCACAAATTTCTCTTCTCCCCAATTCTATTCAATACCTCCTCATTAGTTATGTGATCTACCCATCTAATCTTCAGCATTCTTCTGTAGCACCACATTTCGAAAGCTTCTATTCTCTTCTTGTCCAAACTATTTATCGTCCATGTTTCACTTCCATACATGGCTACACTCCATACGAATACTTTCAGAAATGACTTCCTGACACTTAAATCAATACTGGATGTTAACAAATTTCTCTTCTTCAGAAACGCTTTCCTTGCCATTGCCAGCCTACATTTTATATCCTCTCTACTTCGACCATCATCAGTTATTTTACTCCCCAAATAACAAAACTCCTTTACTACTTTAAGTGCCTCATTTCCTAATCTAATTCCCTTAGCATCACCCGACTTAATTAGACTACATTCCATTATCCACTACATGTTCTATCTACTGCAAACTTTGATCCAACGGGAACAGTTAAATTCTATGACCAATAACCAATAGGTTGTTACTTCTTACACTGTCTTCTCGTCGAACAGAGGTAATTTAGACTCAAAACTAGCTCTTGTCCTTACTGAAGATTCATCCCAGTATTTACCGAAGATGTTTCAAACACTTCTGTCTGGAGTGCCAAAACCTCACTTGCAACCTCACACTTCTTCCACTTTTCCAGTCTTCTAAGGTTACCCTGTCCAG
Source organism: Schistocerca piceifrons (assembly GCF_021461385.2). Lineage (NCBI taxonomy): Eukaryota > Metazoa > Arthropoda > Insecta > Orthoptera > Acrididae > Schistocerca > Schistocerca piceifrons. The sequence continues at coordinate 474,490,367 of NC_060143.1, read as the reverse complement.
TCTTTGTTATCTCCCGTCTCATCCAGGCCTGTATTTCTTTGTTGACGGAACAATGTTAGAACAATTAACCCTCGCACATTTGCTACGCGTCTTAGTCACCTTACCCCGTCGGAATGTGTACGTCTGCAGAATAATAAATTCCTGAACCAATTTTAGCCGTTTAGCTAGTCTGTCGGAAAGGTTTAATTTAAGTGTGTTCTCAGATACCGAATGGGGAGATTAGACTGTAACGAGTAACACAAACTGGCTGATACTATGCTGCTATTCTGGGCCAATTTGCTGGAAAAAAAAAACCAAACACGAGGAGACCCACAATTACAAAAGAAAATCTAATTTTCATCAGAACGAAGTCCACAAACATACATGGAAAAAGGAAACAGTTATTTCTATATGGAAGTTTAATCGTTCCTACTGCCAGATATGGGTATTTTGCTTGATCTTATTGTAGCGTACCACCATCATCAACTCTTACTACTTTCTCCCCTGTGGACTTTCCACGGTACCTCGAAGGTAACACTGAGGCCTAATTAGACGTGGCCCCACGAAGCGCCTGCCTGAGATGTACCCTCCGCCGTGGAGAGCCGTGCTGAGGTTGCACAACGGGCTGTGACGTCACCAGGCAATAATGAGCTGGCCAATGCTGGTCCTTCGCTTGGCCTTGGCACAGGCATACTCTGCAGCGCAAGACAGGGCAGTCTTATCTTACGCGGCTGCTCTCTGCTTCGAAGTCCGCGTAACAGACAAGACATTAGCGACATCAGAACAGGAAGACTACGAGAGGCTGAACCGGTTCAGATCCGCCAGTGGCAAATCACACGGTCGCTGAAGTCACCGGAAATTTTCCTGTTGGCGCGCAAGCAACTGTACTTAGTAACTTTGTAGTCCACACATTTGGTGGACAGCTTATTCAGCTATAACGGAGAAATCGATCTCTCTACAAAGGTGACAAAACATATGCTCAAATACAGTGAAGTATGGTAATTTCAAAGCCACCTCACACTACAAGACTTCTCTGTGACTACATCTATCACTACAGAAACAAGTTTTTCCAGCTTTACTCTTGATTCTTTTAGTATCAAATTTCATTATATTTTGCAGGTTCCAAAGTATGACATTCAGCTTCCTGAAAACCTATTACTTCTCAGGTTTTCATTCGCTAGCTCCACACCAGACCACCTTGCAGCGAAACTGACTATTAATCATTAGCATTTCTTAATTTGTCCCAATTGCACTATCACTGTGTGCATACTAAACAAGACAAATGTACTTCCGGAAGAACGCGAATACCCCATCTGCAATTCATACGGAATATTTCCCACTCGCATTCATAATTCTTTTATCTTTTTGTTAATACAGCTGTCAGAGATAATTTACATTAAGCGTATGGAAATACGGAAATTTAAATATACGGACGAATGAACTTTATAATAGGCGTAAACCATCAAACGAAATGGACTTCGGAAACGATCTGAAGGTTTGCAAACTAAGTTTTACAATGGATGCAGTAGCTAGTGCAACAGTCACATCACCATTCCGGAGATGTGAAGTAAATTACGTAAGAATTGTCGCGTCTAAGATGAATCCTGTTTCTTATAAACAGCTTATATAAACATTGAAATTAGCTGACTCTTGGTTCTACTGTTGGCAACCGTGGAAGCTGGAGACCACGCCATGCAGGTTTCAAGAAGCAGCCGTGTATCATACTAATAAGCAGCGTGAAATCCAGCACCAATTTTACTGGAAAGAATGCAACACGTAGAATAACTACGGAACAGACCGACGGGAAAAACTGCACCGAACTACCAAAGGAAGTTGCACTTACACTCATTATCAGGAATTTTAATGCAGAAACAACGAATCGACTGCAAACTGCTGACGTAACCGCACTGGTTGGCTTCTTACACAGGCAAACGAGCCATTTATGTTATGAAACATTTACTCAACGCCAAACTACGCCTACGAAGACCCGTGAAATCGCCATTTCTACTGTAGAAATATCCTCTCTCGTCTTTTATATTGATGTGGAAACTATTTTTTCGTTTGAATGAAACCTACGTTAGGTCTGATCGCGAATGTTACAGACAGACAGACAGACAGAGAGAGAGAGAGAGAGAGAGAGAGAGAGAGAGAGAGAGAATTACTCCAATCATACCTTAGTAGCGACGGATTAGTACAAGTAACTGGTTACAGTTGTATAAATTGCTGATGTTTCGGTGTTAACATGACGCCCCCAAGCGTAATTTCAGTTTTCAGGCCTGTGTCTAAAAATTTTAATAAGCAGTGCCACACATCACATATGCTAACCGAAGTTAGCTGATCGACCAACTTCATCCCTAAGTCCACAATTCAAAGTGATTGAAAGCGACAATTTTAAAGATACCATACATTGTGTTTTATTTATTGGCATTTTGTGTGTGCTAGCTACCGATATCATCTTATAATTACATCCGATAATTTGTATATATAAAGCACGCTGTACCCCATAATTATATGTGTGGATTGCAATCTCTTGAAATTCCACGTTTTTTTCCATTTTCAGAGGGATCATGGAGGTACTAACGAGAAATTTAGAGTTGCAATTTGTTTTATCTTCTGATCAAGTGCTTGCGTTCCAGTCGAAGTGTGCGGTTACGTGGGGGCTTAAACCGTGTAGCGATTCTCAAATCCAAACCAGGGCTTGCCCATTTCGGAATACAGAAAACCCGCGATTCAGCAGACTGTACAAAAGATAGCAAAGTTTTATAACAAGACGCAACAATAAGTCGCAGGAGGCCGAATGTTGTGTTCCGAGAATACTTCACACACTGTAGCCGCTGTGCTAAGTCCGTTGGCGCAGTCGTTCATTAGCAGCGTTAATTCGAAGAGCTTGCTATGGCAGCGCGGTCACGGAGTGAGATTCGGCAGTCTTGCTGGACAGCTTCGCGCGTGGTTTAAACACAGACTAGTGCGTTGAAGAAATGACTCTTGCATTCGTTGGCGTGTGTCCACATCGAACAACTAGGTTCAAGTGGTACAGAATTCCAATGAAGAAATTTCACTCTTGGGGATCGGAGTTGACGAGAAGGCTACGATCGTCAGTTTCGGAGGAAAACAATGATGCTATGAGAAAAATGCTTGACGAAGACGGGCGGGTGTCCTGTACGCAGATAGAGGATAGCCTAGATCTAAATGCACCAGCAATTCTTTCGATTCTGTATGATCATTTGCAAGTACAGAAACTTTAGTCTCTGGGTGCCTTTGAGACAGCGGGAAGAGATGACACGACGTGTGACTTAGTGCCGGGAGATGTTAAAGACGTTTTCGAAGGGATAATCTCAGTATGTGAATAACATCTTGACAGGTGACGAGACTTGACGTGCCGGCAAAGATTCAAAACAAAGTTTGGGTATTTGAAGATGACACATCCATAGCTGTCACAAAATCGTAATCAGTGAAGAAAATGATTGCTTTTTTTTTCAAAAGCAGTGGAATTGAGAAGTGTTGTTTTGGACACGCAGAAGACAGTCACAGCTAAGTGGTACACTCAGAAGCGTCTGCCCAAAGTCATACAATCTTCGAAGAACCTGCGACCGAAGTAAAAAGCGGACACACTGTTCCTCCATCAAGACCACGAGCGCTCCAGCTCACCGCGCCGAAGTATGCACCGAATATTTGCGGAGTACAGGGCAAACTTCTTGGGCACCCTCTTACAGTCCAGATCTGGCTCCTTGTGACTTCGCACTGTTCCAGAATGTGAAAAAGCTGAAAGGAATGCAGTTTTCAAGTGATGAGGACCTCATGAGGGCCTTACTCCCTACAGAAACTTGGGAGAACTGGTTTAGGGACAGGTTGCGGAGGATGGAGAGGAGTATCCCGTGTCGCGGAAATTACTTCGAAAAAATTAAATAAAGCAGTATTGCAGAACGTACGAGCGCTCTACACTGACACTGTACATTATCGCTCACTCATCAGCTACTTGGCATTCACGGCAAAGCACATTTAAATCTAGTGAAATTACTTTTTCCACTGAAAAGTCATGGCTCGGTTAAAGTCAAGTATGGAGACTATGTTCAGGAGTTCATACTGAACATTCGCCTGTTCTTTAAATTTTTGTGACCCTTCTTCGCCAATATTGTGAAGAAATGGGCTGCCGAGTTTAAACGAGATCGTGGAACCGTCAATGATACAAAGGAAGGACATCACATTACAGTCAAAGACCATGTTCGAATAGGGAAAAACATTCGCGTAGTCGCAGAGTTTTGTACAGTGGCAGGAGGGAGTGTCACGAACGACGTAATAAATATCCTGACCAATGTGGTGTAGGCGTGGGAAGTGGAGAGTTTAATGCCTCTCTTGCATAATTGCAAAAACCGCGGCTTCTAGTTAAAATGTTTCCCCACCACGAAACTGAACATAAAAATTCCTACAAAAATGTATTTTTCTCTGTGCCTAATAGCGTCCTTGTTGCAGGAGATAGAAAACCTCACACCATTAAAAATATTGTTTCAATGGTATAAAATTAATGCTTATTGATATTGTTTTAATGGCATAAAATTAATACTTTATGTTAAGTGAAGTGGATTAAGGAGAAATATTAAATGTGTTTACAATATCTAAATCCTTTTCAAGTGTCCGAGAACTATGATGCATATATGCAGGCTGAAGCGATGAATGAAAAATTATAGCATCTATTTCCGGGTTTCAGACAGGATCTCCTGTTTCGCTAGATGCCAAGGTGTTATTCCAAAACAGCTGAATAGCATCTGCGGAAATACGAAATGGGCTGAGGCGTGAATGGAAAATTTGGTTTGGGGAAGGAGACTTTCTAGGGTATCCGTGCATTTGTGCAAAGCCACAGTGCCAGGATGGCATGGTGGTTTGCGGATTGGCCTAGTGAACAGGAGACCTGTGTTTGAACCCCAGCCTTGGCACAAATTTTTATTATTCACCTCAGTCTGCAATATACACCTTTACGTATGTCGATCTTACAACTTGTTTCTTCTATGCAGACATTTTCACTCCTTATCACCGGGTGGCAGTCCGTACACCAAAAACTTGCCCAAAATTTCATTATCTTCCATTTTTCCGTTGAGACACTTTCTAGCGGCAGATTTACTAACACGGACGACAGCAAACAGTGGCACCTGTCCGTCTACACTTCGCTCTTGGCGCGGCTGTCCCGTCAAGTGACATGTTTCAATTAATGCTACGATCGGGTCGATACTTTGCGTTTGTGGCCTTCGAGTAATGGTCGTGAAATTAGTTATTTGTACCGTCCTTCGCTACAAGCAGTGGCTACCCTGCCGCCTCAATCCAGCGTTAATAGGTAAGGGCCGCGAACGACAATTCTGGGTGCTTCGCGATGTTCTCAACTTCCCATTCTGCACTTGAGTGGAAAAAAGCTGAAATTACAGGAAGGTGTTACACACTGTTTTACCCTGCCTGCTGTGACAAGGGTTTACGGCAAAAAAACACGCGGGCGCCCACTGCGACTTCGGCAAAGCCGAGCCACTTGTGGTCGCGGAACAATGCGGACCAAACGAAGGATCAGGGTACAGTCGTCGGCTCAATGCATTTGCCCTTCACGTGCCCGCTGACCGCCAACTGCGTGACCACGGCATGGCGCACCGATAACGTGAGGAGGAGTAACTTCGGAATGGCACAATCCACAATACTCTGCATCCTGGAATTTTACGACAGTATTGTAAGATACAACCAGTTATCTACGGTAATTCACAGCTGACACACAGTTCTCTTTGTACTCTCAGTGAACGTCTCTAACAACCAACATCTTCACGAATAGTATTTTATTTATATCCAATAAATATGAAAACCGAGTCAACAAGTGATCGGATATTAAAGAGAGACTGTATTAATGTATTTTCTTATAGTTGTAAGAAATTTTATTAATATTCTTAACTTACTGGATACTGTTGACGTCTGATAGGTCAGAAAATTGCAAGTCTGTGCTGAAACAAGAAGTCTTATTTAAAGTTTACGACATTGAAACAACTTGTCCGTCTCTGATCCATTAAGAAAAACTAGCAAACGGAACAAAAAATACAGCGAACAATCCTGTAATGTTCAATACAGCATTAGTGTTGTGCTGCTCGATACAGCCCCATCGATTAAATACCTATGCGTAATGTTGCAGAGCGACACGTAACGGTGTGAGCCCGTCATATTGATGGTCGGGAAGGCGAATGCTCGACTTCATTCATGGGGAGAATTTTGGGAACGTGTAGCTCATAACAGGGGCATTTCATAAATAACGTACACTAACTTTTTAACTTACACCTTTATTTTTTCAGTCTCTCTTTACAGTCCTTCGCCATAGTCTCCCTGATTCTCTATGACCATGGGCTATACTGCCGGTAGTTAACCCGGCAGTGGTTGCGTGGATTACATATGTAATTCACCTGTGGAAATTCAAATAAATTTGGAAGTCCAGAAGCGACAACGCTTCGAGCTTCTGTGTACTTTCAGATGAATTGTTGGGGACCCTCTCAATGTCACGTGTGGTTGCCTCACAGGACCTCGTCGAAGTCGGCCGTCTACCACTGTAGTCCGCGCAACCGTATTTTCGAAAACAGTTTTCTTCGTAGTCCACTTTTTCCACTTATTCCACTTATTTGTTGGATTACGTATTCCATCTATTCATTTTTGTTTTAGAGCATATAAATATTTGAAATAGTAGAATTTCATTGAATTTTAGGTAAATTTGGATCAGAGGGAAGAAGCTCGGATTCTGGCATGGCTGAAGGAGACTGAGGATGAGAAAGATATTCCCGACACAAGTTCCAACGATGAAGATGACGCCCTGGAAGAGCAGGACCATCAGGCTGAGTCTGAGCAAGAAGGAGAAGTACCAGGTGAGGCAACTAGAACAGTCCTGAATTTTCATGTGATGAACCATCCCAGAGAAGCAGACAGGTTGATTTTTATACTGGTGTAGATGACACAATCTGGTCAAAGACTCCTCTCATTATAGGAAGAACTAGAGCTCATAACATTGTATATGTTCCTCCTGGTCCTAAAGGAACCGCACGACAGAAAACTACTATCCAAGATTGCATGTCCCTGTTTTTGGACGATAATATGTATCTCATAACCAAATACACTACCATAAAAATAGACAACATCAAGAATAATTTTTCTAGAGATGTTAAACACACAGATCCAACTGAAATAAAAGGACTTATTGCGATGCTGTTGAGTGGAGTGCTGAAAATAAGCCGATCGAGCACAAGCCAGATGTTTGACCACGAACATACTGGAACTATGCTATGCTATGCGTGCGAAGATTTGAATTTCTTATCAGGACTTTGCGATTTGATGATATTAAAGATTGTAAAGTGCGTGCAAAAATTGGCAAACTGGCCCCAGTACGTGAAATATTTCATCTGTTCCTTACAAACGTTCAACAGTACTTTGTTCCAAGTGCTGAAATGACTTTCGTTGAACAACTTTTGGCTTTCTGGGGACGCAGTATATTTAGGCAGTACATTCCCAGCAAGCCAGCATAATATGTTGTGAAGGTATTTGCGCTTGTGGATGCTCACTACCCCTATACTTTCAACTTGGAAATATACGCAGGAAAACAACCGGAAAGGCCGGATCGCTAGAGGAACGAAAGGAGTGATGTGCTAATAAGAGTCTTACGTCCTGTGTTCGGCAAAAACATCAATATAACAATGGGCAATTGGTTCTTTTCGCTGCATGTTGCCAAGCAGCTGTTTGAAAATAGAACAACCACGGTTGCCACCATACCGAAGGACAAAAGAGAACTGCCCAGAAAATTTCGTGAGGCGAAAGGGAATCCAATAAATTCATCAAAATTTTGCTTCCACCCCCTTGCACATTGGTTTCTTACGTGCCAAAACCTAACAAAGTAGTGATTTTGATGTCAACAACGCACAAAGACGCAAAAATTGTCGCCGATATAGGATCTAAACAGAAACCAGAAATAACGCACTACAACCGTCCGAAGAACGGTGTGGATCTAGTTGATGGTATGCTTTATGGTATAGCCAAGAAATTCAAGAAGATGGCTTCTTAATGTATTTTATGATTTGCTGAAACTTAGTGCCCTCAATGCACTTTGCATTTATACAGCGAACCGAAACTACATTGTTATTCGACGTCGAGATTTTCTTGTTCACCTGTCTTTGATGAAGCCTCTGGCTCAGCGGAGATTAGACAAAAATTGTTGCCAATAAGTGTGTCCTTCAAAATAAAGGACTTTCTTAGCATTCCTCTTGTGGAAAGTAAGCTAGCAACTTCAGGAATGACAGAGGAGTTCTGTGGGTCGCTGCTAAGAATGCGGAAGATCAAGAAATAGAAGTACAAGAAAAGTGTGTAACACGTGTAAAAAATGTTTGACCCGATCATTCCAAGATCGTCTGCATTTCTTGTTCAGAAAATCATGATTAGATTTGTTTTTCTACGCATGTGTGTTTTCTGAAAGTAAATCAAAGCAAATGATGCTCTCTTCCTTAAAATTGTGACTTGCTGTAAGAAGTTTGTTTTCTCAAATATGAGGAGATATGTATACTTTTGGTATGTTTATTAAAAACATTACTATGGGCAATACATAAAATAAAAATATTTGAAAATTCATTGGCCTCTTTAGTTGAGAAAATAGCATGCATATGTAATACATGCGACCACTTACGAAGTCCAGTATTCGCCTTCCCGACCATCAACATGAGGGGCTATTCCATTCCATATCACTCTGCAACGTCACGCCTGGGTATTTAATCGATATTTTGTTTTTATGCATCCGAATTATGTTTTTCCTAAATTTACAGCAAGTAAACCAAATCAATTTTAAATTCTGTGTCATCTTGCATCCTCCTGCAATCACTCAAGGACGACTCCTTACCGTAAACCATAGCAGTGTACAGCTGTCTGCTATTCACCCTGTTCGCCCGCTCCGCAAGTACTCTGCCAGCCGAGTAGCTGCTTCCTATGTATAGAGCACCCTTCATCTATCGACGGGAGTCCCACAGTTCATCTCGTAACGCAGGTCTAGAAATTCGAAGCCAAGACCGTCATAGAATCGACGGAGCCTTTCGTCGAGACCCTTCACTCGGGTCTAAGCCGAAGGACCCCAATCAATTCTATGGAACTGTGAGCTCTGCTTGTACCCCACGCGCAAAGCCAACTGTCTTCACCACTTCCGCCGGCTATCCGCACCAAACGAGGAAGGCCTCAGAGGCCAAGATACAGACTTCATTGGTCACGACGAGACAAATTGCAAACCACTGACCCCCGATAGCCATAGGCAGGTCGCCTCCACATTTCGGATGAGGCGTCCCGCAAGACATACCGAACAAGCAATAGCTTTCTTTTCAACCCTGGACGCTATTTCCCTAAGGGGGTAACGCTCCTAATGTTGGAGCTCACGATGATTAGTGAACTTCTCCCCGTGTGCCTGCTCGGACCCTGCAGAAAGAGCGGCTACCTGCCCACTCATAACGTGGACGCTCGAGGCCAGACGGCCAGCCTCCACATCCTCGAGCGACCTGAACGCGTTACAACCCGCAACTCAGCCTGTGGTTAGCGCAGGTTCTCCGCGATGGGTACGCTGCAAGGTGCCTCGCCAGCAGAGCCCGTGGGCGGAACAATCGGCACCTGAAGTGTTCCATGCGACACCCAGAAGCAGCAGCCTGCAGGCGGATGACAGTGGTCATAATCGTCTTCAGTTCTCGTGAACTGCAGACCTTTCCTGATGCGTCTGCACGCACCACGTACGCGCCCTATCCATCCTAATAACTTAAAACTATGAAACAGAAAAATTCAAGTACGTGACCTGCCAGTTTCCTGGAGCTTCACCAGCGGAGGCTGGCAGCTGATTGGCTGTTATTAACGATTACTGGCTGGCCAAACTGCGCCACAGATTGCGTGAATGTACTACTCGACAACGACATTATTGCATTTATTCGTTTGGCCGTTATCGGAAAGACGTGATGACTTTACTGTAAAGAAGTGCAGTGGCGACTAAAGAAAATGCATGACAGGTTTCAACAGTTTGGATATACTGAGGAAAGTTTCATCGTGTTCTCTGAAATATCGTGATATAAACTGGCAATAAGCCGAGTGAAGCGACCTCTCGCAGGTGCGGTAATAACGCGGTCGATTTTTTCACGTTGCCGTCACTAAAATGTGGTACTATATCCCTGAAAAACAAAAACACGCAATGAATTTATGAATTAAACTATGCAAGCACACCAAAACAATAATTAAAATAGGAACACGATAGAAATGCTAAATATGTGACCTGCTAATCTCATGGTGCTTCAACAAAGGTTCATGGGTGACGAACTGGTTGCTGTGTGTATTGTTTTGGAAGTCAACTTCTCGTCGGCGTGACTAATGAGCTGAAAGTACAGAGGGCTTCCACAAAAATTTGCGCAAAACAATTGATTCTAAACTCAAACATTTTGGATAACTAAACAACGGTTGGTAACTGATAATTCCAGCTACGTGATGTTTTGACTGAGTAATGCGTATAAAAAGTATTTGTAAATTGCTACGTTGAACTATTACTCCTGCAGCGTCGATGTTGATGGCCATATGGGGGGGAGGTGTGGGTGTGTGTGTGTGTGTGTGTGTGTGTGTGTGTGTGTGTGTGTGAGAGAGAGTGAGAGAGAGAGAGAGAGAGAGAGAGAGAGAGAGAGAAGAAAATTGCTAGAGTTAGACAGTTTGTCGAAGACCGAGTAGTAGTTACAAAAACTTTAAAAAATCCATACAATGGATGATGCAGCAGGATGATGTGCTCGCAATGGCTACGGAAAGTACAAAGAAAATAGTTATTATTAATAATAATCGGACTTAGTTGATAAACGCTGTGTTGTTGTTGTGGTCTTCAGTCCTGAGACTGGTTTGATGCAGCTCTCCATGCTACTCTATCCTGTGCAAGCTTCATGTCCCAGTACTTACTGCAACATACATCCTTCTGAATCTGCTTAGTGTATTCATCTCTTGGTCTCCTACGATTTTTACCCTCCACACTGCCCTCCAATGCTAAATTTGTGATCCCTTGATGCCTCAGAACATGTCCTACCAACCGGTCCCTTCTTGACAAGTTGTGCCACAAATTTCTCTCCTCTCCAATTCTATTCAATACCTCATTAATTTTGTGATCTACCCATCTAATCTTCAGCATTCTTCTGTAGCACCACATTTCGAAAGCTTCTATTCTCTTCTTGTCCAAACTATTTATCGTCCATGTTTCACTTCCTGACACTTAAATCTATACTCGATATTAACAAATTTCTCTTCTTCAGAAACGCTTTCCTTGCCATTGCCAGTCTACATTTTATATCCTCTCTACTTTGACCATCATCAGTTATTTTGCTCCCCAAATAGCAAAACTCCTTTACTACTTTAAGTGTCTCATTTCCTAATTAACAATTCCAATAAACTGGGGGAAGCTTAGCTGCAAAACATTCGGTTACGCCCATTTATCTACATAATCTGTTCACATTCTGGAAACATTCTTGTTAACGTAACATTAAGGCGCATGTCGTCACTCGCGCAGCATCTTCTCCTCCTCCCTTCCCTCCCCCCCCCCCTTTAACTTGCCACGATGGTGTTTTATTGTCTACATAAATGTGTTAAAACCAGGTGGAGGACGCAAACTCTAAACCAATTGAGGCGCTTAACTCTCGTTGTTACCAATGTTCATCACAGCTTATACCCAGCTGAAAAGTCTAACTGCACGAGTGACTGTGGTACAATGACGGTGAAACACACGTTAAGCTGCATGCTGAAGCAAGTTACGTAATGATTCAGCATAATTCAGACTTCTTAGTGGCAATGAAAGGAGACCTTAAGACAACCACCTTGACCGACGGGTAACTTCTTTGGTTACGTGTTACCCGATCGACGTCTAAGACGCTCTGCGTCACGGGGAGTAACACTACCCGCTACTCACAAGCCTCAGCGTCTTGTTAGCAGCTGACAAAACCGGTCCCCTCGTCACACACATGTCACGAAAGCCCCACCAGCAGAAAAGAAACCGCACGTGTGTGCATGGCAGAGTGGAACTAAAGTATCAATGTGCACACTAAAGAACAAAAAAAGCCGACCGTGATCACCGCCTACATGTCTCAAATACCGCAGTGGGCGTACATCTATTCGGTATCAGTTGACAGCGATCGAAATTCATGCACGGTCTGTAAAACGGATCGTAATGTCAGTCGCAGTCGTAGAACCGCTTAATACTTACGCAATGCCCTTGACCGCCTCAAGGGCAGCTTGCTTACGAACAGGTAGGGCGAAAAAGGGCAGTTCAGTCCCTGCTGCACAAGCTGGCAACGTTGAACGTGCCAGCTGATGGGTGTTGGTACGCAGGGTTGCAACGCCTAAGATCAGACCCGATGAAGTGAAGCAACCAGAAAACCGTAACAAAGAATATCTCACAAACCCATGTGAAAGCGCAGATGTCATCTCTGGTCATTCGTGAGATCCCAAAAGAGGATACTGTTGAGACCAAGCACTTTCAAGCGTTTCCCCTTACATCACCAAGGCCAGAGCGAACAAAAATAGAATGAGCACATTGAACTAGTAGCAGGAAAATCAGAGTTTTCTAGATATGGTTAACGCTCCTGAAGTAAGTACATGGCGGGGAATCTGATACACTCTGAAGCGTCCGATAAAGGTTCCGTCCAACCTATGATACTGACTCTCACACGAGACTGACGCCATGGCGCAGCGTTACTGACTCACGTCCTGCTGAATCATTTGCTGAACCCAGCATGAAGCAAATATCTCCGAAAGTGAAATCAAATACATCCGAAAGTGAAATTTCGATGCACAACATTGTCACCATAAGAAAAAACCAGGAAATACTCTATCCCTGATAATGTGTGTACCACTTACCCATCGTTTTGCAATCAAACGATGTTTTTAACAATTCAACCTTGTTTGAACAGGTTACGCAGTTATCTCTAGATACTTTATACTTTCCACTGTTGTCATGCTGGCTGACCATAATCATGGACTTTGTACTAAGCTCTGTTCCTAAAAACCAACGAACCCCCGAACCCATTGAAATAATCTGGTAAAACGAGTAGCCCTCTTCTAAATGAACACCCACTAGCCAAAACAATCGCCACTTAACAGAATCCCACTGAAGAGGCCTCGTGTAATCAAACTGTGCGAAAATGAGAAATAAAAACGAGAAATTTCAGCTGCAAGTACTAAACATTAAGACATTCGATTAAGGGGGCAGTCGCGAAAAAATACAAATAAGATACTTAACAGTTTGTCACATTGCGTTGAAATTAATTACCCCACCAAATCTTCGAAGTTTTTATACTTTGAAACTTAGGACTCTTGGTTCACAGCTGCTGGAAAATAAGCAACTATATGAAAAGGTAGCTGACTGTTTTCATTGATAAACATAAGAGTGCACCTGCAAAACACCTATTTTGACAACAGCGTTCCTTGTAGACAGCCTCCACGGTGTTTGCTGCCCATTCTTCTACTATAAGGTCAGTTACAATGACATAGTGGTCATGGTTTTATTGTAGTACGGATTCTTCCTAATGTCTCAAAATCATCAGTTTATCTGAACATATAATCCATCAAATCAAACAGGCTAGGCATACTGCTTTGCGGAAAAACAGTGACTGGTTTGTAAAAAATATATTTCAGCCACAGGTCACAAAAATGCTATTACCGGTTACACCGCGAGCGCCTCTCCGCGACTGTTCAATTGATGAGTTAGTAGTAGTAGTAGTAGTAGTAGTAGTATTCAGTCCTGAGACTGGTTTGATGCAACTCTCCATGCTACTCTGTCCATTTCCCAGTACCTACTGCAGCATACATCCTTCTGAATCTGCTTAGTGTAGTCATCTCTTTGTCTCCCTACACGATTTTTACCCCCCATGCTGCCCTCCCGTACCAAATTAGTGATCCCTTGATGCCTCAAAACATGTCCTACCAACCGATCCCTTCTTCTAGTCAAGTTGTGCCACGAACTTCTCCCCAATTCTATTCAGTACCTCATTAGGTATGTGATCTACCCATCTAATCTTCAGCATTCTTCTGTAGCACCACATTTCGAAAGATTCTATTCTCTTGTCTAAACTATTTATCGTCCACGTTTCACTTCCATACATGGCTGCACTCCATACAAATACTTTCATAAATGACTTCCCGACACTTAAATCAATACTCGATGTTAAATTTCTCTTTTTCAAAAACGCTTTCCTTGCCATTGCCAGTCTACATTTTATATCCTCTCTACTTCGACCCTCATCAGTTATTTTGCTCACCAAATAGCAAAACTCCTTTACTACTTTAAGTGTCTCATTTCCTAATCTAATTGCCTCAGCATCACCCGATTTAATTCGACTACATTCCATTATCCTCGATTTGCTTTTGTTGATTTTCATCTTATACCCTCCTTTCAAGACACTATTCATTCCGTTCAACTGCTCTTCCAAGTCCTTTGCTGTCTGACAGAATTACAATGTCATCGGCGAACCTCAAAGTTTTTATTTCTTCTCCATGGATTTTAATTCAAACTCCGAATTATTCTTTGGTTTCCGTTACTGCTTGCTCAACATACAGATTGAATAACATCGGGGAGACGCTACAACCCTGTCTCACTCCCCAACCACTGCATCCCTTTCATGTCCCTTGACTCATAAGGGCTATCTGCTTTCTATACAAATTTTAAATAGCCTTTCGTTCCCTGTATTTTACCCCTGCCACATTCAGAATTTTAAAGAAAGTATAGTAACGAATTCATATCGCACGACGGCTTGATAACACATCGAAACCGATAATTACACCATTGGTGTGACCTGAAGCTGAAATGTATAGCAAAAATCTGTTACAGAATGCAGAAGTGCTTTTTCAAGTAATCAATTCCACAGCCAACTTGGGGAAACCTAAGATTGTCGCCAGTGATCCCAGTTCACCGCGAATAGCTGCCACACACCTTATTAGCTATCTGTAAGCGCGATTAAAAGAACTGGGACTTGTGAGTGCTGGGAAGTTAAATAACCTATACCAGAAACTATGACAGGAATAATGTGTAATGCGACGACGTAAATTTTGTTCACCACCACTACCGCCACCAAATACTTTGTGGATCAAGAAGCACAACCGCTATCAACCTACTATTAGCGTCGAACGCTCCCACTAATAAGCGCACGAAGCATCATGGAAACACCCTTGAGCGAGACAGCACTCGAACCCACGACCTCTACGCGCATGCCCTCCCTGCTCGAGCCCCTGCTCCTCCGCCGGCCGTTGCAGAAGCCAGATCCCCACCAGTTGCGCAGTGAACCCTCGCAAATGCGCCGCCGACCCGCCCTAGCCACTTGTGTCGCCCAAGAGCTTGTGCGGCTAGGGTGACATTTATAACGGTACGTGCACTTCCCACCCTTCATCACAAAGGACGCGGTCCCTTTTCACTGCCGCAATTGAGTCAACTGTTCACACGAAGGCTTTGTTTTGCATAAAATACCGACCAACCTTCCAGTAACTAGGCGCCGGTTTCGTATATTGCGACGACGTTTGCGTCCAAAACATGAGTGCACAAAACCAGCAGTTAACAGAGCAACAAAATTTAACCTCAAAAGCTACACACACACACACACACACACACACACACACACACACACACACAAATGATCAACAAAGATATGACGGTCACATCCTTCCCATCCTGGAAGTACACCACCAAGTGGATTCGTGTGTCGCATGCAACATACTACACGCGCAAACTAAGTGACACTCGGCGCAATGGCTGCCCGGAGAGGCCGTAAATGCACATCCCATTTAGTCTCCCATCAGCCACCGCGCCGAAAGTCAACTCGTTTGCGCGAATATTACACCGACAGCGAAATATAAGTTGTGCAAGTACAATCATGCTAAGATTTAGGGCAGTATTAGTAAGGGCATAGCTTCCGTGTCTCCCCGGTCCGCGTAAAACCTTGACAAGATTCAAGTTTGAGGTGAGGCATGTAGATAGGAACACGAAGTGCTTGGAGAGAGAAAGTTTAAAGATTAACATCTCTCCTACGGTGATGTCTTTGGGAACGCAATTCAACAATTGCAGCACCACCAGTCAGAAACGAATCTGCTGCAATTATGAATTCTTACGGCAATTCGGCTTAGGTGAATTAGGGAAACCGATAGTTGATGTCCCGTATTCTGCACCTCCCGATTTGAGAATAGTGTCATTCGCTATTTCACGCATCCAGCGTTTGGAAGTTTCCGGCAAAATCATAAGCCTACTGTAACAGCTCCAAACAAACTTCCAAATCAGAGCACAGTGTTTAAGTTTGTAATGTATTACAATGGGTTCAGGCAGATTTTTTGAGGTTCGCTGCCCGTAAGTTTGCTTTGACAGCTCCCACGAAATTTTAAGTAGCAACTCTGTCGGGTCTAGTGTAGCAGGGGATACAAGCCGTCGGCTTTGGACAATGACGTCACAAGTCGCCAGAGAGCAGTTTACCATTTTCGCTTTCGCTTTTATGTTTCAGTTTCGTTTTTTTACTGATTGCTTAATAAAGTGGATCTGTTTATTCTATCTCGTGAGATTTTTTTTTAAAAGCCAAACAACACTTATCAGCTACTGAAGGGAGCTACAACACCAAGAAGAATCGCTTCTCGTTTGGCGACTTGTGACATTGTCCAAAGCCGACGGGTTGTATCCCCTGCTACACTAGTCCCACTCTGTCCCCCTCCCCCCAAATAACTGCTATCATAGAACCCTATCAAGAATACCTAGAATACTTATGACACACAGCCACATTTATTTTCCTCGTCAACGAATAGGATCACGCAGCCTGTCAGTGGCCAACCTATTGGTTAAGAGTCGGCGTAATGCTAGATTTCCATTTCTGAGCTCGTTTGCGATCATGTTGCAAGTGAAAAATTAATTTTTAAAATGTCTTATATGCTCGTGTCATTTAAATTTAAATGATCTTACTGATATGCTGAGTTTCTGACTTTTGTAGTCTCCCTTAACCTTCGCACTCCTTCCACCGAATCGCTTCCACTTGCTTTGTCCTGACCGGCAACTACGAGAAGAAGCGTAGTCAAGACGTTTTGCACAGTTTTGTACACTAATAACGCATTCTAGATTTAACACATTCACCTACGAACGGGTATCATAGTTACTCCAAGTTTCCCGTTCTGGGCGACTGGAACTTCGAACGAACGACTCCCATTACGAGACTATAACAAGCTCATTTATCTCCTCGCATTTCCAAAGAAATACATATTTGTTGCCAATGCTGAACCTTCCTAATTGATTACTCGCTAGCACTGACCTTTCTCAAAGCTTCACAAATGTTTTCAATTTTGGCGCGCAACCGCTTATTGAGCGCTCTGGATGCGCATGGCAGTGACGTCATACGACTTGGTCACGTTATTCCTTGTAGAATGAATAATTTTGGTCCCATTTAACACACCCAATTCTGAAGTGTTTTTACTAGTAAAAAGGAGGAATGCAATTTCTTGAAAGTTAGCATGCAGCAAGTGCTTCAACCGCACCCTTTCCAGTTCTCTGTGGAAGTTATCGATTTCGGCACGAATCCTTTTCGGTTCCCTGTGGTAGTTATCGACTCCTGCACGAATGGCAAGTGACAATGCGGTTTCACTCCGTAAATGATTTACAGATTTCAGTTTAGGCGCAACGAATGCTGTAATCAAAAAGAAAAACCGCTTACCTCCAAAACGAAATTAGACGAATAGATAGTTAACTAAATTCTTAGAAATCTTGTAATTTCTCTGTCTCGCCCTCAGTTTATACTTTGCTTTTCCTCACGAAAGATTTTCCATTCTTCAAATCTAACCAAGAACCTCCTCTAAGTTTTCTCGAATGTACCTGTATATTAAAATACTTAGATCACCAGTCTTAGCATGACAAAGTCAAAAAAAGGATCCCGCAGTTCAAAAAAACAGACTTGTCCAGGCAGGAAGTTGTTAACTTACTACTAGGACAAGGAGTCAAATATTGTAACTGCTGAGGCAGTATTTCCCATGTACTGCATCGGCTGTTAATTTCCCTTAACATCTGCTGGTACTGGTCACGTGAGAGGCTTTAGTACACTTACGTGGGTCTAGCGTACTCCACAGGTACTTGTGGCTGCCATCTGAGCTGGATACAACCGGAGGCGACAGCGGTTTAGAAGAGGCTCCATTCCTCAGCAACGTGTTCACGGTGTCCGCTACGAGCTGTTCAGGGGCCGTATACGATTCGGACTGCATTGTCTGTGTGATGATTGCACTAGTCACTGTCGACTGTCGGTGACGACACACGTAATCCTGGCCGCTCTCACCACTTCCCGGCGAAGACACAGAATACTGGCCACTGACGGTTGCTTCTATCGACCCGAGCCGCGCGGCCTTCCCCCACCACGCCGCCGTCCCGTGACCTCCCCACTACCTACGACTCGGATACGGCATTTTCCCGCCAAATTACCCGGCGACCCAGCAACGCCATGACTGATTACTGACATCTGCCTACATACGCTTTAAAGCAAATGTATTGCAGTCATGCCAGGAGCTGTGGAGTACGTGTGATTCTTCCATACACTAATTCTGAAACAAAATCGCAGTGTCCCCAACTCCAATGTTGATAAGGAAAGACGACGTGCACGCCAGCACGTCTGCCATCTATTGGCTTCATGCGGTACCTGGAAGCAGGCTGACCTGGGAATGTACTTGTCATTAGTTGACTGGAACCATATTGTGAGCTAGTGATATTCACAAATTTTTTAACTGAAGCAGACAAATACTTTCAGCAACAACGTTTGAATTATCCACTCAGGGCATGAATACTACACATCGCGAGAAAAACACACACTTCTCAAAGGGCCTCCAACAGCACTGGCAAATTTAAAGAACACCCGATGGCAAAACCGGAACTACAATAACCCTCGCCACACTTGTTTATTATTAATCATACTCTCAACGAAACGCCATCAGCTCTACATTTATAACGTATTTTAACTGTCTTCAGAAATTTTCTTGCAAAATTGACTATCCTAATGCCAAGTCGAATTTTAAATACATTTCGCTACTGCTTATTATTTATCATGCTTTATAGAAGTATTGAGAGCCTGTAACAACTTATGGATGCGAGTGCTGGAAGCTTACAGGAAAATATGAAAACGGAGTTTTAGAATTGGACTATCTTAGAAGACTATGTAGACGTATAAAATACGATTAGGGAAGTGACCCAGGCGCAAAAAAGCGTCACAGATAGAGCGGCAACGTGGTATGGGCACATGCAATCGGCGCCGGATCTACAATATTTTCGAACTGGGGCAGAAACTTTAGTGGCGCAATCCTCGGGGAAGGAAGACAAAAGGAAGACTGATGGTTGCCTATTTAGAATGGATAAAGGAAGCTATGAGAAAAGAGGAAGTATGGGAAGATAAATCGATGGCGACAGATTGTGGGATGCGGCAGCTGTACTAAACTCACAGGAGGGAGAACACTTTCGTTTCTCTCTATGAAGGCAAAATTTTAATTACGTGATTCTCGTGCCTCTAGCACTAAGCATACGAGTAGGTGTAAAATTGAGACCCAACCCCCCACAGGAACTTTATGAATGAATGGTGGTATACTATTCCTTTGACTGTTTTTACCTTACTTTAAGTAGTATTTTATATTCATTTCAGGAATGTTGGAAGTGGGTGCTAAGAAGACATTCCATTCCCCGAACCACCAATTTGGGAGTGAGAAAAAAAGGGAAAGAAAACGCACACGCAGAGAGAGAGAGAGAGAGAGAAAGAGAGAGAGGGGGGGTTATATGTGCATAAATACAGCAGTATCGCAAGAGCAGATGCAGACAGTGAATGAGGTATACGATGCCTGGTAAACTGACTTCAGCTGCACGTATGTGCCGTCTATTGTCTCTAACAAGTAGATGTAACTGATTAGCTACTATCCTGATAATGTTTAACAAAGTGCAAGTACCAGATATAAATACTAACGAGTAAGCGGAAGATAAACAAAATTTTATTTTGAGTTATAAACATAGTATCTGAGGTAGTCTTATTGGAAGGCTGTACATTAAACTATTTCAAAATTCTCACCACCTCGCAGTCACTAACTACACCTAACAGAACATAGTAATGAACTCCGGAAAAAATTTAAACCGACAATAAAATCTAATTATTGGCACATTCTATTGCAGACAGTAATCAGGAAACTTCCAAATGAAATATATTCTCTCTCTCTCTCTCTCTCTCTCTCTCTCTCTCTCTCTCTCTAAACATAGAATTGAAGGACCTCTTTTGCAGGGATCAGAATGACGAAACGGTGACCTAAAGACTATCAATCTGGGCTAATTCACATCTTCATTAGCGGCGAATGTAAGCATGCACATGGTACTCGTATTTCATGGTACTGAAATGTTCATATAAATTCTAGTCAAATGTTTCAAAATAAAAGTGAAGCGTGATCAAGAAACATTTACAAATCGCGCAACAGCGTTCAAATGGCACAGATTCGTGAATAAACTGGGAAAGAGTTCATTTTCTGCAGTTGAACTTCGTTGATACCTTCCCAAGCCTAGCAATCTAAGAAAGAAGTTTGAGTTGTGTACTGAAAATTTGGGTCCGATTAACCATTTCTAGAGTTTTATCAGCGAACACGGTTGCGAAACGATTCAGCTACTAGCAACTATGGTTCGGAGAAATTTGAATTCTGTAGGTGCGTGCTCCACTTCTCCACGTTGGGGTAGTGTTTGTAATACATCTGGATGTTGTATACGGACACGCGGACTGCATTCTTCCATCTGAAAACGGTTTCCCCTGTTACCCTATCTCATTCCTCTGCTCGTACAGGGCAAACGAGTTTGCTAGATATCTACACCAATTAGTATATTATGGTGAGCAACACCAACATTTCCATCACAAAAACCATCAGTTAATGGCACACGCATGATATTCTATATTTGTCAGCCGCACATTTAGAATTCCCATATCAGCAGACGCCGTCAGACAAGCTGCATTCCTGGGCATTAGTCACCTGCTGTACACCTGCGCACAGATGTTAACTAGCAGCCTTATCTTCAGTCTCTTACGGGCGGGAGATAGCTAACAACCGTACAGCAATTTACACAAGTTTCGAGGAGGCAGTATACGAACTCTCGACTGGACGCGGATTGAAAGGCAAAACTAATCGTAATTCATCATTACCCGTTTGAAATTCAATACTGTTTTAGGGATGAGGCAAAAAATGAAATATTTTAAAACATTGTTCTGCACAGAAAACCAACCTTGAAAGATGTAAATGCTGAACTTGAGCACCGACGTGTTGCTTTCCTTTAACTACAGGTACCCTGTGAGGCCTATCTGATGGGCTACGTACGTATTGCATGCAAGAATGGTGAACACTGTAATGTGACGGCAACAAAGTTCAACCATCTTACCAGGTAACGCGTTTACATTGTTTCGCAATTCAAGCATCATCATGTATTCCCTGAAATCTCTACTTAATGTCGATAGTCACACTTTCAACTTATCTGCTGCAATGTTTGATCAACGATTGTGGCCGAAACGCTGTTTCCCTTCTCTCATTTATACGGAATGAGAGAATAGCGTTTTTTGCCACTAGCGTTTTGAACATCGATGGCCTAGATCCAGTGTATATATACTATAGATTGCAGCACTTAAAACATCAGCGCTACTCGACTCTGGCTCCCACACAGTCACTATATTTGCAGTTTGTCGAAGTTCATTTCAATTAGTATGTTTTCGTTCTTCTGTATTAAGGAACTTAATTTACATACCTCGGTCAATACTCAATCAAGGCTTGCTCATTTGTCCAGTACTTGCGGAGGCGGTGGTCATGTTGTTCCAGAATTAAGATCAGCCGTCCATTTACATTACTATAAACGACTTTTTTGTACTGTCACCTCATTCCGTACGACTTGCTCGTTACGGCGCCTGTGTACGAGAGAGTCACAAAGTTCGTTACCCAGGAAAGGTCAAGCGGTGACCAGGAATCTTTGCGATGGGCTTGGTCCTTCCCCATGCATTCACGGTTCAATCTGACACATTGTTCCCAAAGACGGATGGCTTTGCGGAGATCTAGGTTACGGAAGCCTGCATTTTGGCTGTACAGGAAATTTTCCAGCATTTTGGCTGTACAGGAAACTTTCCACCCGAAAATCACCTCGTCGTTATTCTGGAAATGGTTCCCAGACTAATTTTTATTCGCAAAACTCTGACAGCATTAGATGAATTTGTGATAGTTAACCGGTTTCGACTCTAATGAGTGATCAGAAAACAGTATCTCGTAACCACAGCGAAACTTCACTCCGTTAGTTAGCGCTCAAGTTAGTCTCTTGAGATCAGCTGGGAAGAGGAAATAACCCTTGGGGCGGCGGTGAGGGGGCAGGGGATGAGAACCACAATACGATAGCCCAAAGAAACGGCATGTGTAACCGTTTCTTGTGCAGAATGAGTTGCGGCTTTACCATGTGGCAAAACCAACTCTTCCGATAGCGTTCCGCAATGCTTCGCCTGGACAGCCTCCCCTAACATCGTCATGAGATTGTAGTAGTCTGATCCTGTGATGGCTTCTCCCTTGCTAGCAATTTCTATTATCACACCATGGCTGTCCAAAAAACGCTCAGCATCACTTTGGACATTGGTTGCGTCTTTCTCTTTTTCGGTGATGGTGAATCCAGACGTTTCCATTGCTTGCTTTTGTGTCGCTGTCATATAACATGTTTACTTGAGGTTTCCCAAACCTGATTTCGTAAACAAATTTTCCAATATCGTTTCCGGTTGGTCATGTAAGCACTCATATCTATTTTGGAAATGCTGGTCTAGCTGCCGGATTTCCACTTCCACGATCGATTTTCGGCCCCACGTAAACGCACTACTACTATTGAAACGTGCTTCGGTTGTGGGGTTATGTCAAGTTTTAAATACAGACAGTCCCATAAAGAAAGTAAAAATTAATTTAATAATGAATCACATAATTTATTTGAAAACTGCTGGTGTCATGTCAATATGAAACCCGAGAACTACGATTATCCTATGTCCTCCACAGCTCCGTTGGCACACATCCACTTCGCGGACAAAATTTTCGATGACTCTATAGCAAAGACCCGCTTGAATTTGACCCATAATATGTCTGATTTCTGCCTAGAGGGAGGGTTCGTGGATTGATCACATAAACACAAGATTTGACATACCCCAACGAAAAAGGCCACATTGTACCAAATCACACGATCTCTGTGGTAAATTCAGATCGCTACTGCGAGAGGTGAGACGAGCAGGCAATCTCTCTCTCTCTCTCTCTCTCTCTCTCTCTCTCTCTCTCTCTCTCTCAGCAACTTTGTTGTTTCAACGACAGTGACAGATTGCCACGCTCTGTTGGAACCATGGGTTCCACAGTCAATTCTTGCACTGCAGGCATAAAAACTGTATTATTATATGGCGATAACGATCACCACTGATGTACTGCTTTTCCAGTCTCGCGTTCAAAACAGTATGTCCCAATTAGTCAGCCAGCCCATCAACCGCACCAAACAGTGACTCGTTCTGGATAAAATATCTCACGGACCAGGCGATGGTTCTCTGTGCCCAAAATTCGGCAGTTTTGTTAATTCACCTAACCATTAAGCTGAAGTGTGCCTGGTCACTGAGAATTATTTTCTTATGAAAATTCTTTTGTTAATACCCAATCGGCAAATGTTCGACGTTTGAAATGGTCCATCGGGTTCAGCTATTGTTAGTATGATCGTAAAAGGATGCAACTGCAGATGCAGATCTTTTGTGAAAATAAAGTGCAAACTGCTTCTGGAAATGGCTGATTGCTGAGAAAGGCGGTAAATCGACTTCACTGGACTCGTTGCAACGCTCTTACTGGCGAGAGCAACGTTCTATAGCGACCGACGTAACGAAGGCGTCCAGGCGACTGATGTTCGCTGTCTATCCTGCATCTTCAAATTTCCTTACTTTTGGCACATGAGGCGCAGTTCGCCTTCCAAAAATTACACGAAGTCTCCGAACTGTCTCCTACAACAGCATTCATCGTATCTGAAACGCACATTCAAACTCTGGATGCGTTGATCCAGTTGATGATAATACGCACTAATGCCAACTGACAATGACAATCGGTAATCACAATATCAACAAATGACAGTCGCTTAAATTACAGGTCCGGAAACCTAACAAAAAGGAAGAGGCACTCAGTATAGAAATTGCGTTCTTTACGGGACGCCCTTTAACGTCGAGTAACCTGGACGGAATGATTCACTGAAGAGAACAGGTACTGTGCCGATTAAATTAAAACCGCGATAATTGATTTCACGAGGACATTTGTGTAGAACAATTGACAATCGGAATATTTGGCAGGACTAGCAAAATCGCTTCGGGCTGTAACATGTAAGCACGACAGCGAGCGACTTTCCGAAATTCTGTTTCGTGTTCCGGAAGGGGTGTCGTATGTAAACGTATTGATAGTGATACACCTAGTACCCATCCAAGGGGGCTAGGTGGCTATGAAGTCATCTGGATTGTCCTGACACAGCCGGAACATTTCCATTGTAGCCCAGTCCCGCGGGCCTTGGTTAGATGTGAGCAGTGGCAGAACACCACGGGAGGAGACCTTTGTCATGTTCAGAAAGCCGTATAACGTGTTTATGATTACTGAGTGATTGTTACACTTTTCCACTGTCGCCTCCACTGTGATACGCTGGTCTTTGACCATTACAGCCTCCACTTTTCTCCCGATTCCCGGTTCTCCACAGAGAATGCCCTGCCACTACCTTCGTCTTAGTTTCGTTTTACCAAATTGCAAACGTCTGCACGATAATAGGAATGGGAAAGACCGACCAGTTAAAATCTATACTGGTATTTTAGTTCTAAATAACCACTATTTTTCCGTATTTGTTTGGTCTTGGTTTTAACAGGTGCTTCATTTTTTACTATAGCCGGGTAAAAAACCGAAGTATCAATTAGCCTTAGCAGCAGTGCTAAAATTTTTGGTTTTTAAATAAACCTTTTTTAAAAACGAGTAATTTTTATTCGTAAAATTTTCACTGCTTCGGAATATTGCCCTATAACAGAATATGGGAAAGGCGATTAGTGCTGTCTTAATAACAATGCCGACAGCAACGAGCAACAAGTATTACATTACATTAATACTTGCTCCATACGTCACGAATATGGCACTTCGTAATGATGCGGAACAGGTCAGCTTAACATACGGTTTCCAAACACGATATAACCGATTTTTTTTATTTACAATTACTACTTCATATCTAAAAATTCATCTATTGAGCAGGAGGAGTTGTTATTCAATAATTCCTTTAATTAGTTCTTAAATGCTGGTTGGCTATCTCTCAGACTTTTAACTTTATTTCGTAAATGACTAAAGACTTTTGTGCCAGTGTTATTTTATGTAACAAAGTCAGATTTAATCCATAATAGTGAAGATCTCCTTTATTCTATTGTTGTAGCTATGGAACTTGCTATTATTTCTGAATTGGGATGGGTTATTAATAACAAATTTCTTAACTGAATATATGAATTGTAACGTACTGTGAATATCCCTTGTTCCTTAAATAAATGTCTGCAAGGTGATCTCGAGTTGGCTCCAGCTACTATTCTGATGACACGGCAGAAGAACTAGTGCAGTGTCGTGAGGTAATAAACAGTTACCACGTGGCGTGGCCTTTTTGAGGATATGCATCTACAAGCAATGGGCAAGACTTGCCCCATCTTCTCCACATGGTAGTTTCTCAACTGTCTTCGTCGGATATCATTTGTATGACAGAATGGCACCATCCCTCGTCTCCACAACTCTGCTGCCTGTCTACATAATATGCCTCTATCTGGCTGGTAGTCCATGAAAACGGGCATATTAACACAAAATATACGTGTTTTTCAACCTCAGTTTTCACCCTTTGGCACTGAATATTCGTAATGCCCAAATAGTGGTACATCCTCGATATAACATGATTTTGGGTAGGGTTTCCAAAACTTAGAATCAATATGAGAATATGGTGATTTTTTGCAGTACTCAACCATTTATCAATTCTCGAGAAAAGCAGCGAACGGTGGAGAGAGAAACGCTTTCTTTATTTCCTTCTTTAACTTAATATTTTTGATTCTATGTATCATGAAACGAGGGTCCAAATTTTGCAATCTTTGTTAGATTTTTGCGTTTATTACAGCAAATAACAGGAATAAAAAACCTAACATCTGTTATTTCAGAAATCGGTCATTTGAGCAGTTTTGATGCTCAGGTTAAACTGGCGCTGAAAAAACTTTATAACCGAAAACCGGTTGTTTTAGCGATAACCGCAATCACTACAGGATAACCCATTTTATCAATGTGCTATGCCGTTTTGTTCGGCACCTTGAGCAGCCTGCTACGGTACTGTGACGCTGGAATTTCCGTGTGTAAAAACATGTACCTACGAACAATTTTGGTGGGAGGGGAGTGGAATGAATGAAGACTAGGGTTTGAAGTACCTTCGAGGACGAGATCGTCAGACTGAGCACGAGCTCGCACTCAAGAATGATGGAGAAGGTAGGTCGTGTCCTTTTCAAGGAAATCATTTGCCCGATTTGCGACTTAGAAAACCTCAGGAAACATAATTGTGGATCTCCGACGAGCGTTCGATTCCTGCTCGTTACCTCGCTCAGTGGATTTATGGTGGTGATGGCTGCTGTTAAATTTATCGAATACACGAGTGATTGGTCACGCGGACAGTATAGTAAAACTTACGCTAGAGCAAAACACTCAGCTATCACTATACTGAGTACACAAAAAAAATCAATCTCACCTCCCCTTCTAAGAATTGGGCTGGTGGATAAGTTCGTTATGTTTGGTCATAAGTTTAACACACACAACATATACACGTAATAGCGACTACAGTTATCAACAATATATTCTTCACTATTAACAACAGTCTACACGCACTTCCACAGATGCGTCTACTTGCGTGTGGGGCAAGCACAGCCACACGACAACTATGCATAAGGCGCACAGATGTCAACGCTCCCATAAGTCGTCACTGGGGAGCGAAGACAAACGGACACGGTCCAATGGCTTCTAGTCAGTAAGGTAACGGCTTCCCTCAGGTTTTTCATGAGTTTGTGTTAATAGGATATCTTTGCTGATACGTGTACTACAGCGATCGCACTGCGTATCACCAATGTAAACTAAGGGTCTTATGTAATCGAGGAAATAACTAAGGTTTCCACAAATTACAGACCATGTTAAGCTGGACACTCTCGAAGTCTAATCTTATTAAGTTTTTATTGTTATTCCTCCGTGCTCACACGCAACATCAAGCGAACAGGCTGTGTCATTTGTCACAGCACTGACTCCAGAAAAAAAAATTCCATTTCTTGCGGGAGTTTAATACAGGGAAAAACAGGCTGTTTCAATTCCACCCTGACTGAATCTGGGTACAAAGAGAGATTCTTCTATGGTCTACCCAAATTATCTCTCCATGGAATTTCAAGTATTAGAAAGTGATATGATGGACAGGATATTAATTGAATCTGTTGCCTCTAATTCAATATGTATACATTTGGTCTGAACCGGTGAACAATGAGCATCTGTATCTCAGTTCACTCAATGACAATCTCATTCGTAAATCACCTCTTGTTCCTAGAAAAAAGCGCTTTCATAAAACAAAATGTACGACACATCCGTGCGTGTCCGAAGACTGTAAATAATACAATTTAGGTCCGCACTCATTTTTGGACAAGTCGTTTGTGAGATATAGTAAAGTTCACGTAACAGCAGGCAAGTATTGAAGTGATTTTGCTTCCAGAAATACAGTAAGTGATTTCTCCGTAGGGAATACAATGCGATGCGGAATTAACACGAGGATTGTTTAAGAAGTGAATTTCATAAAAGGGAGTAAGTACTTAAATTATCATAATGAAATACAATATGACTTACACGATACGCAATTATCCAAGTAACACAAATACTGCGAAAAATGACACCAACAGAATGTGAATTGCAAAGAAAACTCCAAGCAATTTGCCAGATACTCGCTAGGCTGCAGCATAGTGCAGATGCACAAAAACTGGCGCAGGAGCAATGTGGCTAACTCGCTGCATTTATGTTCTTTTGAACTCTACAATGCTTTTAACTGATACCTTTCAGCCTCAATAGCTACTTCCATTGTGGCAAACAGTTCTTTAATTGGGTTTCTGCGTATTGTAGGTCTGAATCCTTTTTAAATGCATCGGACAATGAATGATGCATGTCTGTCACAGCGTCATGCCTACAAACGAAATATAAAGTTAGGAAAGTGAGACGTCCGAGACCATGCTTCTTATCCGGATCAGGCATATCGCGCTGTGAGTTCAGGAAAGACCGCAGCGATTTAAGCAGAAGTTTTCAAATTTCCAAATCTACATTTGGAAGAAAATCTTGTTATAGATTACGGTTTATTTTCTATACAGCAATGCTATATATGACAGATTAGCGTCCTTCAAAAACGAGTAATATGAAATACAGAGCCTATGTCAGATTCTGAAAATATGACAAACTTTTGAAACAATGCCTCACTCCAAAGCAGACAAAAAAACCGGAACGTCTGGATTACGAAATTTATCTATCTTGGGCTATTTGTGTTCATATGTAAGTAATACATGAACTATTCCTATATTAATTTAAAGCTTTAGAGTTTTGGATGAATATTACACATTCTTCAGCATGATGTTAAAATTGCCATCGACAAGATGTGGACCTTATGCGTTATAAATGACAAATTGGTTATTACTTAACTCTGTTGTACCAAACTAAATAAACGCGTTGAAGACTTCGAAAAATTTTAGCACCTTATTGTTTCAGAATAAGTCTAGTTCGCTAAATGATATGATGCGGAAAGATGAAGACAGCCACGTTACTTGTTAGCAAAATAAATTACAACTACAGCGGAGAAGATTGAAATGTCGTCTATGGCAGTCCAGGAAAAGAATGCTTAACGGGAAGGACTGGGGGAAAAGCCGGCCGGGGTGGCCGAGCGGTTCTAGGCGCTACAGTCTGGAACCGCGCGACCGCTACGGTCGGTTTTTTCCCCAGTTCAAGTCTGGGGAAAAAATGAAAAAGAAAGCCTGAGCTGTTGTTGTCAACTTCAAACACAGTGCCTTATTCCAAATGAAATTGGATGTACTTTTTCACACGAGCATTACAGATTTGTTGATAGATGACAAACGTCCTTTAACGTCTTAATAGAACGCAATTAATTTGTCAATGCAGAAATCACACTGCTGTCCAGATGAGATATGAGACGAGTGGACATATTCGTATCAAGTATTAAGTTCGTTCAATACTGACTGGCACTCCCCCTGTAGCCCCTGCATAGTAGCAGTTTGAAATGTATTCGATGCATGCATGAAGACTGACTACATGGTGTTCGGAAATTCCCGTTACAAATTGGTAGGACGTGTAGAGGGAAGTGCATAGGAACCCATGTGCTTCAGCTTCGATGTGTAACGCTTCCAAATCTGCAGAGGGAAAGAGGGCACTTGAAGAGCTGCTTATCCTAGTATGCAATATGGCAGACGTGTACTACTTAGACTGTTACCTGATGACAATGTCTGCCTTGCAGTGAAACATACTCATTGCCTATGCGTTTCCAACGGACGTCTCCGATGCAGTAAACATTACTCGGTACAGGTAATATACAGACATCATCCTCGTTTATGACGAAGCTCGAGATAACGGAAGAGCTGCTTGGCTATATGACGAACGTTGTCCGCAACGCAGCACGCCGTCGCACAAACTTTTTGCCCAAGTTATGTAGCGGCTCCGAGAAACAGGTTCCTTCACATCGAGGAGACAGGACTGTGGTGCTCCACGGCAAAGGCGCACGCTTGAATTTCAAGATGATGTACCGCGTCGTGTTGAAGAAAACCCGTCAACGAGTACTCTTAACAATTGAGCGTGCAGTGAATGACAGTCACAGTATCTTCTGGGACCTTTTGTGTGAGCAACAATTACGTCCTTATCACTTACAAAGGCTACACGCTATGGATCCAGCCCAAATTCCATAACACGTTGCCTAACTGCATGGGTTCTTGCACAGCTGAATCAAATTCCCTGTTTCTACAACGAGCTCTGTTCACAGATGAATGTAAGTTCACTACATATTGTGTTCTAAATTCAACAGCAGCCATGTCTGGGCAGACAAAAATCTCGGGCCACGCATATTCATGGATTTCAGCACGGGTTCGGTATTAATGTGTGGGCAGATATTCTGGACGGTTATGTGACTGGGACATACCTCCATCCACGGAAGCTAAGTTGCCCTGCATACTTTATTTCCCACAAAACGTACTGGATCCATTCTTGGAAGCTTTGCCGCTGAATGTCAACAGGAAATTTGGTTTCAGCACGATTGGTGCACCACCCTACTTCTCACGTGCGGTTCAGAGACATCTCATCGGACGATATGGTAACAGAGGGATAGGCCGAGCTGGTCCAAACGCGTGGCCGCCGAAATCGCCGGATTTAGCTCCTATGGACTACTACTTGTGGGCTCGTATGCAAAGTTTCATTTACGAGACTCCTGTAGAGACAGAGGAAGACCTGCTGGCACGTTTTCTGCCCCCCCCCCCCTCCACCCCCCCCCACCCCTGCACTAGAAATCTGTTTACGGAAATGAAGACCCGTGTTCATTTTCGTGAACAGATAAGTACTACTTAACTTTATTAGAGTGCGTGTGTTGTGGTACAAGCTCATCCGTAATAGTTCTGGGACTAATGGCGCAGAAAAACGGCGACTGTGTTCTTGGTTCACGAAGGGATCATGATGTTGGATTGCTTCCCTGAACAGTAATCGTTACTGCAGTTCAATGCACCAACCCCGCCGGCGCATGCAACACGCCGCCACGGAAAATAGGGACGCGGCGTTCTGCTCCAACACAATGCGTGGCCATATGCCAGACCAGTGCCCCTGCGTGAATTAGGGTTTACTGTGCTACCACATCCTCCATATACACCGTATCTTGCTGCAAGCGACTATGCCCGATTCGACGCAATGAAAGGGGTCATGTGGCATAACAAGTCCACTAGTTAATGGTGAACTTCATGCAGTTGTCCACCAAAGGCGTCGGGCTGCCCCCAAAGAATAGTTTACTACGCAAATACGTAAGCCGCCAGAACGATGGCAAAAGTGTACACACATTGGTGGGGAACATCTGTTATATTATGTGGGTCCATTTGTTCAGTAAGTGCTTCCAGTGGACACAAAAACTGCAGGGCCAATCATTTCTGAAAGCTCCAAGTATTTTTTTCGCTCGAGGCGTTTGCATATTTTATCGCGAAAACTGTCTGCGCCAATACAGTCATCAGCCGGAGCTACATGCTGCATTTCAGATGATCATGAAATGTCTATTTTTGTTCGCTTCCGAACAATTAGTCAAATATATCAAAATAACAATTCTGTATATACGTTTAACCAGGGGATGATGTGGTTACGTTTAACCAGGGGATGATGTGGTTACGTTTAACCAGGGGATGATGTGGTAGGATCATTTTGTTTTGTGAAAAGATTTTTGTTACGCTGTTGAACGCTATTTTCTCAATACTTGGAACCTATTAAACTCCTCTCCCTTTGCGCGCCACCACGAAGTCGCTGCCGCCCGCGATAGGAGATAAGAAGGGCGCGAGAACGCTAAGAGAGTAATTAAGACCCTTCCACAACCGCGATGTAATAATTTTGTGCCTTTTTCAATTTATTATTTGTATTGCACAAATCAGAACGGGAGGCTGAGCACATACATCGATAGCTGCCAGAGCCATCAGACAGTGAAGACTACTTCCTGACAGATGGTAGCGAAAATGAATATCATGTATGTGAGCCGGAGTCACAGCACTCATACCGATTAAGATGCAAGTGCGAGTTGTGAGAGCGAAGACAACATAACACTGTACGAGTTGCAAAACACTACTGGGGATCCAATGTTATCAGAAATAGTCGACGGGGTCGGGTAGCCAGTTAGTTTTATTTTGGTACAGATTGAATCTCACTGACTGGATCAGCAATGTCTTCAGTGATGAGTCCCGCTTCGAACTGATCCCCGATAATCAGTGAAGACACGTCTGGAGACACGCCGGACAGCAGTGGGATACTCGTCATACGGCCCAACAACCATGACTCATGGTTCATTCCATCTTCTTTCATAGCAGGACACCTTTAATTGTCATCCGCGGCACCCTTACAGCACAGCGGCCCCTTTGTTGCCCTTAATGGCAAGCCCTCCGGGGACTTACATTTCTGCAAGAAACTCTCCATGCCCCCCGCATGCGGCGAGAGTTTCTAATCTTTGTCTTCGTGCTTGCCAAACCCTACTCTGGCCAGTAAGATCGCTGGAATTCTCCCCAAATAAGAAAATTTGGAGCATAATGGACAAGACCCATCACCTAGCTCAAGCTTTTTAAACGATATAACGTGCCGATTGCACAGAATTTGGCACTACACTGCATAGCCAAAGGAACTGGTACACCTGCCTAATATCGCACAGGCACCCCGCGAGTACGCAGAGATCCGCAACACAACGTGGCATGGACTCGACTGATGTATGAAGTAGTGCTGGAGGGAATTGACACTTGTGAATCCTGCAGGGCTGTCCATAAATCCGTAAGACTGAGTGGAGATCTCTCTCGAACAGCATGTTGCAAGGCATCCCCGATATGCTCAATAACGTTTGCATCTGTGGAATTTGGTGGCCAGCGGAAATGTTTAAACTCAGAAGAGCTTTTCGGAGCCACTCTGTAGCAATTCTGGACGTGTGGGGTGTCGCATTGTCCTGCTGGAATTGCCCAAGTCCGTCGGAATGCACAATGGACATGTATGGATGCAGGGGATCAGACACAAAGCTTACTTGCGTGTCACATGTCAGTCGTATCTAGATTTATCAGGGGTCACATATCACTCCAACTGCACACGCCCCACACCATTACAGAACCTCCACCAGCTTGAACAGTCCCCAGCTGACGTGCAGGGTCCATGGATTCATGAGGTTGTCTCCACACACTACATGTCCATCCAGTCGAAACAATTTGAAACGAGGCTCGTCCCTCCAGGCAACATGTTTCCAGTCATCAACAATCCAATGCCAGAGTCGACGGGCCCAGGCGTCGCGTAAAGATCTGTGTCGTGCACTCATCGAGGTTACACGAGTGGGCATTCTGCTCCGAAAGCCGTGTCGACGATATTTAGTTAATGGTTCGCACGCTGACACTTGATGGCCCAGCGCTGAAATCTGTAGCAATTTGTGCAAGTGTTGCACTTTTGTCACGTCGAACGATTCTCTTCAGTCGTCGTTGGTCCGTCCTTGCAGTATCTTTTTCCAGCCGCAGCGAAATCAGAGGTTTGATGTTTTACCGGATTCCTGATATTCGTGGTACGCTCGTAAACTGGTCGTACGGGAAAATCCCCACTTCATCGCTACCTCTGAGATGCTGTGACCCATCGCTCGTGCGCCGTCTATAACACAAAGTTCGAACTCCCTTAAATCTTTATAACCTGCCATTGTAGCAGCAGTAACCCATCTAACTACTACACCAGTCACTTGTCTTATATATGTGTCGCCGACCGCTGCGCCGTATTCTGCCTGTCTATATCTGTCTATTTGAATACGCATGCCTGTACCAGTTTCTTTGGCACTTCAGTGTATATCCATCAGGAGGGTATCCAATAGCTACATCAATCAGTGCCAAGCCGAGCAACAGCTTGTAAAAGGGCCACAGGTGGAATAACGCGCTTTGGCTTGCCCAATTTGTAGAGCTCTTTTCTTGAACAAATCACCCAATTTGTCTGAAATTGCAGTAATTTGTTTGTCTGTACACGTGAAACAGATCTACCGATTTCCGCCCCATTATGAAAATTCCTCCGTAATGCGTTTTCTTTACTTTTTCTGTCCTTAGAGTGTATTTTGGTTGACAATGACATGACAGCGTTTTCATTTTATTGAAAGCTGTCTTCATTTTCACCATAAATTCACACGCGAAGAAAGGAAGTTATCGGACAACGTGGCACCAATACGTCAGGTATTTGAAATGTTCGAAGAAAACTGCAAACAAGCCTATGGTCTAGGAGAATACACAACCCTAGACGAACCGCTCCTTGCATTTTGAGGCAGATGCAAATTTAGACAAAAAGTACCACTGAAATCGGCCAAACACGGCATAAAAATATTATCCTTCGTCGACACAAAGAACGTTTGTCTTTTACCACGAAATATATCCTGGAAAACAGTCAGATGGACCAGTTTCCGTTAGCAATAACCCATTTGATGTGATGAATCGTCTGGTACAGTCCATTTCAAAAACTGGTCGTAATGTGACTTTCGATAATTGGTTCACGAGCTATAAACTATTGTCACATCTGCTCAAAGAACCCAAATGGAGGGTTGGGTTGTTTGGGGGAGGAGACTAGACAGCGAGGTCATCGGTCTCATCGGATTAGGGAAGGATGTAGGCCGTGCCCTTTCAAAGAAACCATCTCGGCATTTGCCTGGAGCGATTTAGGGAAATCGCGGAAAACCTAAATCAGGATGGCCGGACGCGGGATTGAACCGTCGTCCTCCCGAGTGCGAGAAACCCAAATGGACTTCTGTGGGAAAAGTTCGCAACAACAAGAGAAAAATCCCTCCGGGATTTTGCAAAACTCGAGGTACAGATGTCTATCCATCTCAGTTTGGTTTTCAAAAGGATCTTACACTCTTATCTCTCACACGAAAGAAAAACAAAGTCGTCTTGCTCATGTCTAGTGTTTACCACAATGCTCAAAGAAGTGGTAGTAATTTTCGAAACGGGAGAAGTGTCAAACATAGATCCGAAAATGCGTATTTTTCTGAGAAAAGCAAGTGTTTACAGGTGGTGTTCAACGCGGCGTCCATTCATGACTTCGGCGTAAGAAATAATAAACCCTTTGACGTATACCAGGTGGTTGTTGTTGTTGTTTTTGTTTTACCTGCTGGCACGCATTGAAGGCACGACACTGTAGTGTCCGCACATCGTTGATTGGTGTGGCGTAGACCAATTTCTTTAAGTGTCGCCATAACCATAAGTCTAGATGGAGACTATATTAGTCACCACGAAATGTGGAAATACAGTACGAATGATAGCAATGGAGACATGCTGGTCGATTGGTCCGAGGAACAAAATACATATCTAGTCTTTGATGCCAAGGACCGAGGGACATTCAGATCAGCCCCATGGAACTGCGAGTATAACCCGGATCTGTGCTTTCTTTCGAGGGATACAAACGATAAACCACTGACAGCCTCTAGAAGGGTCCTGACGGACTTCCTCCATAGCCAGCATCGCCCTGTGCTTATTAATATCGGTATATCCACCCCGATGTCTTACCCTCGACCAAGGTGGAATTTTACAAAAGCTGACTGGGCAAAATTCTCTGAACAACTTGATTATACCTTGAGCTGGATCCTCCAACCAGCAAGAGCTACGACAGGTTTGTGGGAGCGGTCATTAGCTCTACGAAAACAGCGATCCCAAGAGGTGGCGCAAAAAATACATTCCCGGTTGGACTGGGATATGCGATGACCTGTACGCGGAGTTCCTCAAGAATGGGGGACCGAGAAACAGCGGATGAACTATTACATAACATCGACTTTATTAGACGGCAAAAATGGGAGAATACTGCTGAAAATCTAGACTTTTCAAAGTCAAGCCGACAAGCCTGGTCCCTACTGCGCAAACCCACATTAACATAGAAAGGACGAAATATCTCCCAACAAGGTTGCATCCCGCATAGTTTCTGCGTGTAGAGCCCCACGAGATAGAAAGCACACAACAAAAGGGAAGAAGGACCCGTGCAATGGACTCAGAATATTCATCAGATATTCGTATCGAGGAGGTTACCAATGCTATGAAGAAGGTTAAACCAGGCAAAGCTCCGGGTTTCGATGGTATCCACCCGGAGTTCTTCGTAGATGTCGGAGCCTACACAAAACAATGGCTGGCTAAGTTCTTTACGGACATCCTCCAAGTGGGTAACATTCCTCCCTCACTTAAACGAGCAAAGATCATCGCAGTCCCGAAACCTAATAAACCAGGCGATAGACCAGAGAGTTGCCACCCCATTGCCCTTCTCAGCATGGTCTATAAATTACTATAAAGACTGTTCCTCAACAGAACAGGCCAAACTATACTCAAAAAAATCCCTATCGAACAAGCAGGATTCCGTCCCTATCGCTGCTGTACAGATCAAGTCCTATCACTGACAACAAATATATAGGCGGGGTCGCAGAATAAACGTAATGTAGCTGCAGCATTTATAGACCTAACATCAGCCTATGATACAGTTTGGAAACAGGGACTCATGTACAAATTAATCTGTGCCGTCCCCTGCAAGAAGATAGCTAACCTCACTGACGATATGTTGTCAAATAGAACCTTCCAAGTAATAATGGGGAATTAGAGAAGTAAACAGATGAAACTTAATAATGGACTCCCACAAGGCTCTGTCCTTGCGCCTCCTTTTCAGCCTCTATATCGCTGACATGCCTGCAACCAGATCGCGCAAATTTGGTTATGCTGACGACTGGGCTCTGGCAACAGCCCACAGAAATATAGAAACTGCCGAAGATATCCTTACGAGTGACCTAGGGATTCTCAGCGAGTACTTTAGACAATGGAGGCTACAACCTAGTGCTACAAAGGCGGAAGTATCTGCCTTCCATTTGAACAACAAAATGGGCAACAGAGAACTAGGAAAATACTAAATCACAACAAGCACCCAAAGTACCTCGGGGTTACCATAGATAGGGCACTAACATTCAAAGAATACCTGACGAAAACTGCAGCGAAACTTAAAACACGCAACAACATATTGCAGAAGCTCTGTGGCACCACTTGGGGCTCCACAGCATCTACCTTAAGAATATCCGCACTTTGCTTGGTGTATCCAGTGGCAGAATACTGTGCCCCAGTGTGGCTCAACAGCGAAAACACACACACACACACACACACACACACACACACACACACACACAGTAGATAGCCAACTTATTGCAACAATGCGTATTATTATCAGGCACAATCAGGACAACTCATACAGTGTGGCCGCCCGTTCTCAGTAACATAGCCCCTCCTAACCTGCGCCGAGAACACGCTCTGGTTAGAGAATTTCAAAAAATCATGACCATTACAAATCCATGAAGATACTCACGACATCCAAGGAAACCGACTGCGGTCTAGGCATCCTCCACTAAAGACCGCACAGGCGCTGCACCAAACCAACTTTAAAATAAATGACCGATGGAAAGAGGAATGGGAGAGCAAAACAGTAGTAAATTGCCACAGTATCCCATGCATCTTTAGTAAACCAAAAGGATTTGATTGCTCTCGCAAAGTTTGGTCAACTCTTAATCGCATCAGAACCATCTGTGGGAGATGCGCCGACTCGGGGTAAACTTCCTTGGGCCGCTTGCGACTGTGGCGCTGAGAGACAGACGGTCAAACACATCGTGCAGGAATGCCCACTAAGGGCATATGAGGGTGACCCACAGGATTTCCTAATGGCGACTCAAGAGGCAATCGACTATATATTACCTAAGCTGGACGTTTGTTCGTGGTTGCTCTTCTGTGAGTGTAAATTTACAATTAGTGGTGTCATTATATACAAACTTATTTATCGTTCTGTTTATACATGTGATTTTTTTTAAAATCATGTTTCTGGACGCTAAATAAAATAAATAAATAGGTGTTGAGGTCTGGGGAACGAGCAGGCCAAGGACACCCTTCCCCCCTTCCTCCGACCAATCCGGCGGTCCTGAAAGGTCTGCATCAGATGTTCGCGCACCCTGTGACGAAAGTGTGCTGGTGCACCACCATGCATGAACCACATTTGTATTCGTTGCTGCAATGGCACGGCCTCCGGCAAGGTGGCCATATCTTAATGACAAAGTCCAGGTAATGAGCCCGACTTAATCTTTGTGGTAGCACGTATGGCTCTATTAATCTATTGCGAAGTATGCCTGTCTATACGTTGATTGAGAATCTGTGCTGATGCTCTCTTTCCTGAATTGCTTGGAGATTTATATCTGCCCATACATGCTGGTTACGGAAATTCACAATACCATCTGTTGTGAACTCTGCCTCATCGATAAAAAATCTTGGATGTGAATTGTGGATCGGCGGTACACTTCTGTAATAGCCACTGACAGAACCGCCGTCTGCCATGATCCTGTGGCCTCTAGGCCTGAACGCGCTGTAGATGATGTACAGCGATTGCCCATGAAATACTCCCCCACATAAAGAATGAGACATGCAATTTGCTGCTGCTACTGATCGCACACTGGTCCCAGGGGTTTCTTCCACCGAACGTAGCACACGCTCTTCCATGTCAGGTGTGAGGACTGTGTGGGGCCTTCCCCTGTGTCTTCTGAGGTGCAAGACAGACGCTGGAGAAGAAGTCTGTCTAACTGCTCATCAGATGGCACGGGCTCACAGGCGTAGAGCGCACGGGCTCACACAATAGCAGAATATCATATGCTTCATTTCGCTTGTCTTGCAGTTGGCTTCCTTCGCTAACAATTGGTGGAGGGGAGAAAATGTAAATGTACTACACCATTTGTACGTACAAACAGCGCAATAACGTAAATACGTAAATACGTAAGTGAACCCGCGTTTGGAAGAAGTAAAACACGTATCCAGGGTTGGCAGTACTATACAATAAGGCACACGAACACGACGAAAACTAACGTAGCCTACAACACGACTCGGACCACACAATTGACTGCAGACCGCGTATTGGTAGGCAGAGTACTGTGAGTACGACAAAGACACATGCGCCAATGTAACGACTGTGCTAATATTTGCAACCAAGTGGTGCGCAGCCCTTCCTATGAACACGTGTTTATCTCGGAAAGTACGCGCTTCCAGAACCATGTTTACTGGACTTTTTCTTTTTTCGATGAGATGTTGCTGATGAGCTGTCTGCGAGATTTGATGTACACCGCAGATACAAAAAACCGTGGCCTCAGACAATGTTCTATGGAGTATTATGTATCAGTGGCATAAACACTGATACTGTTCATCGATGAAGTAACAGTACAACCCAAAAACATCGAAATTTTATCGAAACATTTTTCCTTACGCTCGTCAGAGAAAACACGAGTGTCCGAAAAGAAATGACTAAAGTTTCGAGCACTTTATGTAAGAGAATCAGAGGAAAATCTTCACACGGATCGACTGCCATTGTCCCAGGTGTACGAGGAAGGTGCCAAGAGTGTCCCCATGCCAGACATCGTGAGACACCTCTCGCGTTTGCGAATGCTGTCGTGAAGCACGTTAGTAGCCATGAACACACTATTCCGCTCTGCTACGGCAAGAGATGATTGGTATCTCATACGTCTAATTTATTAGCGATTCTGTGACTGAAGGAATGTCAAACATCTATAAAAATGCTGATTACTGATACAATAATTGTTATTGTTGATTTTGAAAATATGTATCGAAAAATCGTACTAAGTATTATTTTTAGATTATGTATTATTCTAATTCTTAAACATTTGTACGCATTAATGCTGGTTTTTAAGAAAATCCTTTAGTTAATAACTAATTCGCAAGTTTACTTCCCGTCCTTTGTCAGATACTTAAAAAAAAAAAAAAAAAATGACAAACAGGGGTCGTCATGACCCTCCAAATCCTTTATATACTCTTGTACCACATCCTCGTCGAGTTAAGGTTTGCAAATGCAGTACTCTCTTTCCTGATGCGATGAGCGGCAACATTTTGAAATCACTAATTTTCCTACGTGCTTTGTATATTCAAAAGTAAGGCTCACGACTTCATCGACTGGCAAATATTTTAACTTTTACGTCATACAAACTTCTGCAATCTTTAGAAACATACAGAATGTAATTTCGGTATTGCAACATGTTAGTAGTTTTACACAAGTACAATTGCAAAGATCGACCTCACAGCGAACCAATTATTATTTGAGCTCACTCACTCTCTTTCAAATACATGGACTGGAAGTTTCAAATTCTGCAATGCTAACAAGTGACTTTCTGAATATTAATTGCAACGGTGGTACATACGCCCTTTCAACTTTTTCGTTTCCAATATCGTGTATATTTTTCACAGCACAGTAGAACGATGAACATTGCAATAAGGTATACGTCAGTATAAGTACCGTATCGGACACACGAATTTATGCAAGTAGAGCAGTCTGAAAGCACAAAAATATTTAAAATTCTAATTCGAAAAATGAAATATACATCATGTTAAAAATTGCAATTCAATGGATAAAAAATTAATTCAAAAGTTTTGTTACTAAACTTGATATAATTACAGATCGTCATGTCACTTCCAAGACACATTCAACGATGTACTGTTTTTCCAGAGCGCTGTACCTAGACCTGTGCACGCACTAACTTACGTTTCTAACGAATTCTGAAATTAGCTGCTTTTTGATGAAGATATTTTTTATTGACAATGAAAAAGAATAGACTAGTCCTCCATAGAGAATATGGAATCAGTTCAAGCCGATGTTACGCAGTAAGTTACGAAAATCTACTGTATGTAATTTTTATAACGTAAAAATTAATCTTCATCCAGTTTACGTACCGTATCGTTTCTCCATTACTGCATTTCCAACGGTATTGAAACCCATCGCAAGGGCCACACAATACACAACACGTAACATCATCGATTCTGATCACTACAGTTTCACCTCAACAACATGTCTGTATGAAGAGACCCACATTTTTGTCAACGCAGTTGCCGCCATCACAGATAGTATTTAACGTGCACCAGCAAGCCAAAGGTAACAGCTCACAAATCTCTCAAAAAGTGCGTCTTCGTGTGTTTGATCACGTCGATCTTGCCATTATTAAGCAAAATTGGAAATAACTTGGATGAACATACGAAATCAATCTATCAATTAACGTGAGGAAACTAGGGAAAAACTTTAAAACTTTAAAACTTTTCTGTTAAAATGCATAACGTAATCCGATTCTCCTTATTGATTTTCGGTAAGAATTGATATCTGTGCACTCCGTTTTACCAAAACAAAACAGTGCTCAGAATTTTCATTTTCTTTGTACAGCTACAGCCTTACACGCTGTATCACCTCCAAATACAGTATATCCTTCACTTCGACTTATCACTGCATCCTTCTCTAAGTCTGTACTGTAGTGTACTGCGCTTCAGAGTACCTTAGTGCTGTTCGTACAAACAGCTACGATACTCATCTTCGGGTTAATATTTCTGAGAAGGAATAAACAGACTACCGCACGATGGTGTATAATAGAAAGCTCTTCCAGTTAATTGCTAAATGTCAATATTTAACACACTAGCGAGAACTGAAGTTTCTAACGAATATTTGACATTTTAGACCAAGCGTTCTGTTTTGTCCTCTGGCCTGTCTACCAGCTTACAAACGATTTTGCGCGTAAATGTCTAAGTAATAAATTCGTTCAGTTCTTGCTCGAAAAGTGAACCAAACCGACGTGGCCTGACACGGCCGACTAGAGTATCTAAGTCGGCCGTGTGGTGTGACAAGTGACATTAAGCCGCGTCGTCGCAGATACATGGCAGAGGCATGACATGTGTGTGACTCAACGCAAAATAGAAGTTATTGAGTGATAGCAGTGTGGCAGGATGCTGAAGATGTTCTGGCTTCAATCAACTTGATTAATCAACAAAAGCCGCAAAGATGTTGGTTACAACGTAACTGGCATCGTTGTGAAAAAACTGGTACTTTTAAGGTGTCTTAAAAGAGTTTATGCTTTTCGAAAGATTTCGGTCATTTTACAGAATGAAATGAGATACCTTTGATTTGTTGCACAGAAATGTTAGAGCATCGATTTCCAAACATAATACCAACTTTAGAGTCTCAGCGTATGCAGAAGAGCAGCTGTTAATAACTTAAGAAAAGCAAGAATTAATGACAAACAAATTATTATTGGTCTCTCCATCTTAAGCTGTAACACAAAACGCCGTTTTTAATCTGAAACAACCAAAAATATAGAAACACAGAAATACTTTGTAAATAAAAGGCAAAACGCCTGGTGTAAAATTCTCTTTAATTCCAGTAAGCTTAAGACGGAAAAATCAGTAATAATTGTTTTTATCAGCTGCTGCAGAAGATGGCCATGCAAACGAACATATTAATGAAACAGTTTCAAGAATATATTCAATTTTAGTTTTAAGCGTAATTTACGCGCCACTGTTAATGGTCATAATTAACACTAATTAAACTGACAAATAAGTTTTCATTACCTCATTTTTGAGTAAGCAATATGTTTCTAAGTATGGTTTACTTTCGATCTAGTGGTAGTGGGTAATAGAACAGTATGGCTCAGATGCAGCGGACATTTACAAAAAATGTAAGGCCGCGCAATGTAATTTAATAGCTCTATTACAGAACTCTTTCATTGTGCCAAATTTTGCTGTCCTTGACAATGCTGATTTGGCTGTCACGGTTACGGCTGTTGAAATATAAATTTGTGGTCTGCAGCTAGCTTTTTATTTAATTTTTATTGGTTTCTGAATTTTTACATACAGTCATCTTAATGATGGTTTTGTATTACAGTATTTTAGCAGATGCTATGGTGGGACGTTACGTAAGGTTACCAATGTACAAATTCCAGCATCATTCAAATTTCCACAGACACTGTATAACATAAGGATGGTTAATTACATGATAAGTACGTATTGCAATGCACAGACGAAGTAGAAGTCTAGCATTTCCGCACATACAGCTAAGGTACTCTTTTTGCGTATATGTAACAAACCTGAATTATAGGCCTGTATATAGTTATAGTAATGAGTCTTCCTCGAGAATCACTAACTGTGGAGAAGCCCAAATACTTTATCAGTTCCATGGGTGATTTGAAAATTTTAAGCTTATCCCAACGTCAATTTACGGCGATATTTCATACGGACGTCCGTTATTCGGTGCAAGTAGAGCTTTCCACATCTCGTTCCTCAATTTCTGGATATCCTTATATAGTTCATGTAGATGACAATGATGAAGAGAGCAGTGGGTTGTGGTGAGCACAAGATTGTGGTAGCAATCACTTATCATCGCTTAAAATCTGCCCAGCCAAATTTAAAACTCCAATTTTGAAGCGCCTTTTTTAATCCCCATTCATTTCTTTCATATCGGGAAGAACACTTATAAAAAAAAGCCAAATCTGGATCTTCATTTTTGTTACTCTCGGTACATGCAATCTTTACAGACTGATTCTTCAGCTGTAAATGTTCATACGTTGACTTGTCGACATCTGTAACGGACATTGAATCTGTTTTGCTGACCTTTCTGTGTCTTTTTGGTTCAAT
This sequence comes from Schistocerca piceifrons, assembly GCF_021461385.2. Lineage (NCBI taxonomy): Eukaryota > Metazoa > Arthropoda > Insecta > Orthoptera > Acrididae > Schistocerca > Schistocerca piceifrons. Next base: position 474,447,087 of record NC_060143.1, on the reverse strand, counting down.
TGTAGCTGATGTACAGTGTTCGATACATGACAGTGACTTATTTCTTGACTGACTGGCACTGTCACACTGGGTCGTAACGTCACATTCACTACCACTTTCAGTGCGCTCGTGCGCAACTTCTTGTTTGTGTTCTGGTGAAATGCTCACCGCACTTGCGACTGAAATTCTGCTCTTCATTTTGCGAGTCTTCGTAAATGGCTGCAAAAACTTAATGTATTCGGCAAGATAATAAGGTTTTCCTTTTTTAAATGCTGAACCAGATTCAGACTTCAAATGTCTAGTGTAGCTCCCCCTTAAATTCTTCCATCGTTCTCGACAATCTTCCACTGCAACAAATAGAAAACACAAACTTTGGAGTACACCTATCTTGGTACTAACATTTCATCGTTATATTTTGCTACTGTATGCTTTCTCATGGCTTTTTTTATTATTTTCTCCGAAGACATACAATTCTTCGAATTGTGGTCGAAACATCAAAGGCAATATGGAAAATCTGCAGGCTGAATATCTGACATCAACTCATGAAACTGGCAAGAAATTCGATCTTCCTGGGAAGTATAGAATCTACCGAACTGTATTAGTAGCACAAACGGAAAGTTTATCAGAGTAAAGCTCCCGCTAAACCTGTATAAACATTTTATGGTTACAAAGGTTTTCCTTCCTTAGGTATGTAAAATATTCTTTCGATACGATACTTTTTAAGTTTCGGGTGTTGGAAAATCAATAAACTGTGACGCGAATAAAATCAGTATGTTAGCCACATACATACTTTTATACAGATTGACGATGGTGTATATTCTGTCATCCGTGAAGCACAATGTAACCAGCCCTACCAGAACTCCAGTCAACATGAAGGAAACCCAGACCTACAAACAATGTTCTAGATTTGAGAAATCGGCTCTGTAATTTGTCTGAATTGTTACCCCAAGTGGAGCATTGTCTTGACGGAACACAGCAAGCAAACAATATGCAGCTACATAGCTAAAGGATTTAGTATTTCATCCAGCAAATCCGTACAATGATTTGCAGACGTGTTTTTAAAGGAAACCACATTCGCATTTCTATTTTCTTCCGATTGCACAAATAAATTAAACGAATTATAATTACTGTACCTGTTTCTGACACTTTCCCAAGCTATATCTTGAGCGTTCCTGTTGCTGTATTCCACACTTTCGCAGTCGTACATACACGGGTATTTCTGGACAACACCAACATAATGGATATTGAAATCAGGATCTCCTCTCATTTTCCAAGGTTGAGAGGCTCTCTCAATCACAGCAGGAACGTTCGTGAAGTGTCGCTAGCACAGTCGTGCGTGTCAACTGTGGAGCACGCCGCATTGACCTGTCATTCACGTGGCACGTCGTACGAAGCAGTTACGTCGTGTCTCTGCGGTAGGCGCTGCCCTGTGTGTGTGTGTGTGTGTGTGTGTGTGTGTGTTGCAAGCTAGATGCAAGAATTGTGCCACGCCACGCGCTACATATTATCCCTAACTCCGCTGGGCTGCGTGCCTAACATGTCGATGGAAGTAGTGTTATAGTGTACATCACGGACATTTGTGTTAGCTACATCGATCTTCGAAGAAAGACCTGGAAGTGTTTTCCAACTGTCTCAATATTACCTGGCGTATCTGCTTGTGAAGTGTGAACGGTGACAGAGAGCCACTGTAAGAGAAAGTGTCTACTGAATTTAGTGTTGACGCCTGATAAACTTTCTGCTAACCTTAAACGCATGAACAATTACGTTAGCTTCAGAAATCTAGAAATCAAACTAATAATATTCTTATAGTAAGTGTCGAACTTTTTGCAGTATCCACCTACACGGGTGTTGCATTGTATGATCATCCGAATGAATTTACAAATTCCTGGGGGCGCTACGTTACTGAAACAAACAATTACCATGATTAAGGCATGTTTGTTGTATGATCTCACGCAAAACAAAGCAATTTACCGCACCGTGCTAATTTAACCTTAACTTAGGCATGGCCAATTTACTTCTAGTTAATGGTATGTCAAATGACAAGCCACCCGAATGAGCCACTTTGTCATGGTGCAGGGTACTGGCAACATTTCAAACAAGAGCGCAGCAGTGGAAAATTGGCGAAGAAGAAAACGCCTTACACTTATCTAGCCTCAAATGCGAAACCTAACTTCTCGAGTTGTTTCCTATAATAAAGACCGACGCCTGCACAATCCTATTAAACTATGATGTTTGTGTTAACGTGTTCTGTTTCAGTTCTGTCTATTGATAACAGATGGCTTTGGCCCCGTCTCTGCTATCATCATGGCGGCGCAGTCCCCTGTCGCTGCTGCCACCTACCGCCGACGTCGAGAAATACTAGGCACCAGGACCAAGAGCCACGCCCACAGTTTCCGCGTCTGGACTGTTTGTCACTACAATTTTGCAGAATATTAATGTCCAAGTATAATAAATCTTAGAAGCCTTTTCATGATGTTACGTAACATACTTACATTTTCTTTTAAATTTCAATGAATATCCAAGCCATTTTACTATTTCTTTCATTTATGGTAGTGCCCCTCCTCCTCCTCCTCCTCCTCCACCTCCTCCCCCCCCCCCCCCCGCACACACACCCTTAGTGGAATTTAACTGACGATACGTTTCCGACTGTGCTCTAATTCGCTTCTGAGTGTGGACACTTTATTAATTTGTTCCTGCTCCTCTCATATGAGATCCTCGTATATTCTTATCACGTTCTTGTTTTCTCCCTGTTTTTCCTAATATATTCAGTCACTGGTACATTCGACCGAAGATATTTCTTCCTTCTTTCACTCAAATATTTCTTCTTATGCGCAATGTAAATTTCTACAATCGCCTCAATTTTTTGCTCGTCACTCAATAGTTGCGTGGACCTGAAACTTGATCCGCGTCATGTTGTTAATTTCGGCGAGGTTCTTTTTCCGTTTTTAAAAATCGGCGATGTATTTTAACCACTGAAAAAATAAGATAGCAATGGTTATGAAAAACCTGTGCAAGATCTGATTCCATTTACTCGCCATTACACACTCTTCCTAAAAGAGCAACGGTGGCGAACTCACGGCCTACCGTAAATCCTTGACACACAGTTTTACATATTTTTTTTCAACGGTTACTTTCCATGGATAGCTATACAACTAATTCAGTTGTTTCTTTCATTATACACCACAGTGGAGCGACAAATCGTTTCTGCGGAAATGTGTTATGGCTTAAATCCGAGTACACACTGCATGTTAAGCATTTTGATAAAAAAACTAGGGCACTTCCATGTAAAATGATATCTAATAGACTTTATCACTCATTATAGTCACTGGAAATCTTAGAAATATTGCAACAGATCACTACACGTAGAAGATAAGAAGCTTTAAATACGCAGACAATTGCGTAACGGGGAAACGATGCAGACACCACCTGTGCAATGACGAGAAGGCTATGTAAATTTGCCAACGTCGTGTGACCTTGTACCTCCCATACTGTCACGAGATTTACTGTGTAATTATGCTCCTTCACCCGAGGTAACTTCGTAGCCGTGAGTAAGGAAGCGTAGCAGATAAGAAATTGCTACAGGAGACAAAGCAGTAAGACCTGGGAAGGCAAATGTGAAAGTCTTCACGATCTGACTAACATGCGACATGCCACTGACCTCTTTCTACAGAGAAGACCAATGAAATCGTATGAGCGAGATCTAGTATTTGACTTGCAGTAGCGCTATACTAGTACGAAGCCGGTGCAAGTAACTCGTTGCTTGGCTCAAAAATTAAGATAGCGCCCAGTGAACATGAGCAGAATTGCACAGACGAATACTAGGACGCTAATGCACAATTCATTCTTAACCGAAACAGCCAATAAAACTCAGATTTTGTAAATAATCGAACCCCTACGTATAGAACTGCGTGGAACTTCTAATTATTTTACAAATAGTTTGTTGGAAGTTGCTAAGTGCTGTAATTACGAAACTCTGGATGGGTACAGTCTGAGTAACTTACGCTCCGTTTTAAGCTAAAGTTGGTTTTTCACGCATCACAATTTTTATGTCATACTCAAAATGTGTCTTACAGTGATGCTTTCTACAGGTACGTTCAGTGATGTATGTGGGTATCGTCCGCAAAATGCACTGCAGATAGTGTCAGCAGTGAATCATCATCATCATCATCATCATCATCATCATCATCATCATCATAGACTGATTGTGCCTTCCAGCGTTCAGTCTCCAGCATAGTCTCCCTTATAAAATTCCTCCATGATCCCCTATTCAGTGCTAACATTGGTGCCACTTCTGATGTTAAGCCTATTACTTGTAAATCATTCTTAACCGAATCCAGGTACATTCTCCTTGGTCTACTCCGACTCCTCCTACCCTCTACTACTGAACCCATGAGTCTCTTGGGTAAACTTGCTTCTCCCATGCGTGTAACATGACCCCACCATCTAAGCCTGTTCGTCCTGACTGCTACATCTATAGAGTTCATTCCCAGTTTTTCTTCGATTTCCTCATTGTGCACACCCTCCTGCCATTGTTCCCATCTACTAGTACCTGCACTCATCCTAGCTACTTTCATATCCGTAACCTCAACCTTATTGATAAGGTAACCTGAATCCACCCAGCTTTCGCTCCCATACAACAAAGTTGGTCGAAAGATTGAACGGTGCACAGATAACTTAGTCTTGGTACTGACTTCCTTCTTGCAGAAAAGAGTAGATCGTAGCTGAGCGCTCACTACATTAGCTTTGCTACACCTCGCTTCCAGTTCTTTCACTATGTTGCCATCCTGTGAGAGTATGCATCCTAAGTACTCGAAACCGTCCACCTGTTCTAACTTTGTTCCTCCTATGTGGCACTCAATCCGTTTATATTTCTTTCCCACTGACATTACTTTCGTTTTGGAGATGCTAATCTTCATACCATAGTCCTTACATTTCTGATCTAGCTCTGAAATATTACTTTGCAAACTTTCAATCGAATCTGCCATCACAACTAAGTCATCCGCATATGCAAGACTGCTTATTTTGTGTTCACATATATTGATCTCACCCAGCCAGTCTATTGTTTTCAACATATGATCCATAAATAATATGAACAACAGTGGAGACAGGTTGCAGACTTGTCTTACCCCTGAAACTACTCTGAACCATGGACTCAATTTACCGTCAACTAACTGCTACCTGACGATCTATGTAAAGACCTTTAATTGCTTGCAAAAGTTTGCCTCCCATTCTATAATCACGTAGAACAGACAACTTCCTCCTAGGAACCCGGTCATATGCCTTTTCTAGATCTATAAAGCATAGATACAATTCCCTGTTCCACTCGTAACACTTCTCCATTATTTGCCGTAAGCTAAAGATCTGGTCCTGACTACCTCTAAGAGGCCTAAACCCACACTGATTTTCATCCAATTTGTCCTCAACTAATACTCGCACTTTCCTTTCAACAATACCTGAGAAGATTTTACCCACGACGCTGATCAAAGAGATACCTCTGTAGTTGTTACAATTTTTCTGTTTCCATGTTTAAAGATTGGTGTGATTACTGCTTTCGTCCAGTCTGATGGAACCTGTCCCGACTCCCAGGCCATTTCAATTATCCTGTGTAGCAATTTAAGACCTGACATTCCACTGTATTTGATGAGTTCCGACTTAATTTCATCCACCCCAGCAGCTTTATTGCACTGCAATCTATTGACCATTTTCTCCACTTCTAGTACTGTGTCCCTGTACCTTGTCCATTCCTTTTCCAGTGACTGCAATTGACTACATTCAACTAACTGGTACCTTTCTGAGATCACTGTTATGTACTTGTGTCTGATTTCCTTATCCTGAAGTTTCTCCACTCTTATCCTCCTACACATGGACCTCCTGCACTTTCGGCCTCACAATACCAATTTCACTGCAGATTAAATAGTGATCAGTGTCATCAAAGACTCCCCTGAATACACGTGTGTCCCTCACAGCCTTCCTAAATTCCTGATCTGTTATTATATAGTCAATGACAGATCTGGTTCCCCTGCCTTCCCAAGTATACTGGTGAATGTTCTTATGTTTAAAAAAGAAGTTTGTGATTACTAAGCCCATACTGGCACAGAAATCCAAGAGTTGTTTCCGTTCCTGTTGGCCTCCATATCCTCTCCAAATTTACACATAACCTTTTCATACCCTTCTGTTCGATTTATAATCCTGGCATTAAATTCACCCATGAGCAGAACACTGTCCTTGTCCTTTACTCTAACAACTACATCACTGAGTGCGTCATAAAAACTATCCATCTTATCTTGATCTGTCCCTTTACAATGTGAATATACTGACACAATCCTAATTTTCTTGCTAGACACTGTCAAATCTAACCACATCAGTCGTTCGTTTACATACCTTATTGCAACTACGCTGGGTTCCATTTCTTTCGTGATGAAAAGCCCTACACCCCATTGTCCTATTCCTGCTTTGACTCCTGACAGATAGACCTTGTATTCTCCCACTTCCTCTTCTTTCTCACCCCTTACCCGAATGTCACTAACAGCTAAAACGTCCAACCCCATCTTACTTGCAGCCTCTGCCAGCTCTACCTTCTTCCCAGAGTAGCCCCCATTGATATTAATAGCTCCCCATCTCGTTACCATTCGTTTGCCGAGTCTTATCTTAGGAGTCCCTGGTTTGTCAATTAGAGGTGGGACTCCGTCACCTCCATAGGTCCAAGGCATTTTGCTTTGATTGTTGCCAGCATCGTATTTATAGCACCAGGGAAGCAGGTTGCTAGCCTTACTTGCCCAGTGTCCCATTGAGTTTTACCCCTAACGGTTGAGGGACTAACCGGTGGATTTGGTAATCTTTGCCGTCTGAGCGCAAAGGTGGCCACGACTCGGAATATGTCCGAGATGCCCAGCCTTATTCCAAAGTAACTGGTATCCCGACTGTCAGGACCATTTACTTGGCCATTCATGCGTTGCCCGTGGTTCATGAACTAGGACATGATACCAGGAACCCACACCATGAAGGAGTAATAAATTAGAACGTCATGCCTTTGTACAGCACGAAAAACTAAAATTCAGTAAGCGATGAACTTTTTTCCTTTCATAATGTTGTGTGGATATCAGCGAGAAAAAGTTTCCAAAGGGTTTGAAATTACGGGTAAAGTTTGTTGCAACAAAGGAAGTGCTCTTATTTTCGAATACACTGGATGAATGTAGTCGAGGTATTTGCGTGCTGTGAGTTAGGTTGCCCAAATTCATAAACACAATATCTGGCAGTAACACTTTCCTTTCTATGTTAAATCGTTAACCTAAGTTATACCTCTGTATGACAGCATTCTAAATTTTTGAATTATGTCAATAATTATATGAAATACTGAAGATCAAATGTTTGGTGCCCCCAGAAACCGTTAAGACAGGCAACCTGCAACTGGGACCGTGCACCAGTTTAGACGTTTGGTACTCGATTTTTGGCATAGAGATTGACGACTCCTTTTCACATTATCAGAGGTCAAAGGCTTCGGGGGATCTGAATCGTAAGCAGAAACAATGATTTCGCCACGGGCCTTAACACACACTAACTGTTGGGAGTCCCTATTCAGTAGAGACAGGAAAAACCGACCGGTTAACTTTTAATTCTGAATAACCGGTATTTTCCGTATTTGGTCTCTGTCATAACAGGAGTTTTTTTGTTTTGTTTTTGTTTTTACTAATAACTGGGCGGAAAAACCGAAATATCAATGATCCATAACAGAAGCGCTATTATTTTTTATTAAATAAACCTTTTTAAAAAACGAGAAATTTATATTACTAAAATTTCCATTCGTTTGGAACACTGCGTTATGATAGAAAATGGTAAAAGCGATCAGCGCTATTTTAACAACAATACGGACAGAAACGAGCAACGAACGCATGGCGTATGAACTGGCACAGCATTGCTGAGATAATACCGTACCTGTTACCATGTGGCGTAGCGTATTTAATGGTACTAGAGAAAATTTAGTATCCGAGTTGACCCATCTGGTTTATACGGCAGTGTCTTCTTGTTGTTATTGTTGTCGTCGTTGTTGTCAAGTATTAGTTGTATTACAGAATATGACCATCCCTCGTCTGGAAGTATTTTACGAAGGGCGGTGTCAGTGAAGCACAACGCACGATTTGCTTTACAAGGTTACGAACGGGATCATTCACAGTTTACAATAAAAACAGAAGTGTCTGATCTGCTGCCTGCATCTACGTACTATCTGCTTGTAGCCTTTTAAAATGGCAAATTAACCTCTGTTTGCACACTTGCTGACTATTCGTAATGTCCAAACAGTGGTATGATCCTCGACTACAAAATGATATTTGAGCAGAGATTAAAAAAAAATTAAACACTTGTGATGCTTTTTAGTATTCAATGATTCATCACTTTCCTCGAAAAGCAATGAACGGCGGATGAGCTAAGTTTTATTTACCTATTTAATATTTTGATTCTCCGTCTCTTGAAATTGAGGGAGTCAATCTTTCCTCGATTTCTACGTTAATTACACGACATAATAGAAATAAAAAACCGAAAATCGGTTATTTCAGAAACCGCTTATTTTGAGCAGTTTTAACATTCGGGTTTAATTTGGCGTTGAAAAACCGATATAACCGTCCCGACAGGACGAGGTATGCGGTCGACGCAACATCGGTGTGACTCTTTCGCTACTTCTAGTACGCACCCACGACTTTCGTACAACTGATGTCACGTGTCAAAAATAGACGGATTACCTACCTTTAAAAACTATCTGCCAAAGTTACTGAGCGCTTCGTGACGGATTTGCATAGTCTGCATGAGAGCGACACACAGACGCGCGAACTGCAGAGAGACTGAAAGTCGCTGTGCGCTGCAAATGGTGATTCTCAAAACTGCGAGATGACTTATTCCAACACGGGTTAAGGAGCATGCTACTTCGATCTTACAATTCGTGTAATGCACCGCGAAGGCAAAATTAAGAAAACCTTGGGGTATTGGATAGGGGTACTGATACTGAAACCTCCCTTCGAGCCACCCGCTAGTGAAGAATGAAGAAAGGAACAGAATGGTACACTGCACGCTCTGATACAAACACTGCGAAGCGCAGGTGGAGATTTAGGAAATCATCTGTGGGCCATATCAAGTTATCTAGAAGGGAAGAAGAGTACATTCCACGGCGGAAGCTCGTTTTATCAGCTGACGCGTTCTCTCTCAGCCCACACAAATGAGCAACCTGTCCCAACCAGTTCACTGGCGTAACACCATCGTTGAGCAACACGCGATGTTCTCGTCTACGCACACATTGCTAGTCATTAAAATTGCAATATGAGAAGACTATCAAGTAACGAAATTTTACTTATTGTGCATTAACAGTGTAGTAGAAACAATACACGATTAAATTTGAAGGTGATTTGCGGAAGTACAGAGTGCAAAATCTAGTCAGAGAGCTGACACCTGCGGCAGTAACGGTGGCTTTAAGTTGGCTGGACGTCGATTCCAACTAAGCTTGCTTAACAGATACGATTATCATTCTATGATAGTTAACTTTATGCTAGGTGTCATTAACTGTTGACGATTGCTTGCGTGCAAATTCTGCATGACTGGGGCTCAGACCATCGAAAACTTTTTACCTTTGAACTAATCGCCATTGATGATGATTACGTTTTACAAAATGGTTCAAATGGCTCTTAGCACTATGGGACTCAACTGCTGAGGTCATTAGTCCCCTAGAACTTAGAACTAGTTAAACCTAACTAACCTAAGGACATCACAAACATCCATGCCCGAGGCAGGATTCGAACCTGCGACCGTAGCGGTCTGTCACATACGTACTGTCAGAGCACGCACATTACTCTCATACCCTTCGGGGGGGGGGGGGGGGGGGGGGGGGTATCCATGGACAACTTCTGGTGATCTCTTATCTTCCACTAAAATCTAAAATGCAAGTTATCACACATATAAGGGACATTTTTACAGCAGGTACATTGAAAACATTTCTTAAGCTGTGTTTATCTTCTATTTTCATTTGATTTTCAAATATTTATCTATTCAAAATTTTTCTCCACTATTGGGCACCACGGTACGTTAATCATCCGACAGCTGATTAATAGAGTGTCCTATAAATGCAAGTTAGCCTTCTGTTGAGTACATTTTTCCAAACTTTCTGGTTGCTAGGTGTTTTAAAACGTATTATAGGATCTACGTTCCCATTTTTACAAAAACGCTGTTTTATTTTTACCAAAAATTTGTTTCGGCACCTCTGTCCAATCATCAGTGGGTTTTGTTTATTGAAAACAGTAAAAAGTGAACGTATTTTAGGCTGTAACAGGGCGAGCCCTTAAAAAAACTTCTCTTCGTTTTTCTTCTTACCGTGATTTTACATTATATGGTTTTGCAGGACCATCTGTAGGGGTCCTGCACTGATAACTTATCTGCAAACCAAACGTCGTAAATACGAATTTCATTGGCGATTTAACACATCCCTTGATTTTTAACTTAACTGGCAAATACGGGAAGGAAGACTGGAGCTGCAATCCAAAAGATGAATGTTTAAAATGTATTTTAGTATGTTTGCTGTCCTAGCAGTTTATATTCACTGGAACAGAATATTCCTGTATTCATAAAAGGAAAGGAGGCACGAGAGCGGACCATCTATGACAACCGATATCCCCCTCCCACACACAATCGTCAGAGTCATCTGTTCGAATTCTTACTACGAAATTTTGCCGCATTCAGGGTGTTCCATAGCATATCATTCACTGATATTGTCTTTTGCTCACTGAAAGAAACCTCGCGTGAGAACCGTTCTGCAGAATACCGTCACTGGCACGACAGGGAATACTTTCACAGGCACAGGATGTGTGGCGTGGATACACACTTATAAATAGGGACGACTTCAGACGTTTTATTTCTGTCCGAAACGTTCAGTCTTCAGGAACGTCCAGTGTACAACCGTAGTAACGTACATTTTCTTATAGCTTGAGGGTCTACTACTGTAAAACATGTACAACATAAAACAAAGATCATAATAAAAGTGTGGTCCTATTACGGGGGGGGGGGGGGGGGGGTAAGTTTGTTACAGGAAAACAATAAATTTTTCTCGTCGACAAAATCCGACCACTCATTAAGAATTATGTATGAAGAACGCTACGTCAACCCCTATTTCCAGGCTTTATTCGATCTTGTCCGTTAGTGTGTTCGATTTAGTAGTATTCACGGCATACCACCATAAAAATAAAGTTTTCAAGGATTGTAAGCACGCGCTGGGCGCTTCTGACGGAACTGGAAATCTGTGAATGCTGTTTATCTTTGTACTGTGCGGGGTTATGGCTAGCAAGCAGGCATCTTTCGCTACATATATGCAGGGACAGGAAAGAGCTAGAGATTTTTTACCTCTGAGACCTCTCGGTTACGTCAAAAAGTAAAAAGGGGTCGACTGCCACCGTGGGAAGGACGGACTCCCTCCTGCAGGCTGAACAACGTTGCCTGCAGCTGCAGCGCTAGTGTGCACTGCACGACATTAGCCTGGCTTCAGCCAGGTCTGCCAGGCGTGGGTAAAGTTTCACCCGGCGTCCTTCCGCAGATCTGGGTGAAGGTCTGTGTCGAGCGATGGGCACTTAGCAGAGCTTTCTATTCAATTGGAAAGGCAGACACCAGGCCAGATGTGCAATTTCCACGAGGTGTGAGATGCTGCCAATGTCAAAATGCAGACCTACTTAAAAAGCCAATTTAATTCATTTTCGAGTGTTCGCAGGTAGAAGTGAAAGACAGGTGTTTGCCACTGCAAGCAGATTTTGTAAGACAATAGGAACACACTAAAACAACAATTTCTTTAAAATTTTGCGTATGTTTATGGCGTCACACCTATGCACATGAGACCAGTCCATTACTAAAAAATTTAAGTGAATCCTTACCGAAGAAATGTTAAACATATCTGAGTCATACCTTTGAATCGTGTAGCACTTCTTTTTGCACTGATAGGAACGATTCACATTACGGGAATTATTGCACTAGATACAAAACACTGATCCAAGTTATCAGGCACTGCGTAATAATTTTTTAAGAAGGTCATCTGTCTGTACCTGCACTGCGTTGTCTCCCTGTTAAGAACGCAATACTTCCGTCCATAAAACTTGTTCGATCATATTGTGTAACTGTTCCAATATTCCGTAACCATACATTTAATTTACCAGGCGATGATCCGGACCTGTATAGTGGTTTTGCCGGGAGTCAAGCACAAGACAACTCCAAGGCATATTTGAAAAGGAACGTTTGCTAATATTTAAATGTTGGCACGTTTGAACGAAGCTGCGCGAATGTATGGTTATCTATTGAAGCCACAGAAGTTATTGTTTTAATTCAGTAGACATTTGAAAGTGGGTCAATGCAAACAACGATGGTTTCCAGAGTAATTAACCCATCCAGTTGTGAAATATGAGCAGCAAATTCATTTTTCTGCGCAAACGGATCTACAGTTGGCCAAATTCATCAGCAGTTTTTTTTTTTTTTCTCCAACTGCTGACCTGGCACTAAGAATGAATGAGAGAATGAATAAATGAAGTAACGCTTAGACAACCGCACCGAACCTATAAGAGTGGCCGCACAGAAGTGAATCGTGAACAGTCTAATGACAGATTCAGTATTCACACCCATTAATCGTGCACCAAGTGGATCAAAAATTGCAATCTCACTTCAGACAGGGGCTCTGGCCGATACATTTTGTCGTGTAGGACGCACCATTACTTACACGATTATTACTTTAAAGCTCTGTTACGCTACATGCAACGTGGGGACCTGCAATGTTTACTGACCAAGACCACTACCCACACCGCTGGTAAGATTCAGCAGTTCCACTGGAAATTTTTCGATCACCCACCCTACACTCCCCAAACTGCCCCTCCACGCTTGTTAATTTCTTGCACTCTGAACAACTGTCTCAAACAGAGAAAGGCTTTTGTCTGCATAAAAATGACCGATCTTCCATTTTTACGACACTTGCATTTGTCTCCAAAAACTAAGTACAGCGCTGGCATAGAACGCACCGAGAGGTAATACCAATACTGAAGAATTCTGCACTGTTTTCTTTGCATTCAGGCGCGTGGGGTAGTTTGTGATATGTGTGGTTCCTAGAACAGTAACATCAATCGTGTGTAGATGCAGGTATCCACAGCAAGGAATTAGTAAATTGTCACCAACCCGTACGTTGGTTTGAATACAGAAATGCGTTACGAGGCATGATCTTGTCACAGACGGTATGTCATTGTGTCCTTAACTACTTCCGCCCTTTGCAAATGTATTAGCTATATTTTTGTGTGGTGTATTAATAGTTCAACTAACTCCGAACACGGCAACTTGCGATTTTTCGAACATACTCGTCAATGCTCGTGCTGAAAGAAGCGACAAATGACAAAAAAAATCTAGGGCAAAATGTCGATCGGACCATACACCTTTACGTTTGCAGCCTGACACTAAGCTACTGAGCCAGCCATAAATTCATACTGATACGAATTCAAGGTACATACATCTCTAAGAACTGCCTGATCCTCCCTCAGGTTTCATCAAGACAAAGAGTAATGCTTTATGTCAAAATCCCCAATAACAGCGCAGTGACTTGCCCATTTGTTTTGCTGAAACGCCGCCTGCAACGTCATCACTGGACACGGAGACCATAAAATAATTGATCAAAAGCTATGCTTGGGAAACAATGTATGGGTGTCAAACAGTGGGAAGAAAGAAATTAAACGTTTAGCGACTAAGTGTGGCAGTACAGAGATTGCTGAAGATGAGGCACTGGTCGAGTAAGCAGTCAAGACGTTCTGGAACGAGCCAACGGAGAAAACAGAAAAACAAAAGAAAAACAGCGGCCGGTTTGTAAATGATTACAGAGTCCTATGCTGAGTGTTCTTACCAAACCTGGTACCTTATATAAGGGGGCGTGAACAGCGTCCCAGTTTGAAAGGGGGCCTCATTGTGCGTCTCGATTTGGCCGGCTGCTCGAATCATGCAATATGCAGTCTGGGGGGGGGGGGGAATTGGATGTGAGTCTGGTCCGGTATTTGACTGCACGGGAACGTGACAGTCATCATACTCGTTTTCAGGATTCCAGTCGACCACGCTTGACCACTGCAAGGTACGATCGCCTTACCGTGCACCAAGCACACAGTCAACACTTCACATCAGCGACAGCCGTCCGAGAACAAGTAATGGACTGCCTAAAACCTTGCGTCATCCCGTACCAATGATCGAAGCCTAGCAGCAGCCAGATTGGGGAATTACCGTTCACTGCATAGGCTGCCGTTAACACTACGAAACAAATTACTGCCACGATCAAGAAGCTTTGACTCGGATCGCGTTCAGCGATTAAGCGCGGTCCAGTACTACCCTAGATGACCATCGTCGCTTTTATGTCGGCGATCTGGGGAGAGGTTCTATTCATCAAATGTTTGAGAGGAGCAGCGTTACTCCTGCTTTCATAATGTGGGGACCTTCAGGTCCGGCTGGTTGTGACTGACGTATGTCTGACGGCACAGCAGTACGTCACGGATATCCTGCGTCCTTGTGTGTTTCTTCTCATGTGACAATTTTTTCAACAGGACAATATTCGTCACACATGTCACGCGTCTATATGAGTTGGCTGATGTTGAGGTACTTCCGCGGCCAGCAAGATCCCCCGATCTTTCCCCGGCAGAGCTTGTACAGAGCAGCTCGGACGTTAACTATGCCCCAGTGACAGTATCCAGGATATCAAGGACCAATTGTAGAACAGCTTACCTTAGGACATAACACAATGGCTTTATGGCACCCTTCCCAACCAAATCAGAGCATGCATATAGGCCAGAGCTGGTGTAACGTCATACTGATAAATGAGCTCATAATCCCATGTTTGAAAACTTGAATATTTTGCAATAATTTAAATACTAAATACCGTCTCAACCCATTAAGATTCATTTTGCTTTCTCCTCCCCTTCTTGCGTGCTTCACTTAGTTTGTCACGCAGTGTGTTTACAAAGAAAGATAGAATGATTGAGAACAAGTCACTACGTAAGTTGTCCATTGAAACTATAATTGAAAGGATGGTGCAGGACGAGATTCGTAGAACACTCCTGGATATGAGCATGTAAAGGATGTAGCCGATTTGAAGCGTGATATTTATGCCGAAACGCATAGCTGGCAGGCAATAAGAATTGAGAGCTGCACCAAGCAAAACTTCGGGCGTGACTTAACTACAGTATAACAACTCAGGTCTCCGGACAAAATACTAGTCACCCCCAGATAGGTTGGTTTGGAGCGGCAGATGTACAGTTGGGGCCATGCGGCAATGTGATTCTCCACATGGTTCGTATGTGCCTGTCAGTTGTATTGAATCAACATAGGGAGGTTCGTCGAATTGAAGACGTGACAGAATGGCAGAAGAGCTGTCATGTTAAGCGTGTCCATGACTACACCGTGAATGAAACTGTCCCAATATGTGGTATATCAAAGCGGGCTTATCGAAACGGAGACTAGTGTCTCACCTTGTCAGTGACAGTTTTGTTGTGTCTACCAGAAGAAATGTTCACAGCGGTAAAGCGATAAGGCGGGGCCAGCCTCCACTATGGCGTAACATCACAGTTACGCCCAGACGCCATAAACGGCGAACTTGACACTGACCATATCACGCTCCTGCTGGACGTCACGCAAATACTTGTGAAGCTAACATTCCGCCGCCAATCGCGGACATTAGCGGGCGCGCGGTTCCACTCAATCGGTGTTGCAGTATCCGCCCAACACCCGCAGCGTGTCGCAATGAGCGTGTAACCAAAGTTCCCCGCCTGCCTCCGTAGCTGACTGGTAAACGCGGCTGACTGTCATGCACTTGGGTTCGATTACCAGCCGGGCCGGAGATTTTGTCCACTCGGGGACTTACAATCATCATCATCATCATCATCATCATCATCATCATCATCATCATCGGCGCCCAAGTCGCAGAAGTGGCGCCAAATATAAAGACTTGCACCAGGCGGCCGAAGAATCCCATATAGCTTCTCCCGGCCAATAATCCCTTATGGTCATTTCACAAAAGTGGCCCCCAAGACAGCATCAGGACGTATCTGCCGTCGCCGCCAGGAGACCCAAACTGGACAGTCTACTAGCTATGTTAGTCAACGTTCGTAAGAGTCAGGATTAGCCCAGTGCATCAGTGCAAGTGAACTTTAAGCCACATTTGCGCGCACATTATCATGCCAAAATTTAGTAGTGTTAATTCCTTTAAGAAATTATTAAGTGTTTTTCATGTGTGTTGCCAAAATATACCCAAACATAGTTGGCCTTGTGAGGACTAATTGGTGCGTCCTAGAAAGCCACCTCAACAACAGTATCTACTTTCGGCGATTGGAGGGGTGGGGGGGGGGGGGGAGTGTTCCCTTTCGCTACATTTATATTTATACATAGTGGATGCCAAGTGTATTTGGAGTGCGCACTAATTTTCCTTCCCCCATGAACCATGGACCTTGCCGTTGGTGGGGAGGCTTGCGTGCCTCAGCGATACAGATGGCAGTACCGTAGGTGCAACCACAACGGAGGGGTATCTGTTGAGAGGCCAGACAAACATGTGGTTCCTGAAGAGGGGCAGCAGCCTTTTCAGTAGTTGCAGGGGGCAACAGTCTGGATGATTGACTGATCTGGCCTTGTAACATTAACCAAAACGGCCTTGCTGTGCTGGTACTGCGAACGGCTGAAAGCAAGGGGAAACTACAGCCGTAATTTTTCCCGAGGACATGCAGCTTTACTGTATGATTAAATGATGAAGGCGTCCTCTTGGGTAAAATATTCCGGAGGTAAAATAGTCCCCCATTCGGATCTCCGGGCGGGGACTACTCAAGAGGACGTCGTTATCAGGAGAAAGAAAACTGGCATTCTACGGATCGGAGCGTGGAATGTCAGATCCCTTAATCGGGCAGGTAGGTTAGAAAATTTAAAAAGGGAAATGGATAGGTTAAAGTTAGATATAGTGGGAATTAGTGAAGTTCGGTGGCAGGAGGAACAAGACTTTTGGTCAGGTGATTACAGGGTTATAAATACAAAATCAAATAGGGGTAATGCAGGAGTAGGTTTAATAATGAATAGGAAAATAGGAACGCGGGTAAGCTACTACAAACAGCATAGTGAACGCATTATTGTGGCCAAGATAGACACAAAGCCCATACCTACTACAGTAGTACAAGTTTATATGCCAACTAGCTCTGCAGAAGATGAAGAAATTGATGAAATGTACGATGAGATAAAAGAAATTATTCAGGTAGTGAAGGGAGACGAAAATTTAATAGTCATGGGTGACTGGAATTCGTCAGTAGGAAAAGGGAGAGAAGGAAACATAGTAGGTGAATATGGATTGGGGGGAAGAAAGGAAAGAGGAAGCCGCCTTGTAGAATTTTGCACAGAGCATAACTTAATCATAGCTAACACTTGGTTCAAGAATCATAAAAGAAGGTTGTCCACCTGGAAGAATCCTGGAGATACTAAAAGGTATCAGATTATATAACGGTAAGACAGAGATTTAGGAACCAGGTTTTAAATTGTAAGACATTTCCAGGGGCAGATGTGGATTCTGACCACAATCTATTGGTTATGAACTGCAGATTGAAACTGAAGAAACTGCAAAAAGGTGGGAATTTAAGGAGATGGGACCTGGATAAACTGAAAGAACCAGAGGTTGTAGAGAGTTTCAGGGAGAGCATAAGGGCACAATTGACAGGAATGGGGGAAAGAAATACAGTAGAAGAAGAATGGGTAGCTCTGAGGGATGAAGTAGTGAAGGCAGCAGAGGATCAAGTAGGTAAAAAGACGAGGGCTAATAGAAACCCTTGGGTAACAGAAGAAATATTGAATTTAATTGATGAAAGGAGAAAATATAAAAATGCAGTTAATGAAGCAGGCAAAAAGGAATACAAACGTCTCAAAAATGATATCGACAGGAAGTGCAAAATGGCTAAGCAGGGATGGCTAGAGGACAAATGTAAGGATGTAGAGGCTTGTCTCACTAGGGGTAAGATAGATACTGCCTACAGGAAAATTAAAGAGACCTTTGGAGAGAAGAGAACCACTTGTATGAATATCAAGAGCTCAGATGGCAACCCAGTTCTAAGCAAAGAAGGGAAGGCAGAAAGGTGGAAGGAGTATATAGAGGGTTTATACAAGGGCGATGTACTCGAGGACAATATTATGGAAATGGAAGAGGATGTAGATGAAGATGAAATGGGAGATAAGATACTGCGTGAAGAGTTTGACAGAGCACTGAAAGACCTGAGTCGAAACAAGGCCCTGGGAGTAGACAACATTCCATTAGAACTACTGATGGCCTTGGGAGAGCCAGTCATGACAAAACTCTACCACCTGGTGAGCAAGATGTATGAGACAGGCGAAATACCCACAGACTTCAAGAAGAATATAATAATTCCAATCCCAAAGAAAGCAGGTGTCAGGAAGTCGTTTCTGAAAGTATTTGTATGGAGTGTAACCATGTATGGAAGTGAAACATGGACGATAACCAGTTTGGACAAGAAGAGAATAGAAGCTTTCGAAATGTGGTGCTACAGAAGAATGCTGAAGGTAAGGTGGGTAGATCACGTAACTAATGAGGAGGTATTGAATAGGATTGGGGAGAAGAGAAGTTTGTGGCACAACTTGACTACAAGAAGGGATCGGTTGGTAGGACATGTTTTGAGGCATCAAGGGATCACAAATTTAGCATTGGAGGGCAGCGTGGAGGGTAAAAATCGTAGAGGGAGACCAAGAGATCAATACACTAAGCAGATTCAGAAGGATGTAGGTTGCGGTAGGTACTGGGAGATGAAGAAGCTTGCGCAGGATAGAGTAGCATGGAGAGCTGCATCAAACCAGTCTCAGGACTGAAGACCACAACAACAACACTAATTTTTCACCCCATATATACTGTTGCTGTAAACGAATATAGGTCCATCTTAATTTCAGAATGAACTTTGCTCGGGGAAGTGCGTGCAATGGACGTTTGCAGTAGGGTATCACGCCGAAGGTCACTGCCCACAGTGGCAAAGCTTCACAGCTTCAGTGACCCGAACAACCCAAACAATACAGAAGATTAGTGGAGGCCTGTAATGTCGCTCAACATCTGTTGTCTATTTCGAAGAATGGAAAGTGTCGAGTGCATCGACGGCGCAATGAAGAGTTCAACCCACGGTATGTGATAAATGTAATGTTTTTTGTGTTTTTCCTACCACATCAGAGTTACAGTGAACATGAACCACAACGTTATTTCACCGTTCTCGGTGGCCAAGTGTTGTCCTTCCTACTACATTTTCATAATGTGTGGGTGTGGACATATAAATTTTGCAAGATGCCAACAGTCGTTTTCACAGAGCTGCATGCGTACGTTCCTTGTCTGACGAACTTTCAGACGCCACCCGCTTAATTACAGTATATTTATCCTATAGAAAATATCAGAGACTACATATAAGAGTGGATGAAATATGAAACGTAGCACTCTACTTCCCCGCAGTTTGGTAACCGTGTGGGATCTGATCTACAAGAGTGATTGTCCCTGAAGAAACTTGTGGACCCACTTAGAGGCGGCGTTACACGGTATTGATTTGATGTATCCTGCGGGTGGGGTGACGAAGTTTTCGTCCCGTGAGCTTATTAAAAAAAACTGTGCGCACTGCTCCAGATGTCTGCATTCACTCAGTTGACGCCATCTGCTATAACGTCATGCATGAATTGAAACCGCTCGATACCAAGAGAAACAATATTCCCGCTGCCCTGCCTGCCCTGTGTCCGCCTCGACCTGGCGACGCCAGCGGCATCGTGGCTCTGGCACGCGTCGCCTTATCTCGCGGCCGCGATCGCGTCTGCAGCCAGTGTTCGCGTGCGCAAGTCCGGCGGCGCTGCAGAGGCGGACTGCCGAGGAAGTCTTAATTGTGATTTATTCAGAGCCCCCCTGCGCTATTTCTGGCCGCTGCTCCCACCCAGAGGCCTTGACCGACCAGGAAACCGCCAAAGAAATTGAGGATACTGACAGGCACCGTAACCAATTCGTCCTCCGCGGCTGCAATGGACAGGACCAGAAGAGAAAGACGCTCCACTCCGCTGGGCGAGGGCATGTTCAAGCCGGACTTACCGCTTCCATCGGAGCCTCCGTCCCAGTGAAATCTGAGTGAACTGCCATACTCACCTGAAACAGAAAGTAAATTCCACGTCACGCAGAGGCTACACGACTCCCTCCACAAGATAAATTATATTTATGATACACTTACGCGCCTTTTCCTGAACATGAACGTAAGTCATACGAAAATTAAGACGAGACTGTCTTGAAAAAGAAAGATTACAGATTATCAACAGGCAGGTAATTAGAGACGAAGCAACTGCTCGGTTCGTAAAAGATAGGGCGAAAGAGGCGGTCGTGGCATAGTTAACGAACAAACTCAGCAGTTGTCTGACGAGAACAGATAAGCACTTTATACATTAAAAAACTGACTGCACGGTATGTTAATTCGATATAACTACTTATCTGTGATCAGGCACTAAATATTTCTTTCCATTAGTTTTCAAGCCCTTTCAGGCCTTCAGGTGAGGCCAGAAGTTAATGTTAGGAGACTGATGTTGGGCACTGGAGGTTCCTTCTTGCGGTAGTGTGGGTGGTAGTGGCATCAACTTCCATTTTCATTGCCTATCCGTCCGAGAATTAAGCTCTATTCACTACAATACAGAGTGACAAAGAAACGGCCGTCATGCAGACTTGAGAACACACTATTAACAGCCTTCACAGGTTGGTGTGTGGTAAGACGGATGAAAGAACCTCCCGCCATGACACTCTTCCATGCAACGTCGTTCGACTGTATTATGGGCGCTTTAAGGTGCCAGCACACAGCACTCCCAGCCGTTTTTGCCAACTTTTCCGACGATCAAACCGCAACTTCGCAGTCGTGTAGCTCCCCAATTATCATCACAGACTTCAGTGAAGCTCGCGCGCGGAAATACATTTTTCACGTTCCCTTTTTAGTCGATAAATTACCTACCTACTGTCATGGTCTCTGGCTCCTTGTGTTGCTCCGTCCTCTCCTCTTGATACGTAATACTTCCAACAACAATGCAGTTCGGTTGTACAACAAGTGTATTACCCTTCGTTCCTGGCCACTCGGTCTGACAACGCAACGATTGTGTGCGACGGAGCACCCGGTGGCTATCAGCGACTCCTCTGTCCGACAGGGGGAAAACTGTTCCCGCAACTTCCGTGTGATAACAGAGACAGGCAGTCCACGTCCTGAAGACTCGTAGGTAGGAACACCGAGCTCATAAAGCATGTATGTAACAGCAGTCTGTCGGAGACTCAGACGATCAATTAGCAAATTATTTTAAGAGAAATGCACAAGCTGGGTGAATACAAGGAGTGAAGTATGTAGATGTATGTTCGAAAACATAGTATACAGTCACGGGAGCGGAAGAATGTAACTTAAAAATCGAGAACGGAGTGATTGAGAATACAACTTTATACGTACATGGGCGTCACACTGACACTAAGTATGAAAGTACTGTATGTTCAAGACATACAAGAGGGTTTCCCAAACTGTTGCGCGGGAAGTTAGTAAGTTCTCTGCGGAAAACTTAAAACAACGCTTTTCTTTCTTTTTCGACCTGTTTAATGAAACTAATTACTTTTTAAAATTGCCGCTAGAACCGCCAAAACTAAATGTTGCAGCCCAGAAACAAGTGGAGTTGGCTGCACTATTCTGTTTTTGAGGCTCTAGCGGCGTGTTACGATACTGTGGTTCAAATGGCTCTGAGCACTATGGGACTTAACGTCTATGGTCATCAGTCCCTTAGAACTTAGAACAACTTATACCTAACTAACCTAAGGACATCACACAACACCCAGTCATCACGAGGCAGAGAAAATCCCTGACCCCGCCGGGAATCGAACCCGGGAACCCGGGCGTGGGAAGCGAGAACGCTACCGCACGACCACGAGCTGCGGACTACGATACTGTGGCTCGGGGATTCCATCGAGTTAGCTGGACTGCATACATATATTTGCAAAAGAGCAGACAGTTACGTACTATTCTTTTCGAGATTATAATTAAAATTTTATCACTACCTCCTCGTTTATACATGAGCTTTTCCTTCGGCACTCTGACACTTGCGTAGAACTGTAAGCCCGAAGGGTTCTGGAAATTAGTACTTTTTCTTCAGTCACTGACCTTAGCAATAAAACAATATTGAACTCGCTAACAGTGCTGTAGTCATTGTGGGAGCTATGGTTTTAAGGAATCATTTCCACTGAAGAGCAAATAGTACTATTGATGACCTATTTACTCCAGCCATAAGAATGTTAGTTACGTGTTCTCATACTATATCTACATGATAACTCAGCAATTTACAATTTCGTGTTGTTTTGTTTTGTTTTAGCGCGCAAAAATAAACTCGGGTCATACGCGCCAATGTCAAAAGACGGAAGAGAATACAGCTAAAAAACAGGGACGTGGAGAAAAGTCTAAAGTAAGCCAAGGAGAAACGTAGGGCCAGAACTGAAAATTAAATGGCCTTCACCATTTTGCTACGACGGATAAAAAGTAAAACACGTCGACAGTCCGCGCGTCGTTCGCTAAAACGGCCGAAAACTTTGATGGCTAATACAAACGAGAACCTAAGCGGTTAAAAAAGGGGCATTCAGTCACGAAATGGCGCACCGTCAGAAGTTGAGCGCAATGTGTACAGAGTGGTGGTTACAATTAAGTGAACTACCTGTAAGCTACTTCTCTACAGTTCCACTCTCTAACGGCGAGCGGGAAAAACGAGCACTTTAATCTTCCCGTTCGAGCTCTGATTTACTTCATCATCATCATCATCATCATCATCATCATCATCATCATCATCATCATCATCATCATCATTCCTCACTTAAGTGGGAGCCAACAAAATTTTTTACACTCTGAGGAGAAAGGTGGTGATGGGAATTTCATTACAAAGTCCTACCGCAGCGAAAAACGCCTTTGTGTTAATATCTGCCACCCCAATACGTGCACCATATACGTGGCACACTCTCCCCCGTTTCGCGATAATACAACACGAGCTGCCCTCTTTCGTACTTTTTCGATGTTCTGCGTCAATCTGGTCTGCTGCGGATCCCACACCGCACAGCAATACTCGAGAAGAGGGCGGCAACCGTAGTGTAAGCAGTATCTTCAGTAGAACTGCTACATTTTCTAAATGTTCTGCCAATAAATCGCAATCTTTGGTTGCTTTCCCCACAACGTTATCTATGTTATCGTTCTAATTTAAGTTATTTGTAATTGTAACCCGGAAGTATTTAATCGAGTTTACAGCCTTTAGGTTTGTGTGATTTTTCGTGTAACTGGAATGTAGCGGGTTCTTTTTAGTGTTCATGTGAATGACTTCACACTTATATTTAGAGTGAACTGGCACTTTTCGCACAATACAGATAAATTGTATAAATCGTTTTGCAATTGCTTTTGATCATCTGATGACTTTACATTACAGTAAATGACAGCACAATCTCCAAACAATTTAAGAGTGCTGCTCAGAGTGTCTCCTAAATCGCTTGTGTAGATCAGGAACCACAGAGGGCCTATAACACTTTCTTGGGGAACGCCGAATATTACTTCTGTTTTACTCGACGATTTTACGTTAATTACTTTCTTGTAGCACCGCGTTTTGAACCAACTTTCCTATCCGCTTGTTGAACATTCGGACTTTTTGTTAACAGTATGTCACGCGTTCTATGTCGCGCAAACTTACTTTTGAAGTCCTCTTGCATCATCGTTATAGCGGACAGAGCAATAACCAGCAGAAGAAAAAAGGAAGGAAGGAAGGAAGGAAGGGCTTAGAGTGCAGGGCCCTGCATAGTGCTGACATGGAGGATCTGCGGCGCCTCGTGCAGCGATTCTGCTTCGGCGTTACAGCTTTGCCATAGTAGAGGCGGCGAAAGGCGATCCCCTACAGTTGCAGTGAGCTTGGTGTGGGTGCTTCGCGTGCCTACCTCAATAATCACGTAACATGATTTTGTATACGTCGCTATGACGACGCCGCAGTGTGGTCGCAGCTCTGTAGAAGACTATTGTATCGCCTGCAACCGTTTGCACTTTGCAGCTGAAAGATAACAGCGCTGCGAGCTGTCAGGGATCATCTTTCACCGACTCTTACAGTACCTTCGTTTCCCGCAACTAGCTGGGCAGTGTCATATCTGGCACGTGACACGGCCGGGAACTTCCTGCCAGAACGTTGGCGTGGGGGTAGGGTGGCGCACTTTCAAATGGTTCAAATGGCTCAAATGGCTCTGAGCACTATGGGACGTAACATCTGTGGTCATCATTCCCCTAGAACTTAGAACTACTTAAACCTAACTAACCTAAGGACATCACACAAATTCATGCCCGGGGCAGGATTCGAACCTGCGACCGTAGCAGTCGCGCGGTTCCGGACTGAGCGCCTAGAACCGCTGGACCACAGCGGCCGGCGGCGCACTTTCAGGCAACTGGCAGGCCAGCAGTCGTTATCTCTAAAGAGATCGCGCGGGACAAACGATTTTACGAGGAAATGTGCCAACAGTCACACCAGTGGTAGTGGACACTCAGCATCCTAAAATCGGGAGGAATGTTGTGAAGGGCTGATCTTTTCGTCACCATGTCTGATGCTATTTCTGTAGTACCTCTGGCAAGTTCTTGTAAGTGATAATGTTGGTAACTGTGGTAACCTTAAGTACAAATTCATAAGGAGACGTAACATTCAGATAACAAGACAAAAAAACTGTTTTTCTGATGAAACTTCCTGGCAGATTAAAACTGTGTGCCCGACCGAGACTCGAACTCGGGACCTTTGCCTTTCGCGGGCAAGTGCTCTACCAACTGAGCTACCGAAGCACGACTCACGCCCGGTACTCACAGCTTTACCACTGCCAGTACCTCGTCTCCTACCTTCCAAACTTTACAGAAGCTCTCCTGCGAAACTTGCAGGAGAGCTTCTGTAAAGTTTGGAAGGTAGGAGACGAGGTACTGGCAGAGGTAAAGCTGTGAGTACCGGGCGTGAGTCGTGCTTCGGTAGCTCAGTTGGTAGAGCACTTGCCCGCGAAAGGCAAAGGTCCCGAGTTCGAGTCTCGGTCGGGCACACAGTTTTAATCTGCCAGGAAGTTTCATATCAGCGCACACTCCGCTACAGAGTGAAAATCTCATTCTGTTTTTCTGATGGTTCTCACCTGTAGTGCTTTCACTGTCTTTGTTATGAAACCGTCTTCCATCGGCTTGACCGAGTTCTGTTCATAACCATTACATCAATCCTAGCAATATCAATGCATTGTCAACAACGTGTACTGCGGGGGTTACTTGTTTTTACTTTAATTCACAACATACTTTGTAGAGAGATAATTACGTCCAAGAAGAGTACTGAACCGGAAACATATTGACTGTGGGAGTCGTCGTGAAAGTCTACCAAACGTAGCTATGTTTAACTGAAAAATTTTGAAACATTTATGGAATCTGGTAGAATATCTCATTAAAGACAATAAATATATTTTAGTTTTTTTAAAATATTAAGTACCTGACTAGATTACAATATTTTCAAAAACTGAGCATATAGTACAGGTATTAATACTATGTTTTGTACTTTAAACAAAAAGTTGTGTTCCTGAGCCAGTGCCTTCAGTATACTGTTGGTGAAGTTTTTAACCGATTCTCTTACAGCCAGAAGATTGGTATCCCTTCTCCACACTCGACGTCTCTCCTCCCTCCCCCCCCCCCCCCCCCACTCACAACGGCTCTCCGTCTCCCCCCCCTCTCCATGTCTCTTCGTCTCTCCCCCCCCCCTCTCCATGACTCTCTCTCTCTCTCTCTCTCTCTCTCTCTCTCTCTCTCTCTCTCTCTCTCTCTCCCCCCCCCCCCTCCCTCCCTCCCACCAATACTGAAATATCTCTCGCTCTGCTAACCTTTAGCGACTTTCAACTCATGCTATCGCTCTGAAACTGTAGGCGACTTCCTGTGGGCTTGTGGCAGCCGGTGCCACTACTATGGCTAGGGACGTCTGGCTGCACATCAGTCAGCGTGCAGCGCCAGACCAAGTCAGCTGGGTGCGGAGGGTGCGCCCTTTGTTTTCTACACACCCTTGTTCGCGACAGCTAGCACACTGCACTCTTCTACGTACAAACGGTATTAGACTCCTCGTACCACTATCCATATTTATCTTTTCTGTGGTGTCCCTTGTATCACTCACTTCTGGTGCCGACAGGTTCCTCAGGAAAGGACACGGTCATCATATTGCGCCATCGTGAGTTTGTCTAACGTTCCCAGTCATGATGGGGTTTTAAAGCTACGTCTTCCATAAAATTTTTCCTATCGGTACCGAAGTGAAAAGATACTGAAAGACAATTCAATTTTCCGCCTTGGTTGTTAGACAATCATTGTCATTTCTATCAAATGATCAGCTGATTTCGGTGATGCACGATTTTCAAGTTCTATTCCTATCGGCGCAATTTAGCACTGTCATTCTGTCTGGGGATATACAAATGTGCATCTGTCCTTTAACAGGAACTATCAACATGCAATCGGATACCTAACGTAACAGCTACAGAATCAGTAGAGCATATTACAATGAAATTTTCTGAATGATAGATAATTTAAAAGTTGCCTGTGTCACCATTAGTACAAACCGTAATTAAAATTATCACCCTGGTCATCGATCATCGTACTCAGAGCCGTCTCACACAAAACAGTATCAGTTGCGTTAATTTCTCGTTGAATGTTCACCTCCAGTGCATCAGTACTGTGGGGACTGGCTGCAGCAACTGCCTCATTTAACACATTCAGGCCGGCGATGCGAATTTTTTCTCGTTGTGGAGCAGCGCGTCTATTCACGCTTTCCTTCATCTGCCGGCGATACTGTCCCTCTTACTCGCCGTGGGTGGCAGTCTTATTCCAAATATGTAGGCTACTATTTAAATACAGGGTGTCCACAATGGGACTCCAACATTTTAATATCCTATATCTTTCTCGTTTCAGATGATGGACCTGTGAATCCTGAAGGGGCAGACAGAGCAACTCAACAAGTTGGTGGTGCGCAAATTTGATACGCCAAGTGGCCGTAGTGGAGCTGCAATCAGTTGTTTTAGCAAAATGGAGGATACGAAGGAGCGTGCACAAGTGGTTTGGTGGTATGCAGAGACAAAATCGGCGACCCAAGTGCAAAGGAACTTTCGTCGAGTTTACAACAAAGCGCCCCCTCGTTCAAGACTATAAAGACGTGGTGTGGTCAGTTTTTGGCTACTGGGAGTGTTGCGAAAGGGCATGGTGGTGGTAAGCCTGGGATCAGCAAACATCATGTGGAACAAGTGCGGCGGTCATTCGAACAAAGTCCCCAGAAGTCAGTGCGACAGGCAGCACGAGAACTTCGTACGAAACGTTCAACAGTGCACAAACTGCTTCATCAGCGATTACGTTTGTACGCATATAAAGTGCAGGTTGTGAAAGAAATCAAGCCTGATGATCGACCAAAGCGAGAAGAATTTAAATGTGTCATGCTAGATCGCATTGCCGTGGACGAGTCATTTTTATCACGCGTGATGTTTACTAACGAGGCAACCTTTCACGTGTCAGGGGCTGTCAATCTTCACAATGTGCGCATCTGGGGGTTCGAAAATCCACATGCACCTAGGGAACACATGCGCGACAGTCGGAAAGTTAATGTGAGGTGTGGTTTGATGATTAATCGCATTGTTGGGCCGTTTTTCTATCAGGAGCCAACTGTGGATGGCGCCATCTACCTGGACATGCTGGTACAATCTGCCGTGCCACAAATAACAGACCTGCAGCCAAATGTGATGTTTCAACAGGACGGTGCACCACCAAATTGGAGCCTTGATGTCCGAAAATTTTTAAGTGACACATTCCCGCAACAATGGATTGGCCGTGGAGGTCCAATTCCTTGGCCGCCGCGTTCCCTTTTCTTGTGGGGTTATGTGAAAGACCGGGTATACGCTACACCAGTAAAGGACCTGCAAGACTTGAAACAGCGCAGAAGAATTGTCATCAACTCTGTCACAGAACAGATGCTCCGCAACACATGGCACGAAACCGATTATAGACTTGATATTCATCGCGCTACCCGTGGCACCAATGTTCAAGTGTACTGAACCGTCCACCTGTGTATGAAAACTTGATGAGCTGCTGTATGATTTCCCTGTATTTGTTCGTCAATAAATTGTGTTTCCTCTCAGATTTTATGAGTTCAAATGTTGGAGTCTCACTGTGGACACCCTGTATATTTACCTCTTATTTTGAAAGTGGAATAACCCATCCTTATAAAACGAGATAGCGTACTGCTGGTAGCATAGTTGGTAGAGTTGAGCGCGAGCCGCCGGTGGTAAGCGCCGCCCTAAGGCAGGATCCAGCATGAGCCACGGTACAAGCCGTAGTCCCAAAGAAAAAAAGTTGCAAGCAGACAACTCTGGTCAACATGGCGACCACAATCCACTGTCGACAACTCGCTCACTTGTGAAAGCTGCTTGAACGTGACTAAGTGAAACACTGAATTTCGCTGCATTTGCTATCACTATGAAGAAGTCGCAGGGACAAACGCTTCAAAGAGCAGCATTCTATTTATCATGTCCCGTCTTTACCCAAGGACAATTGTACGTAGCCTTTTCAAGGTAAACTAACTATTCTGTATCCATTAAAGAAAATGAAAAGGTACACGATTGCGTATTAACGTCAAATATCGTTCAGGCTAAGGTATTTTAATGTTCTGTAAAGGATTTCGTTAAAAATAATGTGCATGGAAATGTATACACAAGGATCTTTCACAAATCCATGATTAGAATTTCACGTCGTTCGGCGCATTTTTCCAACATGTTTTCTCTTCAGTCCCACAGCTACCCATATTCCAACGACTACACTTATTCCGAATACTGTTGTTATTTAAAACTGTAGAAGTGCAAAGTTTCGCAAGGGTCCCGTGGCGTCTATAAATGACAGGTGTGGATTTGTATACATCCACATACAGTGGCTGTTAAATTACGATGATAAGAGCAGCAGTTGAAAATAGCACATCGTCGAAAGCAGCTGACTGTGTGATGTACGCAATAGTGACTGTCTAACACCTAGGTGGTAAATGGAACTGTTTTTCACGAGGAGAAAGGGCGGAGGTGGGGGCAAACGACGCACGAATCATACACTCCTCTCTTTAAACGTCTTAATACTGTGACGCATATTTCTCCTCTGTTTCTGGTCGTGCGTTAAAAACTGATGTCCGCTTCTCTGGTCTAGTCTTACAAATGAATGCAGTAATAAGGCCTGAGAAAAATACTTCTAGCTGCACTAATACCGGATGACTGCTGTTCTTGAGGACAACTGCCATCGTTCCACCCGAGCAGCACAGCCTCTGTGCTTGCTCAGCCGGGAAGAGAATCAGACACGGCTGCTGATGGCAGGGACGGCGTGAAAGCTAGTCTCTGCAGTCGGCACTTCACTTCCTTGTGTGCCACGTTGTTGTACGGGAAATGCCCAAAAAGGCGGTGAAACCGTTCTCTTTCGTGAGGCGAAATTGGAACAGTGGGACCTTTCTCCTGTATGCTAGAGCATTAACAGCACATCGTGGAAGGCAGACATTCAAAATGGAGGCCCCGCTAAAAAAGCAGTCTGATTTCTTAAACTGGTGAGGTCAAGACAGCAAAACTGGGTGTTATGAATCGCCCAAGCAACGTTTGTGTTTCTGTAATACATATATCACTAACAACTTCTGCGAATGGTTAGGTTACTAGAAACTTGTGCTGTAAATGCACGTAAAATAAAAGAAAGATTAGCTTTTATTAGCTTCTCGATGATGTGGTCATTAAGAGACGGACCACAAGCTGTGGAAGGAAATCGGCCCTTTCCTTTTGAAATGGGAACATTGCAGCATCCACGGTCATCGACACAGGGCAACCACGACAAACCCTAATTCGGATGGGCGGTCGGGTATTCATATCCCGTTCCTCCCAACGAGGATCGAGTGTGTTTACCACTCCACCACCTAACTCGGTGAAAATGGATGCCGTGTATGTGCTCGTAGACAGACTTGCCGGAATGCAGTAAACCGCGACGAAAACGTAGTACTAATAGTAGTAGTCTCAGTCCCTTGGTTATTTTACAAGGATACCGACTATAACATGGTATTGCAGTTTCAGAAGAAAAATTCATATAAATAAGCATTACTGAGTTAAAGGTATAGCTTGACAACGACGGTACAGGTAATCTACCATGCCCTTATAGTGACAACTATTCAGTCACTAAGTTTGGGGAAACCACGGTAAAGCTTAATCAGGATGGCCGTATGGAGATTAAAGCTTCCATCCTCCTCAATAGAAACCCAGTCTGCTAAAAACAATGCAATTGTCTGATAATTTAGTATTTTTTTATTTATAAGTTGCAGCACCACTCGCAGACCATTGCTTTGCCAGTCTTGGAAGACCAATACGTAGCAAATGCTCCTCAGGGGACCCATATGAAAATCAGTTCTGCAGCTTTTAGGCACTAGTTTTCTTGAAGTGCAGAAGAATCACCGAAATTTGTTGGGGCTGTCGGGCTCAATTTTGGTAATTGGTTTGTCGTTTCCCTAAAATCCATGTAGCTCACTAAAAAGCGCTTAACACAGCTGTGTGACAGTTGCAATAATCGTGTAACTGCATATTCTCTGTGGCGTTATTGACTGACTTCGCTTTCTTGTAGGTAAAGAAAAGCTCGTAAGAAACCTCTGCCTTGCCTCTAGATTCTCGCGAAGCGCTAGCACTGAACTGATTGTTTCTTCCCATGTTACCGCAGAGTCTTACTTTATCGACAAGGTAAACTCGTATGGCAGAGTGCAGCATTTAAGCACCTTAGCGACCAAAAAAATAAATTAGTTTCTCGTACAATCATCTGAAAGGATGTGCATCGTGGACGCAACCAAGTGGTACGCACCACATATCTACCCCACACGAACTTGGGCATACACCGGGTTGTTAGTACTTTGGTGTACTTCACCACCTCCCATACGGCAGCACATACATACTATTCAAGTTTCTCCTTTCTTCCACTGTACTGACTCACTGAAGCACACAAACATTTGGGCTGCGTGCAGATGAGGAAGAAATTCCTGAAATGGAAATACTTGGTTATATAGTGAGCACTGTCATCTGCTTTGGCATAGCTTGATTGGATGTTATGGTGGAACTGCTCACCGTACTCTGGATTTAAAATTTTTCTTGAAGAATGTCGAAAAATTCAGTGTCCGCCGGCAGCAGTCTCTTTACGCTAATTCATCTTCGCAAAGACTGGGGACGAATCTTTCGTCGTCCCCTTGCACCACCCATAAGACTGTTGCAGTACATGCTAATGGCCGCTACTTTCATCCATGAAAATTCATTGCCTGACTGCAGTGAGGCAAAGTGGACGAGATAAAACTAGCCGATCAACAGAACAGACCTGCACTCGCCCAAACTATAAATACGCATAGACTCAGTTTATAAAAATTCTTTTGGGGCAAAAAATTTCAAAAAATTAATGCTATGATTCCATTAGCGTAAATGAAGCTAACTAATACGAATTAACGGTGCAAAGTAAGTACTTGCGAATCTTCGTCGGAAAGAATTGACAAGCGCGGAGTACGAAATAGTTTTCCTCTTAAAGGACTGAACAATCCCTCTGGGTGTCCTTGCCTATATTGCCTTACGACCTTATTAATACTAGGATGATCTTATCGTCTGAGCTGGCGTACGGAGAACAGACAGATAAAATTTATCAGCCGATTCGCAGAGACGCCCATATCACTCCGACTTTGCAATTGATACTTCACGCGAAATTGCGCCATCCGTAATCAATACAGACATCCTCAATACAAAGACGCTGCAATGATTCACGAGTGGAAAACAGCGGCGACCAGAAGACGTCCTGTGACGATACAGATATGGAAGAACTTAGCAGTCAGTAATCCACGACGAATTTACGTGCCAACCAATGCGCAACGATTTAATACGTCTTCCTAAAGAAGAACAAGAGCAGTGATTGTTACGGGAGCAGCACTTGTTCGAAGAAGAATGCTAAGTAGTATTAGATCGGTTTTGCGACCACCATTTTGCACCATCGCTTGTACATAACTGGTACGAATTTGCTAGCGCCAGACCTTAAGAAGGTGGTAAGGGTTGTCGCGCTGAAGGCTGAAATCGTCGATCTGACACGATGCAAACATGCACGGAGCCTGGAAACCATTGTGTGTACAGATACCCAAGATTGATTCCGCTGAGCAGTCTCTGAGGAAGGTAATGACGATTACTCATTCAAAAGCAAGTCCCGAACATAATGGCTACCAAAGCCTAGAAAACTGAATTTAAGACCATGGCGATACGCTACTCAAGAAAATTCACAACCATCTGCATTATTTCATCACAAAGCGTACTTCAAGCCTATCTTATTTATCGAAAAGCACTGATCGACAGAGTACACGTTAAAGGTAATATTCTCCTACTTGAGGCGAAAGGGGGTCGAATACCGTTAGTTCAAATGCTGTAAAGCGTTTGTTGACACAGGTAAATGAAATGGAACTCTGAAAAACCCTTAATCATATACAACAGAATACGACGTTTTCCGTTATCAAATCACAGAGATTCAGTTCCAATTAACTCAAAGAAAATACCTTTGCACATCAATTACTACAATTAAGTGGTACTGAAATGAACGATAGGAACTTTTAATCTTTACATACAGTTAGTCCAATAGGTTTCGATAATGGATTAATAAACACAGAAACGTTAACACTGTGGCTTCAATGCTTCAGGTGTTTTAGTCCTATGGCATGACGTTTAATTCGCACGTAACACCGGCCTGAATTTCTTATATTGTCAAATCAGTGACCTTTCATGTGAATCAATCTCCTCAATTTTTTTTTTTAGGTAGGTAGGTAGGTACTGAAAGCAGTCAGTATCTTGTCATCGTGATTTTTTCCAGAAAAGAATTGCATTTCAATTGAGCTGCGATCTTGTTCGGGTGTCAAGATGTGCAGGAAACACTTCATCCTTCTTCAAAATATTCTGGCGAATGTCTAACACTTGATTTGGAGGTGTATATCGGATTTGTAACAACGTTGGTACGCTACCGCCGCATGTCCAATAATAAACACTGCCTGCTCTCAGCTGACTCGCGAATGGACATCACTTGTTGTCTACAGCTGTTGTTAGTTCAAGCTGCCTCCGTAGCTACTGCGCTGACTTCGCTCATACGTCAGGGATAAACTCAGTCTATGAATTTTTTTCACGGACGGTGTATTCGGGACCCAAGGTCTAAATTGTTTTGCATAAATTTAAAATATTAAGGTTATTTCACACCATCTTAAGTGAGGAGCTTGTTTCAACTATGCATTTACGAAAGTAGGTGCAGACTTTATCGTCGCGTCCACGGAGAGATCCTTTCACACGGAGCTCAAACTGATTAGAGGAAGAACTATCGGCCGTGTCCCCATGTCTTTAGCAGTTTCGGGAAATCGAAGGAAACCTAACGCTGGACAGTCGGGCGGAGATCTGAACAGTCGCCCTCCCGAGTACGAGTCCAGTGTCTTCCCACTGTGCAACATTTAGGGCTCACTCGCGAAATTTAGAAAAGTTTGCGGCTGAAAAAATTCTTAGAATTCTCGTTGAGTTCTATTTATTGTCTTGATAGATTTTTTGGTAATGCACCTTTTAAGACTTTGGATATCTACCCTTCGTACAGGTATAAAAAGATTGCAAATATATTTGGAGGCGGCACAGCTTTTTCCTCTCTCTCTTTATTCGGAGCAGATTGCAGATAGGGGATCTCAACATGGCTTCACAATCACCTTGTACCTGTTATTTTGGAACTGCAGGCACAGCAGAAACACTATGAGATCAAAAGTATTCGGACACCTAGCTGAAAAATCACATGTTCGTGGTGCCCTCCATCGGTAATGCTGGAATTCGATACGGTGTTAGCCCACACTTAGCCTTGTGACAGCTACCACTCTCGCAGCCACACATTCAATCATGTGCTGAAGGGTTTCTTGGGGAATGGCAGCCCATTCTTCACGGAGTGCTGCACTGAGGAGAGGTATCTATCTCCGTCAGTGAGGCTTGGCACGAAGTCGGTGTTCTAAAGGATTCAGGTCAGGACTCTGTGCAGGCCAGTCCATTACAGGGATGTTATAGTCGTGTAACCACTCCGCCACAGACCATGCATTATGAACAGGTGCTCGATCGTGTTGAAAGACGCAATCGCCGTCCCCTAATTACTCTCTAACAGTGGGAAGCAAGAAGTTGCTTAAAACATCAATGTAGGCCTGTGCCGTGATAGTGCCACGCAAAACAACAAGCGGTGCAAACTCCCTCCACGAAAAACACGACCACACAATAACACCACCGCCTCCGAATTTTAATGTTGGCACTACAAACGCTGGCAAATGACGTTCACCGGGCATTCGCCATACCCACATCCTGCCATCGGATCGCCACATTGTGTACCGCCATTCGTCACTCCACACAATGTTTTTCCACTGTTCTATTGTCCTATGTTTACGCTCCTTACACAAAGCGAGGCGTGATTTGGCATTTACCCGCGTGATGTGTGGCTTATGAGCAGCCGCTCAACCATGAAATTCAAGTTTTCTCACATCCCGCCAACTGTCATAGTACTTGCAGTGGATCCTGATGCTCCGGAACCGCGGGACTGCTACGGTCGCAGGTTCGAATCCTGCCTCGGGCATGGGTGTGTGTGATGTCCTTAGGTTAGTTAGGTTTAAGTAGTTCTAAGTTCTAGGGGACTTATGACCTAAGATGTTGAGTCCCATAGTGCTCAGAGCCATTTGAACCATTTTTGATCCTGATGCAGTCTGGCATTCCTGTGTGATGGTCTGGATAGATAGATGTTTTCCTATTACACATTACGACCTTCAATTGTTGGCGGTCTCTGTCAGTCACCAAACGAGGTATGCCTGTACGCTTTTGTGCTGTACGTGTCCCTTCACGTTTCCACTTCACTATCAAATCGGAAACAGTGGACCGAGGGATGTTCAGGAGTGTGGAAATTTGGCGTACAGACGTATGATGGAAATAGGATCACATTTGAGGAAGTGGAGAAAATGGTCAATAGACTGCAGTGCAATAAAGCTGCTGGGGTGGATGAAATTAAGTCGGAACTCATCAAATACAGTGGAATGTCAGGTCTTAAATGGCTACACAGGATAACTGAAATGGCCTGGGAGTCGGGAAAGGTTCCATCAGACTGGACAAAAGTAGTAATCACACCAATTTTTAAACATGGAAACAGAAAGATTGTAACTACAGAGGTATCTCTTTGATCAGCGTTGTGGGTAAAATATTCTCAGGTATTGTTGAAAGGGAAGTGCGAGTATTAGTTGAGGACAAATTGGATGAAAATCAGTGTGGGTTTAGGCCTCTTAGAGGTTGTCAGGACCAGATCTTTAGCTTACGGCAAATAATGAAGTGTTATGAGTGGAACAGGGAATTGTATCTATGCTTTATTGATCTAGAAAAGGCATATGACTGGGTTCCTAGGAGGAAGTCATTGTCTGTTCTACGAGATTATGGAAACTTTTGCAAGCAATTAAAGGACTTTACATGGATAGTCAGGCAACAGAGTTGACGGTAAATTGAGTTCACGGTTTAGAGTAGTTTCAGAGGTAAGACAAGGCTGCAACCTGTCTCCACTGTTGTTCACATTATCTATGGATCATATGTTGATAACAATAGACTGGCTGGGTGAGATCAATATATGTGAACACAAAATAAGCAGTCTTGCATATGCGGATGACTTAGTTGTGATGGCAGATTCGATTGAAAGTTTGCAAAGTAATATTTCAGAGCTAGATCAGAAATGTAAGGACTATGGTATGAAGATTAGCATCTCCAAAACGAAAGTAATGTCAGTGGGAAAGAGATATAAACGGATTGAGTGCCACATAGGAGGAACAAAGTTAGAACAGGTGGACGGTTTCAAGTACTTAGGATGCATATTCTCACAGGATGGCAACATAGTGAAAGAACTGGAAGCGAGGTGTAGCAAAGCTAATGCAGTGAGCGCTCAGCTATGATCTACTCTTTTCTGCAAGAAGGAAGTCAGTACCAACACTAAGTTATCTGTGCACCGTTCAATCTTTCGACCAACTTTGTTCTATGGGAGCGAAAGCTGGGTGGATTCAGGTTACCTTATCAATAAGGTTGAGGTTACGGATA
The DNA here is from genome assembly GCF_021461385.2 of Schistocerca piceifrons. NCBI lineage: Eukaryota > Metazoa > Arthropoda > Insecta > Orthoptera > Acrididae > Schistocerca > Schistocerca piceifrons. Next base: position 474,410,909 of record NC_060143.1, on the reverse strand, counting down.
TGAAAGTAGCTAGGATGATTGCAGGTACTAGTAGATGGGAACAATGGCAGGAGGGTGTCCACAATGAGGAAATCGAAGAAAAACTGGGAATGAACTCTATAGATGTAGCAGTCAGGACGAACAGGCTTAGATGGTGGGGTCATGTTACACGCATGGGAGAAGCAAGGTTACCCAAGAGACTCATGGGTTCAGCAGTAGAGGGTAGGAGGAGTCGGGGCAGACCAAGGAGAAGGTACCTGGATTCGGTTAAGAATGATTTTGAAGTAATAGGTTTAACATCAGAAGAGGCACCAATGTTAGCACTGAATAGGGGATCATAGAGGAATTTTATAAGGGGGCTTTGCTCCAGACTGAACGCTGAAAGGCATAATCAGTCTTAAATGACTGATGGATGATGACGTATGAAACAAGTGACATCCAATCACCTGACCACGTTCGAAGTCCGCGAGTTCTGCGGAGCGCCCCATTCTGCTTTCTCACGATGTTTAATGACTACTGAGGTAGCTGATGTTGAGTACCTGGCAGTAGATGGCAGCACAATGCACCTAATATGAAACCGTATGTTTTTGTGGGTTTCCGGATACTTTTGATCACATAGTGTATATTGCAGGTTGCATCATATTTTACTGGTAGCGTAAACATTCCAAATACAGGGAGTCCAAAAATCAATATATACACTCTTTGAATCTCTAACCAAAGCAGAAAATGTTTTTGTGAGAAATAAACATTGCGTTATGGTTTAAGAAACGGGAGCAGGTGCTGAAATGTTAATGGAAAAAGAGTGAGTTCAATTTCGAATACCACCGACTTCACGGTTAACAATTGTAAGAATTCTAGAGAATTTCGAAGTAGATTAAACCATGAACGATGTGAAGGGACGTAGAGGAAGAATGAGATGTTAGACATCGAAAGTGTTGATGGAGCTAGTCGGGTGTAGAGAATTCCCGTCAGAGTGAGGTAATGCTCCCGTGAGACTGGGATATGCAAAACCAGCCTTCACAGACATGTATGGACTCAGATATGGAAGCCTTACATTCTTACACTTTCCCATGCTCTGTATGAGGACGATACCGATAGGTGAAAATTTTGTGAGTGGTTGTTCAACGTGCGTTAAGAAAATGGACGTTTCCAATATCTAATTCTTTGGTCGAATGAAGCGACTTTTAAACTTAACCGAACAATTAACCATCGTAACTGTGTATACTGGGCTAACGAAAATCCACACGTAAATGTAGAAAAGCACGTTGATCTACCAGCATTATCCGTCTGTTGTGGTATGCCTCGATGGTTAATAGGGCTGCATTTCTTTGGTGGTACTGTGAAACGTGACTCTTACCTCCAGTCCGATTGAAATAACCTGACGTCTGTCACTTGCCACTACAGTATCGCCACATCCGCTGCCGGCTACCGCTAGGTTGTGGGAGACACTCAAACATGGCGGGTCACGTCACAAATGCTGTTATTAGGTAACGCGGAACGATGTTGGAAGCGGCCGCCGGGAGATAACGGAAATTGGAGATGCTCTGTCAACAGCTGATTTTAAATGACCAATGACTGAACTGCAGCAGAAGACGGATTTTGTAATCCTAAATTTAAACTCACGTCCTAACCTAATCACAACATCGTGATGTGCACTGTATCCGAGAAAACAGCGATCAACGATCTGCGGCATAACTAAAATCATGATCTCTCTGTTCACGGCGTTTAAGGTTTAACCTCTAAGAGCAAACTCAGGACGAACATTTTTGGCTCTCATTGGTTACGTGAAACTATCCTCATATTAGCTACACGGCACGCAACGTTACCAAACGATGAGCAGTTCTGGCTGGAACTTTGTTGCTAATTATAGGCGAAACAAGCAGATTCCAAATGAAAACCGTGTGATAGGAAAAAAATTACAGCAAATAAAAGAGTCGATACCATGATGAAAATGAAGCGGCGAAGTAATTAGAAATAAAAATTCATTTAAATCAAGTAATTGAACAAAAATGATGAAGTCTTTTTATTAGTTAAAAAAATAAAAAACAGCTGAATTTGATGAGATTAGAGCGGCGGACGCTCTACACTACGCTAGGTCATTACATCGGAAAACGCTTCTGTATTTGACTCTGGCGTCCCAGTCACAACGATTAACTGGCAGCTTTCAAAAATTAGGTTTCATGCAATGTCGTGCGAAGCTTGTCTACTGTAAGCCGATCTCTGTGGTTATAGTAATTGTATAAATGTCGCTGAATGGTGTCTTGTGGGGAAGGGTCCAGTAACGTTTGGTTAACGCTGTGTATGGAACGTGTGAAAATGTGTGTGTGTGTGTGTGTGTGTGTGTGTGTGTGTGTGTGTGTGTGTTCGGGATTCAAATACATCAAGAACGAAAGCCGGACAAGGAAGCTGAAGTGAACTAACTAATTGTTGTGGCAGTATGGCAACGGCAGACGGTTCGGGCGTGACGTTGAGCGTTCTGATTGGAGGAAACCGGCTCCAACGCGCTAAGTGTCAACTATAATGTAATTTTCACCGAACTATAGTAATGTTGCACATGAGAACTCCAGGTTCTAACACTTTTGACAGTTTTGCTTTCAACAGGGTGGTGCGCAAAAAAGGAAGTGCTGTGGAATATCTAGCTCGATCACTTGATTTAACCCCATAAGACTATCTTTGAGGTACTGTCAAAAACACAGTGTACGCCGCAAAACCACAAGCACTTTGTGATCTAACAGAGCAAATTGAGGAAGCCTGCGATACTACTCCATCAAGACGAATCCAGCATATACGCCGGTCCATTTCAATTTATAAATGATAATTAGTTGAAACCCTCAGCTGGCGACAGGTGTTGTTGATATACCTCGATGGGGACAGATGAAAATGTGTGCCCCGACCGGGACTCGAACCCGGGATCTCCTGCTTACATGGCAGACGCTCTATCCATCTGAGCCATTGAGGACACAGATGAATAGCGCGACTGCAGGGACTTATCCCTCGCACGCTTCCCGTGAGACCCACATTCCCAACTGTCCACAATCTACACACGTAATGTGCTTAAGACATTTGCCCATCCACTCATTACTTGCGCACACTAATGTGACGATTCCCCTAAGAGTTCGGGCAACCTGTGAGCATTCTCTAACTCTTACGGGAATCGTCACCTTAGTGTGCGCGAGAAATGAGTGGATGGGCAAAGTCTATCAGGTACATGACGTATGTAGATTGTGGACAGTTGGGAATGTGGGTATCACGGGAAGCGTGCAAGGGATAAGTCCCTGCAGTCGCGCTATTCATCTGTGTCCTCGGTGGCTCAGAGCCGGCACGGTAACTCAGCGTGTTCGGTCAGAGGGTTAGCTGCCCTCTGTAATAAAGTAACTGAGTTAATCGATCGACAACGAACTTAAATGGATGTCTTACGATGTCCGCCACGAGCAGATTCAACGAACAAATGCGAACAAAATTAGATTTAAATAAAAATGGGTAGAGCGTCTGCCATGTAGGCAGGAGATCCCGAGTTAGAGTCCCAGTCGGGGCACACATTTTCAGCTGTCCCCATTGAGGTACATCAACAACACCTGTCGGCATCTGAGGGTTTCAACTAATTATGATTTATTCTAGAGAAGCTGCACGGTTATCAATGGTATCTGTTCCTTCGAGAACAGTTACTATCTTCATATATATTTTATTTATTGTCGACGATATAATGCGGTGGGAAGTGGTCATTTTGGGCATGTATCACCTCAACTAATTGGACACCAAGAACGCTTCGTTTCTATCTGCTTTAAATAAAGAGATATTCTGTTTGGAAGACTGAGGATTATTTTCGGGCAGCCTGCATTAAGTTTCATTCGGTTCGACAGTCGCTAGTGAAGAGGCGGTGTAGATAAGCTCAATTAATTATTCGCACTGACGTACGGCACACATGAGTGTGTGTCGGTGTACACTAGCTGGCAGCAGGCTGATGTAGGCTACTGCAGAGGGCGATGCGCCAGCGCGCACTGCGGCAGATCGAAGCCGCTGCAGCCTCTGGCGCCGGCTAGACTAGGCGCCCGGCCAGCACCAACAGACATCCGCGGCTAATGGTCCAGCACCGGCACCGGCACCCGACGCTACGTCTCTTCTCAGGGAGACAGCACGTGCACGTCTCCACCGCATTAGGGTTAGTAAGTATTGACAAGTGCTTCTGGAAGCAGACAGGAATTATTTTCATTCGGTAGTACAGACTGTTTACCACGATCAGGGACAGAGCACCGCGCCAAGTCGACCAGCCGTCATGTCATCCACTGCCATATGCTCGTTTTCAAGAAGGGACGTCGAACAGATGTGCAGAACTATAGACCTATATCTCTGACGTCTACCAGTTGTAGAATTTTGGAACACGTATTATGTTCGAGTATAATGACTTTTCTGGAGACTAGAAATCCACTCTGTAGGTATCAGTATGGGTTTCGAGAAAGACAGTCGTGTGAAACCGAGCTCGCGCTATTCGTCCACGAGGCTTAGAGGGCCATAGACGCGGGTTCACAGGTAGATGCCGTGTTTCTTGACTTCCGCAAGGCGTTCGATACAGTTCCCCACAGTCGTTTAATGAACAAAGTAAGAGCGTATGGACTATCAGCCCAATTGTGTGATTGGATTGAAGAGTTCCTAGATAACAGAACGCAGCAGGTCATTCTCAATGGAGAGAAGTCTTCCGAAGTAAGAGTGCTTTCAGGTGTGCCGCAGGGGAATGTCGTAGGACCGTTGCTATTCACAATATACATAAATGACCTTGTGGATGACATCGGAAGTTCACTGAGGCTTTTTGCGGATGATGCTGTGGTATATCGAGAGGTTTTAACAATGGAAAATTGTACTGAAATGCAAGAGGATCTGCAGCGAATTGACGGGTGGTGCAGGGAATGGCAATTGAATCTCAATGCAGACAAGTGTAAGGTGCTGGAATACACAGAAAGGAAGATCCTTTATCATTTAGCTACAATATAGCAGGTCAGCAACTGGAAGCAGTTAATTCCATAAATTATCTGGGAGTACGCATTAGGAGTGATTTAAAATGGAATGACCATATAAAATTAATCGTCGGTAAAGCGATAGAGTTGATAGAAGAGAGAGAGAAGATCCAACGGAGAGCAGCGCCCTTCGTTACAGGATCATCTAGCAATCGCGAAAGCGTTACGGAGATGACAGTTAAACTCCAGTGGAAGACTCTGCAGGAGAGACGCTCAGTAGCTCGGTACGGGCTTTTGATAAAGTTTCGAGAACATACCTTCACCGAAGAGTCAAGCAGGATATTGCTCCCTCCTACGTATATCTCGCGAAGAGACCATGAGGATAAAATCGGAGAAATTAGAGCCCACACAGAAGCATACCGACAATCCTTCTTTCCACGAACAATACGAGACTAGAATAGAAGGGAGAACCGATAGAGGTACTCAAGGTACCCTCCGCCACACACCGTCAGGTGGCTTGCGGAGTATGGATGTAGATTCGGATCATGGAGGCTCACGGGATCAAGCACGTCGCTCTTCCGGTATTTTGTCGCCTTTTCAGACCTTCGTGCCGCTACTTCTCATTAAATTATCCTCTCGATTGACATCATGATGCCGAGGAGACTACGTTCCAGTCCTGCCACCAAGAAAAAAAACTCCACGGCAACACTGGGAATTGAAGCCGGGTTCTCCGAATGGCAGCCACACGCGTTTACCATTCACGTATGCAGATGGACACAAAATGATGTACAGCTGCTCAGATTAATGCGGAAGCGTGATACGCCAAGAGTAAAATGCATGAATGGAAGCTTTTTAAACAGTCTTATCACAAGCAGACCGAAAACTGATGGTCTCTCCGCTGAATTTCCTCATGGAAAATGTGCTACTATTTACACAACTGTCAAACTGTACTCGGCGCTAGGCAAGTACCGAAAATGCTTGCAGGACAACTCAAAGGACAAAGAATGTGGAGGGAACGAGTGTGTCTCCCGAAGTCGAGCTCGGAAATCGGTGTAGGATCATCGTACTCTACAATGAGCGTACAGATACCGCTGACTGTACCAGAGATTGGACTCGGCATTTCCGTTAGGAAGCTTTCCAACTCCTAACCCACACTGCCCACCTCGCACCCAGCGACTATATACGACTCTATGCAGATTAAACAGAGACTTCTGGACAACAGTCGAACTGGCCAATCGAGACCACCGTCCTGAACTGGTGCAATTCCCATGCAGAAAACTACTTTACGAGTTGCTTTAGTCAAAGTTTCGTGGAGACAATCACGTATCTGTGAAGATGATTGCACCTTGGTTACTCGGGACGAGATGGTACATGGTACAACGTTTCTTGAAATCTAGTTTATCTGCATCTGCCTGCAATATTTATTGTGAGAACACAGAGCTGTGTTTTACACTGCTTTTTTTCCCTTCCTGAATGCTGCTTATTAACAGAAGTAGCCTTTCTTTCAGGGACGTCACAACGTTCTACTTTAAGAAACACTTAGCTGTCCTTCAACGAAATGCCGTTAGCTATATTGATCTCTACCTCAATGTACTCGTTCTCGCAGTGTATGGGCGGCCATCGTCTTGCTGAAATGTAAGCCCAGGCTGGCTTGCAATGATGAGTGACAAAACGGGGCGTAGAGTATCGTTGACGTACCGCTGTGATGTTACCGTGCCGCGGATGACAAACAAAGGGCTCCTGCTATGGAAAGAAATGGGACCCCCACACCACCAGTCCTGATTGTCAGACCGTACGTCGGGCGACAATCAGGCCGGCAAGCTACCGCTGTTGGTGGGGTCTCCAGACATGTCGTCGCTGGCCATCGAGGCTCAGTTCAAAGTATGACTCATCACTGAAGACAATTCTACAGGGTGGCGCACGAAATGCGTTACCATTTTGTTTTTTAATATAAACTTCATTGTCAATACAATCTGAAAGGAACATATACTACAATGAAGAGCCATACATGGAGATTTGATCTAACTCAACACATGCTCAATATGTCCACAATTTCGTTTCCTAACTTCCTTCAAACGAACACTGAAGTTAGTTATTACCCTACGGCACATGTCTTCCGTAATTTCACTGCAAGCTTGAAGAATAAGTCTTCTGAGCTCCATTACATCACGTGGACGTTTCGGGAAAATTTTTTCCTTTAGGTACCCCCCAAAGAAAAAAAATTACATGGATTGAGGTCTGGACTATTTGGGGGCCAATTTTGACCGTCATTGAAGCGACCTGGAAAACTGAGTGAAATGATCCGCATGTCGAAATGCTCGTGTAAAAACGCCAACACAGTGTTTTCAGTATGTGGCCTTGCTTCATCTTTCATGAACCACTGTGTGTTGAAGGGCAAGGCAGTAGCAAGAAGCTGTGGAATGAAGCTATTGCGAAGCATGCTCAAATAACGCTCGCTGGTCAGAGTTTCTTCAAAGAAAAAGGGTCCAACAAGTCCGTGACTGGAAATTGCTGCCCACACTGTAATCCTCGGAGCATAATGTTGTCGTTCATGAAGCACTTGTGGGTTTTCAGTGGCCCAAAAGCGTACATTTTATTAGCCACATCGTCTAAATGAAAATGAGCCTCGTCTTAAAACCATACGTTCTTGAGAGTTTCTTCCCTATCCTCCGTCCACTGAGCAAACAGTAGTCTCTGCTGCTTGTACTCTTCAGTGAGCTTCTGTGCACAGGTCATCTTGTATGGGTACATATGGAGGTCACTTTTAAGAATGCGTTGAACGGAGCGTCTGGATATTCTCAGCTGCACTGCTGCCTTTCTACACAATTTCCCGGGACTTCTCTGTACAGCAACTCGTACCGCTCCAATATTCTCCGGCGAACAGTCCTAGGCCGAGGTCGCTTCGCTCCCAATGCTGATCCTTCCTGTACAAATTTATCGCACAACCTGTGGATGGTCTTCTTGCAAGGAACCCATCATGTGTGAAACTGTTGTCGAAAACGCCTTCGAGTCACAACAAGGTTTTTCGTTTCATGAAAAAGTAACACAACTGCCGATCGTTGCTGTGTCGTCAGTCTTCCATTGTCAGCCATTGCTGCTTACTAGTCTCCTAGCGGCAGAATCGTGAATTACACGTCATTTCGTAACTCATTTGTTTTTCCAAGCTCTGCTGGTACTGCTGTAGAGATCCGAGCGGGATATCTAATGTGCGTCGCAAATTGTGAAAGAAACAATTGGTAACACTTTTCGTGCGTAACCCTGTACTACAGTCCATGAGATTCGTGGCCGCTTTTTTGGCATTCATGGCAACCCATCCTGGGCTTACATTCCAGCAAAATATAGCCCATTCACAGACGGTGAGACTTTATACTGCTCGCCTTTGTGCTTGCCATATCCTACCTTTGTCAGCAAGGTCGCTGGCTCTCCTTAGTTGACAACGTCCGGACCATTATGTGCAGGACATCCCGTCCCGCCCCCCCCCCCCCCCCCACCGACCCGACCCCCCCCCCCCCCCCACCAACCGACTCGGGATTTTGAACACACAACGCGCCAATTGCACAGAGTTTGGTACAATATCCCTCAGGAGGACATGCAACAACTCTTATCAATCAACGCCATGCTGAATAACTGCTTGCCTAAGGGCCAGAAGTGGACCAACGTTTTAATGACTTGCTCAATTTGCAAAGCACTTTCCCTTCAATAAATAATGCCGTCTGTCCTAAATTTTAACTGTCTGTACACGCACATCTCACCTACCGATTTCCATCCTATTCGGGTTGTTCGTTCGTGGTGTGTCGTTTTTTGTTTTGTCTTAGAGTGTGTTAGTTGGAAAAGAAGTAGTGGTGGTGGTGGTGGTGGTGGTGGTGGTGGTGTGTACAGTGTGGTTACCAGCGAGATCGTCGGCGTTCTTACTAAACGGAGATGAACGTTTCTTAATGTTTAAATGTGCTTAGCAAAAGGTAAAATATGGGATACAACTCTCATCTACTGTTCCATTCTCGCTCACTCGCAGTGTCTTTCACACGGAAGAACAAAATACCTCAGACTCTGCCACTACTTTTATATCATCCACTGTTACACTAGACGGACTACAAGCACGTAATAGCTAAAATAACATAACAGGGAGTCCGGCTGATGCACCGCTGTGGACAAGAAGAATGCAGCACTCACCATGAAAACTATAAAATTTTACCTAATAACCTTAGTCAGACAGGAAACAAAACAAAATCTTAAAACATTGCCCAGATGTCTTCAATCGTTTCCTAAAATAGAGGGCTGATCAGCTGGTAAGTCAATTGCAGCCCTCATATCTAAGTATAAATCCCATTCCGTCTCTGTAGTGTACAGATACCTGTCTACGACAAGCGCACACTGGTGGGTCCTCTAGCCGAAGGTGGAATCCATGCGTCAGAGGATGGTGCCATATCCGGGGGAGCCTTAAGTTCCTCCAGCATCAGCGGCCGAAAAGAGGAACTCAACGGCCATGTCGATTTTTTCACCGACCACAGCGTCTTGTTCCACCGACAGTCGTATGCTTTGCTGTCAGAAACGAAAGGTAACTTCACGTACGAGAATAGCGTATTGGGATACTGTATTGCATCAAGTGATTCGTCTGCTGTTTGGTAATTCTGAACTCCAAAAGCCCTGGTACAAAACAGTATTATAGCACCTTTTCCACCGTAGGTGTGAAAGGCTGTCGAGGATTGTCCAAATATATTTTTTTCTACTTGGTCTATGTGACGGATACCTGAACGGCGCTTACGATATCGGCGCAGACGTAGCGTGATTACAGAACAGTTTATCTGCTCAAGCACTGTCAATATTGCATAGAATTCAGCTTCATACACCGCTAGGGTAGGTATTAGCTCGGTAGCGTATGCAATGCGAAAGGTTATGTGAATATAATGCTAAGATTTTTTTTTTTTTAATGCGACGACCCCACACCTAGAGAGACGCAAAGCCGTGGGTCCATCTGGCTGCCAGCCGGAGCTAGATAGCGCGACAATCCGCCTCTCATTTGGCGGGCCATAATTCAGAGGTCCATCAGCGGCGGGGGGGATTGCCCCCGGCCCCGCCTGGTGCAGTGGACAGTCGGCGACCCGGTTTGATCCGGCCGGAGGCAGTTTATCAGTACGCGGCCGGCGGCGCCCGGCTCCCGGATTTAGGACGCAACAATCTGCGCGCCCGCCGGGATTTAGCGCAGAACAATCGCGGGCTCGCCCACGGTACTCACAAATGGCGCCGGCGGCGGAGCTCACTAACTTGTCTTCCGGGCAGCCTCTCCTATGGTATTAACCCTGCTGTTCTGTTCACTTTTACTTGACATATATACTGTTCGGGTCAATATGACCCGACATATCAAAATGCTTTAGAAACATAAATTTTGGTACAGTTTTAGCTATCGACATTGTTGTTCTATTCCAGTACCTTGTTAGTAATAATAATAATAATAATAATAATAATAATAATGGTAATAATAATAATAATAACAATGCATACAACTTTATTGAGGGATATTTTTCATTTAAATATGCACATAAATTTGAAACAACAGACAGTTTCCATTACAGGCATTCAACTTAGAAAGCACTACAGTTTTTCCATACTTCTATTCTTATTGTTGACAGTTTAGACGTAAGTATTGACATTTTCTAACAACAGACAGTTGTCATTACAGATATTCATCTTAGAGCACACTACAGTACAGAACACACTACAGTTTTTTTATTACATTCCAACATAGAAAGCACTACAACTTTAGAATCCTCTCTTCTTACTGATTGTAGTTTAGGCACAAGTATTCACATAAATTTGAAACAACAGAATTTTCAATACAATCATCTTATAAAATACTACAGTTCTTTTCTTACTGCTTGCACTGTGGACACAAGTAGGTTACATGTTTCTTGCAAATATGTTTACTACATTTTCCACACACCATGTTTGTTTTATTGTCATTACTTGATGGACAGAACTTACAGCGTGCACGTTTTGTAGATTTTCTTGTTGTTACCGATTCTGACACACCACCCACATCATTCGGGTTTTGGATGCTTGTGACCATTCTCAAAGAATCTTCTGTTCTTGGGAAATGCGTTCTTGATGCAATATGTTCTTTTATCAGTGACTTTCCAAGTTCCTCCAAGAATATTCTCCTTCTAGTCAATTTGCTTGCATTCCAATTAGGGTCAACCGAAATCCACAAAACGTATGCATTATAAGCAGAAACATCAAGAATATTGTAGAAAACTATCATTGGCCACCTATTACTTTTTCGTTTGCATGTATATGTACCTAATAACTGATCAAGCGTGTCTACAGCACCTTTGGTTGAATTATAGTCCAAAATCATTTTTGGCTTCTTATCAGCCCTGTCACTGATTTCCGCATCATGGTGGAGAGTGCTCATAAGTACAACATTCTTGTGTCTCTTAGGAATATAATTAACCACAGTAGTGTCATTTGTGAAGTAAAATGAAGAGCTGTGTACCTCCTTGTTGGTCATTTTGTGTGGAAGCTCCGGCTTATTTTTCCGTATAGTTCCCAACATAGTCAATTTCCTTTTCAGAAGCAGCTGCCCCAAATTGTACGACGTAAAAAAGTTGTCACACGTGATATTCTGACCACGTAACTCAGAAGTGAGATCAGATACCACCCTCATTCCCTGATTTCTTTCTGGTGCCGCTCCACTCACCTTTCCTGTATAAATTTGGGCTTTCAGTACGTATGAAGTTTTGCTGTCACACATGGTCCATATTTTGATCCCATATTTTGCCGGTTTACTTGGGATATACTGCTTGAATGGACAGCGACCTCTAAATGCTACTAACTGCTCGTCAACAGTAACATTTTCTCCTGGATTATACAGTTTAGGAAGGACCTCTACCCACTTCTCCCAAATACTACGAATTGCGGCAAGTTTGTCAGTACGTCGTCTTTCCTCTCTAGTAGATTTCTTGTCAAATCGCAGGACACGTGATATCTTACAGAATGTTTCATGAGACATGGTTGCTCGAAATATGTTTCGCCCAGTATCTTTATCCCACAAACTTTTTGTAGACTCCCCATGAGATCGATATACACCCGCTAGGAGTAAGAGTCCTAAGTATGCATGGAAAACAGAACCATCAATATCTGTCCACTGTTCACCATAAACTCGCTGCCCTTCAATATTTGTCATCTCTATTATTTCATTTTGAAGCGCTGTGTGAAATACTGCTTCAAATGAACATTTTACATCAGATATTCTGCTGACTGCATACCTGGTAACTCCTGGGGTACTCTTGATGATGTTCGAAGCTGGTAGGCGACCATGTTGTGCTGGTGGATGCAACTGCCATTCTATATTCCCATTTTTAGAAAGAAAAGTCTCTACACTATTTTGTATGGGCTGTGGACTGTCGTAACTGTCATCGGAACACTCGCTTTCAGATGCATTGCTGATGTGATCTTCAAACTCAGAAAGTGATCCTTCATCTGGTGAGGCATTTACTATTTCTTCCAACTCACGATCATTCAATGGTCTCATCGCCATGGTGTCACAAGTCAAACTGGGCAGAAACAAAGCATTCCAATTATTGAGAACTGCCAATTATTATTTCCTGGGGAAAGCAACAAACAAGCCCATTGTTGTGAACGCATGGAGCTTTAGGTGATTGTTGAGAGTAAGTTGGAATGATGCAGTCACTATTCCCACACAACACAACAAAAATAATTTTCGCCATTTCCAGATTTTAGAAATAAATACGAGTTACACTAAACATATTTGTGTCGGGTCATTATGACCCGAACATTACATATGCAACTATTACAGTTGAAGCCCAAACTTCTTAAACTTTTTTAAAACCTTTTAAAACACATGCTGCTCATCCATTTTCAGACAAAGTCACAAAGTTTCATAAATATATATTGGTATTTACATAATGTAAAATAACGTTCATATTCGTTTCGGGTCATATAGACCCGAACAGAACAGCAGGGTTAAATCACTAGACGCATGCTGCCGGATTTTGCGTCTCGCTTACGGAAAGGAGCTCAACATAGATTTGCAACATCCATAGGTGAGTGGTTTTCTTCACTAACATGAAAATTCTATTAAAATAGCTTTAACGTTAAGTACCAGGTGTACCGGTATGAAATGAGCGTTTTTTGTGAAAATGAAACACTAATTTTGAATTGAAAAGTAAACATTTTATTCAAAGTACTGACCATTGCTTTCTATACATTTTGACCACCTTTCTGGCAATTTGTGGACACCACGCCAATAGAAATGTTCGTCTTTTGATGCAAACTTATCAGACACCCAATTTTCGACTTCTTCGTAGGAATCGAAGTGTTCCTCAGCCAATGCGTGTCCCATTGATGGAAACAAATGGTAGTCGGAAGGGGCCAAGTCTGGTGAATACCGCGGGTGGGGTAGCAGCTCTCAACCAAGTGTTTTGCTTGTATCCTGAACCAGTTTTGCTTTGTGTGCAGGTGCATTGTCGTGTAAAAAAATTACTTTGCCATGTCTTCTGGCCCATTCTGGTCTTTTTCCGATCAATGCATAGTTCAAATTGATCATTTGTTGTCTGTAGCGATTAGTATTCGCAGTTTCACCGGGTTTTAGAAGCTCATGATACACCACACCTTTCTGATCCTACCAAACACAGAGCATTGTCTTCTTGCCGAATCGATCTGGTCTTGCAGTCGATGTTGATGGTTGTCCCGGACTAACTCATGTCTTTTCCCGGTTAGGGTTCTTAAAATAAATTCATTTTTCATCGCCAGTAACAATTCAATGCAAAATTTGTTTTCTTTCATGTCTTTGAAGCAAAATTTGACAAATGGTTTTTCGGTTTTCCATCTGTCTTTCATTCAATTCGTGTGGCACCCATTTTCCACACTTTTCGATCTTTCCCATAGCTTTCAAATGGTCAGAAATTGTTTGTTGTGCAAATTTAGCATTGCTGCCATTTGCTTCTGACTCAAAGTATCACTTCATCCAATACTGCTTGCAATTCGGCGTCTTCGAACTTTTTGGTGGTCTTCCACATTCTTCATTTCTTACATCAAAATCAATATTTCTGAACCGTTGAAACCATCTTTTGCATGTTGCTTCTGATAGAGCATGATCACCATATGCCTTGACAAGCATTCGATGCGACTCTGCAGCACTTTTTTTCAAATGAAAACAAAACATTAATGCTTTCCGCAAATCATCACTTTCTGGTACAAAATTCGACACTGTTAACACGACGAAAACATATGATGATGTTTGTTCCATGACTTGATGTATACTAAATATCATTGACAGATGTCATACTAACCAAACAAAAAAATAATTAAGGCTCGTTCACAACAAATGTTCCCTATCGACACATTTGTGTCTTAACGCTCATTTCATACCGGTACACCTGGTAATTATTACGTCCCTAATGTAATCTGTGACAGTTCTGTTTTTCAGTCACTCGTTTGTTGTACCACTACGCGTTCCGATGGTTCACATAATCACTTTCAGGTTGGAAATTGAAGTGAAGAATACAGAGGCCATTTCACTGCAGCAGCCCAACAAGGTAACTTTCGCCTTCTGGCGTAAAAAAAAAAAAAAAAAAAAAAACCGCTATTTGTTGTATAGGTCCTCCATTGTTCGTAATGTGTAACACGTTTGTATGAGGGGTAGTCAAGTGTAGCCCAGACACCCGTCAAGTGAGACGATGGAATGTTCTCTTCAAAAGTAATCACCATAGGCGTTAGACACTTATGCCACTGGGAGATCAGTTCCCGTTTCGCAGGAAATGGTCCGCACTCAGAACCACTCCAACTCATGCACGTCCTCGTCCGAGTGATATCGATGTCCATGCATGTCTTTCTTCAGGATGCCACTGATGTGAATATCCCACGACGATGGGTCCCGGCTGTACGGAAGATTTTGCAGTGTTTCACAGCCAGATCGCCTTCTTCCGATTGGCAGTGTGGGAGCGGGCGTTATCTTGCAACAGGAGGATTATGTTTGACAGCACTCTTTGACGTCTTGACTTAACAGCGCGTCACTGTTTCTGCGAAGTGTCTTCATAGCACTGGGCATCAATTGTGGTTCCACGCTTTTGAATTCGATAAGCAAAGGGCCCATGCAGTCTTACAAGGAGATTATGATCCAACCGGGAATTCCTTCGTCGGGGGAAATGTGGGATGGCTCCAATACTGACTCTGCCGCTTGTCCTTGGGCTCTCGCAGTGACGTCGGACAGGATCATCCTGCTGCACGGTAACGCTCACCGCCCCCACACTGGCAATCCGACGAAAGCTAGGATCCGGCGATTTGGTTTGGGAAACACTGCAACATGCTCCGTACAGTCCAGATATTCCATCGTGTGGTTTTCACATCTTTGGTGATCTGTAAACAGACATGCGTGAACATCGGTCCCACATGGAATTGCAGAATTGGGGTGTGGGTGAGTCAGCGGCAGACTGCGTTCTGCAAAATAGGATATCGTCTTGTCTCCTAGTGAGATAAATGTCTTAATGCACGTGCTGGTTAGTTTTAAATGTAACCATTCCGGCCGACGTTCTGTTTCCAGTTGACTGCCTCTCATACGATGACGTTATACATCACGAACCGCGAAGGACCTATACAACGAACAGCGTGTACTATTTCTTTTCTTTTACTTTACGTCAAAATACGAAACGTAACATGTTTTGCAGTTGGTCTGCTGCTGTGAAAAGGCATCTGTGCTCTTTACTAACATCAATAACGTAAATCCTCCTAAGGACTATGGTGTGAAGAATCCAAACGTCTACTGGTACAGGAAACTACAGTAGACTCGCAATAATCCGACATCTCACAGTCGGACACGCTCGGTAGTCCGACGCCTCATCGTATGCCTGCACTGCACTTGCTCGAGACACAGGCAGCCACACACTTGTCGCGACAGGCGACTGCTCCCGTCTGCCCCATGCCTCAGCCATATAAATTTAATCTTCGTATATCCATAATTGAAACTGACTACTTGGGACGTCAGCTAGTATTATATGTTAAAAAATGACGAAATTCCTCCAGCTGTATTAAGGTGTTGATTTTATTGGCAACTAGTTTCGATGTTGTTACATCATCATCTTCAGGCCCATAGTTGTTGACTGCAGGTAACGAAACTAGTTGCCAATAAAACAAACACCTTAATACAACTGGAGGAATTTCGTCTTTTTTAACATACATATATTTAATGCGTTATTGATAGTGCTCCTTCCGTGTTGTTAGTGCATTTGGATCCAGCTACATGGATTAATTGTTCTATTTTAATTTTTGTGTTGAGAAGCGTTGTGTGATGGCGAGCAGAAGTGGAGACGCTAAACGTTAGAATAAAACTAACTCTTATTAACTACTGGGTAATTATTAAAAGGTATGACCGTGGTGAATCTCCAACTCCACTTGTAAAGCTTTTGATATCGTGCGATCTACCGTTTACGACATAGAAAAAATAAGGGTAAAATAAAACAATATCAAAACTGTAGAAGATGACTAAGAGGGGAAAAAAACCTTCGTCTAAGCGAATACCTTCAAGTTGAGGAAGCTCTGTGCGTTTGGTTTGAACAGCAAAGAAGCAGACATGTCCCTACTTCGGAAGATATTTGAAAACAAAGCCCAGCTTTTTTATCGTGAAACAAAGATGATTTTTCGTGCCAGCGATGGTTGGTTTGAAAACTTTAAGAAGCGGCATGGCACTCGTTTCTTGTAGATGAACGGAGAAAGGTGATAAGACTTAAGTTTCTAAATTCATTCAAGATTAAAACGCCAAATTCGACGGACTAGGCGTTATGCCAACAACTGTATGATGCTGATGAAACAGGCTTCAACTGGCAGCAGCTCCCAACACAAACTTTTATAACGGAGGAAGGAGAAATGATTCAGGAAGAAAAACCTCAAAAAGAGCGTATCACGTTAACTGTGTGCGCAAATGCGCTGAAAGCCATATATTAAACTCTTCGCTGTGGGCAAATACATGTCCCCATGGGCATTTAAAAACATAAAAGTCTAATCCCTGTAAGTGACACACAAACGCCGAAGCCAAACATGGGCTACTAAAGTTTTTTGAGACTGGTTTTTCAATTATTTCGTACAAGAAGTCAAAAAACACTTAAAGAGGAGAAGGCCCCATTTGTTGTTAGATTATGCTCCAGGATGCCAAGGCACGGACGAATTGAGAGTTAAGACAGCTGATGGTTACATGGAGGCTTTGGATTTGCCAAAAATATGACTGCACTGACTCAGCCTATAGATCAAAATGTTATCGAAACATCAAAAGCACAATACAATAAGCGCCTACTGACATATCGTCAGCCAACCTGACGCAGACATCACATCAATCTTGAAAAAATTTAACATCAGGCATGCCATTGCCACTGAGGCGTTAGCGTGGCGTGAAGGCAAGCCTTGAACTTCGATAAAATCTTGGGAAAATATTTGGCCAGTGAACCCACTTCTTCCAAGGAAAGACGACAGAGATAAGAAATCTGAAGATAATAACCAAGTTACCAAGGCTGCGCTTATACTTTCTGATGAAATTAACATTCCGCAAGAAGATGCAGGAGAGTTGAGAAGATGGGTGTTCACTTGATAACCTTGATTCTGAACCGACAGAAGATGAGATAATCCAGGAAGTTACGGCTCATGCTGTACACGACGACCCAACTGTGAGGCGGCCACGGAAGTACGAGGGCTATCCACAAAGTACATTACGTTTTGGAATTAAAAATAAATAAAGTATTGGAAATTTTTTTATTATATACAGATGGAAGCCACACTTAAATACTACTTTTCTACATAGTTGCCATTTAAATTAAGGCACTTATCGTAGCGATGGACGAGCTTGGAAATTCCTTCGTCGTAAAATTCGGCCGCCTGCGCCTTCAACCACGTGGTTACCTCTTCTTGAAGCTGTGCGACTCATTACTCGATCGCATCGTTACTGATGACGAAACATGGGTTAAGCATGTGAACTGCGAGACAAAATTGCAGTCAATGCAGTGGGGGCACACGAATTCCCCCCAAAAACCCAAGAAATGCATGCAGACAATGTCGGCAAAGAAGATGATGGCGACTGTCTTTTGGGACAGAAAAGGTGTGATTTTTGTGGATTTCCTGGAAAGAGGCACTACAATAAACGCTCAAAGGTATTGCCAAACTCTGCACAACCTCAGAAGAGCAATACAAAACAAGTGCAGGGGAAAGTTGGGCTCAAAGATCTTGCTGATTCACGACAACGCCCGGGCCCACACGGCAAATGCCACTCGTGAAGTTCTCGAATCTTTCAAGTGGGAGTTGTTTCCTCATCCGCCGTACAGTCCCGACCTGGCACCGAGCGACTTCCACTTACTCCCAGCAATGAAGAAGTGGTTGGCTATGCAGCGTTTTGATGACGACGCACAGCTTCAAGAAGAGGTAACCACGTGGTTGAAGGCGCAGGAGGCCGAATTTTACGAGGAAGGTACTTCCAAGCTCGTCCATCGCTACGATAAGTGCCTTAATTTAAATGACAACTATGTAGAAAAGTAGTATTTAAGTGTTGCTTTAATCTGTATATAATAAAAAAAATTTCCAATACTTTATTTATTTTTAATTCCAAAACGTAATGTACTTTGTGGATAGCCCTCGTAAAATGCACTATAACTTTCGATGAGGTTATGGTGGCTTCCAACACTGGCACGTTGGTGTGAAGAGAGGGAACTTTGCCGTTAAAAGACATTTAAGAAAAAGCCATGACGGACTCTTTACGAAAGAAGAAAAAAAACTATGCAGTGATAAATACGCCCTCTGTATACATTTGTATGTATGTACGTATTTGTATACATCCGTAGTAGATACATACATAATACATTTGTCTAATATGTATATTTTTTATAACATCAATGGCCGTAAAATACATACGTATGTACTCAACATCTATTGTAACAATAGGCTTATTAAGGTACGTACAGTAGATACTCAATACTTTCTAGCCTAGAAGTCTAACTTCAAGTTTAAAAAGTCTACCTTTGGAAATCTGACATGTTTGTTAATTCGACGTCTCCTCGGTCCCGTAACTGTTGGCTTATCTCGAGTCTACTGCTGTGACTGCCAGCTGACCCACAACGTTAATAACTGTAACATTCCGCATCCCCCCTAAGTGGAATAACCATGCACAAATAATGGGATGCACTTGCCAGTCAGATTCACTCGGGGAATCTTCAGGATATTTCATTCATCAATGGGCAGTCATCCTTCCAACACACCACTCGCTAAACGAACAGGGGAGGTAGCAAATTGTAATGGTGCCAGATGTACTCTCCGCCATGCACTGTAAGGCGTGTACTTGAGTAATGATGTGAATGTGATTTCAGTCTCCCATCTTGGGAATACACAGATAATTCTTATGCAGAGTTTAGCACTCTTCAAACAATTAATTACTCGCTCAACAAATATAGCAGCACACTACAGTGCGATCTTTCACGAGTCGTGCGGGCCATCCACGTAATGTAATTCTAAAAGGCAAAGAATATCAGAAACCAACAAATCCGTTGATTATGTGACCATTGTATGTTGACTAACGCTGAAGTGACATGTCTACTTATCAATTACGACATTTCGTCCATATGGTTGGCTTGCACGTGTCCCGTACCCGTCGGGAAGTCTGACATCTATTCTGCAGTCTGACAATATGAGAATCAAATCTATGGTCAAACATTTCAGTAACGTTGTAAGTTCGTTATTCTACATGGGATTCCGCAGCAGATTTGTTCACCAATGTTCTGTCACGGAACAACGGTTTTGAATGAACCCTGATGCGCAGTAACCATAGGAGTTATGAGCTTACAGTTAGTACCGGCTGGCAACTAGCTTGCTTCATCACATCCAATGTTCTTGCTACATCGCAACTGCAAACCACGATTGTTTCCATCCATGCGGCACATCCTGAAGAATGGACTATCAAATCCCTACGAGGTCTTTACTCTCCTGAACAGAATATGTTTCACATTGAAGATTATTAACCAGTAGCACGCGGACTAGACGTACGAGGACCCTACAGATGCAATTACAGACACTTTTACAGAGTGCTTTCCTTCCTTAAGCGCGTACTGTAAACTGAAGTTCCCCTTTTAAGTGTACATCAAAAAATTTATTCGTCTGGAGCATTGAGATTGCAACTGTTCACAAATAATAATTAGCTCAAATCCTGCTTATCCATTACTTTGCTTTTTCGGCAAAAGCTTACTGAGTAATCGGGAGACTGGTGTCGGGCTACTTATCAGCTCAATCAGCCAGTCATGCGGAACTGCATTTTAAGCTAACCATATTTCCATTTACTATTTCACTGTTACACGAAGTACTGCCTCGCACGAATTTTAAATTTAATTATAAATAAAAGAAATGAAATGTGAAATTTTTTTAGCAATAGCCAGAAGTCTGAGAACGTACCATTTATTAATGTCAAATGAGCTACCAATCGTATGCCATGAAGAGACCCTCTGCCTTGGCGTGCATAATATCTACAATCCACCGAAAATGTTAATTCGGATTATTGCCTACGATATAGCTATTGAATACTGAAACAATCTGTTGTTTCGTTGTCTCAGTCTGTCGTGACTTGCAACCGTGATGGCAGCATTAAATTTTTGTTTTGTGTAGACAGATAATGGTACACAACTACAGGTGGATCAATTGAGATACATCGATCTGTCCAATGACAATGACGCTGCTTATGCCTCGCATGTAATTTGTTGCTCAGTTTAGTAAATACCCACAAAATTCTGGACTGAACGTTATTACCAAACTAAAGAAAAGTTAAGTGTATGTAGAATACTCGAACTATCTGGAGAACCCTCCTCCTGAACAGGACTTCGGAAACAAACGACATAATATAGTATTAAGTATACCTATTAAACTGAGGAAAATACAGTCCAGTAACAAGAGATTCTTGTTGTCTACGAAACTAGAAGTCAGAAGTAGATTGGTGAAAGGTAAGGTAGAGCTGAAAAATATTGTCCATGGTACAGAAATGAAGGAATTGTACAGAAGACACTTGTTTTGGTGAGTACCGTTTTTCGTTTCAGGGTCACTTCCTTCAGCACTTGTTCGATGCAAGCTTTGTAGCAACTGCTTGGTCGTGCTTTACTTTTTTCCTCTCTTTTCCGCTCCAACAGACTGGTGCATAATATCAACCGCTTTATCGTATTCTCGACTAGTCTACATTTTTGATCATATACCTCATTTAACCTGGTTAAGTACCCTCGATAGCACATCATCAATGGTTATTTTTTCGTTTCATGGTAGTAGTGTACGTCGCCAGCGCTACGTTTCGAGGTATTTAATTAAAATTTTAACGCCTGTTAAAACGCAACATTAGGGTTTACGTCCCGTCAATGATGAGGGCACTATCATAATTGACGACGCGGCTCAGCAAACATGTTATCTAGGTTGGTATAATGAAAGGAACAAGCGCTGCCTGCAACACTATTCTTTGGTTAGTGACGACTGTTTCCGATCTGGCAAGCATGCCATCTTCAGATCCAACTTAGACCTAAAGATGATCTGCTATTAAGCTCGAAACCGGTAATCAATTTAAAAAAATGTCATCGAGACCGTGTCACATGTTCTGTTTAGGGAAGGATAAAGAAGTAACTTACGGCGGTTTTCCCCTCCCAAAGGAACCATGCCGTCAGTCGCCTTTACAGGGGAACCATCAGAATGTAAATCTGAAGTACAGGGAGAAAATTCCAACCGACACCTTCCCGGATGTTTGTCCAGTGTCAACAGAGGAAAACCATTAGATTGTTTTTTGGGAGGGTCTAGCTCTGAAGTCTATTTTGCTACATTTTACGAAAGATTACGCTGACCAGCTTTTTCGTTTCAGTGAAACACTTTTCGCAATTGTTAGGTACTAAAAATAGGTCGCAAGAAGATCTATGAAAACACGAGAAAGAGATGAACGTTAGTAGGACCAGTGGAACAGCAATGAGGAACGTATCTCAACATCCGAAACAGCTACAGAGTGGAGAAATTGTAGGAAAGAAGAAAAAGTGAATAGAAGCGTAGGCTTTAACGTCTCGCCGACGATGACATCTTTACAAACTGACCATACGCTCGGATTGGGGAAGCTAACCGGCCGCGTTCTTTTCATAGAAACTACTACTGCATTTGCCTTGGACGATTTTGGGAAACTACGGGAAACCTGAATCTGGATGGCAGGACAGCGTTTTTGAGCCGCCGTCCTCCCGAGTAAGGTTCCTGTATAATACTGGAAGTACAGCAAATAGTCACTTCTATGTATAGCTTTATTTTGTACAAGGATGCGTTTCGGACTATCGCTCATGGTCAACTTGCACGTCACAGTTATAACATCAATATAATGATTTTCTTGACTGTATCTGAAGTCTGCAGATGCGTTTGTTCTATAATTAGTGGCTCCTTTTTACATTTTGATATTGATAGAACGAACACTTACGTTCACGTATCACTGATGGAGTGCAGCATTCACGATGTGGCCGATTACTGCGTTTGCTCATATCGAAAATTATATCAAACATCTAGTTATAATTTTCTTACACATTCCAGAACTAATTTTGAAGATAATTACATCTTCAACGTTGCTACTCTTAAAGACATACCTCCTCTCACATGGTTAAAAAATGCTTAATATATGTGTAATTAACATGAATGGTAATCTTCCTTTTAGAGTAGTGACAAGAACTGACAGAATAACTGAATTATATTGGATGTTATTTAATGCTATTTTACGAAGTGTTATTTTTCACGGGGCAGTAGGTGCGGCCAAAATGCAGTCTAGAGAAATTATTATATAACTGAAGCTGGATAAGTCCGAAACGCGTCCTTGCATTACAAACGTATAAAAAAGTTGCTGGTTGCTGTATTTCGCCAAGTAATTCAATCTACAGGAACGCAGCTCAATCACCATTATCATGAATTATTTAACGAGTCCAGCGTCTTCACCACTGCAGGTAGAACTTCGCTCAGTGGAACTACAGTAGCGCGCAGAAATATGATGGTATGTTGCACGGACGACATTGAGCGCAGTGCATATGTAAGGATGAAAAGCTTAGTAAGCTGTTGGAGAGCACAGAGATCCGCGAAACAGCAGTTCAAACATCGACGACTAAATAATCCTCAGGATGTAGACCGCAAAGAAGTGGGATGGTTGACAGAGGCCGTGTTAAGTCACAACCATAACCTTCCCGTTTCGCAAATGCTCTGTCTCCAGTACAGACGGAAAAAAGGCAGAGAAAATACGAGGAAGTATGTCATACAGTGTATCTAATGTTACATGCAACGTAACACCTTACAGACAAATATTTTATACACAGTAGATGCAGAACGTAAACTTGTCAGCTTGCAATGCATTAAACGTTGTCCTTGTGTTATTTTCGGTGCCAACGTCTATTGTTTCTCTATACAGTATACGCTGATCAGCCAGAACACCAGGACCATCGACGTACTATAGATATAACTAGGTTGGTTGGTGGGTTGGTTGGTTTGTTTAAAAGAGGGGGGAAGGGACCAAACTGCTAGGTCATCGGTCCCTTGTTCCGAATAAAACAATGCCACAAGCGTGAGAATAAAACAGGCGAGACTTACAACACAAAATGGAGAGAAAGGAAAAACCACAAGAACGACGGAAGGGCAACAAACACTTAAATGGACAAAAGGGGAGAAGAAAACCACAGAAACGCAAGAAACAGGTAGAAGAGATTAAATCGACAAAACCGGTTACCATGGCTGACTGGCCATGAGAAAAAAAAGGAGAAGCCAGCCACTCTGCCACACATTAACACCTCCACCCTAAAAGCACTAGGGTGGAGGACACAGAGGGACAAAGAACACGCGCTAAAACTTAGCTCAAATGGCAAAACCCGCCCTCACGAATAAAACCTAAAACAAAATCAGCCGATGGGGCGTTGTCAGATAAAATTAGCGGCAACAAGCCCGGTAACCGAAGATTTCGGCGCTGGGCAGTCGAAGTGGGACAGTGCACCAGAATATGACTGGGCGCCGCATCGACACTGAGGAGGGTCTTCACGGCCCAGGAGGGAGCCGCGGGTCGCTCAAGCGTGGCCAATGCGGAGCCGACAGAACGACGGAGTCCCTGCGAGAGGCCCGCTTGGAAGACTGCCACACATTCGTAGTCTCCGTAATTGCACGCAGTTTGTTGTGCGTACTAAGGCTATGCCATTCCGTCTCCAAAAGCCGAAAAACCCGGCCGCGTAAAAAAGAACGCAGGTCAGTTATTGGAATGCCGATCTCCAGAAGCGGTTTCCGTGTAGCCTGTTTGTCCAGCCTGTCTGCAAGTTCGATGCCTGGGATTCCGACGTGTCCTGGGGTCTACACGAACACCACCGAACGACCGGACCGTTCCAGGAAACAGATGGACTCCTCGATGGTCGCTACCAAAGGATGACGAGAGTAGCACTGGTCGATAGCTTGTAGGACCTCGAGTGTAGGTGGTAAATGGAAGGACTCCAGTTCAGATAGAAAGGATCGGACGCGAACTGCAATTGTAAGCCATGACGTGGGCCGCTGATGTGGGAGATGAACCGCCGTGGTTGGGAAAAGGAGAATGCACAGGATAACTACGAACGTGTGCACCTTTACTGGCGAGCAGTTGCGCACGCCTGACCTGCACTGGAGGGATTCCAGCCTCCGTCAGGACTAGTCACTGGACTAGACGTAAAAGCTCCCGTCGCTAGTCGAACGCCACAGTGGTGCACTGGGTAGAGTAAGCGCAACGCTGCGGGCGCCGTCGAACCATGAACCACTCTCCCATAGTCAAAGCGGGACTGAATATGGGCTCTGTAGAGCTGCAGCAGCGCAGAGCGATCTGCACCGCAGTTGGTGTTGCTACGGCAGCGGAGGGTATTGAGGTGCTGCCAATACTTCCACTTTACCTGACTAGGATGAAAAAGACGTCAATCTGGCGTCGAAAACTAGTCCTAAGGATCGAGGTATCTCCACTACAGTGAGGGGATCTTCAGTAAGATAAAGTTCTGGTTCCGGTTCGACGCCGACAGAAGTGCATAACATACGACTCTGCGGCGGAAAACTGGAAGCCATGGACTAGAGCCCGTGACTGCGCCTTGTGGATGGCTCCCTGTAGACGCCGCTCAACAACACCAGTACTGGTGGAGCAGTACGAAATGCAGAAGTCGTCTGCATACAAAGAGGGTAAGACGGACGGCCCTACAGTTGCTGCTAGGCCGCTAATGGTCACTAAAAATTGAGATACACTCAATATAGAGCCCTGTGGGAGCCCATTCTCCTGGATATGGGAGGGGGGGGGGGGACTATGGGAGGCACAAACTTGGACACGGGAAGTACGAAGCGACAGGAAATTCTGGATA
This sequence comes from Schistocerca piceifrons, assembly GCF_021461385.2. Classification (NCBI taxonomy): domain Eukaryota; kingdom Metazoa; phylum Arthropoda; class Insecta; order Orthoptera; family Acrididae; genus Schistocerca; species Schistocerca piceifrons. Next base: position 474,385,618 of record NC_060143.1, on the reverse strand, counting down.
AAAATCGGGAACAGGTCTCCGAGACCCCACTCGTATAATGAGGCAAGGATATGTCGTCAGGTGGTGCCATACGCTTTTTGTAAATCAAAATGTCGGCAGCAAGGTGTTGGCGTCTCGAGAAGACTGTTCGGATGGCAGACTTGAGGGATACAAAATTATCAGTGGTAGAGCGACCCAGGCGGAAACAGCCCTGGCACGGAGCCAGTAGGCCACGTGACTCCAGGACCCAACCCAACTGCCGATACACCATACGTTGAAGCAGCTTACAAAGAACGTTGGTGAGGCTGATGGGCCGATACCTGTCCGCATCAAGCGGGTTTTTGCCGGGTTTGAGCACTAGTAAGATGGTGCTCCCCGCCAGTGCGATGGAAAGACGCCATCGCACCAGATCCGGTTGAAGATAACGAGGAGATGTCGCTTTTAGTCAGATGAGAAAAGTTTACATCTGACTGTGGATATGATCTGGCCAAGGAGCTGTGTCAGGGCAATGTGCAGGGGCACTGACGAGCTCCCACACTGTAAATGGGGCGTTATAGGGTTAACTGTGGCGTGTAGTGAATGAGAGGACTTTCCCTTCCATCCGCCGTTTGAGAGTGCGAAAGGCTGGGGATAATTCTCCGCACGCAGAGACGCGAGCATAGTGCTCATGCTAAGTGCTCGGCAATCGCGTTTACGTTGGTAGATAACACGCCATTTATGTTAACACTGGGAACACCTGTTGGGGTCTGGTACCCGAAAATTCGATTGATCTTTGCCTAGACTTCGGAAGGTGATGTATTGCACCCAATGGTCGAGACGTATCTCTCCCAACAGTCCTGTTTCCGTTTTTTGATAAGCTGGCGAACCCCGGCACGGGCCGTTAGAAGGGTATGAGGTGCTCCAGGGAAGAGTGCCGCTTATGTCGCTCCTTAACTGCCTCAGCGACCTGCGGCGACCACCAAGGGACTGTCTTTCGCCAGGGACACCCTAAAGAACGAGGTACCGCGTTTTCCGCCGCAGAAACGATCGTTGTAGTTACCTGCTCAACCACGATATCGATGTTACAATATGGAGTAGATGCAACGGTGACAGCAGAGGTGAAAGTTTTCCAGTCCGCCTTTTTTAAAGCCCATCTGGGCAGGCGTCCTTGGGCCTGACGCTGGGGCAGTGACAAGAAGACGGGGAAGTGGTCACTACCACACAGGTCGTCATGTGCTCTCCAGTGTATAGATGGGAGAAGGTCAGTACTGCAAACCGAGAGATCAATGGTCAAATATGTGTCACGTGTCACACTGAAATGTGTGGGGGCACCTGTATTTAAGAGGCAGAGGTCGAGTTGTGACAGTAAATTTCAGACATCTCTGTCTTGGCCAGTGAGCACGGTACCACCCCACAAGGGGTTATGAGCGTTGTCTCTCCCAAAAGTAGGAAAGGTTTAGGGAGTTGATCAATTAGTGCAGATAATGCGTTCAGGGTACTGTACTATCTGAAGGAAGATATACGTTGCAGACAGTTATTTCCTGTATCGTCTTTATCCTGACGGCCACAGTTTCAAGAGGGGTTCGAAGGTGCACAGGTTCACAGCATATTGAGTTCAGGACATCGACACCAATTCCACCTGACACACTATTATAGTCACTACGGTTGTTCTAATATCCCCTAAAGCTGTGGAGGGCAGGGGGTCCGCATTTCCGGGAACCAAATTTCCTGAAGGGCAATGCAGAAAGCAGGTGTAAAGCTTAACAGTTGCCGCAGCTCAGCCAGGTGGTGGTAAAAACCGCTGCAATTCCACTGGAGGATAACGTTACCGTGAGGCTGGGAAGGCATGAAGCGCGCAAGGTGGCAGGTTATGCCTCAAGGTCACCTGCTGCCACCAACCGAGTATTTGTAGCCATTTATATTGTGGATGAGGCATCAGTGAGATCCAGGTCCACAGGAGATGCCAAGATCTCCACCACATCCTCAGATGCAGTATTGATAAAGAGTGGTGGTGTTGGGGCCACCAGAGGGTCCTGTTTCTTAGAGACTACTACTTAGTTTGCTTGCTCTCTCGCTTCTCGTTAGGGCCCTGCTGGGAATATTTCTCTGAAGCAGCTTCTGGCACGGAGGAAGACCATGAAGCTCTTCGTCCAGCAGCTTTTGGCTCCTTGAGCCACTGCCGAGTGTCCGCCGTGGCGTTAGTGGAGCCCTTTGAGAGAGGGCCCCAAGGGACCCCTTCCGCACGAGAAGAGCTGGAGGAGGCTGTTGCTTCTCTGGCAGGAAGGAGGGGACCGATGTCCCCTGCGTTTGGCTCCCGACGTAGGTGCTTTGGGAGCAACGGAGGAAGATTTGCCGCCTACCACCAAGGGGTCGGATGTATTCTGGTGGCCCAGAGGGCCCACTGTTCGTGTCACAGAGTGAGGAACCACTGGCACTTGGGACGGCTTTGGTGACGTCAACCGAATGGGGTGTAATCTTTCAAATTTATGTTTATCCTCTGTGCAAGTCAACCAGTCCAGGGTCTTGTTATTTTCCGCTCTTTTTGGAGCACTGGGCTGTCTGGAGAGCAGGGGGAGTGGTGCTCTCCACAGTTGATGCAAGTGGCAGGCAGCGCACATGGAGTATCTAGGTGCAATGGACGTCCGCAGTCTCTACATGTGGCGCTAGAAGTGCAGCAGTAAGACATGGGCCCTAACTTCCAGCACTTAAAGCGCCGCATAGTGGGAGGGACGGACAGTTTAACGTCACAGCCGTAAACAATCACCCTCGAAGGCCAAGATGAAGGCACCGGTAGCAACCCTGTTGTCTTTGGGTCCCCTGTAAACGCGCCGGATGATATGAACACCCCACCGTTCTAAATCGGCGCGGGGCTCGTCGTCAGACTGCAAGAGGAGATCACGATGGAAAATAATCCCCTGGACCATGTTGAGGCTTTTATGGGGAGTGACGTAAAGAGGAATACCGCCCAGCATGTCACAGGCGAGTAACGCTCGGGGTTCGGCTGGAGATGCTGTCTTAATCAAGACTGCGCCGTTTGGCATCTTTGACAATGCTGTTACTTCTCCAAACTTATCCTCAAGGTTTTCACCGAAAAACTGAGGCTTCGTAAGTAGAAAGGAGTCATCAGTTCTGCTGCAGACTAAAAACTGAGGCAAATATGGCTCTCTCTGTTCTGTAGCCCTACGTTCCTCCCATGGTGTAGCGAGGAAGGGAAACGATTTAGGGTCATATCTGTCAGCACTGTACTCGATCCTGCCCTTCTTACAGACTGCTGGTGCCATATGGTCACCCGCAAGAGATGGCTTCGTCCGCTTCATTGCAGGTCATCCGCCCTGATGCCATCCACTCCGATTAGGGGCCCTCCATACAGGCGCCACCCAGTAACAGTGAAGGCTAACTGGCATGACGACCACTGCCGGGAGTCCTGACGCCCCAGAAAGACAGGCGTCTACTCCTTTGCACACATGGGGAGTTTACAGCTCAGGCATCAGCAGTGCAATCCCTGTGTTGTCAGGGGGCTACCACCAAATGGGTACATGACGGCCCCACCACAATCGACTGGCTACCGTGCTGGACATTGGGCGCAGAGAAATCCTGTAATCATGGGGGCGAAAGAGGACAGGAGATAACAGAAGAAAATTACATATCCCAGAGAGTGTCCGCGCCCAAATAGATGAATCGCAGGTGGACATGCAAAGCCATGACGAGATTCAGGAGGTCGAATCTAAGGGCACTATGGGTAACTCGTGCACCACGTATGGCGTCCTTCCCCATATGGCCGCACTTCTGTAGAATTTTGAAAGGGGCAGGTCAAACCATAGAATGGGACGTGATCTGATAGGACCGAGATGTGAGAGACTCCTTTTAGTTGCCTCTTATGACAGGCAGGAATACCTCGGGTCTATTCTAACCCCCAGACCCGCAGGGGGCGATGCAACGAGGAACGACTGCTAATCAGACAAACGCACGGTGCATCTGGTATCAGTGAGCGTGCTGCCCCTGTGTAGCATAATGGGGAAGGTGCGCGATCTATCAGAGTTCGACAGAGGGAAGATAGTGATGGCCCGGAAGCTCGGCACGAGCATTTCGGAAACTCCTCATTATAAATGATGGGCGTCATACGCTGGGCAGACTGGTACAACAGGACAGACGGCGAACTGTGGCGTTACTAACATATTTTAATGCTTTGAAGAGTACAAATGCGTCTGAACGCACAGTGCACCAAACACTCCCAACGATGGGCCTCCACAGCCGACCGCCCATGCATATGCCAACGTAAACACGACGACATCGGCAACTACAATGAAACGGGCTCGTGACCACGGGCACTGGACGTTGGCGCAGTGGCAGATCATTGCATGGCCTGATGAATCCGGATACCTTCTTCATTATGCCGATGGGAGGGCGCGAATGCGAAGTCTTCCAGGGGAACAGCTCCTTGACACCTGTACTGCGGGACGGCGACTCCATTACATTTTGGGATACGTTCACGTGGGCATTCATGGGTTCTGTGGAGCACAAGCAAGGCACCGTGACGGCGAAGGAGTATTGTTCACTGATTGCAGACCACGTACACGCTTTCATGACGATAATGTTTCCCGACGTCAGAGGCATTTTTCAGTAAGACCACGCGCCATGTCACAAGGCCAGAAGTGTTATGTAGTGGTACTAGGAACACAGTGATTAGTTCCAGTTGATGTACTGGCCCCTCAATCTCGCCAGATCTGAGCCCGATTGAATACATCCGAGATGTGACTGAACGTGGCGTCAGAGCTGATCATCCGCCTCCCCGGAATTTGCGGTAATTAGGTGACTTGTGTAGGCAGACGTGGTGCCAACTCCCTCCAGCGATCTACCTAGGCCTCACTGCTTCCAGGCCATGACCCGTCGCCGTTGTTATCCGTGCGAAAGGTGGACATACCGGCTATTAGGTAGGTGGTCATAATGCTCTGCCTGATTTGTGTACGTACATATACCGCGCGTCCGACGGTGCCTCACCTTCTGCACATTTCAGAGCCATACACGGTTTACCTCAGAGCGGAGGGTCATGCGGCTACCAACAACTTAAACCAAATATTTGAGGTGTCAGCTTCTGGTTGCTCGTTAATTATAAACCAGCTCACGTCTTTGCTGCACTGGTATTCAAGCGATATCTGGCAGAGGGTACGAAATGCAGAATCATTTTATGATCTCTTTACTTATATTGGGAAGGTCATGGAAAAGGTGTTTTTTGTAAGTCTCTCTATAGCCCTTAAATATAATCAGAACATTAGGTTACATACACACACAGAACGAAGTAACGCGTGTGAATTCCTTTTAGAGAATTATTATTATTACATTTATTGGGAAATGGGAATCTTACTACACCTAAGGGTGTTCTGGAACCAACAGTAATTGATTTATTACATATTTATTTCCGACTAACACTTCCCCTTCCCACCTCAACATCAATTTTCGTTCTATTCTGCATTAGTAATTTTAACTGCATGTGTGTAGTACTGTGAACGATTTGTGTGTAACTGATCTACAGTAGTCAGTTTTCTTCCGTCTACCCGTTAGCCGTAGTGCTACTGGGAGACTTATCATTCAAGAACACAAGGAATCCATGAGTTACAAGACTGATGATAGAAATGTATCTTCAGGCAAAGAAAGATAATTTAATAATAGAATTCTAAACACCAGAATTGTATATAATTCTAAAAATTACTGCTAATCACAGTCTGTAGTTAATGCGTAGAACTAGGAGCACTGCGAATAACCAATACACTTTGAGCAGCCGATCAACTGCAATTCTTTAAAGACACTCATGCTCATAAGAAACTTAACATCTTGGAGGACTTGAGATAGGACGTTCACATTTACAGGACATGTATATTAATATGTTCAGCAAAAATGACTAGCATTCGGACTACGTGGGTTCAAGGTCAACATTGATAACGCGGCGAAACGTCATCCACCGGTAAAATGTGCCTGCAGCTTTCTTTGTCGCTATAAACCGAAGGTAATCGATCAGTGTGACTTGAGCACACGTGCAGGATGCCTCGCAGGCGTATGTGCGAACCGTACCGTCAAATCAACGAGTTTGGAAGAGGGCACATTATTGGCATGAGAGAATGTGATGCATCCGTCCGTGGGATGAAGTGTTTCGGCAGTATAACGAGTGTGTGGCGAATGGTTCACGGAAGTCTGTAGAACATGACAAGATGGGTCACATCGCACCTCCCAGAGTACACCCTGAGAAGATAGACACCTCATCCGAATGGCACTGCAGGACAGATCTGCGTCCTCCACGGCTCTGGGGCAACAGTGGAACAGTGTAACACACTGTACACTGTCAGGGGTGACAGTCCATCGCCTTTTATGACGGCATGGGTTACGTGCGTCGTCGTCCACTTTTCCGCCTACCTTTGACAAACGTGCAGAAACATGCTATATGGCAATGGTGTGTGGAACGACGTCACTGGGGACAGAATTGGCATCAGATAGTGTTTTCGGGCGAATCCAGGTTGTCTGTCTGTCTGATTTTGATTTGCCACAGACAGGGGGTGCGGCATCACACTAACTGCATTCGCACAAGACATACAGCGCCAGTTCAAGGCCTCGTGGTGTGGCGTGCTGTTGTGTGTAACCACGAATCACAGTTGGTACGTGTCCACGGCACTGTGACCAGTGTGACCTACGTGAATGACATCCTGCTGATTGTTCGTGAGGCATAAGTGGCCAAGGCGCGTTCAGCCTTTATTACTGGCACCACGTGTATGCTGTTTTATCTTTTATTTTCGGTTACGTGTGCGACAGAACGTGTGCCCAAACAATCGATAGCCGCAAGTGAACTAGAATTTTGTTGTAAAAATGGAACGCTGTAGTACCTACGATACGTCCGTGGTGCATCGAATGTGATCAAAATATTCAAAGTGTGTGATCAAATATACGTGGAAAGTGCCTTCTTTTGTCATGGCATGCGTGAAAAACGGAAATTGTGTCACATACAGAAATGCCTTTGCAGTTATTATGAGTACTACGATTTAGTAAATGCAGAATATGCTAATTACGAATCTTGTCTTCTATCATAAAGCTACTTACAAAACACGAAAACCACCGAAGCGAACGAGCCCAAAATAATTTTCCCTCTGCGGGACTGGATGTGCGTCGGTTTTGGATCACCAGTTTTCGATATCTGAACGTTCCTTTGTCGGACGGACACCGGCTTCCTTAATGGCTATTCTGAGAAACTACCCGTATCAGAGCTTTCGTTCTCTCCTCAGAAGACACTATATCCAGAAGGATGGTGTATGTGTATGCCATTGTGGTGAGCATTTCGCATAGCCATTGTCAGAAGACTGAACAAAACACACTGATGGAGACACTACTGACTTCTACGCGGAGGCGTAATGGGGTTACCCCGTATTGGCGCTTCCGGTTGATTAAACATCAACCGCACGGTTTACAGCTGGTGGTATTATAAACTGAAGTCCTTATCCGGTAGATAACGCTATCGCTGTTATAACTACTGCTTTCTCACATTATTATGCCATCTGGACGACAGAGCCGTGGAGCTCTACTGCACCTAATTTCCCTCGAAAGCCACAAGGTCACTCTCGCTAAAAAATACAGAGAAATATACGGTATTACATTTGAACCTGTTAAATGACAATATACAGAACAAATGCGCACGGATGGCGGGCGAAATAAATCAGTCTCAAAACGAATCAAGTAGTAAAAGGCAAATACGTGAACAATGAACACTAAGTACAATTAGGAATATCAAATCAATAATCGTGTAAGCTATTTAAAGGTGAGGAAGTGGAAGACAGGTGAAAAACTTTTTAATTCTTATTCTTTCCATTCTTAAAGTTTCTGTACAAAACAGAAAATCAATGGTACTTCCAGGGCAGTGCATCTGCTGAAAACTGGAAAGTCAGTAGGTAAACGGGGCCTCTCGATTGGTTTACAAATCGATAAGCTTCTGGTGGATAAAGATGGTTAAACTTCAGACGCGTGAGCGTGTGAATGCGCGCGCGATACATGTGGCAAAGCACTCCAAAGTCACGTTCATGATACACCGAAGCCGACGATGACAGAACTATACACATTCTTTGCCTTTCCTTTCATAAAGTGGTAACTGGAAACCACGTTGAAGTCTCGAAGCCTCCAAACGTCGTGGCAAAACACTACAAACCCTAGCACATGCGTGCACGGAATCTTTCTCCACGTTGTACCGGAGTCCGCTAAGCATCAACAGTTGGAGGGCTTTGACAGGTTTCCTACCAATGAAGTCAAAGGGGTTTCTGACGGGGGAGCACGTCGATGAACGTACAGGCCAGAGAAACAGTGATCTCAGTCAGTCTTCGAAGACGGCTTTCTACATTCCTCGGCTTGTGTGGCGCGGCGCTGTCTTAGTGAAAAGAGGCTCGAGGGGCTGCTTGATCGACACACAGTAACATCGGATCAGAAGTTACATATGAAACAGTGTGTGCGCACCGCAATATGTAGGAGTCTATTTCGCACACCCACTTAATTACACTTTGCATTTGTCGGTTATGCCGCTCAACAACGCTGACTGCCAGATTGGGGTCACCACGGCAGCGCCTAATGAGTGTGCGGTCATTAGTGTGGGACACTGCCAAGCTGGACTACTGAACTTGTCGAGAAACTTTGCCAACCGCATTGGCTGGCCGTTGGCGGTTGCGGAGTCTGTAGATTCTGAACCGGAGAACGCGGCAAGATTGCACCTACGTTCGGAAGTGCAGGTCAGAAAATTCACTTTTCTGAGGCCGGTATTTATGCCACGTCTGAACTCGAAGAAAAATTGCGCACTTTGATATCGTCTAAGCACACTGGCACTATGATATATCCTCGTTTTGTTTCTCTTCAAACTCTGACCTTGCCGTCACAGAGGAGTGGTCTGGTACCGAACGGTATACTATTTCTCGCACGAGCACTGTTGTTCACGTCCTTGAAGTTTAGATTGATCCCAGCCCCTCTTCCTGCATGTTCTGTCTAATTCAAACGACTTTTTTTCGTTTGAGTGATAGCATTTTCTCTTTGCTGAGCTACAGTTTCTTCACTATTCCCTCCCTTCCCCGCATCTCCCTCTCTGCGTCGGTTTTATTCCTTCCCAAGTCTGCTCATAATTCAAGAACGATCCAGGATGAAGAGAGCTACCAAAAAGGCGAGACTGTCATCTAAAATAAAAGGGTCGCCGAGCGACAGAGCTGGGATGGGTGCAGGAAAGAACGCGGCACCCTCCAGAACAGCGGCATGCGGAGGAAGCCGTGGTTAGATGTTTGCTGTGAAGTTGCGAGGAGCCGTCCGGACGGGCTGGTGTGCGTTGTGCCGACCATTAGCGCGCACCAACGGCCGCTAATTGCTACCCGCCTTCCGCTCGCCGGATGCTTGCCCAAGTCAGCGGAGAAATGGGGATGCTTCTCCGCTTCAAAGCTAGCCGCACAACGCTGTCAGCTTCGTATCACGTTTCAGTATTGTAATACCGATCAGGAATTGCACTTGTGGCAACGGGGGGATACGAAGCTACGTTTTATTCCCAATCCCTGACTTGCTTGAGGAATACTGTCATAAAAAGTTAACTGGCCAGATAAATAGCCAGTGGCGGACAAAAGATATTGTGCGTAACGTCTGGTTAAGATCGTCGCTATTAGAGATGGAGCACAACCTCCGGCTAAACAAGTCTAGGGGAGTAAGTAAACTTCGCGTTGCAACAGAAACCATCTTCGCTTTTGCCTCTATTGACTGGGGAACGCACGAGATCGTTTTAATTTTTTAATATCAACTGCGCGATTAGACGGCAGGCTTTCGTCTGTATGTCTGCCCTCCTAATGGGGATCGCCGGGTGAATCTTCCAAATAAGGAAGTGTAATTCATTAACACACTTCCACTCCCTTTAAAATATACACACACGGGCCTTCTATACCACCGGTCGTCAAACGTTTTTGCTTAAGAACCAATATTGACCTTGTAGGGCGACATCTCGGGCCGCATAGGAAGGACAAGGACACACGCACACACACACACACACACGCACACACACACACACACACACACACACACACACACACGAGAGAGAGAGAGAGAGAGAGAGAGAGAGAGAGAGAGAGAGAGAGAGAGAGAGAGGCGGGGGGAGTCAAACAGATATTCAATTCAGCAAGCCATGATTATCGATGGAAGCTTACCCCTTACACGTTTTGAATCTAGACTTTGTACGGCATCTCAACCAAAAATCTTTAATATAATATGCTGGAACTGGATACACTTACTGAAGGTTATATAGTGACCACCCCTTCCCAGCTAAGGGTGTTCCGAGGCCAGTGCCACCACAACAGAATCCCATATTTCTTGTTCTGATTTCCCGGAAATTTTCTTGAAATGCTCACGCCACAGTATCTCAGAGAATGCCAAGCGGCTGCAGCAGACAGTTTTCAATCAGACTTTTGTATTAGGCTAAATATAACAGAACAGAGATGGTTTTAAGTAATATAACTCAATTCAAGATTGTCACAAATGGATAGGCTAGTGGAGGAAAGCTTTGCATACACAAGGACTTAGAAGTAAGTTTTATCTGTTGTATTATGCGTGTTTCTTGGAAGTAACTACTCATATTGGGGTAAATACGTTGGCCACATTTCCAGACAAGTTGTGAGGCAGCTTTTCACGATCGGACGCATGTCTGCCTTAGTGATCAACAAAAACTATCAAACTGAAATAATTAACAAGGAACCACATTTTTACGCCAGAAGACATTCTTTGAACATAGATACCGTAAACAATTATTTCCTTCCAAAGAAGTGAAGGAATTAGAGTAATATAAATGACATTTTAAATCAAACGATTCAAAAACAAAACAAAAAAATAACTTTTACTAAAAAAGTAACGGAACAGGCGTCCGTTGTCAATCTCCCTGACAATACCGATGTATATCGGAACCAACCTGACGAATTCTCGGCAAGCAGCACAGCTGTTCAGGGCCAGTGTCCCCGTCCTAGACACTTTGCCATAGCTCCCCAGCTATCTCACTATTAATTGATAACCAACAAATTTATCATCATAATAATTGACAGTAGCTACAATATGGGGCACAACCACAAATATTTATTATATGTTGGCAGTGTCATTCTTCTTTTACTCACTGCATTATATTGCAACAGCCGTAATTTGATTTCATATTACTTACTACAAACATGTACCGTACTTGATGACGACGGTCTCTGGAATGTGCATTCACGGATCCGTGTTTGACATTTATATCGTAACAGCTGATCGGTGCTAACTGCGAACGTTCAGCATTGGAAGACTACCGAAATATTCCCCCTTTCACTTTTATTAATCCCCGCAGTGGCCGCGCTACGCGCCATGCTGCCTCTGACGTAAGCGGCAAGCTTCACTTGGCCCGCGGTCGAATTCACCAAAGTCAATTAAAATTAGGTAGATCTTAAAATATTACTGCTCCTGTAAATATTTTTGTTTGTCACTGAGCAAGAAAAATACACTTTCGTAAGAGGGTCTTAACGTTTGTTGACGTTTTCGGATTCTGCTGTTAGTTGTTAGAAGCATATTATTATAGCCTTGCTTTTAGGACCGCCGTGTCACGGATTGCGCGGCCCCTCCCGTCGAAGGTTCGAGTCCACCCTCGGGCATGGGTGTGTGTGACGTTTTTAGCGTAAGTTATTTTAAGGAGGGTGTTAATCTAGGGACCGAAGACCTCAGAAGTTAGGTTCCTTAGGAACACACGCACACGCACACGCACACGCACACGCACACACACACACACGCTATTATATAATACGGCTGAGAATTGCGGGCGCACGAACACTTGATTCGGGCCGCAGTTTGACGACCACTGCTCTATATGCAAAATGGAAAGCATCAAACTGATATTAGAACACCACAAAAAAAAAAATAATAGCCAGATTCTCCCGAACACGTGTTGAGAGGTCTTAACCACTTGCACCGTCCCATTCACTACCTATTCTGTAAGCGGCAGTCAGTGAAAAGGAGACGGGTAGAAGAAACCAAATAAACTGTTTTTATTTCAAAAACAATCACTGTAACTGTTAATACGTTTATCCCATTGTGAAATAAGACTTTCAATACCTTCATGGAAAAATGTTTGCGGGTGCTTACGGAACCATGACTGTACCGATGCGTGCACCCCTCCGTAAGCAACAAATCTACGTCCACGAATGTCATTTTAAGGGCTCCAAAAATATCGAAATTGGATGAGGAGAGATCGGAATTGCATGGATGACGTAAATGCTTCCCAGCAAAACATACGCAGTGTCGTCGACGGAGCCTCTTCAACATTTCGGCGGGCATTATCCTGCGACAAGATGGTGAATTTTTGCTAACTGTCCATGTATCAATCAGCTGCGACCGCTTCTTCAGGAATCTGGTATTATCATAATATTTCTGATGAATTAAATGAAAGGAATTGAATAGAACTTCGTTTTGCTTTGTTCTCGTCGAAGACGTCGAATAAGCCGAAAAGTATCCACGATGTTCTTTCCTTTAACTGTAGCCCCATATTCCAGAAAGCCAATGAGCAGCGAGCCCTGATAGCCAAAGAGAAAGGTGATCATGACTTTCCCGGGACCTGGTACTATTATTGTTTCGATTACGCTACAAAACTTCTGCTGGGAAGCTCTTACACACCATCCATACAGTCCCCCATCTCCTCCCACGCGAATTCAATATTTCGGGAGCCCTGACTAAAGACATTCGTGGCCATCTATTTGCTTCGGGCGAAGAGATGCACAACTGGGTACAACCATGGTTGCGTAGGCTACCGCAAAAATTGTTTCATGAAGGCATAGAACGTCTCGTCTCTCAGTGGCGTAAAAGTCTTTAGTTAATGCGATTACTTTTGAAATAATTTAACGGTTTACTTACCTTTTTTCACTCTGTCTCGTTCTCGTTTCACTGCCGTCATACGATTCCACTAACAATTAAAAATATTACTGCTATTTCTTCTCTTTCCTAACATTTCTGTGATTGCATGTAATCGCTTTACCTAGAAACAAGAAGTTTATTGACTAATTAGGCAGTGCGTTTGTGTTGAACTTATTTTCTGGTGCTTATCTAACGAAAAAAAAAGCAGTGGGTTGAGGAAAGACGGTAATGGTGTTTTAAATGTCAGTATAAATTAGATATTCTCGAGTTTTACCATACTGCTAGGTACCTTTTTCGCTTATCAACAGTCCTGTTTGCAGAAACACTTATCTAACGGGCCCATAACCGTGGAAACAAAAATAAAAAACCCTTCCAAGTCCTATGTTATTACGAACGCTAAAATAATCTCCCTCCATTTCATTACTTATGGCTCAAAAAATTCAGTGTAGAACAAGTTTCTAAATGAGTAAGATATCTGTAGCGTCTTTCGTTGGAATGATACACTGGACCTTCAACTTCCTGCAAGACTTCTACACACTGTGCAGTATTTTTTTTTTAATACAGGAAACAGACATTTTCTCTCGATTCACGCAAGGTTCCAGTACCATAAAGCTACGAAGTGGTTTACATGCAAATGTGTGTCACAAAACACTGTTTTCTATCTAAATTGAGGAACTAGTTAAAATTTACTACCTTACTACACGAGGACAGTAAAGAAGTTTTGGCGTGACAGAGACCAGTTAGACACATCACGACCGTCCTCTGCGCACGTTTAGGCCAGTGCATTCATGCCATGCTCGAAGTCTGTACACCCTCCTCACAGATCAAATCTTGTCTTGGACGTTGTTCAGTTAGGATTTAAGAGACATCGCTGTAGACTAAAGGCGAGGAGTTCTGCGTCATAGTCCAGTTCCAAACACCTGACGGAAACTACGATTTATAACACTTCAGATTTTTTTTCTCACGCATTATTCTCACGAAAACAGTGAAGCTTGTAAGGAAGTCTCACACAAACGAAAGAAGGGAAAATAATTCACTTACTGCTTGCCGAGTGAAATTAGAATTCTGTGCGAGAGGCAGTAAGAAAGGAAGATTGTGGGTTGCTGCCCCGTCCACGAAGGAGCCGTAGACGCGATTGAAGAAGAAAGAGTAGGCCATGACCGCTCCCTCCCTTCAAGCAACCATGTCGGAGGGCACTCTGATGCTCCAGCATGTGCTTGACGAGTACTTGGCATCAAACTCGGCAACCTTCTCTTGGCACACAATTTAGACGCCGCTAAGGCGGCAGCTTAAGGTATGTAACACCTATGAAAACAACACTGACTAGTAGGGTACGGATGATTTAATCTGGGCAGACTGAAAGGTTAAGCCTGCCAGATATCGGATTTGCATCATCATAATACAATTCCGCAGTCCGTATCGTACGATCGCAGTGTCCGCCATACTGATAACATCACGGTACATCGGAGGAAAGCGCGGTGGCTTTACAAAGTCCAATTTATCGCGGCAGCTAGCAACGCCAACTTAATTCTGTAAAACAGGATTAGGAGAAAACCGGGAAGGTGACTTTTTCCTTTAACAACTTTTCGACATTATTCACATTGTAGAATTTTGTTTACCTTAATGATGTCAATATAGAAGTAACCACCTTGCCGAGGTCTTTCCGTTGTTATTAGCTTATGTAAACGTGTTTCTCCCGCTAACAACAGATCAGTTACTTTCCGTTCGTGCACGACGTGCGTCAGCTGCTTGTTCAAATCTTCAAATGTCAACATGAACGTTTGCCACGAATTCCACCACATTTCGTTTAGTGTCTATGTCTTCGTTGGCTGCGTAAAATAAGCTATTTAACAATATAATGGTGGCGACTTTGCAGGAAGTGCACAGGCATTTTCAGTGGAGAAACAAGTGCCAAATTCGCGTAAAGCATACATATATTCGTTTTTCCACATAATGCTGAATCCATTTCGCTGTCCCTACCGACCCAACGACTCCAACAACATTAACGGTACAGCTTATCCCTCTTATCATTGACACCGAATGAACGCTTTTCCTCTCACACTCTCCAAATTCTCACTGATTGCCAAATTACACTCGACGGTGTGTTAGATAATTAGTAGAAGATTCATTCTGTAACGTCTTCTCTGTGATAATTGGAGGTAGGTTATTATCGGCCGTTCGTAAGGGACTTCAGAAAGTACGTTACTCAAGTCGTCCCACGCTAAGACTATTGCGTAACAAGAGAGATGCAGAGTCTATGAGTAGTTTCCTAGTTTTCTGCAGAGGAAGAGAAATGGAGCGGCAACTGGAAACGTAATCCGAAGTACGCGGGACAGACTTATTTTTTTGGTCAAAGCGTTTAAATTACACACAGATTCACCATGGACTTCTGAGATTATGTTGACTAAATAGAATGTCGCGTCGCGTCCCGTCCTAGTGAAATGACGCCAAAAAGTTGACCGTAGTTGCACATAGGTGGGTGATGCTGAACAGGAAGTCCCGATCTTTTACCATGAAATTTCAATCTTTTCGGCAAGCTGAAAGATGATTTGCGGGGGAGGGGGGGGGGGGGAGCAGTTTTCGAACAATTAGGGCGTTCACACAGCGGTTCTCGGCTGGCTCCGTGACCAAGGAACGTATTTCTACGCGTAAACGACTGGCAAAACATTGAAAATGAATGCTATATAACTACCTGCCATAAGGTGGTATTTTATTTTTTTTAAATATTTTACACGACAAGCCTGTTTCAGCTTATTGCCATTATCAACTGACCTGCGGAAATAACACTGGTAAGATTATATATACGTAAATCGTGGTACGACGTTTCGATCGTCGTTCGCTGAAGCCTGCGAACTGTTCACAAGTTGTCACGTATCCGTGTCATTTTGAAGAGCAGTGCAGTTCGATGATCTGTCATAATTATGTATTAACTTACTTTCCGAAGTCCCATCGCTTGAAGCAGAATTTTTTTTCCATAATGCCCATGGCTTTGCAGGCCATCTTAACCATCAGTGAATTAACGGGGTCGTCGGTCAGTTAAGGAAAAAATGTGCTGAAGGCGTGAAGCTCCGATCGCGATGCGGCTTCATATTTTCGTAGATCCACAGATGGTGAAAGTCAGTCCGACTGAAGAAAGCACTTTACAATCGAACGAGGACTGAACCTCGGGTCTTGTACAACTGAGCCATTACGCAACAGTTAACAGAATATGGGCATTTTAACACTATTTTAAGTCCTTTTACTTCTTTGCGTCTCATTCAGTATGTGGCCAAACTATGAAATTGCTTTAAGTTCTAACTTGTGACGAAATGATACTTTTCTGAACTGAGGCCAAGTGAGGACAATCTAAACGCCAATAACGTTTAATAAGAACAATTTATAGAATAATTTCAAGTCAGTTATGAGGTCGCACGAATTTGGTGGTCTTCAGTATACTACGACTAGTGGGAAAATGCTTTCGAAGAAACGCTTTGTAAGACGCTGTATAGAAACACGCAACAACTGAATTTAGTATACATACAAAATACGAGAGGGGAGTATTTCCTAAATGGAAAATCGCGGCTATTTATGATTTCAGTACTGCTTAGTGAACCAACACACCATGGCTGTAATGAGCAACATACTTGGCATTTGACGGTGGTTACACGCACCTCTTGAGCCTAGCGCCATATGCCTGCAAGGAGTAGCACCGGAAAGGAGGTATTTCCCTCGTTTTCGAAATTAAACGTGCAAGGAATTATCCTGCAAGATAATATTACATGACCACCATACATGGACGGCCATACATGGACGGCCATGTGTGACGCAAAGTTAATCCAAGATGTTCAGTTCTCACAGCTTGAACGCAAACGGTCTTCTCGCATGTATGTCAGAAGTTTGTCTACTCGCCTCTGTCAGGTGTCTTCTATTTGCTTAAGTTTCGATATAGTCGCTTACTGATGCTATAAAACTGCCGCATTTGGATCCAGACGCTACTGTTTAAGTGAATTATAAATACTTATTTCTTCTTGGTAAACGGATTAGTTGTCGGTCTTATTAAGGCTGGTTGTCTACGTTCAGTACTGTGGCTTTATTATAGGAAACTATCATCGAGGATTTTATTAATATGCAGCGGAGGGTTGACGAGATTTCTTTGTTTTGAAAACAGTAGGCGCCATACGCAGACTGGACGAGTATCCCTGGTCAGATGTGGCAAGCGACAATGGGTGTGAAAGACGTCGTTTGGGAACATATTACATTCATTTCCCATAGAGACATCTTATTTGTTTGTGCATACGGAAGTGCTCAAGCTACAGAGAAATGAGCTGAAAACGGTAACGATTTATCGCACGCAAGAATCGTTAAAACGTCAAATCCATCAATTTTATGATTGATGTTAGCTAGTGTCCGGAGCTGTAGGAGAGAGATCCTGACTGACTTCTCCGCGTATTATACACTGAGAACTCAAGTGCTGCCCCAGTGGTGTTCTCACAACACTAAAAAGACGTTGGATTTTGTATTAGTGTCTGCGGTGTTGAGAAAACGCTGAAATCGCTAAAATGGAACAAGGCAGCATAGCCCGATGTAATTCCCATCAGATTTGACACAGAATTGAATAGGTCAGCGAAAGGATGTGTTAACCCTTTAGTTCATTCAGATCATGTTAACTGAAATCCAATGCACTTCATGCTGGTAACAAATAATACCACATGTTTCGCTAGGAAGCGCTGTCTTTTGTAAATTGGTTTGTACACTGAAGCGCCAAAGAAACTGGTATAGGCATGCATATTCAAATACAGAATTATGTAAAACGGCAGAATATGGCGCTGCGGTCGGCAACTCCTATATAAGCAAACAAGTGTGAGGCGCAGTTGTTAGACTGGTTACTGCTGCTACACTGGCAAGTTATCAAGATTTAAGCGAGTCTGAACTGCGTGTTTTAGTCTGCGCACGAGCGATGGGATACAGCATCTCCGAGGTAGCGATGAAGTGGGGATTTTCCTATACGACCATTTCACGAATGTACTGTGAATGTCAGCAATCAGGTAAAACATCAAATTTTCGACATCGCGGCGACCAGAAAAAGATCCTGCAAGAAGGGGATCAACGGCGACTGAAGAGAAGCGTTCAACTTAACAGAAGTGCAACCCTTCTGCCAATTTCTGCAGATTTCAATGCTGGGCTATCAGCAAGTGCCAGCGTGCGAACCATTCAACGAAACATCATCGATACGGGCTTTCGGAGCCGAAGGCTCACTCGTTTAGCCTTGATGATTGCACGACACAAAACTTTACGCCCCGCCTGGAGCCTTCAACACCGAAATTGGACTGTTTATGACTGGAAACATGTTGCCTGATCGGACGAGTCTCGTTTCAAATTTTATCGAGCGGATGGACGGAACGGGTGTGGGATCCACGGATCCTGCATGTCAGCAGGGGACTGTTCACGGCTCTGTAAACTATATGAGCAGTTTTTCACGAAGCTGTATGAGCAAATTTTTTTCTGCCAAGAAAATAACGAACTTCGCATCGGCCGGATTGCACGAAGAACTGTAGCCGATGAGATGGCGCATTGTCATCCATAAAAACTCCACCGTTGTTTGGCAACATGAATTCCACAAATGGCTGTACATATTCTCGAAGTTGCCGAACGTAACCATGTCCTGCCAATGATCCATGTAAACACAGCTCTCATCATTATGGAGCCACCACAATATTTCTCACTGCCTTGTTGACAACTTTGATCCATGACTTCCTGGGGCCTGCGCCACACTGGAACCCAAGCATCAGCTCTTAACAACAAAATCGGTGCTCATCTGCCGAGACCACGATTGTCCAGTCGCCTAGGGTCCACCCGATTTGGTTACAAGCCCAGGAGAGGCGTTGCAGGCGATGTGCTGTTAGCAAAAGCACTCGCATCAGCCTTCTACTGCCATAGCGCATTAGCGCCAAATTTCGACGCACTGTCCTAACGGAGAATGATTATGATGATGATGATGATGATTGGTTTGTGGGGCGCTCAACTGCGAGGTTATCAGCGCCCGTGCAAAATCCCTATCTTTGCACAGTCCAATCTCGCCACTTTCACGGACGATGATGAAATGATGGGGTCAACACGAACGCACAGTCCCCGGGCAGAGAAAATCCCCAACCCGGGACCCCGTAAGTCCTAACGGATACATTCGTCGTACGTCGCACACTGATTGCTGCGGTTATTGCGCGCAGTGCTGCTTGCCTGCTGGCACTGTCAACTCTGCATCAACGCCCTTGTCCACCTCGTTAAAGTGTACTTAGTTGGCCACTGCTTTGTCCGTCGTGAGAGGTAATGCCTGAAATTTGGTATTCTCGGCCCACTCTAGACACTGTTAATCTCGGAATTCGTAATTCCCTAATGTCTTCTGAAAGTGAGTATCCCACGGACGTAGCACCAACTACCACTCCGCGTTCAAAGTCAAGCTTTTCTCAAGAATCACCTGAGTACAGATGCCAGCTCCGATAATGCAATGCCCTTATATACCTTGTGTAGGTGGTAATATCTCCGTCTGCATACGTACATATCGCTATCCTACGGCTTTTGTCACCTCAGTGTAGAGCTTTGAAAACGAATAAATCACGTATAGCAGCCCCTGTATGTTGGAACTTCCACCTAGCAAGACGTGAAGACTTGTTACGTGTGATTACGCCGCCGTTGTGTGTACTGCACTTAACGGACAACAACAAATAATTCTGGTGAGCTTTATGAAATGTGCCTGACATTTGTTACAAATTAATTATTTGCGGAGATTTACATTGCACCGTAATATTTATCGGCTCACATCAATCCAACAAACGAGCGGATGTCCAAAGAAAGATCATTATAATATGCTCCCTCTTTCTACATAAATCGTTTTGATTACAGACTTTCAAGAAAACTCATTTCTGTAAATGTCCCTAATCACTTTGGCTTATATTTTGTCGAAGATAAAATTTCGTTATTTCAGTTAAATTCGTATTTAGGTAACAGTTTCATATAGAAAGAGTTAGCGATGTTTTAAGTGTCAGACTTCTGGTTTTTCCCTAATGAGATGAAAGAATGAACAGGGAACTACTTAAAACAATAGACTGGTCTCATCTATGAAACTTTCGAATTCCTTTATTGACGCAGAGAAAGCGGTCAATTTCTATCGAGGCATTTTTCTTTGCTGATTCATAAAAACTGGATAGACCGCGATCCAAGATGAGTACGGGATTTGGAGCAGATACTGCAGTGCCGTACCCATTAACCCTTATCATACGTCTTTGAGACGGCTGTAGATCTTCCTGATGGTGGTGGTGGTCGTCGTCGTCGTCGTCGTAACTTTCCCGTCGGTCTACCTCTTGACTGGAATGTTGGTTTCTTGTTGTGACTGTGGGGCGCCGTTTATACCATTCTATGTTTTGAAAATTCACAATAAAGCTGCCGCGACGTACGATAGACATGATACCAGTTGTGTGATGATTTTACGTCATATTTCGTGTTTACTGCGATACTTCATTTGTAATATATTATGACTATTACTGACAGTGTGTCTTAGACCCGCCAGGTTAGCCGCGAGCGCTAATGCGCTGCTTCCTGGACCCGGGTAGGCTCGCAGGCCCCGGATCGAATCCGCCCGGCGGATTAGCGACGTGGGCCGGTATGCCGGGCAGCCTGGATATGCTTTTTTGGCGGTTTTCCACATCCCACTAGGTGAATGCCGGGCTGGTCCCCACATCCCGCCTCAGTTACACGACTCGCAGACATTTGAAACACGTTTCCGCTATTTCATGGTTTACATTAGACGGAGACAGCTGGGGTACACTGATTCTGTCCCAGGAGGTATGGGGTGGCGGCAGGAGGGGCATCTGGCCACCCCTTTCAATTAACCATGCCAAATGCGATTGTAACAATGCCAAAACTGCGGGACAAGACACAAGCCGAAGAAGAAGAAGAAGAGACTGACAGAGTCTCGGAATTACTTTGCACAATATGGAGCTTCTATCTGATCTAGCTCACCATTCAAAACAAGAGTGAACAGGCTGCTTATTCTCGACGAGTTGTGATTTGTTTTGTTTTGTTTTAAGGCGCAAAATCCAACTGGGGTCATACGCGTCCAAGTTAAAACTATAGAACACGAACACAGAGGAGTTAAACGACTATAAGCCAGTCCCAATGGACAGAGTACGAGACGGCTAAAAACAGACATGTGGAAAAAAGGCTAAAAAACTAAATATTAAATGGCCTTCACCATATTGCGTCGGCGGATAAAAAGTAAAATGCGGTCGACAGCCCGCGCGTCATTCGCTAAAACGGCTGATGTATCACACGGCATACACAAGCTGGAACATGAATGATTAAAAAAGGGCATTTCAGCAGGAAGTGGCTGACAGTTAAAATTTAATGGTGGGGTGGCGCCACTTAGCAAATGACGATGGCTAAAAAGGTTCAAATGGCTCTAAGAACTATGGGATTTAACATCTGAGGTCATCAGTCCTCGGCTAAAAAAGCATTGCCCAATACGTAGCCGAGAGGAGGTCGTCCAAGGCGCTGGGAGAGGCTTAATAAGCCGAAGCTTATTTCCGTGAAGGGAGGACAATTGGCGACGCCAAAGGGACACCACCTGCTGACAGACGGAAACGCAGAGATCATCGGACGGTATATAGGTACTCGCGGGTTGAGGTACGAAGACAGCGCTTTGGCAGCAGAGTCAGCAGCCTCGTTTCCTGGCAGACCGATATGACCAGGGACCCACAGAAACGTGACACTGGCTCCACCAAGAGTGAGCAAGTGACAATTTTCCTGGACCCACTGCTCTAAGGGATGGGCAGTGTACAGCGCAGAGACTTTGGAGGGCACAGTGAGTCTGTAGTGAGGGGACAATTGGAAACGCTGTGTCGCCGGATGTATTCCGTGGCCTGATACAAGGCGCAGAGCTCGGCTGTAAATACTGAGGAGTGTGCCGGAAGCCGATATCGAGAGACACGGGTTCCAATGACGAAGGCAAACACGACCCCACAGTCAATCCGAGAGCCATCAGTGTATACAAAGGTACTATTATTGCAAAGTTCCATGCGATGGTCGTGAAACTGAATGCGATAGACCGAAGCTGGAGTAGTGTTCTTGAAAAGCGAATGAAGGCTAAGGTTGGCATGGGCCGCTTCTTGAAGCCAAGACGGTGAAGGGTTCACACCCACTGGGAAAGTTCCAGGTAGTATGAAGTTAAGCCGCCATAACAAGTGGCGAAAGCAGACTCCAGGAGGTAACAGAGAAGAGGGACAATCCCCATACTGACGATAAAAGGAATCATTGAAGGAGGCATAGGAGGGGTGGCCACGCGTGGCATACAAATGGCATGCATACCGGCTGAGGAGAAAGTCACGGCGGTAGGATAGTGGTGGTGTTCAGCAGCTTCAGCATACAGACTCTCAACCGGACTGGTGTAAAAGACGCCCGCGGCCGAATGGATTCCATGATTGTTGATAGTGTTGAGACGGCATAAGAGGGATGGGCATACAGAGATGAAAAAAGCACCCATAGTTGATTTTCGGATGGACAATGGACTGGTACAAACGGAGGTGGGTGGTTCAATCGGCACCTCAGGAAGTACCACTTAGGACACGTAGGAGATTGAGGGGCAGCGTACAGCGGGCTGCCAGGTAAAACACATGGGAGGACCAAGAGATCATGAGCCCCAGAAATTTCGTAGTTTCAACTAACGGAAGGGCAACAGGCCCTAGATGTACAGATAGTGGTAGAAACCATTTACGCGGCCAGAAATTCATACACACGGTTTTGTCAGTGGAAAACCGAAAGCCATTGTCGATGCTCCAGGAGTAATGACGACCAAGACATCGCTGAAGACGCCGATCAGTGAGACAGGTCCGTGGAGAACTGCAATAGGTGGCAAAATCGCCAAAAAAGAGAGCCGGAGATGCCCCGCTGGAGACAGGCCATTATAAGGTTAATGGCGATAGCAAAGAGGACGACACTCATGACGGAACCCTGAGGCACACCACTTTCCAGGATAAAGGTGTCCGACAAGGCAGAAACCACACGCAACTTGAAAATGCCTGAAGGAAATAGGACAGACGCCCACGGAAGCCCCCCGTGTAAAGAGTACGGTGGACACCAGTTCAGTAGGTGTCGTACGCCTTCTCCAAATCTAAAAAAACACAGCCACAGTCTGGGATTTCCGCAGAAAACCATTCATGACATGGGTGGAGAAAGTAACTAGATGGTCAACTGCAGAACGCCGCGCTCGAGATCCACACTGTGCATTCGTTAGTAAATGGCGAGACTCAAGCCACCACACCAGTCGGGCATCAATCGTACGTTCCACCACCTTGCAAACGCAGCTGGTAAGAGAGATGGGGGGGGGGGTAACTAGAAGGAAGGTTTTTGTCCTTAGCGGGCTTAGGTATGGGTATGACTGTGGTTTCACGCTAGCGTCCAGGAAATGTGCCCTCTGCGCAGATGTGGTTGTGTGTGTTAAGCAGAAATTGCTTGCGTGCATGAGAAAGGTGCTGCAACATCTGAAAGTGGATGGCGTCTGGCCCTGGGGCGGAGGATCCGGATGAACTGAGAGCACTATGTAGCTCCCTTACAGTGAACGCGGCATTGCTTGTTTCCGATGGAGGAAGTCAGGGTGAGAGTGAGAAGAGCTCGAAATTTCGCAAAATGGCGCCCAAGGTGTTGGAGATAGTAATAGGGTCCACAAAGACATCGTCAACGACTGTCAGGCCGGAAATTGGGGAATGGATCGTGGTTCCAGAGAGTCGCCGGAGGTTGGTCCACACGACAGAGGAAGATGTGGAACTTTTTAAAAGAATTGGTGAACGAACTACAGCTAGTTCTTTTGCTATCCCGAAGAACGCGGCGACACAGCTAATTTGAGGTAATTTCCTGACTTGATAGACCACACGTGTCCCGTATCAAACTGTTCATCTCGACTTGCCATCTCAATATGCTACCTCTAAATGGCATTCAGAAACTATGTAAGCTACAGCGCATGTGCATCGAGCGAGTTTTTCAACATTATCGCGCTCTCTTCGCACAAACCATTAGTTCTAGAGAGAAAAAAAATGAATATGACCTTTTTTTGCAGGAAATTTAATATAGTTTAATTTTGTACTACGACAAGTTTTCACTGGAGGGTGCGGTTTTCGAGTTAGTCGAGAATAACATACGAAAGCGATATTAAATGCGGTTCTATCTCGGGAACCATTCGGAATAGGGCATACGTCCATGTGAAGTTTTTTTTGTTCAGAATCACTAATACTTTCACCCCTCAAAGCATGTGCCTTTCCTCCTGACTCACCCCGTGTGTGTGTGTGTGTGTGTGTGTGTGTGTGTGTGTGTGTGTGTGTGTGTGTTTGCTTTCTCGTGAGAGTAGCTTGAGCGGAGGCAATTAATTTTCTGTTTTATGCAGTCAGCCGTGGACTCGGGATGCATCTCACGGCTAGTGACCTCCGCAATTTTTTAATAGCTGCCGGCTGGGGTGGCCGAGCGGGTATAGGCGGTACAGTCTGGAACCGCGCGACCGGTACGGTCGCAGGTTCGAATCCTGCCGCGGGCATGGATGTGTGTGATGTCCTTAGGTTAGTTAGGTTTGAGTAGTTATAAGTTCTAGGGGACTGATGACCTCAGATGTTGAGTCCCGTAGTGCTCAGAGCCATTTGAACCATTTTTTATAGCTCTTCAGTCTTCTTAATCTGTTTTTGTACTGAGGGTGTCTAACGTCGAAAAGCCTCATCACCTTTGTACATTTCTGTTAATTTTGTACATATCTGTTAAGTTTGTAGTTGACGGCACACACGAATTAAACTTCGCAGCGATATTTACACACTACTGGTGACAGAACGCTGCAGCGATGCTAGCGCTCCAAGTGGTAACATTTCACACTGCAATGAACATAAGACAAGCGATTTTTATGATCAAATCTACAACGAGGCCCTATATTTGATCATATTTATTTGACGACAGTCGAGATTTGACCAAGTTCCCTATTACACCGTCAAATTTCTTTGTCAAATATTTATGTCAAAGAAATATGAGTGTAATAGCGGCCTAACAGGTGGGACTTTCCCCCTACTCTGCACAGAACCAGTCGCCGGTGTAATGGGGCGGCAGCTAGTGGTGCCCCAGTACGATCGGCGGGGTCGCCAGACACCCCGGATGAGTCACTGGGCCCCGCCGCAGCTGGTATCGACCACGCCACGCGGCGCCGCGCTGCGGACACGCCACGTCCCGTGATCCGGCGCGCTGACTCACACGATCCCGGGACTCCAGCCAGCCCGGCTGCTCCCTCCACCCCTTCAGCCGTCTGACCTCGCGCCGGCGACCATACATTTATTATACCCCGTACTGCATGCCCCAGACCAAGTCCCAAATCCGGAGCGAGTTATGACTTATTTTTAGAGAGAAAATCTAAAACACGGGAACTTCGGTACTCCACGACACTTTATGAGAGGCAAACATTTAAAGTACCCATAACGACCAATAAAATAATTTGCACCGATTTCATTTTTCGTTAAATTCAAATCCCATTTCGAAACGAGTGAGTCGTTTCTCCAGATGCGTCCTGGATATGGATGGAACGGAATCCAAAAGGAATGAACTGCTTTCGATGAATTCTCTCCTATCTTTGCTGTGTACTTGCAATTCGTAACATAATAGAGCAAAATATTTTACTTAATGCAATGACAATTTTTGGCACAGTTCTAACTTTTCATTCCACACGTGTTAATAAACTTCGATATGAACATATTTTAAGCGTCATCATTAACACAAACGCGACCATGCACTACACTACGCTGCACTCCCGCCCACTGTTAACTGTGTAAGGACTTGACGCGCAAGCCGTTCGGGTAACATCCTTTTTGAAGGCTGTACACGGAAAGTCGAGTTAAACAGTAGTAACATTTGGCGTTCATCAAGGAAGGTTTAGCCCCTCTGCTGTTCCTGATCTACATGAACGATGTAGGAGACAATGAGTAGTCCTAGATTTTTTGCAGGTGATGCCGTCATGTACCGTCTTGGAAAGTCATCAAATGGTCAAAAACAACTGCAACATCTCTACTGCGCGAAAAGTGGCAACTGACTCTAAATAATGAAAAGTGAGAAGTCACCCATGAGTACTAAAAGGAATCCCCTTAGTTTCAGTTGTACGATTCACGCAAATCTTAAGGCTGTAAATTCAATTAACGGAATTACAGTTACCAAGAACATAAATTGGAACGATCACATAGATAATGTTGCGGGGAAAGCAAACCAAAGATTGCAATTTATTGGCAGAACATTTAGAAAATGTAACGGGTTTCCTAAAGAGACTCTTACACTCGCTTCTTCGTCCTCTTCTGAAGTATTGCTGTGCGAAGTGGGATCCGCATCAGATAGGACTGACGGAGGACATCGAAAAGTTTAGTGATTGTCAACTCATTTTGTATTATCGCGAGAAAGTGCCACGGATATGACACACGAATTGGGGTGGCAGCCATTAAAACAAAGGCTTTCTCACTGCAGCAGAACGTTCTCATGAAATTTCCATCACCAAGTTTCTCCTCAGAGCGTGGAAATATTTCGTTGGCGTCCACCTACACGGCGAGAAATGGCTGGGCACTTAACTGTGAACTGCACAGTAATCATGTAGATGTAGATACATTCTAAGCTAAAAGCCCCGTTAGCACACAAAAAATAAGGCGACGTGCAAACTGACAGATTTGTGTGATTATCAACATATGCTATTACATACTGATCATTAGGTTTTGCTGATCTTGCAATGGCCGTGTTTGCTGATAAAATTCACTGGATATAAGCTCCATCTGTTATGCGAATCAGTTTTCCATATAGACCCAAACATATTTCAACACCTTTGTGCTATTCTTAATGGGTTTTCTTTATTTAAAAATCATAGTTTTACATACATAACCCTCTACTGTAAAATTAAGATTTTAATAAAACTCACTGAGGTTGACACAAAGGTATTGGAAAATGTTGCGTAATTGGAGGGCCTTATATAGAGTAATGTTTTATGTTACTCTAATTCGTATACGTCGTCGGCGTATCAACAGTTAAGTGAACGTAGTAAGGTCCGAATTTTCGGAAAGTAAATGGCAATCTCAGAAAGAAAGGGCTTCGGTTTGATATCTCCTACCAATTCAACGCAGCGGAAAGCGTGTCACAGTGAATTTTTATTTGCAACTTGAAATGCGATGGTGCTCCTGTCTCTGTTAGGACAAATTTGTTATTTTCTTCCAGATTTCGTAGGAAAAACAAAATCTCTGAAAGATATGTGGACACCTGAAATTTTTATGAGTATGTATCGCTTCGCACAGGCATAGCTTAGTGGATACCACACTTTTATTTTGCTCTAATTCGTTTCTTAATTCCAAACTGAAACGTTGCAATTCTGCCGTTTTAAGCAGATGTAGACACGAGCCGTTACAATTTCTTGTTAACTTTCTCTCTTCTTCCTTCTCTATCGTAAGGTTCCCCAATACTATGTCTATAATGTTCAGGCTGTGGCCAACTGACTCTGTTGGACACTCAGAGCGTACAGTTGCATTCTCTGACGTGTAGTTTACTTTGCATTACCGAACTCGACACATCACATTTTTATTGTCTCCCTCAATGATGGCGCTGTTCGACTCCTCTTCAAACGTATGTTGCACTGGAACAAGAAACTGGAGAAGCGAATCGGACTAATGTGGGTTGTGTTACACAGACGACACGCCGGCCGATGAGGCCGAGAGGTTCTAAGCGCTTCAGTCTGGAACAGCGCGACCGCTACGATCGCAGGTTCGAATCCTGCCTCGGGCATGGATGTGTGTGATGTCCTTAGGTTAGTTAGGTTTAAGTAGTTCTAATTTCTAGGGGACTGAAGACCTCAGAAGTTAAGTCCCATAGTGCTCAGAGCCATTTGAGCCACAGACGACAACGTATCCCACTGGCCAACAGAGGCTGCACTGGTATAGAGTTAACTAAGATTATAAAATAACTGGTGGTAGTTATGGTTAAGTCTTCGCTCACCTTCCGCACAATACGTTATGTACTAAAACTTTTCTAATGGTTCGAAAATCAAGCTGTTTTCCTTTTTAATATAACTTTGTTCTATTATGACATTTTGAATACACATCCACAAAATTACACAACTTTTAATATACTTGAGTAGCAGCTAAAGTGCCTATTTTAATACTCTCAATACTTCCGAGTTTTCAAAACACGGTTGCTGACTAAATATCCGACAACACATTTCATTTCTTTCCGAAGACCAGAGCGACTGATCCAAATATGTTTCCCACCATTCGTTTTAAGTAAGTCTGGAACGCGACGTAAAATGTTAATCTGGATAACGTACATGTATTTTAAATTCTCTTTCTCCAGGATGTCATATTTCTGACACCCACAACTTCTCCGAAAAAACAAACACCATACACTGGGCGTTTCAGAATCTTGTAAATGTGTGGCGAGGCTGCAATATGTACATTCTACCGGTTCGTTATATGTAGAGATATCTTAAGGTGTTTGAACGAGAATGTAACACCCATCATGCTTACGATAAGGACTTGAGCCATGTATATTTTTCACGACGTAGGTCCCCTTGGAGTATCACGTTACTGGATAAAGAGCATGAAGTGTAAAAAAAAAAATGAGACTACTTGCTTCTAATGTCGTACCAATACAAAATAATTAATTGAAATCTCGAGTGGGCACTTTCCGGGAAGAGTCCGACAACGTATTACTTCCTCCCACATACGCTCACGAAATGATCATGACGAGAAAATTCGAGAAATTTGAGCTAATACTCCGCCACACACCTCTAAGTAGCTTGCGAAGTATGAAGTATATGTAGAGATAGATATAAAGGGAGATTCACATAACATTTTTTTCATTTAAGGAATTTTTCTGTGTGATGCCATAATTATGATATTCCGTTTTCCTTGCGAACGTTACACTATTTCGTAGCACTACATAACACGTATGTTTAGTGTAACAAGGGAACCTCCCCATCGCACCACCCTCAGATTTAGTTATAAGTTGGCACAGTGGATAGGCCTTGAAAAACTGAACACAGATCAATTGAGAAAACAGGAAGAAGTTGTGTGGAACTGTGAAAAAATAAGCAAAATATACAAACTGAATAGTTCAACGGAAGATATGCAACATTAAGGACGTTGGGAACGCAGGAGCGCCGTGGTCTCGTGGTAACGTGAGCAGCTGCGGAACGAAAGGTCCTTGGTTCAAATCTTCCATCGAGTGAAAAGTTTAATTTTTTATTTTCAGTTTATGTGACAAATTCTTATGTTTTCATCACTTTTTTGGGGGTGATTATCACATCCACAAGAAAACCTAAATCGGGCGAAGTAGAAGAATCTTTTTACCCATTCGCCAAGTGTACAAGTTAGGTGGGTCGACAACATATTCCTGTCATGTGACGCACATGCTGTCACCAGTGTCGTATAGAATACATCAGACGTATTTTCCTGTGGAGGAATCGGTTGACCTATGACCTTGCGATCAAATGTTTTCGGTTCCCATTGGAGAGGCGCGTCCTTTCGTCTACTAATCGCACGGTTTTGCGATGCGGTCGCAAAACACAGACACTAAACTTATTACAGTGAACAGAGACGTCAATGAACGAACGGACAGATAATAACTATGCAAAAATAAAAAAAGTAAAATTTCCAGTCGAGGGATGACTTGAACCAACAACCTCTCGTTCTGCAGCTGCTCACGCTACCACGGGACCACGGCGCTCCTAAGCTCGCGTTGTCCATTATGTTGCTTATGTCGCCAATGGACTACTCAGTTTGTATATTTTGCTTATTTTTTCACAGTTCCACACAACTTCTTCCTGTTTTCTCGAGTGATCTGTGTTCAGTTTATCGAGGCCTATCCACTGTGCCAACTTATAACTAAATCTGAGGGGGGTGCGATGGGAAGGTTCCCTTGTAAGTGCCGCAGTTTGCTAAAAATTACCATGTACTGATGTGACGATACAATGCTGTAACTTTCTTTAATGTCGTACTGTAACTATTTAATATCGTACCGACTACTAAAACTCGATCTGACGGTAAGCTCGGCGGCAGCAATGACGCCAAGGTCCTGGATTTCAAAAATGGCTCTGAGCACTATGGGACTTAACTGTTAAGGTCATCGGTCCCCTAGAACTTAGAACTACTGAAACCTAACTAACGTAAGGTAATCACACACATCCATGCCCGTGGCAGGATCCGAACCTGTGACCGCAGCGGTCGCGCGGTTCCAGACTGTAGCGCCTAGAACCGCTCGGCCATCCCGGCCGGTCCTTGATTTCAGTTCCTGTAACTACATAAAACAAAACAAAAACAAAACAAAAATTTTCCCCTCTTGAGGATGAATCAGAAGCTACTAGAGTAAAAGTAACACAGAAATTGACCCGTAAGCAGCCGAGTTGGCTTCAAGTATGAATGTCTGCCTTAGGCTGAATTTCGTGGGACACAACGTTATGGCTACACTAATATACCGACGCAGCTGGTCGGATTCTTTCACGACTCAGCGAACTTCCTGCTGCCACAAGTCAATTCTCCAAGCTCCCTCCCACGTTCCCCTTCCAAGTACACTCCATTAGGGAACGCCCAAGCTAAGCGCGTGCTGCTGTACTCACCGAACTCCAGCAACGCCATTACTTAACGCGGCTTCCAATTCTGAGTACTCACCTACAACAAGAGAAACATCAATTGTAGTATATCCACATAAATACAAGAAATTAAATGTTACAACTCGACAGATAAAAAGATTTAAAATAACAGACTAGTGTCGTAGTTCAAAAGAAAGAAAAAAGAACACCAAAAAGTTTCTGAAGTACGCTGTGGTAAGAATAGGAACATAATAAAATTATTTCTTTGTTAAAATGATAAACCAGAACAGGAAAGACTCTAAAGAAGAGAAAATACGAATGTATATCGACAGATTTCATATTTAGTGCGTGCACATCAAATCACGACCTGGAAGTCATACTTTTAACTTATGACGATTGCGCGCACTGTTGAACACACTTGTTAGTGCGGCTCCATGAAACGGATACCTCAACAAGTTTCACTAAGTTTCCGTTACGTCAGATCATTTCGGGTACGATGACTCATTTTACAACGCATTTCCGGTTCACTGTACAAGTTAAACTGGGAAAAATTCTTCAAATCAGTACAAAAACAAGAAAAATACCCTCAAAACGACGCCACAATGTCAATGAAAAAAACCGTAACAAGTATCGGAAGATAGAGGTTTCAAATTCGAAACTAATTAGCCTTTTCGATAAAAGATTCGAACTTCGCTGGCTGACGAGTT
The DNA here is from genome assembly GCF_021461385.2 of Schistocerca piceifrons. Lineage (NCBI taxonomy): Eukaryota > Metazoa > Arthropoda > Insecta > Orthoptera > Acrididae > Schistocerca > Schistocerca piceifrons. The sequence goes on along the minus strand of NC_060143.1, from coordinate 474,354,457 downwards.
TAATTCAGGAATCGGGTATTTTATTGTAGTACAACATGAATTTTTATACTTGTTCCTTATGTCCATTTCTTTGCATTTCAAGGATTGACGCCGTCTTATGTCGAGAGTAAAACAGTTTTACACTTTCATAGCTTTTCAGTATCGACACGTAGTTCCGTACGACGTGATTCGACAACAAGTGGTGGTGATCACCACCACCACCACCACCACCACCACCACGTGCCAATGTAGTATGTACGAACTACTTTTTCTAATTACATCTGGGAACTTCTTTGTTTATGACATACAGAGCACGAAACAAAATGAAAGGAAGGGCCAACGGAAGTTCATCTCCCAACCCCACTGGCATACTCAATAAGAAAAAAAATCGCTCTTCTGCAAATATGATCAGAAAAAGAATAATTGTAGAGTCACCTGGCGACGGTAAGCGTCGTAGGGAGATGAATATTGCTATTAAAAGGTGACAAACAGAAAACTTATAAAATTCGATGGATAATGTTACACATAGTATACATTTCTGTAGCAGTAAGTTTAAAAAAAGAGACTCTCCAGCTGACGCCATGTTCGTTGACTTCCGGAAGGCATTCGATATAGCTCTTCACTGTCATTTAAAGAACAACGTATGAACTTTGTGTCGGACCAGATTTATGAATACTAAAGAGTTTCCAGCATATAGAACTCGTCTCAGTTTTAACGGGACGGAATCTACAGATGTAATTACGGCAGTATTTTTGGGCCGTTGCAGTTTACGATGTATATAAATGATCCAGTGAATAACGTCGAAACCTGTATGAGGCTGTTCGCAGACAGTGTTGTTTCGTATCGTTTCGTTGGAAGGCCAGAATACTAGCGAAATGCAGGAACACCTGCACAGGATCGATGATCGCTACGGGGACTGGCAGCTGAAACTGAACTTCAATAAAGTAACGTACTGCTTACGAACAGGCGAAAACATCCATCATTGTTCTTTTACGTTATTGCCGACAAATCACTCGAGAAAGTCCACGTCACAGAAAACCGAAGGAGTAACCGCCCAGAATGACCAACAGTCTTCTCTTATCCTTCCTCATCCTCCTCCTCTCTCATTTCACTACGGAGTCAACATATTCGTGGCAGTGGGTGGCCGAATACCCTTCCTCTTCTCCCTTCCCCTCCCTCCCCTCGAAAGGAATTTGTATACCTCGTCTGTCGGCATCTAGTGCCGATCCCATGTTCAAGTGTATTAAACTTCCCTAAATGCTCGAGTACAGTGTCCAGGAGCAAAATGTGTAACGGTACGGCACTTAAGTAATTGGATTGGAAAACCGCCTAAAAACCACATCCAGACGGTGGATTCGATCACGGGCTGGCTCGACTCAAGGTGTCCCGCAAGTGGCGAGTTAGTGCGCTCATCTCTCCGCGAGGGCGGCCTAGAGAATATTAATCCCTTCAAAAATATTTTAGGAAAATTTTCCACAGGAAGAGTCTTAAGGAAATTTAAATCATCCAAGAAACAAGTAGCTCAGAAAACAAGATCGAACCTTAAGTATTTGTTACCATTCTGGAACCACTACCAGCTTAGGTTAACAGATGATAAGATGAAAATCTAACGAAGAATAAAGTGTTTCGTTACGGGATCGTTTAGCAAACGCAGGGGCTTCACGGAAATGCTACACGAACACAAGTGTCAGACGTTACGAGATAAACGTTTCTTATCGAAGATTTACTGTTTAAATTCTGACAGCGTACACTGCAACAACAGCTGGGCAACATTAATTCCTCGCTCACGTGTCTCGTGAAATGACAGTGACGAGAGAAATTAAAATTCCTAATGACACTTTTCGGCAGACTTTCTTCACATTCACCATTCACCACTGGTGCAGGATTGGGGGGTAGTATGATGCAAGATATAAAGACAGAAGGAGGTAGGCCATTCCAACTCTTGGCGAGCAAAAAATTCCCAAACGCCCGTAACGTCTTGAGGCCTCTCGTAGCTTTTTATTATCATGTACATCCAAGGAAAATAACGCGTTTCTTGTCAGTGATGAAGAAGGGTCACTATAATTACGCAGTGGTATAATGCGTTAATACTGCTCAAAATACTACAAACGTTATTTATCATAGTTTTCCAAAGATGAGCACTTGCATCGTTAATGTCTAATTCGATGTAAACGCGCGGAAAAAATATGAAAACTGCACGTGCGTGTTCATTTTAGACTAAAGAATATGAACATGGTTTGAGAAACGAACTTTTAGAGTTACCTTCGAGTAAGAAGCTATTACCTATAGCAATCGCCAGCATAAACATTTCATACTGGAATGGTGAAGAAATGACAAAGCAGAGATGCAAGCGGAAAGATAAGAAATCAATACACGAATAACAGTCACAGCAGTTATAACTCAAAAATTACCTTAAACTAAATCACATAAATTTAATGATTTGTTCACGCGGTACTGGATTACTCTACGGCGGCGAACTATTCACTATATTGTGTAGGAAATAAATACCGTTGCTTACGTTTGTTAGCTTTTGCTCCCGGATACTATAGATTTCTCGCGGGATTAGCAGATATTTTTTTCGTGTTCTCAAGATGTGTTCTACCTATTTCAGTGTAATAATGTGGTACAACTCGCTATTGAGCTCTTATGCCTGCAAATTTCGCATGCTGCACTAAAGCTTTAACGATAAGAGTAGAAGTCTCACTGGCTGCGTAGCTAAGTTGATAAGACTGAGCCTGACGTGTTTAAGGTTGAGAGTTCGAAATCTGTGGACTACTTTTTCAGTCTTTAAATTTTATCTAAGTAAGTTATCGCGGCGATTTATGTAACTGATATATCACTTTATAATTTATTTCATTAATAATGAGAAATGTTGCTTTACAGTACTTAGTAAATAATTCTAGGAATAATGAAAGTAATTCCTAGATGTGGAAGGCCTGCACAACGCTGTGAAACAGCCAATTTGAAAAGACAAGCTTTGACGATTTTAGTAACTGTCTCACCGAAAAAATAAATGAAGTCGACGAGTCCACAGCTAGTTTGAGCTCATTGAAATGTTGAGTAAGGATTTAGAAATAAAGGAATTTAGGACCGAGATTGAATTTTTAATAGAACTAAATGCATAGAAAGAAGCAGCACCAAAGAAATATAGCGTAGTCTTCTGAAGGAAGATAAACGCTCTTCGCTCTGCAAGTTTGACCTGTGTGTTGTCAAAATGTTTACACCGCCACAAAAAGCATGTCTGCTGAACGAAAGCAAAGGATAAAGCGCAATTCAGAGGCAACTGCCCATGCGTCGACTTCAACAGCTCAATCGACAAAAGCGTATGCTTATTTGCGAAAGCGAAAAATTTTTGTTGAGTAGCGAAACATTTCAAAAATGGAGATAGGAATTTGGATGCACACCGAGTACTCTCGAAGATATTCTACATTTACTGAAGGCTACATCGAACACTTTTACTAGGCAAGAGAGAAGAGAGACTAGCAGTTTTGACATTTGGCGAAATGAATGTTGATGTTTTCATATGTTAAGATTCGTCGAAAGACACAGTAATCGGTCCACATTCCAACGTTCAACTTTGCATGATCCGTGGGTTTAAATTAGCGGTGTAAGCAAGCAGTTTGTTACGACTTCGACAAAATGATGACTTATTTTTCTTCAGAGTATCATTAGCGCAGTTGAGGAACCGGGAATAAATGCTGTAGCTGCGATATGTAATACGAGCACACAAAATATAGAAGTTTGGAAGAAAATTGTGTCGATACAGATAAAACATTACGAAAATCCAGCTGACAATATCAGGAATGCATGGGTTTTCTTCGCTGTACTTCATCTGTTATACTGCATTTATGTGGCAAAACACTGATAAACCGCTAGGTTTTCCAGGAGGAAAAGATGTAATATCTGAAGGAGGATTTGCTTGTCTTCATAGAATTGGATTGTGAAAATAAAAAATGGAAAGTCTCTGTGCTCTACTTTGACACTAAAGTTTCCTGAGGCTCATGAGACAAGAACATTTATAAGAATTGGGTATCTGAATCGAGAAGCAGTTGGAAGGCATGAAGAAACGTGCCGTAAGGAGGAAGCAGCGAGCTTCATCTTCATCTAGTAAACAGCAACGAAAGTCTGAAACAGACTACATTAAAATCTGTTCTTCATGAAACGTATTATTTTGCATCTTTTTTAAGTATCATATTTGCTTCTAATATGTAATAGATCTGTCATGCCACTTTATTTGCCGCGTGGTCAAGGCGCCTTGCCACGGTTCGCGTGGCTGCCCCGACGAGGGATAACCTAACCTAAGCTAAGCTCCCTCGCGCGTGCGTGTGCTGTACTTAGCGTAAATTAGTTTAAGTTAGATTAAATAGGGTGTAAGCCTGGGGACTAATGACCTCAGCAGTCTGGTCCCATAGGAACTAACCACAAATTTCCACTTGATTTGTGCAACTGTATACTGAACCAAACCGAAACTAAAATGAACGAGTAACACGCCACGGCGTCTGTGGTGCGGCGCCTTCGTCGTATAATCACACTGCTGCCCTGCGCTATGATACGCAACCTCACTGTGACGTCAGGGGGGGCTCCATCTAATAACAAGCGTTTCTGCCAGAATGGTCGTGTCTCCCCCCCCCCCTCCCCCTCCTGGATGAAATAGTGGTATAGGCGTACTCTCGTCGTACAGCGGAATGTGGTTTGCGGAGTTCGTAGATCCGTGATGTCGATGATGGATGTAATGTTCGAATATCCGTAGCTGACGCCGTTAGAGCACTGTGGGGGTTGTAACATAGGGGGCTCCACGTCAGAATACGTGGTGAACGCTCCTCCGGCAGGCTCGCGTGTTAACTGCGCAGCTCTGACCGGCCGTCGCCATTACGTAGACGTGGAGGACAGACGGCGTACCTCGCTAACACAGGTGGGCGTGGCCGGCCGCTGACTCACCCACCGGGCGGCCGCCGCCGCGGCGCCACGGGGACCCCAAGAGTGTACACCTCTACCACTGCACCCTTGCTCCTTTGTATCAGCAGGTGTACCTGCCTGTGGTCGCACTACCTGGGCGCACGGTCCAGTACCTGTTACCGAAATCTTGATTTACTCATACGGAAATATACGAGGCGTCATCAGCCTTTCACCATCATCTCCGGAAAATAGTCAACGCCTTTTACGTTTTTCCATAAGTAGATACCTGCATATTCTCTCATACAGAACTCCGAGCGTCAAAAACTTAACGCCGTTAGAGGATCCAAATCAAAATAGCGCAGCCAATTAAATGGGGTATCTTGTGGTAATTCATTTTCTTCATTTGAAGCGGAACAACGTTGAGATGGTGAAAGTGATCGTGGTTATGTGGGGCAAAAAATCCCAGCGTGCTGAAGTCTGAATCAGTGAGAACGAAATGACAAGCCGTATCTCTCTGTATATCAGGACACACAATCGAAGTGCGAGGCCCTATCTCGAACACAGGTGTAATACGATCGATGCGATAGCGGAGGAAGTGGAAATCAGTCCTGGGTGAGTTTTCAACGTCTTGCACGACATTTTGATCGAGACAAACACCGTCGCCAGCTGGGTTCCGCCACTGATAACACCCACCATTCAAAAAAGCCCTCTGAATCGAGGCAACAGTTCCACTGCTACAACTGTATCGCGCCAATCCAGATGCCTTCTGTAGTCTTTTAATCGCCATGGACGAGTGCTGAGTGTGTCATTATAGACGCAGCGGCAAAGGAGCAAAGCCAGGAGTAGAACATGTGGATTCACTACCGCCGAAAAATGTGGAGATACAATCTTCGGGCTACGTGATGCTGGCTTTTGTGACTGTCACTCTGTGCTGCTAACGAATTATGCCTGTAGGAGCAAACTGTCCTTTGAACATAGCACCGAAATATCTGAAGTAGTACGGGAGGCTGTCAATGTGAAGCGTCGCGAGGAACAGTCCAAAGCAGTGCATTTTTAATTTATTTATTTAATTACAACATTCCGACGGACGGATCAACATCAACCGTGTCACATGCCGTCACTTCATGACACACAGCGGAAACGTTTGGTATTTTAACCTGGACATTGCCGCGGACTCATAATCAGAAACTATCCAGAATGAGATTTCACTCCGCAGCGCACACTCCGCTGATATGAAACTTCCTGGCAGATTAAAACTGTGTGCTGGACCGAGACTCGAACTGGGGACCTTTGCCTTTCGCGGGCAAGTGCTCTTTCATCTGAGTTACCCAAGCGCGACTCACTCCCTGTCCTCACAGCTGTACTTCCGCCAGTACCTTGTCTCCTACCTTCTGCGAACCTTGCAGAAGTAGCACCACTGAAAGAAAGGATATTGTGGAGACATGGCTTAGCCACAGCCTAGGGGAGTTCCCAGAATGAGATTTTCGCAGGAGAGCTTCTGTAAAGTTTGGAAGGTAGGAGACGAGGTACTGGCAGAAGTAAAGCTGTGAGGACGGGGCGTGAGTCGTGCTTGGGTAGCTCAGTTGGTAGAGCACTTGGCCGCGAAAGGCAAATGTCCCGAGTTCGAGTCTCGGTCCGGCGCTCAGTTTTAATCTGCCAGGAGGTTTCATATCAGAAACTTTACGTCCCCACCTCTTCCCCTTGTCGGCCAAATACTGGCAGTGAAAATGTTTTTCACCACCAAGATTCGAACCGATGTAACCCCTCAACTCCCCCAAGAAAAAGAACGCGTTAGCGACCTCTGCCACGGAGGCGGCTTAAAGCGGTTTTTTTGCTCCGTGACAAAGCCCCAGCTCATCCTGCTCAGGTTACAGTCATACCACCCAATGCCGTTCCCATCTTTCTTCAGGTGAAGGAACAATTACGTGAAGGCGTTTTCAAGATGACAGTGACGTTATTTTTGAGGTGGAACGTTTCCTGAACAGCCAAATGGAATAGTTCTACGTCCAAAGTCTCCTATATCTACATCAATACTCTGCAATCAGCAAGTGCCTGGTAGAGGGTTCTTCGAACAATCTTCAGTCTACTTCTCTACCATTACCCTCCCCAACAGCGAGTGCAAAAAATGAACCCTTTTTGTTCGCGCTCTGATTTCTCTTATTATTATGATCGTTTCTCCCTAGCTTGGTTGACGACAAATACTTTATTGTGGAAAAATACGTTGCACTGAAGGATGAATATGCAGAGAAAACCCAACACCATTACCAATTTTCATGGTCGTAGCTTGCTGTTTTCGAGGTGATAATTAAATCACAACCAATCCTCGTATTACTTGCCTTGCACCTCGCTAGTCAGTGAAATTGCGGCAGTCTGTATCAAACGTTCTAGAGTTGCTTTAAATCTCAATACCAGTGTAATTTCGTTCAGTAAATTAAAATTAAAATAAAACAGTAGGCCTACTTATCTTTACGTGAGTCCACCATAATGGAAAGTCGTTTATACATTACAGTCTAACATGCTTTTTTTTCAGTGAATACTGCATTATATTAGAATGCTGCTAAGCACTGTGTGTACAACTCCAGTCTGTGGAACGACAGACAGGCTAGTAGGCAAAAAACAAAGTTGTCCAACTCGAACGTACGTTTTAATGTCAATCTTTTACTAGGCACAGTCCAATTTTAAGTTGTTTGTCCTTGCCTTCCCCCGACCTTTGAACTGACTCACCAGTCATTTACGGGGGGACCTACAGATTAACGTTAACTGCCAAGTACGCGGAGGCGAGAAGTGAAAGAAAAAAATCCTAGGACCGACGCAACTGGAAATCATCATTCCAGACCTGCCTACCTCATTCAGTCATCTAAGTTCACGTAATTATTTTCGGTACTCATTTGTAATGTGAATGCCGCTAGGGAAAAGTCAGAAAACTGATTAAGTTCTCTTTTTAAAGATCAGTACATATCCCTTCCGACAGTCCCGTCAAACTAAGGCGAACTGTGGACTACAGTCGCAGTGTCACGTCACACAGACGATAACTTTTATGTCATTTTTGTGAAATTAATGTAATATAACCAATATGCTGCCTGCTTGCGTTTTTTAGTAAAACACAAGTGGAGTCGCACTGTTCACCCAGAGAGCGTTTGTTGTGCTTTGACCTGACCACCTAGTTGGGAAGCGTAATGACATTTGCCTCAAACAATTTAAGTATGGAAAATGTAACTCTGAAAAAACAACTCCTCCTCAGTTTCGGTAGCAGATATAAGAAAACAGTGAAACTACACAGAGCGAACAGGACATTCAATCTGCTGGCACGAAAGAATGCGCGCCGCCTTCATCTGATTGCCACCTGTTACAGACACCCACCCGCTCTCACAGGGCGTGGTATTCTTACATTACCTCACACTCAAACGAAGTTGTCTGCCGAGGCGTAATCTACTGCCTGCTACGCCACTGGAGTTCTCTCATGTCGATTATACACGCCGTCTGGCAGTAGCAACGCTACACTATGTTCGATTCCTTCCTGTAAGTCAGAAATATTACTAACTTGGACCACTCTTATTAGACTGACATAGAACAAATACAGCAACGTTTACGTTTTCTGCGTTAATTTCATTTAGACTGATGGAGGAAATAGGAAAGATCCAAAGAAGAGCAGGGAGTTTCCTTACATGTTCCTTTAGCATGTACGAAAGCGTCACAGAGATAATCAGCCAATTCCAGTGGTAGACTCTTCAAGAGAAGCGTTCTGCATCACGATGTGATTTATTGCTGAAGTTCCGAGAGCGTACGTTCCTAAAAGAGTCAACGAATGCATTGCTTCCTCCCACGCATATCTCGCGAGAAGACCATGAAGGTAATAGAGATATCGGAGCCAACATGGAGGCTTGTCGGCAATACCTTTTCCCACAAACTACTGGTGGCATCCAGCGGGGAAAAGGGTGGACGGGGAAGTGACGGTACCCTCTGCCACACACCCCAAGGTGGCTTGCGGAACGTAGCTGTAAATGTATCATTAAGAATACTTGTTAAACGTGTTTAATCTTTTCCACACTGATGTATTCGTTTCTTCCTACGCAGCAGCTGTATCCAGAAGTAAGTCCTCTCGCGTCAGAACTATTGTGGAAGATTGTGGTTTGCTACAGGCAATGATCACTTGGCTTGTTGAAGACTTTGCTTTGGACCTACAACGCAGGACAATATTCTATTGGAATATTCCCAACTGGAACATCCTATCCTGCGATCTCCAGGTTGCCCATTACTTCAACGTCTCGCGCCTGCATTTCACCTAGTCTAAGCAAAACCTTAATGCGAACGTTCGTTTCCTGACGCGCATTAAGAGCTCTTTTGATGGAGCGGAGTTCCGTAGCTGCTATTAAAGAACATTTCCTCCTCACTTTGCCCACTAATGTACTGTGTGAAGCAATTTATAGCAATGCTTTGACACAGCCCCCTTCTATCGTTTTCTTCATTACTCCACGGTTACTAAAGCGAAAGTATAGGGTGCTGCTAGCTTGCGATTGCAATCGAATCAGTAAGTTGGATTAACGACAGATGAATTGGAATTAGCCTTGAAGCCGATTTGTTTGGCGGAAATTGTTACAAAACCAGGAAACTAAATATATAAGCTACTAACAGTTTCGTAATACAAGCGAATTTTACTTTTCTTCATTTATAATTGACATAAACACACAAATTACTCAAAAAATCGTACCGAAGTTTAGCTGATTTATTCCTTAGTGTAACACCGACTGAACGCGAACTATTTGTGTGCGCTCTAAAGGCCGGAACAACACATGTTGACGTCGGTAAGGGTGACAAAACGCTCCCATCTTCGGCAATGAAAAGCATTGTATATTACAACATGATGTGCAGCTTAGTGTCCTGCGGTGGTGCAACAACGTTCCACCTGTGCGGGAATGCCAAGCGCTCTCTCTCTCTCTCTCTCTCTCTCTCTCTCTCTCTCTCTCTCTCTCTCTCTCTCTCACACACACACACACACACACACACACACACACAGAGAGAGAGAGAGAGAGAGAGAGAGAGAGAGAGAGAGAGAGAGAGAAATTGCATTGCTCGATAAGTCGATATAACGTGTATCACTATTTACAAACAGAGGCTACTGTCACTAACCTCGGCAACCTGATGTCTTAACAATACGAACGATTTCTCGATTTTATCGTTTAACTGGGTGGTTGTTCTGCCTATTTCCCCGCATAGTTTCCGACCTCAGCGCCACTACCAGAATTATGGACAGGCTGTTTCGGGAATAGTGATACTGTGTTCTGTGTTCTGGCATCCGACACAGCATGACTTAGCATGCTTGAAATATCCCTACATGCCACGAAGGCCCAACCAACTGAGTTGGTAACCGTACCTGGGACGGAATGGAGCACGATGCAGACACAAAACGCGTCTAACCGTGTTCTGATATGCATAATCCGTAATTTCCTGCTGAACAACGATACCTCTCCAGACAGCGCATGCATCAACCAGACACCGCCGTAACTAATGGTGGTCATCCACTGCTGCATCGTATGGATGATCGTTCATGTCATTTCAGTGACGACAAAATCTTGTATAGTCTTCACCATTTTTTAATAATCCCAAGTTTCGTTAAAGTAAACCCGGATGATTAGTGTCGTTATTAATACGTTTGATCTTTGTCGTATAGTTTTCTACATTTATTTTCCTCCCTCTCCTAGTAGCAATTGTCTCAAGTATGATATTTAATAGCTTCTACTCGTTTTCTTTAATATAGTGTACATATAAAAGCAAAGAAAACTTGCGCAACCGAACATTTACGTGGGCTTTTATGGATAGCCACCCACACCAGCTTCTGTGACCGTAGGCGGTCTGTCAATTTGAATAGGTCGCATACATAACTTTCGATAACGGCCACGTGCCGTTTATTTAACAGCACCTGTTACTCGAAGCTCAGACCGACCAATACTGCGCCCACCTTCCAAAATAGGTTTTTAACTCTCTGCAGTGGTGTGACGTTAAATTCTTCTTGTTAAAAACTATTACAAAATAAATCAGTGTCTTCATCTAAGAAAGTTACCGATAATTAGTAACGATATGATAAGTGGCACGTGCTGTAGCAAACCCTTCGATGTAACTCATCGATATCGAAGGAGATTATCTTAGGTCATGAGATACTTGAGACGACAAGCAACCGTGACCTCGCTCAGTGGCTGAGTTTTCTTGCACTATTTTAGGTGACAGCAAAAAAAGAGTAAGACAGACATCCGTAAACAACGACTAAAATGAAAATTATAATCTTTTCTTAACATTTAATAGTATTTCTGCTAAGACTATGCGGTGAACATTGTTAAGAGGCAAGCGTCTGTGAGTTCTAGCTGTCTCTGTACTCCGCGAGTAGGGGTAGTCGATACTTCTGTTTGCTTATTCTAGCCACTTCCCCGACTGATTTCTTCAGTTTGGTATGCCACATCTTTCAGCACCAGCTGAACTAGCAAATCTGTCAGTTGCTTGAAATACCGCAGTCGAGCGCACGCTTTCCACAATACAGGGTGGCGCAAAAGTCTGTTTAAATCAGTGCTCAGTTTACAGTGAAAGGTAGAATTTATGTTTCATTAAAAATACAAACAAGTCTTCATTAATACATCTTTGATGTCTTTTTGGAACAGTGTTACATACTCTATGGCACAGTGTGGTATCACTGTCCAAATCAGGAAACGCGTCGTCCATGCAGTCTTTTTAGTTCAGCAATGGGCTGAGGCTTTTGAGAATAAACAGAGTCCTAGACGACACCACATAGCAAACAATCCAAAGGCGTGATATAGGTGAACGTGGAGACATGTCAATACCTGGTCTTCGAACAATTATTTTTCTTTGGAAAGTTTCATTTATACGACGGCAGTGGCATAATGTGATGGAGCACCATCGTGTTGAAAGTAAATTTCTTCAACGTTTACAGTACACGTCAAAGTCCTGGTACCACGTAATTCTGAAGCATACCCAAGTAGTTCTATCCTGTCACTGTTCCTTCAAAAAAATATCGTGCAAGTACGCTAAACGATGATACTGCCCCCTAAACACTCATATCAGACTGATTTATTGGTCTATCAAAAGACTGTGGTTGTCAATATACCATAGGGTCTAACAAAAGATTTTGGTTGTCAATATACCATAAGTAAAGTTATGTACAACTTGGCGGCTTAAAATTGGCCTCGTCAGACCACACAGTTTCACTTAATAGGTTGGAATTATGTTTCTGTTGTTTAAGAATCAATTCACAAAACTGACGACGTAGATCTGGATCATCTTCAATGTAACCCATCCCGTTAACACTGACTGTAAACTTTGAACATCTTTTTGTCTAACATTCTTTGCACTGACCTTCGTGATAAATCCAGCTCAGTTGCTAATCGTCTGTTTGATTTTCGCGGACTTTGGGTCAAAACATACGCGCGATTCATTTGCCTCAGATGCGACTGATGTGGGGCGGCCAGATCTTGGAGTATTCATAATAAATCGATGTTATTCAAATATCTCGTATGTCCTACACTGTTTGTCTAGACGGTGGTTCTGATCTAAAGTGGCTTCCCCATTCATTAACTACAGTAGCACCACTTTTCTATTTTTAGAGGGAAAATCCTTTCTTCTTTCGTTAACATAGCGACAATTCGTGAAACTATAACTGTAAACAGGTTTCACAGATCACATTTTCAACACTTCATTAGTCTGATTATTGTGTTTGTTTTGATTGTCACTGCACTATATACGAACTTGACAAGACATAATTACCACTATTTGGTAATAAGTTAACGGATTGTTACTTTTGTTTTCCTTTAACCAAGTGCCCAGTGACTCTTGCGGCACCCTTGGTGTTGATACCACCACTCCTCATTGAAGAATGTGTCGTGTGATTATCATTCTTTTCTACTCGTCTCATCACTGCCTGTTCGATGCTTCATGAGCGACAGAAAAAGGATAAATCTGGTTATGTTACCTTCATCATCGCAGCACTGTTATTTTAATGTGTGAGCTATCTCCTAAACATGTCGCTAGCTAGCCGACTGTGCGAAACAATCTAAAACGCTGTAGCGGGATCGGGAAAATTCCAACTATATCTCTCTTGTTGCTGCTACTGGATTCTCACCACTTCCGCCTGATTCCCTTAGGGCAGAGCAAGAGAGAAAACCCGATTCAGATTATACTTTTCGTTACGACAGTTCCGTGATGAATTTTCCTTTAAAGCAAATAGTTCAGAGGAAGCAGTCATTTTCAGTATAGATGTTTCGGAACAACTGACACGTTCGTCTACATATCCTTGTCAAAGAGGCATGTACAAAGGACGTATCCCAAATTGTCGTCATTCTTTTCAACCGTGTGACACTTGAGCATGAGTCTATTAACACCTGAACAAGCAGGCTTCAGATATCAAAGAAACCGCACAGCAGATGTGACCAACTTAATCCAGTGCAGAGAGGACGGATTTCAAAGAGGTGACACCTCTAGAGTTATTTTTATTGCTTTATCTTCATTCTATGATACTGTTCAACACCGCTTTATGTTCCATGAGATCTACAGTATGACGCAGGATTATGGCTTCATGCACCTATTTATCACACTACTCCACAATCTAAGCTGTGTTTTTCACGGAAGACTAAATCGTTGGATTCTCCAAGGAATTTTTTGCCCCCAAAATATATTTACGAATAACCAACCGTGACTTAACACATGTAGAAGCTTTGATGTAAGTTTGAGTATGATGAACACGATCGTACAACAGCTTTGTGAACTAAGTATTATGATGCGAATTACATGAAACCTAATCCTCAGAAACGCACAGACAAATAGAACTTTTAATTTTAATTTGAAGGGCACCAAGTTGAAACACTGCTTTATGCCTAAATACCTTGGCGTTACTTCAACATACCGCCAACACTGCATCAACACGAAGCTGAAACTGCCAGCCCGAAATAACACTATTCAGACACTCACTGTCAGTAACTGGGGCCCTAACCACAAGTAATTAAGAGTCTCTGCCGTGGCACTCCGTTTCTCTGCTGAAAAGTAAGCGTGTGCCATGTATGATACAGTCCTGCCTACGCCATGCAAGTGAGTGAGTGAAACTGCAAGACTGACAACTGAATGTCCGACACCGACACCCGCCGTTTATTGCTTCGCAGCTATTGCACCACCAGACAGACGTCGTAAAGTAACTGCAGACGCTGGAACAAAGAAAGCTGAACCAAATCATTTACATCAATCCACAGCTACCAATCACCAAGACCCGAGTTGAAATCCAGTAGGAGTTTCCTTAGTTCAGAGCCAGCACTAACTGTACCTACACGTACTGCCAAAGAACGCACATGTGGGCAGACATGTGATCAACTTCACATCTTCAAGCGTGGATGAAATCTGGCACGCGCGGAGGGAAGACAGACATCGGATCACCTGTGCCACTGTCCATGCTACTCCGAGTAGTGCAGAGATGAAGAGCTGGTGAATGCTAAATGCGATGCTGCTGCTGCTGCTGCTTCTTAAGTCCGGACGAAGATCATTTAATTCATTATGTGAACTATGGAAACTGTGGATTTTAGTACTATCCGTTAACATGGTACAGTTACGTAATGTGGAGTTTACTTCGGCTTCTGGCAAAACTAAGTGCGTAACTTAATATGCTGCCTTTCTGCAGATGCTGTAGTAAACATGTCGAACGGACACTAAATTTTCGCGAAATCTAGGGAGACCTTTAGGAGATTAGCGCTTGGTGAGGGGACTGGCAGTTTCCCAGAAATGTCAGGATTAAATTTTGTTGGAGGTATTCCATGGTTCTTTTACGTCTCGTCGTCTTATACAAGAAGGTGTATCAGTTTCTGCATTTGAAAATTGTGTTATATAAAATGTGAGTGATCTAACAACCTCTTAACAACAGTGCAGAGTGCAATACCTATTCACTCGCCCACTAAAGCTGCGGAAAGTAACGATATGAAATCATTAAAAATTTTAATGTGTGAAGAGTTGCCTCCATTTACTACATGACAGTCTTCAGATGATGAAAGAAAGCAGCGTTTAACTTACAACTTTTCAGCCCCTCTTATTGCTTAACGCAAACGCAATGTAACTGACAATGGAATGAACTATTGTAGGGTCCAATTATACCTGATTTGTTTCGTATAGTATTCCACTGATCCACACTTCTTGCAGCCCAATTTTATTTAAGTTTATAGGTTTTTGTGTCTCCATCCATACAGCTAACTACAGACAATTTCTGGTAATTTGAACTGAATTCTTACAATTTCGTAGCATGTTTTTTTAGCTGGTTTAGGTATGTTGTATACGTTGTTTCCGCTTAAGTATGCAGAGAGATTGGTTAGAACGAAGTTTTTTGTTCAGAAAGTAGGTGTACTGGTGGTCATTTAAACTGGAGAGTAAAACAGAGAGAAACAATACTGCTATGGAAGGTACGCACTACGTAAGTAGACGATTAGTGGATTTACACGTCTGATAGAAGTGCTACCAATACATGTGGTGCACAGGTCCTAGATGAGTCACTCGACTACAAGAGTCGTCTAAATTAAGAGGCGAATTCTAATTTACAAGTTTCTTCCATTTCAGTTTAAAAGTGATTCACCTGATTTGATGTACCTATATTACATATTTACTTTTTACGTAAACAGTAATAGAAAGACTTCTTTCTACACCCTGTAGTCTTTTGTCGTCAGGAGAGTCAGAAGAGTCGTTGAAAGAACGTATTAACAGCACCAGACGCCGAATCAATGATGTGGATTGTTTTCTTCGACTGTCTTATTCAGAGAACAAGTGGTTCACACCCTCCGTGATTCCATATTAACAAATCGGTTGACTCCGCAGCATAAACTCGATGCTGATAGTGTAGGAAGCGTGCACGACTGAAGCTCATCCGAGAAGAATTTTATATAAACATCCTGCAATAACTGCTCTTCGCGTACCAAAGTTTGCTTGGCATTACTGGTGATCTAACTCCATAATTTCGGTCTCTTGATTTCGAAGTTGTGGCCATTCTTTATTCTATTCATTTCTGGTTAGTCGTCTACAGTTTCGTATGTAACCAGCAGCAGCAGATTTGAATTTTACCCCCAGTGTAGTCTGCTTGTTAGTTCACATTCGCCAAAATAACCAGTTATCAGTTTTATCTGTAGGCATTACACCGACAGACAATTCTGTACTACTAATATTACCGAAAACTACGCGGTTTTTTAGAGAAAGTAATACGTTGTTGCATCCACACATCGTTTTCTGTAGAAAACAAGTTGTTGTTTGTTGTTGTGGTCTTCAGTCCTGAGACTGGTTTGATGCAGCTCTCCATGCTACTCTATCCTGTGCAAGCTTCTTCATCTCCAAGTACTTACTGGAACCTACATCCTTCTGAATCTGCTTAGTGTATCCATCTCTTGGTTTCCCTCTACGATTTTTACCCTCCACGCTGCCCTCCAATACTAAATTTGTGATCTCTTGATGCCTCAGAATATGCCCTACCAACCGATCCCTTCTTCTAGTCAAGTCGTGCCACAAATTTCTCTTCTCCCCAATTCTATTCAGTGCCTCCTCATTAGTTATGTGATCTACCCATCTAATCTTCAGCATTATTCTGTAGCACCACATTTCGAAAGCTTCTATTCTCTTCTTGTGCAAACTATTTATCGTCCGTTTCACTTTCATACATGGCTTCACTCCATACAAATACTTTCAGAAAACACTTCCTGACAAATGTATACTCGATGTTAAATTTCTCTTCTTCAGAAACGCTTTCCTTGCCATTGCCAGTCTACATTTTATATCCTCTCTGCTTCGACCATCATCAGTTACTTTGCTCCCCAAATAGCAAAACTCCTTTACTACTTTAAGTGTCTCATTTCCTAATCTAATTCCCTCAGCATCACCCGATTTAATTTGACTACATTCCATTATCCTCGTTTTGCTTTTGTTGATGTTCATCTTATATCCTCCTTTCAAGACACTGTCCATTCCGTTCAACTGCTCTTGCAATTCCTTTGCTGTCTCTGACAGAATTACAGTGTCATCGGCGAACCTCAAAGTTTTTATTTCTTCTCCATGGATTTTAATACCTACTCCGAATTTTTCTTGTGTTTCCTTTCCTGCTTGCTCAATATACAGATTGAATAACATCGGAGAGAGGCTACAACCCTGTCTCACTCCCTTCCCAACCACTGCTACCCTTCCCTGCCCCTCGACTCCAAGTATAAATACTAAAACCACACAATACGAGACTATCATGACAAAGATGATATCCAATACAACCCAGCTCGGCTCTGAGCACTATGGGACTTAACTTCTGAGGTCATCAGTCCCCTAGACTTAGAACTACTTAAACTTAACTAACCGAAGGATAACACACACATCCATGCCCGAGGCAGGATTCGAACCTGCGCCCGTAGCGGTCACGCGGTTCCGGACTGAAGCGCCTAGAAACGCTCGGCCACCGCGGCCGGCAAGCTCGATTCGCTTCGATCACCCAATCGCAGTGCGAAGAACTGACAGCTATCAATAACTGTTTCAAGTGATTGGTAACGAAACAATTTTCAACAGTGGTAACTGACGTCGCAGAATAACCGTTCAGCCCACCTCCAGCAGTGTATTTCACTTTCGAGAACAATGCGAATCGTGACAGCCGCACTCCGGCCGCGAGGCAGAGCGGAAGGAAGGCGGGAGGTGGCGCAATGACGCACACTTAGGGGCGGCGATCGATCTGCGAGCCGCGCCCCCGCCCACCCACGCGGTGGCCAAGGGCCAAGCCGGCTGCGATCGCCGGGCCACGCTGGGGCGACCGCGCCGCAGCTTCAGCTTCAGGCTCTGTCCACGATAACAGGCTGGCGCACGAGCTACGGAAAGTCTCCGTTGTCAAACACGGCTGTCGTATGCGGCAGTGGGCACTCACCCTCTCACACCGGCTGGAAACCGTGGATTGTATTCCCGAACACGTACTCGACGAAGTGCCGAAAGCAGTTATCAGACGTGCTACAGACTCGAAATTTAACCGACAGGAAGAAGATGCTGTAATATGCAAATCATTAGCTTTTCAGCGCCCCCCCCCCCTCCAAGAACCATGGACCTTGCCGTTGGTGGGGAGGCTTGCGTGCCTCAGCGATACAGATAGCCGTACCGTAGGTGCAACCACAACGGAGGGGTATCTGTTGAGAGGCCAGACAAACGTGTGCTTCCTGAAGAGGGGCAGCAGCCTTTTCAGTAGTTCAGGGGCAACAGTCCGGATGATTGACTGATCTGGCCCTGTAACGCTAACCAAAACAGCTTGGCTGTGCTGGTACTGCGAACGGCTGAAAGCAGGGGGAAAGTACGGCCGCAATGTTTTCGGAGGGCATGCAGCTTCACTGGAGTCATGCATCAAACCAGTCCCAGGACTGAAGACCACAACAACAACATAGCTTTTCAGAGCATTCACACAAGGTTGGCGCCGGTGGCGACACCTACAACGTGCTGACATGAGGAAAGTTTCCAACCGATTTCTCGTACACAAACAGCAGTTGACAGGCGTTGCCTGGTCAAACGTTGTTGTTGTGATGCCTCGTGTAAGCAGGGGAAATGCGTACAATCGTATTTCCGACTTTCATAAAGGTCGGATTGTAGCCTATCCCGATTGCGGTTTATCGTATCGCGACACTGCTGCTCGCGTTGGTCGAGATACAATGACTCTTAGCAGAATATGGAATCGGTGGGTTCAGGAGGGTAATACGGAACGCCGTGCTGGATCCCAACGGCCTCGTATCACTAGCAGTTGAGATGACAGGCATCTTATCCGCATGGCTATAACGGATCGTGCAGCCACGTCTCGATCCCCGAGTCAACAGATGGAGACGTTTGCAAGACAACAACCATCTGCACGAACAATTCGACGACGTTTGCAGCAGCATGGACTTTCAGGTCGGAGACCATGGCTGCGGTTACCCTTGACGCTGCATCACATACAGATGCGCCTGCGAAGGTGTGCCCAACGACGAACCTGTGTGCACGAATGGCAAAACGTCATTTTTTCGGATGAATTTGTTTACAGCATCATGATGATCGCATCCGTGTTTGGTGACATCGCGGTGAACGCACATTGGAAGCGTGTATTCGTCATCGCCATACTGGCGTATCACCCGGCGTGATGGTATGAGGTGCCATCGGTTACACGTCTCGGTCACCTCTTGTTCGCACTGAACAGTGGACGTTACGCTTCGCATGTGTCACGACCCATGGCTCTACCCTTCATTCGATCCCTGCGGAACCCTACATTTCAGCAGGATAATGCACGACCGCATGTTGCATGTCCTGTACAGGCCTTTCTGGGTACAGAAAATGTTCGACTGCTGTCCTGGCCAGCACATTCTCCAGATCTCTCACCAATTGAAAACGTCTGGTCAATGGTGGCCGAGCAATTGGCTCGTCACAATACGCCGGTCACTACGCTTGATAAACTGTGGTATAGTGTTGAAGCTGCATGGACAGCTGTACCTGTACACGCCATCCAAGCTCTGTTTGACTGAATGCCCAGGCGTATCAAGGCCGTTATTACGGCCACATGTGGTTGTTCTGGGTACTGATTTCTTAGGATCTATGCACCCAAATTGCGTGAAAATGTAATCACATGTCAGTTCTAGTATAATGTATTTGTTCAATGAATACCCGTTTATCATCTGCATTTCTTCTTGGTGTGGTAATTTTAATCGCCAGTAGTGTTGTTGTTCCCTTTCCTGTTCCTCTCGGAGATAGAGCGCGGAGAAAACAACTTTATACACGCCTCCGTAAAAGCCCTGACTTCTCGTATGTAATCTTCGAGGTACCTACGCGAAATGTATGTTGGTGGCAGTAGTATAGTTCCGTAGTCAGCTTCTAAGACCGGTTCTCTAAACTTCCTGAATAGTGTTCTTCGAAGTTAGTGTCTCCTTCCCTCCAGAGGTTCTCACTTGAGCTCCCGCAGCATATCCGTAACACTTGCATGCCGATCGAACCTACGGGTTCGAAATGAAGCAGCTCGCCTTTAAATTGCTTCTATGTCTTCTTTCAATCCCACCTGGTGCGGATCCCGAACAGTCAAGCAGTACTGAAGAATAGGTCGCACTATATAGGGTCTCCTTCACAGATTAACTACACTTTCCTAAAATTCTCCCAACAAGCCGACGTCAACCATTCGCGTTACCTACCACAATCTTCACATGCTCGTTCCATTTCAGATCGTTTCTCAACGTCATGGCCAAATATTTAATCAACTACTAATGCTGTATCCGAACGTTACGGGTTTGCTTTTCCTACTCATACACACTAACTTACATTTTTCTACATTAAGAGCCACCTGCCATCCATCATACCAACTAGAAATTTTATCTTTTATCAACCTACAGTCACTTATTTTCGGCACCTTCCTGTACATCACAGCATCATCAGCGAACAACCGCAGATTGCTGCCCACCCTGTCTGCCTGATCACTTATGCATATAAAAAAACAACAGCTACCCTATCACGCTTTCCTGGGGCACTCCTGACAATTCGATTTTCTCCGATGAACGATCGCCGTCGAGGACAACATACTGCTTAAGAGGAGTTAGAACTGAAGAAAATTTTTCACATTTTCGGATTTTTATCTCATAAAATCTGAAATTTTCGCAATAAAATGATACATATATCACTTCTAAACTCACATGGGAAGTATTTTATTTTTAAATATAATCTACACCGGTTGAAAATGTAAAAATTTTTTACGTGCATAATTTCAATATCTAATAAAATCTTTTTTTTTTATATTGAAGGCTGTGGATTGCTTTGTTATAAAGGTTATGTCCAGAAGAGGATGGACATCAGGCTGAGAAAGCTGAAACAAAGTTTGAGAAACACGAAACTTTCTGATGGTAAAACCGTAAGAGGCAGGCTCACAGATAAAATGATTGATGAATTACAGCAGTATTATAGGATGGCCATTAGAAACAATACTGAGGATTTCTTGAAAATGAAGCAGGCATTATGGGCTACCTTCTTCCACAGACTGTCAGCTGATGAAAAACCATTACACGGCCTTTGCCCTCCTGGAGCTGATGCATGGTGCAGTTACCGCAATGCTCAGCACTCAAACAGTTCATTCAACCATAAACATTCCATCCCAGCAGCAGTCATGGATATCGTAAAACCTATTTACAGAGACCTATTTACAGAGACCTGTAAAATCCTGAATTACTGAAGTAGTGTCTGCATGGTCAGACTCAAATCCAAATGAGTTTTTCAATAATCTTATATGGACTCGCTTACCAAAAAATGTTTTTGTTGGAATGAAGACACAAATGGGAGGTCAGTGATACTGTTATTGCTTTTAATGACGACGAAATTGGTAGGATGAAAGTGTTACAGCATATGGGAATTAATCCTGGAGCATACTGCATCAGAGAACTTGAATGTATGGACAAGATTCGCATTGATAAAGCAAAGCATGCAGCACAGTTGGCCAGAAAGAAGAAAAAAAAAACTTTGAAAAAGATCAAGAGTATGTATGCAGTTTGGCGCAGGGTGCTTCTGAGTGACTAAAAATAAAAAATTAAGCACTTATTAAGCGAGTTACACTCTCTTCAAACTTCAGAAGCCGTTCCTGAAAACTTACATTTTCTGCTGCATTTTTTCCTAAATCTCAGAAACCACTTCGAGTAGAGTATCAAATTTTCAGTGAGTAATAACATATTCCTGAGTCTACTGAACTAAAAGAAGAACATAATGTTATGTATAATTAGAATTATTTAGAATGGTGTACAAAAAAAGCACAAAATTTTAACCGTGTAATTAAATAATTTCCGAAAGCAGTGGGTGAAATGCAATTATTGTAGTTCAGTAGACTCAGAACACACAGTTTAAAGTCCTGTAAAAGTTTCTTGTCAATGGCTACAGTGGTTCCTGAAATACAGGGAAGCCAAGTCACTAATTTTAACATTGTCGGTATAGGGCGTTCCAAGTTCCCTTCAGAAGTCTTCGAGCCAGTCATATATCTGGGAGCTTATTGCGTACGCACGTACCTTCGTTAACTGTCTGCAGTAGGGTACCGTGTAGAATGCTTTTCGGAAATCTAGAAATATGAAATCTGCCCGCAGATACTTCGCAGTACATCATGTGACAAAAGGCCAAGCCGAGTATCGCATGAGCGAAGCTTTCTAAAAACATTCTGATTCACAGACAAAAGCTTCTCCGTCTCCGGAAAGTTTAAAATATTCGAACTCAGAATATTCTCCAGAATACTGCAGCAACAAAAATCTTAAGGGCTACTGTCTGCAACCGCGCGACCGCTGCGGTCGCAGGTTCGAATCCTGCCTCGGGCATGGATGGGTGTGATGTCCTTAGGTTAGTTAGGTGTAAGTAGTTCTAGGTTCTAGGGGACTGATGACCTCAGATGTTAAGTCCCATAGTGCTCAGAGCCAATCTTAACGAGACAGGTTTGTAATTTCGCGGGTCCTCTCTTTTACTCTTCTTTTATACAGGAGTCACTTGCGCTCTTTTTGCAGTCGCTTGCCACTTTATACTGGTAGGGAGATTCACGATAAATGCAAACTCAGAAAACTTTGTAAAACCAAATTAGGATTCCGTCAGGACCTGGCTTTTTTCTTCTTTCAATTCTCTCAGCTGATTCTCTGCACCAGGGATGCTTATTATTACGTCATACACACGGGACTCCCAGCAATGGTGAAACGACGATACGTTTGTACGAGTCTCTTGCGTAAACGGTTTCCTAAACGTGAAATTTACAACTTCAGCCTTCCTTTTGCTATCTTCTACTGCCAAGCCAGACCGGTCAACGAGTAACTGGATGGAAGCCTCAGACCCACTTAGAGATTTTACATAGGACCAAAATCTTCCTTTCTCTGTAGCACCACATCACCCCAAGTTTCTATTCTCTTTTTGTGTAAACTGTTTGCCGTCAAGGTTTTACTTCCAGGCATGGCTACGCCCCACAAATACCTTAGAAGAGACTTTCTAAAACTTAAATCTACATTCGATGTTAAATTTATGTTCTTCAGGAGCCTTTTCTCGCTTTTGCCAGTCTGTATTTTATATCCTCCCCATTTCGGCTTACTTTACAAAGAAGTTCATGTTTTGAGTATCTGATAAACATATAAGTGATACTAAGTTTAGGAAAGGATTGAAATTATGTTTCAAGTTTGTTGGGAGTAGATAATTTGTCTCATTATCGACTGCTGATTAATTTGCCCTCCGTTTTAAGCAAAAATGCTAGCTTTTCAAGCATCTCAGTGTTCATATAATCATCTCCCCTGAACTGAATGTCGTGCAAAGCATTCAGTGGCATACGCGGACGCCGATTGCAAAATGTGTTACGAAGAGTTAGTACTAAAGAAGAAATGGTTAAAACGTCGTACATGACGCGAAGTGTTACTTCATGAACAGCGAAAATTTAGTAAGCGATGAACTTTCTCCCGTTCAGCACTTAGTGAGGGTATTAACGAGAAAAATTTTCGTAAATGTTTCAGATTTAGTGTAATTTGTTGGAAGTCACGAAGTGGTCTCATTATCAAACAATGATTACGGTCTGGTTAATTTGAGTGTCACGAGTCAAGCTGTCTCACGACGTAAATTATATAGTTTCTGACTGTAATACTTGTCTTACGGTGTTGAACCGTAGACGTAACATCATCATAGCTCTTAATTAGCTGATTATGAGCGCATTTTACATTCAGTCAGTTATATGAAATACTGGAAATCAAATTTTTGTTGCCCTGGAAGCCCTTTCGCAGGCAACGTGCAAGTGGCACTGTGCCCCGGATCAGCCGTTCAGTAATACTGTAATAGACTCAGAAGAACCAGCTCCTTTTGCTTCTCCTCAACGATTTTTCCAGTTTCAGGCTCACGCAAGGCGGGAATTCTGGCCTTTCACTGAAGACTTAAAATTTAAGGCTTGCTTTAGTGTCCTGGACACCGACATCAACAGAGCAGACTCTCGTTTTTGTTCTGTGCGCCTTTTTCAACGACACATTTCACACCTAATTCTGCTTTTGTGTTCCTGATTTTATCTTCACATCTTACAGCGTTTTATAAGACACGTCATTTGCGATTTTTCTAATTGCCTTAAGTCGATCTTTCTTGCTGTCTTGAGGCCAGCGAACTGGTCCGTATAATAAACAGGTAACTGTAATTACTTCATAATTTTCTACTTACGCCTCTTTCCTCACTTTCCCTTTGTTTTTGCAAGTTCCTCACATCTATATTACTAACCGGGTGACACGTGCGTAATTCCACATGCTGGTTGCCTATGTAACGGCTTCCAGGGGCAAAAGATTTTAGTATTCCATATTTTATACTCGTGCTGTTATTCGCCAAACTTAAAAATTTACATTGCTGTCATCAACTACCCTGAAGGAGGTGTGTGTGTGTGTGTGTGTGTGTGTGTGTGTGTGTGTTTTATCGTGTTTATTTCAAAGGTCAATAAAATTTTAAACAATGAAAACTTTTTTCAGTGATTACTTCGATTGTAAATCTCAACTAATAACTCAGAACTCGTACAATTTAAAAAAATAATGAGTGAAGCCAAGATGTCGAGAGAAAACGCCATGTTATTAATACTTTTTCGCGGAGCACTCACCCACAGTTTGGGAAACCCTGTCCTACTATAAGCGGATTTCGAAAGAGATTTTCTGTACATTGGTACAAAACACAGAACTTTCAAGCTCATTTTGAAAATTTTGTATTTGCGAATAATCCTATTCTAAAATGAGGCTACATTATTCCCTTGTTTCCAAAGTTTGGAAAATACCACTTATTTTATTTGATAATCTTTGTACTACAGAGAGGAAGGAAGTACAGTTTACAACGTCACGTTGACGGTGAGGTAATTTACTGAATGAGCTCTATGTCGCTTAGGACTGCTACATCTAAATGCCGCAAACCACCTTACGGTATATTGAGTACGGTGCTTACTGTTCCAGTTGCAGCCGGTACGCGGAAAGAACGAGCGTTGGTTGGTCCCTGTGTGAGCTCGTGTGTCCGATTTTACTTTCATTGTCTTTTTCGCGAGATGTAAAAGCAATGTGAAATTTGAATTCTGATTGTGGTGTAAGTTTCTGGTATTTTAATAGTAAACTACACCATGATGCACAACGACTACTGTGCTGCGACTGTCACAAGAGATGCACGATCGTGTCCGTAACGCTTACGAGTTTACTCAAAAGCAACCACGGCAAAAACGGGTTGGCCTGCTTTTATTCCCCGTGAGTGGAAGATTCTTCCAATGAATCTCAGTTTGGCATCTGCTTTTATCATCACACCAAACCCTCTTTCAGCGCGCTGCGGCGGAGTACCTATGTGCCAGGCAGGCGTCGCCTACAGCACGCACAAAAAAGGTGAGCTAGGCAGCTGCCGGAAATGAAGCCATGTGCCAGATTGCGCTATCTTGCAGCCCACAAAGACCAACGGCCATGTCAGGGTCGCGCACTGTGGAGCGTAGCAAACTGTCCGAAGCATGGAAGTAATTACTCATGCAAGGTTGTGAGCCTTTTTGTTTCTCAAGCTGCACCCACGTACTGGGTGGCCTATGCCAGTTTTTGCTTGTCTGTGTAACATCTTGTTTGTTCAGGAGGCACTTGATGACGTAGAAAAAGGTATGAAGGTTAACGGAGTGTATATCAACAACATTCGCTATGCTGATGACACGGTACTGATAGCTGATAATTTATATGACCAACTACTCGTCAACATAGTAAGAGATTACAGCAGTACTCTAGGTCTGAATATTAATATCAAAAAGACTAATTTTATGATAGTCACACGACATTCCGACTCATTTAAAGATGCAAATCTATGATTTCAAGGATCTGTAATACAAAGATTCAACAAGTTTAAATACCTCTGAACCTAGCTTTGTGAAGACTGGCGCACAGACTTTGAAATAAAATGCCGCATAGAGAACGCCCGAAAAGCCTTCTTAAAATTTAATATTCTTACAAGCACAGACCTAGACCTAAACCTAAACCTTAGAGTCCGATCTGTAAAATGCTACATGTGGTCCGTGCTTTTATGTGGCTCGGAAGGATGGGCATTAAATACGACAAGAATGAAGAAGTTAGAGGCCTTTGAAATGTGGATTTATCGCAGAATGCTTAAAATATCGTGGACTGCAAGAATAACCAACAGCGAAGTACTAGAACGAATGAACAAGCAGCGAGAAAAATGTTGACAATGCTTAAAAGAAGAAAAACTGCATACCTAGGACATATAGTACGGAACACCAAATATATGCTTCTGCAGTTAATAATGGAAGATTGAAGAAAAATGACAAGAGCGAAGAACAACATCCAGGTTGGACAGTATAAAGCAGTGGACGGGACTACGAAGTGTAGACCAGCTATTACATACGGCGGTTCACAGAAGAAAGATGCAACATATGGTCGCCAACACCCATTAATGGATAAGCAATAGAAAAAGTAAACAACATCTTGTACTTATTTGCACTTTGGCAACATTTGGTGATAAGAAGAAGTAGCTAAGAAACACTGCCGTCTCTCTGTAACATGACGGAGCTTCCACCTGTGGTTTGTATTTTGAGTGAAACTTTAGCTCTATCACAAAATTATTTGTTGCGATAGTTATCTCTGGGGAAAGCAGCGACAACCACCGCCAAAAAAGAAACCATATCTGATACGCGCTGTTCCTGCGTTATGGATTCACTTTGCGCTCGGTGTCAGTGTAGTTTCAGGGCGTTCGAAAGTGATGCTATTGTTGAATACGTACAGTACTTCTACATCTGACACACCAACTCTTTCCCTTCAATTATCATTACCGGGGGGATCCCGCTGCAGTGTCTCGTCACTGAAATATTCCGTCGACCCCAGCGGGGTCTTATGACTACACGCTGCAAATGAAATGCAAATGTTCTAAGAAATATGCTTTAGAGTGCGAACTAGGTACTGACTGAAGTGTGCCGAGAACAGCTTTCAAGTCATGCTTAAACAAATGTCACATCCGTCATTAGGAAAGACGACATTCAACGTAGGACAATTTCTTACATAGGAGTCTACACCGAGCCCACAGTCTGATTGTGTTCGTGTGGATCGTCACAGGAACATGACTGGCTCTTGCACGAACTAGTGAAGGACGGCGTTCGAAGTATTTTTGAACTGTGCAATTCAAGTTGTTTCGCTGCTCACTTTTCGAAATCTGCAGATCTCTGCAATACGAAAGGGTTTTCTTATATGTACACAGGCATCGTCAATTCTTGTTAAACGGTTGGGAATGTTATGTCAAATACGGTGTACAATTAACCCCATTACCAGCAATTTTATATCGAAAAGCATTCCCACAGCTAATAGATGACTTTCGTTTACCGTCCCGTTGATGACTAAGCTACGACTGCGCAATAATGGGACACCAGGGCTTCTTACACTGAATCGTCCCTGAATTGAACTGGACTGATTTTGGATCACCATGGAAAAATTTTAGAACGGCTGGCTGTGGGGGGTTTAAGCCCCACTCTCTGCCCCATCTCGTTTACCCCAGTGAATAGTTCGTGTGGCGTGAATGGAATGCACTTCTGAAGGGGTAACTGAAGGGATGCATAAAATTACAGGTTAACTTCGCACCGTTTAACTGTCGGAAAATCCTAGAATTTTCTTGAAGGATCTTGAGGAAAAATTATGTATCAGAGAATGAACACTAGGTTGGGAAACTGGAGTCGCATTATATACGAGGTGTGTGAGGAAAGAATGAGACAGACAACGCTGCGAGTGATCTAGCTTCAAATGGTTCAAATGGCTCTGAGCACTATGGGATTTAACTGCTGAGGTCATCAGTCCCCTAGAACTTAGAACTACTTAAACCTAACTAACCTAAGGACATCACACACATGCACGCCCGAGGCAGGATTCGAACCTGCGACCGTAGCAGCAGCGCGGTTCCCGACTGAAGCGCCTAGAACCGCTCGGGTACAACGGCCGGCAGTGATCTGGCAACGCTGTTCTCTTCTGCTTGTGTAGACCTGTGTGTTCATGCCTTCCCCGTGCTCAGTCCGACTTTCAGCTCCGCACAGCCATCAGGTGATTTTTGAGAGCGCCATCAGTGAAGTTGTAGGTTTTGTGTATGTTACGAAAACGGAAAGGCTGAATTTAGAGCAACGTCAAGCCATCAACTTTTGTGCGGAACATGGGGAATGCACGAGTGTGATCTTTGAAACGTTGAAACATGAGTTCTAGATGAGAAATGTTTCCCATATTCAAGTTTTTCGCTGGCGTAAGTTATTTTTGGTAGGCCGAGGGCACGCTGAAGATTAATCTGATCCAGGGAGAGCAACTTCAAAAACCGACGAAAACGTCGAACGTGTGCGTGCTCTTGTTGGACCATATCAACGTTTAACAATAAGGACGGCCTGTTAAAACACTTTTGTCGTACATCAGATTCTTTTACATGCGAACCGTTTTTGCCAAAATGGTGCTCAAAACCTTCATAACTGTGCAGAATGACAATATGAGAAAAGTGTGCGTTGATGATCTTGACAAGATTGCCAATAACCACGAATGGTTCGGTTGTGTCAACACAGGTTGTTGAGACCGATCCCAAGACAAAGTGGTGAAGTGAGGCGTGGCACACAGAAATCTCTTCAACCAGAAAAAGCACGAATGAGCAACTGTTTTGCTTTTTTTTGACAGTAGAGGTTCTGTGCATAAATAATTTGTTCCTCCAGGACGAACTCCCAACCAAATGTTTTACTAAAATCTTCCTTAAACGCTCAGGACAAGGGCGAATCGACTGAGATCGTACATTACAGCGTATGTTCTACACTACTGGCCATTAAAATTGCTACACCAAGAAGAAATGCAGATGATAGACGGGTATTCATTGGACAAATATATTATACTAGAACTGATATGTGATTACATTTTCACGTAATTTTGGTGCATAGATCCTGAAAAACCAGTACCCAGAACAACCACCTCTGGCCGCAATAACGGCCTTGATACGCCTGGGCATTGAGTCAAACAGAGCTTGAATGGCCTGTACAGGTACAGCTGTCCATGCAGCTTCAACACGATACCACAGCTCATCAAGAGTAGTGACCGGCGTTTTGTGACGAGCCACTTGCTCGGCCACCATTGACCAGACGTTTTCAATTGGTGAGAGATCTCGAGAATTTGCTGGCCAGGGCAGCAGTCTAACATTTTCTGTATCCAGAAAGGCCCGTAAAGGACCTGCAACATGTGGTCGTGCATTATCCTGCTGAAATGTAGGATTTCACAGGGATCGAATGTAGGGTAGAGCCACGGGTCGTAACACATCTGAAATGTAACGTCAACTGTTCAAAGTGCCGTCAATGAGAACAAGAGGTGACCGAGACGTGTAACCAATGGCACCCCATAGAATCATGCCGGGTGATACGCCAGTATGGCGATGACGAATACACGCTTCCAATGTACGTTCACCGCGATGTCGCCAAACACGGATGCGACCATTGATGCTGTAAACAGAACCTGGATTCATCCGAAAAAATGACGTTTTGCCATTCGTGCACCCAGGTTCGTCGTCGAGTACACCATCGCAGGCGTTTCTGTATGTGATGCAGCGTCAAGGGTAACCGCAGCAATGGTCTCCGAGTTGATAGTGCATACTGTTGCAAACGACGTCGAACTGTTCGTGCAGATGGATGTAGTCTTGCAAACGTCCCCATCTGTTGAATCAGGGATCGACGCGGGTGCACGATCCGTTATAGCCATGCGGATAAGATGCTTCTCATAACGACTGCTAGTGATACGAGGCCGTTGGGATCCAGCACGGCGTTCCGTATTATCCTCCTGAACCCACCGATTCCATATTCTGCTAACAGTTCTTGGATCTCGACCAACGCGACCAGCAATGTCGCGATACGATAAACCGCAATGGCGATAGGCTACAATCCGACCTTTATCAAAGTCGGAAACGTGATGGTACGCATTTCTCCTTCTTACATGAGACATTACAACAACGTTTCACCAGGCAACGTCGGTCAACTGTTGTTTGTGTATGAGAAATCGGTTGGAAACTTTCCTCATATCTGCACGCTATAGGTGTCGCCCAACTTGTGTGAATGCTCTGAAAAGCTAATCATTTGCATATCACAGCATCATCTTCCTGTCGGTTAAATTTCATGTCTGTAGCACGTCATCTTCCTGGTGTAGCAATTTTAATGGCCAGTAGTGTATTATGGCAACAGCCCATGTCACACAGCGGTTTCAAACATGGAATTTTTGACCTCAGAAAGTACTACTATTATTCCACAGTTCCCCTATTAACCTGATCTGAGTACCTGTGACTTGTTTTCCCGAAATTGAAAAATGACCGAAACGTACGTCATTCCGGGACTATGGAGAACATTCGAAAGACTGCGACCGACATGCTAAAGACCCTACCAGCTGAATTCTTTCAGCGTTGTTGCCAAGATTGGGAACAACGACTGCGCCTGTGTATAGCTGCCGAAGGGATCTACTTTGAAGGGGTCAATATTATTGATTAAAAAGAACTGTAGTAGGTAAAAGAATCAGCCATTACTTTTCTCACACAGCTCGTATGCCAGACAGCACTACCTGTCGTCTGAAGGATTTGCCCAACGGCACGCACTAGAGTGGACGCTGCTACGGCCACTTTAAGACGGCGGAGTGGCGAGTGGTGGGCAGGAAGGGCGGCCGTAGTGCAGGAGTGCAGAGGCGGAGGCGGGGCGGGATCAATACGCGTGGCGGTGCAGACTGCAGTTGCAGCGGCGTCGCCAGCGCAGCGTCTGGTCTGAAGCAGACGGTGACCGCGGCGGCCGCGTAGCCGCTTCAAGGGCAGGCCAGCCGAGCTCCCATCTACCTGGCGGTCGCTGCTCCTTGTAAGGCGGCGTGCGGCGGCCGAGCCGAGCACTGTCGCGGTCGCAAGCTCTTTACACTTAAAACAACGTTGCCCACTGCTCGCAGAGACATCTCTAGCACCTGCACCGCGAAGCTTATGGGTGCCCGAGTCTCTTCGCCTCTGCTGGCCGTTAACCCTTTGGCTTCTACAGACGGGATCTTCGCATTCCATGCTGTGGTGCTTTTGTCACGGCTCTACTGCTCAAGGCGTTCCGGCCAATATGAAACACACCCAATGTTTCCGAAACTATTTTGCAAAAAATTGATTTTTGCACGTCTTCAGACTGATATAGTCGCTTGATAAAGGACAACTTTTCGTTATATGACAGTTACTGTGCTGTATCAAATTAAGTAAAACATGGCGCGAAATTTAAATATTTTGCAGAGGTAAAAATGCGTGACGTAAACTTCGCATATAGTCGATTTTAACTGATACACTGCAGCGAATGAAATGTGGATAAGTTACAGAAACTTTATTTAAAATTGAGAGCAGAAGAATATCATTTAGTTCTCGAGTTACTAGGTTTCATTATCAAAAGGACCTTCGCGTGCGACATGCCTTTCGCGTCCTTACGCACTGCTGGTCATGTTGTCGTATCTCAAACGATTCAACATGTCCAAACGTGGGGTCTTTGTTATTTTTGCACATGGCAGCACGTACTGAGACACGTAAATTGTATGATGAATACTTTTTTTCGCCGTGATATGGAAGTAATCGTCCGCAGCAGTCAGAGGTCGGCGCCTCTGGATGCTTTCAGACATACATAGCATTATAGGAAATGCAAGTGGTGTGCGTATACACGCCCACAATGCCTGGGGAACGGCACTACAGGATGTCTATACAGGGTGGTCCATTGATAGTGACCGGGCCAAATATTTCACGAAATACGCATCAAAGGAAAAAACTACACAAATTGAAACTCGTCTAGCTTGAAGGGGGAAACCAAATGGTGCTATGGTTCGCCCGCTAGATGGCGCTGCCATACGTCAAACGGATGTCAATTGCATTTTTTTTAATAGGAACCCCCATTTTTTATTACATATTCGTGTAGTACGTAAAGAAATATGAATGTTTTAGTTGGACCACTTTTTTCGTTTTGTGGTACATGGCGCTGTAATAGTTACAAACGTGTAAGTACGTGGTATCACGTAACATTCTGCCAGTGCGGACGGTATTTGCTTCGTGATGCATTACCCGCGTTAAAATGGACCGTTTACCAATTGCGGAAAAGGTCGATGTCATGTTGATGTATGGCTATTGTGATCAAAATGCCCAACTGGCGTCTGCTATGTATGCTGCTCGGTATCCTGGACAACATCATCCAAGTGCCCGGACCGTCGGCCGGTTAGTTACATTACTTAAGAAAACAGGGAGAGTTCAGCCACATGTGAAACGTCAACCACGACCTGCAAGAAATGATGCCCAAATAGCTGTTTTAGCTGCTGTCGCGGCTAATCCGCACATCAGTAGCAGACAAATTGCGCGAGAATCGAGAATCTCAAAAACGTCGGTGTTGATAATGCTACATCAACATCGATTGCACCCGTACCATATTTCTATGCACCAGGAATTGCATGGCGACAACTCTGAACGTCGTGTACAGTTCTGCCACTGGGCGCAAGAGAAATTACGGGACGACGACAGATTTTTTGCACGCGTTCTATTTAGCGACGAAACGTCATTCACCAACAGCGGTAACATAACCGGAATAATATGCACTATTGGGCAACGGAAAATCCACGATGACTGCGACAAGTGGAACATCAGCGACCTTGGCGGGTTAATGTATGGTGCGGCATTATGGGAGGAAGGATAATTGGCCTCCATTTTATCGATGGCAATCTAAATGGTGCAATGTATGCTGATTTCCTACGAAATGTTCTACCGATGTTACTACAAGATGTTTCACTGCATGACAGAATGGCGATGTACTTCCAACATGATGGATGTCCGGCACATAGGTCGCGTGCGGTTGAAGCGGTATTGAATAGCATGTTTCATGACAGGTGGATTCGTCGTCGAAGCTCTATACCATGGCCCGCACGTCCACCGGATCTGACGTCCCCGGATTTCTGTGGGGAAAGTTGAAGGATATTTGCTATCGTGATCCACCGACAACGCCTGACAACATGCGTCAGCGCATTGTTAAAGCATGTGGGAACATTACGGAAGGCGAACTACTCGCTGTAGAGAGGAATGTCGTTACACGTATTGCCAAATGCATTGAGGTCGACTGACATAATTTTGAGCATTTATTGGATTAATGTGGTATTTACAGGTATTCACGCTGTAACAGCATGCGTTCTGAGAGACGATAAGTTCACGAAGGTACATGTATCACACTGGAGCAACCGAAATAAAATGTTCAAACGCACCTACGTTCTGTATTTTAATTTAAAAACCTACCTGCTACCAATTGTCTAAAATTATGAGCCATATGTTTGTGACTATTACGGCGCCATCTATCACAAAGCGAAAAAAGTGGTCCAACTAAAACATTGATATTTATTGACGTACTATACGAATATGTAATAAAAATGGGGGTTCCTATTTAAAAAACGCAGTTGATATCCGTTTGACCTATGCCAGTGCTATCTAGCGGGCCAACCTTAGTGCCATCTGGTTCCCCTTCAAGCTAGACAAGTTTCGTTCTTTGTAGTTTTTTTGTCTGACGCTTATTTCGTGAGATATTTGGCCCGGTCACGATCAATGGACGACCCTGTTTACACGAGCAAATCATCGAAAGGGTTAAAAGTGCAACACTGTGAAGACAGCATAAAAAGATGTCAAAATGTGCTGAGACGCAACTGTTAAGAAAAATAATCGATACGCCGCACTGTTTCCAAGTTAATTAGCATTCAGGCCGTTGCGCGCGCAAATTCAAGCGGCCTGCCACAGATGGTGTCGCCAAATGTATACATCGCTTGGTTTCCTAAAACCGAAAAAGAGAGAAAAAACTGGACATGGAACGGTTGTAAGGATCGAACCCGAGCAGCTTCGGCAGTATCATCTACATTATGAGGACACCAATATTGTATCTGCTAGGCCACTATCTTTGCGTGCGCAACAGCCCGATTGGCTAACCTCAACCAACCATGCAACACCATTACAAGGTTCAGACCGTTTCTGATTACCCTGTGTAAGGAAAGAATGCGCACTTTGTGTCGCATCCAGAAATCTGCATTTGCATGTGCATGTGATTTGAGCGTGAGGACAATGTTGTGCTTCGTGTAAGAAGGAGAAATTTCAATCAGCACGTGTCGGAATTCGACAGTGGTGGACTTGTTGCCTACAGAGATTGTAGTTTTTCGTTCCATGATACTGCTGCTCACTTAAAGTTAGCCGCTCCTCCCCCCCCCCCCCCCCCCTCCGACTGTTATATTAATATATGAATGTTTGGGATCAGAAGGGGAGGGGGGAGGCGGCAATACTTAACGCCATGAAAGATTTAGACGACCACAAGAAACTACCAACTGAGAGGACTTTTACTTGACCGTCCAGGAACATACAGCCACGTCATGTACCTTGAGACAGGAAATAGGCTTCAGAGCAGAATCTGAATGTCCACACGGATACTGCGAATGAAGTCTCGAGCACCACGAACTGTCAACACGACCACCAGTGTTACAGCTGAAACGAGAAGCGCACCCTCAATGGTGCGCCGAGCGATAGGAATCAATACAGCACTACGTAGCCGTCTGTGCAGCCCCAAGGAGAACGAACGTTTCATTTCACATTTGTCGTCGCCATACGGACCCAACACCAACGCGTGACTATGCAATGTCACTGGATACACAACACGAATCACTTCTGCTCCCCATGGCCGTTTATATGGACAACAGTCGTTATGCTTTTGACTTTTTCAGGCCAGTGGCTGTACACTGTCTTCGAGGTCTCCGTGACATCTTTCCACAAGATAACGCAAGACCGGACGCTGTCCGTGCCGTCTCGAGCTACCTCTATATCGAGAGTAGCATGCTCTCCAGATCTCTAACCCGCTGGAAACATCTGGTCATGGGTAACACACTGATATGCAAGCACACGTCTGCCACTACAACTGAACTCTGACAGAGTAGAATCAGCATGGAATGACACACCCGTATCTGCCACCCAAGTCCAATTAAACTCTTAGCCTAGCCGGGCTCGAGCCATCGTTGTTGCCAGGGAAGGCACTGTGTATTAAATTTTGCGCCCTGTGTTACCCCCGTATCACGTACAGATTTAATCATGTCTTGTTCCTACGCACAATGAGTATAATTTCATTATTTGATTTCCTTCTTAGCGTTGCACATTTTAACGGCTAGCAGTGTATTTGAGAAACTCTACAGAGGTACTAGCACCACCCGTTCCGAAAAGCAGTCCTTGAAATAGGGTGTAGCGGAAGACGGCTTACCCAGAGACAAAGATGGATCGATAATTAATTTCCAGTCGGTTTGCAGTGTAGTGTCCACAGAGGCATAGCATATATAGCTATAGTTATTCTATCAGTTTTTTCCCTTCTGGGGTACTACTCATTTATTCATTTTCACGTATCATTCCGCTACTCCCAGAGAATTTCACGTACCCAACACAATGATATTCTTTCGTTATTTTTGCAATCCTAATCCAAAAAATTTGGTCGATACAACAAACACTGATACTTTACTCGAGTATTGTTAAACCAGCAATTAAAAACTGCACAGCGTCTCTGGCGTATCTCGAAGAGGGAGTGTTAGTTCGGAAACCGTCAATACTTTGGCGTGTCTTGCATCTCTTTGATGACTGTTCAAACCCGCGTCCGGCCATCCTGACTCAGATTTTCCGTTATTTCCCTGAATCGCTTCAAGCAAATGCCGGCATGGTTCCTTCGAAATGGCACGGGTGATTTCCTTCCTCATCTTCCTCTAATCCGAGGTTATGTTCCGTCTAATGACCTCGTTGTCGACGGGACGTTAAAATCTAATCTCTCTCTCTCTCTCTCTCTCTCTCTCTCTCTCTCTCTCTCTCTCTCTCTCTCTCTCTCTCCTCCCCCCCCCCCCCCGACTCATAAGCGATCACACTTGCCAATTGAAAATATATCAACATATAGCTGAAGTAAAGTCCATGCCGTCTCCTTGGTATCAACAGTTTCTCAGCCAATTATGACGGAAACTGCAGCTATACATGGAACACGAATTTTACTGCTGTTCGACAATTTTTACCAGCCCATTACTGTCAGACGTGAAATTCAGTAATTTCATAAAAAAGAATACTGTAAACCAACCAGGAAACTAAAGTAACTTACGTTAAACGTAATGCAAGCCAATAAATTGCGAAACACATTTATAACAATATAATGTATTTAAAGAGAAAAATATGAAAGCAGGAAATATTTGTAATCACAACTGCGCAATTCTGCGGAAAGCCTTAGGATTGATAACTTGATCTCGCAAAGCACAGAACTATTTCCTATTAACTATGACACAGCAAAACGAACTACTACTTTCACGACTTAATTTCGTTTGTTTTATGTGGCCTCCAGAGTTTAATCTGCTTGCTTCGCGAAGACGTCGACTTCCTCATTACAGCGGATGCCAGCGTGGGACTGCACCCACAGCAGAATTTTGTCTGCCCTCTCCGTTCACAGTGACTATACTCCAGCACCACATCCAAAATGTAACGGTTGGTTATTTTATTTCGTCTTCGGTGTTTAATGCTTTTAAGAACACTGCCAGTCGGAGATGATTAATATCTTTAAGAAGGAAGTTGAAGATACAAACTGAATTGCATCCAAATTGACACTGTCTCCGCCTTAAAAATTGAAGCCCTTTTAGATAGTTTTGCTGGCTGTGCTTTCAGAATGAGCTTTATGTGCTCTTTTTCTACAAGTTGTTTGAATACTTTATCCTCTCAAACAAAGCTATCCTGTTTAATTAAAGTACGTACATTATTTCTGGTTACTTAAAATCGATTTATTAGAACAATAAATGTCAAACTAAAGGTAGCATCACAACACGGAAACGTGTGAACACAATCTTACACTCTTGATACCCACACTGAAGTAATTCTACATTGACAGGAAATGATCGAATAAGGGCACATCATACAGAAAACAGATTTTGAAATGATATGCGAGACTATCATGTCTATCCAACCAAAGATCTGAGTAGTTACAACGGGAAATAAATTCTGAAGAGAACTCACCTCCCTGTATCTAGCAAAATAGTTTTGAGACCATGGTGCGTACACATTCTGCTACGATTTGTGTCTAGACACTGTATCTTACGTCAACGGAACAGAAGATGTAGTAACTGAGTTAAGAGTTTGACAGAGCTCTACATGATCAGAGTTCAAACAATTCATCGAGAGTCTATGACATATGTATTCGTAATTACAGAAATGTGTGAGAGGTTACTTTCTGACATTGCACATAAAAGCATAAGGAAGACTGAAGAAAAACCCTCCAGTACAAAATGGTTCAAATAGCTCTAAGCACTATGGGACTGAACATTTGAGGTCATCAGTCCCCTAGTTAAACCTAACTAGCCTAAAGAGATCTCACACATCCATGCCCGAGGCCGGATTCGAACCTGCGACCGTAGCAGCAGCGCGGTTCCCGACTGCAGCGCCTAGAACCGCTCGGCCACAGCGGCCGGCCCTCCTCTACACACTGTAAGAGGGCTGCGGAGTATCGACCTAGATGTTGGTACCTTCTTAGCAGTTGCGGACGTTGGAAACTTGAGGGTAAAGTTCAGCGGCGGACGAGTAATCTACACAATCCAGTTGAGTAATAAAACCGGAAGCTCTAGAAATCAAGTTCGTTTTTGAGAGGGGTGTAAAGAAAGGTTGCAGCTTAGCACGATTCCCGAAGTGAAAAACTTCGGAAGAAACGTATATCGGCGGGAAGCAAATTTAAGGTTAGCATAGGATACAGCCCTTCTGGAGAGTACTTAAAAGACATGATGAAAGAAATGGATAGCGCAGATAACGTATTAAGTACAACTTTAGCGTAGATAGGTGATGAGTTTTCAGAAAGTGAAATAATTCTGCCTAGGAAGAAACATTACACAGAATGGATAAAGCAAGGAAGATGTCAGATGTAGACTGTCACAGGCGAGAAATCCTTTCAATGGAAGAGCACTGTGCGTCACAGATGTTAATATGGAAGTGGGGACCACTGGAAATGTGGAGACGAAGAAACTGGAAGCTTTTTAAAGTGATGTTATCTAAATAAGTTACAGATTAAGCGGACAAGTGAGGTATAATGAAGTATTCGTAGGAATAGGTAAGGGACGAAGTCTGCGTGGTGTCTCGAACCTTTTGCGTCAAATTTAAACAGACGACAGTTGGTCCACAACCGATTATACTGAGATGGGGAACCAGCGGGCGGAAATGCGTATTTATTGAGTTATGGACGTACACAGCGAACACCGTATAACCACAACGTAGCTCACAGTAATTGTTTAAAGTGACGACCGCGTCTCATTGCATGCATGGCAACGGCGCATGAAGTTCTGCTGCACTTTTTCAAAGACGCCTGGTTTATGTTGTACTGAGACAGGCAGCCTGGACCCCAGCAAGCGGGTCTTCACCCGTTTCTACGGGGCTTTCATACACCAACGGACCCCAGAGGTTGGAGTCCAGACGTGTGGGATTCGGTGATCGCGCTGGCCATGGGACAGGACCTCCTGTTCCAACCCAACGATGAGGGTACGTGTTGTCCCGGTGCTCGTGGATATTAACACGAAAGTGGGCTGTTGCAAAGTGATGTCGAAAGCACATCCTTTTGCGGACAAGGCATACAGCCTCCAAGAACTGTGACAGCACATTGCAGTGCACGTACTCAGACTGGCAGTTGTCGCTTTAAACTATTACTATGAGCTACGTAGTCATGCGGTGTATGCGTGTATATCTAAAAAGACAAACATGCATTTCCGACCACTTTTTTTATTTTTTTACAAATTTCATTCCCACACCTGAGGGGTGGTGCGCGGGCCACTTGAAAGCGGCTCGCTCTATTTGGCCTTAGCTTAACATTTTTGGTTCTTGTCTTCTTTATTTACAATGTTCTTACAGCTACGTCTTACATCTAATTAATTCTAATATACAGTTCTTGTTATACATTTTTCATATATTTACAGTTCTAGCTGTCCTTGTGTATATTGTTTCCACAATCGGACATTTTGGTATTTGGTCATGGGTACAGTTTGCTGCTGTGTATTTGAACTTTATGGAATACTGTAATTATGTGATATGATTGACAATAACAATTAAAACTAGAGTAAGGTTAACAGAGAGAAATTTGGAATTTAGATAAAATTATGACATAGTTGGTACACAATTAGTAGGGTTATAAATGTTTCGATGGTTGGCAAGGTGAACCATTTAAGTTGGAATTACTATGTTTATGAAGAAATGAGTGACCAGCTTGATGTTAGCCCAGGCCTATGGCTGTGCAATATTTAGGTTGTTCAGATGTGTGGGAGTTCACATTGAATCGGGATTCGGATCTAGTGCCAGTGGGTGCGGTGGTGTTGGTGTTTCCTGTGCTATTATTATCATCATCTGTGCCGACAGTTCATGGTCGTGAATAACGTCTGGGTGTGTTGTTAGAATGTTGTGTATGATTGTTCGGGGCGGAAATGTGTATTTCAACTTCGATATATTTTTATGTCTAGGTCTGTCTGTGAAGAG
The DNA here is from genome assembly GCF_021461385.2 of Schistocerca piceifrons. NCBI lineage: Eukaryota > Metazoa > Arthropoda > Insecta > Orthoptera > Acrididae > Schistocerca > Schistocerca piceifrons. The sequence continues at coordinate 474,315,073 of NC_060143.1, read as the reverse complement.
TTGAGTGACATCAGGGCGACTTGTTAGTATGCGCCGGCCGTAACGTGCGCGGAGAACCGCGAGTCTCGTCTGCAAGGGTGTGACGATTTCGTCGTACGCTTCTTGTCTGGGGGTGGTGGGTGGCAGTCTCAGTATACTACGTAGTATGCGTCTTTCGGACTGATATAGTCTTTCTGTTTTTGTTTGCGACATACAGGATAGGGAGGCTGCTGCATACTCGAGGAGGGGACGGACAAATGTTTTGTAGGTGTTAATTGCCGTTTTATCATTGCAATCATGGAATTTTCCCTGGACTCGTCTAAGGACTGACGTTGTCTTACTTTGTTAAGTGTCTCTTTGACGCAATCGTCCAGGTTTAGGTACCTGTCTAGAGTCACTCCTAGGTACTTGGCTTTGTCATATTGTCTGGTTCCCCACACCGTTAGAGCACTGGTTCCCAATCTCAATATAATCGGTTGTGGAGCCACTGTCACATGTTTCAATCTGACGCCAAAGGTTTGGAACACCCTGTACAGAAGCCCCTTAACAGAGGAAGGAACAGCTTAGTGGGTTGGATGGTTTTGGGGTTTGCTGGGGGCTAAACATCGAAGTCATCAGTCCCCTGTTCCAGACAGACATAATTGTGAAAGGCCTATACAGTAAAAGCGTAACCTCTGCACCCAGAGGGAGGGAACACCAAGGGGTACAGAGCTAAAATGAACACTGCAATAACACAATAGAGGACACTTAAAAGGAGCAGAGCAAATAGTTGACTAGAGTAAAACAGACTTCAGTGGTTGATGGATCAGGTAAAAGGTCAACCACTGAGCTACAAACGAAGAAACTCCAACTGGAAAGCGTTGATAGAGGTACCAACACAACACCAAGGGGTTACCATGAAAGACACTATTTTGGTGTCCACATTACAATTAAAAGTCGCTTGAGTGGGTGTACCCTGAGAAATCATGCGAGAGCGCCCACACTAGAGTGAGTGATTAAACCCAGCTGCACGGATAAAACGTAAAACTGAGTCAGCTCTAGAAGCATCGTCACCTAGAATTAAAGGAAGTGCAGCTGGTAAATTAAAGGACTGCCGCAAGGGGGCTAAAAGGGGGCAGTCCATCAGAAGACGGACCACTGTGAGCCCTGCATCACAGCGACACTTGGGCGGGTTCTCACGGCGAAGGAGATAGCTGTGGGTCAACCGTGTATGTCCAATTCGGAGACGGCAGAGAACAACTGAGTCCCTACGCGTGCTCCTCAGGGATGAGTTCCATACGGCCGAGGACGACTTTACCATGCGGAGCTTATTTGGCGACAGCTTAGTCGGACGTACAGAAGTAAACTTTAGGCTGAAAAAGAGATGCAGAAAGGAAGAAGAGTAGGGACAGGCAAAGAAATGAATATGCTAAGCAGAGAATAGAGGATGTCACGACCATATGACAAAATTAGTAGAAGATTGTGAAATATCAACGGCATCGACGCAGTCTAAAGTTTGCGAGGTGAGTGCGACGCCGGTGGGAAGGTAACGGGACGCCAGGTGGCTAGACGGGAGGCATCTGCGCTCAGCAAGCCGTGGTAAGCTGGACGGGAGCATCGGCCGCGACTGGCACACTTTCCCCTGCACCCTGCTGAACGATGCACGGCGCAGCGGCTGCATCGCGCGCCGCCAATGACTGCTTCAGTCCGCACTACCTCCGTCTACGCCAGAAACTGCCGCTGGTTTTCTTTGGCGTACACCCAATAGTGTCCTACTTATTTCAGGTTCAAGCTTACTTCTGACAAAGTGTCCATATTCTCGTCACAGTGATAGTCGGCCGAACTACCTTGTTTGACAAGGTAAATCTCGAATAACTACGAGACTAATAATCCGCAAGCAACAGTGGAGCCCAGAACGGATAGATCATGTCTGGAAGTGTCTCTCAATGGAGCTATAATAAGGGGAGATGGCGCTAAATACTTACGCTCTGGGGCATGTTAGATACCAGACTACTGTTTATGATTGCTTCTTGTTGTGTATTTCTGTACTATACAGTCAACAGTTGTTTAAAATAGTAAATCTTGCAGTGCTTTCGTAAATAACAGTGCCTAGATGGCATTTTCAGAGTTCCACTGAGAGGAAATCTAAGCCTAATCACAGAAATAAAACCACTACATCAAAAGTAAACAGCGCTACCAAAATTTTGTGTATACAAAAGAAAAAAATCGCTTGACCTAGTCCATTTACGAATTAAGTGCCACTCCTTTACGAGTTCGACTATTATCCGAACGACTAGTACACCTGTACATGAAGCAAGTTGGCAGTTTTGGTCAATACACTTGAACCAGTAGCTAATGTTATGGGGCAACTAACATCACGGACGTCGGCTTCAGGTTTCTGAGGTCACGATAAACCCTTTTTATTGTACCTCCATGTTTGACGCACAGTTTTTGTTTTGCTCGTGACGTCGCCATAGCTTGTGACATCATCCTATCGGTGTAGAAGCATGAGCGTCCTTGTTTTGGATTAGCTTTGTGTATAGCGCGGAAACGCCTTAGCTGGGATATTGATTCGGTTGTCGGTGTGAAGAGCTTGCGAGGACCCCAAAGGAGACAAAAATATTCGCTGCAATTTAAGTGAAAATCGGAATTTGTAAATTTGAATTAAAGTACGAAACGTGTCGTCTCCTAGGGTTCGTAAATATGCTCAGAACTATAGAAAAGGCCAAGTCAGAGATAGGCTCGTGTAGAAAGGAATCGAAAAAGCCTTATTTGTCCAGTGCGAACGCGAGAACCACGGCAACATCAAATGAAACGAATCAATGAGCAAAGCCTTTGTGTAGCTGGCCCATCAGGCATACAGCGGCCAGATCACGTGTAGGCGTCGTTGGAATGTAATACAACAAATAGTGAAAATACAGACACAGATGGCAACGTACAGCGCCGGACGACTATGTGTAGCGTAGCGTTGTCGACCGACGCTATGTGCGATGGCGGCGGCAGCGGCCACAACCTTGTCACCTTTTCATCATTACCTTTAAAATTTCCCCCTCTTTCCACACACTTCGCATCACATTTCTCACGTTGTCAACCCATTCTCTCTCTCTTCCATCCTCGTCCACATTCGCATCTCAAATGCTTCCATTCTTTCTTTCCCTTCCTCAGTGTCCATGTTTCAACTTCGTTTAATGCCACGCTCCTTATAAAGCATTTCGCCAGTCTCTTCTCCTTGGAATTTTCTATATACGTTTTCACCTCATGTCTTCCGTAATTACGTTTCCCAGATATTTGAAAGCACTAATTTGTTCTGTATCTTCCTGTCTTTATAGTTGTTCTTACTTTTCTTGCACTTATCACCATACATTTAGTATTTTTCTTACTACTTCTGATTCTAAATGCCTCATATGTCTTATTTAATTCTTTTAACATTCCAACAATAGATATTTCGCATCCTGCCAACAACACCATTTCATCCACAAATCTAGTACATTCTATCCTACCACCAATTCATACTCCATCATCTCATTCCCAATTTGTACTCGTATTTTCTGTTTTAGGTATAGATTCTTATACCAGCCTGTTATTCCTCCAGTTACCTCTACTCTTCCTTGGACTATCCACTAATTTATTGTCCACTATCAAAGACCGTCTCCGAATCAATGGAAACAGTATAAACTTCTCTTTTAAATTAACCTCCCACCTATAATTTTCAACATTCCAACTGCATCTCTTGTACCTTTCCCTCTTCTAGATCCATACTATTCCTCTGCAATCCTTTTCTCAAGTCTTCCGTGAAGTCTATACTATTGATAGAAATTTTGCTGCATGAGAAATCAAACTTACGGCTCTAAAATCCTCACATTTCTTGGCATTACCTTTCTTCACAGTCGATAACACTACTGCCGAGAGGGAGACATCTGGCCATTTACCTTTTTCATGTATCTTGTCACATAGGTAAGTTAACTCTTGCACACTACTACTACTCCCAAAGCTCTTTAACAACTATACACTTAATCTATCAATTCCACTTGCTTTATGAGTCATTTCCCTTAAAGCCCTTTTTACTTCTCCTTCCAAGATGCAGTATCCTTTCTTCTGTTCTGTAACTACAGTCTCTTCTGATTCAATGTCGATGGGTTTCTGATAGTTCTCTTATAGGCACTCTACATTTTCTTACCACCTTCCCAACACACTATTTTATCAACCACTGTACCAACACTTCTTTCAATTTTTCTTTGCTTCGAAGACTAGGTCAGCAGCTAATCTATAATCATTTCATACTTTCCTTCCTTTTCTAGTTTCTCTATTTCTTTACATCTCTCTTTTACCCATGTCTTCCTTGCTTCTTTTGTTTCTCTCCTTAATTCATTACTCAGTTTTCTGTTTATTCCCTTCCCTTCCTCAGTGCCTACTATCTTCTATTTCCTTCTTTCTTCCATGTTACCCAGCATTGTCTTCATTCCCACTCTGTTCTTATTCTTTCAGACTTCCTCACTCCTACAACTTCTGCAAATTCCTTAAGCTTTTGTCTCATCCTCTTTCATTTCTCGTTTGAAGTCTCTTCACTGGGTCCTCTGTCCCATTTTGAAAATGGGTTTTCCAACTCAGCCTCCTTTAATCTTTCTAGGTCCAATTTCTCTCTGGTTTTGCCTATCACTCTCTTCAAGTTTATTTGCAAGACCGGCGCCATTAGTCTGAATGTGTATGTATTCTAGGGTATGCTCTGGCTTTTTAGGCAGTTTTTGTACCTATTCGGAATTATGGCATAATTAATTTGGTATCTATCGTCGTTCAACGTAGATATCCATGTATACCGTCTTCTATGAGCAATGAAAGATAATTTTGTCTGCAGAAATTATCCAACCTTGCACTCCTGTCGCTTGTATTTCCCAATCCAAATCTTCCCATCACTCCCCGTCCTTTTCCCTCTCCTACCAGAAATCCCCATTACGATAATGCAGGAGTTTGTTTCTGGTTTATCCATAATACTCTTATTCCTCTACATCAGTATGTTGACATATTTGCATGTGTATTTGGAGATGCGATAAACTTAAGATTTATCTATTCTGTAACCATTGTATACTCTGCGAAATAATTGCATTAACGCAGCTAATAATTAAATTAAATATTAACACGAAACACGTATTCTGATTTTATCCCGATGTTTTCACGAAAATAGAAGATGCGGACCCGAACTGAGTGCACAGCCTTTGTCCCGTTTGCTTTCATATGAAGAGGTTTTGTAGAGGCTTCTGCCTTGAACGCATTTTCTTTTGTCCTACTTTCCACTCGATAGGTTTAACACGCATTCCAATAATATACTAACATTGCTCGGAACGAAGACCTGTAAACTTACACTTGCACTAGGAATCATCTGAAGTGTAAGTTGCCCGTACGTGTAACATGGAACGCACTGCAGTTAACACGGTTTTCGAGCGAGCACAACCAATATTACTGATAGCAGCAGCAACTCAAAAAGACGGCACAGATGGTTTCTCGAAGATTGGCCGTATCAATTCTAACGTAACACCGCACTGCTTGCATCTTCAACTACTTACCGTCTCCACGATGCAATCAATTTGTTTGTTACCGAACTGATTGTTTTCATGTACAATTATTTTATTGTATTGATTGCAGTGCGCTGACATACCACCTCTGTACATTTCTGTAATTTCTAATGCGTTGCGCACGTAAAACGGCGTCTTCTGGACTTTTCCTGAAAATTCACACAGGTATCGGCTTCCAAATCACTATTCCCGTTATGTGGAACTACATAACACTATCAGCGATTGGTACGATTTAGAAGGTGAAAAATTCCTATATTTTCCTCTTAGATTAACTTTTAGTTATATGGATAGATCCGTTGCCAAATGTATTTGCAATTTCATCCGTCTTTGTGAAGGGGAAATTCAAAATTTGAGCTTTCCTAATGTTTTTGCAGTGACAATGTGCTTTATAGACTAATTATCTCGCGCAGTTGCGTTTTATATCTTGTAATTCAGTCAGATAAATTTCCTTAATTATCTGACTTAATTATATCTGGTTAACTGTCTTTACCTGAAAGTAAAATAGAATAAAAATCTCTTTCATGAAAAGTGTTAAGAAGAGATAAAAAACTTCAATATTCGGTGAACAAGAAACTCAAAGTCCAAACAGGAGTAGACAAATTTCTTTTGAGCTAACTACTGCAAAACGTTTCAACAGTTTACGTCAAACTTTACAATAATTCCATGACTAACATCACTGCGCTCTCTTTCGAAACCAGAGACCGTTCTCGTTGTTGCGTTACGGGGTGGTGAGCCATCGATTTCCCTCTTGGACTTGCTTTAGTGGTTTTACCCAGTAGTCTCCGTCTTCGGACCAGCCCGACTTTCTGAGATCCACTGCCCTTATTGTTAGTGGCAAACGAACGTCAATTGCCGCGGCCGATCCAGCAGCAGATTTAGTTGACCTACCGCCCTCCCGGGCTAGAGTGACCGCCCTCTCGGGCTAGAGTGAGCCGAAGTCGCAACACACTGAAGTAACACTCCCACTCTTCCAGTCAACTGCATCTTCTGCAACGACAGCGGAATATCATACTGCAATGGATTTATGTACGTGTCTAAGTATGCCGTTCAATCTGTGTACCAACAAACTTCGCTGGAGATGGCGCACCTATTACATATTCTCTTCTTACAGGATAGTATTTATTTTATGTTTTGTGATGAGCATTTACATGCACTTCCTTCAGTGAATAAATTGCACACCTCCTGCAAACATAACCAAAAAAGATGTACTATAGACCAAGCCACCTATGGATGCTAACCTATTAGAAACAAGTTCTTTCTTCATCTTGCTGATGTTCGGAACGCATCCTTCAGACACTGACTACTACAGTTTATACTAAAGTTACAGACAGTTCTAAACTATTCACAACATCTTTTAACACTTTACGCTAACTTCTGTTTACTTCAAGACCAACTCAGTTGAGCCCTGGTTCGGATATTGTGAACAGTGGATCTGCATTCTTACAAATTAGATTAACAGCACAATACATCTATACTTATACTCTGCGAATCGGTGAATTGGGGGGGGGGGGCAGAGTACACTTTCTATAGTATGATATACTAAGCTTCTTCACGTTGCTTTCCCGCTGGGAGCGTGGGTAAAATGTCTGGATACACGTTTCTGTGCGAGCTGTTATTTGGCTAATCGTGTATGTCCGAGCTCTACGGAAAAGATATGCAATGGGGCAAATTCGGCGTCTCTGACCTGAAAAATACTAGTCTTTAATTTTCCAAGCAAAAGCTCGCGAGATGTGCGGCGTATTCCTTCGAGTACCTGCGGGTTATGAGTTTTGAACATTTGCCACAATCTCTCGCCAGGGTTTCGAGTCAACAATTGCGTCCCCCTTCATACATACATACTACGTCCCATTTTAATTTGACATCGCACGGATCCCATACACTTCAGCACTATTCAAGAACGGGCGTTACAAATGTTTCATACGCAATCACTCTTTTAGACCCATAAATTCCACCAATGAATTTCAGCCTTTCGCTCTTCCTTCAGTTACAAGTGAGCTTGATCGTTCCATCTTGTATCGACGAATTCAGTTATACTTCCACAGACCATGTATTTCCACAAAAAATGCTTTGTAATGCACCGCAGGCCTCATGAAGATACCCCGATATTTTTCATTTTGGGCGCACTGCGTGTGCTTTCTACAATAATTTTTTTGTTTCAGTGCGCCGCATGTAATAACCACGCCCAAATACATTTGTATTTCTACGGTTGATGCCTTTAGTCTGTCTCTGACAAAGTCGTTACATGTACACCATCCACATATACACCAAGAAATGGAGTGATTGCCTACGCAGGTTAAACTGAAGATGATTTATGTAGCATCAAATAAATCCCAAATATTATTCGGTACAAGATCACTATGATCTGCTCCTCAGCGCTTCTTTGTTACGGCCCAAGTTACGTGCACACCTGTACAGCAAGGTATAGTAGGGTCTATGGACGTGTGTACGTTTTGTCAGCTACAATTTTCTCGCTTTTGTTCTACGTATAAGGAAAGATTAAACTAATATTCCAATACTTGCTATTGACGAGGAGAAGCCAAGGGCAAGAATACCTAACGCGATTTCTTTCCTGGGAATTCCCGAAATTTCACTGATGTGATGTCGGGAAACTTTGCTATCGTCAATCTCCAGAGTCACGTCATCGCAGACTGAGCACTAGTTCACTTTTATGTTGTGGGGTAAGCAACATTTCGACAGTGGCTACAGTGCACATCGAAATAACAACCCTCCCTCCCCACCAAAGATTATGATCTCCACAGACAAGAACGAAACGTGATAAGAATTCATGGAATCAACCGTAAAGGCCTATACGAATTTTAAAATTTTCAGGGGTGCAGTAGCAAAACTTTGCATTTTACTACCAATAAAAATGTTTTACACTGTGCCTCTCATACCGGTCGATCTTAAAAGCGTCGCGTAAGGAAATTTTTCTTCGGAAGATTGCGACGTGCTAGTTACAAATTTAGCAACAAGCCTGTAGATCACCTCGATCGATTTTTATAAGCAATCAGCTGCGAATCCCAAGCAGTAACCCTTTGAAACTTCCTGGCAGATTAAAACTGTGTGCCAGACAGACTCGAACTTGGGACCTTTGCCTTTCGCGGGCAAGTGCTCTACTAACTGAGCTACCCAAGCACGACTCACGCTCCGTCCTCACAGCTTTACTTCCGCCATGAGGCCGGAGCGTGAGTGGTGCTTGAGTAGCTCACTGGCGGAAGTACAGCTGTGAGGACGGGGCGTGAGTCGTGCGTGCTTGGGTGGCTCAGTCGGTAGAGAACTTGCCCGCGAAAGGCAAAGGTCCAGAGTTCGAGTCTCGGTCCGGCAAACAGTTTTAATCTGACAGGAAGTTTCATATCAGCGCACACTCCGCTGCAGAGCGAAAACCTCATTTTTGGTAACCCTTTGTCAGTCAGAGTTTTATTTGCAGGGTTTTCATCTGTTGGCTCTTATGGCGACTGCCGTTGGCTGGTAGGCTGTTTGTCTGCGGGCAGCTGTGCAGGTTTTATCATGATAACCCCGGTGTTATTTTTCCTGTTAGATTTCTTGAACGCAACCTGCGCTGGCAAATCAGGACTCCCGTCACCGCCTGACATCATAACTTGCGTTAGAAGTGAATCTCGTAAGAGGAGGGAGTAAAGAAAGTACACTGACGGAAAAAAAAAGTTTCGAGTTGTGCGACATAAACGAAAGTTGGTAGGCGTGTTTCTATATCTGAAAGATGATCTCTATTCAAATTTCGAATAACCTAATAAGAATGGCGCGGCTAGCGCCACTTTGAGGATGCAAACCAGGTTTGCTTTAAATACATGCTGTACGGGTCGTGAGCGTTAGTTTCTTTGAGATTGGACATGGTGAGTTGGTGTTAGTCAAAAATGCCTTTACAGCGGCAAAGACGCCATTATCAATATCTCAATGTGTTTGAACGAGGTCGTGTAACAGGACTATGATATGGATGTTTCTTCTGTGGTACTGCTTGGTACTGTGCAAGACTGCTGGCAGCGGTGGTCACGAAAAGGCACGGTCGCAGAAGACAGGGCTGCGGACGTCTACGTGGCACTACCGAGAGGGAAGACGATCGTGTTTGGCGTATGGCTCTGGCGCATCTTACTGCATCTGCAGCAGCAGTCGTTTGAGCAGCTATAGGCACCACAGTGACACGAAGAGCTGTTACAAATCTGTTACTTCAAGGAAAGGTCGGAGTCAGACGCCCTGTAGCGTGCATTCCACTGACCTCAAACAACCGCCGTTTGCGACTTCAGTGGTGTCAAGCGAGAGCTCATTGTAGGATTAGGACAGGGTGGACGTGTGTTGTGTTGAAAGTTGGTTCTGCCTCGGTGCCAGTGATGGCTGCGTGGTGGTTAGGAAGAGGCCAGTCGTGGGCCTGCAAGAAACCTGTCTGCGTGATAGACACACTGGACCTAGACTTGGAGTTATGATCTGGTGTGCGATTTCGTACGACAGCAGGAGCACTCTCGTGACTAACCCACGCACCATGACTGCAAATATAAACGTCTATCTGGTGATACGATCTGTTGTGTTGAACCTGATCTGTCTCCAATGGAGCATATATCGGATATCATTGGACGACAACTCCCGCGTCACCGACAAACACCCTCCCCAAGTACAACAAGCATGGAACTCCATCACACAAACTGACATCCGCCACCTGTACAACACAATGCAAGCACGTCTCCTCGCTTGCATTCAACATTCTGGCGGTTGGACCGTGTTTTTAATGCACTAGCATTTCACATTCTATGGCTTATCTCACTCTTGCATTAACCTGTGATCGTGCAATGTTAATCACAAATATGTTACCGATGCGAAAGTATTTCCCAAATTTCATTATTGTACATCATTTATTTTTTTGGTGCTGCGACTATTTTCCCGTCAGTGTATAATCACTGTAAATGACGCATATAGGGAATACTACTGGCCATTAAAATTGCTACACCACAAAGATGACGTGCTATTGGCGCGAAATTTATCCGACAGGAAGATGATGCTGTGATACGCAAATGATTAGCTTTTCAGAACATTCACACTAGGTTGGCTCCGGTGGCGACGCCTACAACGTGCTGACATGAGGGAAGTTTCCAACCGATTTCTCATACACAAACAACAGTTGACCGGCGTTGTCTGGTGAAACGTCGTTGTGATGCCTCGTGTAAGGAGGAGAAATGCGAACCATCGCGTTTCCGGCTTTGATAAAGGTCGGATTGTAGCCTATCGCGATTGCGGTTTGTCGTATCGCGACACTGCTGCTCGCGTTGGTCGAGATCCAATGATTGTCAGCAGAATATGGAATCGGTGGGTTCAGGAGGGTAATACGGAACGCCGTGCTGGATCCCAACGGTCTCGTGTCACTAGCAGTCGAGATGACAGGCATCTTATCCGCATGGCTGTAACGGATCGTGCAGCCACGTCTCGATCCCTGAGTCAACAAATGAGGACGTTTGCAAGACAACCATCTGCACGAAGAGTTCGACGACGTTTGCAGCAGCAGCTTGGAGACCATGGCTGCGGTTAGCCTTGACGCTGCATCACAGACAGGAGCGCCTGCGATGGTGTACTCGACGAACCTGGGTGCACGAATGGCGAAATGACATTTTTTCGGGTGAATCCAGGTTCTGTTTACAGCATTATGATGGTCACATTCGTGTTTGGCCACATCGTGGTGAACGCACATTGGAAGCATGTATTCGTCATTGCCATACTGGTGTATCACCCGGCGTGATGGTATGGGGTGCCATTGGTTACACGTCTCTGTCACCTCTTGTTCGCATTGACGGCACTTTGAACAGTGGACGTTACATTTCAGATGTGTTACGACCCGTGGCTCCACCCTTCATTCGATCCCTGGGAAACCCTACATTTCAGCAGGATAATGCACGACCGCATGTTGCAGGTCCTGTACGGGCCTTTCTGGACACAGAAAATATTCGACTCCTGCCGCGGCCAGTACATTCTCCAGATCTCTCACCTACTGAAAACGTCTGGTCAATGGTGGCCGAGCAACTGGCTCGTCACAATACGCCAGTCACTTCTCTTGATGAACTGTGGTATCGTGTTGAAGCTGCATGGGCAGCTGTACCTGTACACGCCATCCAAGCTCTGTTTGACTCAATGCCCAGGCGTATCAAGGCCGTTATTACGGCCGGAGGTGGTTGTTCTGGGTACTGAGTTCTCACGATCTATGCACCCAAATTGCGTGAAAATGTAATCACATGCCAGTTCTAGTGTAACACACACACACACACACACACACACATATATATACATACATACATACATACATACATACATACATACATACATACATATACATATATACATATATATATATATATATATACTCGTTTATCATCTGCATTTCGTCTTGGTGTAGCAATTTTAATGGCCAGTAGTGTCTTATGGGAGATATCTCCATTATTACAACAGAGGTCTGCACCCTAACGAGACATTTAGCCGCCAAACAGTTTTTTTTAACGCTTGGGGACACGAGCCGCCACTCGGGACACCAGAGGCGGCGCGCAGTGGGTGTCGCCGCTCCGCCTGCTGGCCTCAATAGGGCGTGCTGCAGGCGCGCCGCTGGTATGCGGGGCAGCTGGGGGCACGCGCCAGCACAGCCCGGGCCGCGCGCTCCTCCTGCCGCCACACGTGCGCTACTGTGGCTACCACCCGATACTTCACGTCTTACCGTGACAGGCGGCGACTCTCGAGGATAGATCCCTAGCGGAGGGATCGGCTTTTCGAAACCATCTGTCCGGTATTCTACGATAACGTACCCGATATAACACCCTGCAGCCGTTTACCCTGGTTGACCCTAGTTTGCAAATAAGTATTAAATAGAAAGGTACGTACAGACCGATTGCGTAGTCTAGTGACTATAGTTCAAGTCCCAATGCAGGAGGCTGAGAGTTCGAATCTCATCACGTCCCTTGAATATTTTTTATCGAACTGACTGATCATTTTTTATTGATTAGTTTAAATGTAATTTTTTATTTGTATTTCTTTGTCACTTCATTTTAATCTCCGAATTAACTTTTTGAATTGCTCTTATTTTTTTTCTCGCATCTTTCTTTTTGCTGCTGGAATCTCTGAACTTATGAATTTAATTATTTTTCTTTATCTATCACAGTATTCACATGTTTGAAATATTCCGTTTTGGCTGTGCATTGGTGTCAAAAATGCAATTCTAGTCACAAGATTTACATTTTCTCGAGTGGTGATCCTCATACAGACATTTAAAACATAAAATTTTGAAACTTCCTGGCAGATTAAAATTGTGTGCCAGACGTAGACTCGACTTCGGGACCTTTGCCTTTCATGGGCAAGTGCTCTACCAAAGTTTCCATCAGCGCACACTCCGCTGCAGAGTGAAAATCTCATTCTGGAAACATCCCCCAGGCTGTGGCTAAGCCATGTATCCGCAATATCCTTTCTTTCAGGAGTGCTAGTTCTGCTAGATTCGCAGGAGAGCCTCTGTAAAGTTTGGAAGGTAGGAGACGAGGTACTTGCAGAAGTAAAGTTGTGACGACCAGGCTTGAGTCGTGCTTGGGTAGCTCAGTTGGTAGAGCACTTGGCCGCGAAAGGCAGAAGTGCCGAGTTCGTGTCTCGGACTGGCACACAGTTTTAATCTGTCAGGAAGTATTGTATCAGCGCACACTCCGCTGCAGAGTGACATCTCATTCTGGACATAAAATTTTATTTTATTACGGGCAAAATAGCGCAGATGAATTTGTAAACAAAACAAGTGATTGTGAGAGAAACTAAATTCAAGCAAATTTGGGACTAGAAATAACTAATTACTTTTGTTTCAATTTACTGGCTTTCGGGCTGTGTCAATTCAGCTATCTCAATAGTAATGTCGAGTATGATGCTTTGAAAGTAAGGACGATACAACACCCAACCGGACCCTGGCCCATTCGCTTAGCAATCCGTCGCTCGCATGGTGCTGCTACTGATGCTGGCTAGAAATAATGAATTCAATAACATGGCCTAATAGGATGATGAAACGGAAGAAAGTAAATCCGTCCTATTACGTACAAACAGTTAAGCATCACACGCTCTGAGGTTCCAAGAGGAAAAACAATTATCGAAACACAAATGAGAGCAACTGAGGAAGTTAAAACGGTGATGAAAATGTGAAAGGAATAACATTCAAACCAGTTAATAGAAGAAAATGACCAAAGCCATTTTGAAAAACATTTAAAAATAAATATCGAAGCACCTGATGAGATTTGAACTCACGACCTCCAGCCTATGAGGCGTGCACTATAAAAAATTCACAACGCAATCTGTTTGTATAGTATTTCGTTTTTAAAACCGTAGAGCATCACTCGAAATTCCTAAACTTTTTTTCGTCGATTACACGCAGACGGGTGCTCACCAGGGTGAATGGCTGCCAGGTGTGATACCTGGGACATTTACATGAATCACCATATAGATGGTTTCAAGAAGTCAATCCGACCGTTCGGAACGTCTCCTAGTAAGCACCACGAACTTTTGTCGTATGCCCTCTGGACATCCTTTAGCGAATAAACCGGGCTGAGATCGAAGATTGGCAGAGTGAAGATACGTCTAACCAGCTTCTTTTAAGTTCTTACTTCTCTTCCTCACGAAGTGGAAGCGTTTCCACTCACACGTTCAACAGCCAGAGCGAACGCTGAAGAACAACGCGCATCGATTACGAATACTGGAAGAAAACCACTATATTATCCGCTTCACTTCTTTATCTACAGTCTGCATGCCTTTTTACCGATAAGACGGAGGATATTCCGCATATAAATATGCTTCAATCCCTTTTCTGTTCAAAGCCTTAATTGTGCGTGTGAAGATCTATTCGTAAGACTCGATATGAGTTCCAGTTTAGTAGCTGTGTCCTTTATGTACGTGGTAGACAGTAACACGTACACACCTGTATTTTAACATACGCCTCTGTGGTACACATGTGTCTCTGCTGTATCTGGCACTAGAGTTTGATGACGCCTAGCATTTACTAAACGAACTCTTGGCGAAACGCGCCGCTAACTTTGTATTATCTCTCTAATAACCTGGTAAAGGCGCAGGACTATAGATAAATACTCAAGAATAGGCGAAAAATTTTTGGAAGCTCTCTCTATTCGTAGAATTCTTGCAGTGAATGTCAATCTATTGTAGTATCAGCTTTTCCCACAGTAACTTTGACGTGACAACTTCACACATTTCTTTCGGTTGTGGCCTTACTATTCCATTATCGGCAATCTTGTAATGTTATATTGGTTATTTCCACTAACTGAGGGGAGTACATACAATAACAATCTCCACTGAAACTTTCGGAACAGACTCCATCCAGGACTTCACAAACACACAGCAAAAATTTTACTTCCATTGTAATTGAAACTTTGCTTTCTTTCGTAGAAATCCAAAAAGTCTAGCGATTCATTATTTTAACCACGCTCAAAATGTAAATTTAAACACTCATTTATGAAATGACATACAATATTTTGCTTTGTGGGCACGGTATGTGGTTCACTGAAGGAAGTGGCGACAATAGGACTATTCACGTTGGTGTGTAGTATGTATGAGTCTGTCGATTTACCACCTGACTTTCCGAAAAACATCATCCACACATTTCCAAAGATACCAACAGCCGACAAGTGCGCGAATTATCGCACAATTAGCTAAACAGTTCATACATCCATGCTGCTGACAAGAATACTCGTAATATACATAAGAATGGAAAAGAAAACCGAGGGTTCGTTACATGACGATCAGTTTGGCTTTAAGAAAGGTAAAGACATCAAAGAAGCAGTTCTGACGTTGCGGTTGATAATAGATGCGAGACTGAAGAAAACACGTTCATAGGATTTATCGATATGGAAAAAGCGTTTAACAATATGAAATGGTAGGAGATGTTCGAAATTCTGAGAAAAATAGGGGTCAGCTACACCGAAATATGGGTAATATACAATATGTACAAGAGCCAAGAGGGAATACTGGAAATGAGCGTTTGGCGTCTTTGGCCGGGAAGCCCTTTACGGGGCAGGTCCGGCCGCCTTGGCGCAGGTCTTATTACGAGGGGTGTGCAGAAAGTAAGTTCCGATCGGTCGCGAAATGGAAAAGACTATGATAATCCGATAAAGCTTTGCACAGATGTGTTGGGCAGTGTCTCTAGTATGGCCCTAGATAGCATCACGTCGCTCTTTTCATTTCTGAGCTCACAGTGAGCTTGTCAAGATGTCTAGAAAACAGTGTCTCCCGCCAAGTACGAGGACCTGGTGAGAAATTTCGCCTGAAGCTATGCAGCCAACGTTACGTGACTGTCGTGCGGTTTCTTCTTTGAGACAATTCTCAGCCGCATTCTGCAGGGGCAATGAAGATGCTCCTGCATCGTTTTCAATTGGAAATGTTTGATTACCCACAATACAGCCCGGAATTGATTCCCTCTGCATTTCATCTGTGCTCACATGAACCGCTGGCTATGAAGACATTTTGGCACAGAAAACAAGCTGTAGGCCAGCGTAGAGAACTGGCGGAAAGCACTGGGGGCTGTCTTCTATAAGGGTACTGGAAAGTTGGTACAACGCTACGACAAATGTCTAAGCCAGAACGGCGACTACGTAGAGAAGTAACTGGAAGGTGTAGCTAACTGTTACAAATAAATCTTTTCTGATTTTCACTGTGGTTTCCATTTGGCGATCAATCGGAACTTACTTTCTGGACAGCCCTCGTACATTCGACGCCACATTGGGCGACCTGCGCGCCGGATGAGGATGAAATGATGAAGGCAATACAACACCCAGTCCCTGAGCGGAGAAAATCCCCGACCCAGCCGGGAATCGAACCTGGGCCCCTTAGGACGGCAGTCCGTCACGCTGACCATTCAGCTATCGGGGCGGACAGAGGGAATAATAAGAGTGGAAGACCAAGAGCAAAGTGCTCGCATTAAAAATGGAGTAAGAGAAGCACGTAGTCTTCGTCCGTGCTGTTCAAGCTGTATATAGAAAAGCAAAGATGGAAATAAAGGAAAGGATCAAGAGAGGAATTATTATATAGTAATAATAATAATATGGTTAAGATTCGCTGATGACATTGCTGTCCTCGGTGAAAGTGAAGATGAATTACTGGATTTGCTGAATGGGATGAACCGTACAGTATATAGATGGAGAGTAAATCGATAAAAAGGCTAAATTAATGAGAACAGCGAGAAGCTTATCAGAATTGGAGATCACGGAGTAGACGAAGTTAAGGAATTATGCTATCTACGCAGTTTAATAACCAGTAACGACCGGTGCAAAGAGGACATAAAAAGCAGACTAGCACTGGCAAGGAGGGCATTCCTGGCCAAGAGAAGTTTACTACTATCAAACATAGGCCCTAATTCGAGGAAGAAATTTGTGATATCTTAAAATGGTCAATTACTGGATGAAGTTGATGTCGATAATACTCAGAGCCTAATCGACTGCAGGATAGGGATAGGGACAGCTAAAAACTATCACCTCCCCTTTAAGGAGCATGCTCAAACGGTTGAAAATTACACGTCCTTCGCCATATTACTACGACGAATAAAAAGTAAAATGTGATCTACAGCTCATGCTATTTCTGCTAAAATCTGATAATTCAGATGATAAACATACTTTAAAACGTAATCTGTTACAGAGACGGCATTGCGTTAGAAAGTGGCCCACTGTTTGAGTGTACTAAACAAGCGATAGAAGGGGGCAAGATCAGGACTATAGAGGAGATGATCCAGTATTTCAAATTTGAGTTTCTGGGGCGTATCAGCAGTGTGGCCAGCAATATGCAGACGGGCATTTGTCATGCAACAACACAGCACCTTTTGACAGCAATCCTCGGCGATTGCTTCGAATTACAGGTTTTAGCCTGGCAGTAAGCATCTCACTGTAACGTACACTGTTTATTGTTGTGCCCCTTTCCCCATGGGAATGTCTTAGTACTGAACCTTGTGCGTCCCAAAAAACCGTAAGCATCAGTTTTCCTGCGGACGGTTGAGTCTTGAGCTTTTTCTTGCACGGCGAATTTGGATGTTTCCATTCCATACTCTGCCGTTTACTCTCCGGGTCGTGACGATGGATCCACGTTTCGTCACCAGTAATGATACTGTCTAAAAAGTTGTCCCCTTCGTTACCATAGCGATCGTTTTTGCAAATGTCCAAACGCGTTTGTTTATGCAACTGTGTGAGTTGTTTTGGGATCCATCTTGCACAAACTTTACGAAATCCAAGTCGGTTGTGCACGATTTCGTAGGCAGAACCGTGACGAATTTGCAGACGATGTGCAACTTCGCCAATGGTTAATCGTCTAAGAGAATCACTTCATCTCAACGCTCGGTTTCTTCATTTGTGGCGGTAAGCTGTCGTCCGGCTCCTTCATCGTGCATAACACTTGTGCGATCATTTCAGAATTTTTCAATCCATTCGTAGACACTCCATTGTGGCGAAAACACTGTTCCCGGCTGTACCAAAAGTCTTTGATGATATTTGGCCCCTGATACGCCTTCCGACCACAAAAAACGGATCACTGAACGTTGCTCTTCTTTAATGCAAATAGATAGCGGAGCAGCCATGATTAAGAAGCACGGCAGCGATAATGGAACTAACCTAGCAGCTTGAAAATAGCGAATATACGAGGGCCGTTCAGAAAGTAACCTCCGGTTGGTTTAAAAAAATACACCAAGTTAAATAAAAATATTTTAATATATACATCTTACAACAACATCTTTGCACTATTTTTCTACATAGTCTCCATAGCGATTGAGGCACTTATCGTATCTCTTCACAAGCTTTGAAATTCCTTCTGCATAAAAATCACCCGCTTGTGCCTGGAGCCAGCCTGTGACCGCATCTTTGAGCTCTTCGTCGTCATCAAACCGCTGTGACCCGAGCCATTTCTTCAAATGCATGAAAAGGTGATAATCACTTGGCGCCAGGTCTGGGCTGTAAGGAGGATGGTTGATAACGTCCCACTTGAAGGACTCAAGAAGGGCCGTTGTTCTGCGAGCAGAGTGAGGACGGGCGTAATCGTGCAAAAAAACGATACCGGAAGTCAGTATACCATGGCGTTTGTTCTGTATAGCCCGTCGTAACTTTATTGTTTCACAGTACACGTCTTGCTTAATGGTCGTACCACGTTCCATGAATTCAACCAACAACACCCCTTTGGCATCCCAAAACACCGTTGCCATCAGTTTTCTGGCAGAAAAATCTTGCGAGGCTTTTCTTGGTTTGGTAGGCGAATTTGAATGTGCCCACATCTTTGATTGTTCTTTTGTCTCAGGGTTCACGTACTTAATCCAGGTTTCGTCACCGGTCACGATTCTGTTTAACAATGGTTCTCCTTCGTCCTCATAACGTGACAGAAAGTCTAATGCAGAGGCCATTCTTTGAGTTTTGTGGTGGTCGGTAAGAATTTTGGGCACCCATCGTGCACAGAACTTACGGTAACCCAATCTTACTGTCACTATCTCGTACAAGAGAGTCTTAGAAATCTGTGGAAAACCAGTAGACAACTCCGACATTGAGAAACGTCGATTTTCACGAACTTTTGCATCAACTGTCTGAACGAGTTCGTCAGTCACCAATGATGGTCTACCACTCCTCTCTTCATCATGAACGTTTTCTCGTCCACTTTTAAATAAACGTACCCATTCACGGACAACTCCTTCACTCATAACTCTTGGTCCGTACACGGCACAAAGCTCACGATGAATAGCTGCTGCAGAATATCCTTTGGCTGTAAAAAACCTCATGACAGCACGCACTTCACATTTGGCGGGGTTTTCTATTGCAGCACACATTTCAAACTGCCACAAAAACTAAACTAGCACAGGTACGACGTTCACTCGACCACGGCTTGATGCCGACTGACCTGTTGAGTGCGTGAACGCACAGATGGCGTCGCTACTCCCCCCACAACCCGCACTGTGACCAGTCGGAGGTTACTTTCTGAACCGCCCTCGTATAACAAAAAGTATCGGTCATCAACGTAAAACGACAGTACTACCAAAATAAACAACAATATAACTAATGAGCCGTGGCCGGCTGGCGTTGATGCCGTTTCTTCTTTGGCATTTTCTCACAATCGAGTGGCGACTTATTGCTCCCTGAGTTACTACCACAACGAGTTGCTGACTTGCCTCCGTCAGTGGCAGCAGCAGCGCTTTTCGATACTAGTACTGCTGTACCATCTTTGGTCTGACCGCTGTTTCCGTGTGGTGGTGTGCGCGAGGCAGTCGGTCGGTTGCGACAGAGCAGCGAGGAAGTCTCCGCGGCGCGAGGTCAGGTCGCGGCCCCTGGAGGCGTGCACACGCGGTCGGATTTCTGAGGCACTAGCTGCGAAGTTTGTTGCCCACCGAACCTGGATACTGAGTTGAGTCGTCAGTTAACCTGTTATGAAACCTCAACTGCTGTGACATATCTTCGTTCATTGCCGGTTGTTGCTTCCTGGGCCGTTCTTGCAAGCAGCAACGTATGGTGTGCTGGAGTCGGCAAAATTTTGCAGCCGTCTTGCTGTGTTGTGTAACTATTGAATTGATTGTACCTTATTAGTGAAGTGCACCAGCGGTATCTTCTTCCTTGTGACCGTTACCGTTCCGGTTACCTGCCCTGGTCGTTAGCATAATTTTGCGACAGTGTGTTTTCCTCGCCTTGTTGATATTGTCCGGCACGGCGTGTAGTTCGACAGACGTGGTGTTTTTTTTTTTAGTGGTTATTGTGCCTTGACTGTATTTAGACGCCAATTGGCAAGATTTAGTGCTGCTGGTATCTTCGTCCTCCATGGTATTTTCGTTTGTCGTGCTGTTGGTCGGGTGGAAGGGACTTGATTAGATTGTTGGTTGGTTCTTCAGCCGTCCCTAGGTCGTGTTGTCATCCGATTCTTTAGTATTACGCATGGCTGCCTGTCTCACCTAAACTTATGTTAGAGTTTCCTGCCCAGGCCTACCCTTTGATCACTTCTGAACACCACTGTTCTGTTGTTTTGGATTGCGATTTTCTTTTAGTCTCAAGTACTGTGCGAGACCTTCAGCCGTGTATTAATTTAGATTGTTTTAATGTTCAGTATATGGCCTTCAGCCGAACTTTGTGAGAAATATTTCAAGGTAAGGCCTTCAGCCGTCTTAAATTAAAATTTGAAAGGTCTTTTGTTTAAAACCTTTTAAAATTTAATACTGAAATTCTTGTTATCCAGGCCTTAATCCCTCAGTTCTATTTTGTAACTAAGGCCTTCTTCAGCCATGTGTATTCCTTAGGCAATTTTAATAACTCGTGTTCTGGCCTTCAGCCGTATTGTTTCTACGGTCTTTTACGGGCATGTGTGATTAAGTGTTTTGACAAAATAAAGTTTGTATGTTTGTGCAATTAACAACAACTGATTTGTGCCCCTTTCCACAACCTGATCCGCTCTGTCCTGCAAAACCAGATTTCAACTAAATTGCGGATAATAATTGACTTACCCTCGTATTTTCTCGAGACGAGAGGTGGCGAGAGGAAGTCGCCCAAGCTGTTCGGAGGTGTTTAATTTCCGGGAGTTTGTTCCCACACAGAGAAGACTAGTGTTCAGCCCAGAGGGACAGAAGGTTCGTACGTGCAACATCGGAGATCATCTGAAGCGACAAAGTAGCTAAAACGCGTAGGTAGTCAGACAGCAGCCATGGTAACAGCATCGGCAGCTTCATTTCCGGACGCTCCGAGTGACCAGGGACCCACATGAACATTACGTTGACTAGCATCAATGAGCGAGTGGAGTCCTTCGTGGATTCGAGGTATGTGTGCAGTGCACAGAGGCTATGGAGGGCACTAACTGAATGGGAACATAATTCGCAACTGAGAAGCCTGTGTCGTCGGATGTACTGAGTGGCCTGATAGAGGGCAGAAAGCTCTGCAGTAAAATTCGAGCACTGGTCAAGAAGACGGTATCTAAAATGTTCGTTGCCAGTGACAAAGGAGCATCCGACACTGCTGTCGTTCTTAGAGCCATCAGTGTAGACAAAAGTGCTGTCTCTCAGTTGTGTGCAAAGTTCAAGAAACTTACAGCGATAGGTCGAATCCAGAGTAGTGTCCTTGGAAAGTGAACGAAGTCCATGATGAACGCAGACCTCTGCACGAACCCAATGTGATGAAGGGCTCTCGGCCATCGGGAACGTGGCAGGTAGTGTGAGGTATTCAAAAGCGAACAAGGCTGCGCTTACACCTTATTGGCGGTGAAGGGAGTCTTAAAAAAAGGACGCATACGATGGATGGTTTGGCACAGAGCACAGATGGCAGGTTTATATGCTGAAGAGAATATCACGCCGATAAGACAGCGGTTGGTGGTTGGTTTAAAAGAGGGTGGAGGAGACCAAACTACGAGGTCATCGGTCCCTTGTTCTGAATAAAACAATGCTACAAAAGTGTGAGAATAAAACGGACGAGACATGTAACACAAAACAGAAAGAAAGAAAGTAAAAACGACAAGAAAGAAAGAAAGAAAGAAAGAAAGTAAAAACGACAAGAAAGAAAGAAAGAAAGAAAGAAAGTAAAAACGACAAGAAAGAAAGAAAGAAAGAAAGAAAGTAAAAACGACAAGAAAGAAAGAAAGAAAGAAAGAAAGTAAAAACGACAAGAAAGAAAGAAAGAAAGAAAGAAAGTAAAAACGACAAGAAAGAAAGAAAGAAAGAAAGAAAGTAAAAACGACAAGAAAGAAAGAAAGAAAGAAAGAAAGAAAGAAAGAAAGAAAGTAAAAACGACAAGAAAGAAAGAAAGAAAGAAAGAAAGAAAGTAAAAACGACAAGAAAGAAAGAAAGAAAGAAAGAAAGTAAAAACGACAAGAAAGAAAGAAAGTAAAAACGACAAGAAAGAAAGAAAGTAAAAACGACAAGAAAGAAAGAAAGTAAAAACGACAAGAAAGAAAGAAAGTAAAAACGACAAGAAAGAAAGAAAGTAAAAACGACAAGAAAGAAAGAAAGTAAAAACGACAAGAAAGAAAGAAAGAAAGTAAAAACGACAAGAAAGAAAGAAAGAAAGTAAAAACGACAAGAAAGAAAGAAAGTAAAAACGACAAGAAAGAAAGAAAGTAAAAACGACAAGAAAGAAAGAAAGTAAAAACGACAAGAAAGAAAGAAAGTAAAAACGACAAGAAAGAAAGAAAGTAAAAACGACAAGAAAGAAAGAAAGTAAAAACGACAAGAAAGAAAGAAAGTAAAAACGACAAGAAAGAAAGAAAGTAAAAACGACAAGAAAGAAAGAAAGTAAAAACGACAAGAAAGAAAGAAAGTAAAAACGACAAGAAAGAAAGAAAGTAAAAACCACAAGAAAGAAAGAAAGTAAAAACCACAAGAAAGAAGGAAAGGCGTTGTTGTTTTCAGTCCTGAGACTGGTTTGATGCAGCTCTCCATGCTACTCTATCCTGTGCAAGCTGCTTCATCTCCCAGTACCTACCGCAACCTACATCCGTCTCAATCTGCTTAATGTATTCATCTCTTGGTCTCCCTCTACGATTTTTACCCTCCACGCTACCCTCCAGTACTAAACTGGTGGTCCCTTGATGCCTCAGAACATGTCCAACCAACCGATCCCTTCTTCTAGTCAAGTTGTGCCACAAACTTCTCTTCTCCCCAATCCTATTCAGTACCTCATTAGTTATGTGATCTACCCATCTAATCTTCAGCATTCTTCTGTAGCACCACATTTCGAAAGCTTCTATTCTCTTCTTGTCTAAACTATTTGTCGTCCATCTTTCACTTCCATACATGGCTACACTCGATACAAATACTTTCAGAAAAAACTTCCTGACACTTAAGTCTATACTCAATGTTAAATTTCTCTTCTTCAGAAACGCTTTCTTTGCCATTGCCAGTCTACATTTTATATCCTCTCTACTTCGACCATCATCAATTATTTTGCTCCCCAAATAGCAAAACTCCTTTACTACTTTAAGTGCCTCTTTTCCTAATCTAATTCCCCCAGCTTCACCCGACTTAATTCGACTACACTCCATTATCCTCGTTTTGCTTTTGTTGATGTTCATCTTATATCCTCCTTCCAAGACACTAGGAAGGCAACAAACACTAAAAGGAACAAAAGAGGACAAGAAAACGACAGACGCTAGAAACAGAAAAGAGTAAAACAAGAAAGCAGATAACAGTGGCTTGGCTGGCCGACCACGAGAATAAAAAGGAAAAACCTGCCACTCTGCAACACATTAAAACCACCCTGAAAGCATCAAGGTAGAGGACACAGAGGGACAAAGGATATGTGCTAAAACCTACACAGAAGCATAAAACCCACTCTCGCGGATAAAACGTAAAGCTAAAGCTGCCGTTGAGGCATTGTCGCCCAACACCGAAGGCAGGGTGCTGGGAAAGTTAAAAGTTCGCCGCAGGGCGGCTAAAAGCGGGCAGTCCAGCAAGAGGTGGACGACTGTCATTTGGGAGCCACAGCGAGATAGAGGTGGGTCCTCGCGACGGAGTACGTACTCATGCGTTAGCCATGTATGGCCAATGCGGAGCCGGCAGAGGACAACTGATTCCCCACGAGGGTACGGCATGGAAGACTTCCACACATTCGTAGTCCCCTTAATGACGTGCAATTTTGTTGTGCGTACTGTTATGCTATTCCGTCTCCCAAGCCCGGAAAACTATGCGGCGTAAGACAGAACGCAGGTCAGCATCGGAGACGTCCATCTGTAGAAGTGGTTTCCGCGTCGCTTGTTTGGCCAGCCTGTCGGCAAGTTCGTTGTCTGGGATTTCGACGCGTCCTGCGGTCCACACAAACACCACTGAATGGCGGGACCGTTCAAGGGAATAGGTGGACTCTTGGATGGACGCTACCAGAGGATGGCGAGGGTAGCACTTGTCGATGGCTTGTAGGCTGCTCAGTGAGACAGTACACAGGAGAAACGACTCGCCAGGGCATGAGCGGATATACTCAAGAGCACGAGATATGGCCGTCAGCTCTGCAGTGAAATCACTGCAGCCAAGTGGCAACGAGTGCTGTTCAATATGTCCTCCATGAACATACGCAAAGCCGAAGTGACCATCAGCCCTCGAGCCGTCGGTGTAAACCACGTCAGAGCCCCGGAACACATCAAGAATCCACAGGAAGTGACAGCAGAGAGCGGCGGGGCTGACGGAGTCCTTAGGTCCATGCAAAAGGTCCAGACGAAACTGCAGCATAGGCGTACACCATGGAGATGTATGTGAACGGACCGCAAGTAGAGGTGGTAAAGTGAAGGACTCCAGTTCAGAGAGATGGGACCGCACGCAAACCGCGATTGTTAGCCCTGACCAGGGCCGCCGATGCGGGAGATGGACTGCCGTGGGCGGGAAAAGGAGATGGTAATTCGGATGTTCAGGAGAGTTATGAATGTGTGCAACGAAACTGGCGAGCAGTTGAGCATGTCTATCTGCAGTGGAGGGACTCCAGCCTCCACTAGTACGCTTGTCACCGGACTCGTTCTAAAAGCTCCTGTCGCTAGTCTAACTCTGCAATGGTGCAATGGGTCGAGCAAACGCAATACTGAGGGCTCCGCCGAATCATAAATGACACTCCCATGGTCAAGGCGCGCTTTAGTAAGGGCTCTGTAGAGCTGCAGCAGCGTGGAGCGATCTGCACCCCAGTTGGTGTTGCTCAGGCATTGAGGTGCTGCCAACACTTCCGTTTAAGCTGACGAAGATGAGGAAGCTGAGTCACACAAGCGTCGAAAACCAGACCTAAGAATCGGTATGTCTCCACTACAGTGAGTGAATGTGTGCAATCGAGAGAACAGACGATAGCCAGAGATAGCTACACATCGACGCCACGTGACGTGCGGTGGTGCCCTCTACGATCTCCATATAAGCGGCGGCCCCAGCTCCTAGCAGCCAGTCGTCGACTCACCTCGGAAGATGTTCTCCGTAGTTGAGAACGAAACGTCAGGGAGAAGAAGTTCTACAGATCGACCACGGCAACTTAGCCCGGAAGTTTTTACTGATGAAGACGCCGGCCGTGAAAGCCTACATGGGATGAGTGAGTGAATCGTCATTAAGGTAAAGTAGTGGTTCCAGACGAACGGTACGACGGTGACAGAAATGCATGACACACGTCTTCATGGCGGAAAACTGGAAGCCATGGGCTAGAGCCCATGACTGCGCCGTCTGGATGGCTCCCTGTAGGCGACGCTCAGAAACACCAGTACTGGAGCAGCAGTACGAAATGCGGAAGTCGTCTGCATACAGAGAAGGTGAGACGGAGGGTCCGACAACTGCTGCTAGACCGTTCATGGCCACTAAAAATAGACACACACTTAATTCAGAGCCCTGCGGGACTCTATTCTCCTGGATATAGATGGAAATATGGGAGGCACGAACTTGGACACGGAAAGTACGGAGCAGCTGGAAGTTTTGGATAAAAATCGGGAGAGGGCCCTGGAGACCCCACACATACAACGTGGCAAGGATATGATGTCGCCAGGTAGTGTCATACGCTTTACGTAAGTCAAAAAAGAAAACAAACCAGGCGTTGGCGTCTGGAGAAGGCTGTTCGCATCCAGACTTGAGGGACAGGAGATCATCAGTGGTAGAGCGACCCTGGCGGAAGCCGCCTGACATGGAGCCAGTAGGCCACGTGACTCCAGGACCCTATCCAACCGCCGACACACCATACGTTCCAGCAACTTACAAAGAACGTTGGTGAGACTGATGGGCCGATAGCTATCCACATCAAGCGGGTTTCTACCGGGTTTGAGCACCGGAATGGTGGTGCTCTCCCGCCATTGCGTTGGAAAGGCGCCATCGCACCAGATCCGGTTGAAGATGACGAGGATATGTCGCTTGTAGTCAGATGAGAGATGTTTAATCATCTGGCTGTGGATCCGATCAGGACCAGGAGGTGTGTTGGGGCAATGTGCAAGGGCACTGAGGAGCTCCCTCTCTGTAAATGGGGCGTTATAGGATTCACTGTGGCGTGTAGTAAATGAGAGGACTTTCCCTTCCAGCCGCCGTTTGAGAGTGCGAAAGGCTTGGGGGGGGGGGGGGGGGGGGGAATTCTCCGATGCAGAGGCTTGAGCAAAGTGCTTGGCAATCGCGTTTACGTCGGTCGATAACACTCCATTTATGATAACACCGGGAACACCTGTTGGGGTCTGGTACCCGAAATCACGTTTGACCTTTGCCTAGACTTCCTTCGTTTGGTAAGTTTGCAAACGCGGGCACGGACCCGTTTAAAGGGTATGAAATGCTCCAGAGAAGAGTGCCGCTAATGCCGCTGTAAAGCTCGCCGACGCTCCGTAATTGCTTCAGCGACTTCCGGCGACCACCAAGGGACTGCCTTACGCCTCGGGCACCGTAAAGAGCGTGGGATCGCGTTTTCTGCCGCAGAAACAATTGTCACCTGCTTAACCATTGTCTCGATGTTACCGTGTGGGGGAGATTCAATGGCGACAGCAGAGGTGAAAGTTACCCAGTCCGCCTTGTTTAAAGCCCATCTGGGCAAGCGTCCATGGGCCTGACACTGGGGCAGTGACAGGAAGATGGGGAAGTGGCCACTACCACACAGGTCGTCATGTGCTCTCCTGTGGATAGATGGGAGAAGTCGTGGGCTGCAAATTGATAAATCAATGGCAGATTAACTACCATGAGCCACACTGAAATGTTTGGTGGCCCCAGTATTTGGGGGCAGAGGACGAACAAACACTGAAGTTTCGACATCTCTGCCTTGGCCAGTAAGCACGGTGCCACCCCGCAAGGGGTTCTGAGAGCTTTAAAATTTCCAAAAAGTAGGAAAGGTATACGGAGTTGATCAATCAGTGCAGCTAATACATCCCGGGGTACTGCACATCTGGAGAAAGATATGCATTGCTGACAGTTATTTCCTGCGTCGTCCTTATTCTGACAGCCATAGCTCCGAGACGGGTTTGAAGGGGGGCACAGTGTCACTACAGACTGAGTTTAGGACATAAACGATAACTCCACCTGACAACCGATCATAGTCGCTATGATTCCTGTAATATCCCTTCCCATATACCCACGGAGAGCAAGGGTCCGCATTGCTGGGGACCAGGTTTCCTGGAGGTCAATGCGGATAGCAGGTGTAAAGCTTAACAGTTGGCGTAGCTTAGCAAGGCGGTGGAAAAAACCGCCGCAATTTCACTGGAGAATGACACCATCGTGAGACTGGGGAGGCATGGAACGTTCAATGAGGCAGTTTACGCCGCAGTCACCTGCTGCCATCGACTTATTGTCTGAGCAGTCTACATCCATTGTGTCTGATGGTCTCAGGACTGAAAACAACAACAACAGGTCCTCAGTGGACGCCAGAATCTCCACCCCATCCTCAGATACAGAGCTTGTAGGTAGCGATGGTGTGGGTGCCACCGCAGTTTCCTTGGTCTTAGGGGTCTTCTTTCTGGATTTCTCTCGCTGCTCCTTGGGTTTCCCTGGCTGGGAGGACTTAACTGGCTCAATCTCCGGGACTGGGGATGAGTGTGAAGCCCTACGACCAGATGCTTTTGAGCTCTTCAGCCACTGGTGGGTGTCGTCTTTCCCATTAGCAGAAACCTGGGAAGGGAGTGACCCAAGGGACCTCTTCTTAGCGAGAGAAGCCGAAGAAGGCTTACGCTTCTCCGGCTTAGAAGTGGGGACGGACGTCCCCGATGGTTGGAGGGGGGGGGGGGGGTGTTGCTCCTGAAGTAGGTTTCGTGGGAGCAACAGGGAGAGTAATGCCCCCCACCATCAAAGGGGCAGGTGTCGTCTTCGTAGGTCAGTCGGTCCAGGGTGTTGTACTGAATGATTTTCCTTTCTGTCTTGAGAATCCTGCGGTCTGGCGAGCAAGACGAATGGTGCTCTCTGCAGTTGACACAGATGGGAGGCTGGGCACATGGAGTATTGGGATGTAACGGGCGTCCGCAATCTCGACATGTGGCAAGGGACGTACAGTGGGAAGACATATGGCCGAACTTCCAGCACTTAAAGCACCACTTCGGGGAGGGATATAGGGCTTTATATCACAGTGCTTGCCCGAGAAGGTCAAGGTGACGGTCTATGTATCACCCTCGAAGGCCAAGATGAAGGCACCATTGGCAACCTAATTATCCCTCGGACCTCGGTGGACACTCTGACAAAATGTACACCTCGCCACTCTAAATTGGCGCGCAGCTCATCGTCAGACTGCAACAGAAGGTCCCTGTGAAATATGATACCCTGGACAATATTTAAGCTCTTATGGGGCGTGATGGTTATAGAAACGTGTTCTAACCTGTCCAAAGCGAGTAACGTCCGTGACTGGGCAGAGGATGCTGTTTTGATCAAGACTGACCCAGATCTCATTTTGGACAATCCCTCCACCTCCCTAAACTTGTCTTCTAAGTAGTCTACAAAAAAACAGAGGCTTTGTCGTCATGAAACATTCCCCATCAGCTCTCTAACATACAAGGTACCGGGGCAAATAAGATCCGCTGCCATCCTTAGCCTGACGTTCCTCCCATGGTGTGGCCAGGGAGGGGAACGATTTGGGGTCGTACTTCTGTGCGTTCGATTGAGCTCGTGAATGCTCAGAGACTGCTGGTGTTTCACTACCAGAAAGAGATGATGGACTACACTTCATTGCGTGTCATCTGCCCTGATGCCACCCACTCTGACGAGGGGCCCTCCCAACGGGCGCCACCCAGCCGCAGCAAAGGTCACCTGGAAGGATGGCCATTGCCGAAAGTCCCGATGCCCCAGGGAGATAGGTATCTACTCCTTGGCATACGTGAGGAGTTAACGGCGCAGGCATCAGCAGAGCGATCCCTGTGTGCTCAGGGGACTACAACCAACAGGGTATATGGCGGCCCCACGACAATGGACTGGCTACCGTGCTGAGTGTCACGTGCAAGGAAGACCATTGTCGTTGTCGGCGCAGAGACACTGCTTAGTGCATGGCGGAAACTGCACCCAGGAATGTATCCTCACCCAGGAGATGGAGAATGAGCGGGATTGCAATGCGACGACGAGGAAGGGGGGCTAAATATCTCAATGCACGATGGACATGATGCACCATTTAAGGCGCCCTTCGCCAAAATTTTGAAAAAAAAAAAAGGAGTCAAACCCTACGGGGGACAATCACATGAAGGCCGAAACGTGTGAGACTCCTTTTATTCGCCTCTTATGACAGGCAGGAATACCTCTGGCCTATTCTAACCCCCAGACCTGCAGGGGGAGCAGATTTTGGGTTTTAAAGGCACTGTGTGTCTCTAGAAGAAACGTTTCACTGGGTAAGCGAGTGCAAGACTTTAGTGGGCCTACAATTTTATCCACGGGACGAACTGGTTCAAAACAAAGTTATGACCTGCTTTTGTGCGTGACACCGTGAGGTGTTAGCATGCAACTGTAAGATTCATTGTGTCTTTGGACTCAGTCTAATTCCGTTTATTAAAAGGAGGTTGCGCCGATGGAGTTTACGTGCTCATCGCGGCTAGATCCCCACGATTGCCTGCATCTCTGATGGTGCGCCCCTTCTTTCTGCTGCCCCCACCCCCAACAGCACATTCACCTGAGGTGATTGTTCACACCTCAAGGCACACTACCTGAACTCCAGACAGAGGGACCAACCGGCAGTTGGGAAGATTAACATCTCAGGCAATCGCCCGTCCCTGGGCCTGACGTTTACCAGGGGGTACGCCGAAGTCTTATCTGTCGACCCAGGTGCTGCCAGTTACGCCCTTTAAGTGTGAAATGTGTGAGCTGGCCTTCAGGCACACACAAGGAGGAAGAAAGAAAAAGGAGACCTCAAACGCCGAATCTGATGAAAGATAGGGAAAGTCAGAACAAAAAGGAGAATGGCAAAAATGAAACCCACTTAAGTCTTTCGACACTTTCGTAAGTCCTGCTTTCCCGATTCTACAAAACATTTTCCTCTACAGAGGAGAGAAACAATACGAGGAGGATCGGCAAAAGTAAGGAGTACTGCCAGGACAGGGGACCCCATCTACGCCAAGCATTTACTCACGAAAGATTTTTTGAGTCCCCTGGCGAGGAGGGAAAAAGAAATTTCTGAGAGAGTGCGTTTGAGGAGCAATATTCTTTGGTAGTGAAACGGAGTGTGGGAGAAGAGAATCTAAGCATTTGAAATGTGATGCTACAGAAGAACATTGAAAATTAGTTGGACTGATAAGGTAAGAAAAGAGATGGGGTTCTTTGCAGAATCGACGAGAAAAGGAATATATGGAAAACACTTGCAAAAAGAAGGGACAGTGTGACAGAATATCAGTGAAGACATCACGGAATAACCTATATGATACTAAGAGGAAGCTGTAGAGGGTAAAATGTGTACAGAAAAACAGAAATTGGTATGTATCTAGTACATAATTTAGGGCGCAGGTTGCAAGAGTTATTCTGAGATGAAGAGGATGGCAAAGGAGAGGAATTTGTGGCGGGTCGCATCGAGCCAATAGGAAAAAATCACGCAGTTTTTCCGCGCCTCTACACAACCAACAATGCGGTAAGCAACTTTACAGATCTGTTGCTAAGTGCAGTATTTTGGTGAGCAAATAAGTATTTCAGCAAGATAAATAGTTTTAGAGATATAAAGCGGCAAACGTGAAGCTTTTTCCCAAAAGAAAGAAACTAACCAGTTTAAAAAACTACGGTCCAAATTAAAATTCATAATTGTGGGTTTTTTATATACTTAGGAACACTACCGAGATTTATATCATACTGAAATTGTGGGCTGTATGATATATTTTATGAGAGAGAGACTCTCAATCTATCGTGGCTGAGAGCGGACTGCTGTGGCAGCTGCCTCCAAACAGCGCTTGTTGCGACAATGTTGCAGCTGTGGCTCTTAAGATTAATTTCAACCAGACCATACAACAGCAGACATATCTGAGCTTACGTTTCTGTAGCACATTACCGTGCAAAGTTAAATTGCTCTAGGACGTTCTAAGCCCTAATACTTCGCACTTTTCTCACGTGTGAATCGACAAAATCTTACAGTGCAAGATCTAGCTTCCGGAGCTGAGGGCTTTTAATATGATGGCCGCGATGGGGAAACTTATTTGATCCACTACACACCGTTTCGATCTTTAACTGTGTCTAATATACTATGCCACAAATTATTTCGCAAATATTACGTCCTACTTCTTGCGCTAGAAAGTCTTGAAGGCAAACTTCTGACGATAAATCTAATTACGAATCTCACACTGCCTGTTATTTCCTGCAACCTGTAGGAAAGAAACTGAACTCCAGATTCTCGAAAGGCAAGTACGCACATTACGAGTCGCACTGAGAATGAATTTTCACTCTGCAGCTGAGTGTACGCTGATATGAAATTTCTTGGCAGATTAAAACAGTGTGGCACGCCAAGACTCAGAACTCGGAACCTTTGCCTTTTGCAGGCCTTCGGTAGAGCACTGTCCACGAAAGGCAAAGGTCCAGTTTCGAGTCCCAGTCTGGCACACAGTTTCAAGCTGACAGGACGTTTTACGAGTACAGTTTTTCACGGTAATCTCATCCACAGCGCCAGTGCGACCAGTTTTAGAGAAGAGATGGAGCGTTTCGTGCCATTGCAAAGCAGCGTAACAGCATATATTAAACAATTTAGGCTGTGGTATCATGTATAGACACCACCCCATGGGGTATCAAGGTTGGTAACAGAATGACAAGTTTTTGTTTGACGGCGACAGCGGTCGCGCAGGTTCTGGCGGACCCAATGGTGCGCGTCCGCTAAGTCACACCTCCAGCAGCTATGTACTAAAAGTGCCCTTTCCGCCGCAATACAGGACGGCCAGCGGCAGACACTCAAACCAATTGCACTTGGAGCCTCATCGCTATGATACCATCGTTCTTGCTTCATTCTTGTTAAAACATAGCTGTAGTCTGCTTTTTGCTGCATTATTTGTAATGAGTGCACTTAGAGAAATACAAGTCAAGTAAACTTCTGTTTGTTGTGTTAGGATGTTCACTGATCATTTCTACTCCTGTCTAGCATTCCTACGACGAGAGTTGCCGCACCATTCTGTAACTCACCTCTACTTATCATTGTATCCAAAGCCTTACCCAACAGAGGTACGACCGCCTCAATCAGTAAAGTTCTATATTTATTTATTTATTTATTTATTGTTCAGGTAATTCAATCTACACAAGATGTAGCCTCTTTAAGTTAAATACATTTTTAAGGTGTGTCCATTGAAGCCCGCAACTTTCCCGAGTCCCTTATCCTAGCGATCAGGTGGCCTCCCTTGTAGTCTCCGTTTTTCTCTAGGACTCCACTCTAGAACTGATTTTGTCCATCTTCCATCTTTCGTTGTGTAGTATGTCCCGTTCTATAATATATTTTACTCCTGTTATTGCTCGTAGTCTTCACTTTTCTGTCAATCTATCTTAGTGAGACCTAACATTGACCTTTCCATAGCTCTCTGAGCAGTTCTAAGTTTCCTTTTGAAAAATTCATTTGAAGTCAAGTTTCACACCCATGCTTTAAAACCGGTAGGACACACTGATCAAAAACCGTCTTCTTTAAGTAGAATGGCATGTTAGATTTGGAAACTGTTGCATTCCTTCCGTAAGCCCTCCAACTCAGTTTAATTCGACGAAAAATTTCAAATCCCTTTTGTGTCAATTAATTGCCCCAGCTAAATGTATTCTGTAATATTGTTTAGGATGTTGGCGTTCAGTGTTACTTCTCCTGCAGCTACCAACTTACGATGCTTAACCTTAGTTTTAGAGCGATTTATTGGAAGTCCAACTTCCCGACAACGATCTGTTAAGTCTTTTATAGAAGACTGCAGTTCCATCTTACTGTTAGCTACCACTATATCGTCAGCAAATCTCAGGTTGGTGAGCCTTTTACCATTTATCCTTATTCCTCTGTTCCATATAATTTTGGACATAGCCGTCTCGAAAACTGCTACAAATAACTTCGGGGATATAGGATCGCCCTACTTTACTCCTTTTCCAATGGGAAATTCGCACTTTTCTTCCTATGTTGATAGATGCTACAGACGTGTCATAAATGTTGCACAATGTGTTTATATATTTTGTTTCCACTCCTTGCTCGGCCAATGCTTGTATGATTGCAGTGTGGCTGACAGAATCAAAGGCTTTTTCGATGTCAAAGAAGGTTATGCATGGTGGCATTTCATACTCATCGGCTCGACTAATTACCTCAAGCAGTGTGTTTATATGGTCAACTGTTCTGAAACCACTGCGGAATCCAGCTTGGTCTATGGGCTGCACAGTCTCCACTACCATCTTAATACGATCTAACAGGAGTCCACCGCTGCAGCTGGAGCTCGACACGGCGTGAGTAGAAGCAAAGTCCGACGTTGATGGTATTTGTCAGCAGCCTGGACGTTCGTCCAGAGTAGCGATATAAGAGCAGTTCATCACCAGCAACGACCGAGTCCATTAAGTGTGGAGAGTGCCGTGTTTTTCCGCCTGGTCGGGGCACCGCTAACGTGGCTGGAGACGCGGTTAGACGGGGACTGTTAATCGGCGGCGTGCGTTTGTTGTGCCACAGGAACTGGCTGGGCGGCGTGGGCTGGACTGGGTCTGGCTGTAGCCCCTCGGGCGCCGCAGCTGGTCGATAAGGCGACGCCACAAAGGCCCGCTTGCTCACAACACGTCGCACTTAGAGGCCGTGCCACGGGCCAAAGGCGCAATCACGCGCCCGCCCCGTTGTACACGCGGGGTGTTAGCTCTCGTGCCTTCACTTACTTCGTCATTACTTCTTTCCTGTCTGATGCTGATGCTGAGTCTGATGCTGCTTACAGTGCCGGCCGCACAAGCGACCCTTAGCGGCGCGTCTTAAGTTGTGCATTCCTAGGAAAATTTTATAATGTACGAATATATTTTTTTCTTTAACGTGAGCACTGTTGCTCTTAACCATTTCATAACTATTTACTCTATGTAATGTAAATTTTTTTTTACTTCTGATGAAGGCTGCCTTAGAACAGTTGAAACCTAGGTAAAGTTGAAAATTTTTACCTGTGCAAGTAATATTATATCTTTCCTAAGCAGCCAAAACGAACAAAAATTTTCAGAAATGCGTCAACTATGCATTCCTATTGTAATCCTCAGTCCGAACATTGGTTTGATTCAGTTTTTTTTTTACGCTAATTATTCCGTACAGCCACCATCTCTGTATGCTTACTGCAATCCACATAGTTTTCAGTCTGCTAACTGTAATCAATACTGGGTCTCCCACTACAATTTTTGGCCCTCCACCGTATTTGCTTCCATAACCAAACTGACAATTACTTGACGCCTCCGCAGGGATCGGTTAATAGCACACATCCGTTTAGTCAAGTTGTGGCACACACCTTTCATTCAGTACCTCTTCAATAGTCATCCAATCTAGCAACCTAATCTTAAGACTTTTTCCGTAGCACTATATTTCAAAAGCTTCTACTCTCAACTCTTCATAGTCCTAGTTTCACTTCTGCAAAAGCCTACACTCCAGACAAATACCTTCAGAAAGGATTTCCTAACACACATTTGTATTAGATGTTACTAAATTCCTCATTTTCAGAAATGCTTTTCGTGCTACAGACAGTCTGCCTTTTATGTCCTCTCTACTTACGCCGTCGTCGGCTATTTTTCTGCCAAAATGGCGCAAGTCATCTAATTTTTGGTAGATCATTCCATAATTTAATCCCCTCCGCCAGCGTAACTTAATTCTACTACATCCCATTACTCTTGTTTTACTTCGTTGACATGTATTTTATCATCTCCTTTGAACACATCAGTTTCGCTCCACTGCTCTTCCAATTATCTGCCGCCTCTAACGGAGTTACAATTTCATCAGCAAATCTGTAAGTTTTTAAGTCTTTTCCAGGAACATTAATTACTTCAATTTTTTTGGTTTGCTTTCACAGCTTGGTCAATACTCATATTAAACCATATCGGGTGTAGGTCACAAATCCGTTTTACTCCCTTTTCCACTATTGCATACTTTTCACGTCCTTCGACTCTCACTATGTGTACTCCAGTCAATATTCTTTAACGCTTCTTCTTAAATCAAGTATGCTATAAATGCAAGTTTGCCTTTATTTTAAGATTACGCGTAGGGTCATATTGTCTCGCGTGTTCCTACATTTTTACACAAATGTAGCACACACACTATATTTATCAATAAATAATTCGTGTCAGTAATTTACAAGCGCAGTTTTATGGCATTCACATCTGTCGGCATCTGGATCCTTCGGAATTTAAATTATTACATTCTTCTTTAAGTCTCATATCTTGCATACCAGGTGGAATACTTTTGTTTAATATGTTGTCCTATAGATCTCAAACATTCTGAGGAAATGTGCTGCAATCCATGGACCTTCTTTCTACTTTGAACTTTGTTTTCTGTTAAATTATTCTCGCAGTATCATACGTCCATATACGTCCAATGTCATCCAATAGGGAAATTAAAGTGATCTTTGGAGCAGAGGTATCAAATAACAAGACTTATGGCAAACATCTGCAGTACATCACAACGTTTGAGTATTTGGGATCAGCTCCACGAAGTAATATGAAATGGGGCAATTAGATAAAAGCAGAATTCATGAAGGCGAATGAAGATGTGTTTCGTTTAAATCTCTCTGGGAAAGTGAAATTCATAATTAAAGTAAGTCATGATCTTGCAAGCATACCAGCAGACATCTAATGAAATCAGAGAAGCGCTGTTACGATCGTAACAGGTTGATATGGCCCATGCAGGAGAGTAAGAGAGATGCTTTGTCATCTTAAATTAGAATCCCTCAAGAAAGGTGACATTCTCGAGAAACCAGTTCTATTAACTCTGGAGAACCACTATTCTAGAAAGATTGGGTGACATATTCTGCCTCCTCTGTTTATCTCTCATGCGGATCGTGAGAGTAAGGTGAGGGACATCAGGGCACGTAGAGAACCATATCCAGTTACACATTCATTTCGTGCTCTCAATATGCCCACGGAATAGGACAGAGAATGGATACTGGTCCCAAGTACACTCCCCTACGCAATAAATATTAGCTTGAGTAGATATGTACATTTATTGGTGAATTTAATCCAAAAATTCCTCATCGACACCAAACACTAACTTATGTTTCTCAACATACTGTCTATGATACGGATGCAGCGTGCTGTTATACTGCTTTGCTAGGTATGAATCGGCACACCGACAACCAACGCATTACAGGTAGTGTTTGGAGCCATGTGTCTTTACCTGTTTGTCACAGAAAGAGCTGGCATATACAAAAAAAAACGAAGTTGCGAAAAAGTGAATTAATATTTGGAACTCTGGAAGATCATCGCATCTCCGACTGTTACGTTTCCATTCTGCGCCGAGCCACTGCAATTAACATGTACTAATTCTCTCTACAACGACTTTCACGAAGGAACTTTAAAAGACCGGTCGTCGAACTGTTTCATGTTATTAGAAACTCCTCCATGGAAAACATCCCTGCTTCTGTCACTTCTGATAATAGCTTTGCACCCAAATCGATAAACTGCACTGTACTGCCCACGGAATTCTTGCTACAATAATATTTAACCTTTTGTTTTGCAAGCCATCGTGAATATGAAGCCAGATGAATTTAGCATGACCCTTTCTTCTGAAAAACAGTCTTACAAGAAAGTTGGGCACATATTTAAGAAACAGCGCGATTTGATGATGATGCTACTGCCTTTACTACAACACACACACACACACACACACACACACACACACACACACACACACACACACACACAGAGAGAGAGAGAGAGAGAGAGAGAGAGAGAGAGAGAGAGAGAGAGAGAGATATTACACTGTATTGCTGAAGCTATTCCGGATGTAGTTAGCTAACGCAGGATGTTGCTTTGGAGGAAATACTCGAATAAGATAAGGATTATGTCACGCAATTTATACGAGACACACTCGAGGAGGAAGTGGTTCTCAAATGTGTACGTAACTTCAAGCGTACATCTGACAGATTTATGAACTGCAAGCATTCTGATGTTTGTACAGATGAGTAGGTTCCACGTCGTCCTCAAATGAGAGCAGTCCTTTCCAGCAAATACTTCATTTTTCGCGGTCTGTGGAAACAGCGTTTTTATAATCGGATAATATTTCTGGGCAAAACCCGCCAGGTTAGCCGAGAGCGCTAATGCGCTGCTTCCTGGACTTGGGTAGGCGTGCCAGCCCCGGATCGAATCCGCCCGGCGGATTAACGACGAGGGCCGGTGTGCCGGCCAGCCTGGATGTGGTTTTTAGGCAGTTTTCCACATCCCACTATGAGAACACCGGGCTGGTCCCCACAGTCCGCCTCAGTTACACAACTCGCAGACGTCTGAACATGTTCGCACTCTTTCGCACTATTCCATGATTTACTCATTCCGTGCCGGGGGTATGGGATGGCGGCAGGAAGGGCATCCGGCCACCCCTTAAAATTAACCATTCCAAATCCGTACTTAACCCTGTACACGATGTGGGCCACAGGCAGCAGCAAAAGCAAGATTATTTCTTGTGCAAAGCGTTCTACTTTTCGCATACGTAGTGTATTTCGAACAATAATACGAAAAACTTGTGCGAAAGTGGCGAATTGGAAGAGGCATGGAGTGATGCAGAAAGAAAGTACTGGTACTCCAGCGAAAGTGTCCATATTTATTTGGAGAAATGTAGCTCGTTGCAGTGAAACTAATATACCACGCTTCTGCGATGTGTTCCAAACTAAACGCACTTTTTTAATTCTGGCGCAGTAGCATTCCTCGTGTCACAAGCTGGCGATGCAAGTTAGATTTCGCCCAAAAAGGATATGACGATTCGTAAATTACTAAGTACGTCATCCACTGTAATTCTTGTGGTTAAAAAAAGAAAAAATGAGAGTACGGCTCACTGTGGTCAGAGGAAGGGCACTACAGACGGAGCACTAGCTCAGAGCACACGGATGGAAACTATTGGACGTCACTACCCAGGCATTCGTCTTAAATGACTTACGGAAACTACTGAAAATATATGGTCTAACACTGGGTGGGGCAAGGGTTTAGCTTCTTGAAACCGAAAAGTTAACTTGGTTTGTAGCTGAAGGTCGTTCGAGGATTTGCTTCAGCTCACTTTACCGCGGATAGGCGAAGGCTCCAGTGATGTAACAGCAGCCCCTACATATGAGCAATTTTTCCTTGTTTACAGGACTTTCCGTCCAGATGATATTAAAATTGCCAGACGCTTCGTAACAGCTCAGTTTCTACACGAACTGAGGCTATCAGTCTTTTCTAAGAGACCATCCCAAAACCTCTTGTGTCTTCGATGGGAAATACACGTCTTACCATTCATTTTACTTTTTTTTAATGTCTGTTCCAAAACCATGTTGGAGGTGTTTGAGAAGATGATGCGAATGCCAACATGCATTCGGACATCCATCACCAACGTAGACCCTGAGAAACTCTACAGAAGCGCAAAATTACGCCTTTTGACAGAGGAGATATGTGCTCTCCAATACCTACAAGGCCTTCATGCTAAATATTTTCGCAAATATATGACTGGCTGAATGAATATTCGACTAAGGGAGCTCAGTATTTTATACAAGGCAGTGAATTTTCACAAGAAAGCAATACCTGGACTGTTTCACGGAAGGGTAATATAACACAATGTTTTCAATACATTCACTGATCAACTATTATAGGATCAGCAACACCACAGAACTGTTGACTGACGATGCAGGCATGTGCAGAAAAGCATCGTCGTTGCACGTTTGTAAGGAACTGTGTAAATAATGGCAGCTCTTAAATGTGTACGTGTGTAACATACAGTCTACAAAAAAAGTTGAAGAACCCAGTACTTATCATGAGATTAAAGATCGTGAGGATGTCATATAGTGAAACCATTTACGTGTGAAGCTAAGCAGCAATATGAAACGGAGTTATAACCTAAAATCAAGATCAGTGGTGGCGAATGAAAGATTTGTTGTAAGGCTTCTGGGCAAAATGTGTTGCATCTGTAAAGTAATTCACAGAAAAGGTGCTTGTGCGACCGATTCTAGAGTACTGCTCTAGCGTTTGAAGTCCATATCAAGTAGGCGTGACAACCAACATAGGACGATAACCAACATAGGACGTGTTCAGAGATGAGCTGCTAGGCTCGTAACAGATCGCTATCGCCTCGCCCATATAAAAGGGCGATGGTGATTTTCGATGAAGTTACAAGGGAATCACGGAAGAAAGACGTAGTTCTCGCAAAACCCGTGGGTAAATTTGGAGAACCTGTATTCGAGGATGACTGTTCGACCATTATTGTGCCACCAACGTGTGTCTCACGTACGTATCATGAGGAAAAGATGAATTACTTAGAGTCCGTACTGACGCATTTAGTCATTTTTCCTTCGCTCAGTACTCAAATGGACTAGGAAAGAAAACTAATAACATTGGGTCTTTGTCTAGCTGTCTGAAGGACAGGTATTTCTGAATTATGATGTAACGTATCTTCAACCAGCTTCATGCTATAAGAATGTGTATTTTCCAACTCTTAACTGTATAGTGTGCCGCACTTACGCTGTTATCATGAACGATTCCCAAGTGCTCCCCCGGTACAGTGTCTGTCATTTACAACACAGTAACACACTCCGCAAACAATCGGGGTAGAGTACTAGTGAAGCGTGTCAAAGGCTCCGTTAGCGGGCTTTGTTAGGCCGGATAAGTTTAGATCACCATCGAAAGACACTATAGAGTGATACACGATAGTCAAATATTCAAGTGTCAATGAAATACGACGAAACTGTAGCCAGTGCGCGCCAGGATGAAACTAGTAACTTCATAAACCAAAATATTGATCAAAACAATGTCTTGAGATAGGGAGTAATAGCCAAAGATTGCGGACGAAAAACGTCTGAAAATTTCGATGCGAACGAGTTTTGCGTTGCCAATTTCAGCCAGACACAAATTACGCTCAGTTCACTGAATGCCTGGTTAACATTTTTATCGACACTGTCGCTTTGGCCAGCGGCATGTAATCATGCTGGATTGTGAACACGCTGGATTGCAGGGTGTGATATGCAGCGGAGTAATACACCGTGATCATTCCAGAACCTGTTCGCAGTGTCTTACGTAATGAGCGCCTCCCACGCATGAGCTGCCGATCTCCCACATTCCTGTTGGCATTCTGCCCGTGTAAGTTAGCAAACACCTATTCCGCGCCTAATCTTATATTTGAAACAAAATATTTCACTAGGTACATTAAGGTTGCATTTAGACCTGCACAGCTTTTCGAGGTTATATATATATATATATATATATATATATATATATATATAGAGAGAGAGAGAGAGAGAGAGAGAGAGAGAGAGCGCAGACCTCACACATGGTCAACTGACTATCCCATGTCTGGTAGGTAGCTTGCGTATCACCTAACACGAAGGACTACGATGGTGGGCTAAATTATCAGCTGTTTTTGAGAAAACCACCCCTACATTCATGACATGCAATCTATTTTATACCAGTTGGATCGATAGATGACTGAAGACTGTATTTCTGATCAAAAATAGGGCCCGAAAAAATACTTGTATTTTCAGAGAAGCTGAGAACAAAAAGTTTTACGACTGGCGTTAATGTACCCATACTGCTACGTCACTTAAGGTTAAGCTTCGTTGGACGAGCGTCCAAGCAAACTGGAGAGGAGGACCTGTGTTCGATTCCTACATGCATTCTCTGTAGTATTTTTCATACGTATTTTTCTGCTGTCGGAATTGGTGGTAACAGGAGGGTTAGTAATATAAATAAATGAGGAATAAGAACAAGGTAAGTAAATAAATTTCTCAAACAACCTGGATTAGTGAAGAACTAAAATTTAATCCTCGTATGATAACCCCGAGAAGAACTGCTCCGAATTCGATCACAGGACCACGGAAAGCTTTACCTCGAGGCTTCATAATTGCAAAATAGTTCAAATGGTTCTGAGCACTATGGGACTTAACATCTCAGGTCATCAGTCCCCTAGAACTTAGAACTACTTAAACCTAACTAACCTAAGGACATCACACACATCCATGCCCGAGGCAGGATTCGAACCTGCGACCGTAGCGGTCGCGAGGTTCCAGACTGAAGCGCCTAGAACCGCTCGGCCACAACGGCCGGCTGCTTCATAATTGCAATTCGCTTCTAGAAACCAAGAGAAAATGATACAACCGGGCGGATGTAATAATAATCAGTAACATTAGTTGTTATTAAATTTCAAGGTCGCTATCACGATGCAATGTTATCGTACATGTGCTGCGGAACAAAATTCACACCAAAGAATTGTTTTTAAATCTAAAACAAATCAAGTTTCCGCAGTATCTTACGAGGAAACGATGTCGTTCCACTGTATCTATTCGAGGAAATGTCAGCATGCATAACAGAGTTTAGAAGAGTGACTAAAACGACCAGAATTGAAATTTTATGTTTCTCTCAAGGAGCTTTGATAAGTGAAGAATTACTTTTATTCGTTATTGATTTACTTATTTTATTTACCTTCCTATCTACACCAGTTTCTATGCGGAGAAAGGCACACGAAAAAGAACTTCAGAACGCAAACGGGGAAACTAGCACATGTCCTCCGCCGCTCCCTAGCTAGCTGCCTTGACATCTCGTCCAGCACAGCTTTCCTTGAACGGCGTTATCCTTTTGAGTATCGGAAAATACGCGGCAGTTTTACAAGTTCCATTTCTCGATTTCTCGCAAAATCCCTCACTTGAGCCTGGAAATTGCTCTCTTACCTATAGAGCACGTTAGTTTTTATCAGATTGCGTGTCATTAATTTCAGGGGCGATTTTCTTAAAAAAAACTTGGTTGTGGCGGGGGTGTAGCGAGCTTAAAATATCTTTGAGGTTCACAAGCGACCTACCAAACAGCTCAATCGGTTGGCCGTATCCGAGGCCTTTCCCTTTTAAGATGGGAAGTAGATCTGGGATTCCGAAGTGCCAAAGCTATAACTTACTGTATGTTTTTTCATATTTTCATTCGCTTTATACCGCTCAATCAAATCTTTATAAATTACTCGTCAAGATATGAGAAGTTTGTAAAGAGCACACTTTGGGCCATTTTCCTAGTCACCTCCACTCTCAAATCAATTATGGCGTCAAATGTCAGCTTTTTCCTCAGACTCTTTCCTTCTAGAAAGACAGTGCCAGCTGCCGCGACTGTTTATGCCAGCAAGGTGTGACTGGGATGACGCATGCGCACATGCCGAGACAGAGCGACGCGGCTACACACAAACAATTCCTCATTTCTTCTGAGCGACACTACCATGTCGGTCAGCTAGCTTCCATTCACCCTGTCTGTTGCTACTATTAAAAAATACCCATTTCAAACATAGTACGGCTCTGAATCTGAGAACAGACTAACCTCGAGGGCCACTCCTCTCACAAACAAACAGCAGACAGTAAGTCAGTCTTTTTCTTCACTTCATGAGCCTTTAAATTTATTTTATCACTTCTTAGGTCTTTCAATGTTTCTCCTCCCATATGAATTATAATATTAGGCTAATCTGTGAAGTCGTTTTTACAGATTCGTTCACACTAATTGCTACTATAGTTCATTTTATCCTGGACTGGCTCCACACTATAGCTCTTTGCGTATTATTTTCACTTCTTATAGAACAACTTTTTGCTTCGTAGAAGCATCATTTCAGCACTTTGTATTCGACATTTTTAACCAGCTTTCGCTGCAATGTAAGAGGAGCGAAAAGGCCAATGTTTTATTGAACTTTGTCCTTTTATCTTCCCAGGTTTTTTTCTTGGTTATTGCCGAATAAGATAGTACAGTGACGAATTTTCTGCTCACCGACAACGGGCACGTTGCGTGAGGAAACCGCATGAGATTAAAGAGAAGACCGCTGTTGAACACTGCCGTGTGCGTTATTTCAGAGGTCAAGGAACGCTGAACAGGTTATACGTACAGACAGATTACGTATCTCTGATACCCGCCAAGTGTCGTAATAATACTCGACACCAAATTGCAATACAATGTGCACGAAATTAGCAGAGCCGGCACAGCACGCCTTACAGTCGCCCAACACCTGCCTGAAAAGTCAGTGCTTACGAGCTTTTAAACAGCGAACTCATTTTCTCAAGTTGAACTTGCCACATTATCTTGTCTTCAAATAGCCGCGACATTCCTGCGAATAACGTCTGCAATAAGGTGAAAATTAGGAGAACTGCCACTGGTTACTGAAATTTTTGCTTACGCTCTTCTGTTTGCGTCGTCCTATGCAGCATGTACACCTTACTCTTCATAGGTCATACTCAACATGCCATATAAAGACAGCCCGACGAAAAGATAATCTTACATTAAAGACGACTGTCATGAATAGAGACTTACAAATTTTATTTTCATATTGTACTCTTAAGACCTATGAATTTGGGATATCTAATCCTCGCAAGCATCTGCTCGATACAACTGCAAGGAGACAATGCAACTGCTGCCTCATCCACTGCTATTCATCTTTTAGTACTTCTCTCACACTCTTCTCGCCTTTCATATCACGTCCCACAGATGCACTAAGCCATCTCACGAACAGCTCGTAAATGTTTAATTACACTGTCAAGTATCGCTAAGAAAACCAATATTACATACTTGGTACTTACTCTGGTTCTCTACACGACAAAATTCTCAAAGAAAATTACGTTTGACCGAATATTTGTCAGTTTGTTTTAATGCTTATTAGTTAATTAGGTGCACCTGACCCAACAGGAATGAAATGATTTACTAAATTACGAGAGTGCAGCTGTGTAAACTTCAGTATTTGTAGAATTTCTGCCGTGTACCTTTCGGCCATCTTCAGAGTTGTGAAATGGGACTGCTTAAAAACATGTTATTAAAATTTGACCAAAAATAGAAAAAACTGAGAAGAAATTAAAAGGACGAGCGACAGACGTCTTCCTAAAGCTAGAAGAAGAGAGAGAGCTAAATGACTCAAGAGACGCTGAAAAACCTCGTAACAGGAACAACTCTCTGGACTAAAGCTGAACAAGAATTTTACCTATACTCTGCAGTGTAAAAGACTCTGTCCCTGAAATGAATTATCCTCTTAGATTACTTACATCTTTCAGTGTTCTTCCGCGGTTTAGTCCTTCGCATTCCTGCGCGTCATACTTAGTCAAACCCATACGTCAAAGATACCTCAACTGTACATTAATGGGTTTGAAGATACACCGCACTGGCCTCGTCGACATCTGCCTACCGGCAAGATGAAGCGTTTCCTCACACTTGCTGGCAGCTTCAAACAAATGCAAGCTCGGACACTTTGTTCCTTGTAAATAGTTCTCGGTCTCCAAGTTGAGACCAACGCCTAAATTTCTCTGAGCACATACGAACTGTCCCACGTGATGTAAGGGTACATACAGAAGATATCAAGGTGCCTGCATGAATCTGGGCGGCCACACACACACACACACACACACACACACACACACACACACACACACACACACACACACACCTGCTCCACTTGGTAACCACTTGAG
Organism: Schistocerca piceifrons; assembly: GCF_021461385.2. NCBI lineage: Eukaryota > Metazoa > Arthropoda > Insecta > Orthoptera > Acrididae > Schistocerca > Schistocerca piceifrons. The sequence goes on along the minus strand of NC_060143.1, from coordinate 474,270,170 downwards.
AGACAAGATCAGACGTTAATTACATGGTGAAATTTTCCTTATCTCCGATAAGGTAGAACAAAATTAAGAGCTCTGTGGCCTCGTATTCCAGACGCTGCGTTGCATGCCCAGCCTTCAGCGGAGATCTGCTTGGTGGTCTTCCTCTTGTGCTGTACAATATGTAAGTGAACAAATGCAATAACGCCTACTACAGTGGGCTCAGACGTAATTTCCATATAAATGACTACGCTTCTCCTGCAAAAGTCTCACGGGGAGAGCTTAAAAGTTTTTATTTTTATTTTTCGAGTTACACGTTCCTTTGACAGTGAGATTTTGGAATAATTACTCCCTGAGATGTGATTAAAACACTAAAGAATTTTAGTTCACCAAATTCAAAATTATTTTCAGTGGGATTTGGGTTCTGAGGGAAAACATTCTGCAGAATAAAAATCAGGAAACGCGTTTTTCCCCTTTTTCATGGTGACAAGCAGACAGTTTTGTGGCTATCTTTGCAGTCATTAACACTGCTCATTGCATTCTGTTCGAATTCTGCTGGCTCCGTACTCTTATACTACAGAGAGTAGTCAGCAGTATCCATAGGCTCAGAGTCCAAAAGATTTTTCACGCTACCCAGTTTCTAACAGCGTGTCAGTGAAAGTCAAAGATTTGTTAAGTGACCAACAATTCGTTCCTGGAATGTTGGAGTATCTCGACATCCTAAGGTTTACGAACGTTAAGCTACATATAGCGGTCGAGTCTAGCAAAGACAAACACCAATGTTATAAAAAAAGTTCTAATGGAAATTCCTGTTACAGTAACATCGTACACGAGTAGAAACGTTACAGTTGTTTTCAATGTAACAAACTAAGAAAACTCCCTTTGTATCAGTTTCATGATTCAACAATGAGAAAATCTGAAATATCCGATCAAGTTTTTACAGTCCGTTTACCATGTTTAACAGCTACTGTGCTCTAAAGCGAAAGCGAACAGCCCCCCCCCCCCCTCTCTCTCTCTCTCTCTCTCTCTCTCTCTCTCTCTCTCTCTCTCTCTCTCAATTTCCAGTATTATCATTTTGATTTCCTGTTGAATGAACATTAAATTTTACAGACGTATCAGTAAAACTCATCCTGTCTTTTTATCATCTCCTTGCACGAAGTATGCTGGATGAAGCAAAAGGATTAAACTAAATCTGACCTGTAGTAGTCCTGGGAAAGGAAGACGACTCATCTGTTTCTCGCACAGTGTAACTGAGCACTTGCGTACACTGTCCGAAGTGGCCGACAAAGAATTATACGCCCGTGCTGACAAGTTGCCCAAATACCACGACGCAACGACGCCGTGATCAGAAAACCAGGTGACGAAAAATTTTCGTACAGCAATATAGTTAAAATTCCAACTTTTAACTCCGTTTCCAAGATATTGTTTACAATGAACCATCCGCTCGTATAAAGATTCTACTCCCATCGGCAATGCACCTCTCAGGTTCCCCCCACCCATAGCAATAGATAACAGTGCACTACACCCCACACGCAGTCAACACAGTCGTTTATTCTCAAAAGTGTTCAGATGCCTCACTCCCGCGAAGGAACGCTGCTAATTAGGAGACATACTTAGGAGTGGATTACCTACAGCTTTTTTTTTTAATGAACGTTGCTTAGGTGATATGTTGTGAACAACACCAATCGATTAATTTTTAGATGTTACACACTAAGTATGTCTCGATTAATTCGTTTTTCAACGAGAATTGCAATAATATTCGGAAGTGAGAAACAGAAGAGGCACTTTACGCATATTCGCTACACCTCCAAAATTATATACACGAACCAGGCTGTTACGGCGGTTTTTGTTTTTGCTGTTGATTGTGAGTTCATTACACATTACACAAATCACTGCTTTCCTTAAGGTTTCATATATATATCATCTGGTAGTACTAGAAGCCGGCACTGTCGATATGGAGGGTGATTCAGCACGCTTGAGATTTTCATGTTTTCTTGCTCGCATAGCGCTCCTGCTATATAATGGACAGCATCTTTTGTATGCAACTTGATGGAGTTAAATTTTGTACTGGTCTGTGTTTTCGCTAGAGTCCGTAGTTTTCGAGTTATTCAAGAAAAGCGAAGAGAAACAAAACCTACCTTCAAACGAACCCCCAACTCCCACACTGAGTCTCCCGCCCCCCCCCCCCCCCCCGGATCAGGATTTCTAGTATGTTCATGGCACACCGTCCTACCACTGTAAAAAAATTTACACCTGCACGAATTATTTCCCATATTCGGTATGTTTTGGTCTTCATTGACTGTTTTTATTATGCCACCGACTTAGTCGAGCGCTTAGAAATTTTAGAATTTACGTTTTTGAGAGTGGCTCGAACTGTCAACATAATTAGTTGTAATGTAACGTTTACAGAAGTCTCTTCTTTCATAACCGTCACGGGTACGTTTAAATTAATAATGTTAACGAAATAGCCGACTACGCCGGTGGCGTAATAGCCCAATCAAGAGAGATCAAGAAAGGTGGGATATCGGGAATGGTTGGTGTAGTCTAAATTTTTTATGCGGTGGTAGGGGGGAGGGGGTTTCCATGAACATCATACAAGAAGTCCTGACTGGTGAGGGATGACTGGGGGCGGAGGTGCGTTTGAACAATCTTTTACGTTTTTCTTGAATAGCTCCACAACCATGACCTCCGGCGAAAACGTATTACATTTCCTACAAAAAGGTCCTGCTAATTTACTTCCATACTACTAACAGTTTCTGCGTAGCGAGCGAGAGAATATGAAAATCTCGCGTGTCGTTTTTCGCCAGCTACAACACTGCGGGGTACTTGAAAAGAGAGAGATAGGGATAGCTGAATCAGCCGCTATGCTACAGAATTTCCAGTCTTGTTACCCCAGTGTCCGCTGTAGGAAATAGAAGTCTGCCATCAGATGCTGCAGCTGGTAATTCTGCTACATATGCACGGCTGCCACACCTGCGACGGCTTAAGACGTAGCAGACACTGACTATGGGCTTATTTGTTTCAGCCATCCAAATTTGGATTTCTAACTGTCAATCAATGATCGCACACCGAGAGGGACCAACTGGATATAATGAGGTGATTTTTTTAAACCCCGTCTGAAGTGCATCGAAGTTATCAATCAAAAGTGGATTACTGTTCACCAATAAGATTGAAATGGGTTCAATCCCGGGTATGGGCGACGATTTTTCCTCGTCGCAGTCCCTTTAGGACAGCCCCAGGTCAACTCAGTCTGCTGTCAAAATGATTCCGGGGATAAAAGGCAACTGGGGCGAGAAGCCTGCTACCCCTCTCCCCTTGATGCGGGGGCGAATAGAAAGGCTGCACTCTTGCTGTAAACAAGCCGGTGGTCTGGTCACGGTCTTACGCCACTGACTTTACACGAAGCCTGGAGGAGACTATCAGTGTGGCCCTATCACACTTGTCGTTCGTAGCCCTCTCAGACAACCAACTATAAACAGAATTGGGAAGGCCAGATTACAAGCACGGGCCTTGGCCTCTAGAGTTCGACTCACTATACGTATCGGCTAGTGTAACGATCATTAACCGCGCATGGTATCAGCTCTGGAGAAATATTTTGCATGTAAGGGGTCTTTTTCGTCCCCAAAGTGAATATAGCAAGTAAACGGCGATAAAATATGAAATATTTCCACAAAAGAAGACTTATTGTGAGACCAATGCACGTTGCAGGAATTACAACTCCATTGTTGCATGCTATAATTAAGTTGGAAACTAGTAAAAAAAAAGTCTGTGGAAATGTTAATACCACTTCATCTCAGGTGATCACGTTTCCCTTGATTCATTTCTCTCTGTTCAGCAGATTCCCCTGTATGCAATTGTGCATTTATGAGACTATTGGTCTCACGATCTACAGCTGCGCACACTTTTATCCTGTGCTGTCTAAGTTCTGAAGGAATATACACCTTCGACACCATCGCCTGGAAGTACACAGTTGCTCATCAACTGTGATATAACGCCCAGGGATGTAAGACGAAATGCATGCATCAATGAACACTTCGAACACAGCCCATATAGGTTCATCTTTTGATGCAAGAACTGCTTTTCTTTCTTTCCTTGTTGCGTTTATGACAGAACCGGAGGCACATCACAACACCACGAAATCTTGAAAAGCTCATCGTGGCTCGTCTGTAGAGTCAAGTTCAATCCAGCGTTCAAGATGTGGCTGTAGAATTTTACTGTCATCTGCATGATTGTTAGTATGCATTACTATTACACTCTGCATGCGATAATAAGTCAGACAATCTGCGCTTGTCTGTATTTGTGGTCTAAGGTGACGTGGAATATGTGCATTTCATGTATTATACTCTTAGAAACCTGCTTGCACACATTTTGTGGTACTATGTCACTTATCTGCCCACTTCAATTTAAAAAAGTAGGGGCACTAGTTTAGTGAGTACCACTATCATCTCCTTCATTCATTCGCATCCATCTCCACCCCGTTTATCTTCCTCTGTCTCTTCTACATCAGCATCTTCTGACCCGCTTTGCCAAAAATTGATTCATTATCCTTATCACTCCTACGTATAGTTGGCCAAAAAACTGGTCGACCCTGTAGCCCCTTTCAAAGAGTGTACCATGATCCATTATGAATAAAATGTAATACCACGCGATATGTCAACAAAACGCAATTCCTAACTGAATTTGTTCCAACGATGCACATGTATGTATTTCCTACGAACTGATTACAGTAGACATACAAAGTTTGGTTGAGCAGGTGCAATGAGGCCGTTATTATTTTCGTAATGAAGTTGAAATATAACATTGAAAATCACATTATATACCGGAGTATTTTCTGACACCATTGGAAAAATTTCAAACCGTGATTTAACCATTAATATGTCGTCCCGTTCTCATAAAACGCCCATAAAATCCATATAAAATTGTTTACCTGTAGACAAAAGAATCTTCGGGGTCGGGGTCTAAAAAGACCCTAGATACCAGCAAGGGTTACGTGAATTATTGCGTAAAGCTATTTACAATTTCTGGTGTTCACAAGCAGTCTAATAAATTTAATCAGAATGTACGACCTACGTGTATTAATGCAGCACATTAAAGTCGTTATTAACACACTACAACCTATAAACTGAGTCGTGAATACATTTCAGGGATACAACAATCTCTATGAACAACTGACCCATTTTGATTTTAAGAACGTAATTGCTGCTGGATAGTGAGACCAACTTCCCGTATTTCCCGAGTTCTCCGGTATTATAGCAATTTTTTTAAAAAATCATTCCGACTCCTTTGCCGAGTGCCCGTTTCTTCCATATATTTGGACAGTGATTACTGTTCTACATATAAATCCCGTGGAGTAAACTCGATAATCCAAATTTCCTGTCCGACAGATATCAAAAAGTTTTCTTGTAATAATCTATACTACTGTCGACTGTCGAGGGTGCAACGGAACGGAACAGTAGAGCTCTCCAAATAATGCTGTATGCCTTTGACTCTTCACCAATGAGAAAAAACTCTGCCCTCATCCTTCATGCCTCATCTCGTTGCAGTGGGCTCCACCGTCGCCACACCTGCTCGTAGACGATTGAGCATTCGCCATGTCTTTCATGGAATGGAGGCGGCATTTTTTTAGACAGTAGTTACTAAGAACTCTTCAACTAGTTTGGGTTTAAATAACCATTTTCGAGTGTACCTAGAACAACGTGCCATACGAATGTAAATCGCAGCTAATTGACACGATGTGCTATCGTTCGCTATTGTTTACAAATTGTGGATGCTGCTATCTTGGAAACAAAATAACTGACGACGGCAGCGATTGAGAAGAGTTGTTCTGGCAAGAAAAGTATCTCTGAGGAAGAGGAAATTGTTAACACATAAATAGAACTGTTGAGAGGTCGTTTCTGAAAGTATTTATTTATCTGGAGAGTAGGTTTGTACGGAAGTGAAACTAAACAAGACGAGAAGAAAAGAGAAGCTTTTGAAATGTGATGCTACAGAAGAAAGTTTAAAATTAGAAGGATATATCGAGTAACTAATTATGAGGCACTGAATCGAAATGGGACAGGAAGAAATTTGTGGTACCACTGGACTAGAAGACGGGATCAGTTGACAGGCAGCAAACTGTGGGAATTCGCTGCCATTTTCATGCGTATGCCACCTTGTTTTGGATAGAGAATGAAAGTCCAAGCTAGTTGTTGAGCTAATAAATGTGGGAAAATATCACCTCCATTCAACGAAGATATGGATACGGGGTTCATTATTAAAATCTTCGTTGTTCTGATTTCGAAATGAACGCTTTAGTTCATTACTTAAAAATTAGTTAATTTAACCTCCGTTAGGCATTATCAAGCTACATCACAAAATTATGCTTACAGCATGTTATACTCCGCACATCAGTGTGAGGAATTGCATAACTTATAAAAAATTCTGCACAGTGACAGCAGGGACGAGCAGAAATGTCACAGGTGTGAAGTCCCTGAGTAAAACTGAGGAAGTGTGCAGCCCTGTCGCGGGTTTTGTTACTGCAACAATACACGTAACACGTAAACAAAAAAAGCGTAATTATTGAAGTGAACACACAGATACCGTTGTCAATGTCTTGAAATAAGAAAATGCCTTCTACACGTACTTCTATACTCCGCAAATCGCCTTACGATATGTGGCAGTGAGTACTTTGTATGCCAGTCTCAGTTCCATGTAAACACAGCCCACACCATTAGAGCCACCACCACCTTGCAAGAGCCTTGTTGACAACTTAGACCCATGGTTTCGTGGGGTCTGCACCACACTGTAACCATACTATCAGTTCTTACCAAATCGGGACTCATCTGACGAGGCTACAGTTGACCATATCGGTTGGATACTAGACGACTGGTAATGTGCCCAGGAGAGGCGTTGTAGGCGATGTGCTGTTAGCAAAGGCACTCGCATCGGTCATCTGCTGTCCTAATTCATTAATGCCATATTTCGCTGCACTGCCCAAATGGATACGTTCGTCGTACGTACCACATTGATTTCCGTGGTTATTTTACGCAGTGTTCCTTGTCTGTTAGCACTGACAACTCTACGCGAACGCCGCTGCTCTCTGTCGTTAAGTGACCATTGTCCGTGGTGAGAATTAATGGATGAAATTTGGTATTCTCGTAATACTGAATACCCTAACAATTTCAAAAATGGAATGTCCCATGCATCTAGCTCCAACTACCATTCCCCGTCCAAAGTTTGTTAACTTCCGTCGTGCGCTCATAATCACGCCGGAAGCCTTACCAAATAAATCACGTGAGTAAAAATGACAGCTCCGCCAATTCACTGCCCTTCCATACCATGTGCATGTAATACTGCCGCCATCTGTATACGTGCATATCTCTATCCCACGACTTCTGTCACCTCAGTGTCTCTTATTTCAACTCAGTGCTGTTAAAAATATTACTAGGGTTTGAGTTATAAACGAGCACAAAAAGAACTTACACGTGTTTAAATGAATGTGTGTATTATTTTACGAAAGTTTTGTTCCTATCCTGTACCATGCCGGTTTGTTTTGAATTCCGGAAACATCGCTGAGGGTTGCTCGATTTTCTTCACTCTGGTCGCGGTGTTGCCAGTTTCTTCACTAGAAGAGGCAAGGCTAATAATAGAAGAGCCCATACCTGTGCAGTTTGAAACAACTGTAATTCCACAAACCTCTCCCTCTGAAATCAGTAAAATAATAAACTCACTGAAAAGTAAAAGCTCTTACGGAATTGATGGCATTTCCAGCAAGGTACTTAAAGCTTGTTCCCCACAGATAAGTAGGATTCTCAGCCACGCATGTAATAGCTCTTTGAAGCAGGGTGTTTTCCCCGATAGACTGAAATATGCCATTGTAAAACCATTGCATAAAAAGGGGGATACGTCGGATGTCAACAACTACCGCCCAATATCTCTTCTGACAGCTCTATCAAAAATTTTTGAGAAAGTAATGTATTCAAGAGTAGCCTCCCATATTTGTAAAAATACAGTACTATCAAAATGTCAGTTTGGTTTTCAGAAAGGCTTTTCAACAGAAAATGCTATATACGCTTTCACTGATCAAATATTAAATGCTCTGAATATCTGGACATCACCCATTGGTATTTTTTGTGATCTCTCAAAGGCCTTTGATTGTGTAAAGCATGGAATTCTTTTAGATAAGCTAAATCATTATGGTTTGAGGGGGACAGTGCACAAATGGTTTAATTCATACTTAACTGGAAGAATGCAGAAAGTTGAAATAAGTGGTTCATGTAATGTTAAAACAACAGCTGATTCCTCAAACTGGGGGGGGGGGGGGGGCTATGAAGTACGGGGTCCCACAGGGTTCGGTCTTAGGTCCTTTACTGTTCTTGATATACATTAATGACTTACCATTCCACATTGATGAAGGTGCAAAGTTAGTTCTTTTTGCTGATGATACAAGTATAGTAATAACATCCAAAAGCCAAGAGCTAAGTGATGTAATTGTAAATGATGTTTTCACGAAATTATTAAGTGGTTCTCAGCAAACGGACTCTCTTTAAATTTTGATAAAACACAGTATATACAGTTCTGTACAGTAAATGGCACAACTCCAGTAATAAATATAGACTTTGAACTGAATTCTGTAGCTAAGGTAGAATTTTCAAAATTTTTGGGTGTGTCCATTGATGAGAGGTTAAACTGGAAGCAACACATTGATGGTCTGCTGAAACGTCGGAGTTCAGCTACGTATGCTATTAGGGTTATTGCAAATTTTGGTGGTAAGAATCTCAGTAAATTAGCTTACCATGCCTACTTTCATTCACTGCTTTCGTACGCCGTCATATTCTGGGGTAATTCATCGTTGAGTAGAAAAGTATTCATTGCTCAAAAACGTGTAATCAGAATAATTGCTGGAGCCCACCCACGGTCATCCTGCAGACATCTATTTAAGCATCTAGGGATCCTCACAGTAATATATATATATATTCACTTATGAAATTTGTTAATAATCCAACCAAGTTCAAAAGTAATAGTGTGCATAGCTATAACACCAGGAGAAAGGATGATCTTCACTATGCAGGGTTAAATCTAACTTTGGCACAGAAAAGGGTACATTATGCTGCCACAAAAGTCTTTGGTCACCCACCAAACAGCATCAAAAGCCTGACAGATAGCCAATTAACATTTAAAAATAAATTAAAAGAATTTCTAGATGACAACTCCTTCTACTCATTGGCTGAATTTTTAGATATAAATTAAGGGGAAAAAAATAACTTGAACATTAGTGTCATGCAATATTTTGTGTTATGTAATATCTTGTACAGACATCTTTTATTAACCTGACACGTTCCACATCATTACGAAGTGTCGTATTCATGATCTACGGAACAAGTATTAATCTAATCTATCTAATGTAATCTAATCTAATCGGGTATTCTAAGCTCGCAGTGAGTAGTGAGTAGTGACTAGGAAAGAAGTCTCACGTGTTTTCAAAGGGAACCTACCGACTGACTTTTGCCTGAAGTGACTTAGGGGTGGCCGAGCTGTGACTGTACCTGCTGTTACAGGTGGGGCAAAAAAAAAAAAGTGGCCCTGACATTTTGAAACCATCTGTAGCACCATTAACAGAGGAGGGAAAGACGCCCCAGTTACTTCCAGCATGATGGAGCAATTGCCCATACAGCCGGCCGAATCTCTCAGAACATTTACACCATCTCCATGCCTGACAGTTGTTAGCAGTCTGTTCCCGCCACCTAGGTCACCTGGTCGGTGTGCGTGTGATTAGTTTGTGTGGGGAGCCCTCAAGTCTAAGGTGTATCGCAAAAACCCTCAGCCTTCAAGAAGATTTCGGTTGAGACTGCAGCAATTCCAGCAGTCCAGCTTCGATCCGCCTTCGGCAACTTGCTGATCAGGGCCCAAAAGTGCCATGATATGAACGGTGGTCACTTTCGACTTGTGCTATAATCAGGTCAGTGCCGTATTTTCTCCCTCTGCTGTGTTTCTTTGTACTCTGGAGCTCTGTTCTCTGGGACACATTTGCCCCCCCCTTCACTACGACTATGCGGACCGGGTTGGACTCGGACTGTCCGATGAGGCCGCGGCGCAGCGCGGCGACAGAGGAAGCTGGTGGGCGGCGCTGGACCGCGTGCTGTGGCGCGACGTAGCACGGCCGGCATGGCGTGACGTGACCGGCTGGACGGCCGGCAGTCGCGTCGCAGCACGCGCCAGCGTCGGTCAGCCCCCACTGTCGGCCCGCGCGAGGCGCCTCCACACCACGTGAGTACTCTCAGAGACAACCCCCAACACTCTTCTGCCTCTCACCACGGGCAGGCGACGCCCCACTATGAGGCTGCTGCTGCAACCGCGCCCTCCGAGTAACACCCGTTCCCACTCTAGAGCTTTCATCTCTCAGTCATAGTACTGTTTTTCTTCACATTATCTCGGCAGATCGAGTATGCCATCTTTCGGACTTACTTCCGAAATATTTATTCTCGCGATATTACGGTTGATAACCTTACAGCCATCCTCAACGTGAGTCGCTGGCAGATTGTAAGCCACATGACACAAAAGTGTCGAGTAAAACGCGCACGCATCAGAGTCAACCCTACCAGAAACCAGAGCGTCTGTCATAAAACTGTGTGACTGTGTAAAACAAATTAGGCGCAGTCAGCACATTCACAGTGTTTACGAATTATGTGCTTGATTATTCAAATATATGGCGTGTGTTTGAAGGCCAGGCAGTGAAGGCTCACAATAATAATTGCTCAGAGGCCGCACACGTGAAATGAGTGGTTTTCCACAATTCGTCGAGCTCGAAACCCCCATCTCGATTGAGCAGATTATCTGCTAATTGTATTTACACAGCTTCCCTAACCACTGATACACCTGAAAGCGCCGGCCGGGTGGCCGAGCGGTTCTAGGCGCTAGGGTCTGGAACCGCGCTATCGCTAAGGTCGCAGGTTCGAATCCTGCCTCGGGCATGGATGTGTGGGATGTCCTTCGGTTGGTTAGGTTGAAGTAGTTCTAAGTCTAGGGGACTGATGACCTCAGAAGTTATGTCTCATAGCGCTCAGAGCCATTTGAACCCTTCTTCTTAACACCTGAAAGAGACGTTCAGTAAAAATAAATACACGAAACATGAAATTAAGAGAGTTCTGCATGCGAAAGCGCCAGACCAACCAAAGGAAAAGCAAGAAGAAAGATGAGATTTCTTATACTTCCCCGGTGATTCGTAGTCATCTCGTAGAATCGGGTGTACTGCGGTGGTCCACGTCTTCTCAACACGATATTTCGACGTCGTAATTCTGCGTCTTTATCAGGAGTTTCTCGGGAAACACCTGACGATGAAACCGCCTTACGACGTCGAAATATCGTGTTGGGAAGACGCGGACCACCTTAGTACACCCGATTCTACGAGGTGACAGGAAAGTGACCTGCTTTTACGAAATATGAAATTCCTAGCGAGTGTGGTAAAAGGCATATAGGACCAACAAGATGCACTGTACAAGAACGATGCATCAAACACTAACAGTACATTCGCTTTCTACAACCCAACAATTCTGCAGTAGCTGAACATTTTATTTCCACTCGCCAATCCATGACTTGCCGGTTTGAAGATATTGGCCACAGCCTCATCGTATTGGGATCGAGGAAGCATTGAAAATACAATTCGCAGCAACCTGCTGAACCAGCTCAACAAATCACGCAAAACCCGTCATTTCATCTCTGCCCTTCTTAGAGGAATTATTGAGTTCTCACCGCCTGGCATTCTAACATATGCCACCCATTTCAGTAACCAAATGGTTCAAATGGCTCTGAGCACAATGGGACTTAACTTCTGAGGTCATCAGTACCCTAGAACTACTTAAACCTAACTAACCTAAGGACATCACACAACACCCAGTCATCACGAGGCAGAGAAAATCCTTGACCCCGCCGGGAATCGAACCCGGGAACGGGAAGCGAGAACGCTACCGCACGACCACAAGCTGCGGACCCATTTCAGTAATCAACCACATCATTCATTGGCACTGTCGATTTCACAACTCTGCGCTTGCTTTGTTTCATTCTTAGAAGACGAAGTGTTTTCTACTTTTAGATGCAGAATGTTTTATCTATGACCGACGCTCTTGTTACCAACTGTTATCTCTGACGCACATGCGTGTTCTCTACACTGCTATGTACAGTGGTTTAAGTTTTACCAGCGACTCACCTTGCAGATGCCTGAAGGTTATCAGCCGATATATCTTAATAAGAAAACACTATCCACGATGCACGCCCGATATATGACGGAATGTACTATAGTATTGATTGCCACATTCACATGTAAACTTCCAACGCAATCTGGAAATTCGCTGAAGTGGCGCGACCGATTTCCTTCCGTAATCAGAGTTTATGTTCCGTCTCTAATGACCTGGTTATCGACGGCACAGTAACTCTAGCTTTCATTTTTATTTTACTGCCCTCAATTACCAATTTATACTTCCTTGAAGTCTCAATATGTGGCCTGTCATCAATGGATTCTTCTTTTTATTGTAATAGCGTTTTAAATTTGTTTTTCCACAACTTGGTTCAAGAGCCGCCTCCTTGGTTATGCCATCTACCAATCTAATCTTCAGCATACTCTTGCAGCACCTCTACAACAGAGATACACTAAGCTTGCCCAGAGTATAGATCCTAATCCACAAACCCCGGACGGTAACGTGAATCCCCCCCCCCCCGCCCATCTCCCCTTGTACATGTGATAACTTATGTTCAAGTGTCCACCCGCTTAGCTGAGTGGTAATGTGTGTGCCTACGATGCAACGGGCCCGAGTTCGATTCCCGGCCGGGATGGACATTTTCTCCGCTCGCGGACAGGATGGTGGTGTCATCATCGACGTGCAAATCGCCCAATGTGGCGTCAGCTGAAGTAAGACTTACAACCCGACGGCCGAACTTCCCCGGACGGGGCCTCCCGGCCAAAAATACCACACCATCATTTCATTTCTGTTCAAGTTGATTACTACATCACTGCAATGCGTACGAAACGTACTGCCAGTGATGAGAAAGGAAGTTTCGAAATAGTTCAACAATCTCTTCTGCCCGTAAATCAGTAAGCCAGTTATAATTGAGCGTTTTTAGTATTTCATTTATTACTGCTTATTTCAATGGAGGAAAATTTCGACACTCCTTTTGAAACAGCAAATTAATGGAAAGTTAGACTCAGCGAGCTGTGAACACTGAGGTCGTGACACACCGAACACACTTTTTGAAGAGGATACGCGACCAGAACTTCACGTGGAATAAACGTTCGACTCTACCGATTTAGGTAAACTACGACAGAACTCTATTATAATGGCCTGACAGGAATTAGACTCCTTCCTAACACATTCCTTAATCGGAATCTACTAGTTTTGACAAAAGCCACTAGCACTTAAATGACAGTACTGAGAAATGCTGAAATTCCAAAGATGATGCTTCACTCCACTGCTGCTGTTTTCTTACGACCCGCTACCTAGTTTCTTATTGCTGAGTGTTCTTATTGCGCTGTTCGCCTCTTATTCCTTGCATCAGTCTTCAACGTGGCCTTAGAGCTCAAGATTCGTACGACGTTGACACTGTCCCACTAGACGGAGGTATGCAAGCGTTATCTTTTCATTTTGATGTATCTTTTTAATATACAAGGGGAATATATCCAAGATGTGAACTGAAGTTAGTGTTTGGCAGGATGCTGGACTGGGAGGGGAGGGGGGGGGGGGGAGAGGAGTCCGTGCAGCTTTGTTAGCTATAGTGCTGTGATAGTGTGATGGCTAGCATACCAGCCTACTAAACAAGGAGATCCACTTTCACGTCCTGGCCATGGCACAGAATTTAGTTCATTTCGACAGGTTCCACCGTTATCTTTTTAATATACTTACGATTTTTTTATGAGTAACAATTTGGTGAAAATTTACAAATGAATATTTGTATTTAAGAACAGAAAAAATAGGAAAGTTTTACGAGTCCTGTTACCGCTGGTACTCTAGAGTAACAGGCGCTTATGGCTAACTTTTTACGAAAATTGGTCTAAATTACAGTATGAAAATAGATACCAGATCCTAGCAGAAACTATCACTTGGTGAGGACTGACGTGACAGAGCTGTTACACAATTATTTCGTGGTATTGAACACATTGTCTGGCTGACAATCAACGCCGACTCACTCTGTTGTATCCCAACATACTTTTAGAGATAATTGTTTCTTATTTTGTGTTACGCTGTACAACTTCGACACAATAGGACGACTAATATTGCAAATTTGGACACCTGCCAAATATTTTCAGTTAGTAGTGTTAGCCTTGGAAGTATGACTTATTTGAATCCACGTCAGTCTGCATTTGTTCCTTTCACTACGCAGAAGATTTCTGCATATCGATATACGCTTAGCTACAATTGGGCTCCAGCTTTTTTTTGCATTCCGTCGGAGAGACAGAACGTCTGTGATAAAACTACTCATATATTGCTATGATGAATTCAGATAAAGTTTGGCACAGGCGAAGTACGTAGTTAAATGTCGAGAAACAGTAATGCCACGACATTCCTGAGCGATGTGAGCAGGATAGTACCCTGTACTGAATATACAGAGACGTACCTAAGCACGGGTACAATGCACCTGAAATGCGCGCGCATGTGCATGTGCGTGCGCACACGAGGGAGGGAGGGGCCTTCTACGCGTAGCAATGACGAGCACCTTCCATTTTCAGGACTTGTTTGCAACGGCTCCAAGGATAACGCCACCTCGCTCATACGGGGGTTACGTATCTGTTGCTCCGAAAACGTGGAAGCGAAATTAAATAACGCCAAAACGTGTGCGCATGCCTAAGACCTACAAATATTTCATACCAGGAATGCAAGGTGCCATTTCCGTCTTACGGCTATCGGGCTTGGCACAACCTGCCTCCCACCCACAGCAGAAAATGCTGTACAGTGATCAATGCCAAAATCTGTCACATCAGAAAGGGCACATTTCACCCGCCCTGCTTTCCATGGAGATTACTCGAACAACTCTGCCGATCATCCGTACAAGCAGCGCCGCTCGTCATATACATACGGACATTTCCTCCGGTGTTCCCATTCCCAACGTTTCCATAAAGACCGCGCAAGGCTTACTCAACAGCCTCCTGCTTTCGTAGACACGCGCTACGTATTATCTTTGTTGAAATTTCGTAACCTCCGCTGGTCACGTTACACACTGGGTATTGTTCTACCGAACACACTGGGTCGAGGAACGTCACTTGCATAATCAAGATGAACCTGTATCACTACCTGCATGAAGAACCAGGCAAGTACATATGGGAAACCATTACGCTGGCTATTGACTGTTTGTGATTTTATCAAAAAAAATCAAATGGCTCTGAGCACTATGGGAATTCTGAGGTCATCAGTCCCCTAGAAGTTAAAACTACTTAAACCTAACTAAACTAAGGACATCACACACATCCATGCCCGAGGCAGGATTCGAACCTGCGACCGTAGCGCCTAGAACCGCTCTGCCACCCCAGCCGGCGTGATTTATCACTTCACTGGTCTTAGTTGATAGTAAGCGAATCAGAAACTATTAATGACATGACAGAAGCCTTCTGCCATCACGGTTTCTGTGTTTAGTTCGTTCGTCCAGTTTCTAAGCCAGGCGTCGTAGCTCATTTTGTGTTACACGACATGCGCAGAGAACAGATAGCACAAATGTAACTGGAGATGCTTGTTCCCCACAACAAAAAAGCTGGGGTATTTTCCGGACGCGCCTCTGCTGTAACTCCTCTTAAGAAGTCAGCCCGTTAACGATGCTGCTGTAAATGATACGTCGCCATTTCATTGCCTATGCGTCAGTGTCAAGTTATTAATCCAAACAGCTTCACATTTGGCGTCATTATACACCGTGGACTCCGCTACACTATACGAGTCCCCGTCCCACAAGGGGAAAAAATAAATAAAATTTGGTCACCGGCAATCAGTATCTGGATTGCTAGCCACTACGCGATGAACGGAAGCTGTCACTAAAACAGCTGAACGACAGAGGTTTCACATTATGGAGCACAAACTCTTAATATTTGTGGCCACATTGTCCGTACTACAATTATTGAAGGAATTTTTTCTCTCTTTGCAGTTAAGAAACTTTCAAGCTTATACCACCAAACGCGTTCTGTTACACTCAAATAAAACATTAGTGACTTATGATAAAATATACTTACAGTCCGATTTTCTTCCTAGATCGAAAAACAGTTTGTTACGAAAGACGTTTGCTATATTCACGGTACTTTATGCCTGGTTTTCGGTCACATCCGGTAACGCACTGTAGATTCTAGCCGCCTCCTCCACCGCTTTGCATAACTATGCATTTCTTGATGTGAAACAACACAGAGCAGCACCACTTCAGTACGTGTCTTTCTGGCGACACGTCTCTTGTGTTTTGTGTAGTGTTACCAAATTCACCGCTAGTTTTCCCTTCTATCTAAAAGTGTTCTCCCTTCCTCTGCGATTCAGTACCGACTACAAACTTAAGAAAATGTTGCTTTTTAACATTCCTCTGCTGTAGTTCAAGCTTGATATAACGGGATCAGACCGTAGACTACCCGGCAGAACAGCCGTTTCCGGAATTCGAGGAGGCACTTCCGCCCCGGGTCGAATTCGCCCAGCGAATTAACGACGAGGACAGGAGTGCCGGTCAGCTTCGATGTAGTTTTTAGGCACTTCCGCTAACGTAAATACCTGGCACCTATACCCTACTCTGTTCCGGGGTTCGCAAACTTTTCGAAAACTTCCACACGCTTTGACATGGGATACTGGAGACGGACATCCCAGTTCCCAAAAGTTCTGAAGACAGATGCTGACTGTGGATATTGTATGAAGGACAGTCCCTTTGACTGTTCAGAGATGTCACTAAACCCGCCCAAAGATGTAAAAAACCATGCATGAGCAGCGCCTATTAGACGGAGGGAGTCTAACAGCCGATCAGTTCCAGTCACTCCGCAAGGAGTTCCAGACGGTCAATACCGAGATTCGATCGCTTCTGCATTGTTACTTTGTGCCAGGAAGGGCTCTCAACAAGGGAAGTGTCCAGGCGTCTCTGAGTGAACCAAAGCGATGTTATTCGGAGATGGAGGAGATACAGAGAGACAGGAACGGTCGATGACATGCCTCGCTAAGGCCGCCCAAGGGCTACTACTGCAGTGGGTGACCGCTACCTACGGATTATGGCTCGGAGGAATCCTGACATCAACGCCACCATGTTGAATAATGCTTTTGGTGCAGCCACAGGACGAGGTGTTACCACTCAAACTGTGCGCATTAGGCTGCATGACGCGAAACTTGACTCCCGACGTCCATGGCGAGGTCGATATTTGCAAACACGACGCAATGAAGTGCGGTACAGACGGGCCTAACAACATTCCGAATGGACCACTCAGGATTGGTATCACGTTCTCTTCGCTGATGAGTGTCTCATATGCCTTCAACCAGACAATCGTCGGAGAAGTGTTTGGAGGCAACACGGTAAGGCTGAACGCCTTCGACACACTGTCCAGCGAGTGACGGAAGGTGGAGGTTCACAGATGTTCTGGGGTGGCATTATGCGGGGCCGACGTACGCCGCCGGTGGTCATGGAAGGAGCTGTAACGGCTGTACGATACGTGAATGCCATCCTCCGACCGATAGTGCAACCATACCGGCAGCATATTGGTGCGGCATTCGTCGTCATGGACGACAATTCGCGCCCCCCATCGTGCACATCTTGTGAATGACTTCCTTCAGGATAACGACATCGCTCGACTAGAGTGGCCAGCATGTTCTCCAGACAAACTATCGAACATGCCTGGAATAGATTGGAAAGGGCTGTTTTATGGACGTGACCCACCAACTACTGAGGGATCTACGCCGAATCGCCGTTGAGGAGTAGGACAATCTGGCCCAACAGTGCCTTGATGAACTTGTGGATGGTATGCCACGACCAATACAGGCATGCATCAATCTTACATCATCACTAACATTGCTAAATCCACATTAAAATCCCAACCATGTGAAAACCGCGCTAAGGCCACAAAGAGGAAGAAATCGGACTTAAGATTAAATGAATCCAACAGGCGAGGAAGGAGTCAGTCGCAGTCTCTTCTGATCAAGTATTCCACACTATCAGTGAATCTGATGCACTTTCACGAAGAATCGGTAATAAAAAGGTGGTCTTGGTTGGAGAGCCTGAGGAGGAATTTGTTGAGCGAAGCAGACTCTTCGCTCCACCTTTCTCCCTCTCTTCTTAAGGAGATTTTGGGTTACAAATTCAAGTCTTCACACACAATTTAGTTCGCGGAGAGGCAGCTAAGTAATACGCATTGCCGAGAAAAAACAAAGACTATCAATTTTTACCGGACATGAGGTGGCTGATGCACTGCATTTTGGTCCTTCAGCCATAGAAGTAAGGAGTGTATGGTTCAGTTACCAGCTAACAACGGAGAACGTAGTGTGCGTACTGCTGTCGGCTGTTAGAAACAAATTAATACGGCCTGCTTAGTATCTTGGTACCAAACGCCGCTCGACCTACGCAAGAAGCTGAAACGGAGGAAGCAAGCTGTCATAACGGAGTTGGAGCTCAAAGTGGATGACCGTCGATACCATGTAAGACGAAAAAGTGTTATCTTACGGTGTGATAGATTAATTTTATTCCTTTTTAACCATCTTGCGCAAGTTACGTAACTCTGCTAGATGGTGGGAGCACGTTATCTCCAAACTCCGTCGTCAGACACTAAAGGCAAAGCCTGCCCGGTCCCTTGCCATTTTTACCATTTGGAGGTAGATGCTGCAGTTCATTCCACTAATAACGCGCCAGGTATAGTAATTATCAGCATTACTGTACACTGTGCTTGAAGCTGACAACACAAAAACGGCAATAAGGCTTGTAGTCCAAAGGGAAAAGACGCGAGAAAAGGGCGTTGAAATACCGTATGTGCGACGCGACAGGACACAGGAGAAGACCCGCACGGGTAGCAGGCGATAACACTGCATGTGTCAGCGAAGCCTGTATCCAGTTGACGCTGCTATACGCTAGGCTAACTGCGGAAAAAAATCTCTCACCTGGAGTGCCTCTACACTGCGAGAGGTAGTCGAAGTTTCCATTATCGCCTAGAAAAAAAATGTTATTTAATTACTTTTTCTCTTTGTTGGTATGTACTTATCTGTAGTCCAGGTACTTATGAAACCGTCGCGTTGCTAGCAGCCAAAATAAATCCCATCTCTACTTTATCAATAAACCGCACTATTTTGTTTTGCTTCCACTCGCGGTGTGCTGCTATACTGTGGAGAGGATTTCACTGTATACGAGGACTACAGGTATGTACCTCCAAAACAAAAACATTACGTTGATTTATGTTTTCGACGTGACAGTTAAAACTTTATGGCAATCTCCTAAAGTCCGCCACCGGCTGCTGTATTTCTCTTACTATAAATCCCGTTTGCGTTGCATAGTTTTTTAATTCCGAGAAGATAGAAGGCACCGTACGGTCGCAGGTTCGAATCCTGCCTCGGGCATGGATGTGTGTGATCTTAGGTTAGTTAGGTTTAAGTAGTTCTAAGTTCTAGGGGACTGATGACCTCAGAAGTTAAGTCCCATAGTGCTCAGAGCCATAGAAGGCACCGTGTGTCCATGTATGCTACGGTTAGGTGCTTACTGCACCGACGCGGTTATCTATACGTACCACAAAACTGTTACAAGTCTTGTGGCGCAAGATTAACAAACCCAGACGTTCGCTCGCTAACGTCACATAATCTTCGAAGATTTCCTTGTACCCTTGGCGGGACTTCCCACTGCATTAGTATTGGGATTATTCTAAGAGCTTTCGAAATGTTTTACGCCACTGAGTCACTTTAACTAAGTTGTTCAGCAGCGGAAAATACTTCGCGTTTAGCGGCTCAGATTATCCTCCTCTTGCCTATTCTTTCCTTTAACGGTAGATCCAAGTCTCAGCCGGATTCTTTGTCGTCCTTGAGACAGTTCCTTTGGAAGTGTGCGTTGCATTCGGCTTAGTGGCAATTAAATTTCGACTGTGGTGCAGTGCTAAGTCAACGTGGAAATGAGTTGCTCCTCTTTCGCTATCTACGATGTAATTCATCCGTTACGCACCATTTTGTCACTTCTAGACCGCAACAGTGAACTGCCGGCAGTGTTACCACGTCGTCCGGACACGCGCTGCGTCTTCGGCTTAGAAGACTGGTACAGATACCTGTTTCATTACATCTCCTAAGTAGCTTAGACATCGCTGCTAGGGCCATTGTACCTTGTACGGTTTCCTGCCTGCGGCGTGAAGTAAATGGCCTTGGAACGGCCGTGAAGTGAGCCGAGTCCTCGGTACGCCTTTCATTAAATACAACATTTATCCGCTAGTTAATAAAGATTTGGTGCAATGATGCATCAAGGTACTGACCACAAATCATTTAACTGAAGAGCCACATTTAAGAACAGTAAAGCCCTGCTGAAAAATTTTAGATGATGAACACTAACCACCACCACCACCACCAACCCCCATCTTCCTCATAGTACGTTACTATTTTAGTCTGGGACCTAATGGTCCACGAATTAAAGCTGTCAAGTGTGTGAATTTACGTCTTTCAGCCGAATGTGAAGGATTTCTACGGACAAGATTTGCGAGATAATACCTACAGTTTTAAATTTGGTACAATATCTCATTTGATGACGTTTCCATGTATATTAGATGGCTGCGTTGCTATTTGAAACCGTTTGACGACTATTTGTGTCGGAAAAATGCCCTATAAATGACTTTGGTACCGGCTTAAGCCCTAAACTAGTAACAGTAATGCAGAAGAAAACTGTCACAAATAAGGAAATAGTTGCGTTCCTGATGACCAAGTTAGAGGGCCATTAAAAGTCGTCTGTAGCTTACAAAGCTTTGCGGTCGTTAGTCTCCACATCGTTACCGGTCAGAACATTATGACCATCATCTAATAGCCACGTTTTTAAAGGAAAACGTGAAACTGCTGTGGCGTGTTGGGAAAGTAAAAGATGGAGCTGCCGCTAAGCTTTATTCACGATTCGTGGGCATCGCCAACTACTCTTTAAACTCCTCAAAGCAAGAATATTCTTGCTTTTGGCGTGGATAGCAGTCCTATTCGAAATGCCATTTTCTTGTCTCCATCTATACTCTGGAAGCCACCTTGCTGTCAGTGGCAGATGGTGCTTCTGATACTACTGTTACACCTCTCTCCCCCCCCCCCTCCCCCCATCCACGTCGACCACCGTTTTTTACTAGATACGTTTGCTAATGGTACTTGCGAAGAACGACTGTGTACAACCTCCCTACGAACTTCAATTTCTGATTTTCTCGTTGTGGACATTCTGGAAGATGTAAGGTAAAGGGTGCTAATATAGCCTCCCTAGGAATTTCCGGTTTCCACAGTAGGTAAGAAATGTTTAATTGTGCGTTCATACGTGACCTCAGTCCACAGTTTAGTTGAGAGAGTTTACGAGGGATGAGCAATGAGGTTAGCTAGTGTAGCAGTCAAATTAACAGCCTGCTATTCATCGCGAGAGCATTAGTTTGTATTCAAATATTGGGCTTTATTTCAGTCGTGAGTTTTAGTTTATGGCGTGTAATCGCTATTATCAACAGGATGGCCTCTGTTGCTTTAGCGGTCATTGTAATAAATCTGGGGATGTCAATTTCGTCCCCCCTGCAGTTCCTATTTTTGTCCCGAGAACGAAATTTGGAACTTTTATTAAAAATTCTTTTTATTTGCTATTTACAGGTAGTATTTCATTTTTACCACCTGACAGAGGCAAGCAGGGAAAAATGGATTCGTTGCACAAAATGCTTGGCTTGTTATCACGTAACACGCTCTTCCTGTATCCAGACACACAGATTCATATATGACATGTTTAGAAGGCTGGAAATAACTTGAAAACAGAGTTCATTCATGGCCCTCAAGTGATTTATAACAGATAATGTATTTGGCAATGTTATAATAAAAAAAACATTTAAGTTAACTGTATTTTTGAGAATTTTTATGGGGGACCAAGCTGCGAACACTTTTTCCATTTCTGTTTTGCAGCGTTTTAGTATCTTATAACAATTTAGTTGTATGTTGCCTACATATGGAGAATAAATACTGAAAACACACACACAAAAAAAAACACACACACACAAAAAAAAACACACACACACAAAAAAAACACACACACACAAAAAAAAACACACACAAAAAAAAACACACACACACACACACACACACAAAAACACACACACACACACACAAAAACACACACACACACACACAAAAACACACACACACACACACAAAAAAAAACCACACACACACACACACAAAAAAAAACACACACACACACACACACAAAAAAAACACACACACACACACACACAAAAAAAACACACACACACACACACACAAAAAAAACACACACACACACACACACAAAAAAAAAACACACACACACACACACACACACACACACACACACACACACACACAAAAAACCACACACACACACAAAAAAAAACCACACACACACACACACAAAAAAAAACCACACACACACACACACAAAAAAAAACCACACACACACACACACAAAAAAAAACCACACACACACACACACAAAAAAAAACCACACACACACACACACAAAAAAAAACCACACACACACACACACAAAAAAAAACCACACACACACACACACAAAAAAAAACCACACACACACACACACAAAAAAAAACCACACACACACACACAAAAAACCACACACACACACACAAAAAACCACACACACACACACAAAAAACCACACACACACACACAAAAAACCACACACACACACACAAAAAACCACACACACACACACAAAAAACACACACACACAAAAAAAACACACACACACAAAAAAAACACACACACACAAAAAAAACACGCACACACAAAAAAAACACGCACACACAAAAAAAACACGCACACACAAAAAAAACACGCACACACAAAAAAAACACGCACACACAAAAAAAACACACACACACAAAAAAAACACACACACACAAAAAAAACACACACACACAAAAAAAACACACACACACAAAAAAAACACACACACACAAAAAAAACACACACACACAAAAAAAACACACACACACAAAAAAAACACACACACACAAAAAAAACACACACACAAAAAAAACACACACACACAAAAAAAACACACACACACAAAAAAAACACACACACACAAAAAAAACACACACACACAAAAAAAACACACACACACAAAAAAAACACACACACACAAAAAAAACACACACACACAAAAAAAACACACACACACACAAAAAAACACACACACACACAAAAAAACACACACACACACAAAAAAACACACACACACAAAAAAAACACACACACACAAAAAAACACACACACACAAAAAAAACACACACACACAAAAAAAACACACACACACAAAAAAAACACACACACACAAAAAAAACACACACACACAAAAAAAACACACACACACAAAAAAAACACACACACACAAAAAAACACACACACACAAAAAAACACACACACACAAAAAAACACACACACACAAAAAAAACACACACACACAAAAAAAACACACACACACAAAAAAAACACACACACACAAAAAAAACACACACACACAAAAAAAACACACACACACAAAAAAAACACACACACACAAAAAAACACACACACACAAAAAAAACACACACACACAAAAAAAACACACACACAAAAAAAACACACACACACACAAAAAACACACACACACAAAAAAAACACACACACACAAAAAAAACACACACACACAAAAAAAACACACACACACAAAAAAAACACACACACACAAAAAAAACACACACACACAAAAAAAACACACACACACAAAAAAACACACACACACAAAAAAAACACACACACAAAAAAAACACACACACACAAAAAAAACACACACACACAAAAAAAACACACACACACAAAAAAACACACACACACAAAAAAAACACACACACAAAAAAAAACACACACACACAAAAAAAACACACACACACAAAAAAACACACACACACAAAAAAAACACACACACAAAAAAAACACACACACACAAAAAAAACACACACACACAAAAAAACACACACACACAAAAAAACACACACACACAAAAACACACACACACAAAAACACACACACAAAAAAACACACACACAAAAAAACACACACACAAAAAAACACACACACAAAAAAACACACACACAAAAAAACACACACACAAAAAAACACACACACAAAAAAACACACACACAAAACACACACACAAAAAAACACACACAAAAAAAAACACACACACAAAAAAACACACACACAAAAAAACACACACACACAAAAACACACACACACAAAAACACACACACACAAAAACACACACACACAAAAACACACACACAAAAACACACACACAAAAACACACACACAAAAACACACACACAAAAACACACACACAAAAACACACACACAAAAACACACACACAAAAACACACACACAAAAACACACACACAAAAACACACACACAAAAACACACACACAAAAACACACACACACACACACAATTTACCGCCTTTTACACATCCTAACCTAAATAGTTGACAAAATTTGGGCCCCTTACCTTATATGGAAGCGATATATTGACAAACTCGTCTTGGAAACTGCCCTCTCAAAAAGTCGAGAGTAAACTTCTTCGTGAAGGACAACACCACTATTGTAGCTTCCACCACTGCAATCTGTTAACCATTTCTGTAACGCTCTTACGCCAATTAAACAGTTCTGTTACGAAATGGGTCACTCTTTCTTGGATCTGCTGTATTTTTTATTAATCCAACGAAATAAGGGCCAGAGACTTAACATTACTCTAGCATCAGTCTAAGACTTTTGTAAACCACCTGTTTCGGGGCTTAATAGCATTTCCGTAAGATTCTTAGCTGCGATCAGCTTTCCCAACAATTTGTTTGATGTAGTCGCAGCACTTTCGGTAGAGTGCGCGCAAAGTAAGTGGCTAGTACATGTGCAGTCGACATGGCACGCATGGGGAAACCTGTAGTGGTAGGAGGTTACGGACAGGTGCTGTAGCAGAAACGCTGGGCGCTGGAGGGGAAATGCTTCAACACTGAAGTCTGCACTTACATTTTTTGTAAATATGAAATGGAGCCCCTCACCGCCCACATTGGCATGGTGACCATTCAAAAATATCTGTCACCTCTTCTTTCGTTAGTATCTAAAAATGAATTCCTCTGAAAATAGAATAAAAGCAGTGATTCACTCTCTCTAGGATTGTTTATCATTTGTAACTTACAGAGAAGCGTCAAAAGTGGCAAATTTTAAGTAAAACCACACGTTTCTCTCGCTGCCATGTTAGAATTTGCTTCTTTTGTCAAAACACGAGAGAGTTTATATAGTGTCGCCTCAGTGACAGCTTGTGCACTGTGGAGACGCAACTGCGAGAGAATTCTGAAACAGTGATTTATTAAGTTTACAAAGTAAGGAACAGAAGAAAAGTAAGGTCATTAGCTTACAAAAAGTGACATCCTCTGTACAAAAATGAACTTTTAATGTCTTAACTTGTGTTGTTCCAAAGCCCATAGCATTTCTTATTTCACCAGCTACCGATGGTCCTCAAGACGTTAGGTAATGAAGTTTTGCATAACAGCTATATGGAAAAAATACTCTCCTCTTTGTGTGCTATCATGCCAGAATTCCATTTCGATATATCACGCCGTTTATTGAATGAGGAATGTTGTGGATTTTTAACTCTGGCTTCATCACGTAAATTAGTGTGCTACCTTCAGATCCGTTTTCCTCGAGATTGGTGACAGAAACCTCCATACCAGCCTGAAGAAAAATTCGATATGTCAGCTGGATTTCATATGCAGCAAAGTATTACGTAATATGCACCAAACCTAAAATCATAGCGATCCCTACCTTTCATGGCAAACTTTTTCGAATTTCGTGACACGTCTTTCGTACATGCAAATACCTCAGTAACTATAACCATTAATAAAATGGCATATCTTCGTGAACCTGACATATGAAGCTGTAAGTAAAGCGAAAATGATTTTTTTTTACCGAATAGTTTCTGTAAAATCGTTTTTCGGTTCTGCCATCGGTGACGGGCTGAAATGTCACAATGTTGGCCTCTCCTTCCGAACAAATGTGTTAACTCGGCGACCGCTTTGGACCGCCATCGTATCCCGCGCGTACTCTAGCTCCGGATGCTTACTCTTATGTGTTTCACAGCAATTCCTGTTTGTACTGGTGTGTTGCCAATAGAGTAGTCTAACCTTGGTCGATCTCTATTTATACGAAATACGTTACTTTTATTTACGCCCGTGGTCAACTTCCAGTCCCTGCATCGCTCTTCTATCATTTGCAAGTGTTCCCGCATTTTGCTACAGTTTCCTGACATCGCATCCCCGCACTCACAAAGGCATCGTCTGTATATAGTCCCAAACGGTCGCCAACGCTACGCACTACATTTGTAATACAACTTACAGACAGTGACGACACTACAATACTTTCCTAGGGTACTCCCGAAATTACCTTCACGTTCGTCGATTTCGTTCTGTTAAGAATGGCGTGTCGAGTTCTGTCAGCAATGAAAGTCTGAAGTCAATCACAATCTCATCAGATACAAGGCAACCTCGTAGTTTGTTCACTACACGACAGTACAGAACTACTCTTATATCGAATGCCTTCCGGAACTCAAGGAACACGGTGTCGAGTTGATCGATCGCCTTGTCTACGGCACTCTGGATATTGCCGACAGTGACAGTGAGATGACTTTCGCCAAAATCGCTGTTCGTAAAAATCTACGTTGGTTTTTGCAGATAAGATTTTGTATCTCCGAAAACTTCACAATGGTTGAATACAGAACATGTCCACAACTCTACAACAAACTGACGTCAATGATAGAAACCTGCAACTATGTTCCTCCGTCCTGACAACTCTTCTTGAAAACTGGAATCCATCTTAGATGAGGCTGGTCAGGGATGATATTTACCTTGTTCTCATCTTTGATGGCGTCTACTGTTACAATCGCGTGTGTGAGATGTTCACTACAACGTAACATCATCTACACCAACCTATTGTCTCGTTGCACACGAGACAAACAGCGATTCTCTTTGAAGAGTCCGTACTCAGACACGACCAATGACAAGTGCTTCATTCTACTAGTTTCCAGTGCATCACAGTCTAATCACTGTTATCCTGTGCCGTCTACAATCTGAATGTATTTCATTTGCGTCAAGTAGATGATATGTATAAACTTCACAAAATTTGTTGCACCTAACTAGATTTAATGGTTAGCGAACAACCTAAAAGATGAATTATTAAGTCAAAGTAATTCGGATTCAAAGGCTGACAAAATAAACCAGTGATTACATGTGAATGACAAAAAGAAGTACTAACAAAAATATAGGATTTTTTACAGAAACTGGACCCCCCCCCCGAATTCAGGTTTTGTTTGGTTGAGAAGAGTCTTCGCATACAACATATTGTATTCGCAATTAAAGTTATATTTTCCACGTAAGAATTCTCTATCGAAAGTGCTGGTTAACGTTAAATTGGGTGGCAGTGATCCACTTAGAATGCCGGAGGATACACTGCTGTCAGTCTGTTGAGAACTTAAGATTAACTTAATACGTCCGTAGACACTGACATGGAGTCGGGCAAATGTGGCAGCACTGTTGCATGCGACGCCAAGCGGAAAGGCACGTTTGCACGCAGCGGTCCACGAGGTATCGCGCATCCGGACAGGAAGCTATATAAAAGGTGGTGGAAGAAATGCCCGCCCTATAGCGTCCCCGTTACGTATATACCTCAAAGGAAATACACGTGATGGCTTCGCAGATAAACCGTCAGGCCGTAAATATATATTTACCTAGTAATAGTGTTCGACAGTATCAATTGGAGCTGCTCTTTTGCGTAGTTCTATGAACGTCCTTTAAATTCCCCCCCACCCCCCCCCCCCCCACCAGTAATATTGCAAAACGAGGAAGATCAAGGCTGTCAGCAGCTTCGGGTGCGGTTCTAGGCACTTCAGTCCGGAACCGCGTGACTGCTACGGTCGCAGGTTCGAATCCTGCCTCGGGCATGGATGTGTGTGATGTCCTTAGGTTAGTTAGGTTTAAGTAGTTCTAAGTTC
This sequence comes from Schistocerca piceifrons, assembly GCF_021461385.2. Taxonomy (NCBI): domain Eukaryota; kingdom Metazoa; phylum Arthropoda; class Insecta; order Orthoptera; family Acrididae; genus Schistocerca; species Schistocerca piceifrons. The sequence continues at coordinate 474,241,984 of NC_060143.1, read as the reverse complement.
TAGGGGACTCATGACCTCAGATGTTGAGTCCCATACTGCTCAGAGCCATTTTGAACCACAGCTTCGCAAACTATTTTAGCCCAACTGGCGGGGAGGAGCTATGAACAGCAGATAAATTCCCCGCTATTCTCTTTAGGAAGCGCCAGCAGAAAGCTAACTCTGACTGTTTTCTATCTGTGACACACGCAAATTACTTCGGAAACTATGAAGCGGAACGCTGTTAAGTTACCGAAATTCAACTTCTTGCGTATCAAGGCATGGCGGGATGACAAAATTAACACTAGAATATTAGAAACAGTATCAAATCACTGTTTTTACTGTAATTATTGTTATTCATTAGAAGATGTTTTCGAGCCTATCCACCATCCATGAGTGATGGACAAGTTCGCTCTCCTCACTTGTTTGTCTTTTTTGTATAATGCAAAATACCTGTCAGTGCAAATTTTAGCAAAGCTAAAACGTTGTTTCAGTAATAAACACACATCTGTAATAGAACTTTCCACAGGTGAAAGCTTTTGCGGACGTGCTAGACACATTTTGTCTCTTGTCAACAAGAATACTCTGAAGTGACCGCTAATGGAAAAGACGCTACAACGATCACGCAGCGAGGATGTCACTCAATATTCAGTCAATAAAATTCTTCTGGGTTTGTGACCACATTTCTAACTTTAAAATTAGTTAGCAATACACCCTGAGGAAGGCATCTTAACAATAGTCAGCGAAGCGCCGGAATTTTATAGTTGACAATGCGGTCACAAACCCAGAAGAACTTATTGACTGTGACAACGGCCGCGGAAACAAATGTTCAAATGTGTGTGAAATCTTATGGGACTTCAGTGCTAAGGTCATCAGTCCCTAAGCTTACACACTACTTAACCTAAATTATCCTAATGACAAACTGACACACACACACACACACACACACACACACACACACACACACACACACACACACACACACACACACGCCCGAGGGAGGATTCGACCTGCGATCGTAGCGGTCGCGCGGTTCGACTGAAGCGCCTAGAACCGCTCGGCCACAAGGGGTCGGATATCAGAGGGCTCCCATTAAAAACGAGTGATCGTAGGGCAATGAAACTTTGTGGAAATATTTGGCAGGACATGAAGAGAATTAACGAATAAAACATTAAAAGGGACACATTTTAATTTCCGCTTCAGAGGGTAATTTTTGTTAATTGCGTACCATGTGTACTTCCCAGGTTACAAACGATGCTCAGTGTGATTACCAGGGGCATACGACTACTGCCTGGAAGCGCTCTGGATTCCATTTCATAACTGTTCTCAGCACTTTTCAAACAGTGTACCATGACAACTCGTGCACTGCTTCAAGATCGAACATTACATCCAGCGTTCTCAGCCGTAGCAACAGTAACACCTTCAACAATTTGCGGTGCAATTGACCGTCGTCCTCTCCCAGGAACAACAACAAAATCGCTAGTAAATTCGAACCTTCGAATCATTTTCAACGTCGGTCGGAAAGACGGTCACTCAGTATCCTTTAATGCGTCGAACTGGCGAATCGCAGTATCACTACTGTTGTTTTGATAAAACAGCTTTACGAGTAAAGCCCTGCTCACCTTGTCCAGACCCATGTTGACTGACTGCATCTGTAATTCACATTGATGCTTCGTCTTAACCTTAAGTCGTCGTATCAATGCCGACGCCTACCTTTAAGTCATGACACGAACACCAGTAACAACGCAAATCCTGTAGCGCACAGTATGAATATCATTCCTATGTAGTTGGGTACCCACCCGGTAAATAGCTTTCTGTCTACACTAGCTGAAGCAGCGGAAGTTTAATTATAACCAACCTACCGTAATACGTCCTTAACAATTATCGCCAGTTTCGTAATTCGTGTTGTCGTATCCGTATAATGCGGAAAGAAATAGAACACACGAAGTAGCAACGTAGGTAAGGTTCATTCACCCTCTATTAGCAGTCAATCTTATTCTGAAATTCCTAATTTGGAGCTCGCAGTTCACTGCTAAGGAAACCATACTCTGATGTAGGTGCAGCAGATCCAACGAGAGCGCGTTTCCGAGTTACAGCACCTTCCATACGTTGTCTTTTTGGTTCCAATCCCGGAATAATGTGTGTAGGTTCTGGTCTCGGGTATTTACGGCCTGAACTTTCTGAAAGGTGCGTAGCAACCATGCTGGAGTTTACAGTTTTTGTGAAACAGGAATCGGTAGGGATTCTATACACGATGGGTCCTGGGATATATTCCTGGCATTAAACTGACTTCCACACATTGCAGTGTTTACTATATGACTTCGCGTAACGAGGATGATCATTTGTCTTCTTTGTTGGAGGCGATTTACAATACTTTAAGAATTCATGTATTGTCGGATCGTCTTCTACATAGGGCCTTCAAGGTGTTTGTCATACACCTAGTCCCACGCTACGACCAATATGTAACAAGAGTAGCACATTGACTCAAGATAGTACACGTTTCATGTTTACTACAGGGACAGTTCTCCTGCAGTACATATAACAGGTATCTCACAGAAGTGAAATGACGCGGCAACTAGGAACGTAGTCCACAGCAGAGTACGCGGGACAGTACTTCTATTGTGGGTAGAACTGCGTTGCATAATGAATAACTGAAATTCTTTCGGCGTATGGACCAATGCACTGTCTTGTCCAGAAGTAGAGAAATGGTGTCTACAATTTGACCGAGGCAGCACAGACGTGCCTGATATGCTGATCAGCAAAGAAGACCATCGACATTGACCACAGATGACAGTGTCCAGTCAACCTGATTTCCGGCAAGCTGAAGGAACATGGGCGGGGGGTGGGGGAGGTGGGGGTTGGCTGGACACACACACACACACACACACACACACACACACACACACACACACACACACACACACACACACACACACACAGAGAGAGAGAGAGAGAGAGAGAGAGAGAGAGAGAGAGAGAGAGAGAGAGAGAGAATTGTTTACATGACTGTTGGAAAATAGTGTCACTCTGAAGTGTAATGCAGCATGCAAGTAAAGTTAGTTGACTTGGTCTGCCATTATAATGTGTGACTTACTTGTTGAGGTCACCTCGTATAGGACAGCTTTCTTCACCGCGATTGTTTTTATACGAGGGCAAAATAATACTTCTCGACCTGACATTGAGTTGGTGTGGGCGTCAATGAAATGCATTCTCTGTAATTTTTGTTGAAGTCTTGCAATATCGTAAATCAATGTTATCTGCGGAATGTTTTAATTTACAAAGCTTTTTTATATAATACGTTCAAATGGCTAAAGCTAAATGGAGTGCAGTAACAAAAATAACTCACTTTGTGTGCTTTCCAAAGTTTACTAAACGCTGTAAGGAGCCTATTTGGTCACCTTCAACAGTTAAGGAAATTGGTGGCTGAACGCATAAGTGGGGTACTTCTCTTTGAGATAATCCACACAAAGGACTTCCAAAACTACCACAGATAAAAACACCCATAGAGAGTACAAAATGATATTGTATAATCGGTGATTAAAAATGTGCAACATAGCTGAAGCCACAGGAGTACGAGAAGAACGTACACATTAACTGAACTAAGATAGTAAACCGGTCTTACTGACAGACGACGATGCAGTTACGTACAAGATGGGTGGAACATTTGTCGAGCAATGAGCAACGCAAATGCGAAAACTAATTTTTGTAGCAATGTTTATACTGTTTTATAAAGGGCCAGACAGGTTTTCTGCACAAATTCGTTAGTGTGAATGAGCAGTGGGTTCTACATTACACGCCAGAAACTGTGCGGTTATCAGAGCAGTGGTTTTGAAACCGCCTGAAGAAAAAGAAATTTCGATTTCATATGGCGGGAAGTTTGCAAACTATTATTTCTGCGATGTGGAATATACAGGGCTATTACAAATGATTGAAGCGATTTCATAAATTCACTGTAGCTCCATTCATTGACGTATGGTCACGACACACTACAGATACGTAGAAAAACTCGAAGTTTCGTTCGGCTGAAGCCGCACTTCAGGTTTCTGCCGCCAGAGAGCTCGAGAGCGCAGTGAGACAAAATGGCGACAGGAGCCGAGAAAGCTTATGTCGTGCTTGAAATGCACTCACATCAGTCAGTCGTAACAGTGCAACGACACTTGAAGGACGAAGTTCAACAAAGATCCACCAACTGCTAACGCCATTCGGCGATTGTATGCGCAGTTTAAGGCTTCTGGATGCCTCTGTAAGCGGAAATCAACGGGTCTGCCTGCAGTGAGCGAAGAAACGGTTGAACACGTGTATCTGGACATGCTGGAAAATTGGCTCATGCCACAACTGGAGACCGACAGCGCCGACTTCATCTTTCAACAGGATGGTGCTCCACCGCACTTCCATCATGATGTTCCGCATTTCTTAAACAGGAGATTGGAAAACCGATGGATCGGTCGTGGTGGAGATCATGATCAGCAATTCATGTCATGGCCTCCACGCTCTCCCGACTTAACCCCATGCGATTTCTTTCTGTGGGGTTATGTGAAAGAATCAGTGTTTAAACCTCCTCTACCAAGAAACGTGCCAGAACTGCAAGCTCGCATCAACGATGGTTTTCGAACTCATTGATGGGGACATGCTGCGCCGAGTGTGGAAGGAACTTGATTATCGGCTTGATGTCTGCCGAACCACTAAAGGGGCACATATCGAACATTTGTGAATGCCTAAAAAAACTTTTTGAGTTTTTGTATGTGTGTGCAAAGCATTGTGAAAATATCTCAAATAATAAAGTTATTGTAGAGCTGTGAAATCGCTTCAATCATTTGTAATAACCCTGTATTCTTACTGACTAAATTGCAATAGTTAAAACTGTAATTAACAGTACGCCAAGTCAGTAGACGTAGGGCTTTGAAGTAGGAATTGTTGGCATATCTACCAGATTTGCCACCCGCTATGTCCCGTGACTAAATAAATTTGTACCCGGAAATTGTTTTGTATCAGAAGTGGAGTATATGGTAACAGTACTGAGGATATTTTTTCAGCCATTGCTGAATCGTAGTTTATGGAATAAGAACTAACGCAAACGTTTGACGAAGCATACTGACAAACAGGACTACGTCTAGCTTTGTATCTAGAAAAACTTCTTGAAACTTCCTGGCAGATTAAAACTATGTGCCGGACCGAGACTCGAACTCGGGACCTTTGCCTTTCGCGGACAAGTGCTCTACCAACTAAGCTACCCGCACACACGTATCAGCGCACACTCCGCTGCAGAGTGAAAATCTCATTCTAGAAAAACTTCTTGTCTGCCATGTCGCGATTTTTTCAATCTGGCTCAGGTAGCTATTTCCTCAAAGCGTTCTACTCGTATATTATCTCCGAAAAGTGCTTTTAGCAGAAAGATGAGGCCTGTTGCGTTCTTTTGAGTGAATGCTCAGTTCATTTACTTCGTTAAACATTTCTGCTATGACAACTTTAATACATGCATTCTGTGCGAATCCCTTGTTTTAACAACTGGTGTGTGAGGATACTATATACTAGGTCAGAGGCGTTCGTGAAGCACAAAATTTTACAAAAAATTATGCGGCGGGCACAGTCCCTGACTGTTTAAAATGGACTGTCGCGCACAAGAAATCTGTTCTTTTTCTAATAACGAAAAGCTGGTTGGAAACACTATTTGCATCCTCTATCGCATGGGAGAAACTAAGAAGTGCCGCCAAGCATGACTAATAAGCGCACTCTACGGACCAATGCCACGAGTGTTTAAGCTGACCGCTGAAACTTCAAGCGGCGAAACCAATCTGTAGTGACCAAGTTCAACCTGGCAGCCACCTTCAATAAGGGAGAAAGTATAATGATGGCTTGTCATGAATATGAACTCTTTTCCACAAGAATACTGCGAGCACTGTGCCACATAACCTGAAGGAATAACCACAGATAACAGCGAGCTCTGTTATCTCGACATGCGCGATCGCTTTTCTGATATGACCTTGATCTTTTATTTCTTAAAATGAATTCTGTCATTGAAGCGACCGTTTTAAGATAATGAGAATACGCCGGAGATTTTAAAGATTGCATCGGAAAACCAGACGAAATAGTCGTCTCCAATCGATAGTGACCGTTTGAAGGTCACTTTCGCAGCCAGTTATAACAAGTGCCTCATCTGGAGATTAATTTGCCTTCGCAAGTGGCTGTCTTCGTCTTCTGTCGCGGCTACATCAGCCGTTGTCTTCGTCTTCTGTCGCGGCTACATCAGCCGTTCACCGATTGCGCGTAGGGAGCACTTCTCTTACTCGACTGGATTCCCTGTCCTCTCAGAAGCTTACAATACTAACCTACACGATGAGTCTGAAATAAATGTGAAATTTGTAACGGAAATATTTACAGTGCGTTACACAGGATAGCGGACGATCAACAAAACTAATCTAACATCAGACGTAAAAACGTCCTATGGAAGATCGGAAGGAAATACAGGGTGACCTAAGCTGTATTTTTCATTTCGTGTACCGATACAAACTTCTCGAAATGTGGATAAAAGCAGGGTAATGCGCACGAACAAGAGTCTGACGCGTACTGAAATTTTAACTCCTTGACTCCCATAAATCCTTGAGTCCCTCAATGATTTCTGCGGTTATTTCACGCAGAGTTGTTTGTCTTATCACAGACAATTCTACGCAAACGCCGCTGCTTTCTGTCATTAAGTTAAGGTCGTTTGCCACTGCGTTGTCCGTGGTGAGAGGTAACACCTGAAATTTGGTATTTGATATTCTCGGCACACTCTTGACACTGTGCATCGCGAAATATTGAATTCCCTAACGATTTCCGAAATGGAATGTCCCATGCATCTATCTCCAACTACCATTACAGGTTCAAAGTCTTAATTCTCATCGTGCGGCCATAATCAGGCCGCAAACATTTTCACATAAATCACCGGAGTCCAAATGACAGCTCCGGCAAACCATTGCCCTTTTATATCTTGTGTGCGCAATACTACCGCCATCTGTTTTAAGTGCACATCGCTGTCCCGGTCACCTCAGTGTACACTGATGAGCCGAACCATTGTGACTACTTGCTTAATAGCTTGTTAGTCCGTCTTTGGAACTAAATACGTCACTTATTCTGCGTATCAGGGATCCGACAGTTTGTAGGTAGATAAATGGAGTTACGTGGCATTAGATGCCTAAGCACAAGTCATGTAATTCGCGTAAATAACGGGACGCTGATATGCGTATGCGGCGATGACGACCAATAGCGACCCACATGGGTTGCATAGGAATCAGGCGAATTTGGTCGACGAGATGTCAACCTAGGTTCACTACGATGCTCCTCAAAACACTGTAGCTTGGATCAGGATCCGAGAAGCGGACAATCATACTGCTGAAAGATGACGTCGCCCTGGGGAAAGCATCAAACATGAAGGGATGCAGGTGGATCGCAGCTGTCGGCGTGTCTTCGATTACTACCAGAGGTACCACGCAAGCGCAGAAGAACATCTGCCACCAGCCGGCGTATGTGGCGCGCTGCACGTTTCGAGCCGCCGTTCACTTCAATGACTGCGCCCGTGTCCACTGAGGTCGTAATTGATGTCATTGCTCCACATGTGAACACGCAGAGGTAGTCTACTGCGGAGCTCCATGATAAACATTGTACAATGAACTGTGTGATCCGACAAAATTTTGCGTGCACCAGCATTGCGCTGTTTCGGCAGGGATGCCACAGGTCACCATCTACCCTACTTTATAGAGCAGACAAGCCTCCGAACCCAACGGTCTATGAAGAGTCGTGGATGACCAACCATTTAGCGCCTAGTGATATTTTCACTTTCCTACCACTTTCCATAGATGCTCACGACAGTAGGACATGAATATTCGACCAGCTACGCCGCTTTCTACATCTAACTGACTAGCAGTGCCTGGCAGAGGGTTCAATGAACCACCTTCAAGCTGTCTCTCTACCGTTCCACTCTCTAACGGCGCGCGGGAAAAACGAGCACTTGAATTTTCTGTACGAGCCCTGATTTATTTTATCGTGATGATCATTTCTTCCTATGTAGGTGGGTGTCAACAGAATGTTTTCGCAATCGGAGGAGAAAACTGGTGATTTAAATTTCATGAGAAGATCCCGTCGCAACGAAAATCGCCTTTGTTTTAATGATTGCCACTCCAATTCGCGTATAATGTCTGTGACACTGTGTCCCCTATTTCGCGATGATACAAAACAAGCTGCCCTTCTTTGTACTTTTTCGATGTTATCCGTCAGTCCCACCTGATGCGGATCACACACCGCACAGCAATACTCCACGGTAGGGCGGACGAGCGTGGTGTAAGCAGTCTCTTTAGTAGACCTGTTGCACCTTCAGGCAAATAGATGTTAACAGGCAGAATATAAGCCAGCTGTATGGCGTAGTTGTTAGGTCGTTTACTGCTGCTACAATGGCATCTCCGAGGTAGCGATGAAGTGGGTATTTTCCCGTACGACCATTTCACGATTGTACCGCAAATATCGGGAATCCGGAAAAACATCAAATCTCTGACACCGCTGCGGCCGGTAAAAAGATCCTGCAAGAACGAGACCAACAACGACTGAAGAGAATCTTTTAACGTGACAGAAGTGAAACCTTTCCGCAAATTGCTGCATATTTCAATGCTGGACCATAAACAAAAGTCAAGGTGCGAACCATTCGACGAAATATCGATATGGGCTTTCGGAGCCGAAGTCCAACTTGTGTAACCTTGATGACTCCACGTCCACAAAGCTTTACGCCTCGCCGGGGCTCGTCAACATCGACATTGGACCGTTGATGACTGGAAACACGTTGGCTGTTCGGACGAGTCGTTTCAAATTGTATCGAGTGGTTGGACGTGTACGGGTATGGAGACAACCTCATGGATCCATGGACCCTGCAGGTCAGTAGGGGACCGCTCAAGCTGGTGGAGGCTCTATAATGGTGTGGGGGCGCGTGCAGTTGGAGCGATTTTGAATCCCGGACACATCTAGATGGACTCTGATAGGTGACACGTACTTGAACATCCTGTCTGATCATCTGCATCCATTCACGTCCACTGCCCATTCCGACGGACTTGGGCAATTCCAGCAGGACAATGCGACACTCCATACATCCAGAATTGCTACAGAGTGGCTCCAGGAACACACTGAGTTTAAACACTTCCGCTGACCACCAAACTCCATAGACATGAACATTATTGAGCATATCTGGTATACCTTGCAACGCGCTGTTCAGAAGATATCTCCCAACCCCACGTAACTTCTACGAATTTATGGAAAACCCTGCTGGATTCATAGTGTCAATTCCCTCCAGCATTACTTCAGACATTAGTGGAGTCCATGCCAAGTCGTGTTGCGGCACTTCTGCGTGCTCGCGAGGGCCCTACACGATATTAAGCAGTTGCACGTTTCTTTGGGTCTTCAGTGTGTATCCCCCGATAGTAATATTTGGTCTGGGTTGAGCAATATTCGAAGACGAGTCGCACGAGTGTCTTCAAACCAGTATCCTTTGTAGACTTCCTGCATTTTCACAGTATCCTTCCAACGAACCCAAGTCTACTATCCTGTTTTAGCTACGACTACGTGTGCTTCATCTCTAAGTTCTATAAGCTGTGACATATATTCCGGCATTCATTCATTGAATTATTCTACAGTTGCGCGCGCGCGCTCGTGCGTGTGCGTGTTTTAAGCTTTACAAACGAATCAGAAAGTTGGTGACACTGTACTGGGGGTTTAGTCTAAGGCGAACTTTCGACGAGTGCTGCAAGTAAAAACTACTAATACTGTAATATGCAGACTCGTGGAGAGACGGGTGAACTTCTCATCCTTACTACGACAAATCCTGTAGGAAAATTCGTTGTACCAATGGCAAATTTACGGGCAACAGGTTTCATACTGAATTTTCTGTTCAGCTGAATGTTTGGTGTGTCTAGTTTAAGTAACTACAATAAAAAATTATATTTTCGTATGGTTTCGTAATTAACAAGTCCGTTGGAACTACGGCTTAGTGGCTCATTGGTAACAATGACAGACTCAGGCTGGATAAATGAAAATGTATTTTCGAAATGGTTGCATCATTTTCAAAGTCATAGTGTTCCTGGGAGAAGTCTGTTACTTCTGAATGGACACACTTTCCATTTAAGTTTACAGGCAATGGAGTTTTGCGAGGAAAATGTCACAAGATTTGTTTACATAGCCATACAACTCCTTCACTTCAGCCATTAGAAAGGTCATTTTTCAAGCCGCTGAAGTCATTATGATAACGAGTGTAATACCTTCGTGAGAAACAACCAGGGGAAGGAAAACTAACAAGTTCTCTTTTGGAAAGATATTCAAAGCAGCCTGGTTGGAAACAGCGAATTAGCAAGAAGAACGTGTAGAGAAGAGTGAACAGAGAGGCGTCCTCTTTTAGCAGTGCTGGGAAGCAGCGTTTCTCAGGGACAGGCCAGGTTGTTTACCCGGCGCCCGTCCTCCGCGCAGCAGTTCTAACTGGTACCGCAAACCCCGGCGCCTCTGCGCAGGTACACCTGAACCGAAAAAGCCTGGGGCCGGAAGCTGTGCTCGCCGCCAAATCACTGTCAGTCAGCACTAATAAAAATTACTTTATTGCACCTTACGTTGCACAATTACTTATTTCTCTCTTACTCCTTCACTAGGAGTGCTAGTGATGTCCATATGGTTGGTTAGATTCGTACCCACTTTGGGTGAAATTAGTTCAGCCGTCGAGGGTTATACTTGACATGGAAGGATATCATACAACCTCACCCTTTAGGGTTAAAAGTTGTCAATGCACGAAAAACTACGGACTCCACACCAATACCGTTTTCGAAGATTTTCCATGAACCAAAAGCTGATAGCTGCGGACGGTGTGAAATCATTTAGTAAATTCTTATCGTCTTAGGTCCAAGAATTAGTATCTTAAGACCCAGGTGTAAAGAAAATAGCACAACATAAAAATTCTAGGCGTCTGAAAGTAATTATAGTTTACCAAAACTAAGTTCCAAGGGCTCAACTATACGACAGGGTAAGCTCGGGGCAGTTGCTGAATAGGAACACTTTCAGAACACTGATTTCCTAGAAATCCACTTCAAATAAGAAGGTGCTAATATCTCCAGATAATCGTCTGTACCTCATGTATCAGAAAACCGCCAAACAGGAGAGCCAGTCTAATGTCGGGCTCTGAATTTCTTCAAACAGATACCAGTTGTTAAAGGAACAAAACTCTTCATATTTCTAATATTTTCTTTAAATTTCGTGTAATTATTTAACATTTACTCTCGTTATGTATTCGCTCGTGGCGGATTTTAAATCCGAGATCTAAAATGAGGTTCTAGTTCTTGCCCTGTTCATGGAAAATAGTTTCAGTGTAACCAAAGGTGATCAAACTACTTTTACGTCGAACAAGAAAAGCAATTAGAGCAACGGATGCTAGGTGTTCGGCATTCGGGTTTGGATTGGATTCTGACTTCTTAAGAAAATCTTATTTCTTCGCAGAGCAAAATAGAATCGAAGTTAAGTTATAGAAATAACATCAAATGGCAGAAATTTTGTTGGCTTATTGGTTTTCCTAAGTGCAATCCTGAAACAATACACAGGAAGGCTGAAGGTCTCTTCATATCGCTGCAAGGACCTTCATAAGCACGACGTCGAGCAATATTTTACATTATCGGGTAAAACCAAGGAACAAATTAATTCGTTTGATAAGCGACAATTGATTTACAGCTCTCATTAATGAGACTGTCAAATGAGTAATAAACCAAACAAAAAAATATTTGCAGCGGAAGTTTGCAAAGCTGAATATTCTCAGACACGTGGAGAGAGGGGTAAACTTATCATCCTTGCTTCGACAAATCCTTTAGGAAATTTCGTTTAGTAATGGCAAATTTACAGGCAAAAGGATTCATACTGAATTCTATAATTCAGCTGAATGTTTGGTGTGTCTGGTTTCAGTAACGGTATTAAAAAATTACATTTTCGTATGGTTTCGTAAGTAACAACAAGTCCTTTGGAACTAAGGCTTAATGGTTCATTTGTAACAATGGGACTCAGGCTGGATAAATGAAAATTCATTTTCGAAATGGTTGCATCATTTTCAGAGTTCTAGGGTTCCTCGGAGATTTCTGTTACTTCTGAATGGGCACACTTCCCATTAAAGTTTACAGGCACTGGAGTTTTGCGAGGAAAATGACGGTCACACGATTTATTTACATAGTCATACAACTCTTCCACTTCAGCCATTAGAAAGGTCATTTTTCAAGCCGCTGAAGTCATTATGATAACGAGTGTAATACTTTCGTGAGAAACAACCAGGGGAAGGAAAATTAACAAGTGTTCTTTTGGGAAGATATTCAAAGCAGCCTGGTTGAAAGCATCGAGTGGATTCAGATGAACTAGAGTTAACTATTAAATGCAAATGTTCTCTCTGAACATGATTTTCTTCCTGGCTACAAAACAAAGATAGTTGCTGAAAATGTTACTGAGCCACTAGTTCTGCTCCTACACCACCAGAAACCGGTACAGAAAACCAGACGGAATCCGTGTCATCTTCGGTCTCTTTCAATGATCTCCTTTCACCTCCAAATAAACAAGGAGTTCTTTCAACATCTCCCGAAAGTGTTGGCGCAGAGAGGAGATAAAGTGAAGAACGAAAAGGGAACGTGGAGAAAAAAGAGGGAGGGAAGGCTGTTTCCAAAATAATCGTCCTCAGAATCACAGGAAGAAAACAATGTGTGCATTTTGTTGTGTAAAACACAGTGTTCCCATATCATCAAAGCTGGGAGGCTGGATTAATTGCCAAGGCAAGGGAAAGGAGTGGTACCATGAAAGTGTAGGTGTTTATGGGAAAAAAGTAGTGTTTTGTAGTAGATATGTACTTGAAAGATATAATCCGAAGTACAGAAGTTGTCCTGAGACGCCCAGTATACCTCGAATAAATATGTAAAGTACATGACAAACAAGCAGAAATATTGAAACACGGTCCTGATGCACGTAAGTGATTGTCCCAATTCATCCTCACTGGCAAGATTAAATAGGGAGATTAGTACCTAATCGGCATCTTTAATAGATTCTCTATGTACAGTATTTTATTACAGAAGTAATACGCCCTGCAATTTGTTCCTTAAATATTATGATGAAGAATGAATCAGAAATTTTTCGCAACGCGATTTCCCAATACCGCTTCTGGTTGGTCATGTAAACGGTCCTATTTTGTTGCTAGAAATGCGGTTCTAACTATTGGATTTCCTCCTGCACAATCTATCTCCCCCCCCCCCCCCCCCCCCCACATGGAAACGCACAATTATTTTTGAAGTGTGCTTGGTTTGCCAGGTTGCGTCTCGTTTTTAAAAATATAGAATATTTTTGTTGAATCTCTGAATGTGTCCGACTCCCTGTTTTTACACCGTAGGAATCCTGAGACGGTGTTCAATTTATCTGTCATATTCAGCAGTGTGGCACGATCTTAGGTCGCAAAATACGTTGACTTTAAGTAGCTCGCTTCAGTGCTCATTCTCGAGATCCCACTGACACACTGAGTAGAAAAAAGAGAAATAATAATTCATGCTTTTAAAGTAATTTAAGTCAACACAGGCAAGAAACAGCAACAGGGCGTTTTGGAACGATTTTCGTATCATTCCATTCTCATCACCATCCCATTGTATAGTATGGGTACCTGACTCCCACAGCACTTAAATAAAAAAAAATTTGTCGTGTATGCACAACATTTGGCCGAAAGCGCTCCAGAAGCTCCTGAATTAAGCTTCTTTGTCACCCCGTTTTCAATCTCCTCCTCCCCCTCCCCCAAACCACACCCCCTATGGAAAATAGGTGGCTCTTACTCACGCACTGTCTCTTTATAGACAGTAAATGATATGTGCACCAAGTTTAGCTGAAATCTATCCACTGGTTTAGGAGGAGATGTGGGACATTTTTTGTGAACCCCCCCCCCCCCCCCCCCCCCCCACACACACACACACACACACACACACACACACACACACACACACACACACCAAAACATACCTAATTATCAAGATTTTCCTTTTCAAGGGACGAGTATTTATCAATACAGTCGATTTCTTCAGGTTGTAATTATCGAGATAGTGAAAATTAGAGTCACGTTACATCGTAGCTTAACTGTAAATAGAAATATGCTGAGCCGATATCTCCTTAGCACAAATACTGGCTCGCGACGTAAATCCAGAGCAGAAAAGCAGCAACGTGGTCAGATGGCAGATCCGGCTTGCAGGTCTTCCCTTATCCGGCTGGCCGGAAAGTTCTCCAACATGGCGGGAGGCCAAGCTGCGAGGCGGTTCAGTGTAGCGTGGATCCGGCGGAATACCAGGCACATCTCCTGCTGTATTCCCAGAGGAATGTGTCGCCTTGCGCGCAGCATACTGTAGTGTACCTGATACTGTAAGTCACCTCATTAAGTTTCCGAACCTGGAAACCAGGCAAGCAATGAAATTCAGTGCAACGAGACTACGTAGGGAGTGAGAGAGAATACAGCGGCGACAGAAGATGTACAAACTCCTGATAATATCCTTGAAAGAAAATGAAATGTAGTAACTTATTCGTCATTTTAGAGTTACTGGGTGTTCAAAGCCGAAGAGGCTGCTATCAAAATAATTAACACTTTCGATGCCGGTAAGCGGCAAGCGAAATACGGCTGTCACAGTGTACGGTGCGATGGAAGCACAATATCCTCCGCTACGTAGCCGTCGCGTCTTAAATGGAGCTGATGTGAATCCTTCAATGTTCTTCACACGCAGCACTCAAGGACGTCTATAGTCTGTTCAAAATTACTTTCGAGTTGACAGCTGCGATAGGACAGTGGAGTGAGGTTCACGAGGAAGGCACGACATGTATTTAGACCTGTAGCTGCAGCAACCAACTGCTCTTACAACACCTTCTCGCTCACAACCACAATTCCTACTTGCACCATGCTGCAGTTTCGGCCGGCTTGCAGTCGTATGGGACCGTCCATTGCGCTCCGAGATTCTGTATGTTTTCATTTTTCACAGTCGCCGGGTTAATACTTTATCTGCAACTACAATTGCTTGTAGTGTGATACTGAACAACGTTACTAGCACGCTCGTTAAATGTTGTTCAGTCAAAATGTCAGACGTCGATTGGCAACAGGGGACTGTCGGAAGAGGCCAGTCGAGAAAAATGGTATGCACGTTATGTGGCTACATCGTCAACAATTCTCTTGATAATGTTCCCATCCATTCTCTTGTTGTCGACAAGACCCCAACCATTGTAAAATGACATTTAGTCTGTGCGTCGAAACTAAATAATAAAAAAGGGAGCTTCTGAATCAAATCTCTCTTCATAAACCAAGGTTCCCCATATAAAAAGGCGACACGCTCGCAAAGACATACGGAAATACCGTCATTAGGCTGCCAACCTGTCGCTGCAATTTCAATCCAGTAAAAATGTTATGGACTCAAAAGTTTGCTTTGCCAGCAACAGCAAAAATTACGCTATCTGCAAAATTACACAGTCTGCAGTTGGGGCACTCGGCAACGAAGCTGTTAGTGGAGTCATCTCTGAAGAGAGCCGTCAGTCTTACGCAGCGTATCATGAAAAAAAAAAAGCATAGCAGAATGAAAGTATTTAAAAAGGTCGTTATGGGAAATTACGTACCATAAAATAACGGCAGTGGCAGCGTCGCTTCAAGTACGTGTTCTTACGAGGAATGTAATGTCAAAGTTTTTCGACTGTCATCATACAAAAGATCAACAGGTGGATTCAACTGAATGTTCGGTGTGTGTGATGTTTAAGTAACAGCCAGTGTCAGCAGCTGAGTCTGAAGTTCATCTCGGGAACTAAGTCTTAGTAGCACAAAATAACGTTTTTTGCATTGCAATTGCTTAAAAATAGCTGTTGCATATATAACTATAATGAATACCTAGTGCAAATCTTTCAGCAGATACTGACGCCAGTTCCATTTTTGAACATCAACTAGTTTGTGAACTGACTAGAATTTACCTTTACAACTGTTCTGTGCTACACGTGCCAATTCCGCTCTCTGCCCACTGTGTGCCTGCGGAAGTGTCAATCTTAAAGCAATTTTGAGCAGACTTAAAGCGACCCTGATGGTTATTCATCAACATCTATACGATGAAGGGAAAAACTACTTACAAAACTTATTCAGTTTACCCCTTTCGGCAAATTAAATCTTGAATTATATCAGCACACACTATACGTCGAGACCGGATTATATGAACTTTCTTGTGGACGCTAACGTATGGTTACGCAGGGGCACAGTGCAGAAAACTGTAGTTTTCATACCGTTCAGTTTCAACTGCACCGCTCAAACAAGACAACTAACACCGCAAATTCAACCTTGAGAACCGTGCTATCAAACCACTTGGCACTGATGCCTTCGATACGGATCGACGTCACTGCAACGTGACACTCCTGAAGTACAAGGTTTCCTAATTCACCATACACGTGATTACTCTGCCCTGATGTGTGCACACCGACAGATGTTTCCGGTGAGTGTGTAAGTGTTGCAAAACCGCAACACTTGCTGATGGATTTTTTTCAGTTGGTGGTTCTCGATACCGTTGTTCACGAACATTATGGGCAATATAAATGCCTTAAAATTTCTCCAAAATACGGACTATTGTTCTGCTTAGCAAGAAAACTCGCAGCTACTTTCTTCTTCCGTTTTATTAGCTACAGTTAATCCTTTTATGCCTTATCGATCGATGCCCTACCTTCAGCTATTGCTAAAGCCTTGCTTTTACTTAAAGATGTCCATGTTGTAAATTTTTAAACGCGCGCCAGCTCTTGTGACTTGCCGAAATGTTAAAAACGAACGTGGTAAAACAGGAAACATTTGATAAAATATTTCATAATGGTATCCATCCACGACTAACTATATGGAACAGCTAGTTTACTTTTTTTTCCATTCTACTGTGAAAATTATTTTTTTCAACTCTACGAAATGATCTTATGCTAACAATCATTAACTCATTTCATACAAATTTCTTTCCGCCAAAGGAAATCTTGAAGTTAGAACTAACAGGAAGTAGTCACTTCGAGCTAAATAGAAAATGGAGGGGTGGGGGATAAGGGACCATTTCAAAGGTCAACATATTCACTTTGTCTTAGCACTGCAGTGAAGGACGATGCATTAGCCTGGAAAAGAAACTTTTCCGCATGCCGATCTTTGTCGCTTTTCAGTCTACGCATGTTTGAAACAATTCAAAAATAGGCACTGGTTATGGTAACGCCCTTTTGCAAATTATCCATCATCACGAATATACGCTGGAAATAACAATGGATACAGCCATCACGTCAGCAGCTAACAAAATGGTCTTTTGCTGCTTCGGTGCTCTCTCGCGGGTCTTTATCCAATGTTTTGACTATTTCACCTCTACCGTGTAATGATGAATCCAAGTTTCATCCACAGCCATGAATCAGTGCAAAATAGGCCTGTGAACTGTAATTAATACATGGTCAAACACCGCATTGTAGCACTCTTCCGAGTGCATTTCTGTCCAACCAACGCGTACATAGCTTTATCAATGTCAGATTTTTGTGGACGCTATTGCGTGCTCGTTCGGTTGAGGTAAATATGGTCTCAGCCAGCTATCCCGCACATTTACATTTATCTTTCCTGCATTTCGACACCATGCATTTTTTAAAGTATCTCCGTGCGGTGATCTCTATTGGGCGGTCAGAGCTCTGGTGTTCGCCATTGCTTCTAAGACACGATTAAAATCATTAACACAAAAATGAATTTAAGCCTACTCGCATTAATCAACACAAATAAAGCAAAACATTAGTTCTATAACACGAGCACAGTCTCTTAAATTCCTTGAGGCGTGTCAGCAAACAAAACCTAACACATCAAATGAATTCGCAATTGCGAATATGGACTACCATCAGCTATAGACTGGAATGACAACGGAAATCTGTGCCGGACCGGGACTCGAACGCGCATTTCCCGCTTATCGCGAGACGCGCAATATAGTAATTTGGAAATACTCAGTCGATCTGTTAACAACTAAATACTCCGACAGGTGTACACTAACGTACCCTGGCCGCCACTGATGACAGACGCTTACGAGCCTTGGCCAATCCTGATGGCCGTTCATCATGCAGCGTACTGGATTTCGTCGTTTCATAGACTATCCTATGGAATGGCCCATTTACTGCACTGATCAGATTGTGTTCCTCCTATTACTAATAGAAACACTTTCAAACTAAACGCGACGCAACTGGCCAACTGGCAGGTTTGGTTAAACACTATACTGCCCATCAAGCATAGTCCTTGAAGTCAGAGATCTTTGTAGTGAGAAACCCCAACATTACATACACTCCTGGAAATGGAAAAAAGAACACATTGACACCGGTGTGTCAGACCCACCATAGTTGCTCCGGACACTGCGAGAGGGCTGTACAAGCAATGATCACACGCACGGCACAGCGGACACACCAGGAACCGCGGTGTTGGCCGTCGAATGGCGCTAGCTGCGCAGCATTTGTGCACCGCCGCCGTCAGTGTCAGCCAGTTTGCCGTGGCATACGGAGCTCCATCGCAGTCTTTAACACTGGTAGCATGCCGCGACAGCGTGGACGTGAACCGTATGTGCAGTTGACGGACTTTGAGCGAGGGCGTATAGTGGGCATGCGGAAGGCCGGGTGGACGTACCGCCGAATTGCTCAACACGTGGGGCGTGAGGTCTCCACAGTACATCGATGTTGTCGCCAGTGGTCGGCGGAAGGTGCACGTGCCCGTCGACCTGGGACCGGACCGCAGCGACGCACGGATGCACACCAAGACCGTAGGATCCTACGCAGTGCCGTAGGGGACCGCACCGCCACTTCCCAGCAAATTAGGGACACTGTTGCTCCTGGGGTATCGGCGAGGACCATTCGCAACCGTCTCCATGAAGCTGGGCTACGGTCCCGCACACCGTTAGGCCGTCTTCCGCTCACGCCCCAACATCGTGCAGCCCGCCTCCAGTGGTGTCGTGACAGGCGTGAATGGAGGGACGAATGGAGACGTGTCGTCTTCAGCGATGAGAGTCGCTTCTGCCTTGGTGCCAATGATGGTCGTATGCGTGTTTGGCGCCGTGCAGGTGAGCGCCACAATCAGGACTGCATACGACCGAGGCACACAGGGCCAGCACCCGGCATCATGGTGTGGGGAGCGATCTCCTACACTGGCCGTACACCACTGGTGATCGTCGAGGGGACACTGAATAGTGCACGGTACATCCAAACCGTCATCGAACCCATCGTTCTACCATTCCTAGACCGGCAAGGGAACTTGCTGTTCCAACAGGACAATGCACGTCCGCATGTATCCCGTGCCACCCAACGTGCTCTAGAAGGTGTAAGTCAACTACCCTGGCCAGCAAGATCTCCGGATCTGTCCCCCATTGAGCATGTTTGGGACTGGATGAAGCGTCGTCTCACGCGGTCTGCACGTCCAGCACCAACGCTGGTCCAACTGAGGCGCCAGGTGGAAATGGCATGGCAAGCCGTTCCACAGGACTACATCCAGCATCTCTACGATCGCCTCCATGGGAGAATAGCAGCCTGCATTGCTGCGAAAGGTGGATATACACTGTACTAGTGCCGACATTGTGCATGCTCTGTTGCCTGTGTCTATGTGCCTGTGGTTCTGTCAGTGTGATCATGTGATGTATCTGACCCCAGGAATGTGTCAATAAAGTTTCCCCTTCCTGGGACAATGAATTCACGGTGTTCTTATTTCAATTTCCAGGAGTGTATTTCACACAGTGACAAGTGTTATTTCAGAACGTGTTAACTACGAGAAAAGAAAACTGATAAGCTGAACGCCAATCTTAACGTACTGTACCAAGATAAAGGTGTTTCCTAAAGTCTGCGAACATTATGTAGCAGACGTCTGCACTTGTCGCGCACTCAAGGCTGAACGTTGCTGACCCACCGCTCCAAGCTAAACTGTCCCCACATCATCAATAGCGAGGCCACGACATCTATTAGCAGCAGAAACAGCGCTGATTTTCTGTAACACACGAAGAACGGCACCAGCCAGTAGAACAAATCCGCCCCCTTTTGCTGCGCGCTCTCTTCAGCGGGCTGCAAGCCGGACGAGATTATCCCTTTACGTAAGCAGGAATCAAGCACACTAATGCTGCTTGGTCTGGCTGGCAGTTCATGGCACTGTCTGCTGCTGGTAACACCTCTGGTATGCGAAAGAGCGACAGCGGCTCCTTGTGGTGAGTGTGGCTTTCAAACCATTCTGTCTTGCAACATCAGACACTTTCTAACCAACTCATCGGTAGGACATTTCCATAGATATGGATTATAAAGTGTTGTAAGTGATAGGTTAAGAATTTTAAAAATATGGACCACGTCACGCAGAAAAAACTGAACTGAGGACGGTTCATAATTTACGGGGCTTGGGACTCGTGCAACAACACAAGTCCATTCATTACTCGGCAAGCAAATCTAAATGTAATCTTTCCAGCACTATAGATTTAGCTCTTTCTGTACTTCCAACTGATGATTCTCCTAAGTAATCAGCCGATGAAATTAATTAAACAGAATATGTCTGAGGAGGATTCTCGACGCTGTTCGGGAGATAAACAGCTCATATGGACGGATACATTATGTCTTGAATGAAGTTTTGCTTGCGGAGAATCTGTGCGCGCTATGCGTATCACTTCTGTTGATACCCTATCAAAGAAGCTTGATACGGACTATCAGAATCATGTTACGAAACATCTAAGGGTAATGAAAATGTTACGACGCCGTTACGTGAATTTAGATAAAATTAGTTTAGTTTATTACACGCACCAGACAAAACTCTTGTCAAAGAAGTTGTATGGCGCAGAAGAAAGCAAGAAAAAGCATAAACAGTTCTGCTCGCGATGAAGTATTAGCGACTAATTTTTTGGGACTCCGAGCTACTTGGAAAGTGATAGAAATGTGACTTGCCCATATTGCGCGAGGTTACTGGACAGTTTGCATAGGAGCTGAAAGCAGAAGCGGCCCATATACTACTTCCCAGTAGTGCCTTTACACGAGATCAGGTTTTCTCGCCAATGCACTGCGTTGGTATGAATGTTTCTCCAACAGGGCTCTTCTTGACAACGTACTCTTCTGCATAAGAAGTGCCCGTACCGTTCGCCAGGAACCTATAATACGTAATCAGTGCTACTTTCAGACTACCGCTCATACAGTGTGCGGCCCTTATCCTTGAGGCTGACTCCACATGACATGAACATCGCAACTTGCCCCCTCCGAGTGAGATTAGAGCGCAGAAATTAACAACTTCACCCCGATATGGACCTGCACGTATGTCGCCCCCCCCCTTATCTCATTCACACACACACACACACACACATTATATATATATATATATATATATATATATATATATATATATATATATATATATATATATATATATATATATATATATATATATTCTGTAATACACGAAGAACGGCACCAGTCAGTAGGACAAATCCGCCCCCTTTTGCTGCGCGTTCTCTTCAGCGGGCTGCAAGCCGGACGAGATATATATATGCGCAACGGAAGAGGGCGGAGGGGGGGGGGGGGGGCGGGGGGGAGATCGTAGACTACTTTTAATGTTACTCGAAAATTGCTGCTCACGTTGGTCGTGATCCCCGAATGCCTTGCGAATATGGAAATATGGAATCAGTTTCAGCACCTCAACATCACGCAGGACCACGACAGCCTTACGTGACTAGTACCCGAGAAAACCGGCAATGCTCTAGATTCGTCACACAAGTAGCAAGGAGAGGCACTCAGCAGTGGGATCGACTTTTTGAAAGCACTTTTGATGTAGGTTAAAGATCGCAAGTATCACACCCTATAGCCTATTCCCCCTGGCGGGCTCTCGTTAACAAGTAATCAATGGGGGGGAAAAACTCTGAATTTTACGTGACGTTCAATAGCCTTAAAACAGTAGTATAATATCGACTAGTTGCATGGTGCAATGGATGTGGATAAGGCCTTCATGAGAAGAAGGTCGTGGTTTCGAATCTCGTCGGGTGCTTTTAATTTCTTTTTAAATTTTTCTCGGAATGCCTTTGATCATTATTTTTATTGAAATAATTGGTTTACATGTATTTTTTATAACTATTCCTCTGTCACATTTCAATAACTGTATGATTTTCTTCACTTGTTCTCCTTTTTTATTTCTATCACTTTCTCCACTCGGAATTTTTGTAAATGTGAATTTATGTTTGCCTAATATTTAAATATATGACACTGCCGATCTATCGGTTAAAAAAACAAAACACGAAATAATCTATATTGACTTTGCAATGTTTTGGAAAATTGTATTTTTTCGTTAAAAGACATGCAATGTTTTTGGGTCAATCGGGGATGGTAATCGTCAAACATTTAAAATATAGCCTAAATTCCTATTGCACTATTCACAAAATAACGCAGATGATTTAAACGAAAGTAATGAGTATAAGCAAAACGAAATTCAAGCAAAATGATGAACACAAATAAAACGAAATAAAAATCCCAATTAATACATGATATTAATATCACTTCAACAGGAATTTCAAACGTTTAATTAATGATAGGAAGAAAAATAAGAGTAAATGAAGCTGCTATAATGATTAAAATGATTGACAAATTACGTTTAAATCAGTTAACTGAATGAAAATAATGATTAAACCCATTTCGATAAAAATTTAAAACCTAAAAAAGCTGTAGTACCTGACAAGATTCGAACCGATGACTTTCTGCATGCAATAGCTTAACCTATCCATTATACCACGCAACCAGTCAATATTGTACTTACATTTTAGTACTACTGAGTATCGCCAAGAATTGCGATTTGGCTGCAGGGTGAGATACCTGGGATCTCAACCTACATCGCGATGTAGATGGTTTCAGAAAGTCGATCTCACTACTGGGGACCTCTTATTTTGACTCAGGAGATGCAGTGGTTTGCAGCAAAGTGAATATCCACACGGGCGGTACGACGTCAGGAGGACCACCGACTGTCACAACGGTCACCATGTTAACGGCTACTACACACGCGGCAACAGAGGTGCGCACCCAAGGTCAACACTGCAGGCAGGAGACGCACCACATTCTTTGCTATATCATCGAGGCATCTGTGCCACAATCTTTGGAAACATCCCGTGTTGCTCGTGCTGTCAGCACGTACAGAGGGTATTCGACTGCTGCCCTGGTCAGCAGATTCCAAATATTCTTGTGTATTATTCCTAATTTCCTGTATAAGCACCATAAATGAAATACCAGGTGTACCCGTATGAAATGAGCGTTTTCTGTGAAAATGAAACACTAATTTTGAATTTAAAATTTAAAAAATTTTATTCAAAGTACCGACCATTGCTTTCTATACACTTTGATCACCTTTCTGCCAATTTTTGGACACCACGCCAATAGAAATGTTCGTCTTTGAAGCAAACAAATCAGACACCCAATTTTCGACTTCTTCGTAGGAATCGAAGTGTTCCTCAGCCAGTGAGTGTCCCATTGATGAAAACAAATGGTGGTCGAAAGGGGCTACGTCTGGTGAACACGGCGGGTGGGGTAGCAGCTCCCAGCCAAGTGCTTCGATTGTAACTGAACCAGTTTTGCTTTGTGTGCAGGTGCATTGTGGTGTAAAAAAATTACTTTTCCATGTCTTCCGGCCCATTCTGCTCTTTTTTCAATCAATGCATAGTTCAAATTGATCATTTGTTGTCTTCTTGCCGAATCGATCAGGTTTTGAAGTCGATGTTGATGGTTGTCCCGGATTAACCCACGATTTTTCCCGTTTAGGATTCTTAAAATAAATTTTTCATCACCAGTAACAATTCGATGCAAAATTGATTTTCTTTCATGTCTTTGAAGCAAAATTTGACAAATGGTTTTCCATCTGTGTTTCATTCAATTCATATGGCACACATTTTCCACACTTTTGGATCTTTCTCATAGCTTTCAAACGGTCAGAAATTGTTTGTTGTGCAACATTGAGCATTCCTGGCATTTGCTTCTGACTCAAAGTATCATCTTCATCCAATATTGCTTGCAATTCAGCGTCTACGAACTTTTTTGGGGGTCTTCCACGTTCTTCATTTCTTACATCAAAATCAGTATTTCTGAACCGTTGAAACAATCTTTTGCATGTTGCTTCTGATAGAGCATGATCATCAATACCTCGACAAGCATTCGATGCGACTCCGCAGCACTTTTTTTCAAATGTAAACAAAAAATTAATGCTTTCCGCAAATCGTCACTTTCTGGTACAAAATTCGACATTGTTAACACGATGAAAACATATGATGATGTTTGTTCCATGACTTGATGTATACTAAATATCTTTGACAGATGTCATACCAACCAAAACAAAATTAAGGCTCGTTCACAACAAATGTTCCCTATCGACACTTTTGTATCTGAACACTCATTTCATACCGCTACACCTGGTAGTTGTTTGCTATCCTTCTTGGTGTGGCAGTTGTTATGGCTAACAGTGTAGCTCCCACTAAAGGGTTTTGTTGACGGTATCGTTGGGCGCACTCAGTGTTAACTCAGTCCATCAAAGACTGCCTGGCTACCGCTGCTACATTAATGAAACAGTGAGTGCGTTCCCAACGTATATATTTAGGGTATCGTTGTCTTGTTCTTGTCTCGCCCCAAAACAACGGTTGCTGCATCGCTTGGCCTTTTAACCAATATTCAAGTTTTTCGGGAAGCTTCCGACCTCGAGCGGCACCTCTCCTAACGCTGCGGCAAGACCCGCACTGGCGACGAGCCAGTCCAGTCACGGACACGGTGCAGTGAGTCAGCGACGAAAGCTCCGGGGACGGGCGTCTACAGGTCTGGCCAATGACGTGGTCAACAAGGCGCGTTGCGCCGTCTCCCAGTAATCCATAGTTGAGCTGAGTCTATCCTCTGCAGATAGAACACGTTTCCTATCTTGCTGGGAGGTACACCACATTTCCTGCGGTCACATCTACGCTGCACCAGTACTGTTAGCCGCCCGCACTGCAGTGTTGCTCAAAGTCCCGATAAATACAAAGATGACCTAATTCATTGTAACTATCAGATTATCGAACTACTCACTACGGTACGCACGCGCCGAACGATGATAAAGATGTGTTATTTCTAATATTTCAGCCACGTTGCAGATGCGCCTGGAAGTTGGGTAACAGGCAGAGGTAGAAAACTGAAAATTCTCATGCTGGGAAATGAGAAGGAGCGATCTGTTTTACTTGGTAAAAAATTTCCTATAGATTTAGATGGGCTTTGCTGTCATCTTCTGGTCTTCGAACATTATTACAAACGTTTTCATTGTGAGCTGGAACCTCATGCCAAGTTCTCATACTACTGGATAAAATTCAGAACATTAGCAAACGTATCTTGACAAACCTAGCATAATGTGCTAAATTTTATCCACTAATATCACAACTTGGCATGATGTTCCAACTCACAATGAAGACGTTTTGTAACAATTTTTGAAGACCAGTAGATGACCGCAAAGCCTGTCGAAACATGTTGGCGAAAATAAATATTTATGCGTCTTCGCTGTAGAAAGTTTTTTACTGAGAGGTACAAAAATTTCAACATTTCTATACTTTGTTTATAGTTTTGCTTCTCTGCCGCCTTGCAGCGATGTGTGCTCTCACTTCGATGTTGAAGATATTTTCCTACTTATGACGAATTCTTCTCGGGCTATCAGCCGAGTAGTGACGTCTTGTCGCAACGTTTCAATGAGTTTCGCACACATCTTCTGGCGGGACTCAAACCGAGAACTTTTGCTCTACAGCCTAAGCTATACAAAAGCAAATCCAAAAGTCTTTCTTCCAGCATCGCTAATCCGGCAAGAGATGCAGGAAAATGTAGCACGAAAAGGAGATAGTACTGGCAGGCAAAGCTGTGACGTGGGTACTGTGAGGTTTGCCTATATCGCTCACCCACTAACAGCGTTGCCTGACGCTTGCAAGAGTGAGTGTCACAGTCACGCAGCTTTAAACATTCATTTTTTAGCGTTTTCCCTCGTTCCTCAGTTGCTTCTGTTTTCTTGGGCATGTGGTCCATCTATGTAACTACATGGATGTACGCAAGCCCACTACATAAAACTCAGGAAGAGACATACTGACTAGTAAGATCACAAAATTGTCTGTAAAACGAGACAGCAAATCAACCTTACGAAACCTTTGGTAAAAAGTTATTTATTAACAATAAGAATAACAAAAAATTGTAATATAAAAACTTACCTGGGATCATTAGGTATGTAGCAAATGTAGTATACATAAAACAATCTTACATTAGAGGTCACTGAAAAGGTTTCATCAATAAAAAGCGAAACGTCTATGGCACAATAAAGCTTTTCATTTAGTTACATGGTCGAACCACATCTCCAAGATTACTTCTTAATAATCTACATTCTTCAAATACTTTTACTGCGAGTCTACAGTCCTACTTTTTCTGGAAATAATTCTTCCATGCGCGTTTTATTTATATGCTAACTACTAGCTTCTATAGCATGGTAAGGAGAGACATTAGATACGATTTGGCGTGTTTGCGCCAGGCCTTAAAATTTAAGCTTCTACGCTGATCGACACTTGGTAACAAGGCTTCAGTCTTTAAACTAGAAGAGAGTACGTTAACAGCATAGCTGTGTTATAAAAGAAAGTGTTACAAGAGTCCGTAGTTTAATAAATCTAGTCCTACCTTTGTCGCAATAATTCAACGAGAGATGACATGAAAGACAGTGGGCGAAAGTAAGCAGTACACTTTCTTTGACGCAAGTGGAAAGATGGTCACATGCACACTTTGAAGGTGCTTAGTACACGCAGAATAGAGTACTGTATGTCATCCTAAGCTTTTCGGTAGTATTAACTGGAAATGGAGGGCTTGTACGACATCGTGTTTAAACGAAACGCTCCTGCTTTCGCGGTGAAACCATTAGCATTTATTGAAAAGAGCCTAAATGAGACTCCTCCGGATCTAGTCCCCACATGTTTCTCTTCCAGTCTATTTTTGGTCTACGAAGACTGCCGTGTGTCTCCGACCACCTCAAGGCGGTCCTAAGCAGTCTAAAGAACTTTAATATAGAAGCTTCTAGGCACGTGATATTTCGCTATATCTTCATCCATTTCGTATGGACTTTGGTATTTAGCAGTTACCATAAACCATATGGAGGCTGTCTCTGCTGTTTTAACGCTTAAGCCACGAAGTGGCTTTCCTGTAAAGTATGCTATGAAGTGGAGTCTCCGGAACCCCTATGTTTAAATCGGGACTCAAGACGCAAATCATTTAAAATTTTTAATCAATGTTATATAACATTTATTTTTACGAATATTCAAGCCTGCAATATTATTCTTGCCACACAATCACTTTTCTACGGTTTTTAAATACACTACTGGTCATCAAAATTGCTACACCACGAAGATGACGTGCTTCAAACGCGAAATTTAACCAACAGGAAGAAGATGCTTTTTTCTCTCTCTCTCTCTCTCTCTCTCTCTCTCTCTCTCTCTCTCTCTCTCACACACACACACACACACACACACACACACACACACACACACAGCAGTTGACCGGCGTTGCCTGGTGAAACGTTGTTGTCATGCCTTGTGTAAGGAGGAGAAATGCGTACCATCACGTTTCCGACTTTGATAAAGGTCGGATTGTAGCCTGTCGCGATTGCGGTTTATCGTATCGCGACTTTGCGCTCGCGTTGGTCGAGATCCAATGACCATTAGCAGAATATGGAATCTGTGGGCTCAGGAGGATAATACGGAACGCCGTGCTGGATCCCAACGGCCTCATATCACTAGCAGTCCAGATGACAGGCATCTTATCCGCATGGCTCTAACGGATCGTGCAGCCACGTCTCGATCCCTGAGTCGACAGATGGGGACGTTTTCAAGACAACAACCATCTGCACGAACAGTTCGACGACGTTTGCAGCAGCATGGCGTATCACCTCGGACACCATGGCTGCGGTTACCCTTGACGCTGCATCACAGACAGGAGCACCTGCGATGGTGTACTCAACGATGAACCTGGGTGCCCGAATGGCAGAACGCCATTTTTTCGGATGAATCCAGGTTCTGCTTACAGCATCATAATGGTCGCATCCGTGTTTGGCGACATCGTGGTGAACGCAC
Source organism: Schistocerca piceifrons (assembly GCF_021461385.2). Taxonomy (NCBI): domain Eukaryota; kingdom Metazoa; phylum Arthropoda; class Insecta; order Orthoptera; family Acrididae; genus Schistocerca; species Schistocerca piceifrons. The sequence continues at coordinate 474,213,884 of NC_060143.1, read as the reverse complement.
ATTGGAAGCATGTATTCGTCATCGCCATACCGGCGTATCACCCGGCGTGATGGTATGGGGTGCCATTGGTTACAGGTCTCGGTCACCTCTTGTTCGCATTGACGGCACTTGGAACAGTGGACGTTACATTTCAGATGTGTTACGACCCGTGGCTCTACCCTTCATTCGATCCCTGTGAAATCCTACATTTCAGCAGGATGATGCACGACCGCATGTTGCAGGTCCTGTACGGGCCTTTCTAGATACAGGAAATTTTCGACTGCTGCCCTGGATGGCACATTCTCCAGATCTATCACCAACTGAAATCGTCTGGCCAATGGTGGCAGAGCAACCGGCTCGTCACAATACGCCAGTCACTACTCTTGATGAACTGTGGTATCGTGTTGAAGCTGCATGTTCAGCTGTACCTGTACACGCCATCCAAGCTCTGACTCAATGCCCATGCGTATCAAGGCCGTTATTACGGCCAGAGGTGGTTGTGCTGGGTACTGATTTCTCAGGATCTATGCACCCACATTGCGTGAAAATGTAATCATATATCAATTCTAGTATAATATATTTGTCCAATGAACACCCGTTTATCATCTGCATTTCTTCTTCGTGTAGCAATTTTAATAGCCAGTAGCGTAGTACACAAACGAATTTTTAGAGAACTGAATTTTACAGCGTAAAAAATTATAGTACTTCTCTAGCAAGTAAAGTTTCACGTCAAACAAAATTCCAGAGATTAAATTCTTCATTGTGTGACCATATTAAACTTGCACTTAATGATCCTCCGCCAGCAGAACTGTGATTACTTACTATTGTGAAATCGTCTTTTTCGTACATTTCTTTATCTGTATCACTAACAACTTCCTCCATCCATGAACTAACAATTCCATCAAACTTAGTATCGTTAAAACTGGCATTTCTGAGATTCAGTTGCGTACTATACTGAAGAAAACTGGTACGTTGTACACGAGGCGCGATCCAGGAGATCTCAACACGTGACAATAACTAGCGTTGCCATCCGTCCTGAGACATCGGGCCCGTCACCGTTATGGACCTTGTCCCAACAAGACCCAGTTTTGCCACGATTTTGCGAAATACAGTAACAAGCTCGGCTCACGTACTGAAGTAACGCCACATGTAAATACAGCCTCCGTTTTTTTATGTTAATAAGGTCGTCCCATGTGGAGTTACATGTTGCGTATCCTGTATCGACGATGCATGCACTTTCTAGATCTAGCGCCATCGTAATACGTAATACTATTTTCTCCAGGAATATAGGCTGTAGCATTTTAGCAGCGCCTTGTGGAAGAATCGGGCAGTTCATATTTCAATAGCGATCTGATAAGACGATCCTTTCTAAACGTAATACGAACAACGAGTGTAAAAGTATCACTTTCGTTTCTATACACCCATGTCAATGTGTCCCAACGAGGTCACAGCTAGATATGGCAATCCTAGACAGTAACAGGTGTCAACAACAAACACAGAAGATGATAATGTAACCGACAACGAAGCATTGTAGGGCTGGGGATTTAAGATGAGTATGGGGTGGGCGTTAAAGGAGCATTCCGCCAGAACTGAACTTGGGAGAGCGACTTCGAGGATTTTCGCTGTCTGTCTGTCTGTCTCTCGCGCTCTCTCTGATATACTTTAATGGAACAAAAAATAAACAGGTAGTTAGAAAAATTTTCCACTGAAGACAGCGCACATATTGTGTAGTCTTGTATAACAAAACAAAAACTTGGATGGAATGAACCAGTTCTTTGTGTGCGTTATGTATGCCATTAATCGTGTCTGGCAAAGATCCCGCGTTAACGAACAGCAACTGTTACATCACACAAGCGCTGCTGTAGGCTACCCAATTTCATCTTTCTTTACATCTCCAGCGAAACACCACTTTGTCCGTAGAGTCTGTTTCTTATGCAAAAAAAGTATTGGGAGTCAAAACTCAACGAGATGTCAGGCACTCAATTCAAAGAAGCAGTATTACCACGGTCATCGCTATACACAGTGGCAACAAGACACTACATTCTTTTAATGTTTTCTAAATCTGGCCATGTGGGGGAAATAGGTGGATAACTAGATATTGCAAGTAACCCGAATGATATGCCTTCAGCAATACATATTTTTGATAAGTACGTGCAAATCCTTTGGTGTGGCCATTATTTTTCCATTTATAACAAATATAAAAACATGCGCTCCAAGTCTATGAGACTATCACACCTTATTATGCTTCGCCTTGTACCAATTTTATGTATGACGAATTTTATGTATGAGGAAGGAGAAGTGAAAAATGTTCAGTTACCCGAAATATGTAAGAGCGCTTGCGATCCTTTTGTTAACAGTCTGATATACATTGTAAATGTTCGTACGTCCGACGCTTTGGGTCAAAACATCGTAAATTTTTCTTGTGTTGTACATGTATAGCAGAATTAACCTGCAGATTATGAGCTTCGATCTTTAAGAGTGCTGTTCAATCCACACTTCTAATGACACAGAACGTAACCAAACCACACCGGAAGAAACGTGTCTTATCAACAAATATTGGCAATAAATTGTTCGTATACGTTGGGCAAAAGTCATGTCAAATCAAGCCCTATGGAAACTCTCACGAGCATCCCAGTCAGCTTCATAGAGAAGAACTTGTGCGACACCCTAAACAACCAAACACGGCGGTCTCTAACACGTATAGACCCGATATAAGCATGTTTTATTAGTTGCAGTATACTCCTGAAACTTTCGCGTGTCTATATATTTGCGCAAAGGAAAAACAATTTTGATAACATATTAGCAGAATCCAAACTATACCATGTTTTTGTGGTCTTCAGTTTTAAGACTGGTTTGATGCAGCTCTCCACGACTGTCTATCCCTTCAACTCCGAGTAACTAATGCAATATACAACCGATTGAACTTTCTTACCATATTCGCGAATAGGTATTCGTCTGAAATTTTTATACCGACGCTTCCCCCACAACCAATTTGACGACTATTAAGCACGCTTCTGTAGTATCACATTTCGAAAGCTTCTATTCCCTTCTGGTCTTAACTGCTTATCGTCCACTTTCACTTCCGTACGAGGCTACACTCGCTACAAGCGCCTTCAGAAGAAGACTTCCCAACACTTCAACTTACGTTCGATATTATATTTCTGATTCAGAAACGCTTTTCTTGCTACTGCCACTCTGTAAACTTCGGCCGTCATCAGTAATTTTGCCGCTCAAATAGCAAAGCTCACCTACTACTATTAGAATCTCCTTTCCTTATGCTGTCAGCATCGCCTGAATGAATTCGACTACAATCAATTACACTATTTTTGCTTTTGTTAATGTTCGTCTTATATCTTCTTTTCGAAACAGCGTCCATTACGTTCAACCGCTCTTCAAAATCGTTTGGACACTCACTAACAACAACAACAACAACAACAACACCACCACCAACAACAAAACACACCACCACCACCAACAACAAAACACACACACACAACACACACACAACACAACACACAACACACAACACAACACACAACACACAACACACAACACACAACACACAACACACAACACACACAACACACACACACAACACACACACACAACACACACACACAACACACACACACAACACACACACACAACACACACACACAACACAGCACACAACACAGCACACAACACAGCACACAACACAGCACACAACACAGCACACAACACAGCACACAACACAGCACACAACACAGCACACAACACAGCACACAACACAGCACACAACACAGCACACAACACAGCACACAACACACACACAACACACACACAACACACACACAACACACACACAACACACACAACACACCTCTAAACTTTAATCCTTTTTCCAAATTTTTCTTTAATTTCCTCTTTAGTGCTTGCCTAATGTATTGATTGAAACGACATAAGGGATAGGCTACAACATTGTCTCACTTTTTCTTAGTTACGGCTTCCCTTTCATGCCCCTCTACTCTAACGACTGCCGCCTGGGTTCTTTACACGTTGCAAATAGAATATCGCTCCCTGACTTTATCGTTGCTTTTTTCAGAATTACAATGAACGTATTCCATTCAACATTGACAAAACCTTCTTAAATCTACAAATGCTATAAATGTAGGTCGGCCGTTTCTTAAACTACCTTCTATGCTGCCATAGGTTCAACTATTGCTCCGCGTGTCCCTACATTTCTTCGGAACCCAAAGCGATCCTCCCTCACGCCGGGTTCTAGCAGACCATGATGATCAATATTGTGGCTAATTACTGTCATTCGGATGAACAACTGAATGGCGCCTTCAGTACGCAGACTGCTGTTTGCTAAATATATCGAATCCAATCAGAAATTTCTATACTGATATCAACAGAAAAAATTGTTCTGTTTGACGACACAATCCTTTGACATTTCATTTCATAGATATTTACTAGTCAGGGATAATGAGGGAAAACCAATATAATTACTTGTTTCATAACACACCCGCGCACAAATGACATCTCCGTCCTGATAGTTTTAACTTATTGAACATGAAATCCTCTACATCCAAGTGAACAATACATTTGAAGTAATGGTCTGATATTCCTTCAAATCTTACCTGTTTTTATAGGACTGACCGGAGTACAGTTTTCGGTAAGATGTATAGCTGACAGCGCTTTGGAAGATTCCCAACGTTTATTTGGCTTGAAACAGAAGCCTGAAATATCTGTGAGCGTATGGGAGACTTCTGGCAGTGCTATCTATTTAAGCTCCCACTGCAGGCGAACGAAGCGATCTGACAGCCTGCAGGCCCTATTTCCTGTCAAGAGTTCCTGTACAGCTGTTTGTATTCGATACACTTTTGGCTGTACTGCCTTAATATAAACCTAGGTATACCATCTAAGACACTGCACATATAACCATTTTACTTTTAGCGCCCCCCCCCCCCCTCCCAATGATACAGCCGTGAAGGTTCCTTCAGTTTCGATGCAACTTTCGCGCTTTAATCCCGCACTCCAGAGTCCTCGTCACCATAATTTACTTTAAGAAACCTTCGACTTATCTCAGACTGACACACTGTCAAATTACAGACTGTATTACTGCCGCTCACCTACTCCATCAGTTTCCCTTAGGCGTGTGACACGAAGACCAAAACTATGCTAAACATATTACGGAAATTTCAGCTATCCACAAAGTTGAATCTGGTACTTCACTTGCGTTTATGACTCTTTCAGGAGGAATGGTACCAGTGCAGGGACTTTTGGACAGTGAGTTCAAAACTGGTCTCAGATTTTCGACCTGGAACACTGATGGTGTATTTTTAAATCGCAAACGGACAGCAATAGATGTAGGCGGAATGACGCTCACGGGCCTAGCTTAATCTAACCAAGATTTCCTAGTACTTTAAAACAGTCAAAAATTAATAGTAGTAGTAAGCTTACAGAAATACTGTACTAAAGGCATTTTTCAGATCAAATGCGCTTCTTCGAAAGAAATGAACGTGGCACCAGCACACACGTCCACTGACGTCAAGTTGCAGTCACTTAACACTCGCTCTTCTGGGAATAATCTTATCTCGTAACTCTTCCTCGTAAAGTAACGGTTGGAGCTGAGAGGATACTGAATGTCAGTCAAGCTAACCAGAAGATTAAATCACTAGTAGTAGAGAGCAGTCATGTGGTTTACGTTACACCAGAACGGAAACAAGGCCAGGTAATAACTTTACACTGACAGCTTGATTGAGCATTAAAATCGTGTGACGACTTTGACAAACTATGAATTTGATTAAATGGAAAAAGGAAGATAAAAGTTTAACGTCCATTCGATGAAGAGGTTGTTATAGAGTGATCTGAACTAAGTGGCATTTGTCAGCTACTGTACTGAACTGTTAATGTCATCAGTGCATGGACGGGTGTCAGGCACTGCCTGCTCCCTTGGTGTTGCCATTTTTGCTGAGCAAAGCATCGTGCTTGTCAGTTCTCAGTAGGCCGTTGAAGTAGCAGATTAGTGTGACACTAAATTTTAATTATCTTACTACGTGCGATGAGAGTAGTCTACCCAAAGGAATAGGGGAAACGTTCTTGAGTTCTATACCGTACGACGATACCGAAATTTGTACGTGACTTCATGCTTGTTGTGTACTAAATATTGATAAAAATGCAGAAAAGTAATCTTCCAAAGCTTATACAGCCAGTCGTCATTCTTCTGAATGGTCTGATACGACCTGTCGCGATTACCTTTCCTGTGTCAACCTCTTCTTCTCAGAGTAGCATTTGAATCCAAAGTCAACTACTTGCTGGATATATTCCAACTCCGTCTTCACCTACCGTTTCAATCCCCGCATCTTTCTCTATACTGTGTTCGTCCTAAGAATGAACCTGATGCAAACGTTACACGTATTCTTCCGCGTTTGCTCGAATCTCACTGGTTTTCGTTTGAGCGGAAGCCAAGCTGCTTCGAGTACAGTCAAGAAGTATCATCATAAAGATACGTTTTTTGCAGTGTTACAAGCACGTAGCCTGAGTGATAATGTGGGACAGCAGCTTTGACAGCACTAGCCAGCCAGCTTGTCCAAACAACCTGCAATGATGTGGGCAGTTCCAATTCAGACGTACTGTAAAAAGAAACGAGCAGGAAAACAATGATGCTTCTAATGTCATTTAATTTTTGAAGAGAACGTGACCAGATGGAAAGAATAAAATGCTCTCGATCTCACCTAACGTAGTATTCTAATCACAAACATGAGTGATGAAAACTCCCAAAAAACAGGGTAATTTTTCTGAGCGAGCTGTGTGTTACGCAAAAGCATACTGCAGAGATTTCACCGTACTGTTGAATTCTGAAGCCACTGAAGATATTAATTAAAGACAGTCGTCTGGTAATCTCTTAGCTCCTTTCTTACCCGAATCTGAGAAATTATTTCAATTCTGGAACTGTAGATAACAAGCCTATCAACAACAGAATACACTAAGCCAACCATGCGTCGCATTTTCTCCTCTTTTTTATGATGTGCCGTTTTATATCCCGCCAGCGTTTGGAAATGACATGGGAAAAAGCTACGTGCATTAGTTCCAGACATCTGGCAGATTAACAGTCTTTGTTATTTATCGCGACAAATGCCTTAAATTGGCTCCAGATCAGATCTTTTGGATTCCTACTGTAATGCTACAGAGGAAAACGTAAAATTGCAGAAATTTGTATGGTGTACTTGATGCGGTGAGAATGACTGTTGCAACATATTTCTGCGACACTTACCACTCTGGCTCGTGTAAGACTACATATGTGGTATGAAACACTGGACGTAGTCCAAATGAAGAGTATTTGCTTTTTCATTTTAGTCCAAAAAAATTAAATTACGTTTCCTTAATTTAAGCAAACTTCATTAACAATCTTTCATAAAACATCGATAATTAAGAATTTATATTTGAAATGAAAACAGGAATTTCGCGTGCAATATGTAATTACACACAAGAAAAGTGCATTATTCATAAAAATGATGAATTTCACAATTACGAGATGTAGGTATTTCAAACTGAGCAAATAAGGATGATCAGTGCGAGACTTGAACCAGCGATCCCGTAACTGCACGCTGCAGATTCCGCTCACATACAGTGTGCATTTGCAACTCAACTGTAAAGTTTAAATCCTATTTTTCCTGTAAATTTATGAAAAACTTTAAGAACAACCCACTTCTTGGCAGTTTTTAACCGAGTTCCATACGTGTGCTTCACTACGGAGCAGGAAGCAGCCTCAGTCACTTTCATATTGCGTATTAACAGCACGACAATCAGATGACAACAGTACAGAGATTGTGGCTGTACACGATTTTTGAAACAAAAACTACATAGCGAAAGCGCGATTATGAAAAACGTTGATGAAATCAGCCTATTAAAAAACGTGATTCTGTAGCACCACATCTCAAATACTTCGATTGCCCGTTGTTCGGATTTTCCCACAGTCCATGTTTCATTACCTCACAACGCTGTGATACAAACTTACAGTCTCAGAAATACCTTCATCAAATTAAGACTTAAGTTTGATACTAATGGACTTCTCTCGGTAGGAATGCCCTTTTTGCCAGTGCTACCCTGCTTCTTCTGTCCTCCTTTCACCCTGTGTTACTGTGCTTTCTGAATTAACAGAATTCCTTCGCTTCGTCTCCTTAGTGGTCCCATATTTTGGTGCTACGTTTATCGCCGTTTCATTTCTTCTTTTATTACTTCTTTCTCCTGATTATTCTCAGTCCATAACATGTGCTCATTAGACTTCATTTCATTCAACGAATTTTATAATTCAAGTTTACTGATGATAGCAGTATCAGAAAATCTTATTACTGATACTCTTTCAACTCTAACTTTAATTCCACTCCTCAACTTTTATTTCCGTCTTAGTTTTTTCGATGTATAGATGGAGCAGAAGGGGTGAACGACTACATTCCTCTTCCCTATCCTTTCCAATCCGAGAACTTTGTTCTTTATCTCTCAGTATTATTTTTCCTACATAATTTTCCAGCAATTTTCTGCTAAGAATGTCACATCTGTATGCCAAGTTGAACAGTCCAAATTCTCCCGCAAAACTCACCCTTCTAGAGAGAATCAAGAACGCTTGAAAAAAGTTTTTGCTTATTTATGCTCCTCAAGTTTGCAATTACTTAAATAGCTACCTTTAGGGAATTGAACATGTAAGGCTACTTTGTGTACACTTCGCCACAGCTCGTACTAATTGTTCATTCTAAGAAAAATCATGGCCCGTTGGCTGACAGGGGTAGCTGTTTCGACTGAAGTCGGTCTCTCAGTTAGCTTTCTCAGTTCGACCAAGCTAGTGAGCTTTATGTAGCAGACGACAACGTACTCTGTGCATCTTTATGCGGAATTGTGCTTTTATCACAAACACTGGTAAGTGTATGTCATTTATAGATGATCGTAATCACAGGTCGACGTCAACACGAAAATATGGCTACAGCGATGTGAGTACTAGAAAACACCTTTGAAAGCTGATGTTGGCAGCGAGTGAAAACAAGTGAATATCGATCGTAAGTTAAGACACCGTCTTCGGCTCATGTCACAAGAATTTTCTCGAAGTGAAGAACTGACACCGTGGCTGACGAAATAAGGCGACTACGGTTCAAAATACCCTCTTTTAATCACACAGTAGTTTTCTGCGAATCTGATCGAGAAGAAAGTGTGTGGGGACAGCGAAGTAGGGAGTGTAAGGTGGGTAATGGGCGAGGACGAGCTCTGAGGGCTGGGCTCATTAGCCGAGGCTCATCGCATCGCGCCGAGGGTGCTCGTAGCCCCGAGGATCGAGCGGGTCCTTGGCCTCAGCTCAGCTGAAGAAACAGTCGCCACTAGCCCCTCCACGTGCACTTCCACCACATTCTAAACAACAAATACTTCACTTGCCGATCAGCTGCATCATCGGTTCATCTATAGCATTGGTTCCCAACCTTTCTTAGACCATTTACCCTTCAGTGTAATCAGAATTTGCTAGCACACCCCCCCCCCCCCCCCTCCCCTACATTATCACCTAACTAAACTGTACAATGAGAGACTTTGTTTGGAACACTTACTTTTAAAGTAAGTCCTCCTCAGATAAGAAAGCCAGCTATCCACAGTGAGGGCAGGCACTTGTTACAAAACATACTTCCTCTGCATTACTCTCCCTATGTAAAATCAACCAAGTTAAAATGTGTGCACTGTACCGTCCGTAAATCACTTCATTGCTGCACTCCTGACATCTGAACGGGCAGAAATTGGAAGATTCCAGGCTTTTAATTCTTTGTATCTCACCGCAGCCACTAACAACAACAACAACAACAATAATGTGCAGCACTATAGTAGCTCTTATGTAGTTACTGCTGTGCCGCGCTGTCAATTCATTTATCTGTTTCGAAGAGAGTAATGAAGCAATTTCTGGAAACTGCAGATATTATCTGCAACTTGGAGAAACATTATCTTGGGATATTTAGCATTTGTTACGTATATGTCTCAATTTTATCATCAGAGACGTAAGGGACAAAACAACATATGTATGTAGAGAGTTGAATATGTGAGGAACCTGTAACCTGCACCGCATTAATGCTACCAAAATGAGAAGAACTAATTTTTGATAACTTAGATAAATCAGTATTAGAGTCTTACAAAATTTTGATAATAGTGATGATCTTTTGAAAATAATTTAATTTCGTGACAAACAGAAACGAATCTTTTAGTTTTTGACCCTCAGGAAATTTCCATATTACCCCTCAAGGTGTAATTACCCCCAGGTTGGGAACCACTGACCTATGCTCTAGAAGACGAAACAAGAACCCTGACGACTGACAAGCTTTTAAGCGCGAAATGCAAGAGGCTGCCGTCACAGCATTGCCTGATGCCAGTCGCCGGCAACAAGTTGCGATGGAAACTTAAACTAGACCTGCGTTACGCGACTTGTAGTAGGCGCGTGAAGCAGCCCCATCAAGCACACTTCAGCTATCAAGGTACTTCTTTAGTACTAAGGGGGCCAACTCCCCTCAGTGACCACCATTATAAATATTAATCCGCGAAGTAGTATAGATAGTTCGAATTCCCCGTCCGACAGATCTCTGTTTTCTTGCAACAATCGATACCATTCTCGGTGGTCTTTTCTGTTCGTGTACTACGAAAAGAAGCCTCTCTGGCTGTAGGCAATGCGAGGAGCGGAGAAAAAAGCCATAACTTATGCGTCATGAGAGGTTGTACGAAGGGTAATGTTTCCTCGGTCAGTATTGGCAACCAACGGAAGGGATCACCTCGCACCGATCAGCAGCTGTGGTATAAATAAGGCACGGAAATAACACCGACGCGCGGAGAAGGATAATACAAGGCGATTTTTTCCACCATGTAAGAACTCTAGGGACTGAGCGATGAGAGGACACGGAACAAAAAAGGTCTAACGAACGTATGACCATAAATGTATGGTTTCTATGCTAGAGACAATTTATTGAATCATACAATGTTACAGAGACTGCGGTCTAATACGCGCTGTACCATGCAGCCACAGTTACAGTACATCCTGTAAATGGTTTTCATCTGCCTCACCGCATGCGTGTACGCGCCGTAGCATGTTCTGTCTCTCACGTTCACATTGGCCAGGCTGCATCTGAACAGTGTCAAAGGCAGCATGAATACGCTGCTCCACTGTCTCCACATCTGGAATGGGCTCTACATACAAGATACATTTGAGATGGCCTCATAACCAGAAATCGCACGAGTTGAGTCCGGTGAATGAACAGGCCATGCAACTGGACCCCATCGTCCGATTCATCGACCAGACGTGATTGAGATGCGTCCGGACGTTAACGGTGAAGTGGGCGGAGATCCATGATGTAGCAGCAACAAACCCTTCGAATCATCAAGGGCACTTCTTCCAGCAGGTGAGGCAAAAAATGGTTCAAATGGCTCTGAGCACTATGCGACTCAACTTCTGAGGTTATCAGTCGCCTAGAACTTAGAACTAATTAAACCTAACTAACCTACGGACGTCACACACATCCATGCCCGAGGCAGGATTCGAACCTGCGACCGTAGCGGTTGCTCGGTTCCAGACTAATGCTCAGAACCGCACGGCCACTCCGGCCGGCGGTGAGGCAGTCACCCGCATGAAACGCTGACAGTTCTGGCCTGTTAGACGATGTGGAAGGATAACTGGTCCCAAAATACGGTCGCCAAATATCCCGGCTCACAAATTCCGGCTGCACCGATGCCGGTGATTCGCTGTCACCATATATGGGGGTTCTGCATACTATCCCCACAGATGAATTATGAAAGTTGAAGATACCACTCCGCGTAAATGTGGCCTGATCTGTGAATAGGATGGATGAAGAAACCACTGACGAAACTGCTCCCGATGTGGGAAGTACTTCGCCTGTAAGCCCTGCAAGTGATTATAGATAGTACCAATTGTCATGGAGAACGTTCCTCACAATCGTCTGTCTTACCTTGTATTGGCGGGCCAACTGCCTGGTAATGACACTGCAGTCGTCTTCACGTTTTCCTCCAAGTCTAGTGTCCGAACATTACGGGTAAATCATTCATGATTTCCTGAAACAACCCTGTCTCTGGCAAACGGCGAAACACTGTTGAAAACATTGAACGCTCTGGTTGCTGTAGGCGGGGATAGGTCTCATACAACCTTGCCCCCCGTCGCCATGTCGGCAAGCTCTCGATTCGAATACGGAACCGCTGTATACAACGCTGTATCACATCCACTACTTGCAGAGGCAACACGAGAAGTGAATCTGACACAACGTTACGAATTATTATCGCAGAAGAGGGCTCTAGGGCATGACGTATGAGGAACAATACCACCCTCTAGGAGAAAACCAAGCATACTGTAACTTGACTGCATGGTACAGCGCGCATTAAACCACAGTCTCTGAAACAAAGTACGACTGAATAAATGGTTTCTAGGATAGGGAACCCTGCATTTCCGGACATTAAGTTCATCGGACGTTTTTTGCTCCGTATCCTCTCATCGATCAATCCCTAGAGTTTGTACACGTTCCAAAAATCACCGTGTAAGGACATTCGTGTCTAAACATACTCGTTGAATTATTTACTTATCAGCTGACCCACAGAAGCTTATTGTGTGCTGTGTAAGCGTGGCTTCAGCATCGCTCATATGGGCAATCCCGACAGCAGCCAACATTCTTTCATAGAAGTTCATAATCTAAACGAAAAGGAAGTGAAGGCGTCCTCAAATTTACTCAAATACTTCTGTAATGGCAGCAAGGTCATTACTAACGTTGCAGGTGAGCTAGAAATAGTTTTCACACTTTAAAACATATTATCAGTTACAGATGTAGGGACTGTGGAAATAAATTATCGAAGGATGTTTTCCATGATTCTAATTTGGCTAAGATTATGACTATAGTCGAATTAAGCAGAAGCAATACCAAAAAAGGTTTTCGCGCCAAAAAGTGTTCAGAACTGCATTGATGCTTTAAAGATGCAGCTAAATCAAGAAACTTTTTCCTCTACTGCAGCCGATGCCACTAACCACAAAAACAAGATGTTCTCTAAGGTTGTAAGGTATTTTGATCCTGAAGATACTGTAAGAAATAGACTTTTAGACATCATTGAACTGGCTGATGAGACAACTACTGATGTTCTCAGTCTGATCAAGTTTTCACTGAATTTTCGCAATTAAGATGTAAACAACCACAATACATAATGTGTAGATAACAGAAATTTAAATTACAGGAAGCGTAAGTATGTGTTGAAACTGCTTCAAGAAGACAAGCATTTGGTGAAACCAAATTCTCAGATTACATACTGCATTAGATGTAGATACGGAAACGCTGCTCTTGAAAATATATGGACATTTGTCTTTGCCACTCATTCCATGAAAATGCGATGTAGTTGTAGAGTTGAAATTTATTAAGATCAAATCTCCCTTAAACTCATGGTCAGATGTTAGTCAGCCTCCTTAAAACCATGATCAAATTTTAGAAGCCCTAGTTAGTACCCTCTTTTCTCCCAATATTAACATTAACGCCTAACTACGCTTTGGAATGAAAAATAATTTTCTTTGAACAGTAACTGGTTCTTACGTTAACAATTTTTGTAGAACGATGAAGCAACTCTCAGTGCATAGTAAGTGCTTGCTATCTATATCAGGAAAGGAAGCTATATCCACATTGCGGATAGATATTTGCTACAAAGACGCGTCACCTACACCAACTCTCACCTCAGCGACACTTTAGTTATCCACACCCTGCACTCCCATTTAAAATCAGAGTTAAAAGTCGTGCACTATAGTTACTATCAATCACTAGATAGCTGGAATCTTCACTTATGAACTGGCATAAATTGGAAGACTTCATGTTGCCAATGCTTTGTGTCTACAAATAATAATAATAATAATAATAATGCTACTTTGTAGATCCTACAACAGTGTGATAACCACTATATATTTATACACACAACCCTGTATTTTCATGAGATAGTGAAACATATGTTTTAATTTCGCTGTCAAAGGTGCACGCTATGAAGTGTATGTGCAGTAAGGAATACGTGGGGAACAGGGCATATCATGTTCCTACATTCGTTTCACAAGCTGTACTCTCCTCCACATCGTTAATGCTAATATTTGAAAAACTTAATTATTGATAATTTATTCGTAACAGAGATACGAAACAGTGATAATAGTAACGAGACTTTAAAAATAAATTTTGTTATCGAAACCACTGAACGCTTTTGATTTTGAACTTCAGGGGGGTAACAATCTCCTGGTGTGGAACCACTGGACTACTGTTACCATCGGGGAAGTTATGGCGGTGTTCAGTTATGATCGATCTCGCCTCAACAACTGCAGCCGGGTGAAACGCTATGAAAGAACCATGAGAAAAGCTGGCTAGACCCAGTTTAGAATAATGTGGTGACTGACACTAGCTCTTTTTCATCTCATCCATTAGGGACCTAAACAATAGCGGGTGCTTTTAATTAATAGTGCCACCGGGTCGTTTCAAAATTCTTATTCTTTCATTAGGTAGCTTCCGAACCACTGAAGACTTATCTTCAGATAGCTGGTAAATACAGCCAGCACTTCACATTTTATACAAGGTGCAGATGGGATTGAAGCGCTGCGATTCCAGTGACTAAATGCAGCTGGTATAAATGTGAAGTGCCGAGTGTAAACACCAACCGTCTGAAGATAGGGTTTCAGTGGCTCTAACGATAGCTAATTGAAAAATAAATGCTGTTAAAAAGCATTATAAAGCCACTGGTCGGAGTATAAAAGTATCCAATATGACAACTGTTATAGCGGAGCCCTATCATTACAGTTCTTCCACCTCAGGAGTCGGTTATTACAGACAGCTGCGGAAGACAATTGCGGCCACAAAAGCAATTATTGTATTTTGTTTTCCTGATGTGCTGTTTCTCAGTACACTTTAATTTTACAGGGCGATGTCGGCAGCTAGTGGCAAAACTGAGTCGTAAAGTGATGAAGCTATTACGATGTTGCTAGGCAAACCGTTACAGTAGGTTAAACGGATTTTGAATCTCATAGCAGTCTCTGGCGAAGCCATTCTGGACTCCGCGTGTTGTGGTAGCGATGATACTGCTCCCTTCCAAGGCTGTCCGTCAATTTTAGATTTCGTACTGCTTATTCTGGTACGGAATAACAAACATAGATTTAGTGCCTGATTATTTTTAAGTTCAGAGTTTGGAAGTGTTGAAACAGACGATAATTTTAAGTATCCTGGAGAAACTGTGCAGCTAAAAGCTAATGAAACAATCTAAAAACAACGGATGATACAAGACTGCTGTTGAACATGACTGGCAAGCTACACAACTGTGTTGCGGAGCAGGATCGATCCCTACCTTTCGGCTGCAGCGCACTACAAACAAGGACGCCATATGGGATGACTTAACTCTTCCGATTGGCAGAGGATAAAGTGACTGACAGCTAATTTTTTGAAGGGCAGTTACCTCAGCAAAAAGCTATCGGAATGATCTCGCTTGGCTTCTGTTCACATTTTCTTTGTGCTCTTTGTTCGTCTGAATGGGGAGTAGTACCACATTTACGATCATTCTCAGAAGTGCGATTATACGGGGTACCAAACAGAATTTGTGACTGGACTTTTTGGTACGGAGGACGACACATGTTATCTTGGACAGAGTGTCATTGTCGGACGTATAATTAACTTCGGTGTATCCCAGGGAAGTGTGTTGAGACCCTTTTGCTCATGTTGTATATGAATTCAAATGGCTCTGAGCACTATGGGACTTAAAATCTGAGGCCATCAGTCCCCTAGAACTAAGGTCATCACACACCTCCATGCCCGAGGCAGGATTCGAACCTGCGACCGTAGCGGTCACGCGGTTCCAGATTGAAGCGCCTAGAACAGCACGGCCACACCAGCCGGCTGTATATTAATTACGTCGCGGACAAAATTAATAGTAAGCTCAGACTTTTTGCAAATGACACAGTTGTCTGTAGTGAAAGGCTGCCTGAAAGAAGCTACATAAATATTCGGTCAGATTTCGATAAGGTTTCAATGTGGTGCAACGATTGACAACTTGTTTCACACATTCAGAAACTTAAAATTGTGCGCTTCGCAAGCAATATCGTAGGACTATAGTGTCAATGACTCACAGTCGGAATCGGCCAACTCCTACAAACACCTGGGTGTAATACTTTGTAGGGATATGAAATGGAATGATCTCTCACATGCTCAGTCGTGGGTAAAGCAGGTGGTACACTTCAGTTTATTGACAGAATACTGGGAAAATGCAATCAGTCTACGAAGGAGATTGGTTATGAATCACTTGTGCGAGCCACTCGAATGTGCGTGGGACCACTATCAAATTAACAGGGCTTATTTAATGTGCACACTCATCTCGAGGCAGGTGAAAATTCCTGACCCCGCCGGGTATCGAACCCAGGACACGGTGCTCGGGAAGCGAGAACGCGACTGCGAGACCAGGAGCCGCGGACGGAAAGGGATAAACCGCTAATAACTGGTACAATGGGACGTACCCTCTGCCATGAACTTCACAGTGGTCTGCGGAGTATATACGTAGATGTAGATTTAACTCCACTTCGTTTGAAGCCAGCAGTGGGAAGAAGCACAAAAACGATAGGGTTACTGCGGGCCTGCAAAGCAAAATCAATACCGCACGTTAACTGGCGCGTGTGAATATAATCAGAGGGCAGCATAGCTGTTCGCTGCCGTAGCCACACATCGTGATCGGCAACTGCAAACCGACAACGCCGCTCTCTACCCATGCTCAACACTGCTCGAATGTCTGTAACTCTATATTGTAAACCCCCACATACGTGTATTCAACGATGTTGCAGGACTTGTCCCTAGTTGCGACTTATATACAGCCTTTGGGATATTACGGAAGTAACATTCTTCGCGCCTTAGCAAAGAAATAGTAAAGCCCCATTCCTGGAAGATTAACTCCCACGAATAAAACACGGTTTCAAATTGTGATTACTTTATAAACGAGTTAATGTGCTAAATATTCGACGTTAAGCGTCTGAGCGTCAAAAAGTTTAGAAAACCTTTGAAATTAATGTAAAGTTTGCTGGAAGTTGCGAAGTGTTCACATTCCCAAATACTGGATGAATACAGTCCTGGTATTTGCGCGCCGTTATTTATGCAGCCTCAGGACAAAACACCGTTTCTAGCTGCAATACTTATCTTATTGTGTTAAACTTATAATCTACCTCTTAATGAGCAGATTGTGATGCGAAATACTGAAAATCTAATTTTTCTTGCCCTCGGAAACCGATAGACTGAAAACTCGCAACTCGTATGAGACTTATGTAGACGTACCACCTCCACACTGGAGTAACTGCCTTGAAAGGTTTAATGAAGGACATAAACCTAGCTGTTGGATAAGGTTTCTAAAGGTATTCGATAAATAGAAAGTCGTTAGTATTGTTAGTCAGTCAAATGAATTACAGGTTGGATTGACGGGAGCCTACTGCCAAACACGAATAAAAAAAAAAGACGTAGCCTACTTCCCCAAGAATTCTGCTCGTTCAATAACCATCACAGTACAATTTTCGAAAACCTGCGCGTATGAAGGCGTATTGACAGTCCATCTACGAATCACTTCGTTTCTGCAGATACTGAAGATCCAGCACTGCCTTTTTAAGAAATCCTATGAGTACACGGGCATATGTCTCACAGGCAAACCAATGCAGTAAAGCGGCAAGGTAGATAGAAGAATACCCGAGAAAAGCTCTTGATACTATGCGCCCAGACATGTATCGGATGAAAAGTATTGCCTTTGTGGGTAACGCCTTTTTCCTACTGATCAATGCAGTCACGAATCACAACTCGACGGACAGTTTCGATTTGCCAGCACCGCACTTCCCTCTCCATATCCTTTGGAGATCCAGCATTTCTCGCAAGAAGACTGCAGAATAAATTCTGTTCTGTTTGGAAAAAGGATAAAATGCAAACCTGTAGCTCTAACGGCAGGCCACGAGTCGTACCTGGCTAGTTCAGTCGCAAAACCACCGTGACAATTTTACTGTTCTGAAGACAAAAACTAAAAGGATTATATGGACTGATTGAGGTTTAATGGTATGTCATCGACGTCATTAGAGGCGGCACATTTTCGTATATGACACGAAGGTGGAAGGAAATTGGCCGTGTCCTTTTTGAAGAACTACATAGCGAAATCTGCCTTAATCCACTAGTGAAGAGATTATATACGAAAGAGTAGGTGCATGTATGGATGTGACTTAAGCACGCGTATTCTCTGAAAACAGCACTTAACAGTAGAATATTTGCTGTTCGTCAACTACCGTTGACTGACGAAATAGAATGTCAATTGTGCCTCACTGTCGTTTGCACTTGCGAAGAATCCATTCTCATCCGTTTATTGAAAGGTACTGACGACATGTTTCGGATGTTTCATCGCTCTCTGAAATTTAAAACCGGATGCTTCACTTCCGAAACAGATTGTTGATTAATTGCTTGACAAATATTCCTGTGTCTCGGTTATTGCTAACCTCCATCTGTTTTCGCCAGCAGCAATTTCAAAGCGCCATATACTTTAAATCAAAGTTGCACATTGAGATTTCAGACAGACATCCCCCTCAGGTCATCAGTATAGGTGTCCTCGTTTTAGTGTACCACCTTACGGCAAAAATGAAAGCCGATTAAAGTACTTTTAAAATAGTGGTGCACGTCATTATCATGCAGTGTTCCATAAATACGTAGATCAACAGCCAACAATCGAGTACTGCTCTTCAGACAACCACCTCCCTCGCACCTCGCAGTAAGACCTACAATCGCACCAAAAAGTATTGGCACACGTGCGTATTTATCGTTGCTGGTTACAAACGCCGCACTTTCCGGTACACAGTACATGTACGTGCTACCTCACATACCAGACATTACAATTCTGCCCATAGTGCCTACCATTAACAAAGAAATGCAGTGTTATGGGCAAACACGTATCTCCTCTGCACACAAAAAGTATTGGCACAGAGCATGGCATCTCGGTATATTGCTGGGTTTTCAGGTACCGGAACGCCATCTGCTGACACATTAGACACTGCGTGTTGTTGACGGCCCGGTCGCCAGTATGTTGCTGTAGTGCGCGATAGTGGTCAGCATGGGGCCGAAGAAGAAGGAACATTCAGTGGCGTTGCGTGAGAGAGTGGTATTGCTCCATTCACAAGGGAGAAGCTATCGACAAATCGGAGCAGAGGTGTCTGTGAGCTACACCACGGTAAGAGCCATCATTCAGAAATATAAAGAGACTGGAACAACAGTGAATAAGTGTCGTCCTGGACGTCCAAAAGTGCTTACAACCCGAGAGCGTCGCCATATCATCGCACTTGCTCGGAAGGAACCTGCTACAAGTGCAGCAACTATTGCTGAGATTGTTCAGACAACGTCCGACAAGACGGTTAGTGTTCAGACTATACGAAATGTGTTGAATGAGGCTGACATGCATGGACGTTCTCCCAGGAAGAAGCCATACATTTCGGAAATTAACCGGCAGAAACGCCTGCAGTTTGCCAAGGACTACATCAGCAAGCCGATGGAGTTTTGGAACACTGTGATATTTAGCGACGAATCGAAGTTCAATGTGTTCGGATTTGATGCAAGAAAGAAAATTTGGCGCAAGCCGAATACGCACCTCGACATCAAACACATGCATCCCACAGTCAAACACGGTGGGGGCGGTATCATGGTCTGGGGCTGTATGGCGGCTTCCGGCGTTGGAAATCTAGCTGTAATTCACGGCACAATGGATCATATGAGATACATTGACGTGTTGCGAGGTAATTTACACGCTAGTGCACAGAAATTGGGCCTTACTGGGGTGTTTCAGTTCCAGCAAGACAACGACCCAAAACATACCGCCATGAAAACCCGGGAGTGGTTACTGTACAATGCCCCCAGAAGGGTTCTAACACCACCTCAGAGCCCTGATTTGAACCCCATTGAGAACCTGTGGGCTCATCTTGACACACAAGTCAGAAAAAGGCGTCCGTCCGGTAAAAACGACTTGGAGAAAGTGCTCCTGGAGGAATGGTCGAAAATTACCCCTGATATCACCCGGAATTTAATACAAAGCATTCCTAGGCGTTTACGTGCTGTTATAGATGCTAAAGGGATGCACACTAGCTATTAGATGGTGAACATCAATGAAGAAAACGAACACACTGTCCGATTCATATGCGTGTGCCAATACTTTTTTGGGTGCAGAAGAGCGATGTTTTTTTTCATGACACTGTATGTTACTTTAAGGACAGGTGATTTTGACATATTTGTAAACTATGTAATGTAAGGTGTCACATGTATGGGTTCTGTTCTGAAATATATGTTTCGTTTAACCTACAACCACTAAAATGTAACTGTGCCAATACTTTTTGGTGCGATTGTAGCTGTCGTGTAAGTTTCAAACGCAGCGATGACTACAAATCCCGTGCGCAGCGGAATGAGTCATAGATATTTGTAGACTAAAATCCAACGAGATGTCTTAAGGATGCAAGCGGTAAAAATCGGTAACGTTTCAGCACAATCGACAAATCATACCGTTTGTACGCGTTATAACTAGAATTACACAACATTCGGCCCATAAGCATATCGCTGGCGCGTATTCAGAAGTATTAAAGCGAGACCAATGTCCTTCATGGTGGGTTTTCGCTATAGAAGACTGTTTTAATCCCGCAATACTGACGGTAGACATTTATCTGATAACGATACAATACGATACTCTCTGAACACCTGCTTTTCCTAGTCACTTTTTAACTCGAGCCCTTGCTTGTCATAGGCGACTGAAGTGGGAGTGCAAAGGGTACTTCAATATATTTAAATCAGAAATAGTATTTTTTTAAATAGGGCAAGAGACTAGGTACTGCTCTCTGGAATTCCACACATTTGGCGATCCCAGTTAATACAATTGTAATTTTCAGAAAATCATTACATGATAACAGAGTTTCAGTTCCATTCAGATAAGACTGTATGGCATGGGAAGTCTGTGATACATCCAAATGTATAACGCTTGGGCATGCCAGTGATTTTTGTTGCACTTTTTTTATTATCACTAGTAGAACTGAAACAACCACAGTGTCCAATGCCACTTCCAAAATCACATTCAGAACACTATATATGTGTGTGTGTGTGTGTGTGTGTGTGTGTGTGTGTGTGTGTGTGTGGGACAGGCAGCAGGCTAGTTATTTTTTATGCACAGATCATATTTCAGTTGAGGTATTTTTATATGATACTGTAGATCCCACAAAACTCAAAAGGGGGGAGTGAAAAACAACACAACAGCTTGTTTGTTAAAAATTGCTATCACAATTAGGAACTCATTTTGAAGTTTCTGTGCTTGTAAAATGCAATGATTTGCAGGGACTGGCATGTTCTTACCCACCAATCTCCATTAGGTAGATGATAACCTGAAGTTTTATGCAAATTTCAATCAAGTCCAAAAATGAAGGTAATTTTGTGCTTGTGGATCCCATAGCTTACAACCAAGATTATTTGCCCTACAAAGGTGAACATTCTGGCCAATTTATGAAGTATGTGTAATGATTGTATGACATAATTATACTCTGCATCTACACTTTCAATTTGTTTCCTATGACAGATGTCTATCTTACAATTTTATGATGATTACATGCTTATGGTTCAACTTTTGTAACAACATTACGAACCAAAGCTCAGACTTTTCTAAGTTCACGGAAATAGATTTCCATGTACAACTGTGAAGAAAGCCAAGTATGCCACAAATCATTGCCACCCATCAGTCCTTTGACATCTACTTCTGGATAAATGCCTCCTCTAACATTTTCCATGCAATGAAGTTTTCAGCTGTATACATGGAGCATAAATTCATGAAATAAGTGTTACTTGAAATTTCTTTCTTTCACTTGGCAGAAGTTACCACAAGAACTGAACAACTCTCTTTAAAATAATGTATGAAGTATCAGCTAATCTCTTAACAGAGATATCTAACAACAGTAAATTTTTTGGAAAGTGCTTTTTCAAGCAAATTATTTTGAGTAACATTCAAGAGTAACATTCAGAGTTTCTCTGGTTAGCTTTAACTTTCTGAGCTGTCATACTTCTTTTTAATTTTAGATCAGCTACATTATAATGCATATTTAAATTCCGGAACTTAGCTCTTAAAAAATAGCACTGGTTCATACAAAAAGTGTAAAGGAAAACATACTTTGCAACATTAGCAGAATCACTCCACAATAATTACGATTTTTCTCAAAATAGCAATGCACACTATTACATTTATTAATAGTGAGATAATCTATGTTAGTAAATAAACAGTCATAATCTTTGAAGCTGTCACATGTAGTTTGTTTACACAATAATAGATTCCTGAAAGAGTAAAATCAAATTTCATAGTGGCAGCTTCAGTCTTGAGCCATCAAGACATTTCATGAATTTGTACCAAGGGTAAAGTCAGTTTAAAAACCGTTTAGTTCAACAAACAAGAATGGAACTGCTTAGTAGTCTACCACATGCTTTGACAACCACAAAACTTAATAGTGTGTTCAGTAATTGGTAGATGTGTAGCAGTCTTTATGTCATACCCAAGTTAATGGCACTCCTGATACAAGAAATAACCAAAATCTCTCTCTCTCTCTCTCTCTCTCTCCCCCCCCCCCCTCTTCCTCCCCCCCCTCCCCCGCCCCAATTACTAAAATCAGGTCTATACATCATTAGACTTAAGTAAACTTTTTGAATTTGTTTAGGCCAACGAACTGGTGTAGTTAACATGTAGATGTATAATACAAAAAGTTTTTTTATACTGAGACGCAGAGCTGTAGGCTTTCATTATACCATAACAAGGAGGGTTATTTGCGGAAAGAAACTTAAGAAAACCTTTCACAGAACCGGTAGTGCAATGGAAACAGATCAGAGAAATTTTAGAACCCTTAAAAACTTTTAAAAAATGGGGCAGAAAAACGGGGTAAATTTTGACAGTACTGCCTGCGAAATGAGAGGGTGCGCACATACAACTCATTGACAGCAATCAAAAATCAGTAAACATTGAAAAACTTTTCACTTACCTAAGCCAATTGATGCCAATGCGAATGGTGCTATTACAGGCTCATCATCGACTTTAGGGGGCGTTTTCTTTGCTTCCGACTTAATTGTGGGTGGTGCTACTTCGGGTTTGGTTTTGACTGGCGATTTTTCTTCCAACTTCTGTTTTCCCGTTACTTTGGCAGGAATTCCAAGTTCCAAGTCATGCTTTGTTACATTGTCATCTGGCTTTGTTTCTTTAACTTTTTTGTCCTCTAGCCTGTCAGATGCAGAATTGTCTTCACTGCCTTTTGTAGCTGGTGCCGGCACATGAAAATCACCGTGTACATTAGGTTCTGGAAAACCGAAGTCCTGCTTTGAAGCGTGTATCTCTTCTGGAAAATCTTTGAACTTGTCTTCTGCCTTTATTTGTTCTGGTATGGAATCCGTATCTTTAAAGCTGTCATCATCATGGGCTTCATCTTTCAGGTGTGCAAAAGCTGGGTGAAACTCTGGCTCGGCTGGCTTCTTTTCCTCAGTTTTTTGTTTTGGTAATTCGTCTGTTTTTGGTTCTATATTCTGCACTTCAGGTTGAAGAATATCTTCATTTCTTAAGTGTTTCTCTTCCCGCATCCCTCCTCTCTCCATCTCCATAAACGCTTGGGACATAGCACTTGCATCAGACCCCTTGGGTGATATTTCAAATCTGTTAAATAAATCTAGACCAGAACCCTTCTGTGTGGGTAGATCGAACAAGTTTTCGGGAGCCTGCTTGTTTGATTCAGTCGTTGCAAAGAGGGATTTTTCAGGCTCCACGTTCAACTTCGGGTTGAGTTTTGTCTGCTCATCATGCGATTCAAAATCTATCAATTTGTTTGAAAACTCAGCTTGCGGAATTTCTTCAAGTGTCTCCGGCGTGTTGCCGGCTTCGACAGATCCTACCTTTGAATCACCCAAAAGCGAAAACTCTGAAGAATTCTGGTTGTTTTCAGCTTTACCAACAATAGTAGAAGACACAATATCCTTACCAGAATTGACAGCGGGTTTCATGTCCTGATTAACATCAAAACTATGCTTCCCGGGTGTTTCTGACAAAGGAGAAGATTCGGGTTCTAAATGCTCAAAATCATCTATAGATTCATGATCTCGTCGCATACCCGTTGCTTCAGTGGAAACTGCCGAAGACACGATGTCGCTGGCATGCTCCTTATCCTTTTCCACGTTAGTAGCAGAGGTTTCCATTTTTGGTCGTTAAAACTTCAGAAGCTGGCGAAATCTGAGTCGTTCGGTCACTGTATCACTATCCACTCGGCGTACTCACGTTACAGAACGGAACTGCACATCCGCTAACCTGAAGCTGTCAAATGTCACAACCGAACGCCGGCAATTTCATTCACATACTCTGTAATCCAGAGGATGAGTCAGATGCGTCGATGTCCACACTAGCACTTTATGTAGTATACATATTCATGCAAAACAAAAGAATATTTATGAAATAATGAATAATTAATAGATTATTTTAGTACTGAATGGACAGTGATGTTTAGTTTGTACTTAAAATTTATCCATACTTTCAGTTGTTATTTTGATTATTACGCTTGCGCAGTGAGAGCCACAAAGTTATGCCGCCCAACCCTGGCGATCGACGCACGCGCACCACACTCATTTCAAATATGGCCACGAATGGTGTTGCTGGTGTGGTGTGTTCTGCCAAAGAAGATGTAAAGCTAGAAAAATACGATGTATGTAAACAAAATGGGAAACCCGTATTTACGGAAAGGAAAAATGGCCTCATTCGGGTGAGTACTGTACACTGTGTGTTTTGAAAATATTTAGTAGTTAAGGAGGTTTCATCTTAGGACTTGAAGTTTCACATGTCAGTATGTAGCGCGTTGCAGATAGTGCAGAATAAGATTTTCGCGTCGTTTCTGTCACCGCGGAGCAGGTTTATGGGAAACAACATCACATTGTAGTGACTTTTATGTTGCTTTCTTGTTACTGTATGGGTGTCATACCGGTGTTTGTTTTCTGTGATTGATTCTTTGCAAATTTTACCGACACCTGAAAACTGTTAATCGCAGCACTGTTTGTTTTACAGGATATGCAAGATGTCAAGAAAGTGGATGAATTATTTAATAAGGAAAAGCCAAAAAGATCGAAAGAGTCTTTCGAACAGGTGCCACTATATACAGCCATTATGACATTTATAGGATTTTATTTATTAATGTTTCTCGGCTATTTCAACCAAATTTTTTTCACGCCAAAAGTTGCCAAGGAGAAAAGCAACAGAGAGGTACGTATAGTATGAAATGGCATGGTAGGTTATTTAGGTTAGATGTGTGTTGCCTTCAGGAGCAGAAGCTAAGTGACAGCAGTGTTATTCTTCACTCCTGAAATCAATGTGCCTGTGATTGGTTTACTTGTATTTGTTATACCCAAAACTTGAATGGTTTTGATTGATACACTGGGTTATAATCCTGAAGATTTTAACGGCGTTTTACACAAATCGGGACCTCTGTCAAGGCGTATCACATAGAATGAGTTGTGCTGCATTTCAGTAGATATTTCTGAATTATTTTCTTGTGATTAAAAAGTCTCCTCGTTCAGGGAGGTAGTTTTTAGTTTGTAGTTCATACAGAAGTATTGTAAAATACGAAGTTGCACTTGTCATTTTAATACTGCAACACAAGTGCGTGTTCTGGGAGACTGTTTACTAGCAGTATGAAGATGTGGTAAACTCCTGCAGTAGATTTCAATACTTTAAGAATCCGAAGTTACTACCATTGTTTATAAGTATAGGGGCCTAATATGAATTACATACGCCTCAAAAGAAAGAGCAAAAAACATTTTTGCATGTGCAGAATCTCATATTATTGTGCACCTTTAACAAATGATCACTTTGCAGGTAATGAATTGCAGTGATTTCATGTTGTATATCTTTTTAAATTTAAGGAACTCTTGAGTGGCATTTATAGATATCAAAATTTACTTACCTCTAGAGAAAAGAACTATCTTGGAAAACAGTATTTGTCACAAGAGAGTTTAGGTTACTAGGGAACATTTGGTAATTGAGAATATGTGAAGTTTGGGGTGTGGCATAATCCATAGAAGTGATATACTCTCATAAAACATGAGTTTTATATAAGGTTTTCAGAAATTACTGCAACCAGTCGCCTTTTATGTAGATGTATTTTATTTAACCATGACCGGTTTCGAGCTGCCTAGCAACTCATCATCAGATGGTATATACATTTAGTGCTTTTTTTGTACCCATTGTGTGGGTGGTTGAGTATCTGTGGCTAGACAGAAACGAGAACAAATAATCGCTACATGTGGTACAGTATCACGAAATATTTACAGCATAATTTATGTTTAACGTATAAGAGCAAATAATCACTACATGTGGTACAGTTACATGAAATATTTACAGTTTCATTTACGTTTTGAGGTGTTACTTACAAATAAATCTTTCTGCAGGTATATATATCTCTTTTAGGACGTATTTTTGAAACCATTGTGTCTTGTTTTCCACAATTTCACAAGTTAAAACTTTCACTAGATGTATATTACTTTTATGAGGCCTCATAAAAGTAATATACATCTAGTGAAAGTTTTAACTTGTGAAATTGTGGAAAACAAGACACAATGGTTTCAAAAATACGTCCTAAAAGAGATATATATACCTGCAGAAAGATTTATTTGTAAGTAACACCTCAAAACGTAAATGAAACTGTAAATATTTCATGTAACTGTACCACATGTAGTGATTATTTGCTCTTATACGTTAAACATAAATTATGCTGTAAATATTTCGTGATACTGTACCACATGTAGCGATTATTTGTTCTCGTTTCTGTCTAGCCACAGATACTCAACCACCCACACAATGGGTACAAAAAAGCACTAAATGTATATACCATCTGATGATGAGTTGCTAGGCAGCTCGAAACCGGTCATGGTTAAATAAAATACATCTACATAAAAGGCGACTGGTTGCAGTAATTTCTGAAAACCTTTTCACACCACAGTCGCAGTGTTCCACATCCACAATGGATAAAAGTCTTATGAGTTTTATATGTGACACTCTTAAGTTCCAAGAAGTCAGATCATAAGTAACATACTTTTCTTAAGAAAAATAAGGTCCCTGCATATTGATGTTTTGCAGTGGATATTTAGGACATACAAGAAGGCATCCCGTCACCCCGTAGTGAGGTTTCTCTTTACAATTGGTGTACTGCTGCTGAAAATGTATTTTTTTTTTTTGTTAAACAATGCAACAGCTCTTTAAGTCTAAAACAGTCTAATGTAGATCAGGTATGAAGAAAATTGTATTGTGTGCTATATAGTAAACCAAATAATGTTTAGTTTTTTCTTATTTTTGCGATAATTAAAAGTTTGGGAGTGACTGTTTTGTAACTGAAACTAATGTGGAGTGAGTTTATATGCCTGCTTATAGTATAATTTCCTTTCCGTGTATAGTTGTATAACATTGAAATTATAACAGGGAGATTAAAACTACAACTTATATAAGTTATAACCTTCCTTCCAATGAATTGATTTGTGTCAAATGTTCATCATAAAAAATAGTTATTGTGGTTTATTCCCGAGGCTGCTTGGGACAGGAAATATGTTACCACTGGGGAATTATTCTGTATTGATTATGCTCGCCAAAGAATGACAAGTATTAACTGTCAGCAAATTGATACTTAATTTTGACTAGGGTTCTGGACAGGCATTACAGTAAGCATGTATCCAAAATGAGGATTTAATGTTCAATGTATGAAAAGCACTAACAAGTAGTTAAAATACTGGAAAAACCCTGGTAATTTGTTTAACCAAAATCATAAAATGCACGGTAAGTTTTTGAAGAAGTGAACAATTTCTGGACACTACCAACGCAAAGGGAAAACGTTTCTTTGTGTTATAGTAAAGGAGTTACATCTTCTACCACATTTGCCTGACTGGATGAACTTCCTATTGCATTACTTGACACTTTTGTTTTTAGTAAACTCTGGTGATCTAATAGTTATTTTTGTGGTGAACTTGCAAATTTCCTCAGCTTCCAACATGTTGTGAGAAGCACTCATGTGAATTCTATACCATACTGTGTGTTAAAATTCAGATTGAAACATATCGTGTTATTTCTATATGTGTAGTCTTTAGGGAACAGCAACAATTAGGGTATCATGAACAACGCAAGTCAGTAATCTGTTGCATAGATGGTGTTTTTATTTATATGTTTTGGTTGTAGATGTTTGGTAAACAAAAGTTACTAATGACATCATTTATTTGTTTTGGATCTTAGGTTAGATTATGTTTTTAATTAGACTGGGTTGGTCTGGTGTAGATTATTAATGTGTCGAAGATCATGATACTATTATTCTGCTTTGACCAGTGACATTGCCAGTGTTATAAAGTGAAGGTTATGCTGGTGGGCTCCTGTAGTGTAGCCCAAGGTCTAAGTTAGAGTGGAAAGTGATACTTCGGTTGTTAGTTAGCAAAACATATGACTGCATCACAGGAAAAAAACACTATCTATTTATGTGTAGATTCTGGTGACACTGACCAGTAGTGTAGCTTGAAGTGTAGGGTGTATTGTCTGATAACAAGAACTTACTGCCCGAAATCACTTATTCCTGAGTAGGAGACTTTAGATTGTTGGTTTTAATATGGCTAATGTTTTAATGTTGTTTATGATGTCACTCATTGCTCATATTTTAAGGCACTAATCTTCACCATGTTAATGGTGTTATCAGCCTGTGTGTGTAGTATATCTTCGTTTACTGATCTCAACAATTATCCCCATTGTTGTGTATTAATTAATCCATAAGACATAATATTTAACCTGATGGAGAACCTTAAAGGATGAAGAATAGAGTAAATTATACATTAAAAGAGGCAATGGCCTCTAAAGGCTATTAACTACTGTAATTCAATGTATATGCATGTAGTATGGCTTTTGTTGAAAGTGCACACATTTAATACAGAAACTACCATCTTCAAAAATATTACTGGTTTTAGTAATATTCCCACTTGATTAACATTCACACTGATAGTTGTCAAATGGTAAGTTATCGACATACTGCAAAACGGGCATGTTTACAAAGTGCATTGTTGTCATTTCAGTTACTAATTGTGATTTACAATTTCTGGATTTAATCAGATACTTTGTAAGATGGTTGGTTGGTTTGTGGGGGTTAAAGGGACTAAACTACAAAGGCCATTGGTCCCTACTTTGTAAGAGGTGGCGCACATGATGTTACATTCACTGTTTTTTCTTGCAAGCAAAAAGAGAAAAAAGTCAAACCTCTGTCCCAGAGTTTCATCGGGCAGTATTTAATGTCATGTTAAAAACCAAGTGAACTATTGTGGAAGAGTGAGAAAAGTATAGCATTTATTGTATTCTTCCAATTATTTGTCTCAAGTAATTGATAATGTATTTTAAGTGTTTTGTTAATATTGTTACATTAAAGCTGCAGTGTGGGTTACAATTAATAGTGGTTTAACAACAGTCTTTTGAATTCCAGGGCTATGCACCATTATATGACAGATTTGAAAGCTTTTACTTGCTCTATGTGTATCGCAGAGTGCGTGATTGTTGGAATCAACCAATTTGCAGTGTTCCTGGTGCTGAGGTTACGTTAAAAGACAGAATTACAAGGGATTATGGGTGGACATTTGAGTAAGTTTTCAGTTTTGGTAGGATGCCAATTTATTTTATTATTAAAATTTTATACTCTCTCTCTCTCTCTCTCTCTCTCTCTCTCTCTCCCTCTCTTTTTTTCCTGCATTGTGGTTTTGTTGTATTTCTTTAGAAACAATATTGCTTACCAAGTAGATACTTTTTAACAACATGACACGGTATGCATATTATGTTTAATATTTGTTGCTGCAGTGTTCAAGAATTATATTACGTCAAGACAGATATACTGAACTTTAGATTTATGGCTGACAGTAGATATAATTATATTTCTGTGTTGAGATCTGCCTATTTCGAATAACTGTTACAAGACATGGACTGCTAAAAATAGTGAAATTCACAAAATAGATTCTTTATTTTGGAATCATGCTACTAATTTACTTAAGAGTGCTGAGTTCAATAGCTGCCAGAATGCTACTGAGTTATTTCTTTTGTAGTTTCCTCAGCCTCTTCGTCAGCCCTTGCTTTACTCCTTTAATGTCAGCTGACACATATGTTTGTGGAAACATGAAATTAATGTGGTATACGAAAATAGTGGATAGAACAAATGCAGTGGTATGGGTGAAGACAACCACTTGTTGTGTGAAGCATCTGATACATGCATTTGATACATGCAAGCGAGAGACTGAAAGTTACAGGTCACCTGTTGAACTTGCATTCTTGTTAACCATAGATAAGTTATTTGAGTTCTACAGTTTGAGATTGATTATAACTTTGTTTTAATAATATTGTCCTCGCTTTAGGTGGTAGTGTTTTAGGAATTCAAATACAGATACATTTCCCTTCATGAACAACATGTTATGATGGCTAGATTCTACACCAGAACATACATCAATAACTGATGGGTGACATTTAAAAGGAAAATACTAGTTCTGAATTTATTGTTGTTGCAAATAAGTTTATAACGTTTGAAATGGATATCATAAAACTGCAAAATTAAAATTACCTACAAATTTTCATTAAAGTAAATCTCGTGTTGGGATAAAGTGTTCCTGTATTTATTTCTTACAGTGAAGGAAAAGTAAAGCAAAGTAAAATTGTCTTTCCTTATGCATTAGGAGTGGGCTAAAAGTAAATCTGTTTCACTGACATAAATCTATGTAGAAAGTTGGCGACATTAAATAAATTAAAAATGTTACCTGTGGTTACCTTTTTTTAAGTGATTTTGAACATAGAAATCGTAATCTCTCATATATGCAAGTGAAACATAACTAATGTTCCTTATGAGACTGAGAGGTCCTTGGGAATACCAGGGATTGCGGTACCACACGTGTTTCACCCATGATATCATCAATGTGGCAGTTACACCTATATAAAGTTAATAAAATACGGCGACCATGACATTGCAGATAAGAACAACTCAAAAATATTTAATTATGGAACTAATGTGAAAGTAATGAGACAAGCACAGGCATTAGGGGGTTTTGGGCAGGGACAAACTAAATACACGACAGTCCTAATAATGAAGACGTAGCAAAAAAATACAAATGCCAAAATCAACAAACTGACAACCTTGACAGTCAAAAAGCTACAATACCAAAAAACTTTAAATAAAAGGTATCAGAAGTTGACGTACAGAGCTAAAACAAAGTCAGTTATACCATGAACCAACAAAAACCTCCAGAAAATATGTACTGAAAATTTCACTTGATGTACATATCTTAAACAAAGCCTACAATATGCATCAACCATAACTAGCAGAACTAACTTTTATCAAACCAAACCACGCAAAAATAACTAGAGCAAACTCCACCACTAGAAACCTCTAAACATGAACTTCAGGCTACTGCAACATAAATTTCGATACCCACATCACAAAGAAAATTGCATGCATAAACACCTGCATTACACTTCTTACAATAATAATAATAAAAACCCTGGAGATCCGGGAAAAGAATAGGCCTCAGGTATGTTCTGCCAGTCGTAAAAGGTGACGAAAAGAACAAACTGCTAATAGGACTAAACCCCCTTTTAGTGTGATTAGTTGGTTCAGGATAGAACTAATGAAGCCTCGGACAAGCGCTGTCATGGTCGGGGATGACGCTTGAACCCTATGCCCGTCCACAATGGTAACGACACTGTTAGCCACATGGAAAAGGATTTAAATCCAAATAGAGGTGTTTTGCAGGATATGCTTCCTGCAACCACTCTAGAAGGAACACAAAGACAGAGGATGAGATGGTCAGATGAAGTTAACCGACACCTCATGTTCTGTTATTACCAAGCAACAAACTTAGGAACCAACACAACTGGATACAGATCACAAGTATACACAACATTTACTGCCAGATACTCAGAATTAAAATTTTTAACAGAACAATGACTAGCTGATCAGATCCGTGTAATAATAAAAAATAACAGGATACCCCAGTCAGAATTAGAAAACAGCAAACAACAAGTACAACAAATACTGGAACAAAGTAATGTGCAATCAGAAGAAGAAGAAGAAGAAAATACAGTGATGGACTCAAACATCCCAGAGCAAACAAACAAAGAACAACACACATCAATTAAACAATCAGAGGAAAACGAAATCTTAAGACAGCCACCAGAACAAGGACAAATAGAACATGAAGTCACACACATGTTAAATATAGAAGAAAAATTTCAGCTGACATATATAGAATACAAAGACACAAATGCAGACATTAGACCATTCTTGCATAGACCGCCAAATAACCCACAAGTCGAAACAACAATAACAACTATCAACACAATCATACACAACAAAATAAATGAAAATACAACTATGGAAGAGTTACAACTACTGATTTATATAGGAGCACTCACTACACTAAATACACACACTAGGCAGAGATCAGAACCAACCAACACACAGAAGAAACCCACAAAACCAGCATGGCAACACAGGCTACAGATCAGAATAGAAAAACTGAGAAAAGACATCGGACAGCTAACACAATTTATAAGAAATGAAATACCAGACAAAAAATGAAAAAGGTTAGGTAAAATCTCACAACAAGAAGCGATGGAGCAATCAGATGGAAAGAAGCAGGAATTACAAGCACTGGCCAAACGACTTAGAAGATACAAAAAAAGTGAAAATAGAAGAAAACAAAACCAAACATTCAACACAAACCAGAAGAAATTTTATAAGTCAATAGATAACACACACATTAAAATAGACAATCCACCAAACGTAACAGACATGGAACACTTCTGGAGAGCAACATATGGTCAAACCCGGTACAACATAACAGACATGCACGGTGGATACAAGCAGAAACAGACACATACAGGATGATACCACAAATGCCTGAAGTGATAATTTTGCAACATGAAGTCACCCAAGCAATTAATTCTAAGCACAATTGGAAAGCCCCTGGAAAAGATAAAATAGCAAATTTCTGGCTAAAGAAGTTCACCTCAACACATTCACATCTAACTCAATTATTTAACATATGAATATAATAGAGGGAAACATTCCACGTGGGAAAAAATATCTAAAACAAAGATGATGTGACTTACCAAACGAAAGCGCTGGCAGGTTGATAGACACACAAACATACACACAAAATTCAAGCTTTTGCAACCAACGGTTGCTTCATCAGGAAAGGGGGAAGGAGAGGGAAAGACGAAAGGATGTGGGTTTTAAGGGAGAGGGTAAGGAGTCATTCCAATCCCGGGAGCGGAAAGACTTACCTTAGGGGGGAAAAAAGATCCATACCTAGCATCAAACAAAAAACAGAATTACAGTCAATTTCAAACCATTGACAACACAATGAATAACAATTTCCAAACCGAAGGCAGATTAGAGCCAATAACAAACGACATTATAATGGTGCCCAGACAAGCCAACAGAAGCAAACTTCCAAAACACAAGTAACACACTGCACTAAGTCCAGTGCCATACTATCATCACTCACAAACAGTTTAGAAATACAAACATCTCACACTAGAATGCGCCACTTCTTACTTAAACATGCCGCTTGAAACACAATCTCATTTCAGAGACCACACCACAGTGACTTCACATAATGCAAGTGTCACGTCATGGGTTGAAGCCAATGGATGATACTGTAAACTTTGGTTGACCCAGTTTGTCTTGAAGATATGTTGTATTAAGTACCCAGTTTTCTCATGGGTGTAATATTATAACTGTTTTTTAGGAGGTGATGAAAATGTTCTTGTATACCCTTCTTCAAAGTAAACTTCTTCGAGAAACTAAAGATTTTATACGATTTTTGATACTATCATTGATCATATAATGAAACATCATTTTCTCAAATGAAAATTGTCAAGATCTCTAAAATATTCAACATAATGTAATAATAATCCATACTAAGCGTGCAGAGAGATTAGAACTGTATATATTGTATGACCCAATCCTGAACCCTTTGCTTTTACAGTTTAGGCTATCAAAATATGACTCTTAATGTCCCTTGGAGCTTTCTTCTTTCTGTACCCATCTTTTGAGTCTTCATTAGATAACCTTATTCCATTAGAATATTGCTGCTGAAAGATAAGGGCCATGCAGTTTTAATCTTCAAAAAAAATTTTGCATCAGTGGATACATTACTTAACAGATAGGGAATGTTTATAGAAAGTGATGATGTTATGGGAGAAAGGGGGGGAGGGAGGGGAGGTAGTGCTCCAAGACTTAGTCAGCCTATGGTCTCGGTATCTGTATAATATTAACTGTTTGGTTGCTGTTGTCAAGTTAACTCGTCGTACTCTGCCTTCCCAAGGTGCAGTTGAAGAGTTTAAGTGTGGCCTCTGGGTTTTCTTTCAGTGCTACTTCCTTGCCGACCCTGAGTGCTGATAACAAATATATACCCACAACCAGTCCACATACCTGAGTGCTGTTGAGGAGTTTCAGCATACACCAGATTTTGTGCTCCATATCTCGGTAGCTTTTCACAGCTGTGGCCACTAATTTGTGTTTGAATACTGTGTTTATTGTGATCTTGTTATGCTAGTTTAGCTTTCACTTTATGTCTTACTGTTCATCACTGTATTTTTATCGACATATGTTCGGCAAAGAAAATGTCACAACACCTTGGTTACACTGAGAATAACTGAAATACCCACAATACGAAACAGTGAGGATGACTTATTTGCTGTCACCATAAGTGATAACACTGCTACAGATTCTTAATGCAACAGTCCTAACCTGTATACGTCAGCAGGTGTGGCACTTCAGTCATATTTTTCAACAAATGATGTAACTGATTGTTCTTCTGAATCCAAAGAATCTGACAGTGATGGTAACTTTTGGATTGGATTAGAAACTATTAAGGAAAAAATCCATCTTTACATATCTACAGATTTGCAACAAGGGTAAATACACAGAGAAGCTTCAAGGTCGCTAACTAATTTTTACACATACTATAATGTCAGTCTCGTCATTAGGAAGAGTTGGAAACCATATTACTTCAAGTTTTTGCTTGTCCATCCTTGTGATCGGAGGTCTGAGGAATGTTGACCGTTGCCTTACGTAAAAAGATGAAACCCTACAGCCATTCTTATGATGTCATTTATTGTATGGCTACCGGTTTTGGAGCTTCAGTCTACTATCTTCAGGCCTTAGCTGATGCTAAAGGAGTTAACACCACCCGTATACACAATGCATCAGTGGCCAACATAACTGGTTTACCCAGACTGCCTACAGCTGTGATGTTATCTCTCTGACAATCGGTTGACTCAGTTGATAGCTGATGGTTGGAGAGACAACATCCCAGTTACAGGTAGTGTGCATTAACCAGTTACGTTGGCCACTGATGCATCGTGTATGTGGATGGTATTAACCCCTTTAGCTAAGTCCTGAAGATTGTGCACTGAAGGAAAAGATCTGGTAGCCATGCAGTAGATGAAATAACAATGGCTGTAGATGTTTCATTTTCTTACATATTACTTCATCTCACGTAAGACTTGCAAAATGATCACAATGAGAAAATTGTAGAAAATAGAGCTGATACAGAAGTTTACTGACAACATTCGTCCCACATATAATTCACAAGTGGAACAGTGAAGGGGGGAGATCAGTTAAGTGGTGCCAGAGGTACCTTGTGCCACAAATCATTAGGTGGTTAGTGGAGTGTAGATGGAGATGATAAATCTTAGACAGAAGGAGACATTGCAGAAGGGCTCTAGACATATCCAGCACAAGATGATGTGGGCCCCTTGGATAACTGTGCCTCAGGTAGAAATCCAGATGCAGGCTACTTAGCGTAGGTAGAAACATCAGGCTGTAATGACACAGTTTTCAGTTCAGGTCATTATATTATGCACTTCTTTATCATTCATCTAAATTAATAGCTTAAATGGGTTTATCTGTAAGCAGAATATTGGGATCTGGAGAAATGTGAAATTTTAATTAGATGTTGAGCACCTCCTTCCTCCACAGGAAGCAAGAGTTTCAAACAGCTTGAATGCATCATATTATAGTAATATTGCTAAGCATTTACATCTGCTCTGCTGTCCGCAGCTTGTGGTCCAGTGAGCGTTGCTGCCTCTGGATCACGGGGTCCCAGGTTCAATTCCTAGCTGGGTTGCGGATTTTCTCTTCCTGAGGGCTGGGTGTTTGTGTTGTCATCATCATCATCATCATCATCATTCGTGACAGTGGCTTGATTGGATTGTGTAAAAAATTGAACCATGTAAAAATTGGGACTTTGTACGGGTGCTGATGACCGCACAGTTGAGCGTCCCACAAACCAATCATCATCATCATTTGCTCTGCGTTTTGAGGTGAATGTTTCTGAGATGATTAGAAGAAATTTATAACTAGAACAGTGGTTGTTCTCATTCACGTACAGTGTGTAAGAATTTAATTCGAGCAAATCGCAGCTAAAAAGGATTTTAATGAAAGATAAAAAGTTTTATAAAGCTTTTACATTCACATGATATTAAAATGTGGGGTGACACATCATATAGTCAAATCAAAATATTTCTTTTAGAGGATAATTCTTTAATAGGAAGCATGATATACTAGTTAATGGATCTTGTTAACAAAAGATGCAACAACTCATGTTTAAAATACCAACTAGTGAGAAATATCTCAACAAGTGGAATGGAAGCAGAAGTAGCCCCTATGGTCTGTTTAATGCTTGCTAAATGCTTTATTAGGAACATATTGAGGAACAAATAGTACAATAATTGTGACCATAGATCCAAAAACAGAAAGATCATATACAATAAAAAATCGAGCAGTTAATGCAAGACATTAAGAAAAGAATTGTAAAATTTTAACAAAATTACGTGTGTGTGCTTTGATGTAATTGAAGACATTGTTTGCATCCTATGTTTATTTATTTGGATTGAATCTCAATAAACATTTCAGTTGGACTGGTTCCTTTAGGAGTAATTTTACAGATACAGTAATGGTACAAACCAGGTGCTTAAGCAAATTGTGTGTTCCAATTAGTCCATCTCTAATGACCTATTCATCGACAGGACATTAAACACTAATCTACTCCCTCTCCTCCATCTCCTCCTCCTCCTGTTCCTGTTCCAATTTGATGGTCTGCTTGCCCAAAAGAGGATGAGAATTTTATGTATGTTTGAGAAGAGAGGGTCTGGGAAGTGAGTATTTTAAGGTCATACTTTTAAATAAGGCATCTGTGTTTTTTTTTTTGGGGGGGGGGGGGGGGTTGTACACACATTTTGCCGCTACGGTCGCAGGTTCGAATCCTGCCTCGGGCATGGATGTGTGTGATGTCCTTAGGTTAGTTAGGTTTAATTAGTTCTAAGTTCTAGGGGACTGATGATCACAGATGTTAAGTCCCAAAGTGCTCAGAGCCATTTGAACCATTTGAACACATTTTGCATTCCTTTTAGACTGCTTGTGAAGTTTACAATATGCATTTCATTCACTGATTCCAACTAACATTTACTTACATGCACCTATTACTTCTTACAATATGATCATCTCATACATCCTGTTAATGGTGTTTGAATGTGCTGCAAGACTTACATATTTTTTGTGCCATAAACCTAGAATTCAGATGATGCCTCTTACTATTAATATGTTCTTCATGAATTGTTAGCAATTTGGTGTGGCTTCATTGTCTGTTTCTCACATTTGCTTTTTCATGTTTCCTATTCTGACCAGTTTTTGTGTAATTGTGCAGTTAATTTGTGTTCTTGTTTGTTTACAATAATGGAGCAAATAATCAATAATCATAACATTTTTAGGTTTACAGGTTCTGAAACACAGTGCCTAAATTTGGGCTCTTACAATTACCTAGGATTTGCTGAAAAAACAGGCCCATGTGCTGATGCTGCTGAGAAGTCTATAAATGAATGTGGCATCTCCACATGCAGTCCTGTACAAGAGATAGGTATAGTACACTAATAATAATATGTCCTGTTGTCTTAATGCGTACTGTTAGGTACGAGCTGTTTCATTTTATGTCTGTTGGAAATCATTCATTAATGAACAGCTACGAGAATTGTATCATTGCTATTAGTTCATTGATACAAGATTTATTGTAACCTACGTATCAGTTTAGTCTAACAATGGAAAATCCAGAATGGAATGTAACAGTATTATGAGAAGGAAAGTTGCTACTCACCATATAATGGAGATGCTGAGTCGCAGATAGCCACAACAAAAAGATTTTCCCACACAAAGCTTTTGGCCAATGGCCTTTGTCAACAATACGTGCACGCGCGCGCCCACACACACACACACACACACACACACACACACACACACACACACACACGCGCGTCATCTTTTGTTGTGCCTATCTGCGACTCAGCATCTCCGCTATATGGTAAGTAGCAACTTTCCTTCTCATAATATTGTAACAGTTTAGTCTGTTTTTATTTATTTTTTATTAATAAACTGAAGCATTAATTAAACTCCAGGCTGTTTAATTTCTCTTTCCGGATGATTCATCATGTTTCATAGATTCCCTAATAAAAACCATCTTAGGTGATGTGGAAGGAGACAAGTTATACGGGGGCTATTCAGAAAGTAGGGAACATTTTGCATTAAAAAAAAAAAACAAAGAAGTACAAGAAATACATTTTATTATGTACATCTGAAAGAGCGACTGACATACTACTTTTCCAAGTTGTCACCACACATTGAGGTACTTAAATCATAGCGGTGGACAAGCTTTGAAAGACCTTCGTCGTAAAATTCTGCCGCCTGAGACTTAGCCAGTGAGTCACGCCCGCCTGGAGTTCCGCGTCATCATCAGAGCACTGCGTTGCAAGTCAGTTCTTCATCTTGGGAAACAAGTGGAAGTTGCTTGATGCAAGATCAGGGCTGTAGGGCGGATGAGGGAAAATTTCCCATTTGCGTGAATTAAGGAGTTCTTTAGTGCAGTTTGCCATGTGAGGTCGGGCATTGTCATGCAAAAACAAAATTTTGGACGTCAGCTTTCCTCAGCGTTTGTTTTGAACTGCTCTTCTAAGGCTGTGCAAAGTTGGACAGAAAATGCTCAGGTGCCCACTCTTCTCTTCATCATGAACTTTGGTTTGGTCATTTTTAAACCGAATACACCATTTCTGGACAGAACATTCACTCATTATGTTGTTTCCATACACTTCGCACAATTCATGATAAATTTCTATAGGTTTTAGGTTTTTTGCCAACAAAACTGTTTCACAGACTGCTCCTCACAACTGGCAGGATTTTCAATTGCAACCTCCATTTCAAATTCACATATCGAAAAAACCAGATGTGCAGAGACTTTCCCGCTGTCATGGATGGATACTGACTGAGCTGCCGAGCACACACATACCAAAATACATGCGATTGGCTGACGCCTAGTGGCGTCACATGAAACATTCCTTACTTTCTGAATAGCCCTCGTATATTAACTTTGGGCAGTAGTAATTAGAAATTGTACTGATTAATAACTATAATTAAACTGCTGTCAAATGTTTGTTCTTACTTAGTTAACTTTGTCACAAAACTAGCAGGTAAATTGCTCCTCCCTCAGTTGTATTAAATAGCTATATTTTTCCTGCTATTGTTAGCTTAACATTCATGAGCTCATTTCTCCTTATTGTAAAACAACAGTTACCTACGTGCCATAAGAAAGAGACATGTTTATGTTCGAACATTACTACTTGATTGCCACTATCACATATGTTCAAGACTAGAATCTGGATAATCAGATAATTTGTAACTCTGATTTAGAAAAGTGATTTTAATTTTGTAGCAAAATCTTAAGGAATCTCAAATACACTCTAAACTCAGGCAAAAATCTGTATCTATATTGTGTTTGTTGTAATGTGATTGGGCAAATAGTAGTTCAGCAGAATTACCATTAACAAGTAATTTGTGGATGTGATGAGGTGACTACTGTACTTAGGTTTGTTGGGAGGATTCGGGAGAAATGGGTCACATCTGTAAAGCAATCTGCAACTAATGCACTAGTAGTGACTGCGTTAGCATCTGGAGTTCTTATAAAGCAGACATTGAAGGAATTCAGGGACATTAAGGTAGGATTGTAACAGTTCTGTATAGCTCATAAAACAAATTCGAGTTCAAGAACCTTTTAAATAATTGTGTTATTTGCTCTCTTGACCACACTGTTTGTGCACATCCGTTAGTCACCTACATGCACAGATGTAATGTATCTGGATAGCGCATTGTCTACCATGCACTGTTAGACCAGCATTTAGAATATATATGTAGGTGTAGACATTTACATTGCATTTCATTTAATTTATCATTATTAAAGTATATGTGTGTTTCTACATCTACTTATATACTCCGTTAGCCACCAAGCAGTGTGTGGCGGAGGGCACAGTTCGCGCCAAAGTCATCTTCCCCCTCTCCCCCCCCTCCCCCTCTTCCCCCACCCCCTCCCCCTCTTCCCCCACCCCCTCCCCCTCTTCCCCCACCCCCTCCCCCTCTTCCCCCACCCCCTACCCCTCTTCCCCCCTCCCCCCTCTGCACCTCTCCCCTCACCCCCCTCCCCCCTCTCCACCTCTGCACCTCTCCCCTCACCCCCCTCTCCCCTCTCTCCCCTCACCCTCCTCTCCCCCTCCCTCCCCTCCCCCCTCTCCCGCTCGCCCCCTCCCCCCTCTCCCGCTCGCCCCCTCCCCCCTCTCCCGCTCGCCCCTCCTCCCTCGCCCCCTCCCCCCTCCGCCCTCCCCCCTATCCCCTCCCCCTCTACCCTCGCCCCCCTCTCCCCCTGCCCCTCCCCCCCTCTGCCCCTCTCCCCCTCCCCCCTCTCCCCCTCCCCCCCTCCCCCCTCCCCCCTCTCCCCCCACTCCCGCAGGGGAGTGTCATAGGACCGTTGCTATTCACAATATACATAAATGACCTGGTGGATGACATCGGAAGTTCACTGAGGCTTTTTGCAGATGATGCTGTGGTGTACCGAGAGGTTGTAACAATGGAAAATTGTATTGAAATGCAGGAGGATCTGCAGCGAATTGACGCATGGTGCAGGGAATGGCAATTGAATCTCAATGTAGACAAGTGTAATGTGCTGCGAATATACAGAAAGATAGATCCTATATCATTTAGCTACAAAATAGCAGGTCAGCAACTGGAAGCAGTTAATACCATAAATTATCTGGGAGTACGCATTAGGAGTGATTTAAAATGGAATGATCATATAATGTTGATCGTCGGTAAAGCAGATGCCAGACTGAGATTCATTGGAAGAATCCTAAGGAAATGCAATCCGAAAACAAAGGAAGTAGGTTACAGTACGCTTGTTCGCCCACTGCTTGAATACTGCTCAGCAGTGTGGGATCCGTACCAGATAGGGTTGATAGAAGAGATAGAGAAGATCCAACAGGGAGCAGCGCGCTTCGTTACAGGATCATTTAGTAATCGCGAAAGCGTTACGGAGATGATAGATAAACTCCAGTGGAAGACTCTGCAGAAGAGACGCTCAGTAGCTCGGTACGGGCTTTTATTGAAGTTTCGAGAACATACCTTCACCGAAGAGTCAAGCAGTATATTGCTCCCTCCTACGTATATCTCGCGAAGAGACCATGAGGATAAAACCAGAGAGATTAGAGCCCACACAGAGGCATACCGACAGTCCTTCTTTCCACGAACAATACGAGACTGGAATAGAAGGGAGAACCGATAGAGGTACTGAAGGTACCCTCCGCCACACACCGTCAGGTGGCTTGCGGAGTATGGACGTAGATGTAGATGTAGATTTGTTCACAACTTTCATGTGATACTACTTTCCTGTAGACTACAGGATCATCGGCAAACAGTCCATTAGTTTATTTCCGCTTTTTTGATATTGTGGGGAGAGTGAATCTGTGTGATAGGCCCTTACTGTGACCCAATTGTAGACCTATTGAGCTATCATGCGGGCCATTAATTAGAAAGCCTGGATAATCGGTAAGTGTGACAGTTTTTGAACAGTCTGTACAGGTCATCAAGAAGTGGCTTATGTTTGTTAAGAATGGGAATAATCCCAGTATTAATCGTTGTGAGACTCCATATTTTATGGTTATTCGTTTCTGAGTTTAGTTCAGTTCAGAAATGCAACTAGTGAGTGCACGTTTAAGCTTTTTATTACGAAAGAAGACTGCCTCCATGCTAGTTGGATGCCTTTAATGCAACATTTTACTTTTCAGAGTAAAATTTTATGACTCACAAAGTCAAAAGCCATGGCAAGGTCATGGAATGTGCCAGTAAAAAAGATTTTTGTTGTTAAGCTCTGCTAGGACTCTTCTTCTTCTTCTCTCTCTCTCTCTTTCTTTCTTTCTCTGTTTTTTTATATTTTAGATCAAATTATCTTTTTCCTCTGTAACAGATCTTTTATGAAAAGTCGTCTGAAAAGTAGTTAATGAAGAAAGATCCAGAGTGAGCATATCAGTTTATTACATTAGAAACAGTATTGTAGCCAAAAAATTACTGTATCCATTTTTACCGTTGTCATAATATTCGCTAATTTTGTTAGTAATTGTAGTTTTAAACTGGTTGGATGTGCAAACAAAGTC
Organism: Schistocerca piceifrons; assembly: GCF_021461385.2. Lineage (NCBI taxonomy): Eukaryota > Metazoa > Arthropoda > Insecta > Orthoptera > Acrididae > Schistocerca > Schistocerca piceifrons. The sequence goes on along the minus strand of NC_060143.1, from coordinate 474,171,302 downwards.
TGCTTGATTAAAGCTAATACAACTGTATGTAGTTCTTTGTTGGCACGTGCAATATTTATTTACATTGTGAGAAAATAATCATTGAATATGGTGGTCATTGATTTCAGTATGTCATCATTTCTGTCACAACTATTATCTGGTAACAGTGTCATTTACCTAACTATTTGTACTACTATCACTGCTCCAGATCTCATTTTCTGTTGCTTCTTTACTATTTTACTTTTGATATACAGTACACGTGTTTCACAGTTTTGATAATCCTGGAAGGTCGTAGCACTGGTGATTTTATTATTATTTATTTTCATGGCTCACATGTAGTTTAAAATTACAGGTATATGGTATTAGAAATAATATATATGTAACAGGAATATGAACATACAAAACTACATATAAAGCTAACTAAATGTCAATATCTAGGTTCCTAATCCATATAAGAGCCATATCATCAGCTTTCATGAGGTCGTTCCAACTCCTCTGGTAGGAACACAGGGGGTATTCATTCCTAATGTGACTGATAGTCTGGTTCGGAACCCCACAGTCACAAACTGGAGACTTGTGTTGCACGCCATTTGTAAAGAGGGTCTGCACATCAACCATGCCCAGGGTGAGCACTGTTAAATTTGACCCACAGTTTCCTGTTGAGTTTTGTGCCAGCAGTATCATAGTTATACTTTCAGAACCACTCAAGCTGTTCAGGATTTTCAGTAAATAGACAGCTCTGGTCCCACAGGCCTCTCATCCTGGTATCACTGGCATCTAGCTGTTTTGCTTGTCGAAATGGTGGGGTTATTGAACCGAGTCTATTTTGTCGTAAACATGGTATGTCTTCGTGTTTGGGTGATTCCAGGTTCTCCTTTAGCTTGTGGTATTTCTTAAGCAAGGCTTCGCTTCTGCAGATTGCAGATGGATCGATGTTGCTCAGCAGAGGAATCCAATAAATCAGTGTTGGTCAGATTGCCCCATTTATTAACTGCTGGACACTGATAAAGTTGGTGTGGCAGCTGTTTAGCCATACACTTCTCAGCTGATGAGAAGACCAGCGCAATGGAGGATTTGCACAAGGTATCTGCTGAAGCTCCCCATGTCATTTCATACAATTTTTGAATAATATTGTTACGACTTATCTTGGCAGCAGTATATTCAAGATGTTTTTTATATGAAAGGGAGCAGTCAAGGGTGACACCAAGGCACTTAGGGGACTTGGTATGGCAAAGAGAGTTTCCATTAAGTTTCACTCTGAGCTTCGCATTAGTTTGTTTGTTTGTCAGATGGAAATCACATACTTCAGGTTTACTTGTACTGGGTTTAAGTCGCCACTTTCTAAAATAGGCGCTCATAATGGCTATATCATCTGGGAGAATTGTCTCCGCTTGTCCAAGGTCCTGGGTTATATGGGCAAGAGCGATATTGTCTGCATAATAGAATTTTGTTGACCTGGTATTGGGGAGATCGAAGATTAAGTGGAATAATAGAGGGGCTAAGACGGAGCCCTGTGGTAGATCATTACTTAATTTCCTCTCCTTGCTCACATTTTCTCCCAAGTAAACATGGAAATATCTATTGTTTATCCTGGTGTTGATGAGAGTTACAGTTTTTTGGCATCAGATTGTTTTTAGTAATTTGTATACTATCCCTTCTCACCAGACTTTATCATATGCCGTGGTTAGGTCTATGAAATGATAGATGTCTTCACGTTTTTTAGGAAACCAGCCTCTATGAAAGTTGTTAGGGTCAGTACCTGGTCGCAGTAACTTCTCTGTGGCCTGAAACTCGCTTGCTCAGCTGAGATATATTCGAGAATGAAGCCACTAATTCTAGTGTAGATGAGCTGCTCCAAGAGTTTATAAATACAGCTCAAAATGGAAATTGGTCTGAAACTTTTGAGGGTGGTCATCTGGTATATCTGGTTTCAAAATTGCCACTATTTTTGTTCTCTTTAGATCGTTTGGCAGTGATCTACTATCTAGGATGTTGGAGAAGTGGACCAGCCATTTTTTCCCACCATTACCCATGTTGATCAGAAATTCTGGATGTATATTATCCATTATCCAGACAAGGTGCTTTATCATGTTTAATTTTTTTTCAAGGCCTCATCTAGTTCAGTCAGTGTAAATGGTGAAGAGAAATTGGATTTGTTTGGGCTCTGAGCTTTTAGAGATGTGAGTTCTTGTTTTACTTGGAAGTATGTTGTTTGTCATGGGATGATCTGGTGTTTCAGCTATAAGGCTAGCGATGTGGTTATCTGAAATACATGGTTTCTGCCCCCCCGATATATTGGAGGCACTACCAAGTTTACGCTGAAGTCTCCATGCGTTTCTACGTGAATGTCTGAATTTTACATTTTCCACCATCTCTCACGTTTTACTCTTCTAGCAGCGTCAAGACTTGGGAGGAGCTCGTCTGCAATATCACTGTTGCCAGTTTTGCTGTACAGTTAATAAAGTTGTTCACAATGTATTCCTTTCTGTACCGACGAGGGATAAACTTCTTACCAGCAATAAGAACAGCTCCGACGAATTGAGCGTAGTTTTTAGGTTTTGGTGGAATAAAACAGATGTATTTATGTAGGTGGTCAGCAAAACTCCACTACTCAGCCCTGTAGAAGTCCCATCTGGGTTATGGGATAGATTTTTATTGGGACACAGAACCCCATATTGAGGATTACTAGCCTGTGCTGGCTGTGTGGGAAATTAGATATGACTTCTCTGGATATAGGCACTGGGTGCCCTCTGCAGTCCTGGGACACAAAGCAGAGATCCATGTTGTAATCTCTTCACCAAGTGGCTAATCTGAACATTCCTAAATCCTTGGCATCATAAGCCAGGTACAGATTTTCGTTTTCAGCCCAATCACTGAGCGCAATACCAAACTCGCCGTCGCGTGCATACTTACAGTGACCATGGTGACTATTAAAACCTCCAGCATAAATAAGTGGGTGGGCAGTAATTGGCAGAATATCCAGTGGCCACAGCACATTTGGTGGCTTGTAAATATTATTTCTAAAGGTCTCCTCTACTTGTGTAGAGACATAATGGATGTTGTTTTCTGTATTTGTGGAAATGAGACGAGCATGCTCGACATTGCTCCTCACATAGGTGGAAACACCATACATACTGTGATGTGTAGCACCCATAAGATTTTAGCCATGGATCCCACCTCTTTCACGCAGGCCTTCCTCAGTTGGAGCATGGGTTTCCTGGATTAGAACTTCGTCAATATCATTATCTACAAGGAGTTTAGATAGGTACTTGCTTTTAGCTCGGCTAATGCCTTCTATGTTTAAATGGCATACTCGGGTTGAAGGGCCGAGTCTTTTGATCAGTTGGTCCTGAAAATCCATTTTTTTTAAAGCTTTTCGCTTTGCATGTTTCTAGTTAGGAAATCTCGTTTCTGGTCTGGCTGCCTATTCATTCTAGATCATTTAGCATTTCTCGGGGTTTATGTGTAGTATTCTGCTATGGATGTGAGCTAGTTTACACCTCAGTACTGGTGATAATGAGTATCTACTTTTGATTACAGCTTGTACTTTGAATTAGATAGAACTCTTTCTTGTTGCTACAAAATAGTTTAATACCAAGTGTTGTCAATTCACTGCCTTCATCTTAATTTAGTCTTGGCCATTTTTGGTAACAAGACTTGACCTGCCTTGTAAATCTCTACAAATTTTTCATAATGTCTAAGAAAAAAATACTATATTGATTAATCGTTGTAAATACTCAAAATATTAGAACCATTGTGTTACATCTGGCACATTCACCTATTTTCGTAGTAAGACTGTAGAAAGCGTGCTGAAAGTTATTTTCTCAAAGGTACTCTGTTGCTTTTGTGTTTATTAATGATCACCATCTGTTACAGGTACAACACCATTGCTCGTGGAACTGGAGCAAACAACAGCCAGGTTTCTCAGAGTAGAAGATGCCATTGTTTTTGGGATGGGCTTTGCAACTAACGCTCTTAATTTACCCAGTATTGTATCAAAAGGATGTTTGGTGCTCAGTGATGAGAAAAACCACGCATCTCTTATTTTGGGTTTACGTCTTTCTGGTGCCACCATCAGAGTCTTCAGACACAACAGTACGTAAAACGATTCCCTGTCTTTTGTTAAGATAGAGTCTTGCAGTATATCCGGCATTATATTATGTAATTTTGAGATTTTAATTTCTGTGCAACTCCTCTGTCTGAGAGTCAGGTTAACTGCCCAGTTCAGCAGTTTTTGTTGGTTTTACAATACCAAGTATTAGGTGATACAGAAATATGAAATATTCAGTGAAGTGTCTATGTAAACTTGGAACTGCAATCCATCACAATGGAACTAGTAGTGGGTTTCTAATTATCCACAACTTTGTACTTGGAAGTATCCAAACGCCTTTGGCATCAGGATGCTTCTTAATGCTTTATATTTTAATCAAATGACCGTACTCATTTGAGAATATGGTTGTGTACTGTAGCCTTTATACTGTCATTACCTTTTCTCAAATAAATTTAAATTGTAAATGTGACTAGTGTGGCCTTGGCAAGCAGAGACTGTGCTCGTGTGTGTGTGTGTGTGTGTGTGTGTGTGTGTGTGTGTGTGTGTGTGTGTGTGTGTGTGTTTTCTGACAAAGGCCTGTTTGGTTGAAAGCTTTGTTTGACAGTCGTTTTGTTGTGCCTATCTGCAACTCATCATCTCTGCTATACAGTGAGTAGCAACTATAAAATAGTGTCATTATTCTGTCCTGGAATTTCTTTTGTATAACTTAAATGGTTGTACTACTTATTTAGTAGTTTCCTAAGTCATAATGGGTAATTTTATCTCAAATCATAGAAGACATGTCAATTCATCACCATGAATGCCTTTGCTTTAAAGCTCCCTCATTATGTGTTCAAATTTAGTTCTCTCTCACTCACTCACTCACTCACATATGGGCTTCCTTTCAACATAAATAAACCACCTCCATTAGGACCTTGCCTAGTATCGTGGTGCGGGTCCCCTGCATCATTCCCCTATGCTCTGTCAAGAAGCATGGGACTTCATTTCCATATTCTTTGTTTAATATGTTAGTAGTTACTGTAATCAAAGTGGGAAGTATTTTTCTGAATAAAGTGTTAGAAATTTTTCAACATTCTGCGTATTTCGTATCATTGAATTTCTAGTGTAAAATATGTATGTAGCAACACTGTTTCCAGCTTTTTTTCTGTTTACAACAAATAAGTGAGAACTTGCACATGCATTATTCTGCAAAGGGTGTTTATGTTTGATTTGAACTTTTTGTTTGGTACAGTGTCAGTGAGGAAATACAGTAATGAAAGAGTGAGGTTTCTGGACTGTGAAAAAAGACACAAGAAGGTGGTGTTTAAGACAAGTGAAAAACACTTCACAATTGTCGGGAATGTGTCAGAGGCATTGTAGAAATGTCTTGGTCCTCAAGTAACTGTGTTACCATCACATGCATTGTGCAGGAATTGCTATACTCACTTATACAAGAAATATAGTGATAACCCACCTGAATGATGGTAGCACTTCTGTTGTGATCCCTAATACATCCCCCTAAACACACAGCCAAGATAAGAAGCACAAGAAGAAAATGGTATGTACAAAGAAAAGTAGAACAACCTGAAACAAGCAACATCTTCAGAACTTTTTGAAGTGTATAATGTAGATGCACCTGGTGCAGAACTTGAAGATAGAGACATGTGCTCCCAGTGTGATGTAGGTTTTCAAAACCTAAACATTGCTGCCTCGGCAGCCACCCATAGTGAGAAAGTACATATACGGACACTGAGACCAGGTAGCTACTCCAAGAAGCAGATACAGAAATACATATAAACTTCCTCACATTATTTAATTTCAAAAGCTCAAAAATAAAGAATGGAAAATTGACACACCCAGATTCCTACTGCGGGCATCTATTGCGAGATGATATGCTTAATATTGCTCTGGACTATTCCGTAAGTGAGGACTTAGACTGCAGCCAGAAAAGTCTTAATCAGGCTGATGTTATGGTGAAAAAGTTAAAAAGATACCGAGACATATGACAAGATCAGTAAGAGAAGTGAGAAACATATCTTCTTATGGAAAAGGAGAACCCAAATTTAAAAATTGGTCTCTCAAAATTCTACTCCTTATAACCAAAATGGATAAAACACCAGACATGTGCTGTCGCTTCTAGTTTTTTTATTTTTTAAAATGTTTCCTTTTTTATGACACTTTCACAAATACCCTCATTTAGATAGTTCTGTAAGTTTTAAAAAAAAATCACTGGAAAACCAAAATATTTTAGTTTTTGAGAGGTTTCTTGTGGAAACGTGGGAAAAATATATCTAAAAACAAAGATGATGTGACTTACCAAATGGCAGTGCTGGCAGGTCGATAGACACACAAACAAACACAAACATACACACAAAATTCAAGCTTTCGCAACAAACAGTTGCTTCACCAGGAAAGAGGGAAGGAGAGGGAAAGACAAAAGGATGTTGGCTTTAAGGGAGAGGGTAAGGAGTCATTCCAATCCTGGGAGCGGAAAGACTTACCTTAGGGGAATAAAAGGACAGGTATACACTCGCGCACACACACGCATATCCATCCGCACACACACAGACACAAGCAGACATTTGTAAAGGCAAAGAGTTTGGGCAGAGATGTCAGTCGAGGCGGAAGTACAGAGGCAAAGATGTTGTTGAAAGACAGGTGAGGTATGAGCGGCGGCAAATTGAAATTAGAAATTAGCGGAGATTGAGGCCTGGCGGATAACGAGAAGAGAGGATATACTGAAGGGCAAGTTCCCATCTCCGGATTTCTGACAGGTTGGTGTTAGTGGGAAGTATCCAGATATCCCGGATGGTGTAACACTGTGCCAAGATGTGCTGGCCGTGCACCAAGGCATGTTTAGCCACAGGGTGATCCTCATTACCAACAAACACTGTCTGCGTGTGTCCATTCATGCGAATGGACAGTTTGTTGCTGATTTGATTTGAACCCAACAATTACGTTTGTTATTGTCACTGTTGCATTTCGAAATCTTTCCTGTCATCTTATTTTTTCTTTCTGTTTTTGCAAGTAGTTTCACTTTGTATTCACCTCCTCCTCTTTACCGAATCTACCATACAATTTTATCCCGCCTGTATATACTCAATAATACGTAACCCACTTCCAAACCATAACCAAAAAAATTTTTCCGCTTTCAACACTACCGCTGCTATAAAATCCACCATTTCCACTTCACAAACAATTCCTTTCAGCTATTAAACAGCCATTTTGGCTAGTTCTAATAACTTTCGCCTTTTTTTCCGTTTCCGTTTTTCCCACATCACTGATCTTTTTTAGCCGCTTCCCACAGGTTTTAACGTCATTATTTCTTCGTCAGACAATTGTTAGCCTCATTTTCACAATCTGCCACCACAAAACCACTCCTTTTAATACATTTGCATGCAGTTTTTTCGAAATTTTCCCAAATTGCTCCACCTTTTAATGTGTTTTGGTGGCAACACAACCACCTAACCTTTGTGGGCATCGTTGTCTACCAACCCAAGTTCACCACAGGATCAACAAGCCCAGTTATAACCAACACTTTTTCACCTTTTTTCACACCAGATCTCCAGTTGCTTTCCAGTTCACCTTTATCTCTCCCCATATATTTTTATTTTCATTTTCATTTCAGCCTCATGTTGCACTCTCCACCGTCTAATACCATGTCACCCTCACACCATCCCCACAACGACCCCATTAAGTTTTATTTACATTCCCTCCACGAACATGCCTTCGCCCTAGCCAGATTACACTCCCATATTTTATTTTCTCAAGCTTGTCTGGCATTTGGCACTACCCCCAAAGGCCTCACACTTAAAGTTCCCATCTCTGGCTGCAACCCTTCTTTCCATCAGTCCCTATACCAGTTCCAAACTGAACAATCCATTGCCCTCACCCACCTAATCCTTCACCTACACCTCAACTCAGCCAATGAACACACCTGTCAACTCCTATCCTTAATAAAACTCCTCAGTCTTTCCTCTCCCACATCCACACCGGCTGTTCAGACCATCCTCCTACAGGCCAACCGCAAATTAGAACAGCATGCCACCCTCCACCTCAAAAAACTATCCAATCTCCTGGTTTCCCACCTCCGGAAAGGCAACTCACTCACCCTTCACAACCTTTCCAGCAAACCTCAACCTCCTCTCATTGCACACAGACCCAGTCTCTCCCATCTACTCAATCTCCCACTTCCAGCTCCACTCCCCCCAAAACCTCAAAATTCCAATCAACACAATCTGGAACCACAACACCCTAATTCAGTAGTTAACCTTTCCTCCAAACCTCTCTCCCAATCCGAAACCTCTGTGCTATTCAAAGGCCTCACCTTCAGCCCCACTCCCAGATTCAACCAAACAGCCCTTGTCAAAGATTTACTGTCCTACACCCGTGCTCTCTGCTGGAAATATCACTTTGCCACGAAGAAAAATGATCCTAATCCTACTCCTAATGATCCAACTCCCCAAGACACTATCCAGATTGAACCCTGCCTGGAACAGTTCCGTCCTCTGTCACAGTGGGACCCACCTCCTCTTCCTCAAAATCACCCTCTCCAAACTTCCCAGGAATTTCTGACTTCCAGCCTTGCCTCTCAATCCTTCTCAAAAAACCTTAATCCTACTCCCAACATCACCACTGCTGAAGCTCAGGCTATCCGTGATCTGAAGGCTGACCGATCCATCGTCATTCTTCCGGCGGACAAGGGTTCCACGACCGTGGTACTTGATCGTCGGGAGTATGTGGCTGAGGGACTGCGTCAGCTTTCAGACAACACTACTTACAAAGTTTGCCAAGGTAATCCCATTACTGATGTCCAAGCGGAGCTTCAAGGAATCCTCAGAACCTTAGGACCCCTACAAAACCTTTCACCTGACTCCATCAACCTCCTGACCCCACCAACACCCCGCACCCCTACCTTCTGCCTCTTCCTAAAATTCACAAACCCAGTCTTCCCGGCCGTCCCACAGAATGTATCTCTGCCTACGTAGATCAACACCTTCAACCCATTACATGCAGTCTCCCATCCTTCATCAAAGACACCAACCACTTCCTCTAACCCCGGGAATCATTACCCAGTCTGTTACCCCCGGAAACCATCCCTGTAACCATTGATGCCACTTCCTTATACACAAATATTCCGCACGTCGAGGGCCTCGCTGCGATGGAGCACTTCCTTTCACGCCGATCACCTGCCACCCTGACTAAAACCTCTTTCCTCATTACATTAGCCAGCTTCATCCTGACCCACAACTTCTTCACTTTCGAAGGCCAGACATACCAACAATTAAAGGGAACAGCCATGGGTACCAGGATGGCCCCCTCGTACACCAACCTATTCATGGTTCGCTTAGAGGAAGCCTTCTTGGTTACCCAGGCCTGCCAACCCAAAGTTTGGTACAGATTTATTGATGACATTTTCATGATCTGGACTCACAGTGAAGAAGAACTCCAGAATTTCCTCTCCAACCTCAACTCCTTTGGTTCCATCAGATTCACCTGGTCCTACTCCAAATCTCATGCCACTTTCCTTGACGTTGACCTCCACCTGTGCAATGGCCAGCTTCACACGTCCGTCCACATCACACCCACCAACAAGCAACAGTACCTCCATTATGACAGCTGCCACCCATTCCACATCAAACGGTCCCTTCCCTACAGCCTAGGTCTTCGTGGCAAACGAATCTGCTCCAGTCCGGAATCCCTGAACCATTACACCAACAACCTGAAAACAGCTTTCACATCCCGCAGCTACCCTCCCGACCTGGTACAGAAGCAAATAACCAGAGCCACTTCCTCATCCTCTCAAACCAGAACCTCCGACAGAAGAACCCCAAAAGTGCCCCACTTGTGACAGGATACTTTCCGGGACTGGATCAGACTCTGAATGTGGCTCTCCAGCAGGGATACGACTTCCTCAAATCCTGCCCTGAAATGAGATCCATCCTTCATGAAATCCTCCCCACTCCACCAAGAGTGTCTTTCCGCCATCCACCTAACCTTCGCAACCTCTTAGTTCATCCCTATGAAATCCCCAAACCACCTTCCCTACCCTCTGGCTCCTACCCATGTAACCACCCCCGGTGTAAAACCTGTCTCATGCACCCTCCCACCACCACCTACTCCAGTCCTGTAACCCGGAAGGTGTACACGATCAAAGGCAGAGCCACGTGTGAAAGCACCCACGTGATTTACCAACTGACCTGCCTACACTGTGAAGCTTTCTATGTGGGAATGACCAGCAACAAACGGTCCATTCGCATGAATGGACACAGTGAAATATGGCATCCTGGCTAAGACATAAGTTGAAAATATGGTCACTATTTTTTATTTACTTAAATTTGCCATATTTCGTGACAGTACCTTTTCCGTTAGACGTTTGCAAGGCGATATTAGTCTTGGCTTCAGTTGTCTAAGTATGATTCCACAATGCATCTTTGTCGGCTGCAGAAAAGATGTGGTTCAACGTGTTTGCCTCATTTTGGTGTTTCAAATACCATTTCTTCAAATGTAATTTCTTTTTTATAGTTAATACAAAAAAAATAGTAACATAATTCAAAATTATTTATGACGGCGACCTTCACATTGTTCCTCCGTCAACACACACCAAGAGTTCACTGCCGACTGAGTATAGTCAAAGACGACTCCAATGTCAAAGATATTTTACACAACACACAAGCTTCCACTTGTAATCAGTCTCTTTGCTATTCTTCGATACATTTACTAATAGTAATCAATATGCTTCTCTCAAAAACAGAAGTAAATTAACATATAATAAGGCAAATTATAATAAATTCTGACAAAAAATATAAGAAAACATTTACAATTCAGTATCGACAAATACGGTAAAAAAATAACATCTCCCAGATTCATTACAACAGGCAGACAGTGTTTGTTGGTAATGAGGATCACCCTGTGGCTAAACATGCCTTGGTGCACGTCCAGCACATCTTGGCACAGTGTTACACCGTCCGGGTTATCTGGATACTTCCCACTAACACCAACCTGTCAGAACTCCGGAGATGGGAACTTGCCCTTCAGTATATCCTCTCTTCTTGTTATCCGCCAGGCCTCAATCTCCGCTAATTTCAATTTGCCGCCGCTCATACCTCACCTGTCTTTCAACAACATCCTTGCCTCTGTACTTCCGTCTCGACTGACATCTCTGCCCAAACTCTTTGCCTTTACAAATGTCTGCTTGTGTCTGTGTATGTGCAGATATGTGTGTGTGTGTGTGTGTGTGTGTGTGTGTGTGTGTGTGTGTGTGTGTGTGAGCATGAGCGCGCCGCCGCTCATACCTCACCTGTCTTTCAACAACATCCTTGCCTCTGTACTTCCGTCTCGACTGACATCTCTGCCCAAACTCTTTGCCTTTACAAATGTCTGCTTGTGTGTGTGTGTGTGTGTGTGTGTGTGTGTGTGTGTGTGTGCGCGCGCGCGCGAGAGAGTGTATACCTGTCCTTTTTCCCCCCTAAGGTAAGTCTTTCCGCTCCCGGGATTGGAATGACTCCTTACCCTCTCCCTTAAAACCCACATCCTTTCGTCTTTCCCTCTCCTTCCCTCTTTCCTGATGAAGCAACCGTTTGTTGCGAAAGCTTGAATTTTGTGTGTTTGTGTGTCTATCGACCTGCCAGCACTTTCGTTTGGTAAGTCACATCATCTTTGTTTTTAGATATACTTTTCCCACGTGGAATGTTTCCCTCTATATATATATATATATATGTATATATATATATAGTTTTTTTTTTTTTTTCTTCTACAGATAACTTTGAAATAATGATGTTAGACATTCGCTCTTGACCTGTATGATTTGAGATGAAATTGCCCTAATTTAAGAAGTTCAAGTTGCTATTGGAAAATTTCTTTGTAGCGAAAATCACTGAGCTAGTATAAAATATGTTTTGTACATACTTTTGTATGAAAACAATTTTATGAAAGTTACCTCCCTTGATATTTTTGCTTTCTGCGTCAGTACTTGACAGATGCACTAAAATCCATCACAATCCATATGTATTTATTTACTTTTATTTGCAAGCAAACATCTCTTGCAATTTCCATTTGCCCCATATACACCAAAATCTCCTCTGTTCCTCCATCTATTTGCTTCAAGTGTGTCATTCTAGAAATTTTTATTACCAAATTAATTACCTGTGGATTACTGTGGTAATTTTGTTAAAGTGCTCATGTCCCTTTACCTTTGTAAGACAATGAAAATAACTTGTGCAACTTTAAGAAGGTAGAATAGCTGGCCATTATGTTCCTTCAGGATGCAAAATTCCAAGTACTCCAGGTAGGTCCATATAGAAGTCAAATTAACTTTCCAATTTTCGCAGCTGTTAGAGCCTTCTTCGGAGAGGGGAGAGGGATTGATAGAGAAAGGTTGGTTTGGATGAAATGTCATTCAGGCCTCACAATGAAAGGGACTTCCATGTTGATGAAGATAAATATGACAGCTGCGAGTCAGTTCATGCAGAGCAGTTGCAATCATATTTAATCAAAGAAAGTTTTAAGCCACAAAAGTCTATGTCTTTGTCAGAATATTGGCCAAAATAGAAAGCATTAATTCATGGTACAGTCCTTGTCATGTGGGGAAACTATTTTAATGTATCTAACATATACAATTTTTGATTAAATTGGTATATTTCAGTGACTCATTATCTTCAAATCCATCAAAATGAGCTGAAAAGTTTGACTTTGAGACTTGCTTTGATTCATTATTTCTAAACAAACTATTTTAATTTTTTTCCCAGATGTGAAACACTTGGAAAAGTTGCTGGAAGATGCCGTTGTTTATGGACAGCCTAGAACATACAGACCATGGAAAAAAATATTGATAGTCGTGGAAGGAGTTTTTAGCATGGAGGGATCAGTAGTACACCTGCCAGAAATCATAAGATTGAAAAAGAAATACAAGGTATAAAATTATTAATTTTGAAATATTTTTCTTTTTACATTTTTCACAAAAATGTTCATGTTATTGTCAATTTTTAGGCTTACTTATACTTGGATGAAGCACACAGTATAGGAGCGATGGGAGAAAGAGGAAGAGGGGTGTTAGATTACTATGGCTGTGACCCAAAAGATGTTGATATTCTCATGGGGACATTCACTAAAAGTTTTGGTTCTGCTGGAGGGTATATAGCGGGATCAAAGGTGAGATTATCTGTTTTATTAGTAAAAAATGATGAAAGGAAGCATCAATCCATAAATCGAAAATGCTGTTTTGTAATACAATTTCTATATTTTCATTGGCAGAAACTTATCAGTTATCTTCGTGTGCACAGTCATGCTGCATGTTATGCAGCATCAATGTCACCACCTGTTATTCAGCAGATACTCACCTCAATGAAAATAATAATGGGAGAAGATGGCAGCAGTGAAGGTGAGAGAATTTAATACACTCTACTATATGTGCATCAGAAATCAAATTTTGTTGAAGTCCCTGTATTAAAGAAATATTCTAAAAAGGAAATACTATATTAGCGAACTAAAAATATGTAAAGGAGGCATATCTGGAAACCTAGTCATTGCTTAAAAATATGAATTGCAGATAGGGTTATAAATGTAAATCTGCTTAGTTAGTTCAATGGATCATTTTGCATGACAACTCATAATGCCGTGGAATGAAGTCATTTTACGTTCGTGTCACAAATTAATTTGTACATATGGTTACCTTCTGAACATTTTTTAGTAAAGAAAGAAATATCAAAAATTAAATGGGAAAATTGGGGTTGACATGTTGGTGAAGTAGAATGGAAGACAAGACAAAGCATACAAAATTATGAAGCACTTGAATAAACAAGAGTGAGATACTTTACAACTAAATATAATTTCTCAAAAATGGTAAAGTACTTTAAATGTGCATGGACTGATAATGAAGAAGAACCAGAAGTAAACACTAAAACCAATGACTATATAGATTTATAACAGTGGGAGAACTGTGAAAGTGATAAAGAAACAAAAAGTCACACGGCACTGATAATATAAATATAGAGCTGATTAACTATTTGCCTATCAGGTAAACCATAGAATTTCAATTGTTTTGAGTGTTTGTTGGTCAAGCAGATGTGCCAGATGAATAGAATGAAGCTTTTCGTATGCCCTACTTATGAAGGAGGTTATAAAACACAATGCGCTCACTACTGAAGAATAAGTGTGTTAAATTCTTCCTACAAACTGGATGCTAAAATTATAAACAAGGTGTTAATACCGATAGGGGAAGCACTGTGTTAGAGGTACAAAATAATTTTGGAAAATGTGGGTCGTGTTGTGATTGTTTTTCACTTTGTCACAAGTAACTGAGAAAAGAAGAGAATTTAGCTTTCGAACTCATTACAGTTTTGTTGATCATGAAAAGCTGTTTGACAAGGTAACATTGTAGGCCATTGCAACTCCTGGAGGAAATCGTCTTGTCTTCTGTTCAAGTTGTCGACACCCGTGGTCCAGCGATAAATAGTGCATCGTCTGAATGTGATGTCTTGCTTTTGAAACCATTCATTGCCTTAATTTTTATAATGCCTTTCATCTCAGTGCTGAAGTCCTAAGTGTAATGGTAGCACAGCTACTTTCTGACACATTGGTAATAACAATTAGTCCAGTGACATTTTGTGATAGATTTCTTGGCAGACTGTCTGCCTTTGAACACTGCTTCTGCCAGGGCTCTCCAGGGCCCACTTGCTGGCTCCTGGAAATGGCTGTGTTCCCTTGCATCAGCTACTGCTCGTTGCTTCGGAGAGTATAAAGTGCGTCACTGTTGTTGAATGATGCTCCACAAAAATGTCTATGATTTGCATTTCACGCTCAATAGCAACAGAGGCAAACAACCCATTTTTATGTGGTGAGTTTTGTATGACACTAATATGTGAGAAATGAATATGGCTCAAAATTGATTTTATAGTTTGTGATCCAGTCGGCGTACCTCACTATGTTGTTTAGCGTTGTTATTAACCCTTCTGCTGCTGTAGGCGTACACATCCTGCTACACTGTTCCCCAAGTATTGTGGACATGCATACTTGCACAGCTTGGATTTTCCTATAATGCAATGGACATGTGAATGTGTCCTGAGCCGCTGATGTCTCACTGCTGCAGAAGAGTTACTTCCATATCTTGGTGAATAAAAAACTTTCAAGTGTTTATCATACAACATTTGTGCCCCATTGCATGCCATCATTTACAGAAAACCTCGTTTCAGTATCTTGAATTGTTTGAGATACGACGATTGTTATGACCACGATTCACAGTGTGCAAGGACGTGAATGGGCCTGTTGCAAACCACTGTCCTTTGGATATAAAACCCAATAACTTGAGAACAAAATGCTGTTGCTCTAATATTTCAATAGAATTCCAATATCTTCTCTACATTTCATTCACTGCAAAGTATGAGCTAAAATCAACCATACGCAAAGTTTACACAATGTGTTTTTACATCTGCAGAGTCTTTAAATTTTGCACAATGTTTTACTTAATTTGATGCAACACAGTAAGTATGGTGGATAATGGAAAGAAATTCAGTTCTTTATCGAGTGAAGATCTCGGACTATAAGAGGAGCAAAAATAAAATTTTTTCGCATGATGGTTTTTGAAAATTCAGATAAGTATTTTGTATCAGCCGGAATGCCATCTCTCAGCATTTGGCAACAGTACATCCGTAACAAATGCAGCCTGAGCATGGAACGCAAAGAGCTCATATGTAGCAGTGAAAAGGTTAATACTTTATCTGTCTTTTCTTTTTAGGAGTGATTCTTCACACAATTTTTATTTTGAATTTGTATGCTTTCACCCAGCTGTAGTGAGTAAATGTGGTGTTATTATAGCTGTTGTTTGGCGTGGTATGGTAAATATATGTCATAAACTATGTGAGAATATCTTGCAGTGCGTGCTGTATAGCAACACTGGCACAATGCACATATTGAGGTCCACATATGGATTCGTAGAGAACTTAACACTGGTCAAAAGTGATATTTAAGGTATTCAGTGAAATTACACCAACAAAAGTTACCATTTTTGAAGCTACCCAGAGAAGAAGGAAGTTGCTAAGCTTGGTGTTAGCAAACATCTACATGGGTGCCTAATTGCTATTGCACAGATTTACCTCATAGGAACTATATTCATTTTGTAACTATTCTCCTGACATCTGGGTCCTACGTGATGAAGAAAACTTAAGTTCATGTCATTGATGGCAAGTCAAAGTTCTTCAGAGTCATCTGAAGAAGCTTGGTATTCACAGCAAAGCAGACATCTGTGACTATTAACACAGCTTACTGTATTGAACTTGTGAGAAGATTTAATGTGTAAATGTTTTCATCGTACTGTGTTAAAGAATTTCTTCTAAAAATTTGCAGCTTTATTAAATTAAGTGGAATTAAGTGGAAAGTAGGCTGGTACAGCTGTGCACTGCAATTACATTTGAGAACTCGTGCCGCCTGTGCATCACAAGACGTGTGGAACCACGGGGCTGATGAGATGCTGCTGGGAGCTGGTCTCTCTCATCACAGTATTGGTCGCTGAGCCTCATAATGCAATTTAAAGAGAAGAACAGTTGCTGATTTTGTGAAATACAGCATTCTGGTAGTCCGCAAATTGAATTTTCTATCTCAGTCTCTCATCTTACATGAGGGTTATGTAGCAAAAGTCATTGAAATGGAAAGGGAATGCTAAGTGAATTTAACAGAATAATTCAGGGTTACATGTGGAACTAAATGCACAGCCACATTGTTGCCAAATACTTGCAACCATATTGCCAAGTCTTTGCCTTGCTAAGGGCAGCTGTACAGCGAAATGCTTGTAATGCTTGTCTTATAAAGGCTCACAGATGGGTGGTGTTAAATGCAATTGTTCTTTTGTGCTGTGTAATCTCCTGTTACTTTCTAACATTCCTTTCAGCCTATCTTTATTTAAGGCACTCAGTTATATTTAAACTACAAATCCTCATTTTGGAAGCTTTCCAGCATGAAACAGAGCTGTTAATGCCAGGTGCTTCTCTCTCTCTCTCTCTCTCTCTCTCTCTCTCTCTCTCTCTCTCCTTTTTGGTCTACTAGGGACCATGGGGGTCATCTTAACTCTCAGCTATGGTCCTCTACTTTTCCTTGGCCCAGTATCCATTCATCTTCTGGCTGTGAGCCTGTTTCCTCTCATCTGTCCACTTAGGTCTGGCGTTGCCTGTATACTTCTTGCTTGTGGGAAACAGTGGGAAGACTCCCTGCAGGATGACCTGTCAGTATTTAGTTCCGTTCTTGTCTGTCTAATACGATCCGCAGTTCCTCTAAGTCTGATTTAACAGAGGTGATCCACTTGGCTTTGGACACTTTCCCCCTACTTGTCACTGTGAGGATCCTGTTGGTGAGCCTGAAGTGATTCAAGCGGGTCGCACCCGTAGAAGGTCAGTCGCCTTTTCCTCATACGTGTGACTATGTCTTCCTGATGTTCGTAGAGCTCATTATTGTGCCTGATTCTGTAGGTACTGTCTTCCTCTCTTATGCGTCCTAGTATTCTCCTCAGGATCTTCCTCTCTTTTTTAAGTTCTAGTGTCCTGAGTGGGCCCAGGCACTCAGAGGCATAGAGTGCAGAGGGTTTTACTTCCAAGTTGTAGTGCTTCAACTTTATGTTCTTGGATAGGTACTTGGAGGTATAGATGTTCTTACAGAAATGATAGGCCCTCTCGAACTTGGTGCACCTGGCGTCTATGGTCAAGGTTTTGCTCTCGCATGCTGAGATCCATTCTCCCAAGAACTTGACTGTAGGAACTTTACAGATAGTATTGTTTTTTAGTGGGATTGTAGAAGCAGCCTGCTTGATATTGGTGGTGAACTCAGTCTTCAGTGTGTTGGCCCTCAAGCCAGTTTTTGTCACAATACTGTAGAGGCTCTGTAGTTGGTGAGTAGCCTCCTTAAAGCTGTTGGCCAATAGGGTGAGATAATCAGCAAAGGCTAGTCAGAGTAGATTGAGGTTATCTTTCTTGTACCCAACTTCAGTCCTGCTTCTGGGGACAATGTGGAAGTCCATTCTGACGATTTTCTCCAGAACACAATTGAAGAGGATGCAAGAGGGGCCATCCCCCTTCCTGACTCCTGTCTGGATGGGAAAGCTCTCGGAGAGCTCTCCCCTGAACTTGACTTTGAAGGTGGTATTCTTCAGGGTAGCTTGGACCAGTCTGGTAGTCTTCCCATCTAGGCCTAGTTCCCACAGGGTAGAGAAGATGGTCTGGCAATCTATTTAGTCATATGCCTTTTGGGAGTCTACCATAATGTCAACCCAACCCAGCCCCCCCCCTCCCCCCCCCCCCCCTCCCGCCCAGCTCCTATATAAGAGGTTGGTCTTGGGGTTTTGAATCTGTTCTGTGCAGGACCTACTTGCATGGAAACCAGCCTGGTATTCACCGTGTTGGGAGTATAGCTGTTTGGTGACTATTTTGCAGGGCGTTAGAGAAGATCTTGTAGGTTATAAGCAACAAGGAGGTGCCTCTGTAGTTGTTATGGTCGGTCTTACATCCTTTCTTGTGTAGTGGATGGATCACAGCTGAGGTCCTTCCCTCTAGCAAGACCTCTGTTCTCCAAATGCCCTGAATGCTCTGGGTGATACTCTGGAGGGACTGGTCATCTAGTGCTTCCACATTTCTACAACTATTCCATCTTCACCTGGGGCCTTCCTGTTCTTGAGGCCTTTGATGATCTTTATTTTTTCCCTGTTGGTTGGTATAAAGTCCTGGTTCCTGACAGCATGCTCAGCAAAAGCAAGTCTCTTTCATTTGTTCTGCATTGAGGAGTTTCTGGAAGTATTCTGCAAAGGTTTTTGTGCAGTCCCTGTTATTCATTTGGAGTTTCCCATCTGGCCCTCTGAGATGTAGGGTTGGGGCTATGTATGAAGTAGTCTGTTTCTTGAGTCGCTAGTAGAGACCTCTTAAATTGTTTTTCTTGAAGTCTTCTTCTGCCTGTAGTATTTGAGACCTGTTGTAGTTCCTCTTGGTTTTGCGGATGATGCTCGCTTTTGTTTTTCTTTGTGCCATGAAATCCTGATGGTTCGGCTCATCTTTGCACTGATTCCACTTGTTAATGCCAGCATTATATAATTTCAGCACAGGGATAGCAAAGCTCGTGATATCAGTTCCCGCTCATGCAATATACAGCACCTGAAATATTGAGGTATATGATTTTCAGTCACAATACAATTTCCCCAGAATAAAAATGAATAAAACATTACTTGGGTAGTGTGGAATGAAAACTTATTTCAGGGGAATTAAACTAATTGGAAATCAACCTTCACCCACGGGTGATGAAACAGTAAGATATCAAACACTTTGTGTCTTGAAATCAACTGTGTCAATGTGCAGTCTTGTGCCACAACAAGTAGAATTTCATAACTCCCGCAGAATGCAGAAGTATGTTGGCGGACAGAAGCAAGAAGAAATGGAGTTAGCTAATTAATTGATGCCACACAGTAATTAAGTCATTTGAGGATTCAGGAGAGAAGAAGCTGAAAGTTATTGTTCATCAACACAGAAACTAAACTATGCATGTGTGAAATTCTGCTCCTTCGAGCTTTTTTCACCTTGAGGTCTATGTATATAATGCATATTAACTAGCCTATTCATTACTTTTGTAATGTTCCTTTCTTGTTTGGTCCATAAATGATGTAAAGAATCCAATTCTGTGTCACTGATGGTTCCTGTGAATCTTTCCAGTGACCTTTTCTGTGTGCCGTTGCTTGGTATTCTTAAAGCAGACCACTATGCCTGCTTACAGGGTAGGGTATTGGATCGAAGTTGCCAATCCCGAAAGTGAGTGAATGATCGCAAGGTGTCAAACATCATCAGCAATATTTCCAAGTCTCAGTTGCACTAGCATTGTGAAGAACTTCGTTGGCAACCCACAGGGTTCTCACTGCTATCCACAGCCTGCTTCTGCCAACCCTCATTGGCGCTGCGCTACCAGATGCTGAACTAAGGGCAGCCTCAAACTGGTAATAGATTACACCATTGAAAAACGCAAATGAGTTGCACACTTGTTCTCTTCAGCTTAGGGTGAAAACTAATTTTAACAAAACTAAAAATATGTGCAAAAAGATCTTGTTCAAAGTGTCAACGAACAGTAAGATAATGTGCAATATTGACCTCGGCAGACTGTATCTACATCCAGTCTTGTGTCACATTCAACTATAATATCAAGAATACCACCAAAATGTAGGGACATTATGGACAGTAGAATAATAACCAGTGCCACAGAGTAATAAATCAGATTGTGGATTCACAGAGAAAAATTGAATTTATGGTTATTGAACCAGAAACACACCAGAAGAAATAGGCAAATGTCCAGATTATTGTCACTGATAGTTGCTTTGAGTTTGTTCAGACACTTTCCACTGGTTTTCTGTTGATGTAAGTTGATACTCATGGAGCAGACAACTATGACTACAACTGCGACTTTAAGATTCACGATGTATGTGTGATAGTTAGCAGCTGAATTGAAGTATTGGTCAAAGGAAGTGATAAGATACAGCTTTCGCAGCAAAATTGGAAGTGATTTCGAAAACAGCTATTGTTTTAGAAAGTGAGCACGTAACAACTGTGTGGACAAGGCGTTGCTGCAATAAACACTCTTTCATTGCCATAAACATAGCTGAGTAGATAGAGTGCAATGTGAAATGCGAGAATAGGGCTAACTTTTACATGAAGCAATCTTTTTGGAATATAAAAAGTTTAATTTACTAAGACAATGTGATATCTTTAGTGTGAATTATTCAGAATATTTCACGAAGTTGACAAGAAGTAGTGAGGCAAATTCAGCGGACAATTAGTTCCACACCCACAAGTTACTGTCATGACAATAGACTTGCAAAATAATGGATATGTCCTTGTAAAGTCTTGACTACACTAGTTGCAAGAAGAATGAATTTTCATCGCTATGACCAGATCTGGACATCCAATCCAACACAAGATAGTGTGTTACATTGGATGTCTGGGTCAGATAGTGTTGAATTCCAGGTACGAAAATACATTCTTCTTTTCACTAGCGTATTCAAGACTCTCATGGGTAAAGTAAAATGTAAAGGAAAAAACTTATTATTTATTTAAAAGTTTGTTGTCATAATGCTTAGAGTTTATTTAGAGCTTAGTTCTTTAGTTAAAGTGCATTAATGTCATGAGTAATACATTGATTTTGTTGAAGCTAATAAAAATATCCAAACTTGCTAGAATTCGCAGTACTGGGTTCCAATGATCTCATTGTTAAGTAGCAACTGTGCCGAAATTTCTTTGGTCACCTGTAGTCTAGAAATACACTTTACTTGCTCTTGCGGAACTAACGGAATCTGTAGTGGTGCAAGTGCAATTCTGCAATGAGATTTCATACATAAAAAAATGGGACAATAATGAAATGTGTGCAGATTTGGCTGTTGAAGCATCCAGCTAACATCATTACGAAAATTCTACGGGCGTAGTTCATAGCCATAATAGTAAACCAGTCACTGTTAAAAAAAAAAATATATTTTGTACCTTTTTTACTACAAAAATATATTCTTAAGTATTTTACATCAGTTTGGAGCCAAATATTAACAATTTGCAATGTTGGAACTGAATTAACTTCTGACAAACTTTATTGTCTACTGCAAACAGTTCCCTTACAACACAAATTGGGATTAATACCAATACATGTACTCTCTCATCAAATCTCTGCTTCGGTAAGGAAATTTTCTCCACGGAGTAGCACTGACGTTCTAAGTGTGTCGATTCTAAAAGCATCGGCTCTTTCATGGGCAAGTTCTGTTTCTTGGTTTGCAACTAGAAAAAACTGTTTGACAATAAAAAAAGCTGTTTGACAATAAAAAAAAAGGTCATGGACTGCATACATGCTGCTGAAATCACAAGTTATGTTTTCAAATAAACATATGACATCGACACAATGGGTGATATAGTATATGTCATAGGCATTGTTTTGGCAACTCTGTTGTCATAATGGTGATTTGCGAGTGTGGGACTGATTGATCCTGCTTGTCAGCTTGACTAAATATTCCCACTGAAGATACCACACTGTGTTACTAAAGTAAACTTTTTTGATTCCAGAAAGGTCGTTTCGTGCACTAGCTATCCCTATGCTTACCTTTCACATAACAATCTATCTACTCAGCTATGTATATGGAAATGAGTGTGTGTTTACTGGAGAAATGCCTTGTCCACACAGTTGTTAAGTGCAAACTTTCTAAAGCAACAGGTGCTTTCAAAATCGGTTCCAATTTTACCGGAAGTCTGTATCTTATCTGCTTTTAGTATTACTTTAATTTAGTTACTGTTGTTGTTGTTGTTGTGGTCTTCAGTCTTGAGACTGGTTTGATGCAGCTCTCCATGCTACTCTATCCTGTGCAAGCTTCTTCATCTCCCAGTACCTACTGCAACCTACATCCTTCTGAATCTGCTTAGTGTATTGATCTCTTGGTCTCCCTCTACGATTTTTACCCTCCACGCTGCCCTCCAATGCTAAATTTGTGATTCCTTGATGCCTCAAAACATGTCCTACCAACCGATCCCTTCTTGTAGTCAAGTTGTGCCACAAACTTCTCTTCTCCCCAATCCTATACAATACCTCCTCATTAGTTACGTGATCTACCCACCTTATCTTCAGCATTCTTCTGTAGCACCACATTTCGAAAGCTTCTATTCTCTTCTTGTCCAAACTGGTTATCGTCCATGTTTCACTTCCATACATGGCTACACTCCATACAAATACTTTCAGAAACGACTTCCTGACACTTAAATCTATACTCGATGTTAACAAATTTCTCTTCTTCAGAAACGATTTCCTTGCCATTGCCAGTCTACATTTTATATCCTCTCTACTTCGACCATCATCAGTTATTTTGCTCCCTAAATAGTAAAACTCCTTTACTACTTTAAGTGTCTCATTTCCTAATCTAATCCCCTCAGCATCACCCAATTTAATTTGACTACATTCCATTATCCTCGTTTTGCTTTTGTTGATGTTCATCTTATATCCTCCTTTCAAGACACTGTCCATTCCGTTCAACTGCTCTTCCAAGTCCTTTGCTGTCTTTGACAGAATTACAATGTCATCGGCGAACCTCAAAGTTTTTACTACTTCTCCATGAATTTTAATACCTACTCCGAATTTTTCTTTTGTTTCCTTTACTGCTTGCTCAATATACAGATTGAATAACATCGGGGAGAGGCTACAACCCTGTCTCACTCCTTTCCCAACCACTGCTTCCCTTTCATGCCCCTCGACTCTTATAACTGTCATCTGGTTTCTGTACAAATTGTAAATAGCCTTTTGCTCCCTGTATTTTACCCCTGCCACCTTCAGAATTTGAAAGAGAGTATTCCAGTTAACGTTGTCAAAAGCTTTCTCTAAGTCTACAAATGCTAGAAACGTAGGTTTGCCTTTTCTTAATCTTTCCTCTAAGATAAGTCGTAAGGTTAGTATTGCCTCACGTGTTCCAACATTTCTACGGAATCCAAACTGATCTTCCCCGAGGTCCGCTTCTACCTGTTTTTCCATTCGTCTGTAAAGAATTCGCATTAGTATTTTGCAGCTGTGACTTATTAAACTGATAGTTCGGTAATTTTCACATCTGTCAACACCTGCTTTCTTTGGGATTGGAATTATTATATTCTTCTTGAAGTCTGTGGGTATTTCGCCTGTCTCATACATCTTGCTCACCAGATGGTAGAGTTTTGTCATGACTGGCTCTCCCAAGGCCATCAGTAGTTCTAATGGAATGTTGTCTACTCCCGGGGCCTTGTTTCGACTCAGGTCTTTCAGTGCTCTGTCAAACTCTTCACGCAGTATCTTATCTCCCATTTCATCTTCATCTACATCCTCTTCCATTTCCATAATATTGTCCTCAAGTACATCGCCCTTGTATAAACCCTCTATATACTCCTTCCAGCTTTCTGCTTTCCCTTCTTTGCTTAGAAATGGGTTGCCATCTGAGCTCTTGATATTCATACAAGTGGTTCTCTTCTCTCCAAAGGTCTCTTTAATTTTCCTGTAGGCAGTATCTATCTTACCCCTAGTGAGACAAGCCTCTACATCCTTACATTTGTCCTCTAGCCATCCCTGCTTAGCCATTTTGCACTTCCTGTCGATCTCATTTTTGAGACGTTTGGATTCCTTTTTGCCTGCTTCATTTACTGCATTTTTATACTTTCTCCTTTCATCAATTAAATTCAATATTTCTTCTGTTACCCAAGGATTTCTACTAGCCCTCGTCTTTTTACCTACTTGATCCTCTGCTGCCTTCACTACTTCATCCCTCAGAGCTACCCATTCTTCTTCTACTGTATTTCTTTCCCCCATTCCTGTCAATTGTTCCCATATGCTCTCCCTGAAACTCTGTACAACCTCTGGTTCTTTCAGTTTATCCAGGTCCCATCTCCTTAAATTCCCGCCTTTTTGCAGTTTCTTCAGTTTCAATCTGCAGTTCATAACCAATACATTGTGGTAAGAATCCACATCTGCCCCTGGAAATGTCTTACAATTTGAAACCTGGTTCCTAAATCTCTGTCTTACCATTATGTAATCTATCTGATATCTTTTAGTATCTCCAGGATTCTTCCAGGTATACAACCTTCTTTCATGATTCTTGAACCAAGTGTTAGCTATGATTAAGTTATGCTCTGTGCAAAATTCTACAAGGCGGCTTCCTCTTTCATTTCTTCCCCCCAATCCGTATTCACCTACTATGTTTCCTTCTCTCCCTTTTCCTACTGACGAATTCCAGTCACCCATGACTATTAAATTTTCGTCTCCCTTCACTACCTGAATAATTTCTTTTATCTCGTCATAGATTTCATCAATTTCTTCATCATCTGCAGAGCTAGTTGACATATAAACTTGTACTACTGTAGTAGGCATGGGCTTTGTGTCTCTCTTGGCCACAATAATGCGTTCACTATGCTGTTTGTATTAGCTAACCCGCACTCCTATTTCTTTATTCATTATTAAACCTACTCCTGCATTACCCCTATTTGATTTTGTATTTATAACCCTGTAATCACCTGACCAAAAGTCTTGTTCCTCCTGCCACCGAACTTCACTAATTCCCACTTTATCTAACTTTAACCTATCCATTTCCCTTTTTAAAGTTTCTAACCTACATGCCCAATTAAGGGATCTGACATTCCACGCTCCGATCCGTAGAACGCCAGTTTTCTTTCTCCTGATAACGACGTCCTCTTGAGTAGTCCCCGCCCGGAGATCCGAATGGGGGACTATTTTACCTCCGGAATATTTTACCCAAGAGGACGCCATCATCATTTATCCATACAGTAGAGCTGCATGCCCTCGGGAAAAATTATGGCTGTAGTTTCCCCTTGCTTTCAGCCGTTCGCAGTACCAGCACAGCAAGGCCGTTTTGGTTAATGTTACAAGGCCAGATCAGTCAATCATCCAGACTGTTGCCCCTGCAACTACTGAAAAGTCTGCTGCCCCTCTTCCGGAACCACATGTTTGTCTGGCCTCTCAACAGATATCCCTCCGTTGTGGTTGCACCTACGGTACGGCCATCTGTATCGCTGAGGCACGCAAGCCTCCCCACCAACGGCAGGGTCCATGGTTCATGGGGGGATTTAGTTACTAAGTCACAAGTAAGTGACAGATCTTAACCCCCCCTCCCATGTCATATGTCTCCTGGTGCCCTGGTAGAAGTAGTCATAGTTGTCTGCTTTGTGAATACCAGCTTACATCACCAATAAAACAAGAGACTCTCTGAACAGCTTCAAAGCAACTGTCCGTGACAACATTCTATATTTTGTTCATGATCTCAGTATCAAACAAGATGGGATAAATCACAGACAAAATGAACAAGCTTGTCAGTATGCATCACCTGTGGTAAATCTGAAGGTGTAAAACATGTGAAAGTGCACAACTGCACATTTGCGTATTTCCTCTGTTTAATTTTTGCTTCTGTAATCATACATTCAATTTTTCCTTATGAATACACACTATCTGATTTATTACTCTGTGTTATCAGTTATTGTTCTATTATCCATGATCTCTCTACATTTTGGTGGTACTCCTGACATTATAGTTGTGTATGACCCAAGACCAGACGTAGATGCAGCCTACTGAGGTCAGCATTGCACAATAGTTTACTATTTATTGACATTTTGAACAAGATCCTTTTGCACCCATTTTTAATTTTGTTAAAATAAATTTTCATCCCAAGCTGAATAGGATAAGTCTGCAACTCATCTACATTTTTCAGTGGTGTACTCTACAGTCGATTTGAAGCTGCCCCACTAGATTGTCATCTGGTTGCGAAGCTCCATTGAGGGCTCATTGGAGCAGGCAGTGGTTAGCAGTGATGACATTGTGAGCTGCTCATGAAGTTCTTCATAATGCTAGTGGAGTTAAGACTTTGCAATATTAATGACTATATTTGGCACCTCGTGATTCTTCACTCGCTCTGAAGAATCGGTGATGGTCGATCCTGCCACATTGTTGTAATATTCTCTTTTCACACTGGTGAAGTAATCTGAACAGTCCATCACACGTATATGACATCGGGATCGTAAATTTAATTTTTCAACCCTGGCGAGGTCATTGTGCACTTAAATTTCAACGGTTTTTATTTCATGTTGTGAACTGTACTACATTATCTACCACCAGAGCAATGACAGAGAGCTAAATGAAACTTACATTTACTCAATGCTTGTCACGTGATCTGAGGAAAGGCTAGTTGTTTGTTCAGATCTTGTTGGATTACCGACGTGTATCACTAAAGTATTTGCCTTTTTTCTCTGCAAATAGCCAGAATTTTAATTCTCGACCTTCTTCTGTTATTCAATAAGCTACTTTTGATGTTGTTCGTTCACTCACAAGAGGTTTTTTATCCGTATTTGATACAGATGCACATGACCAGTGAATCAGAAAAAATGAAATGTTGAATGTTTCCCCCTGTAGAATACGCACATTTACCATGGTATCTGATTTCCAAGGCAACAGGAAAAGCCCACTAACAAGTCGGCGGTGGGAGGCTGGTGATGTGGGCAGAACTCTGCAACAATTTCTGTTGATTTACCACTGTGAAGAAAGATAAATTTGTGTCACAGTGTATTACTCAACAATCGGATACACAGTGAGCGGTTTCGACCACAAGATGTTACATTTAGATGATGTGTTGTTCCTGCTAGTCTTTGGATGTAGATGTAGCATAACACCTTGAACAAAAGAAATGGCTTCCTCTAATAATTTCCGGGTATGCAGCCGGATCCCGTCGACATTCTGCCACGATATTTCGGCCAAGAGACGTCCGGCCATCATCAGGTGAGTACACAACTACTGAAGAGCCCAGGTGCAGTCGCGGTATTTATGCCGAATCTCGCGCATGTGAAATGTACTGGCATCCTACAGCGCATGTGTCAGGTGTTGACATGCGCATCATACCCGGAAATTATTAGAAGAAGAAATACGCCGGGAAAATTTCAGAAGTCACAACAAATGGCTTCCTGTTGGAACTGCAGTAGCCTACAGTGTTGCCAGATTGTGCAGATTGCTGAACAAATCTATCAGAGAGGTCATGTTAGTTATCTTGTGTTGTGATTGACACAACTTAGACTCTGTGGCAGCCTGCTGCTGGCTGGTTTGTATGTCAAAATGTGTTCCATAAAACATAATTTATGGAAAGAAACCTTAAATAAACTTGACAACATAATTGCTGCTGTGTGGGTGTGGTTGCAAATGCTGGACACGAGCATCTGATCAATTACAATGAATCAAACTTATCAATGACAAAGTTACTCCACGTCGTAGCAGGATATTCATTACCGAGCCATATATGAAACACTGATATAAGACAAGAACTAACTGTTGAACCCATTACAACTGTAACTGAACAATATAACTGAACTGAAAAGACCATGTCAAATGCATTTCTAATAATAGGATGAATAAAGTTATAATACTATATAACACAATAGAAAAGAAAAATTTTGGGCTTCCCTTAACAAGATGCCACAAGAAATTCTGAGTTGAAACAGCCCAAAATGCTGAGTCTGTAGAAATCGCCGATGCCAAGGATGGTGATCTTGAGTAAACATTGTAAAACACATTACAACTCACTTTTTTTTTCCAGACGTTTAGTGAACTACCTTGCCTTCCTGTAGGTTGGGAATGGAAAGGACAACTTAATCATTGTAATCAAACGTATGTAAATGTGCGTAATACATCTTTGGCCCAAATTTGTCCTTTTTCTGCCCATCAGTATCAAAGTTGTGTACTCGTAGAAGTTATTAATATATGACTAATAATAATGGCAGTGACAAATATCTGTTAGTTTTTATTCATCCAGCACTGATTTTCATTTGTGCAATTTGCACAAGGGATTTGTGGTTGAAATACCTTCCAGTAGTTTGTGTAAAGCTGCTAGCCACTTATGTCAGGTAGTGATGTCCTCTCTGCCCTTATTGGCATGAGTTGCTCTTTCTTTTTAAATGTTCCCACATGAAAGTTGCCTGTCAATAACATCATTACTCGGTCAAGGCATGAAGCCTCAAAAAGTGTGTGAGAAGTTATTAATTTTGCGAAGTGTCATACAACCATTAATTATTCTAGTCAATGTTTACTAACTTGAGTTAGTCATATATCGAGAGAAATATGTATGTTACCCTAGTACTCCTCCCTCCTCGATAACAGTTCAAAGTAATTCCTCAGCCCATTGCTACTCCCCTTATTACAAGGGGAATAGCAATGAGCTGAGGTGTGAATTGAAACATGTGTGTTTACAATTTTTATTCCGCTACACACTTTACTTTTGTGGAACATGGGGCAGAAGAGAAGTGATTTTAAGCATTAATTATTGCAGTAAATTGGTAATTATTTGACGGAGAACTGTAAATGCAATTGAAAAATGGTATGATCTTTGTTATATAAGATGTCTCGCTACACAGACTTCAGTTACAAGATATTTTAAAAACATGCTTGTCTGTCTGGTTTCAGGAATGAGACGCGTTAAGCAGCTGGCAAATAACACGAGATATTTTCGTCGTAGATTAAAACAAATGGGAGTTATTATCTATGGTAATGAAGATTCACCCGTTGTCCCATTACTGGTGTACATGTTCTCAAAAATTGGGTAAGCAAAGCTAAACAACACTGTCCCTATAACTTAAAACTATTGTAAATTTGTGTTGTTCATGATATAATAATTGAGCAGTCCTTCTCATTTTATAAAGAAGTGTTTTGTTAGAAGCTTCTTGTCTTAGGAGTGAGGAGACAATGGCAAAAAAAGAGAATATGAAGGAAAAGAGCATATGAAAAATACTTTAAAGGTAGCTTGATAGCGGAAAGTTGTGAGCATTCAGTTTGATTTAAAATATTCTGCTGTCAACAAATCAGTGTGATACCTGCATTGAGCTTTGCTTGGTGAAATACCAGAAATGTCAGTAAATAGAGGAGAAGTCTAAGAACAATTGACCTCTAAAAGAAGATGAAACTGAAAAAGGAGGCTGAGATCTGAGGTCTACTACAGAATGTCATCGACATATTGACTGCCTTGGTGAACATGAGAAAGTTATTGTTAAAGGCAACACTAAATGATACATTCAGTACTATTGATTATTTCATTTGTAAACCCACAGGCCTCTTCAAAATTAAAAAGAAAAATAGCATTTGCAAAAGATTTTCTTGGCATACATAGCAGAAATCTCACTTAGATGTGCTTGCTTGTCAACAGTCACTAGCTGGCATTGTTCAAGGAATGTTTGACAATAGTCCAGTCTCTCTTTTGTATCTACATTAATGAGATTCAGTATTTGTTATATTTCACTTCCTTCCATTTAAAATTATTTTCAGATGATTTTTCTTGTAAAATGCACTATGTACAAACTCATTTTATTGGACTTTATTCACATTTGGTGCCAGTGACCACATCTTGTCATAGTTGAATCAAATGTTTCAATAAAATAGTAATAAACGTTTTTTTATAAAAACCCGGAATACTACACTTTACATAAATGTTTTAATCATTTTTGAGGATAGTAGTTGAATTCAGAGGAAGAAGCAGGTATATTGAAGTCAAGGTTGAAATATTCACATGTTGTCTTAATTGGTTTCACAGTTGGAGCTCTAGAACTGTGTTTCTTGCATCATGACTTTCTTATAGAGATGTGTGTGTAAGAAGGTGTGGTGTGGGGTGAGGTGCAGTGGCAAGCAGCAATGTACCATGTGATGCTGCAGCCAGTACTGTCATTGTGCCTCATAAGTCTGTAGTGTGTGCTTTGGGGTGCCTTCAATTGATTTCATGTTAGGTTAGGTATGCCTTGAATTGATTTCATGTTAGGTTAGGTATGGTGAAGATACTTAGACACTTTAGAGCTCACTATTGGTGTCAAAACACAAACATGACAAGCAACCATGTAGGACAAGACACATTACTACTTACCATAAGGAACACATTTTAAGTTGCTGACAGACACAATTAAAAGACCCTTACATAAAGCTTTCAGCCACAGCCTTCATCAATATAAGAGACACACACCATTCATACGAAGGTATTTCGGAAAGTAATGATACACCGTACACCAGAGGAACAGAAGAGTTTTGGTGAGCAAGTTGGCAACTCTGGTGTTAACCTTGAACTGTTAGCTTTCTCCTCGCGGGCATTCGGCAGTTGAACGTTGCTTCTGGTTGAAGTAGATCGTGTTTAAAATGGCTGCGCCGATTCAGAATCCCGCCAAATGCGAAGTGCGCTCCGTCATACGTTTTCTTCATGCAAAAGGTCAGCGACCAGCAGATATTCACAAAGACATTGTTTCTGTTTATGGGAACATTATGGATCGACAAAATGTGACGAAATGGTGGTGTCATTTCTCTGAAGGTAGGACCGATGTTCATGACGAACAAAGAACAGGTCGGCCATCTGTGATCTCTGATGTCCTTCTTCGGAGAACAGAGGAAGCAATTCGTGCAAATAGACGTCTCGCATTGAAAGAATTGCTTCAGATCATACCGGATGTGTCAATGACAACTCTTTATGATGTGACTGTCAAGTTAGGGTACAGGAAATTGTGTGCACGCTGGGTTCCAAAACTGTTAACGGAAGAACACAAAAGGAAAAGGATGGGCTTTGCACTTTGCTTCCTCACACGCTATGCTGAAGCAGGTGATGAGTTCCTTGTTCACTTTGCGACAGGTAACGAGACGTGAGTTTATCACCATACACCTGAATCCAAGCAACAATCAATGCAATGGTGCCATTCGAATTCACCAAAAGCCAAGAAATGCAAAACGTCGATTTCAGCGAAGAAAATCATGGCTTCTGTTTCTTGGGACAGACAAGGCATTCTTCTGTTGGAATTTATGCCTTCTGGAATGATGATTAATGCTGCTGCATATTGCCAGACTTTGAAACGTCTTCGAAGGGCAATTCAAAACAAACACTGGGGAATGCTGATAAGTGGAGTCTGCTTGCTTCATGACAATGCTCGGCCTTACACAGCGCTCGTAACCAAAGCACTACTCAAACAATTCAAATGGGATGTATTGGACTATCCGCTATACAGTCCGGACCTTGCGCCCACCGACTTCCATGTCTTCCATTACCTGAAGTCACATCTTGGTGGAAAATCATTCCACGACGATGAAGAGGTCAAAGATGAAGTTGGAATGTGGTTCCGACAACAGGTGGCAACCTTCTCTGACTGTGGGATACAAAAGCTTGTGCACTGACTTAACAAATGTTTGGATAACGGGGGTGATTATGTCGAAAAATAACAAATAATCCAGGTAATAAGATGTAACCGACGTGTTCTAAATAAATGGTCTATTTAAGGACTGCAAGCCATTGTATCTTTACTTTTCAAAATGCCCTCATACGTACAAGTAAGCACACCCCGTGCACACTTGACTGCCAACAGTTAGCAGTCATGTGAACATGATGTGTGCTTGAGGATGGCTTGCTTGTGTGTATGAATAGTTTGTCTCTCTCTTTTACTGGTGAAGGCTGTGGCCAAAAGCGCTGTAGTACAAAGTGGTCCAAAGCTTTTGAAGTCCCTTATAAAACAAAAGTGGGTGGATAAACCCAAAAAATAAAGTACAAGAGGGGCATTGGTGACCTGTGAAGCTGTGTTAACAATGAGGTGTCCATTTTTTTAAGTCACCGTTGTACATACAACTTTCAATTTTCAAATCAAAAGGGGATCATGTGTTGTATCTCACAGACAGAAATAGTAGAAAAATAAAGTCATCTTTCATTTGAGCATAACTGTTCATTCTTGAGTTACAGCACACTGTACAGTACAAGGTAAAAAGCACAAGAGGGAGGCTACAGGATGTGCTTGATGCATTGCCCAGCATGTTGTGGTTGTATGATTCACCCATTCTTCATGAACTTTAACCATTATGTGGCTGCATGGGGTCATTCTTTCTATTTGAATTTTCTTTGTGAGCTGCTTAGAATCACGGCCTGCCCTGAAGTGATGCATAATCTTGTTTAGCCTGGAAAAACTATTTAAAAAGACAGGCTGCACAATGAGTCATTAGGGCGCAGAAAATGTTTAATCTCCTGCTGCAACGAGGGTTCATTGTAACAGATCTGAAAAAAGTTCTCTCCTAGTGTCTATGCATTTTAATGGTTGCCACCAAGTCTGAACTAGCACATAGTTCTTGACATGAAAACATACAATGATGAGCCAATACATTATGACCACCTGCGTAATAGCTCGTATGTCCACCTTTGGCACATGGAAAAGCGATGGCGTGTTGTGGCAAGGAAGCAGTAATGCCTTGGTAGGCCGCTAGAGGGAGTTGGCACTACATCTGCACACACAAGTCACCTAATTTCCATAAATTCCAGGGTGGAGGAGGTGGGGAGGGGGGGGGGGCAATGAGCTCTGATGCCATGTTCAATCACATCCTAGATATGGTGAGTTCATGGGTGGGGGGGGGGGGGGGCAGTATGTCAATTGAAACTCACCACTGTGTTCCTTGAACTACTCCATCACACTCCTGGCCTTGTGGTATGGTGCATTATCGTGTCAAAAAGTGCCTCTGGCATTGGGAAACATGACTGTCATGAATGGGTGTTCGTGGTCTACAACCAGTGTACGATAATCCGTGGCCATCATGATGCCTTGCATGAGCTCCACTGGACCTATGGATGCACACGTGAAGATTCCCCAACCATAATGGAGCCGCTACCAGCTTGTCTCTGTCCTGCAGAACAGATATGACGGAGCTGTTCCCCTGGGAGACAATGGATTTGCGCCCTCCCATCGGCACAATGAAGAAGGTATCAGGATTCATCAGACCATGCAACTCTCTGTCACTGTACCAGCATCCAGTGCCAATGGTCATTGTGCCCATTTCAGCTGTAGTTGCCAATGTTTTGTTCTCAACATTGGCACATGCATGTGTTCTCGGCTGCAAAGGCGTTAGAAGTGTTCGGTGCACTGTGCGTTCAGACCCACTTGTACTCTGCCCAGTATTAAAATCTGGTGTTAGTTATGCCACAGTTTGCCATCTGTTCTGTCTGCCCAGCATACATCAGATGTCTGTAATGACAGGTGACCGCCCAACCTCCACAATGTGTAGATGTGGTTCCACCTTGGTTTCACCACGTGTTGGAGACACCACAGCACTCTTCAAACACCCAAGAAGTCATGCAGTTTCTGAAATGCTTGTGCTGAGTCTCCAGACCATCACAATCTGCCCGTGGTCAAACTCAGATAACTGCGCGCCTTCCTCTTTCTACACACAGATGGCACGCTCATTAGTACTGCATGCAGAGAGAGAGAGAGAGAGAGAGAGAGAGAGAGAGAGAGAGAGAGAGAGTGTGTGTGTGTGTGTGTGTGTGTGTGTGTGTGTGTGTGTGTGTGTGTTTGACTAGCAGTCATTTCTCGTCAGGTGGCGCTGCTATCATCTGGATGGGTTTATTCGATAGTAGGTCAGTGGTTATAATGGCCCGGCTGATTGATGTATACTTAGAAATCGCGACCTGCTGTCTGAAAACCGTAACATTCACCAGTTAGTAAACAGTAAGAAAGTTCACACAGTGATTATCAGTTCAGTATCCTTGCTCAAATACTACAGTTCACCATTATTCAAGAAATTTCACAACTGTTGACTGCACATCATGCTGAGAGAGAGAGAGAGAGAGAGAGAGAGAGAGAGAGAGAGAGAGAGAGAGAGAGAAGGCCCATCAGAAGAAAAAATTCACAAGTTCTCTAAGAATCCCAGAACTTCTAGAAACGTCATTTAAACCTAATCTCATTATTTTGTGAACGTCTCGGTGGAAACAAATTATAACATTTCCTCAACATCACTAGAACACCTAAGCATAGGTCCTGATGCTAGTAGATCTAAACTATGACTTCCCGAGACACACACACACACACACACACACACACACACACACACACACACACACACACAAATATCTCATGCTCGCAGAATGTGCAGTCATTCCTGTTGCTGATCAGCTGAAACATAAGGTACCCATTCAGCTTTCTGCAGACAACATGGTAATTTTGCTCCTTGACCAATCCTCAACTCTAAATTTACTTCAGTCACTTTCTAGTCTTAGTCTTTTCCAAAAAGTATATAAGTTGAAAATGATCTCATCTGTACTTGTCTTAAGGACAAAAGTAAAGATCTGGCTTTTATAATCCTTAAATGGCTGCTTTATGGTAGGCATATATACAATTCACTGCTCAGTTGCACAGTAAAATTCACACTCCTTTTCGTAATTAATTATTAATGAATCTGAAGAATCGTACTTCGCTTAGATGCTGGACTAAATCAGCCTTCCACTCTGTCAAGGAGTATAACAAATGAAAATAAGAATGGCAACTGGCTGAAAATTGAGAACATTTAGGTAACTTTCACACTGTTATGAACACAGTATTGTTTAATTCATTATTTAACAACAAAGTGCTTGTTTTAAAGCAGCTTTTGATGTATTTATGAAGATATGTCTTGGAGGTTGTTTTTTAATGGGAAGTTATAAAATTTAGCTTTTAGATAATTTAGACTATCTCTAAAAATATTTAAAGTATAGAACTCAATGTTCTACAGCAAGTAGCTATTGTTCTGACAGGCTGTATAAAATTTCAAAGTTATTAGAGTACTGGTAGGGTCCAGAAAAATTTGCCTTCATGATAAATGCAAATATAGATGTGAATTCTGTCTCAAAATGCAAAAATGCAAATTGATGCAGCAAACACTATTTCAAAGAGAATTGTAACAAGATGAATTACCTTATAAAAGATAATTTGAAATAGCTTTATTTTATGCATATAAAGTTCAAAAAGGAAACTGGCTTTGGTCACTGGTATTGCAGAATATCTGGCGAAGGCCAGTTTGGAAGGAGAATGCGTGTAAGAACATCTTCGCAAAATAAAGAGCACACCTATACACGAACACAGTGACATGTCAATGTGGTTGTAAGTTACATTTGGGTTCCACATTAGACTGTGGACGATTGAATCGTCTCTAAGATAAATACCGCATATGGCAAAGTAGGACTCAAGTGTTGGACTAAATACAGAAACGCTTAAATTTGTCTGTTAGCTAAAGTTGGTATTGTGCAAAATTGTGGACAATCTGATGTGGCAGTTTTAGGTGAGCTGTGTTTTGAACTACTGTTGCACAAGATATTGATGGGAGTATGGCTTTGACCTGTTTTGTTTACAACATTGCCAACCTCAGTAAGCAGCTGCGCAGTAGCCGTTACCAAATGCTTTGTGTTGTCCATTGCTCATTTTTCTTCTTTCCTTATTTTGAAATGAGCAAAAGAAATTAGTCCTGATTCATCATGGATTGGATACAACTATCACAATACCAGAAGGGATCAGTGATCCATATGTCACTTCTGCTTTCGCGAAAACACAGAATACAAGTGTAGGCTGGCTGGCCTCTGAGATGAGTGAGAGACTTGTTAACACCCCCCTCCCCCCCCTCCCCCAACCAATCCTTACCAATCATTTATTCATATTTCTTGTTTGTTTGTGCTTGCAGCTGCCTGCTGTGTTTTCATTGTCGTCTGCGCTGTAGTGACCATGCCCATAGGTGTGCGCAGAAAATTTCCCAAGAGGGGGCAAGATTCAAAACTTGTTAATCACTATACAACTGATTTCATGAGTCTGGAAATATACCATAGCTCAAGAACTAAACTTGTCAGAAAATATACTGAATGTTTTGTGTGTCAAACATTAATAGTTTAACTTTTTAAGATTTTTTTGAAGGTAGGTTGCTTTAATATCCAAAGGGAAACATGTTTTTGAATCATCAGGATGAACATTGGTTCCACCTTTTATGATTTTACAATATGAAATTACATCCCCCACATTATTAAATCCAGCACATCAAATGAGTTAGATAATAAAGCTAGACGTATTCACAAAAGATGGTTTTGTTTGTATACCAATAATGTTACTTTGACACTGAAAATTAAAGATCTAAGCTATAAAGAGAAGACTAAAAACTTAAGAAAGTCGTGTTGGTTATTAACAAAACAGGCAGAAGAAATGACAGTGTTAGTAGTATGTAGAAAAACAGGACGTGAACTTTAAAAGTGGTTATACAACTTCGATACCACCCATAACACTTACGAATTCTTAAACATGGTTATCAAAGTACAAAGTGTTGGGTCTCTCCCACTCGTCTCATTTAGGGTGCCTAAAGGATGCTGCATTGTCTGACTGCTACACAACAATTCAAGCAAATATTAGTAGTTTTATTTCAATAAAGCAGATTGACAATACTTAACGTTGGCTGTAGAACAAGTGTCGCAAGCAACGGGTGACAGGCAATATAAATCAGAGCCCTGTGATGTATGCAATGTTCAGGCAAGCCTATCACCCAGTTTGTGGATCACTACTAACTGTTCTCATAGCACTCTCTGCTAGGCTGTGCTAATACTCCGCAAATGCTTTTCACTAATGTCCGGTCGAGGCTGGCAGGAGGCGGAGCTTGTATTCAGTTCTTGCAGAGGTTGCTCCTGTCGTGGTGCGGTCCTCATTAGCAGGCTATTGGCTGACGTCACCACACTGCCTTCTCTGGTCTTGTGTTCTTCCTCTTCGTTCCGGTGCTTGTGGTTATGCCAGAACACAAAGGACAGCTAAAACAAGCAGAAAGTTACATATATTCAGTGAACTAGATAAAAATCATTAGTGTCATGTCTCAGTGAGGAACTTGAAACTATCAGCACAAGGCAGGAGCATGTAGAGGAACTCTGGGTCAAGTTCAAAAAAATAGTTGACCATACGCTGGACAGATATGTACACAGTAGAAAAGTTCATAATGGGAGAGAACCTCCATGGCATACAGTCACTGTAAAGAAACTTCTAAAGAAACAGAGATTGCTGCGTAATAGGTATAAAACAAGTGTAGGGTTATATGTAGAGAGATGCTGAACGAAACGTGTTTGGCTGTCCAAAGAGCAATGCGTGAAGCCTTTCAGTGACTATCAGAGCAGAATATTGTCATGTGCTCTTCCACAGAACCCAAAGAAATTATGGTTATTTGTAAAAATTAATGTTCAGTTCCCAATGAATGAATGGGGCAGGAACTGAAATTGAGGGTAGCAAAGCAAAAGCTGAAATGCTTAACTCCATTTTCAAATGTTCATTTACAAAGGAAACCCCTGGAGGACTGCCCCATTTAATCCTCGTACCACTGAAAAGAGTAATGAAATAAGTATTAATGTCATTGATGTTGAGAAACAGCTGACATTGTTGAAGTTGAATGAAGCTCCAGGGCCTGATGGAATCCCTGACATATTCTGTACTGAATTTGCAGCAGAGTTAGCCCCTCTTCTAACTATAATCTGTCACAGATCCCTCAAACAAGGCACAGGTCACATCATCTTATAGATAGGTAGTAGAAGTGCCGCAAAACTATTGTCCAGTATCCTTCACATTGATTTGTTGCAGAATCTTAGAACATATTCTGAGCTCCTATTCTGAGCTCCAACATAGTGAGGTATCTTGAACAGAATGGGTTTCGAAAACATCAGTCTTGTGAAAGTCGATTCGCGTTTTCGTCACTTTCCTCACATGACATACTGAAGGCTTTGGACCAAGGCATTCAGGTAGATGCTGTATTTCTTGATTTCCGAAAAACATTTGACTCAATACCACACCTACGTTTATTGTCAAAAGTGCACTCATATGGGGTATGAAGTGAAATTTGTGACTAGATTGAGGACTTTTTGGTAGGTAGGATACAACATGTTATCTTGGGCGGAGAGTCATCATCAGATGTGGAACTAACTACAGATGTGCTCCAGGGAAGTGTGTTTATATCCTTGCTGTTTGTGTTGTTTATTAATGACCTTGCAGACGAGATTAATAGTAAAGTCACCCTTTTTGGAGATAATGCATTTACCTATGGTGAAGTACTATGTGAAAGGAGTTGCATAAAGATTCAGTCAGAGATTTACAAGATTTCAAAGTGGTACAAAGATTAGCAACTTGCTTTAAATGTTCAGAAATGTAAAATTTTGCACTTCAAAATATTAAAAATGTAGTATTCTATGACTATAATATCAATGAGTCACTGTAGGAGTCTGCTCGATTTCCCTAAATTGCTTCAGGAATTTCTGGGATGGTTCCTATGAAAGGGCATGGCCGACTTCATTCCTCATCCTTTCCTAATCCGATGAGACCAATGACATTGCTGTTTGGTCCCCTCCCTAAAATCAACCATATTTGAATCCGTCAACTTGTACAAATATCTGGGCATAACACTTTGTGGGTATATGAAGTGGAATGATGACAGAGGTTGAGTTGTGGATAAAGTAGGTGGTAGACTTCGGTTTATTATTCTTACCACACTCCATTCGTAAATGTAACTGGAAGAAACCCTAATAACTGGTACAAAGGGACTTACCCTCTGGCATGCACATCACGGTGGTTTGCAGAGCATAGGAATAGCCCCTTTCTGCAGCACCATATGGGGAAAGAATATATTGGGGACTTCTTGGCAATGTTCAGTAAATCTTCACATTCACCGTAATTGCAGTACTGCACAGAAACTACCAACGTGCATAGGTAAGGGTGTAATTCACCTTGATACACCCAGCAATCAAACAAGCCCAAGTTATACAGTCATTGCTAAAGCCGCATTTCCTGTCACTCTTGGCAGTACCATGTCTATGGTGTAGTATAATCACAGACAATCATTCCTAGAAATTTTTGAAAAATCTATACCCCAAATTCCAGGAGGGGCTAGTGCCCCTCTTGCCCCCCCCCCTCCCCTTTCCTGAAGTGAATGCCCAAATTGCAAATAATGAGAGAGGAGGGAAGGGGGGGGAGGGAAGGGCAAGAAACTACCATACATTTTGACCAAGGGAATGGAAAGAGGCAAATGTGTGTTGCAAAATCGGTTCTCATCTCTTAGAGTTTGAAGGCACTATTGATGGGAAGGGAGTCAGGCTACTAGTGAAAAAAGTCTTTCACGATTTGTTTTGCCCTGTGGCATGATTGTGTTCACAATAGTTTTAAGATGCTGTGGTGAAACCAGTGACACCTTTGGTGCTGCTGGAATCTGCGGAAATCCTAATGTCACTGTGTAACAGCAGTCCCTTTTCATCCTTGCTCAAGATTGTGTGGCAGAGAATGGTGGGTTTACATTTATGTGACCAAAATGTGAATGTGGGAGCTAACCAGTTGCCTCCTTATGCCCAAGTGACAGGTACTGCAGGGTATATATGACCTGGGACAACTGGGAGATCTGGCGAAAACTCGTGAATTTTTTTCATCCGGGAGAAAACCAGGAAAAACCCAGGAATTTTTTAGATTTCCGGGAATTTTTCATTGTTTTTGTTTTCAGTTAAGTTTTTGTAATTTTGACTTGTAAGGACTGATATTCTAACAAAGGATATTTCTGTATCTCGCTTCTGCAGAATAATACTGCAACAATAAAACATGAATGAGAGAAAAAATGAAAATAAAACTTAAATTGCAAAGGAAATACGCCATATACATCAACAAACCACAGTGCGCATACAAGCATCTGCCAACAGCAAAATGTGCCGAAGGCTTTAGGAAGACTGTGCAATGCTTCATAACAACAAATTGCTTCCGATGAGTGTGACGTCACAATTGTTCACATTAGATTTGTTTTAGCAGTTATGAGTGGGATCATGAGCATGCACAGTTGAGTAATACCTTCTCACTCTTGTGGCTGCAGAAATGTGGCTGTTGGATGTGTAAGCAGTCGCAGCAAGCAGCTAGATGCTACCGGGAAAAAATTTACCGGTGCACCCAAGCTGCCAGACTCAGGCATGCGCAGCTGGCCCGGATCTAGGAGGGTGAGAGGTGCAAATTTATTTTCTTGAGGAAAAAAAAACTTGTTTCGCAAAGCGCCTAGCATCCAGCGCACATTGGTCTATTGATTATTCATATGACATTGAAACACATTCCTGTCGATTTTTGAACACATTCTAAGTTGATTTCTGAATGTATCATAAGTTGATTTGTGAATGGATGCATAGTGTACGTGATGTCTCTGTCAAGGGAATCCTCGTCGATCTAGAAACAAAGTTCCCTACAGACAAAAGGAGCTGTATGAGCTGAGTGGAGTAAAGCTGAACAGATGAATTACCAACCGCTGTCTCATTATGTGGTTTATTGGTTTTGTGAAGGATTAGCATTGTTCTAATTACTAGTGAAATCCGTAGATTCAGATTACCAGAGTGGAAATAAACGACTATCAGGAACAACAGGTAGACAGATTACGTATTATCTTCACGGTGTATCCAAGAAAATGAAATTTTGACAGAAAATTTTTGGCCAGATTGCAATACTAGTAAGGGCCAGTTATTCGGTCCCACGCTAGCAGCCGCTTTAAGTTATATTCTGGAAGTAGCGCGGAAAACGCATTGTATGAACATGTAACAACACCTAGCCGATGAAAATCGCGGGTTAACTTA
Organism: Schistocerca piceifrons; assembly: GCF_021461385.2. Classification (NCBI taxonomy): domain Eukaryota; kingdom Metazoa; phylum Arthropoda; class Insecta; order Orthoptera; family Acrididae; genus Schistocerca; species Schistocerca piceifrons. The sequence continues at coordinate 474,130,416 of NC_060143.1, read as the reverse complement.
ACCGGTTATTCTGGCAGAGTTAGTGAAATTAACCGACAAATAAGCTTTGACATTGCAGGAATAGTTACAGAATTAGTGATGACAGGACTGTTTGTTAGAATGAGGAAGGAGAAAAAATGGGGACGTCACACAATTTATGGAAGAATATGACGATTCCAAATTTGTATAAAAATTTCGTACTACTACTTTTCGGTCTCATGCTTGAGAAACTGGAGCGTATGAATGAAGTGTGAAACTATTTCCTAACGTAAAGCTTTTTGCTTTTCAATTCCACAGAGCAAAATACAGCAACATTCGATAGAAGAATGCTGTGTGAAGATGCATGGCACTGCACTTTGGCACACTTAAGACCAAATAACATGTCTTACATTCCTTCAAATACATATATTTTATGCATCAGACCCTTCAGAACGATGTGCGCTACAGAATGAACATTTTTTAAAATTTTTGACGTCCTATCTCAAATGCTCGAGGGTGGGGCTGGGGGCCAATCTAGTATTGCCCCAGTTCGGAAATATCGTTGATCCTAGGCTGATGCGCAGAGCAGTCTTGAGTTATAGTGGGGTAGTGGGTAGTCTCCATGTGACCATGTTTACATTTAGTGATTTTGCTATTTCCTCTTAGTTTACTACTCTCACATCAAATGAAAACAAAACGGATTTCTGTGACCGGGAGCTATCAAGTGAATTAAAATACATTCACTTAATTACGGAAGGTTAAAATATGTTATTAGTTTCAGATTTTATTTTATTTCAATTTTTCTGGCTGTCAAGCATTAATTGCCTTGCAGAACAATGACGTTATGTTTGTCAGTTTGCTAAAGAAATTTTCGTTTATTAATGTTTTCCACTGAGGCAATCAATATATTTGAAACAAAGTGTTTAATTCCACACTATTGGTTAGTTTCAACTGTTTGATGCATTTCATGTGCACGTTTTCATCTTCTAGAACAAAAGCGCTGGCAGGTCGATAGACACACAAACAAACACAAACATACACACAAAATTCAAGCTTTTGTTGCGAAAGCTTGAATTTTGTGTGTATGTTTGTGTTTGTTTGTGTGTCTATCGACCTGCCAGTGCTTTTGTTCGGTAAGTCACCTCATCTTTGTTTGTATGATAATTTTTCCCACGTGGAATGTTTCCTTCCATTATATTGATTTTCATCTTCTAGCACGTATAGCATTATGCCATAATAAAGAACCAAACATGAGATAACACAGTACTGGTACTCCAAGAAAATTTACATTCCGAATACCACATTGAAAAGCTTAATATCAGGTCTAGACCTGCTTCACTGGGAATCTGGTTATATGAATGTGCACTTTACATGTGCACATTTTAGTATGGGTCACGAAATTCCGATGCTCTTGGAGTATCCTCTGATGTCTGATGACATAATGTAAGATCTTTTAACTTTTTACACTTACAAACATACGGACCTCCTATGTCATCGTAGCTGCACAAGAGCGGTGGCGTCTGTTATCTGGTGCTCTCTGGCAACTGCTGAAACAAACCTATTTCTAAAAGGTCACAAGAAAATATTGCGAATAATGGTTTGAAAATCGTTTCTTTCAGAGTAAATTTTCTTTTATGCAAGTTGAACTATGTGTGATAATGTATGATGAATTTCTTCTATCACAGAGCGTTGATTTAAAAATCAACTTGTTGATGACGAGCCATTTAGATGAATTGGAGCCCAGAAGATCAGACATTTACATCATTATTAAAAATTTTACTGGCACATTTGTGTGATATATCTTAAAGTGTAATACACGCATAAAAGACCAGCGTTGTATGTGAAAGCTTAGGTTCTCTTGCAGCGTATTAACCTTGTGTGTTCACACTATTAAACAGTGATGTTGCTATTGGCTGACTACATCATGTGTCCTAAACTCTGAATATCCTCTGTCATTGGCTGCCTAGATTACCTGACATGAGCTATGACTGCTTACAAAAGCGCATCGCAATCTCGATTTCAATGCTTCGGAAAGTAATATGTGGTGTTTGGTGGAATTAGAATTTATACTTTAGCAATATGAAAATATGCAGCGTACATGTTGCTATAAATTAAAGATCTTTCCAAAACGTGTTTTTTTCCCAGAGTTTCATTTTCTAAAGTGCCAGGAAATTCAATACCCATGTATAAAACCATAACCATTCAAAGGATTGATATGTTATACAGGTCTGAGAGAAAATATACTGTCAGTTAACAGGGAAAAAGCATATTTTTAATCAGGAAATTCTGGAATTTTTTTTTCCTTGTCTGCATGTTCACCCTGTACTAGTTGGTACACAAATTGCCTCTTCTGATGGGTGAATGGCTTTTTTTCCTGCCAAGACTGGACAAGCACAGAGGGTAGGTATGTCTGTGACTGGGAGCTCCAATGTTATGCTACTAATGAAGACCTGCCAGGGAAACAGCAGGCATGTTGAGAAAGAAAGCCAGGTGCATCCAGTATGTTGGATAGGAGGTCCATCGAATGTTTGGAGGTGGTTTTGGTAGCTCTCGTTGGCACAAATTACACATGCTGCCTGGTTTTAAGTCCATCTTCCATTCTAAATGTGAATTGGTGGAGACAGTTAGCCTCAAATCCAGGTGGAATCAGGAGCCACTGTTTGTACCATCGTACACACAATCTATGATGCTCCTTTTGTGGAGCAAAGAGGAAGATATGAATCAGAAGTTCAGATTATGTTACCAAGATCTTAGAGGCAGATGTCTGGACTTCTGCTATAGTTCAAGAAGTCTAGTGATCCCCAGAGGTATCTTTCCATAGGGTGAATGATGAGTTACGTGCTGTAATTATAGAAAGATGAGCCATGTTACTCACAGAAGAGAAAGTTTGTCCTTGTAGATGAAAACAAGAATATGTTACTGTAATACTACTAATATGCTGAAGCATCCACAGTCAGGTACCAGAATTAATAGGGGTAATAATCCCCATAAGCAATTATGACAAATGTGAATACCTGTGAAATTCTAAATTTAGATTCATATCAGGAGAAGCCAGATACTAATGGTGATGGCGTATTTATTGCAATGAAGAACTCTGTAGTCTCTAGTAATTGTATTACAGGCTGTGAATTTGAAATGATCTGGGCGAGGGCAAGCATCACGGATAGTTCAAACATGGTAATCACATCCTTTTATAGTCTTCCTGCTTCAAGAGCCATAGTGGCAGAGCACTTCAGAAGAAACTTGGAGAATATTGTGAACTAGTCTCCTGCTCGAGCTATTGTAATAGGAAGAAACTTCACATTGCCAGAAATAGAACAGGACAACCATGTAATTAAGAATGTTGCCGAATAGGGGTATTCATCTGTGATTTTTTCAAAAAAATAAATAAAATATAAATAAAAAATAAAATTGAACAGTTAGTTGGAGAACTAACTTGTGAGGTCAACATCTTAAACTTCGTAATAATTAACAAACCTAATTTTTTAAACCAGTTAATGATGAAGAGGGAATCACTGATCGTAAGGCTGTGATAGCATCATTGACTGTGGATGTTAAAAGGATTCTTAAGAAAGGAAACACACTATTTTTTTCTTAGCAAGAATGGCCGAAAGCAAGGTGTACAAGCAAAGGTGTGGAGCACAAGTGAATAAAATTAAATAGGATTGTACAATACATTGTAGATCTTTATGTGCATAGCAAGGGTATGAGAGAGGGAAAGAGCCACTGTGGTTCAGTAGCCGTGTTAGAAATCTGCTACGAAAGCGAAAAAGCACTTCATTACAGATTTAAGTGAAGTGAAACCTTAGTTGACAAACAAAAGATGAACGAAGGCAAATGAGCATAAGCAGAGCAATGTGAGAAGCATTCAGTGAATTTAAAAGTAAGAAATTCAACCAAAAATCCTAATAAGTTTTCATCACACACAAAATCAGTTATCTGATGAAACTGGTCTGTTCAGTTCCAATAGTGGCATCAGAACAGATGATGACAGAGATAAAGTACTGAATTTGGTCTTCCAAAATTGTTCCACTGTAGAAGATTGTAATGCGGTTCTTTCTTTCAGTCACTGCATTAATGCCAGAATGGCAGATATTGAAACAAGCGATGGAAGAATAGAAAATCAGCTAAAATCACTGTTGTATAATTATGGAACATGTTTTACCCTCAAGCATTAGAAACTTCTTGGAGAATGAAAATGTCCTTTATAGATATCAACATGAATTCTACAGACTTGACTATTCCATCTTGAAATCCAGAGTGCCATGGGCAACATTTGCAAGACATTTGATATAGTTCTTCAGTGTCCTTTAGTGGAGAAAAGAAGAGCTTCTGAGTATTGGACTAGATTCCTGGAAGTATTCAGGACTTAATGTAGGTTGCTGTCTTCTACTTTTTAAGAATTAACCTACATTAATTGTACACAGCCATGGTCTCACCATGTCAGTTTTAGACAAAATAGTATTCAGGACTTCCTTGCAGATAGAAATCTTCATATCAATCTTAAAGAGATGTAATTTCAGGTGTGTTCTGGGTGGGTGTTGTCGGCCCATTATTGTTTACAGTACATTTATATAAATGATGTATTAGAAATAACCTATGTGAGGCTGTTTGGGAATGATGGTGTTGTCTTTAGGATGGCTGCAACACCAGAGTAATGTAGTAAAATGCAGGAAACTTGCAGAGCATTGATAGTTGGTGCAGGGGTTGGTAGTTAACTTTGAATGTATCTAAATGTAGCATGTTAAGTATAAAAAGGTTATGAGATCCATTTCTGTACGCTGTTGGCAATAAATCATTGGAAATAATTAAAATGGTAAAATAGTTCGAAGTAGCCTTATAGAGTCCCTAAAGTGAAATGATTTCATATAGATAGTCACAGGAAAGTCAGTTGCCAGGCTGAGATTCATAGGCAGAATTTTAAGGATATATAATTCATCCACTAAAGAGGTACCTTAAAAACAGTCATTTGACTGATTTTTGAGTCTTGCTAATTAGTTGGGATTCCATATCAGGTGGATTAATAGAAAAGATGTGGAAGATTCAATGTTCAATGAAGAGCGGCACATTTTGTCACAGGATCATTTAATAAATGCATGAGTGTTATGAAGATGCTCAACAACCTCCAGTGGCAGAGAACAAGACAGGCATTGTGTGTGAAGGAGGTCTTTACTATTTAAATGCCGAGAGTACACTGCAAGAAGAGTTTGTTCACATATAACTGCAACAAGAAAATCGGAAAAATTGAAGCTCATACAGGGGCTTGCTTGCCAACAGTTGTTTTTCCCTTGAACCATTTGATAATGGAACAGAGAAAAGGCATACAGCATACCAGAAATCCCCATCACACGTCGTAAGGTAGTTTTGGAGCATAGATGGGGTTGGAATATGCACTGTGTCAGTGTGCCTGATGCAGTATTTGACTACACAACTGACATGGTGACAAACATGCAGTCAGGGAACATCTAAAAGGCATTGTAGGGATATTTTCATTTCTGTTTTATTGGAATGTCGTTGTTAATGTGTATTAAATATTCTGCATGATGTTTTTATGGATACCTTTCATGGAAGATGTTTCGGCTAAGATTTGACCATCATCACCTATGGCTAGTGCCACTTGTTTCCCATACCATGTTCGAACATTACAGGTTTGTTCTTCCTATTCATCCACATTACCGTACATTTTTCCACACTAAGAGCTAGCTGCCAGTCATCACACCAACTAAAAATTTTGTCTCAGTTTCTGCAGTAAACCAAATTTAGGGATATTGGTCTGTAATTTTGTGGATCCATTCTTGCACCTTTATTGTGTACTGGAGTTGCCTGCGCTTTTTGCCAGTCACAGGGGACTTTATGCTAAGTGAGAGATTCATGATAAATGCAGGCTAGGTAAGGGGCCAATGTCACAGATTACTCTTTGTAAAACTGAATCGGGATGCCATCTGGACCTCGTGGTTTATTTGCTTTCAAAGTTTTCAGTTGTATATCTATGCCAGGGATGCTTATTACTGTGTGTCATCCATACGGGAGCCTTTGTATGTCCATCCTTCTATTGTAAGAAAATGAAACTCTTAGAGCCATCCGTATGTTGTTATTTATTGTGTAGCTACCAGTTTCAGCAGTCAATGCACCATCTTCAGGCCTTAGTTGATGCTGAAGGGGTTATCAGTTCACAGTTGATAATTGGAGAGGCAACATCACAGTTACAAATAGTCCGTGTAAACATGTTGTAACCCATTGATGCATCGATATATAGGGAACATGATAACCCCTTCAGCATCAGCTAAGGCCTGAAGACGATGCACTTAGATGTCAAAAGTGCTAGCTACACAATAAATAACAGCATGAGAATGGCTGTAGGTATTCCACTTTCTTACAATACGAGATTCTGTCCAGTGGTCACATGACGGAATGTTGTGTATGGATGGAGTTTTAAACTTTGTTATGCAGTATCTTGATCTATATGAGTCAAGATTCATGTCTGCTTTTATCCTTTTTTTAACAGATGTGTTAAGTAATAAGTAAATCCTATTAATTCCTATAATGTTCCATGCCATTACACATTCTGTTAATGATCAGTGCAGCTGCCATAAAGCTCTTCTCTCTACATTGCCATTCACTAAAAATATAAAAGTTAATAGTGCTTTTAGTTACAAGTATAAAAACTGAAAATTTGAATTGTTTGTGTGTATTGTGTCATTAAATATTTGATCTGCTGTACTACTCTATACCTTGCCAGCAATGTCAAAGCTTTAAAATTTGGAAGTGTCCCACACCCAAATATTGCCCTGTTGACTTCATATTTTTATCTAATCACAAATTTCCATGAAACTATAAAAATGTACAGGAATGTTTTATTAGACAAATGTTTTACAGTTGGGTATATTTAGTGCATAACGTGAACATTGAGTTTTCAAACAGTATCTGCAAAGCTTTGCAGTATATCTGTGTAATTTACTTTGTTTTGTTGAAAATTTTAGAGCTGTGGTTCGGTCTCTGAGAGCAAGGAAAATTGCAACTGTTGGTGTAGGATTCCCAGCCACGCCTCTAATGGAAGGCCGCATTCGTTTCTGCCTTTCTGCAGCACACACCAAAGAACAGCTAGATGCGGTAAGTTTTCTGATGAAATAGTGTCACATTAATGAATATTGGTTCTGCTCTAATATAAGAAGACAGATTTAACATATCGAGCATGTGGGAAGTTTTTGTAATATTTTGTTAGTAATGGCAACAATATGGGAAGAACATATTGTGACTCGCCATGATTATAGAGGTGGCATTGATTAGCAGTCTATTCTTTCCATATTGTTGTTCCATCCGGGACTTTCTATTAGTAGTAGTTTACATATGATAAACTAGTGAACATTATTGTGCTGAAATTTATTTTTAACTACTATGTATAAAAAAGCAGTTTCGTGTCTGACTGACTCTTCATCTCCCAGTCCCAAACCACTAAGGGTAGAACTTGAAATTTGGAGAGGGTGTGGACCTTCTACTGTAGCCATCGTTTAAGAAGGGATTGTTCAAAATTTCATTCTTAAGGGGATGAAAGAATTTTTGAAAATATGTCACTACTAAGGCAGAAATGTAGAACTATGAAAATTGGTATTTGGGTTCTCAGTCAGAAATAAAAAGAAATGTGTTTTCAGCATTTTTGGAAATTCAGTCACTAATGGGGTAAAATAGGGGGTGCTTTTTTTATAAAAACTATTAAAGCATTTTTGAAGTTAAATTTATGAAAAATGGGATTTGAATTCGTGGTTATAAGTAAAATACGTGTTTGACTGGTTTTGGAGATTCAACCCATAAGATTGTGAAATATGGGATGAAAATTTTAAAAAAATTACTTTGTTGTATTAAAAAAATTTTAAAGTAAAATCTATGAAAACTGATAATTCACATCTTGGTTAGATGTAAAGAAATATATGTTATAGGATGAAAGTTTCTATGGAAATATCACTACAAGAATGCAAAAACCACAATTAACAAAAATACCTTGGATTCCAGCTACCAGAATTGCATTTTGGTCAGAAGCACATTCGGAAAAGACCATGCTAGTGGCCTTAATTAGTGTGAAAAGTTTAGAAGGTGCTGCAATTTATGAACAACATAAAAATTCGGTTAAAGAAAAACATAAAAAAGTTGTGCAGACAATACAGTCTACTAGAGCAAAGCAACAGGTGCTAAGCTAGTTAAATATAATACCGAAATGTCGTGGATGGAATACAAATAATGGAAAAGCGAAGGTAACCTCTCACTGTTTAGTTGATGCATTGAGGTACATAAACAAGGTTGATAATGTTACTAAGTTTCTATTGTATGAAAGGAAAATTCTATTTATAAAACTAAGAAAGTATGAGACAATTATTGGTCAGTCCTTGCCTTCAGTGTCAAAATGTTTGGTACTGCCAAGCTTTTGGAACTATTAGGAAAGGTTAGGGAAGATTAAAAAGGAAAGGCAGATCACTCATACCCCTGAATTAAATGGATCCACCTGTAGTGAGCATGGCACTAATGTTTCAGAAAGCAGTTTTATGCATGTCTGTTGGCATTACCAAACATTTTGTCTCCTGAACATAAGCAGTGGCCAGCAGTTCTGTCTTGTAATTCATCACTAAGCTTTTTCTACTCTTGTTTTTATCTGTTTACCACTTGTTACCTCCACCACACAATGAGTTTTGTTCCTTGCATTATTTATACTGTCAAATACAGGTAGATTGTTCTTATTTAAACTCAAAAAAAAAAAAAAAAGGTGGAACCAAAGGTTATTTGGCTAACAAAGCTGAGGAAATGGTCGAAGGAAGGAATATGATGAGTAAGAGAAGGACCAGCCTAGATCAAGTGAGACTCAGCAATATAGGAGGGATGAACAGTGACATGCCAGAAAAACTATATTTGATTATTTGAAAAGTTGGCTTGGTGAGTCACCAGAGGCTTAAAAAAAGGCACAGGAAGTTATAGAGGAGAACTAGCCAAAGGCAGGAAAGCTATAGAGAAACGGAATGTATGAAACGAAGGCAATGAAAGAATAATAAAAAATAAGAAACTGAATGGACAAATGAGAGGGTTGGCAGCGGGAAACAACTACAAATATACTGCCACTGGTAATGTTCAGATATACTTGTGCGTGCTTGAATTCGAAGCTGTCTTCAGTACTTTTCTCCACTGGTGGCAAGTCAAAACTTTGGGGTAGTAAGTTGTTGTGCAGCTTGCACTATTTGTTTTACTGCCTACTCCGTAAAGACATTAATGTCAACTGGATGTTAAATTTTCGGATAGTGCACTCTGTATAATGTCACTCGATGCTCTGTCCCTACCACCTGTCCTAAACATCTGAGTGTCCCAGTCTATATCTGGTAAATTGAAATCTCCACCTAAGACTATAACATGCTGAGAAAATTTATGTGAAATGTATTCCAAATTTTCTCTCAGTTCTTCTGCCACTAATGCTGCTGAGTCGGGAGGTCGGTAAAAGGAGCCAACTATTAACCTAGCTCGGTTGTTGAGTGTAACCTCCACCCATAATAATTCACAGGAACTATCCACTTCTACTTCACTACAGGATAAACTACTACTAACAGCGACGAACACTCCACCACCGGTTGCATGCAATCTATCCTTTCTAAACACCGTCTGTACCTTTGTAAAAATTTCGGCAGAATTTATCTCTGGTTTAAGCCAGCTTTCTGTACCTATAACGATTTCAGCTTCGGTGCTTTCTATCAGCGCTTGAAGTTCTGGTACTTTACCAACGCAGCTTCGACAGTTGACAATTACAATACCGATTGCTGCTTGGTCCCCGCATGTCCTGACTTTGCCCCGCACCCGTTGAGGCTGTTGCCCTTTCTGTACTTGCCCAAGGCCATCTAACCTAAAAAACCGCCCAGCCCACGCCACACAACCCCTGCTACCCATGTAGCCGCTTGTTGCGTGTAGTGGACTCCTGACCTATCCAGCGGAACCCAAAACCCCACCACCCTATGGCGCAAGTCGAGGAATCTGCAGCCCATACAGTCGCAGAACCGTCTCAGCCTCTGATTCAGACCCTCCACTCGGCTCTGTACCAAAGGTCCGCAGTCAGTCCTGTCGACGATGCTGCAGGCCAAATCAGATAGCCGCCGGAAGCCAGAGAGGATTTCCTCCGATCCATAGCGACACACATCATTGGTGCCGACATGAGCGACCACCTGCAGATGGGTGCACCCTGTACCCTTCATGGCATCCGGAAGGACCCTTTCCACATCTGGAATGACTCCCCCCGGTATGCACACGGAGTGCACATTGGTTTTCTTCCCCTCTCTTGCTGCCATTTCCCTAAGGGGCCCCATTATGCGCCTGACGTTGGAGCTCCCAACTACCAGTAAGCCAACCCTCTGTGACCGCCCGGATCTTGCAGACTGAGGGGCAACCTCTGGAACAGGACAAGCAGCCATGTCAGGCCAATCATCAGTATCAGCCTGAGACAGAGCGTGAAACCGGTTCGTCAAACTGGAGAGGCCTTCCGTTCAGCCCTCCGGAATGAAAGATTGTCTTTATCATGATCTGAATTTAGCATCATCTCCAATATCTTTTTTTTAACAACTGTTATTGGAACATTTATGGTTAAATTTAGCAGAGATTTAAAGTAAAATTTAACTTTACTGCCACAACAATTGCTCAGTTCACTTCCAATTTCTTCTACAACATTCTTTCTTGATGTTTTTGGATCCCGTTTCATGGACCTAACACCTATTTTCTGTGTCATCACTCATAATAAACCACTCCAAAGAAACACAAACACACACACACACACACACACACACACACACAAACAAACAAACTGATGAAATGTACATGTTTCACACATGGCACTAACAAAACACTACTGTATACTGTCCGCACAAGATGTGAATCTGCATCATGCATACACTTATCATAATCACAGAGATTGGCTTACATTAGATAAGCTTTGCACAACTTTGCGTCAAGCCAAATTTTTGAAAGCTGCAATTTCAACATTTTGAATGGAGCACCACAGTCGTAACTAATTATCAGAGTGTCATGGTATAGTGTAATGGTTTGCATATCAGTCTCATATGTGAAACTTTATGGGTTCTTGTCAAAGGGAGTGAAATTTTTTTATTTCTAAATCTGATCAAAACCATTTGATTATTATTTGTTTTCAGTTAATTGGTTTAAATGTATTTTTTTTCTAATTTTTTGCCATATCATATTCATCATTGTAGTGACTTTATTTGCTCTTACTTTTCTTCCTGTTGTTCTTTCTTTCTTGGAATCTGCCTGTGTCACATATAATCTCCAGCCAAGTGCCAGAGAGCACTGCTCAGTAAGTAGTAACACAGCAGCTCATGTAGCTAATGTGAGGAGAGTTTCAGATAACCAGTAGTAGGGAGAAATTACAGTTTGCTTTTAGCACTGAAACTGATTTTTTTCCTGTTTCGACTTTGCTCATAGACATTAGCTTTAATGGCAGTGAATGAAGAGATTGTGATTTTAGTTCCACTGCAGATAGTTGACTGCCGTTTTATTGAATAAAAGTTGCACATCACAAGGTGGTTGTTGGCTTAGGTCACAGTTTTAAATTCAGGGCTACAAAACACATCGTCTGCCACAGTTCAGTCATTGGTCACTTGAAAGCTCACATTTCTGACATACCTCACAGCAATCACTTCCAACATTTCTCTGTGTTACACATTGACAGCATTTATGAAGTGACCCATCATATATGTGTGTGTTACCTATAGCCGAGCAGTAGATGGCAGCCAATGTGGCAACACTGTAGGGGAAAGCTTCAGGTGTCAACTATCAAGTAATTTTAATAGGACTGTAGTAACACTGCTTAATTTGGGTTTCATATACAATTAATATTTCCATGCATTACTTTTAATGTGAAGCTTTTTCTGTTGCACAATTGGCATTTGTCATATTGCTTACAAGGGAACCTCCCCATCGCACCCCCCTCAGATTTAGTTATAAGTTGGCACAGTGGATAGGCCTTGAAAAACTGAACACAGGTCAGTTGAGAAAACAGGAAGAAGTTGTGTGGAACTGTGAAAAAAATAAGCAAAATATACAAACTGAGTAGTTCAGGGCAAGATAGGCACTATCAAGGATATCGAGATCGCAGGAGCGCCGTGGTTTCGTGGTAACGTGAGCAGCTGCGAAACGAGAGGTCCTTGATTCAAATCTTCCATCGAGTGAAAAGTTTAATTATTTATTTTCAGTTTATGTGACAAACTCTTATGTTTTCATCACTTTTTTGGGGGTGATTATCACATCCACAAGAAAACCTAAATCGGGCGAAGTGTACAAGTTAGGTGGGTCGACAACATATTCCTGTCATGTGACGTACATGCCGTCACCAGTGTCGTATAGAATATATCAGATGTGTTTTCCTGTGGAGGAATCGGTTGACGTATGACCTTGCGATCAAATGTTTTCGGTTCCCATTGGAGAGGCACGCCCTTTCGTCTACTAATCGCACAGTTTTGCGATGCGGTCGCAAAACACAGACACTAAACTTATTACAGTGAACAGAGACGTCAATGAACGAACGGACAGATAATAACTATGCAAAAATAAAGAAAGTAAAATTTTCGCTGGAGGGAAGACTTGTACCAAGGACCTCTCGTTCCGCAGCAGCTCACGCTACCACGGGACCACGCCGGTCCTGTGCTAAGAACGTCCATTATGTTGCATATGTGGCCCATGGACTACTCAGTTTGTATATTTTGCTAAATTTTTTCACAGTTCCACACAACTTCTTCCTGTTTTCTCAATTGATCTGTGTTCAGTTTATCAAGGCCTATCCACTGTGCCAACTTATAACTAAATCTGAGGGGGGTGCGATGGGGAGGTTCCCTTGTTAGAAGCAAAGCTACAGAAATGTAATGAGTGTGAAATTTTCATCTACAACAGAAGCTGATTTGGAGAGATGAATTACTAAGAGAGATAGGAAATGAGCAGATGGGTCAGTGAACACAGTGAAGTGGAATCTGTGATGAAAATGAAATGAAATGGATGTGGGTGAGATGTCTAGCAGATAAGTGACTGGTGGATGAAACAAAGAATAGTTATAACTGTGATGACGAGAAGTGGTTGTGGGTGGGATGTTTAGCCAGATTAATGAATGGTGGATGAACCGATGAAGTTATTAGTTGGGTTGCAAGAAATAAGAAAAGAGACATTGACTATAATGCATGGAGAACTCTACAGGCAGCCTTTATTCAGCAGTTTGTCATACAGGTGATAGTGATTATTATTATTATTATTATTATTACGAGGTGCGGCTAGAAAAAAACCGGACTGATGCTGGAAAAAACATTTACAATTATTTACAATTTCATGTTCTCCCCTTCAATGTACTCTCCTCCTCGGTCTCTACACCGCTCCATACGAATTTTCCACTGTTCATAGCAATGCTGCAGATCATTTTCGGTAAGTCCATACATTACTTCCGTCGCTTTTTCTTTTACTGCTTCAACAGTCTCAAATCTAGTTCCTTTCAAAGCTGACTTGACTTTAGGGAAAAGAAAAGAGTCACAGGGGGCCAAATCAGGTGAGTAGGGTGGATGATCTAAGATGGGAATGTTGTGTTTTGCCAAAAACGTCTTCACTGACAATGCACTGTGAGCTGGCGCATTGTCTTGGTGAAGGATCCATGACTTTTTTCTCCACAAATCGTTCCGTTTTCTCCGTACTCGCTCACGTAGGGTAGCCAGGACGCTAATGTTGTAATGCTGATTCACTGTTTGTCCCTCTGGTACCCAATCAATGTGCACAATCCCTTTGATGTCAAAAAAAAAACAATCATCATTGCCTTGAATTTTGATTTTGACATTCATGTTTTTTTTTGTCGTGGAGAACCAGGAGTTTTCCAATGCATCAATTGGCGTTTAGTTTCGGGATCGTAAGTAAAAAACCACGATTCATCGCAAGTAATAACATTTTGTAAGAAGATGGGATCACTTTCAATGTTTTCCAGGATATCAGAACAAATCATTCTTCGGCGTTCCTTCTGTTCAATTGTGAGACACTGGGGAACCATTTTTGAACACACTTTGTTCATGTTGAAACTTTCATGAAGAATCTGCCTAACACTTTCCTTGTCAACTCCTGTTAACTCAGACACTGCTCTGATTGTTAAACGGCGATCTTGTCGAAAAAGTTTACCGATTTTTTTCAATGTTTGCATCAGTTTTTGCTGACAATGGTCTGCCAGTGCGAGTGTCATCACTGGTGTCTTCGCGGCCATCTTTAAATCGTTTAAACCACTCAAACACTTGTGTTCGCGATAAACAATCATCGCCGTACACGTGTTGTAACATTACAAACGTTTCACTTGCAGATTTTCCTAGTTTGAAACAAAATTTGATGTTAACACGCTGTTCTTTCTGTACACTCAACATTTTCCGACGCACAGACAAAACGTCAACTACTTAAAACAGACGCCACGGGCAGACTGAGTGCAGGAGGCAGATGAAACTCGAGCAGTAGGCGGAGCGAGAGTCACGTGACAGGCCACGCGACTTTCAGCCTTATTGCATTCGTTTTATTGTTTCACCAGTACTAGTCCGGTTTTTTTCTAGCCACACCTCGTATTTCTCTTTCCTGTCTCAGACGTTATGTCTGGTTAAAAATGGAAGGTGACGCGGACCTTGATCAAGCGTGACTTCCTTTTAACTGTACGGTATATGTTACATTGCATTTAGGAACTTTCGGGTAATTGAACAAGTATCAATAATTACAGATTTCTCTAGTTGTATATACAAGTTTAGATGTAGCTGTATTGTGTTGATGCACTGGTGGATATTGTGTGGTATGACTCCTGTGGTAGATAGTATAATCGGTATAATGTCAACTTTATCCTGATGCCACATGTCATTGACTTCCTCACCCAGTTGGATGTATTTTTCAATTTTTTCTCCTGTTTTCTTCTGTATATTTGTTGTATTGGGTATGGATATTTCGATTAGTTATGTTAATTTCTTCTTTTGATTGGTGAGTATGATGTCAGGTTTGTTATGTGGTGTTGTTTTATCTGTTATAATGGTTCTGTTCCAGTATAATTTGTATTCATCATTCTCCAGTACATTTTGTGGTGCATACTTGTATGTGGGAACATGTTGTTGTTATAACGTCAAGTTTAACAAATACACTCCTGGAAATGGAAAAAAGAACACATTGACACCGGTGTGTCAGACCCACCATACTTGCTCCGGACACTGCGAGAGGGCTGTACAAGCAAAGCTCACACGCACGGCACAGCGGACACACCAGGAACCGCGGTGTTGGCCATCGAATGGCGCTAGCTGCGCAGCATTTGTGCACCGCCGCCGTCAGTGTCAGCCAGTTTGCCGTGGCATACGGAGCTCCATCGCAGTCTTTAACACTGGTAGCACGCCGCGACAGCGTGGACGTGAACCGTATGTGCAGTTGACGGACTTTGAGCGAGGGCGTATAGTGGGCATGTGGGAGGCCGGGTGGACGTACCGCCGAATTGCTCAACACGTGGGGCGTGAGGTCTCCACAGTACATCGATGTTGTCGCCAGTGGTCGGCGGAAGGTGCACGTGCCCGTCGAGCTGGGACCGGACCGCAGCGACGCACGGATGCACGCCAAGACCGTAGGATCCTACTCAGTGCCGTAGGGGACCGCACCGCCACTTCCCAGCAAATTAGGGACACTGTTGCTCCTGGGGTATCGGCGAGGACCATTCGCAACTGTCTCCATGAAGCTGGGCTACGGTCCCGCACACCATTAGGCCGTCTTCCGCTCACGCCCCAACATCGTGCAGCCCGCCTCCAGTGGTGTCGCGACAGGCGTGAATGGAGGGACGAATGGAGACGTGTCGTCTTCAGCGATGAGAGTCGCTTCTGCCTTGGTGCCAATGATGGTCGTATGCGTGTTTGGCGCCGTGCAGGTGAGCGCCACAATCAGGACTGCATACGACCGAGGCACACAGGGCCAACACCCGGCATCATGGTGTGGGGAGCGATCTCCTACACTGGTCGTACACCACTGGTGATCGTCGAGGGGACACAGAATAGTGCACGGTACATCCAAACCGTCATCGAACCCATCGTTCTACCATTCCTAGACCGGCAAGGGAACTTGCTGTTCCAACAGGACAATGCACGTCCGTATGTATCCCGTGCCACCCAACGTGTTCTAGAAGGTGTAAGTCAACTACCCTGGCCAGCAAGATCTCCGGATCTGTCCCCCATTGAGCATGTTTGGGACTGGATGAAGCGTCGTCTCACGCGGTCTGCACGTCCAGCACGAACGCTGGTCCAACTGAGGCGCCAGGTGGAAATGGCATGGCAAGCCGTTCCACAGGACTACATCCAGCATCTCTACGATCGTCTCCATGGGAGAATAGCAGCCTGCATTGCTGCGAAAGGTGGATATACACTGTACTAGTGCCGACATTGTGCATGCTCTGTTGCCTGTGTCTATGTGCCTGTGGTTCTGTCAGTGTGATCATGTGATGTATCTGACCCCAGGAATGTGTCAATAAAGTTTCCCCTTCCTGGGACAATGAATTCACGGTGTTCTTATTTCAATTTCCAGGAGTGTATATTTCAGAACGACACAACACATTTGTCACAGAG
This sequence comes from Schistocerca piceifrons, assembly GCF_021461385.2. Lineage (NCBI taxonomy): Eukaryota > Metazoa > Arthropoda > Insecta > Orthoptera > Acrididae > Schistocerca > Schistocerca piceifrons. The sequence continues at coordinate 474,113,845 of NC_060143.1, read as the reverse complement.
TAAGTTGACAAGCAAGACATGTGTACACGTTAGCATTCGAATGAGCACTGAGTCCCAGTCTAGCGGCCACTGCTCGGCTGGCCACTTATGTGGCGCAGCTGCTGCATGGCTGGCAGACAGCGCCGCACGTAGAGGACGCGTGTAATTGCGCGGCAGCGCTTTGAATGATCGACGAGTCACAACACTTTTTCCCCCCTTTGAAATTGTTGCACTGGTCTTGATGGAGGTGTCCTGGAGGTGGCTAACATCCATAGGCGTTGTTTGACTCGCCGTAAAGTCTCGAGGAGGAGGCTTCCCGTACGGACGGAAGTGTCCCCGATGATAACAGGTCGAGATGACAGGAGACGTAGGGGTCGAATCTGCTGGGGCTCCCTGCACCAATCTGCCTGTTGCGGCAAGTCCTGTTGATATATCAGGAGACATGGGCGATGTGTCGGCGTCCGTTGGAGGAGGAGGCGAGTAGATTTGCTCTGACAGAGGATGGTCATCCTGTTCCTGCATGGGCATGTCTCCTGGTGGCGTCCGTTCTTGCGCTGGCATCGCGATGACGGTGAGAGGGCTGCGTTGTGAGTATTGAGAGATGCCAAGGTCCCGAGCGTCAGGTAGGGCCAAAAGTGGTGTAGCAGCATTTGGAACAGGCGTTGCTGGTCTGAATGACGCACTGCAACACCCGTGTCCGTCTGGATTTCATACAGGCGTCTGCCACAGTGTCTTAAGATGCGGCCTGGACTCCATTTTGGCCGCCTGCCATATTCCAGTACCCAGACGAGGTTGTCGGCGGTGAACCGGCCAAGTGAAGGCACCCGCGGCCGTGAGGTGGGAGGCCACAGAAGATGAAGTAGCACGTGGGGCTGTCGGCCATGTAAGAGCTCAGCCGGGCGGTGGTCGCCCATGGGGGTGAAACGGTAAGACGCCAGAAACTGGAGAAGCGCATCATCAGCAGCAGAAGTCAGAAGTTTCCGCATCTGAGCCTTACATGTGCGGACCAGTCGTTCAGCCTCACCGTTGGATTGTGGATGGAACGGCGGGGCTGTGACATGCATAACGCCGTGACGAGCACAAAAATCTGCAAATTCGGAAGAGGCAAATTGCGGACCATTATCAGTAACAAGAGTAGAGGGGAGGCCTTCCAAAGAAAAAATGCGGGCGAGAGCACTGGTAGTTGCCGCGGTGGTAGGCGACGTGCGACGGACAATGAAAGGAAAGTTATAGTAGGCGTCAATTATGAGGAGCCAATAAGTACCTAAAAAGGGTCCCGAAAAAGTCAGCATGAATGCACTTCCAGGGCTTCTCAGGCGAAGGCCACGGTGACAATGATGACTTCGGGGCAGCGGCCTGTGACGCACAAGGGCCGCAGGCAGCGACCATGTGTGCCATTTCAAAGTCGATGCCAGGCCAGTACACATGACGGCGTACCAGAGATTTTGTGCGAGACACACCCCAGTGCCCTTGGTGAAGGAGGCGCAAGACCGAAGCACGCAAAGACGCAGGTACAACAACACGCGGCGAAGCATTGTCAGTGGAGCGGAGGATAACACCATCCCTAGCTGTGAGGCGGTAGCGCAAAGCGCAGTAGTTCCCCAATGGATCAGAAGTCTTAGCGGACGGACGATCTGGCCAACCCTTCTGAATACAGCGTAAAACCCGGGAGAGGGTAGGGTCAGAACCCGTAGCAGCCGCCAGTCTGTCCCCAGTGATGGGGAACCCGTCCACAACCCGCTGCTCGGCAACATGCAGGTGGAAACACAAAAGTTCGTCCCTATCGAATGCCTGATCAGGACCCATGGGAAGGCGAGACAGAGCATCAGCATTTGCATGTTGAGCCGTTGGCCGGAAATGAATCTCATAATTGAAACGAGACAAGTAAAGAGCCCAACGCTGGAGGCGGTGTGCAGCCTTGTCGGGAAGTGACATTGATGGATGAAACAAGGAAACAAGTGGTTTGTGATCCGTAACAAGATGAAATTTTGAGCCATAGAGAAAAACACCAAACTTATGAAGAGCATAAATAATGGCCAAAGCTTCTTTTTCAATTTGAGAATACTTTTGTTGGATATCCGTGAGAGTTTTGGAGGCATAAGCAATGGGTTGTTCCGAACCGTCAGAAAAACGGTGCACGAGGACTGCACCGACCCCGTATTGAGAGGCGTCTGTGGCAAGAACAAGATGTTGGCCAGGTCGATAAGTAGCCAGGCATGGGGCCTGTTTCAGCATAGTCTTCAATTTCTGGAAAGCCGCATCGCATGACGCGGGCCGGTGAAAAGGCACGTTTTTATGCAACAGACGATGCAATGGCTGAGCCACCGAAGCCGCAGACGGTAAAAACTTGTGATAGTATGCTATTTTCCCCAAGAAGGCGTGCAGTTCCTTAACAGATGTAGGGCGAGGAAGGGCATCGATCGCAGCGACAGTTTGCTGAGGTGGACGAATACCATCCCGAGAGAGTTGAAACCCCATGTACGTGATAGATGCCTGAAAAAAATTGTGATTTCTGAAGATTACACTTAAGACCGGCAGTCTGTAAGACATGGAAAAGTGTGCGGAGATTTTGAAGATGTTCTTCAGTGGTGGAGCCAGTGACAAAAATGTCGTCCATGTAATTGATACACCCAGGGACAGGGAGCAATAATGGTTCCAAGAATCGCTGAAAGAGAGCAGGAGCGCTAGCAATCCTGAATGGCAAGCGTTGGTATTGATAGAGGCCGAAAGGTGTGTTAAGGACCAGAAACTGCCGGGAAGCAGCGTCGAGAGGAAGTTGATGATAAGCTTCTGACAGGTCAATTTTAGAAAAATACTGGCCTCCAGCAAGTTTAGTGAACAGTTCTTCAGGACGGGGCATAGGGTAAGTGTCAATGAGGCATTGAGCATTTACAGTGGCTTTGAAATTGCCACGGAGACGAATATCACCATGTGGCTTAGCAACGACGACGACAGGAGAGGACCACTCACTAGAAGTGACAGGAAGCAAGACCCCTGAAGTAGTGAGATGATCCAACTCCCGTTTTACCCGATCATGCAGGGCCACAGGAATGGGCTGAGCCCGAAAAAACTTAGGCCGAGCAGTGGGTTTGAGTGTGATATGAGCTTCAAAGTCGTTTGCACGGCCTAACCCAGGAGAAAAAAGGGACGAAAATGTTGTTGACAAGGAATCCAGTTGAGCATAAGGAATAGCATCAGAGACAATATTGACAGAGTCATCTATGGAGAACCCAAAAATGCGAAAGGCATCGAAACCAAAAAGATTTTCTGCGTTGCTCTGGTCGACCACAAATATGGGAACAGTGCAAACGACGGATTTGTAAGATACCTCAGCATTAAACTGTCCCAAGGGAGAAATCTTCTGTTTATTGTACGTCCGTAATTGCCGAGTGACAGGTTACAGGAGTGGAGAACCCAACTGAAGATACGTCTGAGAATTAATTATAGTCGCAGCAGAACCGGTATCCACTTGCATGCGAACATCTCGACCAAGGATTTGGACAGTGAGGAATAACTTCCCTGAAAGGGAAGAAGTGCAATTGACAGACAACACAGAATCAGAATCAGCGTCATGTTCATGAACATTATGTATGTGGTCGGATTTGCAAACGGAAGACACATGACCTTTCTTTTTGCAATTGTGACACACAGCCCAACGTTGGGGACAATCCTCGCGTGAATGTTTCGTAAAACACCGCGGACATGAAGGAAGTTGCCGGGGGTTTTGCTGCAGTTTCTTAGCGGGTTGTTTATGGCTAGGCCGAAGCTGCGCGGGGGAGCGCACGTCGGCCGGCAGGGGCGCGCCTCACGCGTCGTCAACAGCGCACAGAGGTTGTATTTCCCCGACATCACCCCACGCCTCTATTTGCGCCCCAGCAGCGCGAGAAATTTCAAAAGACTGCGCAATGGAGAGAACTTCATCTAGAGTAGGATTCGCCAACTGAAGGGCACGTTGTCGAACTTCTTTGTCAGGCGCTGACCGGATAATAGCATCCTGTACCATAGAATTGGCATAGGATTCTTTGTGAACGTCAGTAACAAATTGACACTTTCGACTGAGGCCGTGAAGTTCAGCAGCCCAAGCACGATAGGATTGATGTGGCTGTTTTTGACAATGATAAAAGGCAACATGAGAGGCTACCACATGCGTTTGCTTTTGAAAATAGACAGACAGAAGTGAGCACATTTCAGCAAAGGACAAAGACTCAGGATCCTTCAGAGGAGCCAATTGCGACAACAACCGATACATTTGAGGTGAAATCCAGGAAAGGAACAGAGACTTACATGGTTGTTCGTCCGTGACATGAAATGCTAAGAAGTGCTGTCGAAGACGTTTCTCATAATCAGACCAGTCTTCTGCCGTCTCGTTGTAAGGAGGAAAAGGAGGTACAGCCAATGACGAGAAACGCCCCACATTTGACGCCGCGACGAAATCGCGAATCGCCGCTGTTAGAAGCGTTTGCTGTTCAAGGAGATTTTGCAATAGTTGCTCGACAGTAGCCATGGAACCCTGTGGGTCAACGGTGAAAAGGAAAAATCCCATCCTCGTCGCCAATTGCTATAACGTCAAGTTTAACAAATATATTTCAGAACGACACAACACACATAAGTCACAGAGTAAGTTGACAGGCAAGACCTGTGTACACGTTAGCATTCGAATGAGCACTGAGGCCCAGTCTAGCGGCCACTGCTCGGCTGGCCGCTTAGGTGGCGCAGCTGCTGCATGGCTGGCAGACAGCGCCGCACATAGAGGACGCGCGTAATTGCGCGGCGGCGCTTTGAATGATCGGCGAGTCACAACAGTTGTTCTATTAGTTTATGTTGTATGGCAAGTTGTTGATGTATTATTTTTGCTACATTGTCATGTCTTCTGGGGTATTCTGTATTTGCTAGTATTGTACATCCGCTTGTGATGTGATCTACTGTTTCTATGTGTTGTTTGCAAAGTCTGCATTTATCTGTTGTTGTATTGGAATCTTGCTGTAATATCTGGTGTTTATTGTTTGATCCTGTATTGCAATCATGAATCCTTCCATCTCACTGTATATATTCCCTTTTCTTAGCCATGTGTTGGATGCGTCTTGATCTATGTGTGGCTGTGTTAGATGATACGGGTGCTTGCCGTGTAGTGTTTTCTTTTTCCAATTCACTTTCTTCGTATCTGTTGATGTTATGTGATCTGAAGGGTTGTAGAGGTGGTTATGAAATTGTAGTGGCGTAGCCGATGTATTTATATGAGTGATTGCTTTGTGTATTTTGCTAGTTTCTGCTTGTTCTATAAAGAATTTTCTTAAATTGTCTACCTGTCCATAATGTAGGTTTTTTATGTCGATAAGTCCCCTTCCTCCTTCCTTTCTGCTTAATGTGAATCTTTCTGTTGCTGAATGTATGTGATGTATTCTATATTTGTGACATTGTGATCGTGTAAGTGTATTGAGTGCTTCTAGGTCTGTGTAACTCCATTTCACTACTCCAAATGAATAGGTCAATATTGGTATAGCATAAGTATTTATAGCTTTTGTCTTGTTTCTTGCTGTCAATTCTGTTTTCAGTATTTTAGTTAGTCTTTGTCTATATTTTTCTTTTAGTTCTTGTTTAATATTTGTATTATCTATTCCTATTTTTTGCCTGTATCCTAGATATTTATAGGCATCTGTTTTTTCCATCGCTTCTATGCAGTCGCTGTGGTTATCCAATATGTAATCTTCTTGTTTAGTGTGTTTTCCCTTGACTATGCTATTTTTCTTACATTTGTCTGTTCCAAAAGCCATATTTATATCATTGCTGAATACTTCTGTTATCTTTAGTAATTGGTTGAGTTGTTGATTTATTGCTGCCAGTAGTTTTAGATCAGCCATGTATAGCAAATGTGTGATTTTGTGTGGGTATGTTCCAGTAATATTGTATCCATAATTTGTATTATTTAGCATGTTGGGTAGTGGGTTCAGAGCAAGGCTGTGATGTGATATTATTTGAATTTGTTTGGATATTAAGTGTGGTTTTCCAATTTTTCATTACTATGTTTAGGAACTGCATCAATTTAGGATCTACTTCGTATATTTCCAATATTTGTAGTAACCATGTGTGGGGTACACAATCAAAAGCTTTTTGGTAATCAATGTATGCGTAGTGTAGCGACCTTTGTTTAGTTTAAGCTTGATATGTCACCTCTGCATCTATTATCAGTTGCTCTTTACATCCTTGTCCTCCTTTGCAACAGCCTTTTTGTTCTTCATTTATAATTTTGTTCTGTGTTGTATGTGTCATTAATTTCTGTGTAATGACTGAAGTAAATATTTTGTATATTGTTGGTATGCATGTTATGGGGCGATATTTAGCTGGGTTTGCTGTGTCTGCTTGATCTTTAGGTTTGAGATAAGTTATTCCATGTGTAAGTGTATCAGGGAATGTGTATGGGTCTGCAATGTAACTGTTAAATAATTTAGTTAGATGTGAATGTGTTGAGGTGAACTTCTTTAGCCAGAAATTTGCTATTTTATCTTTTCCAGGGGCTTTCCAATTGTGAGTAGAATTAATTGCTTGGGTGACTTCATGTTGCAAAATTATCACTTCAGGTGTTTGTGGTATCATCTTGTATGTGTCTGTTTCTGCTTGTATCCACCGTGCATGCCTGTTTTGCTGTACCGCGTTAGACCGTATGTTGCTCCAGAAGTGTTCCATGTCTCTTATGTTTGGTGGATTGTCTATTTTAATGTGTGTGTTATCTATTGTCTGGTAAAATTTCTTTTGGTTTGTGTTGAATGTTTGGTTTTGTTTCCTTCCATTTTCACTTTTTTTGTATCTTCTAAGACGTTTGGCCAATGCTTGTAATTTCTGCATCTTTTCATCTAACTGCTCTATCGCTTCTTGTTGTGAGATTTTACCTAACCTTTTTCGTTTTTGTCTGATATTTCATTTCTTATAAATTGTGTTAGCTGTCCGATGTCTTTCCTCAGTTTTTCTATTCTGATCTGTAGCCTGTGTTGCCATGCTGGTTTTGTGGGTTTCTTCTGTGTCTTGGTTGGTTCTGACCTCTGCCTAGTGTGTATATTTAGTGTAGTGAGTGCTCCTATGTAAACCAGTAGTTGTAACTCGTCCATAGTTGTGTTTTCATTTATTTTGTTGTGTATGATTGTGTTGATAGTTTTTATTGTTGTTTCGACTTGTGGGTTATTTGGCGGTCTATGCAAGAATGGTCTAATGTCTGTATTTGTGTCTTTGTATTCTATATATGTCGGCTGAAATTTTTCTTCTATATCTAACATGTGTGTCACTTCATGTTCTATTTGTGCTTGTTCTGGTGGCTGTCTTAAGATTTCATTTTCCTCTGATTGTTTAATTGATGCGTGCTGTTCTTTGTTTGATTGCTCTGAGATGTTTGAGTCCATTACTGTATTTTCTTCTTCTTCTGATTGCACATTATTTTGTTCTAGTATTTGTTGTACTTGTTGTTTGATGTTTTCTAACTCTGACTGGGGTATCCTGCTATTTTTGATTACTACACGGATCTGATCAGCTAGTCGTTGTTCTGTTAAAAATTTTAATTCTGGGTATCTGGTAATAAATGTTGTGTATACTTGTGATCTGTATCCAGTTGTGTTTGTTCCTAAGTTTGTTGCTTGGTAATAACAGAACATGAGGTGTCGGTTAACTTCATCTGACCATCTCATCCTCTGTCTTTGTGTTCCTTCTAGAGTGGTTGCAGGAAGCATATCCTGCAAAACACCTCTATTTGGATTTAAATCATTTTCCGTGTGGCTAGCAGTGTCATTACCATTGTGGATGGGCATAGGGTTCAAGCGTTGTCCCCAACCACGGCAGCGTTTGTCCGAGGCTTCATTAGTTCTGTCCTGAACCAACTAATCGCACTAAAAGGGGGGTTAGCCCTATTAGTGGTTTGTTCTTTTCATCGCCTTTTATGACTGGCAGAACATACCGAAGGCCTATTCTTTTCCCGGGCCTCCACGGGGTTTATTATTATTATTATTATTATTATTATTATTATTATTATTATTGAGCTTTATGCTATGCCTAGGAGTTCTTTTTGACATTACACGTTACAAATGGTAATGAATATGACAATAGTTAATAACTTTAAAATTAAAATTAGTAGCTTTTTTATTGTGGCTATCCTCTCAGTACACACAAATTAATATTAGTGTAGATAAGAGGCATAGTGCCCACGTTGTGTATTAAAACAGAAACATTTCTGAAATAACCATTTGCTCAGCCTTGTTTCTAAGAGGGTGTGCTCTGATGTATTCATACAAAGCCATTAACAATTGTAGCACATCTGTTGTAATTTAGAATTCAGATAGTGAAGGAATGTTCCATTGAGTCATTTGATGCAGTATTCTAACATACGAGCAGATACCACATGTAAGCAGCATCTTATCTGTACCATTATGTACACACACTTTTCTCCTTTTGTTACAGGCACTGAAAGTGATTGAAGAAATTTCTGACAATTTGGGATTAAGATATTCACAGCTTCCTCGCGAGAAAGGCACCATTCAGTATGGAGATGAAGCAGTGGAATGAGCATAGTAAAACTGTTTTCATGAATATGCATTTATTGCTCCACCAGATGTGTTTCAGGTTATGCTTACAGTAATCACAAACTAACTTCCCGATAGATATGTGTGACGTATATTCAGCATATTCATGGCACATTATTCATACTGTGGTTGGTGTTGCTTTTGCTGATCCTGCTGGTGCACTTCAGTGATAGTTCCATTGGTTTACTGTCATAACCTATGATACATATCAAAAAAAGTGTAATTTATATCTTCACATTTTATATAAACTGTGTGTTTTTGTTGTGTTATTTAATACAGAGTCTGCCTTTGTACGAAATAAGCTGTTTGCAGCACCATGCATTTCTTGTTTCTTTTTATGAATCTGTTTGTGTTATTTGCAGTTTTTTTTATTATTGAGTGTAATTTGTCCACAAGTTTTCCAGCTTGGAATTGATGTACATATACATATAAGTTCTATGAACTTTGTATCCATGTATTTTTAAATTTTTATGCCTTTTTGAAGTATATGACATGTTGTTTAACTGATACCCATATAGTGCATATTTGGATTGACTGAAAAAAAAATTGAGTGAAAGATTGCAGTGCAATGCTGTACTGTAAAAGTCTAGAAAATTATACTAAAGTATTATAGAAATGCACAACTCTAATGTTTGTAATTTCTGTTTTGAATGTGTGTTCAGTTCTGAGTCTCATCAAGATACATATATATATTTACAGTATGAAATTGTTTTTTATTGTGGAAGTAAAAGTTCTAGCTGGAAGATTGTTTTGTTGCTCCTTTGTTTTAATTACGTAGAATACTTTTTATGGATTTGCCCTTTCTTTTTTGAAATTGTATACTGGATGACAATACTTTCCTGAATGGTGCCTGTGTAATCAAAATGGTCATATATTACAATTTGAGAGAGCTGAAAATTGGTATGATAGTGAAAATGTGACATTGGATATGTTCCTTAAGAATTCAGTGCAGATTCTTAATTATGTGCATGTTGAGCATGCATCCATTACAACTGGTGACTTGGCTGATTTTGTGCTTGTCTGTTAGTTTCAACAGTCATTAATTAGCGGAGTAAACCAGTTTCTGTTATTGGTCTAACAAACTTTTTGCCACTAGATTTAGAATGCGTCTGTGATAGATAGGTCCACAGAAGTCTACATTTAATTTTGTGGAGAGATACTGGAGGAAATTAGATTTAGATGAGGTGCACAATAAAGTTAATGTAATTTTTCGTGACACAACACAGTGTATGTTATAGAACACCACCCTGCAGATCTGTATGTGTAAAAGCTTAGTTTCTCCATTTGCTGTTTCATTGGCAGTTTCTAATCAAGAATTCAAAGTTCAAGCCACATAGATTCTTGAAGATCATTGTTTTGCAAGACTGAATTCATTGTGGTAGGATTTATCAGCTTAGTATTCATCTCTGGGAGTGTTCTGTTTTCCATATACTTGTTTTTGTGTCTCCTGGTAGTTTTTTCAATGCAACTAATCTCTTTTTATAAGAATATGGTTTTTGGTCAGATAAGTCTTCCTACAAATGACAAGACCCACAAAAGCTGCATTGATTTTTGGTTCAAGTCATTTTAATAATAAATTTGGAGGGAAATGTTGCATTTTATGTGGATGGTGTGTCTACAAAAGGGGATCCCATTGGTGTGTGTCTCACATTGGTATGGACTAGAGACTCGATTGTGCAGAATTTGCGAGGTAACATTTTTTGTGATAATGGTCACTTGTGAGGACATTGGATAAGTATCCACATTTGGGACAGCATATTATCTTAAAGTCGAAAGTAAGGAACAGAAAGAAATCAAATGTTCCATTCATTAACTACTGTGTTGTCATCTAACTTGATTAGATTCATTCTGAGCAGGTAACATGAAAAAGATGGAGTATCAGAAGTCATATATTGCAGAAGAGTGCCTCAAAAAGTTGACTTGAAAACACAGAAATTTTCGAACTGTTATAGTGCAGTTCACCACCAACTATTTTAAAAATATTTGCAGCACATTTACTGCAGTCTGAAGCGGGCTCTTTAAGTACAATACTAAGGCTATTACATGAAACACACACAATAATCCAGTGATTGTGGTATTGACTCCGGTTTTAAACAGATGTAACAGGAATTGTTCTACAGGCTTTATATGAAACTTCACTCAAGTCATCACTGCCAAAGATCTCTGTGTTTTAAAATTTTTCTCACGGAGCATACACACATAGTAGTAGTTTAAAAAAAGTGTGTCTTTTGCTAATGGTTTTCTAATATAACTGAAAAGCTCAACAACTGACTGTGGCAATTCTCATGGCACAACACTGAGAATCATGTTCCATTAAGCAGTGTGGTTCCGTCTTTCAGTCCACGATATGGAAATGCGTTTTATGGTATGAAACATGAGCTGTATATTGTGCTACATTTGAAATACAGTATTACCCCAAATGAGTAGCTACTTACTCATTTGCATTTTAAATGTTTTGAATCTAATCATATTTCATTTTCCTAACTTGGGGTCCCTTCACAAATCTTGGTAATTTTCATGTTCAACATAACAAGAGTATTTGTGCAATGACCTTTCAGTATTCCGAGAACCTGAAAAATTGCTTACTGAAATCAGCTTGTGAAGCAGTAATCTTTGAAGCATTCCTTTATTGAAATAGCAAATAGTTAGTTGTGTGAGGATGGGCCTTTAGTCTCAGAAGTGCTGTCACTCATGTATCTAGTCTAATTAACTGAGTTTAATAATGTTCATTGTTACCAAAAATGCAGTAAATGACTACTTGTATTAAGAGTTTTGATTATATAATTTATACACTTACTGTCTGTGTTTTCAGTCATTCACTGCTGCCAGATGTGTGTATTATACTAAAGTTAAATTTTATGTAAAGTGTGTTCCAGTGTTAAGTTTGGTAGAGAAATACGAGTACATTTGAAAGAAAGTGTTGAAACTTTGGGAATGTAAGTGGGTGTGTGTTAGTAGATATTTTAATCATCCTATACTGCAGTATGGTCACAGAATTGAACTGAACTGAACTGAACTGAACTGAACTGAACTGGAGTGTGGAAACTGTGGTGAACACTAGTTCGTATTTTGCGTTTAATATTGCTGTGCAATGAACTGTATACTGGGTTGCAGAGGATGGTTGTGTGGGGAGGGGAGTGATGGCTGGCAAACAGAGTAAAATATGGAAGATTAATCTTGAATGATGAAAAAATTTGAAACTGAATTTACTTATTGGTCTACAAGAAAATAGGAAATGTGGCATTTATGTTCCAGGGGTTTCTTAAGAACAGTTGGAAGAAACAATACAAACATTTGAATGTGCTGTGGTTGTAATTTGTGTCTCTGCTTAAAACTACAACTTTTTAAAAGGAAGAAAGGATGATAAAAAGGGAGAAATTAATCACATTGTATAATGCAGTTCAGTAGCCAAACTCACACTTTATGAAGGAAACTTTGCCGTAAAAATTGTTTTACAAACTTTGCTGATTTAGTTCCTTGACTTAATTTTGATTGAAATCTACTGATCTAGTTTTATGAGTTTGTTTGATTGATTGAATAATTGGTTTGACAATTTCATACATATTTTTGGCTCCTCTTGGCTTCGAATATTCTTTACTTTCTTCTTCATCCAATTACCTGTTTTTGTTAATGTTGGGCTGTAAAACACTGGTTTAATTGAATTAATTACATGTCACTGTGTACAAGGTATTTTCGTGTAACTGGGGAGACTTGTCTATCAGTACAAACCGAGGTTATAAAGAACTGTGAAAAATTATTAAGATATCTGAGAAAAAAAATCAGGGGACCATATGTTAATTTCAGGATATGTTAAAAAGTAGAAAGGGAGAAAGTTTAGAATATATAAAGAAGAACTGTGACCATCGGTAGAAAGGATTATTATTCGATTTTATTTCTGTTGAGTTTCTATAGTTGAAAAAGACTGGGAATTTTTGCATTAAAATAACTGTTTTGAAATATGTTCTGTTTCTAGTATTAAATCAAAATTTTTGTATTTATTCAGTCTGCCTTTTTTAATAAGAAAAGAGTCATTTTGTAATTTTGAAACCTATGCATGAACATAACTGTGATATTGATTCCTGATGTAATGTTGTGCCTTGTGCAACAGAACGTAGCAAAATTAACTTTGTTACAAAGTATTAAAATGGATGTTCAGCAATATGGTACAGCCTCAGGAAGAAACAATACAAACATTTGAATGTGCTTTGTAAGTGCTTCTTTTTATCGCTTGGAATTATTTGTATCTCAGTTAATAGACCAAGGAGCTGTAGTGTACAAGTAAAATTTCTCACTTATCACAGCAGCATACTTTGTTATACAACTTTGTAAGAAGAAAAATTGAATTAAAATAAATTGAAATTTGTTATGTTGTAACACACTCTTCTAGATACATCCTGAAGAAGCAGTGCAATACTGTTTGCTAGTTGTTCCTGACAAAGAATTGTTTGTTAATTGAAATCACATTTACAGAAATTGGTTAGAGAAATGCAACAACTGTGATCAAGCAAATATTCCTCTCTCACTTGGATATTGAGGCAAATTCCTGAGCACATATCTGAATCACTGTGTACTGTTAGCACTTGTAACACCTTTTCCAAATTCAGCAGTCGTATTTAACAGCTTTCTGCAAATTACTTTATGGCAGATGGTGCTAAATTATACATGTTTTAAATTTAAATGATGACTTTATTGAAGTACATGCAGAACATATTGTGTGAAGGGTCTGTTGTAAACAAGAAAATTTTAAACTATTACAATTTAGTTAGTACTTTCAGTGTTGGTTCCAAGGTCTTCAAACTTCCTTGAAAGGTAACATTTCTGTTGGTAATGGAAGTGAACAATAGCAAAGATTACTCACTAATGACATCTAGGTAACCATTTTCAAGTGGACAAGTCTCAGAGTACAAGACACTGAAGAAAACTATTTTGGATTTTAAGAGGAGGCACTATGGACCAGAACAAGGGAACATGGGGTCTGAAATTCATACCATAAAAGTGATGAGCACTTATTCATCTTTACTACTGCGAAACACGTCTTCTGCTGCATGCTCTTTGCTATTAAAAAAAAAGACTGCAGACTGAGTAAACAAACAAGAACACATTACTCTATTACTTGGGAACAGCAGAGCCTTTAATGTAATCTGTTTGCTATTACATACGACCTGCACTTGTGAGTCACAGTAAAGCATGCTTCTGTTTGAACTCTTACGGAGACACACACTTTCTGAAAAACTCCCAGTTGGACACGTTGCTCTGGCAGGCAGTAATGACAGTCTTTTGGTGTTAGTACATCATTAAAAGGACATGCTTACACCAAAGGTTTCAAGTGTCCCCACAATGAAAAATACAGTGGATTAGGATTGAGGGGAATGGTCTGCCTAAGACAGTAGACCACCTCAACCAATCTATTGCCTCTATTAAATGTGAGGTGTTCTCGTACATTTAGGAGAAAATGTACTAGTGTTCCATTATGCGTGAACCACATCTCCAGCTGTTGTTGAAGTGATACCTCCTCTAGCAGACCAGACAAGTCATTTGATACAAACTGGAGATATCTTGCACCAGTTAATCTGATTGCTAGTATTACACAGTATAATGGACACAGGCTTGACGGTTGCTTCCATTTGCCAGACCATAACAGAGAGCATATCTGCCGTTTGCTGTGTGGAATAATAGGCCTCCATTATGCAGGTAAGTGCAAAGATACATTGTAAAAGCAATTCACAGACTTATTAAAACAAGAAACTAGTTCCAATAGAACTACGGAATGCACTCCACTTAACCCAAAATATGAATACAGTTTACAGTAATAACACTAACTCGTTTACTGCGTGCTCTATCAACTGACGAATAGATGAATGTGTCGTTTGTTTAGTGCATTCTGTAGGTTGTTCATAAAAGCAGAGAGCTTGGAGTGGAAGAGATGTGTGCTACTGAAGATGAACAAGTGCTCCTAGCTCATAAAGTAAGCATTTTACAGCCCATGTTTAGTGGCCATTTTTGGCATGTTTTGGTCCACACAACCACTTCTCAAAATATGGAACACTTTTTTTTTTTCATCACCCTGTATATGTCAGATGACAACAAGCAATGCGTGCATCTAATCATGTGACATATTACACAGTCTGAAAAACGTATAAGCAGAAGTCTAGAAAAACTGGGCAAAGTAAAAAGTTCTCATTCATTTTGATGAACAGTTTGCTAATGATGTGCGATATGCTGAACAATTAGATGTCATTATTTCTGTTTACTGGGTCCACAGTCCTGCAGTATTTTAGAAAGTACATTATTTTCCTCCTGAGCTGTAATTCATTTAGTCATTACAGTTGTGACTTTGGCCCACATTGCCCTTTTCAAATGATAGTTCATGAAGTGCATCAGTGCAGCTTTCCATTTAAGAGGACACTTGTTGTGAAATTCATATTTAAACATTCTGTATGTACAAGATGACAGAAAAAGTACCCTTACATGAAGTAAGGACCGAATATTTTTTTAAAGTCATAACTGGAACAACAGTAAACATGTAGGTAATTTAATGAAAAACGATCAGCTAGATCGCAGAGGGTGTTTATTCTTCTGGTAACCAGTTTCAATCATAGATAGACCACCTTGAGACCAGTGTGTGTGTGTGTGTGTGTGTGTGTGTGTGTGTGTGTGTGTGTGCGTGGCGGGCACGCGCGCATCTTGCTGACCTGTGGAGCTATTTCACATGCTGGCAGTTGACAACAGTTGCCTCTTAGCATGTACAGTTGCTCTGTACATTGGCTCTATGTGTCATCAATGGAGACACATATTGGCCTGAAGATGGTGTCTCTGGAACTGAAATGGTTACCAGAAAAAAAGACACCATTTTCAATCTAGACTGATTGTTTTTTTGTTACATTAAATAAAAGTTCAAGCAGAATATGTTGTCCTTTCTAAAATTAGATGCCCTGAGTGTTTGGGTGTAGTATTGGTTTTAATAAACACTGTTCTGAGCACATGTACCTTCTTAAACAAATAATTTCTTTTGTGAAATATTACAAATATTGGAGGGACTGACAGAAAAGTTGCACTTGTTAAAAATATTTCATGGAAATTATTGAATTCTACTTGCTCACATTTTCAGGAGATCAGCGAATACCCGTACAAGGACATACAGAAGTTAGTAGATGACAGCAATTCTCATGACAAGGTAATAAGGAGAATATTAATGCAAAAGTAAGACAAACACTAAAGAATGATTTCTCAGTGGGGAACTACGTATGGTAGAGATAAGGCATTGGTAGAAATTGTGAAGGGGCACATGTTTGCTCGTAGTGCACACTTACTGATGAAAAGAAAATGGAGTTGATTTGGCAAGGATCAAATAGGAGTAATAATGAAATTAACTATGTTTTCTCAGGTAGTAGGGAATTTATAATTTATGACAGCGTATTGTAATCTTAAACCAGTTTAGAATTTCAAGTAATCAAAGACTAGTAATGCCCAAAACAAAAATAAACATAAAGGTAGAGAGAAATAGATTTATCAAGTAAGACTGAAGAAACGCTCCTCAAAGTCAAATTGAGCAAGTCAGAAAATGAAGATTATAGTAAACAGAGCACAGATACAATTTTTTAACAAAGGCTATTAGGCAAACAGCAAAGGTATTACAAGTGCGAAGATATCAAAAGAAAGAAAATATTAAAGAAGGCAATGGCTTCTAGTAAACAGTGATGGGAAAATTACAGTCGACCTACTCTGAGTGAAACTATACTATCCAGAAATATCTGTGAGAGAATGAGATGGCACAGTTAAAATCCCGAGAGAGATAGCTGAACTTATATTCTTATTCTTCTTTGGCATTACAGACCTTGATGGGCCTCTGCTTTTCTCTTCTATCCTTGGATGTCTGTCTTGGTAAAGTCAGCCACACATTGTCCAGAAAGCTTTCTGTTGGTCACAAGCTGTGGCTCATCAGTTTAAGCTGGCACAGTAATGAGCATAAGAAAATTTTACAAGCATTCAGAGATTTGTTTAGATGCTTGTAAAGTACAAGAGATTAATAAGAAACACAGATTGTTATTAAGGAAACCAATAACATCCCAAAAGTGAAGCTAATTGAAGCTTAAGGAGTAGTAGTCTACAGTGGGTTTGTCACAGCTGTCAAAGAGTTCATGTGCCAGTCGCCAGAGGTGCTGCTGTTCTGTACTGGCGATTGATTTGTTCCTAGTGTTCCATGAAAAGTGGCAGTGTTAGAACTTCCTTGCTAATAGAGAAAGAACCCTACTAGTGCTGATCTAACACAAAAAGTAGGCTCAAATCCTTCTTCTGTGTTGCGTTAATAAAAGTTTATTATTCCTGGTACTAGTGTTCATATTTCATGTGCTATTTTTGGTCGACTTTCTAGAACATGAAAAAGTTTAGTTTGGATGGCTGTGCCAACATTTTTGACCTGCAACATGATTCCACATGACGTGAACAGCCTAAAAGGACCAAAAGAAGCAGTACAAACTTTCAAGAATGAACAAAGAATTTTTTCCTGAAAGTGAAAGACTTTGTGCCTGCTGAAGAACCGTTAGTATTGAGACTTTCTGTAAGATTATCTCCATTCTGGCCTACAGGAAGATATAGGCAACAGAAAGCCATCACAATATCTGAGACACCTACACAGCAAAGCTGCACACAGGAACCGTACCCGACACACACTGCAACAAACACTTTGGAGTAGCCATCTCATAGCCCAGGTTAAAGCTATAATAGTGCTTCAGTCGGAACTGCCATCAGACACTTTTGCAGATCTAGCTGAAATATTTGAGAAGTAATGAAGCTGCTATCAGTCAATGCAGTAGTAGCACTATGCACTTTGTCATCAGCGGTGACAGTTGCAGATTTTGATTGCCCCTCAGGACTCTCATATAAGGTCCACACACTGGTTAAACAGGTAAGTGAACTGCTTTCTTATTGCAACACCAGAGTGCATTGTCACAGGAGATAACTTAGTCATTCCACGAAGAACTTGTCGGCCCCGAATGGTGCAAAGCAGCTACTTGGTGTATGCTGGTATCACTGGGAATTTAGACAGTAGGTACACAAGCACATACCACCTTACACCTACCCAAACTGCAGCG
The DNA here is from genome assembly GCF_021461385.2 of Schistocerca piceifrons. Lineage (NCBI taxonomy): Eukaryota > Metazoa > Arthropoda > Insecta > Orthoptera > Acrididae > Schistocerca > Schistocerca piceifrons. The sequence continues at coordinate 474,096,216 of NC_060143.1, read as the reverse complement.
GCAGTCGGACAGAGGCACATCTGACTGCTGATTGAAGTATCATTGTCTCTTTGTCAGCAATTGAAAGACTGGGTGAAAATTTCTTGTGGACTGTGGCTAAAACTTTTGCATTTATTCATAGACTTTACTCTACAATTGTTAGCCACCAACTTCCTTCTGACACAAGCAAGTCATGTATAGTGACATGCGGTACACAGTGTACTGAGCTGGACTTGCAACTGCACCGTGCTTTCACCTGGAATTCTACTGTTGCTGACTTCCTGGCACAATATCATCTACTGTGGGATGCCATGAATATGAGACTCGTCAATAGCATCACTGGACTTCCAACAGCTTGATTCTGACACAGTGCTGAACTCGTGTAGCCAAAGGAATGAAATACACTGAGTTGCTTGAAAAGTTTCCAACGACAATGTGAACACTGTGTGATCCAAGAGAGGTATGTAACAACACTGTGCATTGTATCAAATCAATGGGCCATCAGCTTCATGTTACTCTCGATGTTCAGCTCCTGATCATCTTTCTACCACAGAAGCAGAATGTGACTTGATGATCAAGGAAGGTATTATTCGCCCTTCTGTGATTGTCACCTCACCATTTAGTGTTCAACAATGGCATGCAGCACCTGCGTGGTGGTTATTGTGCACTTAATGCAAGGACGATCCTGAACAGGTATCCAGTACCTCTGTTAAGAGATTCCACCCACGCGCTGCATAGTGCAACTGTGGCTAGTGTGCTGGACTTGGCAAAAGCTTTTATGCAAATTCCTATGACAGACAAAGACATTCCAAAAACAGCCATAATCATTCTCTTCATGACTTTTGGTTTACGAACTCTGCTCAGTCTTGCAAAGATTCAGAGACTATGTGTTGCAGGGGTTGTCATTCTGTTTTGTGTGCCTAGATGACATCCTCATCATTTCAGCCATTGCAGAACAGCACCACCAACATTTGATGAAACTTCTCAAATGCTTAGAACAGGATGGCATGATGTTAAATAATGTCAAAGTGTGTTTTTTGTAAACCACAGATTACCTTCTGGTCATCTGTTTTTATCAGCAGTGTCATTGCCACTACCCGAGAAAGTAGGAGATGTTATGAAGATCCTGTGGTCAGAAACCATCAAAGAATTACACTCTTTCTTGGGTTATTACTGGCATCATCTGCTCCGCTGAGCTGAGTTGCAAGAACCACTGACTGCAGCAGTTTCTGGACCTAAGACTAAGGGGAATTCACTGACACAATAGACAGATGCAGTGAGCTCTGCTTAGCAAATTCTGTCCTCCTAGTACACACCACACTGGATGCACCTCTTGCACCCGTGTTTGAGGCTAGTCAGCCTCTTACAGTTTAGTATTGCAACAGCAAGTCGATGGTGCTTGGCAGCCACTCACTCACAACAGAAGTGATTGATTTGGGGGAGGGAACCAAACAGCAAGGTCATAGATACCATCGGGTTTAGAGACGGAAATCGGCCATGCCCTTTCAAAGGAACCATCGCAGTGTTTGCCGGAAGCAATTTAAGGAAATCACAGAAAACGTAAATCAGGATGGCTGGACAGAGGTTTGAAACGTTGCCCTCCCAAATGCAAGTCCAGTGTGCTAACCACTCAGTCAGCAAAAATGGAGCACTTACAGTTGGAAGCTATGTGCTGCCCATGAATCAATCAAGTACTTTTGTCCCCAGTTGGAAGCCAGAGAGTTTATTGTATTTTAGGTCATGAGCTGCTTCCCTATACCTTCAGGAAGAATGAGTGTTCACTATGACAGTATAACCATTTGGAGCTCATTGACCAGTTCAGTACTGACGTCTACCATGTTTCAGGCTTTGACAATGTGGTCACTGACTGTCAGTCCCGAGTTAGCAGTGAAACAATGTTATTGATTTTGAAAAGGCAGCCGTCCAATGTGGCCGAGCAGTTCTAGGCACTTCAGTCTGGAGCCGCGCGACTGCTACAGTCGCAGGTTCGAATCCTGTCTCAGGCATGTGTATGTGTGATGTCGTTAGGTTAGTTAGGTATAAGTAGTTATAAGTTCTAGGGGACTGATGACCTCAGATGTGAAGTCCCATAGTGCTCAGAGCTATTTGACCCATTTGAAAAGGCACAAGAACTAATCAGAAACTACTGAACAATGGGTCTTCCACCCTTCATTTACAACAGGTTGATGTGCCTGGTTCATACATGAAGCTATATTGTGACATTTCAAGAGGAAGGTCTTGTCCTTTCCTGCCACCCACATTCTGCCCCCCATGATTTTGGCAACCTTCACAGTCTATGCCTCCCTGGCGTCAGATCATCAACTTGACTGGTTTCGAAACGTTTCATCTGGCCTGGTATGCAAAGGGATTGTCATGAATGGGCTTGTGTGTGTCCTCATGTCAGCACAGTAAGATATTGCTTCACATGCATGTACCAGAGAGAGATTTCCCACATGTGACAATATGCTTTGCACATGTGCACATCAATGTAGTAGGACCACTCCCACCATGAAACGGTCAGTGTAATTAACACAAGTTGATTGTTTCACTCTTTGGCCAGAAGCTGTGCCAGTTGACAATGTATTGGCAAAAAGTATAGCCTTTGCATTTGCAACAAATTAGGTTTTGCACTTTGATTGTCCGCTGCACATCACTACAGACCATGACCAGCAATTTGAGTCAGAATTGTTTACTAAACTTAGTAAATATATGGCACTCTCCATCATTGGACAACCAGCTACCACCCAGCGAGCAATAATATGAATGAATGTTGGCATATTTCTTTAAAGGCTCCACTGATGTGTCATGGCACTAATTGGACAACTGCCTACCCATGGTTTTTCCTGGTCTCCGCACCACATACGAACCGGACTTGGATTCATTACCAATGGAGCTTGTGTGTGGTGAAGCACTTTGACAGGCTGGGGAGTTCATCAACTCATATTCCATACACCTGCCTAACCATGAGCAGTCAGACTTCATTTGTCACCTGTGGGAACATATTGTACATGTTCACCATCATCAAGCATCAAGGCACCAAAAAACGCCTACCTATGTACGCTGTGACTAGCAAAAATACACACTTGTCATGATGAACCAATGGTGTCAAACCATCATTACAGCCCCTACATACAGGCCCATACTGTGTCATCAAACGAGGAGCACAAACTCTGGGCATACTGTTAAGGCCACTATGGTCTCAATCGACAGACTGAAACCTGCATACATATTTCCAGAAGTGCCGCCAACACTCATGCTGCAAAATCAGCCTTAAGTAGAAGTGCAACTACCCAAAACAGATCAACTATCTGAACAAAGAACATACTATGGATGTCAAATGCACTTTCCTGCAAGGTTTTTGGATGATGCTCCAGTTACACCAAGGGGCTGATGTAGCAGCCAAGATCGTCGATTACTATGTTCTTCACAGCTGTCAAGGAGTTTGCGCCAGGTGCCAGAGGTACTGTTGTTCCATATCAGCAGTTGATTTGATGTTGGAGTTCCATGCGATCTTCCATGAAAAGTTACAATGTTAGAATTTGCTTGCTAATAGAAACTCTTAAAGCAGTGCTTACTTCTTTTCTGTTACATTCTGTTAATAAAAGTTTATTATTCCTGGTACATGGGTGTTCATGTTTCTTGTGTTAGTTTTGGTTGGGTTACTCGAACACAAAAACATATTTAGTTCATACAGTCAACACTTAGCCACAGTGACAAATTTAAAAGGACCTCCTGAATTATTTAAGAAATATTTGCCAAAGAAGGCTATACTTGAAAACTGCAACAATGGTGCAACTGTTCTACTTCAAAAGAAAAGGGACAGACAGTACTAAAAAAAAAAAAAAAATCGTAGGAGAGTTGTGGATCAGGTTTAAAGACTATTTATTTTATCATTCACTGGACAGATGATTCATTACAGTTCATGATCATAGGGACCCTCCATGGCGTAGGGCTATAGACAGATGCTGAATGAAATAGTTTTGCTGCCGAGTAAAAAATGCATGAAGCCTCAATGATTACCACAGCAGAATCTTATTTGAAAGATTTCTTACAAAATACAAAGAAAGTCTGGTCATATGTAAAGGCTGTCAGTGGCAGCGAAGTTAGTGGCCAGACACTCATGGATGATGCAGGAACTGAAATTAAGAGTAGTGAAGCAAAAGTATAAATGCTGAACTCTGTTTACAAATATTCCTTTATTATGGGAGACACAAAAGTATTGTCCCAAAATACTTATCATACCACTACAAATTTAGTGATGTAGATATTAGTGCCAGTGGCATTCAGAAACAAGTAAGATCATTAAAATGAAACAATGCTCCTGGGCCCAATTGGATCTTTTTATGATTCTACACAGGCTTTGCAGCTGAGTTAACTCTTATTTAGTGACAGGATGAAAGTTCAGGTCACACCTGCCTACAAGAAGTGTAGCAGAAATAATCCACAAAACTACAGTCCAATCTCATTGAACTAAAGGCGCTATGGCCACACAAATGAAAAACCTCATTTATGTCAACTTGTTGTAGTGTTCTAGAACATATTTTGAACTCAAATACAATTACACTACGTGATCAGAAGTATCCGGATACCAGGCTGAAAATGACTTACAATTTCATTGATAATGCTGGAATTCAACATGGTGTTGGCCCACCCTTAGCCTTGATGACAGCTTCCACTCTCACAGGCATACATTCGATCAGGTGCTGGGAGGTTTCTTGGGGAATGGCAGCCCATTCTACATGGAGTGCTGCACTGAGGAGAGGTATCGATGTCAGTTGGTGTGGCCTGGCACAAAGTTGGCGTTCCAAAACATCCCAAAGGTGTTCTGTAGGATTCAGGTCAGGATTCTGTGCAGGCCAGTCCAATAGAGGGATGTTATTGTTGTGTAACCACTCCGCCACAGGCCATGCATTATAAACAGGTGCTCAATCATGTTGAAAGATGCAATCGCCATCCCCGAATTGCTCTTCAACAGTGGGAAGTAAGAAGGTGCTTAAAACATCAATGTAGCCCTGTGGTGTGATAGTGCCATGCAAAACAACAAGGGGTGCAAGCTCCCTCCATAAAAATGTGAACAAACCATAACACCACTGCCTCCGAATTTTACTGTTCGCACTACACGTGCTGGCAGATGACATTCACTGGGCATTCGCCATACCCACACCCTGCCATCGGATCGCCACATTGTGTACCATGATTCGTCACTCTACACAACATTTTTCCACTGTTCAATCATCCAATGTTTATGCTCCTTACACCAAGTGAGGCGTCGTTTGCCATTTACCGGCATGATGTGTGGCTTATGAGCAGCCTCACGACCGCGAAATCCAAGTTTTCTCACCTCCCACCTAACGGTCATAGTACCTGCAATGGATCCTGATGCAGTTTGGAATTCCTGTGTGATGGTCTGGATAAGTGTCTGCCTATTACACATTACAACTCCCTTCAACTGTCGGCGGTCTCTGTCAGTGAACAGATGAGAGGTCGGCCTGTACACTTTTGTGCTGTACGTGTGTCCCTTCATGTTTCCACTGCACCACCACATCGGAAATATGGGACCTAGGGATATTTAGGAGTGTGGAAATCTCGCGCACACAAATGACACCCAATCACCTGACCACATTCGAAGTCTATGAGTTCCGCGGAGTGCCCCATTCTGCTCTCCCATGATGTCTAATGTCTACTGAGGTTGCTGATATGGAGTACCCGGCAGTAGGTGACAGCACAATGCACCTAACATGAAAACTGCATGTTTTTGGGGGTGTCTGGATACTTTTGATCACATCGTGTAGCTATCTTGAACAGAAGACCTCCTTCTTCCATTAAACAATTAGCACAGGTGCTGAAAATATTGGTCAAGCAAAATCCAGATTGTACTTTTCCTGTGTGATGTGGTGGATTGAGGCAATTGGGTTGAAGCTGTATTCCTTGACCTCCGAAAAACATTTGGCACAGTACCACACCAGTGCTTATTGGTAAAAGAATCATCGTATGGGATATCAAACGAAATTTGGGACTGAACTGAGGATTTCTTGGTGGTGTTGATGGTGGTGGTGGTGTAGGGGGGGGGGGGGGGGGGAGAAACATCCAGCACATTATCTGCATGGAGAGTCATTGACAGGTGTGCACCTAACTTCAGGGGTGCCCCAGATGTGTGGTGGGATGGTTGTTATTCGTATTGCACATTAATGACCTTGCAGGCAATATTAACTGTAACCTCAGACTTTTTGCAGTTGATGCTGTTATCTACAGTGGCATATTGTCTGAAAAAATTGGATTGGAGAAATGTCTAGCCAGGTCAAGATAAGATTTCAAAGTGGTGCAATAATTAGCAACCTGCTTTATGTTCAGGAATGTAAGATTGTGCACTTCACAAAATGAAAAAATGTTGTATCCTGTAACTATAACATCAGCGACTCACAACTGGAATCAGTCAATTCATACATCTAGAGTCTGCATGGAATACCGTGGCTGGTAGATGCGCAGTTGACAAGGCGTGCGTGGGGAGGGCGGTAGTGGTGGGGGTTACAGGCAGGTGCTGTACAGAAAACCCCATTTTAAACAAAAGCCTACACTCACTTTTTTTTGTAAATATTGAAGTGGAGACCCTCCAAGCCTAAACTTGCATTGTGACCATTCAGAAAAGATCTGTCACCTGTGCTTCAATTAGTTTCTAAAAGAATTCCACTGAAAATGCAAAAATTTATTTTCACTTGGCTTGTTAACCATTTGTAACTTTCAGAGAAGCATCATGAGTGGCGAATGTTGAATAAAACATACTTATTTCTCTTGTTGCCATGTTAAAATTTGCTTCTTTTGACAAAACACAGCAGAGTTAACACAACATTAACCTGTCTAGGATCTCGACAAACACAACTGAGAGAGTTCTGAAACAGTGGCTTATTAAATTGATTAAGTGAGGAACTGAGAAAAAGTAAGGTTAGTAGTGTATGAAAAAGCACATCCTCGGTACAAAACAAATGTGTAAAGTCTGCACTTATGTTGTTTCAAAACCAATAGCATTTCTTGTTTGGCCAGTTATTGGTGGCCCCTAAAAATTGTATTCTTTCATTGAAAAAATCTGTTGTTAATGGAATAACACACATGATAATGAAGTTTTGCATAATATTTATGTGGCAAAATACTCTCCTCTTTGCATGCTGTCTCATTTCAATATAATTTTCTGGCTTTATCACTGGTGTGGCACGACCACAAATGAATGTGCTATGTCAGATCAATTTTCTTGAGAGTGGTTGCTGGTAGAGACCTCCACCCAAATCTAAGGAAAATTTTGATATTTCACATGCAGCAACATGTTTGTAATATGCACCAAACAAAACATCTTAGTGACCTCCACTTTTCATTGCAAACTTTTTTCACTTTTATGTAAATATCACAATAACTATATCCATTAACGAAATGATGGGCCCATCATCATGAAGCTGACATGTAAAGCTATAAGAAATGCAAAAATGGATTTTTTTTTTACCAAATAGTTTCTGTAAAATAGTTTGAGAAAGAATGCAGGGTATGCACCTCGACTCTGTCATCGCCAGCGAGCTGAAAGGTGGCAAACACTGTTGGCCTCCCCTTCCAAACAAACGAACGAACTTGCCCATTGCTTTGGACGAAAATTGGTCACTGTGCATTGGCCAGCTTATCCCCCACAGACTCTATGTGGATGTAACAATTTTTAGGGGTAAGAAGTGGAATGATAATTTAACCTCAGTTAAGGCAGTAGGCAGACTTTGGTTCATTGACAGAATACTGAGAAAATTTATTTAGGGTGCACGCCACTTAACTTCGTGGGTGGCTGCAGGCTTCTGTGCAGCCAGCAGTTAGTGATGGGCGAGCCATCTGTTGCAATGTAGCCATACTGTGCATTAGCTGCATTCCATTTGGCTATCGGCTACTGACAACACCAATTAATGTTAAGTCTGCATAAAAGAAAGGGGACAAGTGCAATGATTTATGCCTTTGTGAGGAAGGGCACACCATCAAACAGCGTGCATTTAAAACACGGGGCTGCATAAAATGTGTAACATAGAAAAATAACAATGCATGGTAATAGGATGAACAGTGACAACAATAATAGACAGATTATGTTCACCTTGTGATGACCAACAAACTGTTGTCACAGCCATTTATTTGAAGTTTCAGAGGAAATATTTGCATAAATTAAATTTATACCTGTCCTTTTTAAGTGACTTAAGCAAATGTCTGAGCGAACTACATGTATAGTGTCTTTTTGGCACACAGCTAAATGAATATTATTTCAGAAAATATGAAAAAGGTCTGTCACACATTAAATATCATTTTTTTTAAAAAAACAGTGTTTCTGTTTCTAGATACCTTACTTATAACAAATAATTTAACTTTCATCATTATTGTTTTTACTGTATACAGTTATTACCATACATAATATAAAACTAGTTTTCACTTATTGTTTGTTTGGGCTAATCCTGAGAAAAGTAAGGACAGATTTTGATAATCTTTCCAACACAAAGTTTTAAAGAAGGTTTTAGAATATTTAATCACTGACATAACTGACATAATGTGGAATGAACAAGTAACCACTTTTGAAAAATACAAAAGAAATTTTATATTTTTGCAGCTATGAGTGCAACTTTAAATGGAGTTCATAACAAAATTGGTAAGTTGTTGAAGACGGAAGACAATCATTAAAAGATGTCTACAATGAAGCTGCAAAAGGAATTAAAATCTTTTATGATTCCATTAGCAACGAAGCAAATCTAGTCTCAGGTTACCTGATACACACTCAAATTGTATGCTATATTTTTAAATGCAGTAATAAGCAATACCAACATAGTTTTCCCAGGACATTGCTTCACCCTCACTGTCTGACTCAATGAATCAGAATCGTGAACATTAACACCATCACCAAGTCTCTGTTGATTTCCTTTTTAAAATATTCTTCCTGCAGTGTTTCTGAATGTCTGGTGCAATTTACCCACGCAGAGATGGTTACATTGTTCACTGCTTCATGTGTGAATCTTTTGACATCAGGAATCCAGAATTTGCTTTTTCTTTCTGCGATATGTGTTTTAACTTGTTCCCATACCAGCTCAATAGGATTTTAGTGGCAGCAATATGGTGATAACCTGATTACTCAGTGACCATGCTGTCTTGGAAGTTCATCTATCTTGTGAGTATGGTATTTAGGCTTGTATGCATTTGTGAGAATGAGTAATTCTGTCCTTGTTGTGACATAGTATAAGGAATTTCATCCTTTCTGGTTTTGAAGTAGGACCTTATTTACTTGCACAGAGTGCACACTTGCATTGTCCATGATAATAATAGAATTCTTCACTAGGTACGGAAGTAGCTGTTGTCCAACTACTGCTTGAAGATAGTGTAAGTCATTTCAGAGTGGTAACATCTCAGTGCTATGACCTTGCTTCTTTAAATATTAATTTACTTTATGGTATGAAGTTTGTCTGCAGAACCAACGTGAGGCACAATAAGGCATTTCTCTTTTCCCACAGGAACCTTCAGGCTTCCAACATTCTCAGTTGTCTTCCAGCACATTGATCTTGAATGGTTCTGGCTCTTGTATGTTTCATTGAGATAATAAATATATAATTTTCCAGCTAGTTTTATCTTGTGCAGCCTTATCGAGAACACAGCCCTCTCCAAGAGCAGTTTTCTTCCATCATTGGTCTTTCCATAATTAAATAACATTTCCCATAATGTTCTAAGCATTGTACATTTTCTGCCGTCGATACAGTTGGCTTCTTTCATGAGTGAACACAATTTATCTGCCATAGCATATTGACCTTTACTATACATATCAAATATTTTTTGCCAAAATAAATTAATTGGATAGATAAAAATCTACTCACCAAGTGGTGGCAGAACACACCCATAAAAGAAGGTTATAATTAGGTAAGCTTTCAGAGCCCGTGGCTCCTTCTTCAGGAGAAAAGGGTTGAAGAGGAAGGAAGAGGGGTGAAGGAAAAGGACTGGAGATGTGTAGGAAAAGGGATAGATTTTGAGAAAGTCACCCAAAACCGCAAGTCAGGGGAGACTTCCCAGATGGGATGAGAAGGAAAGATCTACCCTGACCCACGGTTCTGGGTGACTTTCCCAAAGTCTACCCCTTTCCCTAAACCTCTACAGTCCTTTTCCTTCACCTCTCTTCCTTTCCCTTCAACCCTTGTGCCTGAAGAAGGAGAAGCTTGCCTTATTATAATCTTCTTTTATGCGAGTGTTCTGCCACCACTTGGTGAATAGGTTTTGATCTATCCAGTTAATTTATTTTGTAAAAATTGATTGTTTTCGTTGTGAAATATTTTGTGCTGTAATACAGGGTGGGTCAAAATTGCCTTTACAACTTTGGACTGATATATAAATTTGTTGAGATAGCTTACAGAATCGATAGATGTGTCATTTTGTAGGCAGACAACCTCAAGTTTCACATAAAAGTGACAAGTGTCATTTTGGTTCGATGTGACTGTCATTTGTGATGTGGCAAAACCATCCCACCAATAATCCATTTTCTTCCCACATTCACAGCAAATCGGGTGTAACTAGTTTAATTGCAGCGTAGATTTGATTTTTCAGGTCAGCTAATTTTTTTGCTAGGGAAGGAACATACACACAGCCTTTAATGAAACCCCAGACAAAGAAATCCAGTGATGTCAAGTTCAGGGAATGAGGTCACCGTGCGATTGACTGTCCATGGCCATTCCATTGACCTAGGAAGCGATTAGCAAGGAAACCTCTAACTTCCATGAGGAAATGAGGTGTTGCACAGTCTTGTTGGTAGTGAACCATTCCATCTCAGTCATCTTCATTGATCTATGGAATTAAAAAGTTTTCAGGTATATCCAAATACAAAATACCAATGACAGTTTTGTCCATGAGGAAGAAAGGGCCATACATTTTCAATTTGCTAAGTGCACAAACATGAAAACTTTATGGCTATCATGTGCGTGTTCCAGGGTTGCATATGGATTTTTGCTGCTCCATATTCTGCAGTTGTTGGTGTCCAATGTGCCACTGATAATAAATGTTGACTTGTTGGTGAAAATTACTGTGTTCAGGAAAGCCTCGTCCTCTATCCAATTCAACATTTCTGCACAGAATTTCCCATGAGAAAACTTACCTGTATCACTAATGTGTTGAGCCATTGTGAATCTGTGTGGTTTAACACTCTTTTGTGGTTGCCAGTGTTGCACGATGGACATTACTTTAATTTTTGTGGACTGTGGGCAAAACTCTCCCTAACCTCTTCGACATAGTGATCAACATGCAGGTGACCTGGAAATTTATCATGTCACAGTGAACAACCCATCTCAACAAAGTTCTTGTGCCAAGAGTAAATTGTAGGCCTGCTTGGAGGTTCTTTAACATATTCAGTGCAAAATTTATGTGAAACAGTTGTTGCAGGATTCATTTCATGAAACGAAAACACACAGGGAGCACACTCTGTACCAATGAAAGTAGCAATTTTAACTGTGCACTATGGTGGTGCTCCTGGTGGTGGAATAGGGTGCCGATGCACTCCATGAATCAAACTTGAGGTTGTTTGCTACAAAATAGCACATCCACCAATTCTGTAAGTTATCTCAATAAATTTCTATTTCATTCCAAAAATGTAAAGCCCTTTTCGACTCAGCCTGTACATTCTTTCAAAATTTCTTTTGATTTAGGTACTTACCAGGTGACTTAAAAATAAGTGAGCCGATCTCTTCAGCACATGCATTGGCTTCACTTGTGAACTGTTTAACAGTTCTCAATCTGATACTGCACTTCTCAGCTGTTAGTTCTTTGCACTTGAAAGCTCCGGGAGACACTTTCTGATTAGACGTGGATGCTGCTTCCTACTCCTGAACTGATACATGCGAAACACTATTTCTTTCGCATGCTTGTGAAATACTTGGTGAGAATTGCTTTTTCCGTTCATGTTAATCATATTGCCTCAAAATAACTTTCTAAAGAACACCACACACACTGCTAAAACCAATCGTAAACTTGCTCAGCACAGTACCAAATGAACTCGGGTGCGCACTACGGCTGACTGACTGCTACTGGTCGGCAAATCATATGATGTATCCACACTTCTGTGCATTCAGACCTCACCTGCTAAATTCAACAAAGGAGATTGCTTACAAATAACTCATGTGTTCCATCCTAGAATATTTCTGAAGTGAGTGAGACTCCTACAAAATAGGGTATTGAACATATACAAAGACAGGTGGCACGAATGATCACAAGTTTCTTTGCTTCATGGTAGGCGTATCACAGAAATATTGAAAAACTTGAATTGGCAAACCCTTGAAGATATTTGCCAGTTATCCTATTACAGCTTATTTACAAATTTTCAAGAACCAGTATCAATCAAAAAATCGGCCTCTTAGTTATTGCTCCTGTAGGGATTGTGAAGATGAGTTTAGACTAATTACATCAAAACCTACAAAATCCAAGCACAAATGTAACTGTTCTGTATGTGGGAGTGTGACTCAACGTACGCATCTGGCACGGTTCTTCTTCAATAACACAAGAATTTTAATTAACATTTATACTGAATTAATTAAAGAAAGTAAAAATACCATAATTACTCAAGAGAATCACAATTACACTCTAATCCAAGAACACAAGCCAGATGCTTTGTTGACTGAACCTGTAGTGACGCATTATTTCAGATACACAAATAATAAAAGAACATTGTGGTTTTTACCTTCATATGTATTGACGAAATGCACTCATTACAATAACATCTGCTATCTCTCCCATCAAATAACTGCATAAAACATGGAACAACACTCTTTACTACAACATCTTACTCCGACTTCACGACAAGCAGTGCCCACTAGGACATCTCGGCACGAACTCTTAACACACACTGTCCTCTACGATCTCTCGACAAGCACTCACTCTATGAATTCTCGACAATCACTGACTTCTACAATCTCATAACAAGCACTGACTGCTACGAACTCTAAACACGCACTGTGGAGGCGGCTTAATAGTACTCTTTGGCGCAATCTCTGGCGCAGTGGCACAGTGTAGCCACCTTTCATATGCCCCTCCTCCACAGGCCAGAATTTGATGGTATATTTGCCAGCATTGGTGGTGAAAATACCACCAAATTCGTCCACCAAAATACAGACAAAAATAAAAGATGATATTAATACCTAAATATCACATAATTAGTTAAAAATTTTGGCTTTGCACTGACTTTTTACTAACCTAATATATAAAGTACAGTAGGCAATACAACTTCTTTTCATACATGTGACTTTACATAATAGTTTACACAATATACAAAAAATCAGTTTATACAAATGTTCACATAAAATGCTTTCAATGATTAGTTTATACAAAAAAAAGATACTAACAGGTGACATCTTTTCAGTAGAAGCAGTCCATCAGTTGCACCCAGTAAAGTTTAGCAGGTACACCCAGCAACAAGTCACATTAATTCAGTAGAAGCAATCCATCAGTTGCACCCAGCAATGTTAAGCAGGTGCAGACGCCAACAAGTGATATCATTTCAGTAGGAGTAGTCCATCAGTTGCACCCAGCAATGTTGAGCAGGTGCAGACACCAACAAGTGACATCATTTCAGTAGAAGCAGTCCATCAGTTGCACCCAGTAAAGTTGCAGATGTACACACAGCAACAAGTCACATTAGTTCAGTAGAAGCAATCAATCAGTTGCACCCAGCAATGTTGAGAGCAGGTGCAGACACCAACAAGTGACATCATTTCAGTAGAAGCAGTCCATCAGTTGCGCCCAGCAACGTTGAGTAGGTGCAGACACCAACAAGTGACATCATTTCAGTAGAAGCAGTCCATCAGTTGCACCCAGCAACGTTGAGTAGGTGCAGACAGCAACAAGTGACTTCATTTCAGTAAAAGCAGTCAATCAGTTGCACCCAGCAAAGTTGAGCAGGTGCAGACATCAACAAGTGACATCATTTCAGTAGGAGCAGTCCATCAGTTGCACCCAGCAATGTTGAGAGCAGGTGCAGACACCAACAAGTGACACCATTTCAGTAAAAACAGTCCATCAGTTGCACCCAGCAATGTTGAGCAGGTGCAGACACCAACAAGTGACATCATTTCAGTAAAAACAGTCCATCAGTTGCACCCAGCAATGTTGAGCAGGTGCAGACACCAACAAGTGACCATCATTTCAGTAGAAGCAGTCCACCTGTGGCACCCAGTAAAGTTGCAGAGGTACACACAGCAACAAGTCACATTAGTTCAGTAGAAGCAGTTCATCAGAGGCACCCAGCAATGTTGAGTAGGTGCAGACAGCAACAAGTGACTTCATTTCAGTAAAAACAGTTCATCAGTTGCGCCCAGCTCTTCCTGCACTCCATATTTGATTGGAACGGGCAGAAACCACAACATATGGTATCATGCTAAGTGCTCTCTGCCAGGCACTTTACAGTGATTTGTAGAATATATATGTAGATGTAAATACTCTCCATAATGACAATGTATTCAATATAATTACCACTTACCATTTCTATAGAAAAAAGACAAAAAATAATTACTTCTGAAATGAACAAGAAAAATTGCTAATCACATTTTAAAAAAGTGGATTTCAGTGAAGAAAAAGGACAAACTAGCTTTAGAACTCTATAAGGAACAATGGGCTATTTGCGGATCATGGATGAAATTATAGAATGGAACAATGAGTATGTGAGTTCCCACTTCTTATGGGATTCATAAATTATGAGAGAACTTTTGACTCAGTTTCAAAAAAATGTGTACCAAAGAAGCAAGCCATTGATTCAGCCTATGTTAGTGCACTATAGAACAGTTATGTCAATGCCACAGTGTCCATTAGACTTCCTCAAGATTGTGAAAAATTCGAATTTTATGTCAATGCCACAGTGTCCATTAGACTTCCTCAAGATTGTGAAAAATTCGAATTTGAAAGAGGAGTTCAGGTAAGTAGATTACAAAAACTACTCTTAGCACCTCTAGATGAAGTTCTCAGTTTTCTTAAAGTAGGAAAATGAGAAGGAATACATGCTAATTCAATTTATCTGAGCCACCTCCATTTTACAAAAGACAGTGTACTGTTAAACTTCAACAGCTACCAAAAGAACTTCATAGAGCAAATTAGCAAGTCAATCTGAAATCAGATATAACAAAAATAACATAATATATAACTAACACACCAAGAAGAATACAATTTAACAAGACATATTCATACAACCAATTAATGGGTTGTTTATTTAGTGGAGTTGCGAGTAACGACTAAATAAAAAGTAAATAAATAAACTAGAGCACCTTCTGTAACCCAATCAGAGTTTTGGAAACTAAACTTATGATATTAGCTTATTCTGTAAAGGAGAGTTTACGATATTACCAATTTTAACTTACAGCAGTGAGTCATGAACTTTTAATTCTAAAACCATTCAAAAATATGTTTTTGGAGAGATGCATATGGGGAATTGTTGGGATAGAAAGGAATGCATCCAGCAACAAGCTGGAGTGTTGGGCATACTTATAAGAGGTGAAACTGAGAAAGATGTGATAAGGATCGTTCTGGCAGAATGTAAATAATTTAGGAGTAAAGGGCACTGAATAGTGGAAATGTTGAGTTGTCGACAGGCACACAAAAAAGAATGAGAACTTGCTAGCTTTTGGCAGGTGGATGTGGATGAGATACTGTTTTGGGTAGGGTGGGTACAGAGATAAAGTGGTTGGAGGTGGGGTTTGGGGAAGGATAGCTGGCAGCTCAGAAGGAGCTATCAAGCATGTGGGATAGGAATGAGGGAGGGAAAGGCAGCAGCTGCATGTGACACATGGGCACCAGAGCCAGTGAGTTTGTGTGGCATATGATGATGAAAATGTGGATCGGAAGGGAGTGACAGAATAGAGGAAGGGGAGACTGTTGGGTAGAGTGTGTGTGTGCTCTTTTAGTTAGCGCAGATAGAGGCCACAAGGATTATTGAAGTGAAGGATATGTCACAAGGATAACACCCATCTGCGTAATTATGAAAAGCTGGTGTTGGAGGGAAGGACCTAGATGACATGGGTTGTGGGGCAGCCATTAAAGGTGAGCGTGTTGTGCTTAGCAGTGTGTTCTGCCACTAGCTGGTCAACTCCATTCACAGCCACAGTTTGTTGGTGGTCAATCATTCTGGCAGCCAGCCTACGTAAAATTCTGTGCAGCAATTGCAGCAGAACTGATATGTGACATGGCTGCTTTAACAGGTGCCCCTGCCTCTGATGGGGTAGGATGTATCTGTGACAGGACTAGAGTAGGTTCTGCTAGGTGGGTGAATCATTCAGTTCTTGCACCTAAAGCCCTGACGAAGAATGTGGTTCAGTTACTCCAGTCTGGCTCATATGGGATGATTAGGGAAGCACTTCTTTGCGGCTGTTTCATGAGGATAGCGGGAAGATTAGGCAGAAAATGAAATAGAGGTGGACAGAACATATACCTAGACAAGATCAAGATGATGATGTCTCTTTTGGGAGGTGAAAGGTGATTCTAGAAAACACACAGCAGCAAAATGGATGTTGTAGCTGAAGACCATAACGGATGGTAAAGTCTGGACAAGGCCTTCATCCAGTAGTTGATGTCATATGGCTGCTGCTGCTGCTGAGTTGTTAAAGAAATTACTTATATCAGCTTTGTATATAATTTGAATGTATCTGATGTTTCCAATATATGTAAATGAATAAATCCAAATTGTTACGGGCAACTGTGTTTCAATTCCTGGACAAAACCTGTGACACTAATAGTAATACACTAAACTCATCCAAATGGTCAACAATGTAAATTGAACCAGTACAATGATAAGCTGAGCAACGAACTTAGATCTGCCTTTGCACTAGGACAGTAAGAGAGGGTTCTGCCTTAATGAAACCACCCTATTTGTGTCCTACAATTTATTGTGGAACCATACATTTAAACCACTCTGCAGGAAAAACAGTTTCTGTAATACTACTTGTCACACTTTTTTTGTACACTGGGTGTTCCAGATTTGAATTGTTAGAAGCTGGAAAACACTTATTGACAGTTGAGGTAGTCATTACATAATGACTGTGTTATGCTATTGGAGTGTTTGTTTATTTCACAGTGGGTGATGAAGAAATTCCTGGTTGACTGCAGGCATTACCTTTGTCTCCATGTTTTCACAAAATATTGATGCATTAATTACTTCTTCAACACTTCTACAGTTTTGGATGTTCAGTATGGCGAACAAAAGTAGCATTCAATGTAACAGGAAGGTGAAAGTTGGAACTAGTTCCTCCCACACCTATCCTCTCTATGTAACAGGCAATGAATTACTTCTTCTAGTCTCCACACCATTTTCTGCCAGTGGTTACTACTTTACTATACATCTTGCTTGTTATGAGAAAATCAGGTGAAAAATAGGTTGCTGATAAAATAGTACAACCACTTTGCAACATAATCAACTGCTCCATGGGTACTGGCACTTTCCCTCAACCACCAAAAACCTCCAAGACAGTTCTGTTACACAAGGAAGGGGACAAGCACAAGGTCAACAACTACCAACCTATATCCCTCCTCCCAACTGTGTCTAAAATAATAGAAAAAAGTGTATGTACTTGAGTAATGTCCTTTCTTGAAAATAATTCTCTCCTAACAGCACAACAATTCGGCTTTCATAAAAATAAATCCATCAATGAGGCTCTCTTCTCATTTATTGACCAGATGATACAAGCACTTAATGAAAAACACTACTCTTCTGGACTTTGCATTGAAGGCATTTGACCTAGTGAATCACACTCTGCTCCTACATAAACTGGGTGCTTACAGCATATGAGGATTGTGCAATGAGTAGTTTCAGTCATATCTATAAAACAGATAGCAGCTGGTAGAAATAACGAAAAATGATGGAAAAAAAGCTATTCAGATATAAGACCAGTCACATCAGGACTCCCACAGGATTCAACCTTAGACTGCCTCTTCTTCCTTCTCTTTGTTAATGACCTCTCACAACACATTCCCTCAACAATACCATTATTATTCACAGCTGATATGAACTTTCTCTCTTGTAACATTTCCCACAGCAGATGAGAGCTGAATCAGTTGACAGCTTTAAAAGGCTTCTATATTGGCTCTATGAAAACAGTATCTAACTTATCATGGGAAAATAGCTCATATGACATTTTGTCCATCAAGGATCCATACATCACATATAGAATCATTAGTCATAGACAAGAAAGTTATTGAACAGGTCAGTGAGACTAAATTCCTGGGTCTCTGGATAAACAACACATTAAAGTGAAATATCCACAGAGATAAACTACTGTGTAAAGTGAGTAGCCTCTCAGTACCTCCACAGCGATCAATAACCAAGGTAAGCCATCCATTACCATGGCTAAATTTATCATTATTAAACAGTGCAAAATTCAAAATACCACCTATAAAAACACAAGGATCATCAAGGACAGTATGGGAACCAATGCCTTCCACCTTCACTTTATGTTTCTCCTTGGCTCCAGTCGTCATTTTATTATTATCAATGGTCTTGTAAACAGTAGCATGGCCACTTCCAGTTGTGCTGGCAGTCTGGATTTGGCTGCTGCACAGGCAAACGCTTTGAACGACTCATTTTAGGATTGTTCAGTGCTCCCACACTGCTGTTTACAAGGCCATTGATAATACTGAAATCACAACTGGGGCCAAGGAGAAACATAAAGTGATGGTGAAAGGTATTGGTTCCCATTCTGTCTTTGATGGTCCTTGTGTTTTTATAGGTGGTATTCCGAATTTCGCACTGCTTAATAATGGTAAATTTGGTCATGGTAATGGATGGGTTACCATGGTTATTACTCGCTGTGAAGGTATTGAGAGTACTGGTGGGCTTGAAAGTTTTAATAACTGAGACATCATTGCCTACTGCACTTTCAATGAAGTTTCAGTGAAGTTTTTAGTAAGGAAACTGATACACTTACAATGTCTCTGCATGTATAGACTTTGACATTGATACATACATCAGAATATTTTATGATCTACAGATGGCAGTGGCTGAAACTGGTAATGGTGGATTGTAAAATTCGTGTGGTCGAGACAGATCTTTATAAATAAAGTGAGTAGCCTCTTCCATGCCTTTAGAGATCTCAGTCAAAGGTGTGACTTGGCTACCATTAAAACTGTGTGCTTTGCAATAGTTAACTGAGTCATCATATATGTTATTCCTTTTTGTGGGTCAATAAACAAGCAAATATTTGTTATGCAGAAACGAATTGTCAAGATCATGATTCGGGTACTACCCTATACACCTACCAAGCCCATCTTTAAAGAATTGGGTATATTGCATGTCCTGTGTATGTACATCTTAGTGACTGGCGAAGAGTTCTCGGGCTTCCAACTGGGTGGCGGTGTCTTCAAACTGCGACGTTTCGACGAGTGACATACTCGTCATCTTCTGGCGAAGTGCCGAGACTTTGTGGATGCCAGCCCCTTTATACCTGCGGCGTGCCCCCCACCACTTGGCCGCGGGAGGCTGGGTCCAGAGGAGCCGGCGGGCGGGTTGGAGGGGGAAGCGGGTGCGCCGTTCATGTCTCCGTCAGAGCATTCCGGTCGCATCTCGTGAGCTGGACGGTTCTTGGTGCGTTCCTGGCGTATTGTGGCTAATGCTGGATTCCAGGCCGTGCTCAGTTGATAGCCTTCATCCCTGTTCACAAGATTCTCGTGGACCCGTATTTCTATTGATTCTTTAATGACGCTATCCCAATAGCTCCCGGCTCGGCACAGCACCCTGGTGTTTACGAAATCAAAGGTGTGGTTTTCTTTGATGCTATGTTCAGCTATAGCAGATTTCTCTATCTGTCCAAGTCGGACATGCCTGATGTGTTCCTCGCACCTTTTAGAGATGCAGCGCTACATTTTTCCAATGTACTGCACACCACATTTGCAGGCAACGCTGCATACACCAGGTGTGTTGTGTTTGAGTGGGTCTTTAGCTGAGCCCAGCAGCTCTTTTGTCTTCGTCGGTGGTCGGAAGATGGTATTTATGTTTGATTTTCTTAGTAGCCTCCCGATTTTGGCTGATATGGGCCCCAAATATGGAAGAAAGGCGAGTCTCTTGTTAACTTCCTCTTCTTCTTCCTGAAATTTGTCAGCCTGTCTCCTCTTGAAGACCCTACCAATCTGTGTTTCACTGTACCCGTTTTTCTGAAATACCTCTCTTAGGTGGTGTAACTCGTCTGAGAGGCTTTCTTTGTCACAAATGACGCGCGCCATATGTGCCAAGGTGGTCAGTGCTGACCGGCGTAGCGCTGGATGGTGGCAGCTGGTTGCATGGAGGTACAGGTCTGTGTGCGTCTTCTTTCTATAAACCGAATGGCCTAGTGTGCCATCTGCTTTCTTCCTGATCAGTATGTCCAGGAATGGAATACAGCCATTCTCTTCTACTTCCATCGTGAAGGTGATATTCATCTTCGCCAGAAGATGATGAGTATGTCACTCGTTGAAACGTTGCAGTTTGAAGACACCGCCACCCGGCTGGAAGCCTGAGAACTCTTCACCAGCTGTATACGCCGGGAAAGCATACATTCACATCTTAGTGACTATTTAATATATAAATAAGAATCTCCATTTCTTTACAGCAAATAATGATGTGCATGATCACCGCACCTGTGGTGATGATAACATTCATCTGACAAATCGAAGACTGAGTAAATGCCATGACATTGTGAGGCATATATGCAGCATACTCTATCATAAATTACCTTACTCAATCAAAATTAATAAAAACTCTCTCAGGAATAATGTCACCAACATAAGGCTCCAGCATTGTTTTTATTCTGTTGCTGAACAGGCAGAGACTATCTAATGTCACTTGTAGCTTTAATTCTGTACAAAATGTATTAACCATGAATCTGAAGGTGGTTAGATAATAATAATTCTACACCTACATCTACATCTATACTCTGCAAACCCCTGTGAAGTGAATGGGAGAGGGTACACCACACTGTACCGGTTATTAGGGTTCCTTCCTGTATTATTCATGTGTGGATTGTTGGAAGAATGATTGTCTGATGCTTCTGTGTGTGCAGTAATTATTCTAATTTTGTCCTAATGATCCCTACATGAGCAATAAAGGGTTGTAGTATATTCCTGGACCCATTATTTAAAGACAGTTCTTGAAACTTTGTCAACAGACTTTCTCAGGATAGTTTACGTCTATCTTAAAGAGTCTTACAGTTCAGTTCCATATCTCTGTGACACTCTCCCATGCATCAAACAAACCTGTGACCCACACACTTCAGCAATATTCTAGAATCAGTTGCACATGTGATTTGTAAGCAATCTCCTTTGTAGACTGATTGCACTTCCCCAGTATTCTACCAATAAACCGAAGTCTATCACCAGCTTTACCACAACTCAGCCTATGTGATCATTCCATTTCACATCCCTACAAAGCATTACACCCAGGTATTTGTATGAGTTGGCTGATTCAAGCAGTGACTCATTGGTATTATAGTCATAGGATACTACATTTTTTTCGTTTTGTGAAGTGTAAAATTTTACATTTCTGAACATTTAAAGCAAGTTACCAATCTTTGAACCACTTTGAAATATTATCAAGATCTGACTAAATAGTTATGCAGCTCCTTTCAGACAGTACTTCATCTGCAAAAAGTCTGAGGTTACTATTAATACTGTCTGCAAGGTCATTTATATACATCATGAACACCAAGTGTCCCAACACATTTCCCTGGGGCACATCTGTAGCTACTTCAATGTCTGATGATGGCTCTCCATCCAAGATAACATGCTGCACTAACCCTACTGAAAAGTCCCTAATCCAGTCACAAATCTCTCTTTATTCACATAAGACTGTACTTTTGACAGTAAGCATAGGTGTGCTACTGAGCCAAATGCTTTTCAGAAATCAAGAAATACAGCATCTGCCTGACTGCCTTGATCCAAAGCTTTCAGTACATCATCTGAGAAACATGCAAGTTGGGTTTCACAAGAGGGATGTTTTTGGAATCAATGCTGGTTGGCATTGAGAAGGTTATTCTGTTCAAGGTACCTCATTATATTTGAGCTGAGACTATGTTCTAAGATTCTACAACCAAGGTAGTTTTGTGAATCATTTCTACTACCCTTCTTGTAGAGAGGTGTGACCTGCACTTGTTCCGAGAACTGGATAATTTTTTTTGTTCGAGAGATCTGTGATAGTTATAGTTAGAACAAGGGCTAACTCAGCCACAAATTCAATATAGAATATGATAGGGATTCCATCAGATCCTGGAGTTTTGTTCAATTTTAACGATTTCAGATGTTTCTCAACACCAGTTCCTAATACTTATTTCATACATCTTTTCAGTGGTGTAAGGATTAAGTTGGGGCAATTATCCAGGGTTTTCCTTTGTAAAGGAACAGTTGAAAACAAAGTTAAGCATTTCAGATTTTGCTATGCTACCCTCAATTTCAGTTCCTATCTCGTTTGCTAGGGACTTTTTGGCACTAACTGTGGTGCCGCTAACAATTAAATCCAACCAGAATTTCTTTGGATTCTGTGAAAAATCATTTAACAATATGCTGCTACGATAGTCACTGAAGGCATCATACATTGCTGTCTTGACAGTTAAATGTGTTTCATTCAGCATCCCTCTATCTATAACCCTATGCGTTGTTTCACACCTATTATGCAGTAATCTCTGTTTCTTTGGAAGTATGAACTAGGTAAACATATATTCAGCACATGGTCAACTATTCTTTCAAACTTTGGCCACAGTTTCTCTACATGCTCCTGCGCTGTGCTGAAAGTTTCAGCTTTCTCATTGAACTATGACACTACTGATTTTTTATCTAGTTTACTGAACATATATATCTTTCTGCATCTTTAGTTGGCCTTTGTACTTTGCACTTCGGTAATAATTGTTGCCACATCATGTCACGGTCACTGAACCAGTTTTGATGTGGACATCCTCAAAGAGTCAGATCTATTTGTTGCCATTCTCATGTTGACTTCGTATTTTAAACCAGAGACCACTACTTAGAAACTATTGTAATATAACTGTATGTACATTCTGTCCCTCAAAGTGCATGTATATTTAGAGATACATGTAACCAAAAGATTTATGCTATTTCAGCCATGTATTGCTATAAGTTGTGTCCCATATCATGAATATCATTTCATGGATAAATAAATAAATAAATAAAAATATCCTGAAAATTACCACTGTTCTTGCCTTTTAACTTTGGCCAATTGCTGTGTTTATTTCGTACTTCAAACTAGAAATATATGTAACCTACAAAGCATTACATGCACACTAGGAGCTAACAATGTTGACTGAAAACTAACAATGATATTATTTTTGGATTACTGAGAAATTTAGGAATATGCGAGGCAATACTGACATTACAGCTAATCTTTGGGGACAGGTTAAAGAAAAGCAAATAGCATTTGTAAGACTAAGAG
Source organism: Schistocerca piceifrons (assembly GCF_021461385.2). Classification (NCBI taxonomy): domain Eukaryota; kingdom Metazoa; phylum Arthropoda; class Insecta; order Orthoptera; family Acrididae; genus Schistocerca; species Schistocerca piceifrons. The sequence goes on along the minus strand of NC_060143.1, from coordinate 474,072,830 downwards.
AAAGCTTTTGATAAAATTGACTAGAATAAACACTGAAACTCTGTGGGTATCAGATATATCAATACAGGGGACAAGAGGATATACAAGGCCTGTACGAAAACCAGACTGCAGTTATGAGTGTCTAAGGACATGAAGGGAAGCAGTGGCTGAGAAGTGTGCCAGGGTTGTAGCCTGTCCCTGATGCTTTTCAGTCTGTACATTAAGCAAGCAGTAACAGAAATAAAGGAGAAATTTGAAAAAAGAATTAAAGGGCAGGGAGAAGAAATAAAAACTTTAAGTTTTCTGATGACTTTATAATTCTGTCAGAGACAGCAAAGGGCTTGGAAGTGCAGCTGAATGGAATGGATGGTCATAGAATGCAGGCTTTCATGGCAAGTATTTGCTTAATCGCTGAGGCTTGTTTTATGGGCATAAGGCCCTTGTCCAAGGTGTAATCCTCCAGCATTGGAAGAGGAAATGTCAGGCAAATAATTATGCCTTGGACCATGGATTTACAACAATAAAATAACTATCAGCAATTATGGAATGGATAGTGTCTTGTAAAGAGGTTATAAGATAAGCATTAACAAAAGTAAAACAAAGATAATGGGACATAGATAAATTAAATCGGGTGATGTTGTGGGGATTAGATTAAGAAATAAGACACTAGAAGTAGTAGGTGATGTCTGTTAAGGGCAGTGAAATAATTAATAATGGCCAAAGTATTGAGAATATGATATGCAGACTGGCTACAGCAAGGTTTTAATGTTAGATAGTCTTTTCAGCAGTTATTTTTCTGGTGTGTAGCCTGGCATGGAAGTGAAACATGGATGATAAACAATCAAGACAGAAAAAGAATAGAAACTTTTGAAATGTGGTACTATAGCAGAATGATGAAGATTAGATGGGTAGATCATGTAACTGATGAGGAGGTACTGAACTGAGCTGGTGAGAAAGGAAATTAGTGGTACAACTAGGCTCGAAGAAGGCACTGGTGATGGAGACATTCTGAAGCATCAAGAAACTGTCAATATGGTATCGGAGGGACTGTGTGAGTAGATATTCTTGGTGGAGGGAGACCAGTGGATAAATACATTAAGCAGCTTCAAATGACTGTAGATTTGGCTGTTAGTTGGAGATGAAGAGGCTTGCACAGGATACTAGAGTGCAGTGCTGCATCACACCAGTCATAGACTGAAGACCACCACGACAAGAACAAGTAAAATGACAAATAAGGTTTTTGAGCCGTACATTTGTACCCATAAAGGCCGGTTTACAATACACTTCTAATTGTCACACAGCTTTACAGTGAAATGTGCTTCTTGCCATGGAGAATTTTAGATTTGCAATATAGTCATTTGCTAGTATATACAGGGCACTAATGAATGTCCTTATTTCATTCTGAATCTTAAACAGTGCGAATGAGCAAATGCCTGTGCTGATACAATTTTTTTTTAGTTATTTAGCAGCTTGAGACATACGTTATGCATCAGGTCCAAGTACACATTTGCTTTGACAAGTTAACAAGTACACTTTTAGGTACACATTTCAATTATAATTGTGCTTTATGAGTATCAGTATTTTTTAAAACATCATCACACATATTTTAAAATTCATGATACAGTCAGTATAAAACATTTGAAATATTACATATGTATATCAATTTCAAATTCTTGAAAATTTCTCGGGTATTCAGCCAGGTAGCGACGTCCGAAAGGTACAATATTTCGGCGAGCTTCAGGCATTCTTACTGTCTGATTAATCTAGTTATTTAGCAGCTTGAGACATACGTTATGCATCAGGTCCAAGTACACATTTGCTTTGACAAGTTAACAAGTACACTTTTAGGTACACATTTCAATTATAATTGTGCTTTATGAGTATCAGTATTTTTTAAAACATCATCACACATATTTTAAAATTCATGATACAGTCAGTATAAAACATTTGAAATATTACATATGTATATCAATTTCAAATTCTTGAAAATTTCTCGGGTATTCAGCCAGGTAGCGACGTCCGAAAGGTACAATATTTCGGCGAGCTTCAGGCATTCTTACTGCCTGATTAATCTCTGATGGATGCCGACTTTATATAATCTCCACCCCTCTCCCGCAGCCTCCGTCTGGGTGCTTCCAAGTGGTCCGCAGGTGGTGTGGGGGAAGGGCGGCGCTGGGTGATGGGGGAAGTGTAGCGCCCCTGCGACATATCATGGGCCTCAGTCCTTCCGCGGCTACGGCCACTTGCAGAACTCTGCCGTCATGGTGACAATGCTTCTTCTTCTTCTTCTTCTTCTTCTTCTTCAGGTGTCCTGACAGGCGTGGATTTCTATGTAGACTGTCATTGTGTTTTAATCATACTCAAAGCTGGATCCCAGGCTTTGCTTAACTAGAAACTGCTGTCTTTACTTATTAGTTCATCGTGCAGCCAGATCTCCACTGCCTCTTTGAGGAGATAATCCCAGAAGTGTTTGATTGTGGTAACACCTTTGTGCCATCATAGTTCATGTCATGTCCACGTGAGATGCATTGCTCTGCTACGGCGGACTTAGTCGGCTGTGCATTGTCTGTGTGGCGTTTACGTTCACTACATCTCTCCAATACTTAGTCGGCAGCCTACAAGCCCTCTTGCTTTTTTTGATATGGAGACGATACATTCGTAATCTGGCCACACGGACGACAACGCCTCCAAGACTTTCTGTAGCATCCAAACTCGCTGCACCAGAATATCAAGTTCATGATGGAGATAGAAGAAAACAACCAGCTTCCATTTCTGGATGTACTCCTCAAGCAAAGACCAGATGGCACACTAGGACACAGTGTCTACCATAAGAGTACACATACAGATTTGTACCTGCATGCCTCCAGCTGTCATGCTCCTTCACAGAGAGAGGGTGTTCTGAGCACACTGTTGCACAGAGCACGCAAAATATTGGACTGTGACAGCCTAGCAGCTGGATTGCAGCACTTACAGGTCATGTTCCGCATGAACGGTTACAACAACTGGCAGATAAAATGTGCCTTAAGACCGAAGAAGCTGAGACCGTAGCCTTCCGAGGACAAAGACAAACCAGTTGCAACAGAAATCACACCATATGTTTGGAATAAATCAGCAAAGATTGGCAGAATACTCAGAAAACATAATGTCAAGTGCATGTTTTGCCCTCCATCCAAAACGAAATCATTATTAGGATCAGTCAAGGATGATTTAGAACTCCGGAAACTGGGAGTTTACAGCATCCCTTGCCAGTGCGGGAAAATGTATATTGGCCAGACCATCCGGATGGTACAGGAGAGATGTAGTGAACATAAATGCCACACAGACAATTCACAGCTGACCAAGTCCGCCATGGCAGAGCACTGCATCTCACAGGGACATGACATGAACTATGATGGCACAAAGGTGTTACAGCAATTGAACACCTTCTGGGATTGTCTCCTTAAAGAGGCAGTGGAGATCTGTCTGCATGATGAACTAATAAATAAAGACAGCAGTTTCCAGCTAAGCAAAGCCTGGGATCCAACTCTGAGTATGATTAAAATACAACGACAGTCTACATGGAAATCTGCTACTGTCAGGACACCTGAAGAAGAAGAAGAAGAAGAAGAAGAAGAGAAGAAGCATTGTCACCACGATGGTAGAGTTCTGCAAGTGGCTGTAGCCACAGAAGGACTGCAGCCCATGATCTATTGCGGGGCACTGTGCTTCCCCCTCCACCCAGCGCCGCCCTTCCCCCACCACCGGCTGCAGACCGCTCGGAAGCACCCAGATGGAGGCTGCAGGAGACAGGTGGAGATTATATAAAGTTGGCATCCATCAGAGATCAATTAGACATCAAGAACGCCTGAAGATGGCAAGAAGTCAGCTTGCCGAAATATCGCATCTTTTGGACAACGCTACCTGGCTGAATACCAGAGATATTTTCAAGATGCCGGGAAAATCTCAGATCACACAATTTCCAATTCATTGCATGTGAGATATAGCCATTGAGTGAAGAGGAAGAGTTTTAACATCAGTTTGATGCAATACTACACTGTTCCAAATATAAGCCATTTTCTGAATTTTGAGAAAAATTTGTGATACATTATCCATTTAAAAAAAACTGTTCACTCCTAATCACAGTTTTTTGTTGTAATGTAGGTAAAATACACAGAAATACCAACCTTTGAATCACAGTGTTCCTTGCTGTCACTCTTAACTTCACTACTAGTATTTGCTTCATCACTGTCATTCTCCTCGAGAAATTTTTATGCATCAGAATAACATAAGTGGGTAGCTTTATTCCATCTGCAGTAACTTCTAATGTCCCAGCAAAATTATTTGTTTTTGGTTTCCAGCTACTGTTAATGAGGTACTTTTCATCCTTTTATAGTGCAATGTCACTAGAATGTTTCAAAAGACAGCTGTCTCATTGGTGTTACCTTTCTAGCATATAGCTGCATTTGGCTTAAACGCTTCTGGAAGTTGAAGAATTTCTCAATGATGTCTTATGACCATCTCTGTCCAACTGAAGCACTTCATTTGTTAGAGAATCCACTTCTGTGCACAAACCTGCAGCACGAACCAATACTCCCATGGAAATATGTTTGTGACATGTTTAAGGTCTTCATAATTTCCAAGCTCTTTAACTGGGAGATAGCCATCCCACCTTCCCTTTCAACTGTTACAAAGGAAAGAACCGCAGATGCAAGCTCAGCATACTTCTCAGCTGTTGGTCCCGTGTAGGATTTCCTTGATGAAACAGCAGTTTGCAGCTTGTTCTCTAATGTGATTCTATTCTACACATTAGATTCACCAAAAACAAACTTTTGCAGCTTCTCTATTACATTTACATATATACCCTGCTAAACACTGCAAGGGTACAAGGCACAGAGTGCTTTACACTAAACCACTCATTTGGGTTTCTTCCCATTCCATTCACACTGACTTCAGCTGGTTCTTGAAACTTTGTTAAGTTTGCCTGCTTTAGTATCTATCTTCAAGCATCTGCCACTTCAGGTTTTCCAGTATCTCAATAAGTTCCATCTATGGGTCAAACAAATGTGACAATGTGAGCTGCACTTCTTTCTATACATTCAGTATCTGCAGATAGTCTGTGCTTGGATAGGATGTCATACACTTAAGTAATAGTCTATTGTGGGTTGCACTAATGTTTTGTAAGCAATCTCCTTTTTAATGTGGCCACATGCTTTACCTATGACTGAACCTATTTGATCATTATATGTAATATCCATACACATTGTTAAACCTACATATTTGTATGAATTGAGTGATTTCAACTGGGACTCAGTCATATCGAAGTCATGGAACAATACTTTTATGCATTTTGGGGAGTGCAGAGTTTTACATTTTTGAATGTTTAAAACAAGTGGTCAGTATTTACACCACTCTGAAATTTTATCAAGATCTGACTGAATATTTGTGCAGTCTTTTTCAGGCAATATGTCATTACTAACAAGGGAACCTCCCCATTGCACCCCCCTCAGATTTAGTTATAAGTTGGCACAGTAGATAGGCCTTGAAAAAGTGAACACAGATCAATCGAGAAAACAGGAAGAAGTTGTGTGGAACCATGAAAAAATAAGCAAAACATACAAACTGAGTAGTCCATGCGCATCATAGGCAACATTTAGGATACTATGTGTGCAGGGGCGCCGTGGTCCCGTGGTTAGCGTGAGCAGCTGTGGAACGAGAAGTCCTTGGTTCAAGTCTTCCCTTGAGTAAAAATTTAATTTTTTATTTTCAGTTTATGTGACAAACTCTTACGTTTTCATCACTTTTTGGGAGTGATTATCACATTCACAAGAAAACCAAAATTGGACAAGGTAGAAGGATCTTTTCACCCATTCGCCAAGTGTGCAAGTTAGGTGGATCGACAACATATTCCTGTCATGTAACGCACACGCCGTCACCAGTGTCGTATAGAATACATCAGACGTGTTTTCCTGTGGAGGAATCGGTTGACCTATGACCTTGCGATCAAATGTTTTCGGTTCCCATTGGAGAGGCACGTCCTTTCGTCTACTAATCACACGGTTTTGCGGTGCGGTCGCAAAACACAGACACTAAACTTATTACAGTGAACAGAGACGTCAATGAACGAACGGACAGATCATAACTTTGCAAAAATAAAGTAAGTAAACTTTTCGCTTTTTTTTTATTTTTTATTTTTTAATCTGATTTTGTTCGGTTTTGTTCGTTGCTTCTGCTCGGGGCGGACGTCGTAAGACATCCATTTAAGTTCGTTGTTGATCGATTAACTCAGTATTTTTATTACAGAGGGCAGCTAACCCTCTGACCGAACACGCTGAGCTACCGTGCCGGCTCGCTCGAGGGCAGACTTGAACCAAGGACCTCTCGCTCCGCAGCTGCTCACGCTAACCACAGGACCACGGCGCTCTTGTGCCCATGTCGTCCTTGATGTTGCATATGTTACCAATGGACTCCTCAGTTTGTACATTTTGCTTATTTTTTCATAGTTCCACACAACTTCTTCCTGTTTTCTCGATTGATCTGTGTTGTTTTTCAAGGCCTATCCATTGTGCCAAATTATAACTAAATCTGAGGGGGGTGCGATGGGGAGGTTCTCTTGTAAGAACTGCATCATCTCCAAAATGTTTGAGGTTACTAATAATATTGTCTGCCAGTTAAACTAACATAACGATATGCAGAGACATGAATATTAACATAGGTGCTGACAGTAAAATTAGTAATAACTTCCTGGAGCAGTGGCAAATCAATCCTGGTATGAAGTGTAAAAAAATGGCTCTAAGCACTATGGGACTTAACATCTGCGGTCATCAGTCCCCTAGACTTGGAACTACTTAAACCTAACTACGTAACCTAAGGACATTACACACATCCATGCCCAAGACAGGATTCGGACCTGCGACCATAGCAGCGCAGTTCCTGACTGAAGTGCCTATAACCGCTCGGCCACAGCGGCCTATGAAGTGTACATGGAAAACAATGTGGATTGTGATTTTGTAGGAAAGTCGGGTAAAATGTAAGTACTTTAGGAGCTAATGACACCATTCAGCAAAAAGCATACACACACACACACACACACACACACACACACACACACACACACACATTAATCCTAAGCCTACATGGTGCTGGCTGGATGTGCATTTCAGCAGGTGGACTAGATCTGAGTGGGGGTTGTGTCGTGTTGGGTGTGTAGAGTAAGAGAGAGGCAGGAGGCGAGGAGAGGGATTTGGGTTGGAAGGCTACTGGTTTGGAAGAAGGCAATTGGTTTGCTGGCTAAGTATGTGATATGAGGAGGTGGCAGTTGCATGGGTTATACGTGTGATGGGGCTGGTGGGCTTGCTGGAGATGACTTACGGACATGAAATGGGAGGAGGTGGTGGGACACAGCAAAGGGAAACAGTTGGATGGTGGGTCTAGGGACAGACGGCTACCAGAGATTGATGATAGGATGATAACGAGAGTGAAGGATGTCTTGCATGAATAACTCCCATCTGCATAGTTCGGAGAAGCTGGTGGTGGAAGGAAGGATACAGATGGCCCAGGTGGCGAAGTAATCATTAAAACTGAGCATGTTATACTCAGCTGCATGTTGTGTCACCAGGTGGTCAACTTTGTTCTTGCAACAGATAGATAGTGGCCATTCATCCTGGTGGGCAACTGGTAGGTAGTTGTACCAACATAAAAAGCTGTGCAATGTTTGTAGCAGAGTTAGCATATGACATGGCTGCTTTCACAGGTGTCCTGGCCTCTGGCTGGATAAGCCTATGACAGCAATGAAGTAGGAAGGGCTGGGTGGGCGGTTTGTGCATGTCTTGCACAGAGATGTGATCCGTGTGCAAAGGGTTGGTTGGGAGAGAGCCATAAGGATGGACTATGATGATGTGTAAGTTGGCTAGGCAATGGAACACCACTTTATTAGATGTGGGTAGGATCTCAGGTAGGGTATCCTTCATTTTAGGACATGGTAATAGATAATCAAAACCCCAACGAAGGATATAGTTCAGCTGTTCCAGTTCCTGAGTGATACTGGGTGATGAGTCCATCTCTGACACTGAGTGGTCACCGTGATTGACTGCTATGCTGGAAGTCTGGGTTTGGTACCCAGCTGGGTTGGAGATTTTATTCGCTCTGGGACTGGGTGTTGGGTTGTTCTCATCATCATTTCATCATCATCGACACAGCACTAGGTGGCAGAACAATCCTGGTTGGGGTCTCCCGGCCAATAATGCCACATGATTTTTTTCTTCTCTTTTTTATTGGGTGGTGAGAGAGACGTTTGTTTGTAACTGATTATTGGAGATGGTGTGAGGATTGTGGGTGCATGAGGATTTGGTACAGGAAATCTGTTTGTAATGTAGGTTTTGGGGTAGTGTCTTTCTGTAAAGGCCTTTGTGTGACCTGCAGCATACTGAGCAAGAGAGTTCGCAACACTGCAGATACGTCATCCACAGTTGGCCACGCTGTAGGGGAGGAAATTTTTGGTGGTGAGGAGATGGCAGCTGTCTTTGTTCTGGCAACCTCTCCTGTTGGTTGTTCGTTGTGTGTTTATATTCGTGATTTTACTGTGTGCAACAAAAAATAAGAAGGAAATACCTGTCAAAAGTGATGTGTTTTCAATCAAACGATAGTAAAAGTCCAATTAGTGTGGGAAGTCTACTAACAAAGATCCGAGACCCGGGTTTAAATGACTCCAGGAATATACTCTAACCACCTGTCGCTACAATAGAGGAATACGGCGTCTAAATCGAACCATGTTAGTGTTGACACAGGCAGTTGCTTCGACGTCATCAGCTGCTTATTCAACCTGAACGCAAGGATGTAGGGCTGCTGCTTCAGAAAGTGTGGCTTCGTTTGCACGAGGAGAACGAAAAAAAATAAAGCGGTTTTGTTTCATATTTCGAAAGAGATTGTGCCATTTTGTACTGTGGAGAAAGAAGGTTTCATCAATCTGATAAAAGTTTTAGTGAAATAATGTATAATTCAATTTAGGTTGCCTTAATTTGTTATTAATTCATAAACATAAGTTTTTGGCACTTATATCGAAATTTTTTCAATTGTAGTCACTATCGATAATTAATTGCGTAATATTCGATTATGCAGAACATCGATATTTATCTATCCATGTCCCATCCCTACTGCGAAGTGCCACCGGGAACTTCCCATTGTAAATGTGTTCTTCAGGCAACTGTAAGCAGCGGATATTCATGAGACTTGGCTGCATTATAACAATTTACTAATTTGCTACCAGTTTCGGCCACTGACCATCATCTGGCACGAAAAATTGGCTACTGTTTAATGAGTGATAATACCGTTCCAAGCTTTCCTTACAGTACAGAACAGGTGTGTAAGGAAATGTTCGATTACAGATAGTGTCACAACTTCTGTGCCCATAAATATTCGGAGTCTGAATACTGAAGAGTACGGGGTGCTGCTCAGAGTGATACTTGTTTGTTGCCAACATAACTCCATCATTACCCCTTTTAACGGATAGCGGGCGATGTTTGATCAGTCACATCTATGGTAGCAAGATCTTTGGAGTGTTTTGGTTTGTCGTGTGCGGTATGTTGTGATGCGTATTTTCCTTGTGTATCATCGTTTAGAAAAGTAATGCATAAAGGTATTCGAAGCATCATGGTTGCTGCTTAGTGAAGTACATTTAATTTCTCGTTTCATCTGTTGGGAGGAGAAGTTTAGTTACTATGGCTGGTGATGAAGATGAAGAGATGCCGATCCAGAAGGGACCGATTGACAACGCATGGGCTTTGAAGATACCATCGTTTAAGAAAGAAGACAACCCTCACCGATTGCTGGAAGAAAGTTCATTTGCTACGTTATTTCCGAAATACAGAGAACATTACTTAAGGGAATGTTGGCCACTTGTGCAGAAATCGTTGGACGAATATGGTATCAAGGCTGAACTTGACCTTATTGAGGGTAGTATGACAGTAAGAACAACTCGACATACTTGGGATCCATATATAATAATTAAAGCTAGAGATATGATAAAGTTGCTATCCCGCAGTGTACCATATGAGCAAGCAGTCCGTGTGCTTCAAGATGACATAGGTTCTGATATAATAAAAATTGGATCATTAGTAAGAAACAGAGAGAAATTCGTGAAAAGGCGGCAGAGGCTAATAGGTCCCGATGGGTGCACTTTGAAAGCTATTGAGCTACTAACTAACTGTTACGTTTTAGTTCAAGGGCAAACAGTTGCAGCCCTTGGACCTTATAAAGGACTTCAACAAGTTCGCAGGATTGCCGAAGATACAATGCGAAACATTCACCCAGTTTATAACATTAAAGCGCTCATGATAAAGCGTGAACTCGCAAAGGATCCCAAACTTAGAAATGAGAACTGGGAAAGGTTTCTTCCAAAATTCCATAGCAAGAATTTAAGCCACAGAAAGAAGCCAAAAATAAAGAAGACTAAGAAGGAATACACACCATTCCCACCTCCGCAGCCGGAGAGTAAAGTGGACAAATTATTAGCATCAGGAGAATATTTTCTAAAAGAAGAACAACGTCGTGCCAAGAAACGCAAGGAAAAAGACGATAAGCAAGCAGAAGCTGCTAAACGACGTGAAGAAAAACGACAGAAAGTGTTTATTCCTCCTGCTGAACCTGAAAGGAAGGATGTGAAACCTCATACAAGTACTGATGTGGACATTAATGCTCTTAAAAAGAAAGTTAAGGAAGCACAGAAGAAAAACAAAAGTAAGCCACAGTTTGATATAAGACAGTAGTGCAGTGCACCTTAAAAGCTCCAGTCAGTCAGTTCATTGTTCTGCAGTGACACCGAGTGACTTTTGTTATAAATTTATGAAGAACTATGTCATGGCAGATTTCACGCCATAATTTATGCCATTTGTAGCGGTGTGTGACAACTGTACAAATTTTGTTCTGTTTGAAATGATTTTCTGATAAAGTGAAAAGGAAAATTTGCAATAAATCTGGATTTATGTTGGTAGCATACTGTTTGTTCTAGATGAAATATTTCCACATTTCTGTAAGTTTGTGTCACATTTGAGCATAGAATTTTGCCATCACACCTGAAAGCAACAATGCGGTACTCATCTCTTTTAGAAAAGACTTAGGAGTGGTGTAGATTACAGATTTTTATTTGCTGGAGTACATAATGTGAGTTAATGAAGTGCTATACCATTATGGAGGCTGCTGTTTTGTCAACAGTGAGAGTGACTTGTACTTTCCATAATGGTTTGCAGATAAGTGTCTGAAAAATAGTGGAGCAAAACAATAACACATTGCTTCCTGAACATGACTTAGTCTGGCTGTGAGACTTAGAAATGGTCAGGGGGGGTAGTGCCCCCCCCCCCCCCCTTTCCATTACCCTTTTTGAAATCTAGGTTGAAATTATATAATGATAGACAGGTTGATAATGTAGCTCAAGGTCTGTGTTAGATGGGTAGCTGACAATTTGGTTTTGAGTTGGTGAAGCCAAAGGATATCATTAAGAAATAAAGATTGTGGCAACAGATTTATTTGTAGTGTAGCCCTATGTCTTACATTTGCACCATAATTACTGAATTTTTCATGACAAAAACTTGAAGTGCAATGTAAATTTAGAAATACTGTATTACATAACACATACATCTGTGGTGAGTATTTCATTGCATATTTTGGGTCTAGTGTAGCAGGGGATACAACCCGTCGGCTTTGGACAATGACGTCACAAGTCGCCAGAGAGCAGTTTACCATTTTCGCTTTTGCTGTTATGTTTCAGTTTTGTTTTTTTACTGATTGCTTACTAAAGTGGATCTGTTTATTCTATCTCGTGAGATTTTTTTAAAAGGCAAAAACACTTATCAGCTACTGAAGGGAGCTACGACACTAAGAAGAATCGCTTCTTGTTTGGCGACTTGTGACGTCATTGTCCAAAGCCGACGGGTTGTATCCCCTGCTACACTAGTCCCCATATTGTGTAGCCTACATATAACCTTTATCAACTATGTACTATAAAAATGAAAGGGAGCAGCAACTATATAACTGTATGTTTATTCATCCTTAGACTACTGGGTGTAACAATATATGATATGTGACAATTAATATATACATATATAAAACATTTACAAAGTGGGTTGGATTAGGTGACAATAGGGCAGGAAGTCAGCCATGGCCTTAACAAAGGAACCATTCCAGCAGTCACCTAATAACAACCTGGGAAGAACGAAATCAGGATGGCCAGAAAGGGAACGAATCTTGTTTCCGAAAGAAAGTTCAGTGCAGTTACACTGGCTTAGCCACCTTGCTTGGTAAATGATTTGGAAAGAAAACCACATGTACCTACTCTACAAGATTAACAAGGAGTATAATCAATGAACTAGAACACAAACTTTGTTATATTACACTTCTTTAAAATGTAAGCAAGTGACAACATTATATAATACTGTGGAATAATATAAACAAGTGAATACCTGCTTACACTATCCATCACAAATGTTCTTTTCAACAAATTCCCTTCTCTGATTTTGTATTTGTGTTCCATGTAAAACAGAGAAAATAGGAAAACGACAGCAGAAACATTCTTGTGCAAAGACACACAGCATAAATGGTACATCTGTTAACAGATTAAAAACTACTGATCAATAAATGAAGGCTTCTTATTTCTGTAAGACAACATATTCAATTACCCTGTAGAAACACTTCTCAACAAGCAATGTTTTTAACTGTGATGTAAAAGCTGTTTTCTTGTCCAACTTCTTTATGTGTATTGACAGTGCTTTATAAAGTATGGCACCAATGTGGCTCATGTGGAGGAAACCACAGCTGTGCGTGGTGTAACTATGGTAATATCTATTAGTTTGCAGGTCTCCAAGATTAGCTCTTGCCATTGACACACGTTTGTGTATTTATAGGGAAGGTCCTGTAAGTGCTCACAACTTTTAAAATAGAAGCTTGCAGAGAGCCCTTCTGGAGCTAAGCCGCAAGACTCCAATTGCCCTTTTCTGTAATGTAAAAATTTCATTTAACCATCTATTCATATTACTCCAAAAAACTGTTCCTTTGTCATACGTGGTCTGTGTACTTTAATCTTTCCTAAAAGTTGTATACCTCATACTCTTTCTAACTCTTTTTTTTCCCATTACCAGTTGGATTACTTGATTTGTAATTTGACATTTCTTATACCCAGGATATCACCTACTGTGTCCATTCTAGGTTGGGGTGAGATATTGGAAGTGTTGATATCTTGGATTCATTTTTCCAATTTTCTTTTCTTTCTTTTTTTCTTTCTTTCTTTCTTTCTTTCTTTCTTTCTTTATATTGAGGATTGGCCTGTTGGCACTGAACAGTGAATGCAAGGCATTGAAGACCTGATCAGCTGTTTTATACAGGGGTTCCTTAACATTGCTCCCTATTGCAGTAGTGTCATCTACAAACAGCGTGATCGTAGCTGCAGTTTCTAAGGTGCGTAGGTCATTTATATAAATCCTGTGATACACTTATTTCAACTCTGTTTGCGTCAGACGCGAATCTGACATTTTGCCTGGAATCCATAATAGATGTCTTCTAAAGTATGTGCCTTTTGGCTGTGTCAGGTATTTATTTTTACTTGATTCATAATTTGACATTTCTTATACCCAGGATATCACCTGCTGTGGCCATTCTAGGTTGGAGTGTGATATTGGATTGCCCCTCGTTGATATCTTGGATTTGGTGACAGACTGACTTGTAGTGTAGCCCGAGTTTGGGTCACAGGAAGTGTCCGATTCCTCCTGTGTGCTTTGACTCGTGATGCAAGTGTGTTGTGGTGTGTGACATCATTATGGTGCTGTGTTTTTTGTTGGATCGTGTTTGTAGATGGTGTATTGTATTTGGTAACATGGTCTTGTGGTCAATGTTCATGTTGCAAGATATTTGTACTATGAGTGGTGTTCTGCCATTTGGCTGTGAAGTATTGTTGGAAATATGTGTTGTGTCATCAGAGAGTTATGTTGATTTATTGTTTTGGGGGTGTATGCTTTTGTGTTTGTGTTGGGTGTGATTAGTGTTTGTTTTTTATGAAACAAAGGATAATAGTGTTTTTGTTGTTTTTTGTTAGAGATGGATATGACAACAAAAATGTAATAGTTATTCACTCTGATTTGTGCTGGTCGATGATATGATGACAATGATAAGGTTTTTGCAGTGGTTAGGTATGATTGGCGACCACATGATACATCATGTGTAATGAGAATATGAAGTTGTCTAGAGTCCGATCTGTTCAGATCAGGGATCTTTATGTGTGGTGGTATTGCCATTACAATATTTGGATGTTTGGTGATGTATCTGACGGGAGACCTGACTCGAGAGATTGAGGGAGACTGTTTTACATATGTATTATTTTTTTATTGTTCATCTATACATTTTTGTGGAGATATTTTATTTTGCTTTCGGTGGACTTTTTTAATGTGTAAATGGTTTTAGTTTTTGTTTGTTGTCTTTCTTGTGGATATTGTGTTTAGGAGGGGAATAGGATGGGTTGGGGTTGGTTAATTGGGAGGGGGGGGGGGGGGGGCACTGATTGGGATTATTTGCGTCAGTTTTATAATACGTGTGTGGTGAGGGGGGGTTGGCAGACCTGAATCTATTCCTTGGTGGCTTTGGTTGGTAAGTAATATTCTCATGTTACCTGGTTTTAATGCATTATTTATGGTTTGTTTGTTTTAGTGTATAGCTTTTAACACGTCAAGTGAATCTTTGGGTTTTGGGTTTTCAATTTGTGTGTAGAGTTTTGGAATCGTTTGCTTCGTTTGAGCTATGTAGGTGATGGGAATTTTGCGATACCACATTTTGGAGATGCATACTTTGGTTTTTTGGTATCAAAGACATTGTCTGAGCTATATAGGTCAGGTGCGATGTACAGTTCATCTACATCTACATTTATACTCCGCAAGCCACCCAACGGTGTGTGGCGGAGGGCACTTTACGTGCCACTGTCATTACCTCCCTTTACTGTTCCAGTCGCGTATGGTTCGCGGGAAGAAAGACTGCCGGAAAGCCTCCATGCGCGCTCGAATCTCTCTAATTTTACATTCGTGATCTCCTCGGGAGGTATAAGTAGGGGGAAGCGATATATTCGATACCTCATCCAGAAACGCACCCTCTCAAAACCTGGACAGCAAGCTACACTGCGATGCAGAGCGCCTCTCTTGCAGAGTGTGCCACTTGAGTTTGCTAAACATCTCCATAACATTATCACGCTTACCAAATAACCCTGTGACGAAACGCGCCACTCTTCTTTGGATCTCTGTCAACCCAACCTGGTACAGATCCCACACTGATGAACAATACTCAACTACAGGTCGAATGAGTGTTTTGTAAGCCACCTCCTTTGTTGATGGACTAAATTTTCTAAGGACTCTCCCAATGAGTCTCAACCTTGCACCCGCCTTACCAACAATTAATTTTATATGATCATTCCACTTCAAATCGTTCCTTACGCATACTCCCAGATATTTTACAGAAGTAACTGCTACCAGTGTTTATTCTGCTATCATATAATCGTACAATAAAGGATTCTTCTTTCTATCTATTTGCAATACATTACATTTGTCTATGTTAAGGGTCAGTTGCCACTCCTTACACCAAGTGCCTATCCGCTGCAGATCTTCCTGCATTTCGCTGCAATTTTCTAATGCCTGCAACTTCTCTGTATACTACAGCATCATCCGCGAAAAGCTTCCGAATTGTATTGAACGCCTTCCGGAAGTCAAGGAAAATGGCATCTACATGGGAGCCTGTATCTAATATTTTCTGAGTCTCATGAACAAATAAAGTGAGTTGGGTCTCACGCGATCGCTGTTTCCGGAATCCATGTTGATTCCTACAGAGTAGATTCTGGGTTTCCAGAAACGACATGATACACGGCAAAAAAACATGTTCTAAAATTCTACAACAGATCGATGTCAGAGATATTAGTCCTATAGTTTTGCGCATCTGCTCAACGACCCTTCTTGAAAACTGGAACTACCTGTGCTCTTTTCCAATCATTTGGAACCTTCCATTCCTCTTGAGACTTGCGGTACATGGCTGTTAGAAGGGGGGCAAGTTCTTTCACATACTCTGTGTAGAATTGAATTGGAATCCCGTCAGGTCTAGTGGACTTTCCTCTGTTGAGTGATATCAGTTGCTTTTCTATTCCTTGGACACTTAATTCGATGTCAGCCATTTTTTCGTTCGTGCGAGGATTTAGAGAAGGAACTGCAGTGTGGTCTTTCTCTGTGAAACAGCTTTGGAAAAAGGTGTTTAGTATTTCAGCTTTACACGTGCCATTCTCTGTTTCAATGCCATTATCATCCCAGAGTGTCTGGATATGCTGTTTCGATCCACTTACTGATTTAACATAAGACCAGAACTTCCTAGGATTTTCTGTCAAGTCAGTACATAGAATTTTACTTTCGAATTCA
This sequence comes from Schistocerca piceifrons, assembly GCF_021461385.2. Lineage (NCBI taxonomy): Eukaryota > Metazoa > Arthropoda > Insecta > Orthoptera > Acrididae > Schistocerca > Schistocerca piceifrons. Next base: position 474,056,451 of record NC_060143.1, on the reverse strand, counting down.
CTGAACACTTCATGCATAGCCCTCCTTACGCTAACTTTGACATCATTTAGCTTCTGTTTGTTTTCATGTTAATAGCGTTATGTCATATGTTGAGAAATTTTTGTGTTTGATTTTGTGAATAATATTTTTTTGTAAAGCTGCTGTTTTTGTATTGTGATATATTTAGCTTGTCTCCACCCTAGACCCCCAACTTTCTACAGATGACCCATTACTTTATTGCTGGAGCGAAATAGTCTCAGTCTTATATTTTTGTTTGTGTGTGCATGTTGTGATGTTAAGGTCGCCATATTGTATATGCTGGAGGTAGGGGTGCCTGCCATCTTGATGGCATCATGGTTCGGATGCATACAGGAGTCGACCAAAGTGTCCGATCCCTCCCGTTGGCTTTGACCCCTGACAAGGCTGTTGGGGTGTGTGACGTCATGATGGTGCGGAGTTTGGTTTGTGAGTGTGACGTGTTTCTACGTGTCATCGTGTTGTGGTTCATGGTCCTCTCTGGTGGTGTGCTTGGGGTTTCATGTTGTGTGGTGTAATGGGTTCAGTTAGGTCTTACTGATTCTAGTGGCTGGTTCACGTTTTGGCTGTGTTTCGAGCGGAATTGGTTTCAGTGAGTTAACGATTTAGTGGTTTTGTGTAGGTCGTATGTTAATGTGAGTAAATGAATTTGTTATTGGTCTTGTTAGGTATGGATATGACCAATAAAATAAATAGTGTGAGACTCCATGCTACGATGGGTGCAACTCAGTTGGAGCTGATCAAATTTCTACAGCTTTTTGGGTTGATTGCGGAGGTGGTCAAGTGCACTGTCTGTCGGAAGGAAATGACACTGGCAAAAGTTCTGGCATCTTGGACCAGGGACGGTTATATGTGGCAGTGCCATAGGGATAACCTATGGTGCTCCATATGTCGCGGTTCCTGGTTCAGGAAGTCTCGGTTGGGCATGCGCGAGATTGTGTTGTTGACGTATTACTTTTGTTATAGATCATCTCAACGTTTTTGTGCGCATGAGACTGGCGTGAGTGAGAGGAGTGTGCTTGACTGGTTTTCGTTTTGTCGTGAAGTATATTCTGAGTTTATTAAATACAGGGGTAAGTTGGGTGACCCTGGGGTTGTGGTGGAGGTGGACGAGTCGCAGTTTGGGAAAAGGAAGTATGGCAGGGGTAAGTCTGTGGTTGGTCTCTGGGTGTGGGGGGGGGGGTCTGTTGTACTGGGGGTGGGTGTTCGGAATGTGTTTTCAGGGTTGTGGAGGGGCGATCTAAGACAGAATTAGTGGGGTTAATTGAGGAGTTTATAGAACTGGGTTCCACTGTAGTTTCAGATGCTTTTTCTTCTTATAGAGGGTTGGGTGAGAGGGGGTGCAATCATTTAGTTGTTAACCATAGTTTAGAGTTTAAAAAATATGAGGCGGGGGCTTTACAAATACTATAGAGGGGATGTGGGGGGCCGTTAAGTCAGTTCTTGGGAGGGGGAAGAAGCGCTCTTCCAACCTTCAGTCTCATTTAGATGAGTACTGTCGGCGGAAGAGCGTCCCTGAGGGGGTGGGTATAGTTGTTGGTATTGTTTGGGGGGGGGGGCAGTGTATTGGTTTGTGAGTTAGTTGTGGAGGATCAATTTTGTTGCAGTTTTTGTTGAGTTGTAGTGAGTGTGTGTGTGTGTGTGTGTGTGTGAGAGAGAGAGAGAGAGAGAGAGAGAGAGAGAGAGAGAGAGAGAGAGAGAGATTGTGGTGGTCGAACAGGTTCTGGCGCTGGAACTTTGTTGTGGTGGTAAGTTTTTATTTTTCTTGTTCTTAGTGTATTTGTTGAGTGTTGGGGTCGAGGGAAGTGTTCCATTACAATGTGTGGTTGTGGCTGTGGGGGTTCCAGTACCGGGGGTTGCTGTTGAGATATATAGGTCAAGGGAAGAGTTCGATTCCAATTTGTGGGATCGGGAGCTGCTGTTTAGCTATATAGGTCAAGGGAAGTGTTAGATTATAATTTGTGGTTGTGGCTGTTGGTGTTTCATATGTGGTCAGCCAGTCTCATTTCCCTGTGCTGTTCTTTTCGCTCTTTTGTGGTTTGCTTTCCCTTTTTTACTTTCTTGAGTAGCTATCTTGCCTCCTCGTTGGTTTTAATGCATGTGAGAGTGCCTGTGTGATAGTCATTGTGTGGTCGTTTCGTGTGCATGCGTGGTATGACAGTTTTAGTTCTTATCCACATTTGTTTGTTTTCATCGATGTCAGGGCGCTAATAACCCCGCCGTTGAGTGCCCATAAGTTCCCAAACCACACACGCGCACGCGCACACACACACACACACACACACACACACACACACACACACACACTCTTTTCTGGTAACAGGTGTTGCTGTTGAGTTATATAGGTCAAGGGAAGTGTTAGATTCTAATTTGTGGTTGTGACTGTGGGTGTTCCGGTATCAGGAGTTGCTGTTGAGCTATATAGGTCAAGGGAAGTGTTCGATTCAAATTTGTGGGATCGGGAGCTGCTGTTGAGCTATATAGGTCAAGGGGAGTGTCTGATTCCAGCGGATATTGTGTGTAGTGGAATTTAGAGAGTTTTGTGTTGTCAGTTTTTTTCATCATTTTGTGTGATTTGGTATGGGGGTGTGTGTCTAAATTTGTTTGTATTTACTTTGTTCCCACCCAAAAACCCCCAATTTCCCATGCTTGTCCCATTAATGTCATTAGGTTTTTTATGGAACGTGTGTGTGTGTTGGTTTTTCGATGTATTTTCGTGTTTGTTATCATGTTTACGTAATGATATCGCAGGCGCCCTATTGGAGTCGTGGTGTGTGGTTTTGCCATATTTGTGATGTCATGGGTCAAAGCACACACACACACACACACACACACACATACACACGTTAGCTAAAATTTGTTATTGTTTTTTAAAACCGGCTTCCAAACACCATTTTATATCCTGCTACATGTATCGTCATTGGCTTGCAAAATTGTGAAGATACTGCACTGCCATTATTTGTAACTTTTGCTGATTCTTTTTCTCCTTTTTTTTTTTTTTTTTTTTTTTTTTTTGTTTTTTAACTGTATTATTGATCTGAGTAGATGATCTCTGTAAATCTTCTCTGTAGATATTTCTCCGTCAACTCCTTGGAGATTATTTTCCTGTTTCTGCAGGTCCCACTATCACCACTGCCATGTACCATCACACTCCCGAGACTAAGTCTCCTCAGTTTCATAAGAAGTGACTTGACTTGGTAATAGCAATATAAAGAAAAGGCTAGATTGCTACTCGCTTTAAAGATGACACGTAGAGTTGTAGACGAGCACAGCATACAGACTGTTAAGATAGACTTGCTAATAAGTTAGTTGTCTTCCATATGCAAAAACTTGTTTTCGTATTTCAGGTGTTTTTGATGCCTTTGTGCAGCGAATGATGTCTTTTATAATTATCGTGTCAAAATAACTGCACTTACGGAGTCAGTGACTATTCTGCTGCATTTTGCTGTTGGCAATTCATTTCAGTTGACTGTAGCCAGAAAGAATCGATGAATCTAATGACCTGTTATGGCAGAAGAAATAGATTGAGTACAGTACATTTGTTTTCGACATGGAGAATGTGAGGTAGATGACTATTGATGTGGCTATTATGGATTATGAAGTTGTTTACTGATTTTTTTATTTACTTCCTGTGTCGTATTTTTATCAGAATATGACAAGATTACTTGGGATATTGTTTTGTATTCTTGTTATCTAGTTTGGTTGTGAGTTGACAAAAGCCAGTAAATGTGACTGGAGGAAAACTGGTTGTAGTGACCAACTGGTCATTTCAAAAGCTTTGTAGGATATTTATAGAATGTTCTGATTGTTGAGATGATCTTTAGGTAAGAACCTAAGAGTACAGTTTAAATTTTATGGAATATTCTGTCTTATGTGACAGCATTCTTCACAATATATTCTATTATGCTACCATGTAATTTTGTGCACTCAACAAACTGACAAAATTTATCAGGTGCTATTTTCTCATTGGTTCTGCCATCTTGTCAAATCATCTGGTTCATGCTTCATCATCATGTTCACTTTCCATCATTCACTGCACCAACAGTTACCACTTGCAACATGCAACAGAAAAGCTATTACCGCCATTAGTGCACTTTTACCAAAATAACTGAATTTTACGTATGTCTTGTATTTTGTTTCTGGCAGTTTTGATAACAAGAATTCTGTTTCTCCTTAAAGATAGACATTGGTAATGTCCCTAAATTAAAAATAATATATATATTGAAACTCATTAGGTACTCCTCTTGATTCCATAAATTCAAGCATTGAAGATACCTGTAAGTTGCATGACAAACAGCTGTTTCCATTATGAACAAGCCTGTTTTGTTATAATGTAGGTAACTTGTTCTGATATAAATATCAGTAATGTCAAATAGATTTTAAGTTAAGAGTAGGACAGAAACTGGAACTGCCCACTGTAACTAAGGAAGCTGTAGCGAATTTTTCAAAGTAACATAATTCTTGTTGCTATGTTAAATGGAACTTGGGCAAGCTCCAAGTGGCAATTTATGAAAGTTAAATATTTACACAGTTTACAGTAGTAGCTTCATTTGTTAATGCATAGGTCTACCTTGACTTCAACAATATCCCTTATTTTGCTTCATCATAAAAGGGTCTATGGAACACCATGAGTGAACAAATGAATGGATTGAAGCAGAACATATCAGAAAAATTCAAAATAGAATAAATATTTCACACAAGAATTACCAGCAGTATTCTTAGATTTCACGTTATTCAATAGATAACTTGTGGAGTGTCCATCAACGGTAAAAGCACACACTGAAAATAGACAAACAATGTCAAAAAAAAAAGTTAAACAATGGTTTCATGAGTGAAAATTAAAAAAAAAAAAATGGATGGAGTTCAATATTGTTGAACATCAGTACTTTCGTACAACCAAAGGAAGAAATTGACTGTTGCTCTAAGTAATATTTCAGCAACTAAAATGTACAAATTTTGAGACTTACTGAAATACATCGATTCTGCTAAGCAGTTCATCAGTAAGATGGAAGGTGTTGGGCACCAATAAGTTCACCGAGCGTGGTGGCGCAGTGGTTAGACACTGGACTCGCATTCGGGAGGACGACGGTTCAATCCCGCGTCCGGCCATCCTGATTTAGGTTTTCCGTGATTTCCCTAAATCACTCCAGGCAAATGCCGGGATGGTTCATTTCAAAGGGCACGGCCGACTTCCTTCCCCGTCCTTCCCTAACCCGATGAGACCGATGACCTCGCTGTCTGGTCTCCTTCCTCAAAACCAACCAACAAGTTCTAAGACTCAAGTGAAAACCTTATGTCTTATTTAGTAGATGAAGGCCTTCTGATACAGAGACCCAGCTATATTGCCTCCCACCTAACATTATTTCCACATCCCTCAGTTCCTCCTCTTATCTCTCTGTCTTTTGGGATTATAATGCCTAAATCATTAATTTTACCTACTTGCATTTTATTTCTGTCAATTTTAATGTTGGGAGTTGAGAAACAAGATTGGTTGTTGTTTAAGCATTTATATTAAGCTTGAATTTTCCTCCCAAATTGTGGCACATTTAATTCTTTTTGCAATGTCTGGTTTTCTTCATTAGGAGTTGGAAATTTGATTATGGAATTTAGTCTGTCAATGAGTATGTTTGCTGTTATACTTAGTTTCAGAACAGATAAGTTAACATGCTACAGAAAGTATTGATAATATAAGCTTAATACCTCTAAGATTATGCTGGAAAAACTGTAGTTTATTTCTATATTACATGGAACTGCTAATGTTACTATGGGGGAAGGGTAGTGTATCGCATTATTCAGGTCACACCATGCATATATAACAGAGAGCACTGTACTGTAGAACAACATGTATATGCATGCACCTTTCACTACCATTACATATACACATAATTCACCACCCGAAAAATAACAAACAAGTAAAATAATAATAATGATAATGTGAACCTTCTGGCTTTCTTGAGAAGACTGAAGGTTTACAACATTTTGAGTTTGCAGCCGTGTTGTCATTTCTGCTTTACATGGTATTTCGACAGTTTCTGTAGTTGTTTTTGTCAAATGTTGTGTGACAAGCCATCAGCCAACTGTTTCTTCAGTATGGTGATAAGATGTTTGTACTCTGCCTATACGTAATGGACAAACTTCTTGAATGCCTACAGTGCCTCAACTCCATCCATCCAGATATAAAATTGACAATACAAATAGAACAAGAGGAACAGCCACCTCTTCTCAATGTTTTGGTTAAGAGGAAAGTGGACGGAACTCAGTGACACTGAATCTATACAAAGCCCATCCATACTGACTTGTTAATTGCATGCATCAACTTCAAGGAGTAATTCAGCACTTAGAACACTGGTCACAGAGCATGCATGCTGCGAGACAAAGTAAGTCTCAGTGAAGAACTCTGACACCTAAGCAAAGTTTTCAAAAAGAATGTGTACTCAGAGCAAAAGATGAAGCATGCTGTAATAAACAAAAGACTGCCTCCGAGGGAGCCTACAGTAATGAAGGAGCATCCAAAATAGTATTCCTTCCATATGCAGGTACCATTTCCAGGAAGATCAAGAAAACATTTGGAAATATGGTTTTCATTGTACATATATCTCCTGATGGTTTTGAAATGTGACTTTTTTCAGATATGAGCTGTGAGGTACCATTTGCACAAAGTGTATTGAACTGTGCTGTATTATGTTGTGTAGAAGATTATGTAGGGTCCCAAAAACTGATTGTGTACCACTTATATGAATGTGGTGTGTCATAAGTTAGACAGACTATAAGAACTAACAAAGAGATAGAGGGGCTGGCCAGTACTTACCTCAGCTCAGTACAGCCGATAGATCTTTGGCTTCCCTCTGACAACCATGCCTCCATCCTTGCTACCCTCCCTGTTTATCTTTCCCTGTTGCTTCATAACCTGGGTTGTGAGTAACTGAATCCACTTTCCCTTCTTCCCTTTTTTCCCCTCTCTCCTCCCTGATGAAGGAACAAAGTTCCGAAAGCTAGGAATGTAAATTTTCAGTTCTGTTATGTGTATCTATCGGCTGCACTGAGCTGAGGTAAGTACTGGCCAGCCCCTCTATCTCTTTGTTAGTATTTGTTTCATATCTTATATGAGATTTTCCATTAATCAGTAGACTATAAGAACAGTTGAACAAGACGTAGAAAACAAAAGCTTTACACTTGACACAAGCAGCAAACTAAATCACCTGAAAGTGAATGCTACAATGTCTATGAACGTGAAAAGGGTGATGCAGTGAACATGAAAAGGAATGCAAAGATACTAGAACTGTGGTCCAGGTGACAAAACTTGGACAGTGTATTAAAGGAAGCAATCAAGAGTAAAGTGACAAATAATTTAATCAATGGGGACAGAGGCTTATTTAAGTCACAGCATGGTCTTGGCACTCGGTTTGCTAAAATTGTGCCAAAAAACATCTCAGTGCTCTTCCTGGGTCTTAAATAAGTGCCTATTGAGAGGTGTGGTTTTTTATTTATTTTTATGAAGAGTATCGTCTTGTAGCATTTTGCAGTCTTAAACTCTTTTAAATTTTGGTGCAGCCTTTCTATTACTTTTGAATTTATGTTGACTGTTTTATTGTGTAATGGTGCCAGGAAACAATCACTAGGGCAGCAGCAGTGAACTCAGCACTAAACTGGAGAGTACTCAAATGTGTCTTTGCAAGAAAACTGTGATGTTTGCCATATCTGCCATGTTGGCGAGAGGCATTCTGGTTAGTTAGTAGTGTGTGGGTGCAACTTTCGAGAAATTCTTTTATTGAACTACAAAGTAAACCTAGACAACATCCCACAGTATCCATTAAACAGTAATTTCATGTCCCGTGTTCAGTAGAATGGTTCGATAGTTTGCCTGACCTATCATGGTGGCTGTGACATATTGTGTCACAGCTTGGCTTGGTTGAATAATCTCTTCATTTTAGTATTGAGCTCATTGGGTGCCACCAGCATCTACTGTTCACAGTTGGGTAGGACCCCAAACAGTGGCCAATGAAATCTGCATAGACACTTCATAACAATCAGTCAAAGTATTGTGTAAAGTGAAAATAGCAGTTCAGCTGCAAATTCAAAAACCTGTAAACCAATAATAAACTTTCAAAAACCCTGAAGTACTATTGAAATTTATGGTAAGGCTTTCTGATTCAAGTTAAACTAATACTTATGTATGCGAAAAGACTTTAATGTATCGTTCAGTCAGCAGTTGAAATGTAATAGAGAACATAAGATTCTGCTCTCATAATTACTAACTGTCATGTGGTACTTATGCCAACATAAAAGGCAAAACAGTGTTTACATAACGTATCACTCAGTTATCAGTCAGGATGAATGGACATAGACAGAGGGTGCATACTGGCAATGCACAAGATCCTATTGCAGAGCATGCTCTACAGCATGACAGTCATGACCTGGGTGCCTCTTTCACTGTACACACCACCTGGATTATTCCCCCTGACACCAGTTTCTCAGAACTCCACAGATGGGAACTAGCACTACAACATGTCCTTAGTTCTCACCACCCAACTGGCTTTAATTTACATTAATTCCTTCTGTCTCAGCATTTATTCAAAATAACTACTCCTTCTTCACTGTACTGTAGTTTTCTACATCTGACATTTCCTGACCTGTCTATTTCTCGCCATACCCCCTCCCACCTTAGTTACATAAATGCACTTAGCTTTTCACTATCATTAAGGGGGGACGTACACGAAACTGCAGTAATTTTAAAAGTATTTTATAAAACTCTAATTTTTTAAGATAATCAATCCAAATTTGGTACAGTTATTAAGAAATGTTATGCGCATATGAACCTAAATTTTCATTTTTATTGACCTTTTACATCTTTAATTATTAACAATTAATTTTTTTTCAACAATGTAATTACAAATGTTCCTTTTTTGAGAAAACTGTGAGAGCAATGTTAATGAATTTTTGTACACACTTTCATACCAAATAATTACAAAACTCTGTGGAGCAGAATTTTTATATCTTCTTTTGTTCAGTTTTTACGGGTCTCCCAATTTCCCTGAAAAATAATATATCAAATTTAAGGAATATTTTCTACCATAAATACCTTACTATTTTATTAAATGAAAATTCCTTCCACAGAATTTTTCACTATAGTACTGACTAGTCATATACCAAATTTCACTTCTCTACCTTTTGTGGTTTTTGAGAAAAAGGTACATAAAGTTATAAAAATGTAAGTTACGGGAAAACTGAATCAATGATTTGATAGTGTTTGTATTAGGTCTTACCGTCTCTGTGTGAACTAGTGCAAGCCATATGCATACTCCTCTTCATCTGCAAGCAGTCTCTTCTTTGCTTGTCTTCTTTGGTTAACCTGCTGTTCAATTTTATTGGCTGTAATATCAGCCGCAGCAACTCTTTTGTCATCGATGTCCTTCAATATTGAATAGGTGAAAGCTCCTGGATGAAATCCTAGCCTCTGTAGAGTTTTTATTCTTCCAAGATTACCATTGTTAAAAACTAAACAAGCATCATATGCAGCAATTTCAACAATAATTGTTGAAACAAATGTTGTTTTTGGGCAACGTTTCCAAATCAGTGAGTTGTAACTTTCATTAGGGTTTTGTGTCTTTCCATGCACACACTTTCGTAGGAGGTCTGGCTCTGCTAAACACCTAAATGTTGGTTTTATAGCACTTAAAACAGCCACAGGTAAACTGTGCTTGTGTGAATAGTTCATGCCATCACGCTCAGCCTGCTTGAATTTGCACCACGATATGTCACACAAATTATGTACAGGTTTGTCATCTGTGGATAGTTTATGAAAATAAATAGACCACACAGCCTTCTGCATGTTATTCAAATTTCCACTGTTGTCCCTTATTGCCTTGCCATAGTACACTTGTAAAGAATGAATTTCTTTGTCTGTGAGTCTGTTGGGACCACCTAAAAGTTTTCCATCCTCAAGTTTCCTGCCCTTCAATTCACGTTTCAATTTTAAAAGTCTGCCTCCCATTCGTTTTTGCACATGTCCAACACATTCCAACTTTTCTATAGCACAATGGGGACCATAAGGTTCACTTTCCAAAACAGTTTTGAAGGAGCTGGAGTCACCATCACCAAGGTATTTTGTGTATCTAACACCGTACTTTTCCACACTTCGATGGAACATAAGTTTCATAGCTGCAGGTTCCATTCCACCACTAGAACCAGAATAATTTCTACAGCACACTTTCTTGTGTTCAACCTGCCACTTATTTTCTTCCACTTCACCAGCTCTCTTTCCGAGTACACAGCTATAGCAATATTTGCTCATTACCTGAACGTCAAGAATTTTTCCAGTATCAACACTAATGACAGATGATACTCCATACAGTGATGTATGTCCACGCTTCATCCACGTTCCATCACATGACACACACAAATCGGTGTCTGGCGTGTTATCTGCTTCTGTCTTTAGTTCACTATTCATCTTCACAGCTTCCTTTGCAGAGGACTTCAAGTTTTCTTCCACTTCCTCTTGAAGAGCACTTAGCAGTGTTTTATTTCCAGTGGTGTACCTAGCACTTGGTTGTGGCATGTTCATGATCCCACAAAACAGTCTGGTACCTTCCCTGCCTATGCCCAAACATCTCATGCCATATATTAAACGCATATTTGCTTCATATATCCGGTTACTTGATGCCGAAGTTCTAAAAGCAGTGTCTGAATGACAGCTTTCACAAGTAAGATGCAACATACACACTATTCCAATTCTGTTTTCTTCGTCATATAATCTCAAACTTTTTGCACCACAGTCAGCACATACACAAGCAGATGATATAATATCAGATAGTATTTTCAAATCAATAAGCCTAAAACCACTAGTAGCTTGAGTGTCTGAGCCACAATCATCAAGTGATTGACAGCTGTCAATTTTCCTTCTCGAAGCACTCGCTTTCTTGGTTGAAGTATCGTTTCCATTTGTTATTATGGGGCTGGTTTTCAAGTTGTCTTTACTACATCGAGAAGCTTGACACTTTCTAACCTTTTTAAACACCTTACTAGAACGCGGCATGCTGCAAAATATAATAACAAGTCTACTTACAACTTTCGTAAAAATGTATTCCAAACAAACACTCGTAAACAAACGCTATAAATCAAAGAATATAAAACCAGCGGCAGAGATATTATTCCACAGCCTTCTTGATGTAGTACACAAACGTTCCCTGCATTGTGACTGCACAAAACTGGAAAAAAACGCAGTATAAATAGATATACGAGAGGATGAAGACCAAGATGGGGGGGCGTCGCCCTGTGCAAGCTATTACAAATTATTATTTTTTTCCCCCTTAGAAGCGGAATTGGAACGTAATATTTGGTAATTGAAATTTCAATACCATGTAGTAAATGAAGAGCCAATAAAATTTTTTTCACAAATTTGGTCATTTTCATGTACGTCCCCCCTTAACTCATGCACAATATTTTACTAGTAATCTCTGTCTTGGTGTACTACCCCGTCTTTCACTGTTAAGCTCTCAGGTTTTCAGATCTCATCCAATGCAGTCCCCAACAATCAGATTTTCCTTCTCCTCTCGTCTGGTAAGTCTCCCCTGAACCGGGGTTCTGGGTGACTTTTCTGAACTGTACCCCTTTTCCTAAACCTCTCCGGTCCTTTTCCTTCACCTGTCTTCCTTCTCCTTCACCTGTCTTCCTTCTCCTTCAACTCTTCCACCAGAAAAAGGAACCACTGCCTCTGGAAACTTGCAAAAGTTAAATCTTGTGTGTGTGTGTTTTCTCCTGCCACCTCCTGGTGAGTAGGTTTTTTACCTATCCGTTTACATTATATTGTCAATAATTGATTATTTTCATTGTTGTACCATACAAATATTGTTATTTTATGGCTATGCTTCAATCAAACAGAAGATGGAATGATATATGGCATCTGTTTACTAAAAATTCAAGCAACTGGATGAAGTAATTAATGATGCAACAAGAATAATTAATGATACAACAGAAATACAGGCTTCTACCTAGTCACTTGTTGACCACTCTGGCATGACAATAGAATGTAGTAAGAGGAAAGCTGAAGTTCTAAATTTTGCGTTTTAAAATCAGTGATGCAGGAGGACACAGCGTCATTTGACAGCTGCACAGATTCTTGCATGGAGGACATAGCAATAGGCATTTCTTGTGTAGAGAAGCAGCTGAAGGGGTTGGAGACAAATAAGTCACTGGGTCTGGGTGGAATCCCAATTCAGTTTTACAGAAAGTATTCTACAGCATTGGTGCCTTACTTAGCTTGTATTTATGGCGAATCTTTCACCCAGCAGAAAGTCCCAAGTGACTGGAAAAATCTGCAGCTGACTCCTGTATAGAATAAGGCTAAAAGAACAGGCCTGCGAAATTACAGGTGTCTTTAACATAGGTTTGTTGCAAAATTGTTGAACACAGTCTCGGTTTGAATATAGTGAATTTCCGTGAGATGGAAAAGCTTCTGTCCACCAAATCAGCATGGATTTAGAAAGCACTGCTCATGCAAAACTGTGTGCCCTTTCCTCACATGATATGATGTGAACAATGGATAAGGGGTGACAGGCAGATTCCATATTCCTAGATTTCCAGAAAGCATTTGACACAGTGCCTGACTGCAGAGAGTTAACATTGGTAGAAGCATGCCAACTAGCTTCCCAGATATGTGAGTGGCTCAATGACTTCTTAAATATTAGAACTCTGTACATTGTCCTCCATGTCGGGTGCACATCGAAGACAACCCAGTATAGTCAGCAGCGCCCCAGGGAAGTGTGACAGGACTGCCCTTATTCTCTATATACAGGGTGTGTCTAATTATAGTTCCAGTTTCAAAATGATGTTGAAAGATAACCACTGCCCCGAATGAGATCTAATTTGAACAGTGTATGATTGATGCCGGGGGAAAGGAAAAAAGAAAAGAAAAGTATTTAAGATTTGACTAATAGATGGCGCTGTAAGTGTCAGAATATGCACACCAATAGAAGTGTAGCACACAGCTGTTCCTCAGTTTGCATCCAAGATGCTCAACATGACAGTCTCCATGAAGGATTTTGACAAAGCTGCTTTTTTACAAGAACAGTGACTTTTTGTCAGTAGTCCTGCAGAAGTTCCAGGCATTCAAGTGTATGAAAAAAGGCATAGATTACAAAATTCGAAAAGAGAGGTGCTTTTGAAGTGCAGAGTGGCAGAGGGAGGAAAGCAGTTGATCCGAAGTTGTCACTGCAGGAGGGGTTAAGCGTGGTGTGCAAACATGCAGTGCACGGGGCATTGCCTGAATGTTGGACATGCCTGAGAGCACAGTACTTAAAATCCTATGAAACATCCCACATTGCTATCCATACAAAATCAGCTATCTTCAGGAGTTGCTTTCTGCTGGCCTTCCAGGAAAACAAACATTTGATCTGGAATTTCTTGCTCACACAGAAGTGGACAATGAATGCCTAGGGACCATTATATGGACAGATGAAGCCCATGTCCATCTCCAAGGACATGTCAGTATGCAGAATATGGGCAACAGAAAATCCACACACACATCAACTGGTACTATTTCATTGTACAAATGTGACTGTGCGGTACAAGTCGACAGCATTTTGAACATAAGCCATGTACTGTCACCGGTAAATACTTCGAGAGTCGTTTGCACACCAACGTCATTCCAACCCTTCAACAGCATGGCTGTGTGGGTGGGATAATTTTTATGCAAGATGGTGGTGTTCTGTGCATTGTACAGCCATTGAAGCGGCTGCTGCAGAGCATTTCGGAAATGCTAGAATTATCAGCTGTCACTTCCCTACAGTGTGGTCATGCAGATCAATTGATCTTAATTCATGTGGCTTCCAGCTGTGGGGTTATCTGAAAGATGTTTTCAGTGCTCCAATTACAATCATAGCTGAATTGAAGTCATGCATTGCGCATCACATTCTGACTGTGATCTTGATACACTCCAGTCTGATGTGTAATGTGCTCTTTCCTAATTTCAAATTGTGACAGAAAACACTGGACAGCATACTAAACATGTCTTGCACCAATCTTAGGACAATTAGGAACCAATGTCATTTTGTTGTTTATGGGATTTTGGCCCCAGGACAATTAAAAATCGATGTCATTTTCTTTTTGTGCAGTAGTTGTCCTCAGGATAGTTAAAAACTGATTTTCGTATCAGATGTGTTACAGCCTTGCTATCATGGATATGCTTATGTAAGTAACAGCGCCATAACTGTCTACTGCCAAACTTGTGCAGTCACGAACATTGAACAACCAAATCATAGCTGCCGTATTGTGATTTGTCTGTTATTTGTAGCTGACCTCTTATGTCAAGATGCTTACAGCGCCATCGATTGGTAAAATTTTGGTTGATTTTTTGTTCCATGACGTTTCCCCATGTGTCATTAATATGCTGTTCAAATCTGACATAATTCTGAGCAGTGGTTCTCTTTTTACAGTGTTTTGAAACTGGAACTTTAAAATTATGGACACCCTGTACATAAGTGATATTCTGGGCAGTGTGAGCAGCAATATACGGCTGTTTGCTAATGATGCTGTGGTGTACTGGAAAGTGTTGTTATTGGGTGATTGTAGGAGGATACAAGGTGACTTAGACAAAATTTCTAGTTTGTGTGATGAATGGTAGCCTGCTCTAAATGTAAAAAATGTAAGCTAATGGAGGTCAGTAGGGAAAACAATCCCGTATGTTTGAATACAGCATTAGTAGTATGCTGCTTGACACAGTCATTGTGATTAAATATCTAGGCCTAATGTGATATGAAATGGAATGAGCATCAAAGTACTTGGTTAGGGAAGCTGAATAGTTGACTTCATTTTACTGAGATAACATTAGAAAAATGTGGTTCATTTCTATAGGAGACCACAAATGGGACACTTGTGCGACCCAATCTTGAGTTGTGCTCGAGTGTTTAGTGTCCTTATAAGGTCAGATTAAAGGAAGAAATTGAAGCAATTCAGAAGCATGTACTAGATTTGCTGTTGTGAGTGTCGATCACCACATGAGTGTTACAGTGTTTCATGAACTCAAATGGGAGTGTCTGGACATCCTTTTTGTGGAACAGTATTGAGAAAATTTAGAGAACCAGCATTTGAAGCTGACTGCAGAACAGTTCTACTGCCATCAATGTATATTTTGCGTACGGACCACGAAGATATGATAAGAGAAATTAGGTTTCATATGGAGGCATATAGACAGTCGTTTCCCATTGCTCTATTTGTGAATGGAACAGGAAAGGAAATGACAAGTAGTGAGACAAGATACCCTCTGCTATGCCAACATACAATGGCTTACGGAGTTTGTACGTAGCTGGACAGAAATATAGCATATGAGAAACAGGTCACATCACGCAACTATCCATATTGAAGTACTACATGAAAAAAATGCACACATACATTTAGTCAGATGAAATGCATTTGCAGCTGTGACTAAAGACAACCATCAGCTATATAAGGGAATGACAACGACAAATACTTGTGTCAGAGCAAGACTTGAACCTAGATTTTCCACTTATCATGAACACATTTCACATCTTTCATAATGGCTGTAGTCATGCAGACATATATGAAGGAACATTGCATTGTAATTCGGGATAACATAGGCACTGTAATATTGTGTTTAATCAGATTCAAAAAGATTTAAAAGTAGTGCAAAGACTGACAAATTACTTAAAATACACATAAATGTAAAATTTTGTACATCACTAATGGCAAAAATTTAATATACTAAGACCACGATATTAATGAGTCATTATTGGAAACAGCTTATAAACTGTCCAGTCACATTAATGTCACTACCTGTCAAAAACCTGAATAATCACCTTTTGCAGTGTGGATTGCTGTGAGACATGCAGGAAGAGAATCAATAAAGTTCTGGAAGACAGTGATAGGGATATGCTGACTCCAGTACCATGCCCAGCTGGGCTAGATTTCTCGGTTGAGGATCCATGGTGTGATGTGGTCCCACAGACTCTCAATTGGGTTTAAATCCATGGAATTTAGTGGCCAGGGGTGTGCAGTAAACTCAAAGTGGTGTTCTTTGACACATGCATAGGCACTGCGAGCTGTGTGACGTGTTGCATTGTCCTGCTGATAGATGACATTGTGCCCAGGAAAAACAAACTTCATGTAGAGGGGGACATGGTGCCCAAGGATAGAGCCACACTTCTGTTGAACCATTGTGCCTCTCAGAATGATGAGATCATGCTGGGGATGCCACAAAAACATTCCCCGGATCATAATGTTCCCTCCTCTACCCTAGGTGTTGGCTTTCAGACATTTCACACCTTTCGTGCCAATAGCCATCTGTCTGACAGAGAATTGGAGCATAAAATGTGATTCATCTGAAAGGGCCGCTTGTTGCCACTCATTGGATGTGCAGTTATGGTACTGGCATGCAAATTGGAACATTCATCACTGATGAATAACAGTCAGCATGGGTGCATGAAACGTGCCTGTGCAGAGGCACATACACAGCAGTGTTCGCTGAATGGTTGATGAGGAGACACTGTTGGTGGCCCCTTGGTTCCTCTGAGCCTATGGTTGCATGCCTATTTACCTGCACACATCTCTGTAGCTGTCACGGGCTCCTGTCAACTATGATCCGTGGTTCACCGCATCTGCCGTGGTGCTAGTTTTGGATAGTGCCATTTTGCCATGCATGGTATACTTTAACCAAGTGATCAGTTTACAACCTTAGTCATTTCAGTAATGCTTTCATCCTTAGCCAAAAAGCCAATGATCGTGTCCTTTTGGATATCAGATAAGTTACTCTGTTTCTGCATTACAACAACAGGTGTCCCCGTGCCTTGTCTACCCACCACTGCTAGTGCCATCACCTGTTGTCTGTGAGTGGTTATTGCAAGTACATGTTTAACGTAGGCAGTGGTCACATCAGTGTAGCTTGACCACATATAAATATGTGCATGTAACAATTTGTGGGGTTATGAAAAGGACTGGTCTTGAAGCAATACGGAAATGCTGAAAAACCTGAACCAACTGATACCTGATGATAGACATCAATTTTTCACAGTTTTAAGGACCACTATTAAGTCAGTCTGTGAATATACTACAGCCTCTTCATTGCGGCTCCAATAGATACCAAAAAGATATGATTTGACTAATTACAGCATCCACAGAAGCATTTAAATACATATTCTTTCTATAATCCATACACAAATGGAACAGGAGGAAATCGTAATACAAAGCACTTCACAGTGGTTTGTAGAATATGGATGTAAATGTGGACTGATGTGAAGAAATGAAACCTAAATATTTAAGCCATGTTAGTTAAAAATAAAAGTAGCTCATTGTTTCAGGAATTCTGTGAATTTTCTTGTCTAACTTTCTCTATTAATAATTCAGTCTCTAACTTAAATCTTGTTCTGAGTTAATTAAAAGGATGCTAATAAACACACAAAGTTTTAATTCTGGACACTTGATAATCCCTCTTGCATGGTGTCTTCCCTCACATCAGAAGGTAACGGGACACATTGACAAATTGCTTCATAAAAAATAAAACAAAACCCTGACTAAAAAACCTTAAATACAACGTCTTGCACAACACCATATTTAATGTTTCCCCACTTAGAATTAATTTTACTCCAACGGTATCACTTAATGTGACCCACATTTTCTGTTGTTAAGGTATGATTCCATTCTTTCAAGGAGGTGCCATTAATCACAGCATTTTAGGTACCCTAGTAGAATTTTGTTGTGTAAACTAGTTTTCAGCATCTCACAGTCCACATGATGCCAGCAAAAACATTTCATTCGGTCTGCAAAAACATTTCGTTCAGTGTGTGAAAACATTTCATGCAACCTACAGAGACATGATATACAGAAAAACTACCAAGATATCTCATGTGTTTCTCAAGGGGAAGAAGAAGAAGGACAGCAACATTTACACCAGGGTTGACTATGGTGTGTCAAACTTCACACATGCACAATGTGCTGCCCATGTGCAGTCAGAGACTCGGCCTATCTTGGCACTACTTGGTATGTCTCGACTTTGCTCAGTCCTTCTCAGCAGTGTGACATTTCATTTAGCAGTGTGATGTGATACTTTCTTCTGGCTTTTGGTGTGGCTTATTTTGGTCAGCACAGCTTTCTTCAGTTTGGCAGAATCATGGTGTAAGCACTGTTTATCCTTTGCTGTTTGTTCATGGTATAAAAGAAATTTACAGCTCCAGTGTCTGTCTGTGCAAAAAGTGGCAGTCTAGCAATCTACCATCACAATCCTTTAAAAATGAATGGGAATCACAGAGAAGGATGAGAAATCTCAGTATCTATTATGTAGTCTCATTTTGATGAGTAACACAGATTTGCTGTGAAGTGGCATTGCAATAAAATGTAGAAGGAATTTAAAGATTTAATTGGCAAAGAAAGAGCTAAAAGTTATAACAAGTGAATTAAGAATACGAAGACATTATGTATCATTGAAAAATATGTTGGTTAAGTCAGAGCACATGCATGGAATGAGTTTTTGATGTAAGACTCACTATTGGTGAAGTTTTTTGAAGGAAGAAGGAAAGCAAGAAGACTGTTGTGGACTGCAGTCCATGCATTTGAAATACAGTTCATTACAGACTGCCCTCTGAAAGACATTGCAAGGTGAGAAGCAACTTGTTTCTGGTTTCACAATTCACAACGAAAGTGAACGCATTTAAAAAGAAAATTGCATTTTGGAATAAATAACATCTAGCAAGGAACACTGTCCATTTCCCTAAGCACATTGGCATTTAAAAAAAAAAGAATTTTGACCACTCCATTGTGGTGTTGGAAGGAGTATACGAATAGCCTTCTAAACATTTGAGGGCAATGCTGATCTCACTTTTGTTTTCAGGTTCCTTTGCCGTTTCATTTGAAAGCACTCCTGGGCATCTACAGAAGGAAATGGTCAATCTGCAATGTAATTCCCATTTAAGAGACAAATTCTTTTACATTAAAACTGTCCAGAAATTCTACATCATTTTCCGTGGGGAGAGTTTCAATGTCTCCGTAACAAGGTTGCAAAAATGTTATCAATGTTTCGGTTAAGATATGTGTGCGAAAGGCTTTCCTCAATTATGAAACTAAATAAGTCATGATCATGTGGCAACCTGAGTGACAAAAATCTGCGCAACTGACTGCATTGGTCCATGTGCCTACAATTAGTACCAGATAAAAATTTTATTATGTTTAATTTTTTTTGTGATCTATGTTGATGAGATATATGAAACAATGCCATATGCGGCACTTACGCAGTCCCCTCTCCCCCTCCCACCCACTTTTTTCCCATTCACATAATGTGTGACATGGTAGTGGGACAAATGTGCATGCGGGCAAGAAAGAGTCATGTCTATGCACAAACCCCACATACAAGACGAGCTCTTGATCAGTTCTGCTTTAGACGTATGAGCTAATAGCACCAACACAGTTGATGGGTTTAGGTTGAAAATCAAGCTCCATTTACATTGTCAGTCACAGTGCAGTGTTGGAATATTAGTTTTTTTGTGGCCCATGCAGGGACGGGACTATAAAAGATAGCCTTGCTCTAATTTTGTTGGATATTTCTGGTGTAGAATATGGGATTCAATGTTTACAAACCAATAATGGTTTGTGTTCTTCTGTATGTCTACCAGCTGCAGTGCGGTTGTCGAGAATACATTACAATTACCAATGATTATATCAGTATAGATGTTTAAAGTTGATAGATTTGTTTCATGTTGTGGAAAGTAATAGTATCCTGGTCAAAGATGTCTACAAAAAGAAAGGTAAAGCTCTAATTGATTCATAAGTTGGCTTCAACACATCAGTGTTTTACTAGGCAAGATCTGTAACAAGAGAAAAATCAAAAGAGAGTGTAGGATATCCAGCGGATAATGGACAGATATAATTTTTGTGC
This sequence comes from Schistocerca piceifrons, assembly GCF_021461385.2. Taxonomy (NCBI): domain Eukaryota; kingdom Metazoa; phylum Arthropoda; class Insecta; order Orthoptera; family Acrididae; genus Schistocerca; species Schistocerca piceifrons. Next base: position 474,036,563 of record NC_060143.1, on the reverse strand, counting down.
AACACAAGAATAATATTTCTTTGTTTAATTTGTGGAAGAAGTGTGTGTGTGTGACACAATTTGAAGTAATCCAGTTACAAGTTTCACTTAACATGCCATATGATCATACTTTTGATAATAAGTGTAGATGGGGTACTAAGTCAAATGCTTTCCGGAAATCAAGAAATACTGCATGTAGCTGCCCGCCTTGATCCATGGCTTTCAGTACGTCACATGTAGAGTGCAAGTTGGTTTTCACATGATCAATGCGTATTGAGATAATTGAGATGGAGGAGGTCAGTTTGGGGTAGCTCATTTTGTTTGACTCAGGATCTGTTCTAACATTCTAGAACAAGTTGATGTCAAAGATATTGAACGGTAGTTTTGTGTATCGCTTCTGCTACCCTTCTTGTATACAGGTGTGACCTGTGCCTCCTTCCAACTACTGAGCACGGTTTTTTGTTTGAGAGATATACAGTAGATTGTAGTTGATCGCAAATTCAGTATAGAATCTGACAAGAGGTTCCATTGGGCCATGGAGTTTTGTTCAGTTTCAATGACTGTAATAAAAATGAAATGGCTGTGTGCGGGACATTTAAGTTGACAAATGGATGATACATGAACAAGGAGTTTTTGTGGGATTCCAAGGGAAAACAAAAGAGCAAGGCAATAATGTAATTAACAACAAATCAATGAAATTGGAAAACAGGCCAGAAAAATACAGATGCCTATATCTGAAGACTGTAAAAACAAAAGAAGCCAGAGGGCGTCAAATGGCTGATGATGGAGTTCAAGTAAGCATTTTCTGATGAGTAATAGAATTTTCCTATTGATCTGATATATGAAGTGTCAGCTCCTTGGTTTACCGTGCAGTTCTGTTCAGCTCACCGACAGTATGACAATAAATCAGAAATAATGTAAAACATTTTGATATCATCTGCTACAGGGGTGCTGTATCTAGAAATGTTTGATATGTGGAGGAGGGTACACTGCGACCAAGAAGCATATTGAATGTGAAAACCAATTTGATACTTGGCGCAGTGACTGATGGGAGCGACTGTAAATAGGAAATGCCTTTATGATCACTCCCATCACCCAGCGTGCCGAGTGTCAATTGATTTTGCATGGACAGTACAGTCCCTGTGTTTGTGTTGTGCAAGTTTTTCATCATTCTGTTTCGCACAGTTTCTCTGGCGGTAAAGCTAAAGAACGATTATAACTCTCATTATCTCAATACAAAGCTTGCTGACAAATGAGCTCATGAATGTGTGATCCACATGAAATCAAGTTCCGCATTAGAAATGACAATGTTGAAAAACATTTCAGGTGATTCTAAAATATTTCTGTTTGCTGATGACACTAGTTTGGTAGTAAAGGATGTTGTTTGCACATTGGCACTGTTTCAAATAGTGCAGTTCATGACATAAGTTCATGGCTTGTAGAAAATAAACGAATGAAATGAACAAATGCTAAATGAAAGTAAGACTCAGTTTTTACATTGTCTAACACACAATTCAACAAAACCCTACGTTTTAATTTTATACAACAGGTATATGATTAGTGAAACTGAACAGTTCAAATTTCTAGGTGTTCAGATAGATAGTAAACTGTCATGGAAAGCCCACGCTCAGGATCTTGTTCGAAGACTTTATGCTGCCATTTTTACTGCTCTAACTGTAACTGAAGTAAGTGATAGTAAATTGCAAAAAATAGTCCACTTTGCTTATTTTGATTCACTTATGACATATGGCATTATATTTTGGGGTAATTGTTCCTGTTCAGCATGTCTTTGGCTCAGAAAGGGGCGGTTCGAGCAATAACTGGTGTAAGTTCGCGAACCTCTTATCGACCTCTGTTCATTAGCCTGGGTATTCTGACATTGGCCACTCAATATGTATATTCTTTACGTTGTTTCTTGTCGACAATAACACATTATTCCCAGGAATTAGCAGCTTTTACTCAGTTAATACTAGACAGAAATCTAATTTCCATTTGGATCGCACTTCCTTGACTCTTGTGCAAAAAGGTATGCAGTACAAAAAGTGGCGCCGACTTGGGAGGGGGGGAGGGGGGAAGGTACTTTGTGCCCCCCCCCCCCCCATTAGTTAAAAGTGGAGGCCTCGCACCCCCCCCCCTCCCGCCGCCCCCCCCCAGTATTCAAACGTGCATTTCTCACTGCTCTCTTCCCCTTCCTCATCCTTTACTGGGAAATTTTTTAAAACTTGCACATACATTTTTGCATAATAGTATGTAATGATTATGTTGGAAAAAATACCGATTTTACGAGCTATTGTGTATTCCTTTCTGCTACTCCTCCAACCTCTGCATATGACCAACTGTCCTGACAGGGTTTGTCCCCTGCATCTGTACTATTCGCACACTTTTACTGTATGGAGGTATGCGGGGAATGAAAGCTCACCATGAGCTCGCAGCGCTTTGGCTGCTAGGACGAGCTAATGAGCAAAAGTGACACCCAATTTGATGGCGATCGCTAGAAGGACTAGGTAACGTTAAAGACTCTTCATTCATTTTTGTAAATTCTATTGACAATCACTAGGTACAACACCACACAAGTCCGCACCAGCTCCAGGGATTTTGCCGCCCCGCACGAGCATGTCAAGTGCTCCTGCCCCCCTCTCCCCCCCCTTTTTTTCGACATCGTCAACTTTTCCCACAATATATTTCATACATGACACCTTATTTTCACATATCACACTCATTCGTCTCTTTGTTGTGAATATGTCTTTAAGATCGAAGCAGCAGTCAGTGACACGTTTACAATGCAACACATTTTAAGCCATTTTTGTTGGCGGAAACGTTCCTTTCGTAAATCGGAGCACACTGTTTCTGTAACATAGATTAAAACTGAAGAAACTGCAAAAAGGTGGGAATTTAAGGAGATGGGACCTGGATAAACTGACTAAACCAGAGGTTGTACAGAGTTTCAGGGAGAGCATAAGGGAACAATTGACAAGAATGGGGGAAAGAAATACAGTAGAAGAAGAATGGGTAGCTTTGAGGGATGAAGTGGTGAAGGCAGTAGAGGATCAAGTAGGTAAAAAAACGAGGGCTGGTAGAAATCCTTGGGTAACAGAAGAAATATTGAATTTAATTGATGAAAGGAGAAAATATAAAAATGCAGTAAATGAAGCAGGCAAAAAGAAATACAAACATCTCAAAAATGAGACAGACAGGAAGTGCAAAATGGCTAAGCAGGGATGGCTAGAGGACAAATGTAAGGATGTAGAGGCTTATCTCACTAGGGGTAAGATAGATACTGCCTACAGGAAAATTAAAGAGACCTTTGGAGAAAAGAGAACCACTTGCATGAATATCAAGAGCTCAGATGGAAACCCAGCTCTAAGCAGAGAAGGGAAAGCAGAAAGGTGGAAGGAGTATATAGAGGGTCTATACAAGGGCGATGTTCTTGAGGACAATATTATGGAAATGGAAAAGGATGTAGATGAAGATGAAATGGGAGATATGATACTGCGTGAAGCGTTTGACAGAGCACTGAAAGACCTGAGTCGAAACAAGGCCCCGGGAGTAGACAACATTCCATTAGAACTACTGACGGCCTTGGGAGAGCCAGACCTGACAAAACTCTACCATCTGGTGAGCAAGATGTATGAGACAGGCGAAATACCCTCAGACTTCAAGAAGAATATAATAATTCCAATCCCAAAGAAAGCAGGTGTTGACAGATGTGAAAATTACCGAACTATCAGTTTAATAAGTCATGGCTGCAAAATACTAACACGAATTCTTTACAGACAAATGGAAAAACTAGTAGAAGCCGACCTAGGGGAAGATCAGTTTGGATTCCATAGAAATATTGCAACACGTGAGGCAATACTGACCCTACGACTTATGTTAGAAGCTAAATAAAGGAAAGGCAAACCTACGTTTCTAGCATTTGTAGACTTGGAGAAAGCTTTTGACAATGTTGACTGGAATACTCTCTTTCAAATTCTGAAGGTGGCAGGGGTAAAATGCAGGGAGCGAAAAGCTATTTACAATTTGTACAGAAACCAGATGGCAGTTATAAGAGTCGAGGGACATGAAAGGGGAGCAGTGGTTGGGAAGGGAGTGAGACAGGGTTGTAGCCTCTCCCCGATGTTGTTCAATCTGTATATTGAGCAAGCAGTGAAGGAAACAAAAGAAAAATTCGGAGTAGGTATTAAAATCCATGGAGAAGAAATAAAAACTTTAAGGTTCGCCGATGACATTGTAATTCTGTCAGAGACAGCAAAGGATTTGGAAGAGCAGTTGAACGGAACGGATAGTGTCTTGAAAGGAGGATATAAGATGAACATGAACAAAAGCAAAACGAGGATAATGGAATGTAGTCGAATTAAGTCGGGTGATGCTGAGGAAATTAGATTAGGAAATGAAACACTTAAAGTAGTAAAGGAGTTTTGCTATTTTGGGAGCAAAATAACTGATGATGGTCGAAGTAGAGGATATAAAATGTAGACGCAATGGCAACGAAAGCATTTCTGAAGAAGAGAAATTTGTTAACATTGAGTATAGGTTTAAGTGTCAGGAAGTCGTTTCTGAAAGTATTTGTATGGAGTGTAGCCATGTATGGAAGTGAAACATGGACGATAAAACAAGAAGAGAATACAAGCTTTTGAAATGTGGTGCTACAGAAGAATGCTGAAGATTAGATGGGTAGATCACATAACTAATGAGGAAGTATTGAATAGGATTAGGGAGAAGAGAAGTTTGTGGCACAACTTCACAACTTGACTAGAAGAAGGGATCGGTTGGTAGGACATGTTCTGAGGCATCAAGGGGTCACCAGTTTATTATTGGAGGGCAGCGTGGAGGGCAATAATCGTAGAAGGAGACCAAGAATGCTCTAAGCAGGTTCAGAAGGATGTAGGTTGCAGTAGGTACTGGGAGATGAAGAAGCTTGCACAGGATAGAGTAGCATGGAGAGATGCATCAAACCAGTCTCAGGACTGAAGACCACAACAACAACAGATAATTTTCAATAAGACCCTTGATTTTACGAATAATTTGTATTTCCAATTTATTCTCACATTCCTTCATTTACGCAAGATGGATTTGCCGCCCCCATAAATCTGCCGCCCTGGGCGATGGCACGGTTCGCCCCTCCCCCTCCCTAGAGCCGGCCCTGACAATAATCAACACTATTGTTAGGCTAGGCGCAAATTGAGACGCGTATAGCGCGACGCAGCGCAGCGCAGCGCGTGTTTTTGTAACATCACTGGTTCAAATGGGACCGCGCAAATTGCGACGCGACGCGACTGGGACGCGACACGCGCCTGCGCCAGGTCGCGCGGCGTTGTGGTTGAGGCACAGTTTCTCGCGCCGTGCGTCGCGCGTGACTCGCTAGCACCGTGGGAAATTTGAGCCGCGGAGCGGAAAAGTAGTCCTGCCATATGCTCACATCGGAACGGCGCATATGAGCAGTGGTGGTATTGCCCATACGAGAAATTTTGCCTTACTGTGTACTAAATTTTATTGCCTTTGGGTAGTGTTTCTTTTTTCCCCATTTAAATGCTCCAGCTTTCCTCGTTAGTATATTATACATTTCTGTTATTTATATCTGTATAGTTTTGTTTTGTTTTGTTTTTCTTCTGTCAAGAAAAATGCATACTTCAGTAACTGATGAGCTATTGGCCGCTGGAATTGTATCATACGCCTCCGCGATGTTTTCCGATCGCAAGAAGGGACAGTGGGTAGTGAATAAGGAAGCAAGGAATATTATGAAATCATGTGATTATGAATTAAGGCAGGAAAGTAAAACAAGGTTATCTTCTCGGTGCCCAGTATGCTGGCGTATCTGTACGATCTGTTACAAAAATTTAGAAAGGGATATCTCCACAGTTGTGATCCCTTTGTGCTCCTGGTAAAAAGCGTCCAAGAAGTATATAAGTCTCACTGTGATTACTATGATATGGATGTAATAGTGTAATACGACACACTGTATTACATGCATGTGAACATCACATTTCCACTGCAAGCCAGAAAGAGACGAAAAGCAGTCACATATAACAATGTTTTAATTGATTCGCCGTGATGAGAAAAAGCATTTCAATTGTTGCATGCACATTATCAGCATTAATAAACTAATTATACAACAGGCTACACAAATGAAGAAAATGATCGGTATTATTACGAAAGTAGGAATACCCTAAAAGAGTGTTATGATACGATATATTTAATTTGTTGAAATGTACAGATGACAAAGGCAGATCTACTTTCATGAAAATATTTTTCGAACTCCAACTCACAAGGCACACATGGCTAGCTTCTGCATTCCTGTCACGCGCATTATCCTCCGCTGCTGACAATACACTGACCATTGTGTTGCGCGACAGATCAATTGTTTATTTTTCTCAATAACAACTATTTTATTCGCGATCACGCATTGTCTGTTTGGCAAGCCCTTGGTGAGTAACCAGTATCTGGCATGTGCCTATCATTCCGCCTGAAGGAACGCTCGTCATTATTTTAATACTGCTCAGATCAAGAAAAGAAATAAAATCCTTTGGTAAGTTTCCATTCCAGTCTCTCAGTGTAAAAAATACGATGGGTTACGGAGATTCTACCAAAATTCCAACAGAATTGGCAATCTATTTTTGTGTGAGTTGTTAGCCTTTTCTCATTCGAAGAAGCATCACCGTTTGTAAGTAACGGTCACATTTCTCTTGGTGACTGGTTTAATTGTACTTCCTTTGTCACAGTGTAATTTGTCAAACTCATCTCACAGCAGCTATTGAGACAGAATTCTGAAATTGAGTGCCTCATTAAACAAGTAATTGGCAATCACAGAGCTCCAAAGCTTATGAAAAACTTCATTGTGTCGGTTTGCAGAAACATAAAAGAAGAGATTTCATATTTATTTTCATTCTAGGAAGCTCTTGTTTCGCTAGCTGTCGATAACCCTCAAAAAATTAGTCACAGAAGTGAAATAAATAAAAAGGGGAGTATAAGTACTGATATATTGCCATAGATAAGAAAGTTCCGTGTGTTTAAGAATTTGGCAAAACACTCTCCTCCCTGTGTGATATCATTCGCCAAACTTTCGTTTCGATGTCTCGAGCGGTTTAGGAGATACGAGAGATGTTGCGAGTATTTCATTCTCGCGGGCGTGAGATCGGAAGTGAGCGCGCTACATGGGATCCATTTTCTCGACATCGGAGGCAGATATAGACCTCCTCCCAAGTCTAAACAAAAATTGAACATGTTAGCTAAATTTCATACGCAGCAACATATGATGTAATACGCACCAAACGCAAAATCATAGCGACCCCTAATTTTCGTTGCAAACTTTTTGAGTTTTGCGTAGTGTCTTACTAAAATGTGCATATCACAATAAGAATGGCCATTAGCAAGATGATGGGCATTTCGCCACGAAGCTGACATATAACGCTACAAGTAAGGCAAAAATCAAATACTTTCAGTGAATAGTTTCTGTAAAATCGTTTGAGAAAGATAACAGGTTGCACGCGCTTCTGTTCTGTCAGCGCAGAGCGTCGTCAGTCGGCGCGTGCGAAGTATGGTGTACGCGTCGCATTATGCGCTGCACCCGCGCGACTCGTGCGGCACGTGCGTGTCGCGCTGTAGTGTCGTGTCACGTCACACGTGCTATACGCTTCTCAATTTGCGCCTAGCCTACATGGCTACTTGTTTTAGGCGCACAATACTGTTACTCAGGCCGCAGCTAATGTTTGCAGCGAACGTAACTTTTCCGGAGCTGAGCATCGCCAGTGGTCAGTTAGTCTTGCTGTGATTCGGTTCAGTTGTTAATCTTTCGTCCCTTACTGTCCAGTTTAAAATGGAGGAGTTTCTAGTTAGGAAGAAATGTGACAATGTGTCAAGTGTTAGCGATGGTGAAGCTAGACCCAGTGATAGTGGTGTTGTGTGTGACAACAAAGACACAGATAGTGACGGAACTGTGGCGATGACAAAAAACACTGTTCTCTGAAAAAAACAACGCTGTTATCGGCCCTCTTGGAAACAGCAATTTGCGTGGATCGATAACAATAAGGTAAAAGATGTTATTTTTTGCAAAATTTGCAGACAATTGTTTGAAGAAAATCGTTTTCAGTTTTCTCACAAATTGGAAAAAACTTTCATGGAAACTGGTTTTTCGAACAGGAAGAAAGGGGTAGAAAAGTTTAAAGCTCATGAAGCATCGGGCTGCCACAGAGACTCTGTACTGGAATTCAAAGCCTTAAAATCGAATATCAGTGTATTTAGCCAGATTTCCAAAGAAAAACTGACACAAATGAAAGAAAACCGAGCTTGTTTACTAAAAATCATATCTCCCCTCCGTTGTTTAGCTGTGCAGGGGCTTGCAATACGTGGGCATACTGATGAAACAAGTAACTTTGACAATTTATTAGCCTTCGATGTGAAGATAACCAGCTACTTTTAATATGGCTACAGCGCGAAACTTCAAATGGAAATCCCATTATGTGCAAAACGAAATTTTGGCCATTTTAAGTCATACTGTTCTCAGAAAATTATTGGAGGATATCAAGAGCGCAGAGTATTTTGCAATAATAGCGGACGAAACAACAGACATAGCACCAAAGAGCAATTTAGTATCTGTATAAGATTTGTTGATGCTTCGCTAGAGGTAGAAGAATATTTTTTAGGGCTATACTCAATATAAAGTACCGCAGCTAAGGCTCTGTTTGATATTATTATCCACATTTTAAGACGATTTGTTTGCCTGCATCTAATTGTAGGAGCCAATGCTTTGACGGTTCAGCTAACATGGCCGGATTATATAATGGTGTCCAGGCAAAGTTTACGGAAATGGAGAAGAGAGCTATGTTTGTGCACTTCCTTGCACACAGTTTAAATCTAACACTACAAGACACGGTGAAAGCAGTTCCAGAATGTCGAAATGCATTGAATGTTATGAAGGACTTAATGCATTTTGTGAGAGATTCACCTAAAAGATTAGATCTTTTTGCTCACCTGAAGGCAGATGCCTCTACAAATTTGAAACCACTCTGTCTTACAAGGTGGGCTGTAAGATACTTGGCAATGTCTTCAGTTTTGTCCAACTATACAGAACTTCAGGAATTTTTTCTAAAAGTTTCATGAAATGACAATTCAGACACTGGGGCCAAAGCAAACTGCTTTTGATTAATATGCAGATATATGATTTCTTTTTCATGATATCACTTTTGATAAAACTGTTTGGTCACATTGATACTGTAAACATAGCACTACAGAGAAATCCCTACACTTACAAGGGGAGGCCGCCAATTGTGAAATTCAGATTCGATTCATACTGCGCATAATAAAAGCTCATGGCCAGAGGTGTAATGTGGCAAAGCACCAAGATGCACTTCTCAGCCGTTGTCGAGAAAATCGACAGTTAAAAGAAACCGTTGCGGTGAAATACTCTCTACGATTAGTAATTTACAACAGCGTGGTGGTGCAGCGGTAAGCGCTCGGATTCGTAATCCGAAGGTCGCCGCATTGAATCTCGCTCCATGCAACTTTTTTTAGTATTTGTTTTTTGTAATTCATATATATATATATATATATATATATATATATATATAATTCCCGGCAATCAGTTGCAACAATTATGCATATAATAAGTTGTTGAAAGTCGTTTGTCGTGGAAAAACTGGCGACTTCGAACATCATTATGTTTTCCCGCAAACAAAGTTGTATTTCACAAATGTTATTAATTGTCTTCATAATGTTAACCACGTATAGTTAACGGAAGACGTAGAAACGAATACGTATAGCGTAAGTCAAACGTTCGAATTAGAATAGAGGCCCCACGAACACAAACTTGCTGCGGCAACTATGAAATATAAACTCCGTTACTCGCTCGTTACACTTGAAGGACAGATGTTGAATGGGCCGAAACGAGCCGCCGCATAACAGCGTAGTTGCCTGCTAACTTCGAAAGAAGGTAGATGCGGTCCCTAGCGCAACTTATAACATCGTCGAATATCAGTGCGGACGGGACAGCTTTGGTACACCCTGTTAAACAAACGGAAAAATGGAGGCGGTACAATTGGAGAGCTATCCGCCTTCACCAACATGCGTAAGCAATTCATTAATAGTTTTTATATATATATATATATATATATATATATATGAATTGCAAAAAACTAATAATAAAAAAATATTGCATGGCGCGAGATTCGATCCGGCGACCTTCGGATTACGAACCCCAGCGCTTACCGCTGCGCTATGACGCTGTAGAAAAATCGTTAATCGTAGAGAGTATTTCACCGCAACGGTTTCTTTTAACTGTCGATTTTCTCGACAACGGCTGAGAAGTGCATCTTGGTGCTTTGCCACATTACACCTCTGGCCAAGAGCTTTTATTATGCAGTATTAATCGAATCTGAATTTCACAATTGGCGGCCTCCCCTTGTTAGAGGAGGCCAATAAGATGATTTCCACTCTTGTAACTTCTATTAAATTTACGAGAAACAATTTTGAATCATTCTGGGGTGAAGTAACTTCAAAATGTCAAGATATGGATGTTGATTCCCCAAAATTACCCCGTAGAAGAAAATTCCCTAAGAAATATGATGACTCCATCAATTCGTCTCTAGAAACATATGATGACTCCATCAATTCATCTCTAGAAACATTCACTGAAGTATGTGACAAATATAGAAGAATGTATTATGAAACAATGGATACATCCATCAGCTTCTTGGAATCGCGGTTCAAAACTCAATCATTCATGTTTGTAAATCAAATTGAACAATTTCTTCTTGGTGATAACAAACATTCATTCGATATTTTATCTTTCTACGAATCAGATATAGACAAAGAACGCTTGCTTCTCCACCGAAGCATATTTCAAGAGATTATCCAAAGTAGTGATCCAGCGAATATTAGTTCGTTGGATGACATAGTGAAATATCTAAAACAGGAAAACCAACAGTTTGACCTGCTGTCTGAACTAGTGAAATTCATACGTGTAATGCTGACGATTCCGGTAACGTCCTGCACCGCTGAGCGATCGTTTTCTTGTCTGCGGAGGTTGAAAACTTATCTTCGTTCTATAATGCGTGAAAACGTATCTTCGTTCTATAATGCGTTTACATAAACTTATGCCATCGCCCTTCTGCAGCCCATAGAGATGAACCGATGAAGCTCGACCTTGATGCCATATGTGGAGTTCATATGCAGGAATGATCTGAGGAGGAGTACATTTGACATCAAAAATTAAGGTATGTTTCTTCAACTTTACTTATATATTTGTTTTGTACCACTACTGCCCTACACTCCGACTGAAATGACATTGTGATTGACGTTTCAGCGAGTCGAGGGGTAGGGGCTAGTCGCCAGCCAGTCGTAGTTTGCATGATTTTCAGCTATTTGCATTTTTCATTATCCTCACAATCTTTTTTTGTTTCTTGAAAGTTGTTATGCTGTGAGGGAATTTTCCAAGAATATGATGTCATAACTCAAAAGGGAAAGTAAGCGTGCATAATACACCTCTCTCCTTCAGCACTTGTGTTGTTCCACATAATTCTCATTGCATAGGTCATTTTAGAAAGCTTAGAATTTAAGAATGTGATGTGAGAATTCCATTTCCGATTGTCTTGTAAGTAAACAAAGCAATTTTGTTTCAGTGACACTTAATTTTTTGGTTTTCCAGAGAAATATTTGGTTTTAATGGATTTTTAATTTTGCTGTGTGTGGAATTGTATAGTGGCGGTTTTTTTTTTCTTTTTTTTTAAGGGTTAATAAGTAGCTTATTCCCCACAAACCACTCTGAAATCTTTTCATTTGTGACTTCAGCATACAGCCTAAGACCCTTTCTATTTCCACCTTCAATCAATACACTGGTGTCATCTGCAACTAGGACTGGTTTGGAGTGTCGAACAAGTAGCCTAGATGGAAACGCAAAGTTATCTGTCAAATGTAGTACCTAATAAAATGATTCTTGCCCCCCCCCCCCCCCCCCAAAAATATTTTCAAGTCGGCGGCTCTGGGTACACTGCTGCATCCACTTTCAATAAACTACCGCAAGAATTCAAAAATCTTTGCAGTAATCCACGCTCTTTCGAATTGAAACTGTAGAGTTTCCTCATGGGTTACTCCTCCAATTCTGTCGTGGAGCTGATTCCTGTGTTACATTGTTGATTGCGTTTACATAAACTTAAGGTTGTTTTTTTTGGGATTAATAAAAATTCTATTTTATCTGTTATTACTTTTATGTTGTTATTTCATGTACTGACAAGTTCCATGCCGGGGGAGATTTCCTCGTCAGTTTGGTCCTATGGAACTAGACGTGTAAAATAAAAAAAAAATGTAGGTCCTATTATCTGTCGTATAACGCTCGAAATTTTTGACAACTCAGCAGTTTGAATTTAGTCTCCCAATGTAATGAAATAAATGTGATTTTAAAAATAAATTGTTATTGCTCAGGTGACAAAAATCCTTTTTCTATTAAGTCTTATGCTCATCTGCGTCTTTATGGTCTGCCAGGCTGTTGACATGAAGTGCCGATATCAGCCTTGGAGAACTTAAATACACGGAAGATGAGTGAGAAAATAATGATCGACTTTTTCAAAACTGAAACATTGTGGGCCACATGAAGCATCATGTCATGAAGAGACGATATTATTACTGCAAACTTTCATGTTATTACAAAATGTTTTAGGGTTAGTATTATACAGTTAAAATATGTTGCAATATTTAATAAAGAAATAACTGCTTTTTGAATGTATGTTTCTTCAACTTTATTTATGTATTTGTTTTGTACCACTACTGACCTACACTCCGACTGAAGATCTCCCCATTTGCTTACACTGCTCGTTTATATGCACAATGATATGTCACAACTCTTGTGTCAAAGATTTTCGCGATGTTCGAAAGCTGTTGAAATTGATGCACTGTACAAAACTTTGAAATATCAACCAACCGCAGAATCCAAGCGTTTATTTAGCCCTGAGTGCAGCATAATTTCCTTACAATACCGGTACCATATTTCAAGTCGTACAAACTCGGAAAACGTTTATAGTGTGTTACGGGTCAACAAAGGTACTGTACATCAGTAGCAGTCTCTAATTTCAAGTGCTACGTTCAAATTTTCTGTTCTATTAACTGATGAATTACCATTATCGCCAGCACCGGTACCGTTTGTTCTCTGCACTACCATTCCGCAATATTTTTGTTGCCATGTTGAAAGTAAGTTTCTATTGATGAAAACCATATAATGCTCTGGCAGTTTACAGATTTCTTATAAAAGAGACGAAGAGAAAGAAAAAACAAGGATTATAAATTCCAAAGCAACTCAGTATATTAACTTTGACAAAGTAAATTTTGTTGACATTGTGAATGAGAGTTAGAGACAAGATACATGTTTCTTTTTATTAATAGGTACACGCGGCATGAGTACTAACGCTATTGTGCGATTATTGTCGCGCATGCTGCGACATCAGTACCCGAAAATCCAAGTAAGTACAAACGGACAACATCGAGACATTACAGCAGCATCACCGCTGTATACACGTTTTTTTCGAGCAGATTAAAGGTACCGGTAATTTTTGATTTGGAGTGCGCTGGTGAAGGATGATACTTGTTTTTTTAACCAAACGTCAATTGTCAATATGAATTCCTAAAAGACGGTCATTATTTGTGACCTAATGACACGAAAAAGAAAATATAATAAAAAGAATAGTGAGTACACTACCCTTGGAGTGTTAGGATAATATGTGAAAGCTTTAAACAGTGTTTCATAAACATCGACAATGAAATTTTTTCAGTATTTTCGAATGATTGTCGAAAGTTTTGATGAATTACTTCGCATTTTACTTGCATTAACATACAAAAGTGCGAACATGAGATTTCTGTCCCAGCTGAGCACATGTTGCCCCAAGTACTTGAAAATATTATACGACTGATTTCTTTCCATCCTTTAATTTTTATATTTATATCCAAATCATTTTTCAAATTTTTGTCGAGAAGTGCTGGTCTTTTCCCGTTTCTTCTATAAGTGTGGCATTATTGATCGTCTTCGTGCACAGTCACGTCGTGCGAAGATGTTGGTATTTGCATGTCACTGTGTCGTTTATAGGGAATAGAGAATGCACGGAGAGTGACAATTTTATCACCCGTGAGTGGGCGGCTATCCAATCCTAACGGCGCGGTGACGGTTCTGACACGGGCTTGTTCGCCAGTCGGCAGACAAAAAGTGTTACCCAGCTGTCACGTCGTATCTCTCAAACATTTTATTGAGGAAAGTGGCAGTGCTAGCTTTCTTGAAAGAAATATCATAGCATTCATAGGGAGAGATGTAAAATTAGGGGCAGTCATAATTCTTGGTAAAGTGTTCGCCAAATTAACCCATTCTTAAGGAACCGAAATGAAACTTGAAGTTTTCCTTTTGTAGAGAAGTCTGTATTGATGCCTGTCTACGTAAAAATGGTCGAATAAATGTTTGGTAAAAGGAAATTACCGGTATGCAAAGGGAACTTGTATCAGATAAGTGGGTATTTGATGTCATTGAACGAGGTATAGTTCTGGCAAATCCTTCCTCATTATAGAGCAGCTTACAGAACTTCTGAGTTTAACTGAATGGAATATACTTCCAGGAGCCATCATAATTTCACACTGCTTTAAATATTACGATTGGCTATGAGGTGAAAGATTTCTGTATGTACTACCGCTAGTTTGCAGAATAAGTATGTAGATGATTTTAAAAGTGTTACGAGATTCCGACCTATCCGGCTACTTGCCATCACAAGACTGCCACAGCACTTTGACTTTTCAAGCAGAGCTGCCCTGCGGGCTACGCTACACCATTTGTCAATAGCCTCTTCATAAGAAATAGATAATAAATGTATTTACAAAAACGATGATCAGAAATAATCGATTCGCGCACGACGTTATAGTAATAGTTCGAAAAAATGAAATCAAAAAATCATTTCACCCAGTATGAGACCTACATAATGGAACAGAAGAATAATACAAATAGTTACTGACGTGGATTGTACTAAGCTACTTAACATGAAATTTATGAACGAGTGTGGTTCTCACCACTCCTCTATTTGATCAGATACGAATCGAAGCGCGGTGAAGATTGCCATGTCGATTTGTTGCAGACCCTGTCCCTTCAATGGAATTCGTGTTGGCGCCTATTTTCAGGTCGTTAAACGTAAATTGAGGTTCGGGTAAAAGTGCACTTGCGGTGTCTGCAGCTTTTGTGTTTGCATGCTGTAGCTGGTAACTGTTTGTGCGGCAGATGATGGGAATACGGTGCCACCACTGAGAAAGTAGTGTTCGATAAAAGCCGTCATGCGGAGTGTATGACATTACGTAGCGGCATAATGGAATACATAGTGCAAAATGTTATCGTATAAAACAGACTATTCTGTAAAATTTAAACTGTACAATAAGGCTCCTGGTTAGGTTAGGTTGACTAACTACAAACTCGGTAATCACATTTCGAAAATACCCCACGACAACCTGTTTTCTTACACTCACATTTGTTGGTTTCGCCAGCTCACAATCAAACTTACATTGCAGCCTAACCTAGACGTCGGGGCTACACTACAGATCACGTTCGTTGGCAGCGCCAACTCACTACCAAACTATAATCTTGGAATACGAAATAATGTCTCAAGAAATACTGTCACATTCCGAGAAACATACATTATAAGAAATACGTACAAAAATCAGTAACCAACTTTATAATCAATAATGTTGTTGTTGTTGTCTTCAGTCCTGAGACTGGTTTGATGCAGCTCTCCATGCTACTCTATCCTGTGCAAGCTTCTTCATCTCCCAGTACTTACTGCAACCTACATCCTTCTGAATCTGCTTAGTATATTCATCTCTTGGTCTCCCTCCACGATTTTTAACCTCCACGCTGCCCTCCAATGCTAAATTTGTGATCCCTTGATGCCTCAGAACATGTCCTACCAACTGGTCCCGTCTTCTTGTCAGGTTGTGCCACAAACTTCTCTTCTCCCCAATTCTATTCAATACCTCCTCATTAGTTATGTGATCTACCCATCTAATCTTCAGCATTCTTCTGTAGCACCACATCTCCAAAGCTTCTATTCTCTTCTTGTCCAAACTATTTGTCGTCCATGTTTCACTTCCATACATGGCTACACTCCATACAAATACTTTCAGAAAACACTTCCTGAGACTTAAATCTATACACGATGTTAACAAATTTCTCTTCTTCAGAAACGCTTTCCTTGCCATTGCCAGTCTACATTTTATATCCACTCTACTTCGACCATCATCAGTTATTTTGCTCTCCAAATAGCAAAACTCCTTTACTACTTTAAGTGCCTCATTTCCTAATCTAATTCCCTCAGCATCACCCGACTTAATTCGACTACATTCCATTATCCTCGTTTTGCTTTTGTTGATGTTCATCTTATATCCTCCTTTCAAGACACTGTCCATTCCGTTCAACTGCTCTTCCAAGTCCTTTGCTGTCTCTGACAGAATTACAATGTCATCGGCGAACCTCAAAGCTTTTATTTCTTCTCCATGGATTTTAATACCTACTCCGAATTTTTCTTTTGTTTCCTTCACTGCTTGCTCAATATACATATTGAATAACATTGGGGACAGGCTACAACCCTGTCTCACTCCCTTCCCAACCGCTGCTTCCCTTTCATGCTCCTCGACTCTTATAACTGCCATCTGGTTTCTGTACAAATTGTAAATAGCCTTTCGCTCCCTGTATTTTAACCCTGCTCCCTTTAGAATTTGAAAGAGAGTATTCCAGTCAACGTTGTCAAAACCTTTCTCTAAGTCTACAAATGTTAGAAATGTAGGTTTGCCTTTCCTTAATGTTTTTCCTAAGATAAGTCGTAGGGTCAGTATTGCCTCATGTGTTCCAACATTTCTGCAGAATCAAAACTGATCTTCCCCGAGGTCAGCTTCTACCAGTTTTTCCATTTATCTGTAAAGAATTCGTGTTAGTATTTTGCAGCCGTGGCTTATTAAACTGATAGTTCGGTAATTTTCATGTCTGTCAACATCTGCTTTCTTTGGGATTGGAATTATTACATTCTTCTTGAAGTCTGCGGGTATTTCGCCTGTCTCATACATCTTGCTCACCAGATGGTAGAGGTTTGTCAGGACTGGCTCTCCCAAGGCCGTCAGTAGTTCCAATGAATGTTGTCTACTCAGGTCTTCAGGTCTTTCAGTGCTCTGTCAAACTCTTCACGCAGTATCGTATCTCCCATTTGATCTTCATCTACATCCCCTTCCATTTCCATAATATTGTCCTCAAGTACATCGCCCTTAGATCAATAACTGTCAGTCTCGCGCTATCCATGTCGAAAACAAAAGTCACGAGTTCGTATTTTCTGCTGAAACAAGTCATTAGATTCACCGATTCCCATTGGCTACTCTGTCCTCTATACCACTCGATTGGATTTTACTGCGGAAATAGACTGCCGACGGCAGTATGTACCGGAGGCGCTGTAGACAACGAAAGTGCACTTAATTCAGGAAAGTGCATGGCATTGTATCATTTATTAGGGCATCTTCCCGTTGCATTCAAGTACGGATCAAGGGAAGAAAGGTTGTTTAAAGGCTTTTGCGCCTGGTGTAATTAGCCAATCTTATCCTCACGATATCTAAATTAATGACATAAGTTTTTGAAACATCGTAAGTCTGCCTTCACAGGATAGTTTGCTTCTGTCTTCAGGTGTTTGCCAGTTCAGTATTTTCAGCATCAGTTTTTTAGTTTAATTTGGAAATTGGCTGTTATGTCTTTCGGAATTTCCGTAATGCTATTTTCAACAAAAAACGCCAAGGTCTTCGAAACGTACTCCTCCTCTTTTAATATTACGACCGTATTCCCCTTATCCGCTTTCGTGGCAATAGCTTTCACTTCATTAAGTTTTTTATTTATAGAATCGACAGTTAAACTAAAAAATGTTCTTAAACGCACACACTTCCTGCTGACAGAAGCCGAAAAAAGAAGATGTGTTATCATGAATCCAACGGCCCCCAAATTGAGATCACAGATGAAGATACATAAAGATCTGCATCCGGTTCGTCCGATTGTTAACGGTCGAAATAGTCCAGCATATAAAATAACGAAATTGTTTAACCAAATTCTGAGAAAGACTTACGTGTATAAAAATAACTATTCGGTGCGTGGTAGTATGACCATGATAGGTGAAATTAAAGATACGCGTCACTGACACTTCCCGTTTGATTTCGTTGGATGTTAAGTAAACTTATACTCCAGTGTTCCGGTTAACAAAACTATAGAAATCATTAAGAGAAATTTCCTTAAATACGGTAAAATTTCAACGCAAGAGACAATTGAATTAATTGAACTCCTACAGCTCATTACAAGTTTTAATTATTTTACGTTTAATAACAAATTTTATATTCAGTTGATGGGTTAGCCATGGGGTCCAGTATTTCAGGAACTATGGCGGACATTTTTATCAACGACCTTGAAGATAAAGTTCTAAATTCTGACGATAACATTATGGATAAAATTGTTTATTACAAACGTTATGTTGACGACACTCTGTTACTTGTCGGTGGTTCCCGTGAGGACACTGAGGAAATAGTAAAAAAGTTCAACGACGCACATAAGAAAATAGAATTTACCGTGGAGTATGAAACTGACAATTGTTTAAAGTTCCTGGACCTGAATATAAAAAAGCAGGTCAACAAGCATGCGTTCTCCGTTTATAGAAAACAAACTACGACTGATGCCGTGATCCCGAATGATTCATGCCATCCACAGGCTTATAAAGAAGCTGCTTTCCGTAGTCTCGTGCATAGGGCAGTCAATATACCTATAAGCGAAAAAGATAGGGAGACTGAAATTAATACCGTTAAGAGAATAGCGATGAATAACGGTTACAGAATAGATATGGTTAAAAAACTGTTACGGAAAAGTAATAAGCGCAAAAAGAAAAAACCTGATGGAGAGAAAGTGAAAATTATCACGATGCCATAGTACGGAACAGACTCACCTCGGAAGATGTTGAGAACGAAACGTCAGTGAGAAGTTCTACAGATCGACCACGGCAACTTACCCGGAAGTGTTTTCTGATGAAGACGCCGGCTGTGAAAGCCTACATCGGATGAGTCTCACAAAAGATAGCAAATATTTTTAAGCCATACGATGTTAAAATAGCTTTTTGACTAATAACCTAGTGAGGTATAGCCTTAAGCACGATATTGGCGAGAAGAGAAATAAGTTTGAAAGATCGGGAGTTTATAAGATTCAGTGCAGAACTTGTGATGCAAAATATATAGGGCAGACAGGAAGATCATTCGCGATCCGGTATAAAGAACATAAAGATGCGTTGGAAATTATGACAAATCAGCTGTTGCGAACCATATATATGAAACAGGCCATCCCCTTAATAGCATAGAAGACAACGTTGAAATATTGCATGTAGAAAAGAAAGGGAGGAAACTTGATTTACTAGAGGAATTTGAGATAGCTATGCATGAAAAGAAACAAAGCAATATTCTAAATGCACAAGATAATTTTAAAGAAATGAGATTTTTTAGCGGGTTTTTAGAATTATTTTAGGGTAGGTATGCGACTTTAAACTTGCAGCATGTCACTGACGGAGTTGCGAGAGGCTAACGATGGCAGACCAATGCAATAAGGAAATAAGGCGCCCAATAGCATAGCGTTACCGTCAAGCACACGGCTGTAACCACTCCACAACACCTAGGCACGTCAGTCCACTAGCTATGGGACGGCCATCGACTTGTGTCAACAACTTCAATGTAAGACGAGGACCCACAGTCCAATATACTTTTAATTCTGGTTTACTCTATGGACTTCCCAACTATTTGTGACGGTATTTTGTCTTTTTAGTCCGTTTAATTTCATGACATAGACTTTACAACCTGATGATGAGAGCATTGTCTCTTGAAATGCGTTGTTAAAATATATGTATAAGAATCGCGGTTGAATGCTAACAGTGATAACCAGTATAACGACAACTGCTACCTCGACTCCATAATGGATTAGGCTATATTAAAATAAATTTTGTATATGGTGTTGTATAAATCTTAGTTGAGAAACATTGTATTTGTGACGCAGTCTGTCCAGCCATGGCTGGTAAACGACGAAGATATAGTAATATAATAAATATCTGCTTTCATGAAGCTGGCGAGGTCACGTGACATGAGCTATGATTGGCTGACAAAAGCGCTTGGCGGTCTTGATTTCAGTACTTCAGAAGCTACTCACAGGAAACTACTGCGCTGTATGTGATGGAATTCGCGTTTACACTTGTAATACAAAAATATGTTGTGTAAATGTTGCCGCACATCATAGATATTTCCAAAATACGTTGTTTTTTTATTAGGTTTCATTTCCGGAAGTGCTTTGAAGTTTTATACCGGTGTATAAAACATTCGGCATTCAAAGGATTGGTAAGTTTTACAGCTTCGGTGAAAAGTATATTGTTACTTAACACAGCAAAATGTACTTCCACCAAGGATACAGTGTATTTTCACCTTGAAGAAATATTTTTAACTGGGAAATCCAGGATTTTTTTCTTGCCCATATATACACCCTGCTTGATTAATCGATCCATATTCCCTGTGATCCACTGTGGCTTTCAGTACCCCATTGGATTGAGTAGCTCCAGAATCCTTTGCAAATAATCTTCCATCTTCATTGTAGTGATTACTTTTCTATTGTCGGCAGGCAGTACCTACAGGGTTATTACAAATGATTGAAGCGATTTCACAGCTCTACAATAACTTTGTTATTTGAGATATTTTCACAATGCTTTGCACACACATACAAAAACTCAAAAAGTTTTTTTAGGCATTCACGAATGTTCGATATGTGCCCCTTTAGTGATTCGGCAGACATCAAGCCGATAATCAAGTTCCTCCCACAATCGGCGCAGCATGTCCCCATCAATGAGTTCGAAAGCATCGTTGATGCGAGCTCGCAGTTCTGGCACGTTTCTTGGTAGAGGAGGTTTAAACACTGAATCTTTCACATAACCCCACAGAGAGAAATCGCATGGGGTTATGTCGGGAGAGCATGGAGGCCATGACATGAATTGCTGATCATGATCTCCACCACGACCGATCCATCGGTTTTCCAATCTCCTGTTTAAGAAATGCCGAACATCATGATGGAAGTGCGGTGGAGCACCATCCTGTTGAAAGATGAAGTCAGCGCTGTTGGTCTCCAGTTGTGGCATGAGCCAATTTTCCAGCATGTCCAGATACACATGTCCTGTAACGTTTTTTTCGCAGAAGAAAAAGGGGCCGTAAACTTTAAACCGTGAGATTGCACAAAACACGTTAACTTTTGGTGAATTGCAAATTTGCTGCATGAATGCGTGAGGATTCTCTACCACGCAGATTCGCACATTGTGTCTGTTCACTTCATCATTAAGAAAAAATGTTGCTTCATCCCTGAA
This sequence comes from Schistocerca piceifrons, assembly GCF_021461385.2. Classification (NCBI taxonomy): domain Eukaryota; kingdom Metazoa; phylum Arthropoda; class Insecta; order Orthoptera; family Acrididae; genus Schistocerca; species Schistocerca piceifrons. Next base: position 474,015,189 of record NC_060143.1, on the reverse strand, counting down.
AACAAGTTTCGCACTGAACACATCCTCTTCCATGAGCTGTTGCAACCGCGCCGAAAATTCAAAGCGTTTGACTTTGTCATCGGGTGTCAGGGCTTGTAGCAATTGTAAACGGTAAGGCTTCTGCTTTAGCCTTTTCCGTAAGATTTTCCAAACCGTCGGCTGTGGTACGTTTAGCTTCCTGCTTGCTTTATTCATCGACTTCCCGCGGGCTGCGCGTGAAACTTGCCCGCACGCGTTCAACCTTTTCTTCACTCACTGCAGGCCGACCCGTTGATTTCCCCTTACAGAGGCATCCAGAAGCTTTAAAGTGCGCATACAATCGCCAAATGGAGTTAGCAGTTGGTGGATCTTTGTTGAACTTTATCCAGAAGTGTCGCTGCACTGTTATGACCGACTGATGTGAGTGCATTTCAAGCACAACATACGCTTTCTCGGCTCCTGTCGTCATTTTGTCTCACTGCGCTCTCGAGCGCTCTGGCTGCAGAAACGTGAAGTGCGGCTTCAGCCGAACAAAACTTTGAGTTTTTCTACGTATCTGTAGTGTGTCGTGACCATATGTCAATGAATGGAGCTACAGTGAATTTATGAAATAGCTTCAATCATTTTTAATAGCCCTGTATATACTCTTGTCAGTGGTGAGGTGCTTGATAGCTTGCAATGCTTCTTTCTTCAAGCTGCAAGCTGGTGGTTTTGCTCACCGCAATATCCTGGGAGTTTCAGTTGTTTTACCTCAGCTCTTTCATAGGGAAGGGTCTGGATGGTCACTTTGGTGTTAACACTGATTTCCTCCTTAGATGATTTTCTGTGGATGATAGTGAAATTCCTTCCATTTTGAAGGAGAGATTGTTCCTCTGCACTGTGTGAAACTGACCACGTAATGAAATTGGCTAACATGGAAAACAAATGACTGTTGCACGCAGCAAGGGGAGAACTGCAGCGGTAATGACTTCAGGTTGCCACAATTAGTGGAGGGTGAAGCTTCAATTATGCCAGCCACTCGTGCTGGTGAAATGTTAGAAAAATCATCAGACAGACTTTGACCAAAGAATTCCATACATAAGCCAATTGGCTATAAGTAAGTAGCCCAGCTTCAAAGACAAAGACGAATAAGGAAGCCACACTACACACTACCAAAATGCAGATTGACAATTTGTGTTGAGCTATAGGCCTATAGTTCACTATTGATGACATAGTCGTCTTGTGTGAAACAGCAACTGTATTAATATTTACGATAATTCTCATCTTTTGTTCCATCCCAGTAGCACATTTGTAATCAGATTACATGTTTCGATCAGTTAAATCATTTTTAGGTCCAAAATAAAGTAAAACTAAATATATGCCATCTTATATTTTACACTAATTAGAAAAAAAGGGAATTGTACATACACATAGAATTTATAGAAGTAGGTGCATCCGTAATCAGTCATGTCTAATCAGAACCACATATCAAAGTACAGTGTTTCGCAACTGTAGTCAGTGTTTTAAATAGGTATATGTTGGATGTAGGGGGGGGGGGGGGGGGGGGAGCGAATGGGAAATGGAATTAGGCTGATTTGGGGAGGAGAATGGAAGCAGGGAGGGGATGATGGGGATATCATGAGTTTGAGAGGGGTCTTGCTATAATTATAGAATGCATAATTATGTGAAAATTCTTTTTAAAGTCCAAATATGTCCAAACATGAGCATGTAAAACGTAAACAGCATAAAACAGTAAAACTATAAAACAGAATGAGGGGGATTAAGAGTGGGGTAAGAAGGCAGGGGAGAGGGGAGGGAGGAATAGTGGCAAGGGTTGCTGATGCAACTACTTAGGTAAAGTCTACATTTATCTACAATTCCTTTTCTCTACTTGTTGTAAAATATTAGGTGGTATATTTAATTTTAATTTATGTCAGATCTGAAGATGATTTTGAATGATCGAAATGTATAATCCAAATAAAAATGTGCGTTTGAAATCGAACAGTAAATGAGAATTATCAGGCCAATGGAAGTGTCAGATTCCACCCATCTGTTGAACTGTATTTGATGGTGCCCTCTGGTGATGGATGTGGACGTGCTGAGTTTAACATGTGGTATTGGGTTCATTTGAGTTTTAGTTATCATTGTGATAACTTGGTTTTGAGTTTTGGTGGTTAGTGCAGTGATTTGTGTGTGTGTGTGTGTGTGTGTAGCAACTGCGATCTTTTGCATGTTGTATTTACGGTAGGTCAGTTGTGTTTTAATTCATATAGTGAATATGGGATATTTGGATTTTTGAGTTGTTGGGGTTTTGTTGCCAAGTTTCAGAGTTATGGGTGTTGGTGCTTTGGTATCGATAGCTGTGGTTGAACTATATAGGTTAATGGGCACGTCCGATTCCACTTTTTTTTGGGTATTTATAGTTGCATTTGAGGTATATAGGTTTAAGGGAAATGTCCGATTCCTGTAGCGGAATGTTGCAATTTAAATTTTTTTAAATTGTTTGTTTAAACAATGCAGTGTTTTTTATTGTTGTATATTTAGCTTGTCACTGCCCTAAATCCTCTGTTTTCTGTAGTTGCCACATTTGTTGCATTTTACTTTCGCAGTGAGATGTTACTGTGTCATTTTTATCTTTGTTCACATTTTCTGGCGTCTGTATGTAGTGATATCATTGTCACCATATTGTATACACTGGAACTAGCTGTTTCCACCATATTGATGACGTCATGGGTCAAAGCAGATGGGCAGAATCGGACATTCCTGTAATGCCTGCCTAACTATCTATGTACCTAAAACTGAAAGTCTGAATTCACCACTACAATACTAACAAAACACAATATCAACAACCTGAATTGAAATATATAGCTTACCTTGCCCCCCCCCCCCCCCCCCCCCCCCATGAACCATGGACCTTGCCGTTGGTGGAGAGGCCAGATACCGGTAGCTGTACCGTACGTGCAACCACAACGAAGGGGTATCTGTTGAGAGGCCAGACACACATGTGGTTCCTGATGAGGGGCAGCAGTCTTTTCAGTAGTTGCAGGGGCAACAATCTGGATGATTGATTGCTCTGGCCTTGTAACACTAACCAAAACGGTCTTACTGTGCTGGTACTGTGAACGGCTGAAAGCAAGGGGAAACTACAGCCGTAATTTTAACCGAGGGCATGCAGCTCTACTGTATGGTTAAATGATGATGGCGCCTCTTGGGTAAAATATTCCGGAGGTAAAATGGTCCCCCATTCGGATCTCTAGGCGGGGACTACTCAAGAGGACGTCGTTATCAGGAGAAAGAAAACTGGCATTCTATGGATCAGAGCATGGAATGTCAGATCCCTTAATCGGGCAGGTAGGTTAGAAAATTTAAAAAGGGAAATGGATAGGTTAAAGTTAGATATAGTGGGAATTAGCGAAGTTCGGTGGCAGGAGGAAAAAGACTTTTGGTCAGGTGAATACAGGGTTATAAATACAAAATCAAATAGGGGTAATGCAGGAGTAGGTTTAATAATGAATAGGAAAATAGTAATGCGGGTAAGCTACTACAAACAGCATAGTTAACGCATTATTGTGGCCAAGAAAGAAACGAAGCCAATGCCTACCACAGTAGTACAAGATTATATACCAACTTCCTCCACAGATGAGGAAGAGATTGATGAAATGTATAATGAGATAAAAGAAATTATTCAGATAGTGAAGGGAGACGAAAATTTAATAGTCATGGGTCACTGGAACTAGATAATAGGATGGAACTCGATAGTAGGAAAAGGAAGAGAAGGAAATGTAGTAGGTGAATATGGATTTGTGGTAAGGAATGAAAGAGGAAACCGCCTGGTAGAATTCTGCACAGAGCATAACTTCATCATAGCTAACACTTGGTTCAAGAATCATAAAAGAAGGTTGTATACATGGAAGAAGCCTGGAGATACTGGAAGGCCCCAGATAGATTATATAATGGTAAGACAGAGATTCAGGAACCAGGTTTTAAATTGTAAGACATATCCAGGGACAGATGTGGACTCTGACTGCAATCTCTTGGTTATGAACTGTAAGTTAAAACTGAAGAAACTGCAAAAAGGTGGGAATTTGAGGAGATGGGTCCTGGATAAACTGAAAGAACCAGAGGTTGTAGAGAGCTTCAGGGAGAGCATTAGGGAATGATGGAGGAAAGAAATACAATAGAAGAAGAATGAGTAGCTTTGAGAGATGAAATAGTGAAGGTAGCAGAGGATCAAGTAGGTAAAAAGACGAGGGCTAATAGAAATGCTTGGGTAACAGAAGAGATGTTGAATTTAATTGATGAAAGGAGAAAATATAAAAATGCAGTAAATGAAGCAGGCAAAAAGGAATGAGATCAACAGGAAGTGCAAAATGGCTAAGCAGGGATGGCTAGAGGACAAATGCAAGGATGTAGAGGTGCATATCACTAGATAGGTACTGCCTACAGGAAAATTAAAGAGACCTTTGGAGAAAAGAGAACCACTTGTATGAATATCAAGAGCTCAGATGGAAATCCAGTTCTAAGCAAAGAAGGAAAAGCAGAGAGGTGGAAGGGGTATATAGAGGGTATATACAAGGCTGATGTTTTTGAGGAAAATATTATAGAAATGGAAGAGAATGTAGATGAAGATGAAATTGGAGATATGATACTGTGTGAAGAGTTTGACAGAGCACTGAAAGACCTAAGTCGAAACAAGGCCCTGGGAGTAGACAACATTCCATTAGAACTACTGACAGCCTTGGGAGAGCTAGGCCTAACAAAACTCTACCATCTAGAGAGCAAGATGTATGAGACAGGTGAAATACCCTCAGAGTTCAAGAAGAATATAATAATTCCAATCCCAAAGAAAGCAGATGTTGACAGACATGAAAATTACCGAACTATCAGTTTAATAAGCCACGGCTGCAAAATACTAACATGAATTCTTTACAGATAAATGGAAAAACTGGTAGAAGCTGACCTCGGGGAAGATCAGTTTTGATTCTGCAGAAATGTTGGAACACATGAGGCAATACTGACCCTACGACTTATCTTAGGAAAAAGATTAAGGAAAGGCAAACCTACATTTCTAACATTTGTAGACTTAGAGAAAGGTTTTGACAACGTTGACTGGAATACTCTCTTTCAAATTCCGAAGGAGGCGGGGGTAAAATACAGGGAGCGAAAGGCTATTTACAATTTGTACAGAAACCAGATGGCAGTTATAAGAGTCGAGGGGCATGAAAGAGAAGCAGTGGTTGGGGAGGGAGTGAGACAGGGTTGTAGCCTATCCCCAATGTTATTCAATCTGTATATTGAGCAAGCAATAAAGGAAACAAAAGAAAAATTTGGAGTAGGAATTAAAATCCATGGAGAAGTAATAAAAACTTTGAGGTTCGCCAATGACATCGTAATTCTGTCAGAAACAGCAAAGGACTTGGAAGAGCAGTTGAACGGAATGGATAGTGTCTTGAAAGGACGATATAAGATGAACATCAACAAAAGAAAAATGAGGACAATGGAATGTAGTCGAATTAAATTGGGTGATGCTGCGGTAAGTAGATTAGGAAATGAGACGCTTAAAGCAGTAAAGGAGTTTTGCTATCTGGGGAGCAAAATAACTGAAGATGGTTGAAGTAGAGAGGATATAAAATGTAGACTGGCAATGGCAAGGAAAGCGTAAGGTAAAAATCCTAGAGGGAGACCAAGAGATGAATACACTAAACAGATTCAGAAGGATGTAGGTTGCAGTAGTTACTGGGAGATGAAGAAGCTAGCACAGGATAGAGTAGCATGGAGAGCTGCATCAAACCAGTCTCTGGACAGAAGACCACATCAACAACAACAATAGCTTACCTTGAAAGATCGATACCAATAAATAAATACTGAAAGAAATTGCACTACACATATAATGAAAAATCATGAGAACTAAGAAAATTCAGTATTAACAACCTCATCTAAGCTATATAGCTCTGCTTGAAAAGCCAATACAATAAAGAAATCCTAAAATTAGTTTGACAACACATCTAGTGAATGATCACGAAAACTGATAAAATGCAGTATTGGCAACATCAGTTTAACTATGTTTATTTACTTATTTATTTACATTTTCTTTATGTGGAGCCATCTTAATGATGGCTTTTGCAAACATCAGACTTAATACTATGGTTATATTTACACTTATAAAATACACTATATTCTGTAGCTGTCGCTTCTTATGTCTATTTTTTACATTTATCACATTACAACTGATATTCTAATGCCTCATGTTACAATCACTGTCTTAAAATTCGTTGTAGTTTTGTTAGTATGGAAATAGTTACACTTTGTTCTAGTGTTGTGATCATGTACATCACTGCCCTTGATAGCTTCTGTTGGTTGGCTTATAAAAAATACAACTATTTTGAAGATGTACAGAGAATATATTGTCAGATATTTGTCCTGCACAAACACTTCACAACATGAATCTCTATGTCACATCCCATGTATATGTCTTGTTGCTCTTTTCTGTAGTAGTAGTAGTATTCTTTTTAAGTGTACATCAGCTGCACAGTCCCATAGTTCAGTCCCGTAATTGAGAAAGGGGTAAAGTGTTCCATAATATACTAATTTCAGAGCTTGGCTAGGAACTATCTTTGCGAGCTGGGTGAGAAGATATATGGCACTACTGACTTTTCCACATTCGAAATTAATGCGGTATGTCCACCGCAACTTTTCATCCACATACACACCCAGGAATTTACAGTTACCATTTCCTGTTGCAGAGATAGTACACATACTATTCATATTGTTGTGGTGAGAACTGCCTGTTGTAAATGTCAGTAGTGGAGATTTGGTGACATTCACCTTGAGTCCCTGATCATTGAAGTATTTTGTTACTTCTTTTACACCACTAGTAGCAGGAGATTCTAGCTCATTAGATTCACACCCATAGAATAAGACTGACATGTCATCTGCATAGCTTACAATATGGGAGTTAATGGGTTGTGCAATGTCATTAATATATATAAGGAAGAGAAAGGGTCCAAGGATTGAGCCCTGTGGTACACCTTCTAATACAGGTTCACTCCTGGTCTGGGAGTTCATGATTTTATTAACTAGTTGTTATGACAATTTAGTGCTTTGCTTAAGATTCAGCAGGTATGTGGTTAGGAGATTCTTGGCTTGATCCTCAATACTATAAGATTTTGGCTTTTTAAGAAGTACCCTATGGTTTACCATATCAAACGCTCTTGTCAGGTACAAAAATATACCTGCAGTCTGCATCTTCTGGTCCAACAGACAATAAACTTCATGAATGAACAGCGTAACTGCTGTGGTTGTACTTAGCTCTTTTCTGAAGCCATGCTGCGAATCTACAAGCAGTTTATGTTTTGTGAAAAAGGCACTTAGCTGAGAAAGGATAATGCTTTCGAATATCCTACTAAAAGTGGGAATTAATGATATTGGTCTATAGTTGGAGACATCTTCCTTACTTCCCTTTTTATACACTGGTTTCACTACACACATTTTTAGAACCATTGGATGTATGTTTTCTCTAATGCCGCAATTAATCAGGTGAGTAAGAGGTTTAGAGATTTCTTTTAAGCATGCTTTAGTAATAGCACTGGATATGCCATCCCATCCAAATGAAAATTTTTTCTTTAGTATGTATATTGCCCTACGAACCTCCTGCTCATTCAGTTCCACAAATTCAAATTTGGTACACTGGGGGAGATGGCATGTAACACAAAGTAAAACCCCAAAAGAAAAAAAGAAAAAACTTAAATAACAAAAGCAGCTTCATTAAAATAAGAAATAAAATTTACTGATAAAATTTTTCATGAATGGGAGATAAGACTCCTGAACAATACTGTGCCAAAATAACAGTTCATGAACCAATTTACAAACATCCAAACAATAACATAAACCACGATAACTGAACACCATGCCACACATGAAACAACCATCACCTTAACTGCCCCTTCCAACTCAACAAGGAACTCAAACAACACCGAACTACAATGCTACCCAAAGTGTTCCCATCTCACCAACCAGAAACAAATTCACAAGAAATATATTGAAATAAGAAGTAGTACTCACTCAGTGATGAAAAATGAGTCCACATATTGCTCTTTTCTGCTTTAGAGTTTTTCTATCAGTTTGGAATTGAGACACTCATCATTGGCAAACCTATTCTATTCAGTGGAGAGCATTGTAAGGGCATTAAGCCATTGCTCAGATGTGATCTTCTGAAGAAAGGTGTTGGTCCTCTTGAGAGATGAAAAATATATTTCAGATTAAGCAGTTATCATCAGTGTGGTCACTACTCTTTCTGGAACTTTTCTTATCTGAGAGAAGGTGTCCTGCAGATTGTTGTTCAAATGAACTGGAGTAATGATACAGCTCCAGCAATATCCCTAAAATCTGGTTATTGATGTAATACCAAGAGCTCCGTATTCAGCCTTTGTTTCTCCAACATGGTGTACGCCTGGACAGCAACATTAATTTCTCTGGTGGGAAGCAGCTTGAGTATTTTTTACACTTTGAGGAATTCTATTGTAATGCTGTGTCTAAAAAATCCAGGGCTTGGAAACAGCAATGAGCTTGTCTGCTAATCCTATCACAGACTTCTTTTGTATCATAATGTCAGCAAAGACTTATCTTCTGGGGCTTGCTCTGAGAGAGGTAGTGACTGTGACTGCAGTATCATTGTCATCGACTGAGGCGCTCATATTATTAATGACTTGTATGAAACAGAATACTGAGCTATTTACTCTTGCAGCATCAACCGAGTTTACCTGTAACTGACCACACGTGGTATCTATAAAGAGCATTACTTTTTGGAAGTATGCCATCCAAAAGAGGAGTCTTGTAGACTCTGATGTGGTCCAACTGCTTGACAGTAGGTTTATTGGATGGTGATTTTCCCAGTGCTGATAAACATTCCAGCAGCAAGGATTTATTTTCAAGCACCACATTTATGGCCTGTCATTTAAAATTCCATCTAGTAGCTAGCCTGCTAGAAATCCTTTATGCCACCAATGTCTCTAACGTGGAAAGTCATTCCTGCAACCTCAAAATGAAGTCTGAAAAACCTTACAAATTTAAAAAGAACACATTAAGCTACTGATTTTGTGAAGCAATATACTCCACTGTTACATGTTATTGGTGCTCATAGCAATGTGCGAATGAGCATGAGGATACACTATTTTGATTTGTGTTTTTGCCATCTTTACAAACATTCATTACACCTGTTCCATCATCAGATTGCACGATAATTTTTGTGCTGTAACTTTGAACAAAGGTTGTATAACTTTGGAAAACATGTTGTTAGAGCATCATCATTATGCCCTTCAGGATTGGCATGAAAAAAATGGAACCTTTCATATTGCACACTATTCTTTTCATAGTGCAACACTAACACTAACAGTGTCTTTTTACAAATTTCTGTTGTTTCATCTGCAATTATAGCAGCACACTCAGTCCATTTTATTTCTTTCAAAATAACTTCATGGCAAGTTTCCAACATATAATCTAGAAACTGATTTAGGATGGATTTTGAAGTACACTTAAAACCGGATTACCATCTAAGTGTTCTTTCACTGCATTGCCTATATCAGAAATTAAGGCAGTCAAACCCAAAAAGACCCTGGATTTTTTTATGGTTCTATCTTGTAGTGCCCTCTCAGAGCCAGTTTGAAAGCACCACAGAATTTCTTACAATCAGTAATTCTAGAGAGCACATACATTTTTTTTTCCTGCTGAGTGTATTTCACTATGTCATCAAGATAGGTGCAAAGTAATATAGGTGTGATACTAGCTTTACATAATACACTAAGATAAAGACGTTGTTTATATGTTAATGTAATGTAATGCCACTCACCATGTAGACGAAAACACACACACAAATGTAGAAAACATGCGCGTGCACACACACACACACACACACACACACACACACACACACACCAACGCACATGTTGCGCACGCATGAGTGCTGTCTCTTGACACCAAGGCTGGACTGTGAGCAACTGTACCTGATGGGAGAAACAATCTAGGTAGTAGGTGTAAGGATGTGGCTGGAGAGGGGAGGGGGAAGATAACAGGGTAGGGGTGTGGGAGGGTGTAATGCTGCTTATGGGAGTGAGCAGAAATGTGGTGTGGACAGGATAGGGCTGCTAGATGTAGTCGGGAGGTCTGAGGGGGAGGGGAAGATAGTGGGAAAGGAGAGAAGTAGAGGAGGGGACAAAAGGAAGAAGTAGCAGTGGGAGAAAAAAGAGAGAAGTAGAGGAGGTGGCGGAAAGGAAAGAGAAGGAGAGAGACTAGTGGGTGCATTGGAGGAATAGAAGCCTGTGTAGTGCTGGCATGGTGGCATGGGAGCAGGGAAAGGGATAGGTGTGTGAAGGGGAGGGGATAGCAAAGGTTGGGGCGTGTGTGGGGGGGGGGGGGGGGGGAAGTTATGGAAACATAGAATATATTGCAGAGAGAGCTCCCACCTCTGCGATTCAGAAAAGCTGATGCTGGTAGAAAGTATTCAGATGACACAAGCTGTGAAGCAGTCAGTGAAGTTGGGCAGCATATGAAGCAGCTCAGTGGTCCTGTTGTCGTGGTCACAGTTTGTTGGTGGCTATTTATGCAAACATACAGCTTGTTGGTTGTCATGCCCACGTGGAATGCAGCACAGTGGTTGCAGCTTAGTTTGTAGATCACACAACATAATATTGTTGTTATTCAGTCCTGGATTTTCCATTGTTTGTTTATATGTTTATGATCTCCACTATGTGTTTTTTATTAATGCATAAATATGTTCTAGATCTTTTGCTTCTCCTGTACACCACATATCACTGTTCCCGATAAAAACACACGGGAAGCAAAAAAAGCACTGTGAACCTATCTCCCACAGCTCCAACTCCTTTCATTCACTTTCATACTAAATTTTCTCTTATACTCACTGTTTCTGCTACCACTTATAGTCTTTTGACTTACAAGATTAGTAACCGTAAGTAAATTCAGTATATTTATTTTATGCATATAAATTGATCTGTTTAAGTGCATTTAAATTTTATAGCTAATTGTTTAACATTGTGAAGAATAGAGTAAACTGGATAAAAAAGTGATAGTATCTGTGGGAATCAAGCACAAGCCACTGAATAGCCAGTTGGTGCACTTCACCACTGGGCTATGACATCAGTATGTGAACTGCAGCTCAAAAATCCTTCATAATCTACACGTAAATGTTTAGAGAGCATTTTACCTTTTCTGAAGGCTAAATATTCTAGTAACTTGAAAGGAGCATTTACCTGCATCTGCTCATGCAAGCTGAGCCAAATTAATGAGTCCCATCCTACACACTGTTATTGTTAGATTTAAATTGCAAGTAGATCTGCCTAATTCCTTAACTCTCACTTTCTCCTGCAAAGTTCTGCTGGAAAAGAGCCTCTTTAGCAGATCATCTACAGAAAACACTTTCATACTACACTTCCTTTTATATCACCATTTTTTACTGAGTGAGGTGGTGCAGTGGTTAGCACATTGGACTCACATTCAGGAGGATGACGGTTCAAGCTCAAGTCTGGCCATCCAGATTACGGTTTTCCATGATTTCCCTGAATCAAATGGCAAATGCCAAGATGGTTCCTTTGAAAGGGTACAGCTGATTTCCTTCCCCATCCTTGACACAATCCGAGCTTGTTCTTTGTCTCTAATGACTTCAATGTCGATGGGATGTTAAACATGATCTTCCAGCCTTCCTTCTTCTTTTACCACCATCTGTAACCTTTTGACTTACAAGGGTAATAATTGTAACTAATTGAGTATATTAATAATACATATATTAACTGAACTGTTTAAATGTATTTAAGTTTTATAATTAATAGTTTAACATTGTGAGAAATACAAAAACACTGATGGTAGCAATGTGAATCAAACCCAAGTCAATGAATTGCCCATCAGTGCTCTTGCCCATTGGGCTACAACACTGATATGCCAACTGCTGCTCAAAAATTCCTCATACTCTATGCTTACACAATGCATTACATGCACATTTAAAGAAAAATACTGACTTGATGCTGTGAGGAATGTGGCATTCATAGTGCTGGAAGGGATGGCATAACATTAGAGCCTGCACAGCTGAAAACAGACAGCTGTGTTCCATTTCTGAGCTGATTGCAGTGTGGCTGACCATCATTTCAGCACTTGATGCTGGTTTCTAGTTATCATGAAGATAGCGCTAAAATACATGCACACATTCAAAGAGAAGTGGCCTACTTTTAATGTGATTTCGAGCTTGTGTTACAACAGAAATGGTGTAATTTAAGTGCAATATTTGCAGTATGCTGTAGCATACTAGCACAAGATTTGTAGCTGCCACTGAAGTGAACACATATATTTGATACATCACTTCTCACCATTACAGTTTGATGATGTATGTAATATGATACAGGATCAGCTGTAGAAAGAGAAGGACTTACTACAGAAGAAACACACAAAGAAAATTTAAATGTAAATTTCGAAAGGAGCATACAGCAGGAAGGAAAGTGGAAGATGTTCATACATTTTTAACTGTGTTGCAAATTTATCAGACTGAATTTAAACAGCTATAGAGAACAATTGTCCAATAAGGGACTGCAGTACAATATTAGCCAAAACCAAGACAGTAACATAATTAAGAATACTATAGCTGAGATCAAAATGCCAAGGGAGTTAACCATAATGAATAAGAGCTAACAATTTGATACAGTGTGGGAGTAGACATGCTTCAAGTTTGATGTATCGTATTGGGCAGTCACATTGAATGTAACCAACCACACACCCTGTCTTGGTGTGTTTTGCAGGTGGTGGATAAATTTTGGTTCTCAGTTAGCATTCTTACATACATGTTGTTTGTTGTGGTTAAAATATCCATAGTTGATGACCCCAAGGTGAAAATGGACACCAAGCAGCAGGTAAATGTGAGTCAACAGTGCCTATAGCAATAGACATTGTTTTGCCCAGACAGCAGTGGGATGTTCTGCTTGGAACACATACAAAGGTGAACAAATGAAACAGTCCATTAAATGAACAGACAAATAACAATACACTTTATTGATACAAAAAATATACTTATCTTTAGCTCTCCTCTGCTGTGGCTGTGAGAATATGTGTGGAATTGATTACACGGTTAAATGAATTGCTGTTCAAATACACAACAGGCAGCCATAGATGCTGAGCAGCATTTCAGTATAAGTCTACAGATAACTCTTGACTATTTACCACAGCTATGATGAATATGTGTCCACTGATGGCACTTATCACACTCTACTATTAAGACTAAATTAGGCTCCACTGAGTTACGGTAACAGGACACAGTCCCCTGGAGATGGAGGTGTAACTTCAGCATGTGACTGCACTCGAGATGGAACTGTAGACACTGCTCATGGACAGAACAGAACTGGCCACTCTTGTCTTATGTGTCAGTGTTTGATGAGCATGACATGGAGGCGGTGCATTGTAACTATAGAAGGCGTGGCTTACTGCTTTTGGTGCTGCTGGGGTGAGCAGCATCTCTGTGATGGTCAACTGTTGATTTTCCATGGTCGGTTGTTGATGACACCACAACCCCCCCCTCCCCCCCCCCCCCCTGCCTCCTCTCCCAGAAAAATCTGCTCCAGCATCGGTTACAGAGGTAGGGGAGGAGGATGGAACACTGTCCCAAGTGCTTAGAGTGCTGAGAGTGCAGTTGGTGTCAAGCATTAACCTGCACCTGGGTATTCTCTCTGAGCATGGTGGGGACAGCTGACCAGAAGACTAACGACAGGTTGCCCACCATTGTGCAGAGGTGTGTGTTCATGCAGGTGGTCCTCAAAGACAGCAATGGGGACCTCTAGGGTGCCTGGCCAGGTGATCAGAAGCGTAACTTCTGCTGCTATGTGCACAGGCTGCCAGTACAGTTGTGACGCTGGATGAAGCTCCAGGTCAACCTCCATATGTGTCACCTGCTGTGGGGATGACTTTGCTGCAGGAGGAGGTGACTGTGACTGCAACAGCGGCTGCAGCAGGGCCTAGCAATGAAATTGGTCCGCAAACTAAATGGGGATGGGCGAATCTTGAGAGTTGATAGGCTGAAGTTGTTTCCATTGCTACCTATGCAGCCCCGTTGGTCTTTTGGTGGTGTAAGTGGAATGGGACATTACCTCTGACACTATACCACATTCCTATGTGCAACCTTTAAAGACTCTAAACTGGACAGATTGCTGAGGCTGAAACTTGGAAGTGGTGAAGGGACATAGATCCTCTGAGCTGGGTGTATCAGGTGAAGCAAAATCCTGTGATGACAGCCATGCAGTAGCCCCGCTGGTGACTTGCCATCCCTGGCCAGGAAACAATATGATGATGAAATCACCTTGAGGGCCTGGTCCTGTGTGGATGGCTTGTAACTTGTCTATCTGTTTTGGAGGTCCTGCCAATCATTCAGCCTCACTGTTGGATTGGGGATGAAAGGCCATTGTGAAAATATGATTAATACCATTGTCACTGCAAAACTGTACAGACTCATGCAATGTGAACTGAGGCTCATTATCTGACACTAAGGCTTCTTGAAGTCAAGTATGACACTGTACTGATCCACTTAGCGGAGGCCATGGGGTCGTTGGAGGGGGAACTTGCAGTAGGAGTCCACTACCAATAACCAGTGTGTGTTCCAGTTTGGCCTAGCAAAGTCAATTTGCAGCAGACGCCATGGTCCAGCAGGTTGCGATCAGTCGAAGCAATGCTGAGGGGTATTGGGCTGATGATCCATACACGTAGCACACTGCAACATCATTGCCTCTATTTGTGTGTCGATCCTTGGCTATGTGCAATGGTTCTCATCAACAACTTGGTCTGGATGACACCTCCATGTCCTTGCTGCAACAATCGAAGTACTTCCGCAGGAGGGACTGAGGGACCATTACCCGGGCACTGCCACTTTTGGAATGCATAAGGAGGACACCCATTTGACCAAGATGGTTTATCAGTGCACAGAGTAGTGGTGTACCATTGGGTGGTGGATTTTTCAATTCTATGACACCATTCACAGAAAGCAAAATCTAATACCACATGCAGAGCCATGTCCTATGCTCTTTCCTGTGCCACATGGTGAAAGGTCATTGGAAAATATTCCAACAGATGGATCTCCTCAGAGTGTTTGTAAAAACAGGAGTCCTCCAAAGAATCGAAAGTGGCCCTGGAACCCACAGCTAGCTGTGATAGGAGGTCTGCATTGGAATGCTTGGTAGTGGGCTGATACTACAGATCATATTGATAATTGGACAACAGTAAGGCCCACTGCTGTAACTTCTGCACTCTCTGGGTTGGGACAGGTTGAGAGGAACCAAACAGGGCCGTCAGTGGCCTGTGGTCCATAACCAAGTATAAACCGTTGCATACAAGTACTGGTAGAAGTGAGTGACCCTGTAAATGATAGCCAGTGCCTCTTTTTCTAATTGGCTGTCACCTTGTTCAGAGTTAATGGATGCAAACGCAAATGGCCTGTCAGTGGAGCCTTCACATTATGACAACACCACACCTATAGCATGGGAGGAGGTGTCCACTGCAAGAATGAGAATGACAGGCTTGTTGGGGTCTAAGTGGACCAGATACTGGTTATTCAAAAATGCATCTTTTGAACGCTGAATTGCAGTCTGATACTCACTGGACCACACCAAAGAAACACCCTTTCAGTGTAAACAATTCAAAGGATTGTAGTCTGAGTGGCATTTGATATGGAACGAATGTAGTACATCAGCTATCCCATTACTGCTTGCATTTCTGACACATTCATGGGGGAAGGCAAATTGCAAATGATAGCTACATGTGACTGCAATGGATCTACACCATGCGCATTGATCACATGACTGAGATACCCAGTTTTGGTGTTGAAAAATGAACATCTTGAATGATTGCCTTGTAACTCTGCCTCTGGTAATACTTTAAACAATGCCTCTAGGTTCTGTAAATTTTCTTCTGGGCTATGGCCAGAGACAACTATGCCATCCAAGTAACTGGCACATGAGGGCACTTGTGGCATAAGTTGTTCTAAGTACCACTGAAAAATATCTGGGGCCGAGTGCTAAATGCTGAAATTGTAAAAGACCCAGGTGTATATTGATCAAAAAAATCTTTTTGGAGTCCTCATCCAAAGGCTCTTGCAGGTGTGCCTCGTATAAGTCAGTTTTCAAGAAGAAATGAGCTTGACCTATCATGTACATTAAGTCTTCTGGGCAGAGTAAGACAAAGGAATCAATCACTGTTCATGTATTAACAGTGACTTTGAAATCTCTGCAAAGGCTCAACTCACCCAACGGCTTCGATAGAATGACCTAGGGTAATATCCATTGACTGCCAGACACTGGTTTAATCACATCACAATCCTGCAACCATTTTAGCTGTGCTGCTACCAGTAAAACATTTGAGACAAGACGGCCATGAGGAAACTTAGGCTGTGCAGTGTCTTTTAACATGATGTGGGCTCGTACCCTTGTGCCTTGCCTATGCTACCATCAAAACTAAGAAGTATAGTTATTACACACAGCAACAATGCTGGCAAGTGGCATAGATGAAGCAATTTCCAAAATGGTTCCTTGAATTGGTGCCTAAACAAATTAAAACTGTCCATGCCAAAAATGTTTGTACAGTCATGAGAACACAGTATGTGAAACAAAACTGTCTTTGCAGAACCATGGAAACTGGCAAGCAAATTACAAACATCTAAAACAAGAAGAATTTGTTGATTGAAAACTGGCAATGTGACACTTGGCTGCTGAAGCTGTGGGCTACCTGACTGTTCATATGCAGCGTGATTGAGCAATGTAACAGTTGCTCGAGTATCTAATTGAAATTTCACATTTATATTCACCACATGTAAATAAATGAACAATTTGTTTGATGGCTTGTTTATTATTGCAGAGTGCTTGTCTTGGCAATCAGGTTGAGCTATTAAATGATTTGTGTGCACAGGTGCAGCAGAAATGACGTACACGGCTTGTGAAATAGAGTCTGACATTAACTTAGAAAACTTTCCTGCATTAGATTGCTGCAGACACACTGCTTGTATGTACCCTTGTTTTCTGGAAGTGAAACACTTAGCCTGCTGGCGCGGACACTGTGCCCTCGTATGTGCTCAATAACAACATGTGCAAAACTTCTGCATTTGAGCAGGCTGTGCGGTGCTCCGATGGCAAGACCTGTCAGCACAAGTGATGCCGGGTGATGTCTGACCTGAGTGAGAGGACTGCCCATAGAACTTTCTTAATCTTTACAGTAAATGGAGCTTACAGGACATGTTCATAATGACATGATCTGTGTACTGTAAGTCAGTTATAGCCAACACAATTTTCAGGTCTGAGTTTAGATCCTTGAAAATGGAGTCCCAAACATGAGCATAAAAGACATTATTTGTAATTGCATTATGAAGCATGAGATCACTATAACAGAAACCACATCAGCACTTAAACTGAATCTGTTTTCTCAACACATGCAGTTCTGTGACCTATTGTTTGTATGGCAGCCCCAGCTGCTGTTTGAGCTGATAGAATATATACCTAGAAGGTGCAAAATGGACCTGTGATTCAAAACGATCAGACAGTTTAGCCACCAGGTCGTCATACAGGACTTCATCAGGACAAAGACCAGGAAAAATTTTTATTAGACTATACACCTCTATTCATACCATGGACAAGCACCTGTGGACAGAGGAGAACAAATATTACTGGTGAGTTTAGAGCCTTCCATACCAATTACCAACATTTTACCTGGCTCTTACATGGTCTTGGTGATAACATGAAGCAAAGCAGAGATTCTGCCATATTTATTGCAGGAACTTGAATTATGGTCTCATATGCTGGCATTTTCTTTCACTGCATAAGGTGTTTTAAGTAATGAATTAACACATGCCAGACATTATTTAGTTAATGCCTGAAAAGAAAAAGTACCAACATGTAACAATATTAGTCAGAGACTGCAAGAGTCATTAGAAAATGTGTTTTAGAAAATGAAAATCAGTTCCCGGTTGTAGCATTGTGTATAGTCGTCAACACAGTGGGAAAGCAGACAGACTACATCTGACAATAATGAACACAGAAAACACAATGACCATTGACAGCAAACTGAAGACAGAGCTTTTGGGAGAAGCAATGCTCACAGCTATGTATGTAATCAGTATGAGCCCAGCTAGCAATCAAACTGCTATACCAGAGGAAAAATGGTTTGGAAGAAGACTAGATCTCTCAAGACTTCAAACTTTTATATCAAGACCTTTTGCAAAACGTCTAGGCCATTTGAACAAACTAAATGAAGAAATAATCTATACATTTTTGGTGGTTATGTGCTCCAGATGGCTACACACTTTGTGATGCAGAAAGAAGAAATATTGTTGTGTCAAGAGGTATTGAATTTGAATGGAGAGAGATGAAAGAAACTATACAGAAAAATCTTGTTGTTGGTGAAGTATCAAATTACCCTAAGAATCAAGTAAATGAAATTCAATATCAAGAAAAGAAAGGTGCAGAAAATCAAGAAGAAAGAGGGTGCTATGCAGAAAGAAGAAAATTATAGGGATACAATCAATTTGAAGAAACATATAAAATATGAAGTACTGTGCCACCATTCCACCTGGGGAAGCGCATGGGTACTGTGTCTGTTCAGCAGAACATCATAAGGAAGGTATCACAAGCTTGGAAACGAAGAACCATGGCACAAGAGCACTTATCCAATATGTAAGAAGACATATTCAGTACACTGACAATTCAGATGATGCTGCCCAGTGCTCTGAAAGTCAGAGTTGTGACAGATTACAGCAGGGCTTCTGGAGGATGAGAAGATAGGAAAGCTGGGACAAATGTCATCATGGTTTCACAATGATTACACCTTACAACTTCAGCTTTATGTGACTTAAAAGCCAGGGATGTTGCTGTCTGAGAAACACCAGCCAGCCTGGCTTGTATATGCACCACCAAATTTAGACTGTCATTCTCAGTTCTGCCCAGTATGCTCAGTTGTGCAGTCAGTGCCAGCCACTTTTTATGAGAAGAGGTCCATGTCTGCTTGCAGTCCGAAATGAACCATCAAGCTGGCACTGTCAGATGTTGCCATCAGTAACTGCAAGTCATTGCCTGAGCTGAGTTAGAATGCTGTCAGCTTGACGTCTTCGCATCATTGGGCCATCTGCAGGGTGACTACCATCTGCTGATGAGCACCTTCCTGGTGGGCCTAGGTTCGGGCCTGGAATACCCAGTTACCACATCCCAAGCAGGCAAACTGTTACTGTTCCTCATCTTTGGCAGGCAGGTATACGGTGTTTCTGTCCATCACCCAGTTAGGGCACATGCCATCACCATCATCAGATGTGCTGTAAGTTGTGGTTTGATCCCATCTGCTCCATTATGCTTCCCACTGAACTGTAGAAGGCTTTCAGCTGTCCATCACTACCAGCCACTGCCTCCTTGCATCAGTGCCTCTGCTGCCATGCTGACCACAGAATGCCACCAACAGCAGCCGTTGCCCATGGGTACATGTCTCGCACCTTCCTCTTGCTGGTCTTTCACTTACACCTGCATGCTTTGCTGACTGTGGCCATCTAAGTCCTGGAGACCACTGACTGGTTGTCCAGCTCTGATATCACCACAGTGATTACTAAGTAGAAAAGGCTTATTCAACTAGAAATTTTACTGTGGGAGGTCACCATAAAACACCTGCCTTCACACTACTGTAGCCACACTCTGATAGGTTAACTACACTGCAAGGTTAACTACACTGCATCCTGACATCACAACCAGCTGTGTGTCATACACCCTGACCGCTACTGAAGATACTGGAACTTTCATATGAAGAATGTATTAATCCATACCAAGACATAGCTAACACCTCGACCTTTATGTAAATGGTCAAAAACATCTGCAGTGTTGAGATCATGTAATACCTTCAGTATTATTGGTTACAGTTTATATGATATGCTATTGTGGCCCTCTTTAATTTTTCTGACAGACTTCACAGGTTCTTAATACCTTTATTACCTATCTGCTTGGATTTTTAAAATAATAGAATTTATTCGTATGCTTAATGCATTTACGAATACCAAAATGTCAGTACCCTCTATATACAGGGTGACACTGCATAATGGGAATGTTTGAAATGAGCACTGGCAGCCATGGGCAGGTGGCAGCACTGCAGGTTCATGAAAGTTAGTGAGTAAATAGTCCACCATTTCAGTAATCATGGATCACTGGAACGGACAATAGCGTGTGTTATCCAAAAAAATGTTTTATAAAAACAGTGATAGTTTGGTAGCTGCACAGAGGGAGTTTCGACATTTTTATAATTTAGAAAATCGTGGTGTCATTCCACTGAAACACGTGATAAAATGTTGGATTAATAACTTTGAAGAGACAGGATCTACCCTCAAGAAGAAACCAACAGGACAACCAGGAAGTGTGCGTTCTCCAAAAACATTGATGTTGTACATGAGTCTGTCTTACACAGCCCTTGGCATTCAATCTATAAGAAAGCAACAGTGGTTGGAATGTCACACGAGAGTGTTCACAAAATTCTTCATCTTGATTTGAAATTTCATCCGTACAAACTACAGATGGTACAACAATTGAAGGACAATGATTTCCGATGGTGATTAGGATTCTGTCAACAAATGATAACAAGAATAAGCAATGATGATGAATTTCTAAACAAATTGTGGATGTCAGATGAGGATGTTTTCATCTCACAGATTACACGAATAAACAGAACTACTGTTACTGGGCAAACACAAATCCTAATGATGTTCATGAGCACCCTTACATGCTAGTAAAATGACGGTATGGTGTGGCGTTTCATCACATGGGATTATCAGACCATATTTTCTCGCAAATGAACAGGGAAACACAATTATTGTCAATGCCAATCATTACATGGAGATGTTAGGAACTTTTGTTACACCTGAATTGAACAACTTTCCAAACATTCAAGATGTGTTGTTTTAAGAGGTCGGAGTGACATGACACATTTCATGGCAATCAATGGCATATGTGCAAAAATTGTTTGGGAACCGTGTGATTTCATGACTTGATTACATTCTCTGGCCCCCTAGATTGCCAGAGTTATCCGTTTGTGATTTTTTTCTTGTGGTGCTACCTCAAGAGGACAGTCTACTCGACTCGACCAAGAACCCTGGATGAGTTAAAACAGAGAATTCGGGATGCAATTCACAGTATCCCAGCTGAAGTGTTGCAGAAGTCAATGAGGAATCTCAACAGCAGATTTCACGAAGGTATTCGTACAGGAGGACACCATCTAAAGGACATAATTTAAAAAAAAAATGATAAATGCCATCAATGTTTTGTAAATGGCAAAGTTGTAAGGTTTCAGTTACTATGAATGCAATTTCCTCCCTTCATCACTTCTAGTTTTATTGGATTGTGGAAATGTTCCCATTTTTCTGTGTCATCCTGTATAAACCCTAATAAATAATTTCTTGTGTGTGGAGTACATAGTTTCTAAGCCAATCCGTTTTTGAAACTTCCTGGCAGATTAAAAATGTGTGCTGGACCGAGACTCGAACTCAGGACCTTTGCCTTTCGCGGGCAAGTGCTCTACCAACTGAGCTACCCAAGCATGACTCACGCCCCATCCTCACAGCTTTACTTCTGCCAGGACCTTCTTATCAGCGCACACTCCGCTGCAGAGTGAAAATCTCATTCTGGAGGCAGTCCCTTTTTATTTAACCCCAGAACAATATATCTTCTGTCATGATCCATAAAGATTTTTCATCTGACAGACACAATGCCTGCTCATATAGTTTCTGAAGTTTCTTTCCAAAATACTCACCTGTCCAGACATCTTGCTTTATTTTTAAAGCTAGGAAAAACAACCCCAAGTCCTTCTGTTCTAATCATTTCATTCACACTTTACGGGAGCCCTGATAGTGTACCTGGTACTTTATTCTGTGACCCTTTTATATAATTAATTTCTGTCTGAAATTCCAGTAGAATTAATACTTATCACATAAAAAAATTGGCAAAAAGAAATAGAAGAAGAAAAAAAATCAACTGAACCGAGTGACACATGGAAGTTAGTGACTCCAAAGGAAGCAATGGGAGAAAGAGATCTTGACAAGCAAATTGATCTCTGAAGTCCAAGAGGATAGTCCATATATGGTCAGGCTGGTTGTCAGAGGTCGTCAACAAGAAAAGGATATACAAGGATCATTCCGAAAGTAATGTCTCTTATTTTTTTGTGGTGACTTTGGATGTCTGCACCAGATGTTGTTGGTGTAGTAGTAATGCTTGAACCTTCCTCTTTTATTTGCAGGCGGTTCCATTGTTCTGCGGTAGGTGGCGCCAGCATAGGAGTATGTGCGGTGAGGGTTTTTTAGTTCCTGTAGAGATGAACTCAGAACTGAGGAGGGATACAACAAAATACAATGTCAGATACAAAATGGAAGGGACATTCTGAAGAATGAGGCGCTTGACTTGTAAGTCAATGATCTACATTTTATTTATGTTTGTTCTCTCTTGCAAATATCAAAATCAGATGTATATGTTGTGATGTATTTATTTTTGCCAATGAATGAGGTAATTAAAACTTAAAGTTCAAATCTCTCTTCGCTCTTTCCAATCCCGACATAACAAATATGGATTTCCATGCAACAAAACTCAACCTTCGAATGACCTTCAATAGCTAACTTCAAGAGCATGGTTATTAATAATGATACATGACCCCTTACACCCCTTCAAAATTGTATCTAACATTGTATTTTGCTGTATCTCTCATTTATTCCAAGTTAATCCTTACTAGAACTAAAAACATATTTGCTTATTTGACCTTCATTGAATCTTGTCCCAACCTTGAATTATGTATCAGTTTAGGTGTGAAATTTGCCGCTTTTTTTCTAATCCTAAATAAAACGTTAGAGTTCCAATGTAAACAATAAAATAAAATAAAATAAACCTCCAAATCAACTTGAAAATCATGTTGAAGGTCATGACCATTAGCAGCAATCTGTGACCCTCTTTGCCACCTACAACTTTTACCTGATACATTTTGCTGTATCTCATCTCTATCCCGAGGTATCTCCCATTAGGGATTAAAATGATCCATCCTGTAAATTAATCTGAAGCTACAGAAGTAATGAGCAAACCATAGAGACAGAATAGAAACAAAAGGGTTGAGAAATTTACCATGCAATGTCATGAGAAGGAAACTATAGGTATTTTAGTGTGAGTTTACACAGACACAAAAGGAAGTGTAGGTAAAGCACTTTTGCAGAGGGGCTTGGAAACATCAGTTTATAGGCATCAAGGGGAAGTTGAAACTCCTTGGGAAAATTTCTTCAAATTAATGGATATGGGATGGGGTTGTATACTTTAATTATTATTGGTTTTTGGAATGCAGTGTACCTCATACAGCTGATGTGTTGGAGGGGAAAGGGTAGGTGAATTCAAGAAAGGGATGGCCTTTGACCAGGTTAGGTGAACCTATGGAAGGGATTACCAAAACCATTTTAGGGGAATAGGATTGGAAGGAGGACACTAGCATTACAAGGATGGTAGGTGATTGAGAAATGTCTTCCTGCAGAAGAAGGTATAAGCAGTTCCTACATAGATAAGAAACTGTAATATAATTGCAGTTCCCATTTGCAAAGAAGTCTCCAACTGACGGAGTATAAAGAGACTTACCTGGATAGTACTGAATAATGACAGAGGCATTTTGCTGAATGGTTGACATAATAGCTGTCTGAGATTTGCAGTTAACAATAACAGGTTATGATTACCTTTCATGGTGTAGCTCCTTGACTGTGATGGAACCAATTATTTGTAAAAGGAATATAAGTAAAATCATGCAATGGAAAATCCAGGATTGAATAATGATAATACAAACATCAAAAAAGTTTTGCATCACCCTGGTTCCCTGAACTCCTGAAGATAGGTGTTGACTGTGGATATTGTATCACAGACACAGTCCCTTTGACTGTTCAGACATGTCACCAAACCCGCCCAAAGATGTAAACAACCATGCAGGAGTAGCATCTATTAGACAGAGGGGGTCCAACAGTTGATCAGTTCCAGTCATTCCACCAGGAAGGAGGTACACGGCTTGTGTTGTCTGTAGTTCAACCACGCCTAGACTGTCAATATTGGGGTTTGATCGTGTCTGCATTGTTACTTTGTACAAGGAAGGGCTGCCAACAAGGGAAGTGTCCAGGTGTCTCGGAGTGAACCAAACTGATGTTATCAGCACATGGAGGAGATTCAGAGAGACAGGAACTATCGATGACATGCCTTTCTCAGACCTCGCGGGTTACTACTGCAATGTGTGACCACTAGCTACAGTTTATGGCTTGGAGGAACCCAGAAAACAATGCCACAATGCTGCATAATGCTTTTGGTGCAGCCACAGGACGTTATGTTATGACTCAAACTGTGCACAAGAGGCTGCGTGATGCGCAACTAAAACTGTGCACAAGAGGCTGCGTGATGCACAACTTCACTCTTGATGTCCATGGTGAGGTCCATCTTTGCAGCCATGACACCATGCAGTGCAGTACAGATGGGCCCAACAACATGCTGAATGGACCGCTCAGGATTGGCATCATGTTCTCTTCACTGATGAGTGTCTTGTTGGAGCCGTGTTAGGAGGCAACCCACTCAGGCTGAAAGCCTTAGACACACTGTCCAGAGAGTGCAGCAAGGTGGAGGTTACCTGCTGCTTTGGGGTGGCATTATGTGGGGCTGATGTACGCTGCTGGTGGTCATGGAAGGCACCGTAACGACTGTACGATACGGGAATGCCATCCTCTGACCTATAGTGCAACCATATCAGCAGCATATTGGCAAGGCATTCATCTTCACGGACAACAATTCGCACCCCCATCGTGCACATCTTGTGAATGACTTCCTTCAGGATAATGATATCGCTCAGCTAGAGTGCTTAACATGTTCTCCAGACATGAATCCTATTGAACATATCTTGGAGAGATTGAAAAGGGCTGTTTAAGGATGACGTGGCGCATAAACCACTCTGAGGGATCTACACTGAATTGCCATTGAGGAGTGGCACAATCTGGACCAACAGTGCCTTGATGAATTTGTAGATAGTGTGCCATGATGAATACAGACATGCATCACTGCAAGAGGATGTGCCACTGGGTATTAGAGGTACTGGTGTGTACAGCAATCTGGACCTCCACCTCTGAACATCTCGCTGTATGGTGATACAACATGCAATGTGTGGTTTTCATGAGCAATAAAAAGGGTGGAAATGGTGTTTATGTTGATCTCTATTCCAATTTTCTGTACAGGTTCCAGAACTCTTGGAACTGAGGTGATGCAAAATGTTTTTTGATGTGTGTATTATGAAAAGGATAGATTGCTACTCACCACATAGTGGAGATGTTGACTTGCAGACAGGCACAACAAAAAGGCTTTTAAACATGTAAGCTTCTGGCCAGAAGGCCTTCTTCCAAAATAGACATACACTCACACATTCACACAAACACAACTCGCACGTACATGACCACTGTCTTTGATGCTCTGACCCTGGCAGAGAGAGAGAGAGAGAGAGAGAGAGAGAGAGAGAGAGAGAGAGAGAGAGAGAGAGTTCAATAGTAGTCTTTCTGTTGTGCCTGTCTGGGTACATGGATGTTTAGTAAAATTATGAAATTTAACTCAGATTACATCTTATGGAAGAAAGAGACTGCATATACTTGGTGAAAGTAAAGTGGAAAAGTAAAATGAGCTTTTTAATTTCTCTTCATATTTGTACTCAAGGGTATGGCAACAATAGTAAAGAAACCTGTAGATTGATAAAAGGGGAAGTGGTACTCATTACTTGAATAAGAATAGAATGAAAAGAAAGTAAGCCAAGTGGAGATTTTGTGATAACTTTATGCATTAAGTATGATATAAAATGAAACAAGCTCAAGGAAATGAGACTTTAAACTATTCATTATAAAATTTAAATATATTTAAATTTCAATTTATATATGTAAAATTAATGTATTCAGTTTGGTTATGGTTACTATTCTTACAAGTCAAAAGATAAAAAAAGGCAGTATATGAGGAAATTTAGTATGAAAGTGTATAAAAAGAGTTGGATTTCTGGGTGTGATGTTTGCAGTGCAGTCTTTTGCTTACCACATTTGTTATTCTGGAACAGTGATACTTGGGGTGCAGGAGGAGTAAAATATCTAGAACATATTAATGCATTAATTATTAATTAAAAAAACAGGAATCTTGAACATATAAACAACTTACTTGATCTTAGTGCTTTAGGTAAAGCTAATTTCACAGCAGTATTAACTGCACATATCATTATGACAAAGTGAATCTGTGGTGTAACATGTTTCTATTGAATAACATGTTCCCCATGTAATCGCTCATGCTCATGAAAGATGTTCATGGAACCCAGAAATGTTGTTTAGGTAGTTGTAAAATGTGGAACATCCTATTGTGCACAATCTGTTTTGGCACTTGTGGAGCTGGAGTGTGAAGGTATCAGATCAGAACGTTGACAAGGCACAACTAGCGAGCATCTCCACCTTTTGTACCTTTTGTGGAGGACAGCTTATGCTTTGGTGTCGAAGCTTGGCAGTGCCTTGGAAGTCAAAGGGCAAAGAACATAGGCGATAATGTCATCATAACAGTTGAAAAGTGTATGGAAACTGTCATTCTGTACTGTCAAATCAGTACATGAATACATCTCTGTTGAACTATCAGTTAATGATATGAATTAATAGAGGGAAACATTCCACATGGGAAAAATATATCTAAAAACAAAGATGATGTGACTTACCAAACGAAAGTGCTGGCACGTCGATAGACACACAAACATACACACAAAATACTAGCTTTCGCAACCAACAGTTGCTTCGTCAGGAAAGAGGGAAGGAGAGGGAAAGACCTAAGGATTTGGGTTTTAAGGGAGAGGGTAAAAAGTCATTCCAATCCCGGGAGCGGAAAGACTTACCTTAGGGGGAAAAAAGGACGGGTATACACTCGCACACACACACATATCCATCCACACATATACAGACACAAGCAGACATATACAGAGGCAAAGAGTTTGGGCAGAGATCTCTGCCTCTGTATATGTCTGCTTGTGTCTGTATATGTGTGGATGGATATGTGTGTGTGTGCGAGTGTATACCCGTCCTTTTTTCCCCCTAAGGTAAGTCTTCCCGCTCCCGGGATTGGAATGACTCCTTACCCTCTCCCTTAAAACCCAAATCCTTAGGTCTTTCCCTCTCCTTCCCTCTTTCCTGACGAAGCAACTGTTGGTTGCGAAAGCTAGTATTTTGTGTGTATGTTTGTGTTTGTTTGTGTGTCTATCGACGTGCCAGCGCTTTCGTTTGGTAAGTCACATCATCTTTGTTTTTAGAACTATCAGTTAAGAGAGATATGTTACATCCTTAATTGTAAATAAAGTTGTACAGTCAAAACATTATGACTGTAATTCAGAAGAGCTACCACAGAAGTGACTGTACCATTTTAGTAGCTTGAATAGATTGGAGTTCTGTTTCAGAACCTGCCCCCAGCAAAACGTGAAGAAGTCTCACTTTGTGGTCCAGTGACACTGCATAACATGTACACTACAGCAAATAACTTCAAGACAGCAAGATATTTGTAAGCTAAAAGTTGCCATGTGCTCGGAGTGGAACCCATCATACCAAAGCCCCATTTGGCACCCTAGTGCAAGACATGAATTAGAGGTGCTAAAGAAAAAGTGCTTTAATAAAAATAAAAAAGAATTTTAATGAAAATAACAAGAAGATTGACATTGCCCAGAGCA
The DNA here is from genome assembly GCF_021461385.2 of Schistocerca piceifrons. Classification (NCBI taxonomy): domain Eukaryota; kingdom Metazoa; phylum Arthropoda; class Insecta; order Orthoptera; family Acrididae; genus Schistocerca; species Schistocerca piceifrons. Next base: position 473,987,478 of record NC_060143.1, on the reverse strand, counting down.
AACCAAGTCAATAGCTGAGAGAATATAAGCTGGCACACATAGTGGGATTGCCCGAATTAATTTAAATATTTAAGAAGAAATACATTTTATTTTTTTAGGTCATAAGAAGTTTTAATTATTATGAAGAGTTGGATGAAGGATATTAGCTGCCCATAGTAACAAGGTCAACAGTGGAAGATATTTGCATGCTTAAGTAACCTTTGGCACATGAGCTGAGAAGAATTTTATCAACGTCGCAGAATATTTCCACATTTTGATTTGGAGACTGCAGTTGCAGAAACTATCTATGACGGTATCCCTGCAGTGGCTGACCATCATGACAAAAGTGCAGCCCCACTTTGCAGTGCACTGGCCTATCAGCTGGCTATGCAGCGGCTTGTTGCTACATCACTTAGCCGTCATGTAACGCATTGGCAGTACAGTGCAGTTAGCAGTATGCCTGATTAGGTGAGCTGTAAATACCACTGAAATGAGATTTTTTTTGTTGATATTTCATTCTATGAAGAGTTGGAAAGACATATATTGCTGGGTTTGAGTATTTAGATCAGAATCTAATGACATTTTTTAAATATGAACAAAGATATACTTAGGGTTTTTAGGTTGTATGCCAGTTTAGACTAGAAAGATGGAGGAATTAGTATCTCTTATTAAGGCTCAAGGGGAGGAATTAAAAAACTTAAATATGAATTCCTCAAATTTAAAAACAAGGGGAGGAAATCAAAAGACAAGGGGAGGAGGTAGCTACAAAAGTAGGTAAATTTTCTAATATAGAAGCAACCTTATTAAAGTTACTTACGGAGCTACAAGCAGAGATAGTAAACAATGTGACTTAATCAAAAATGAGGTTAAAAAACAATTTAAAGAAGTAAATGATAAGATGAAACAAACAGAAGAGTTGACAGCCCATGAGTATGAAAGTATACACAATCAAATCTCAGGCACATGAGGTGTTAGAACAAAGTAGAGAATTTGGTGACCCAAACACTTTGACTAGTTTGAAAGGATGTCTTCAGGAACTATCTGAACAAAAAGTGCAAAAGAAGATTGAGTCCACTAGCGCCACCACTAATTCTATGGGTGAAACTGTAGAACACCAGAAGAAATTTAAGAAATTGTGAGAAGAAGAATGAGATTCCAAATATCAGAACAATTTTAAGACATTGTGTCCATTCAGTGGAGCCTTTAAGATAGAATTTAGGTGTCTGAGTGAGCTAACTAAAGTGTATGATGATTGTAAACGAAAATATGATAAATGTTTTACTTGCAGTGATTACATTCATGAAGATTTGAGATTGGAGTACGCTGATGGGTATGCTGGCCGATAGAGTTATGGTATTGATGTTTGTACTGGATTTAAATTTTGCTGTAATAAGAGTGTAAACATAAACAGGTATTTAAAGAAGCTTTAAGCTATGGTCGTGTGTTTCTTAAGTTAGTATGTGAACAACTGTCAGTTGGGAAAATGAAGTTTATTAGTAATAGATGCTTGGTAAAGTCACACAATCTGTGCTGTGTAAGTGAGATTTGTAGACTTGTAAGAGGTAAATGATTTAGCAGGGAAGCAGGAAGAGGCTGAAGGTGTATCTCTTCTCCTGGCCCCAGAAGAGGCTATCATATATTGTGCTGAGGGCAACTAAAGATCATAATAGATGTGACGTTCCTCAAGTTAACCTGTTGTTGAACTGGAGAAAGGCCTAAGGTTTATTCAAAAATTGTAGGTTCAATTTTTACAATTTTATTTATTTTTATTACGTACCTGAGGCTGATAGCCTTATTACCTGTTTATTTAATGTTTAGTTATAAAACAAATAGTATTCACCACAATTATAGATCTTAAGGTGTATGACTTGTTAGCAATGTCATGTAAACAAGGGAAGAGGAAGGGAAAGGAAACCATTCCCTAAGTGGAGTATGACGTGCTAATATGCAAGAGAGAAAGCAATAGTTTAGTGAATCTGTTGCGTACCTTCTGTAGTGGTAAAATGATGCTAAGGCTATTGTTACCTCTGGTCAGAGGGTGCTAATCAATAATTGCTTAACAGCTGAGGTGCAAAAATAATAAAAAAGAGTCAAACAATCCTAAACAGCCAGCATCCAAAACCCCTCACCTGGTTCAGATTCACTGATGATATCTTCATGATCTTGATTGAGGATGAGGACTCCCTATCCATATTCCTCCAGAACCTCAACACCTTCACCACTGAGGAGCATTTCATCGTGACTCAGCAGCACTCAGGACTGGAGTAACTGAATTACATTCTCTGCCAGTGTTTCGACTATCTCTCATCGTGCTCTGAAATGAGAAATGACATACCCATTATCCTTGCCACCCCTCCAACAGCAGTATTCCGCCACCCACTGACTATACACAATATCCTCGTCCATCCCTACACAACCCCTGCTCCCAATTCCTTGCCTCATGGCTCATATCCCTATGATGGACCTAGATGCAGGATCTGCCCCATACATCCCCCCCCCCCCCCCCCCCCACCTAGCCCAGTCCGGTCACAAACATTACCTATCCCATCAAAGGCAGGGCTACTTGTGAAATAAGTCATGTGATCTACAAGCTAAGCTGCTACCACTATGTTGCATTCTATGTGGGCATGAGAACCACCAAGCTGTCTGTCAGCATGAATGGCCAATGACAAACTATGCCCAAGAAACAAATGGACTGCCCTGTTGCTGAGCACACTGCCCAAAACAGTCTTCTTCATTTCTATGACTGTTTCACAGCCTGTGCTATCTGGATCCTTCCCAACGACACCAACTTTTCTGAATTGCATAGATGGGAACTCTCCTGGCAATATGTCTTATGTTCCCATAACACTCCTGACTTCAAGCTTCATTAGTCATTGTCTTGAGCCATCTAGCCCCTCCCTGTTTCTATTCCAGCACTACACAGTCTTCTATTCCACCAGTGAACCCAATCTTTTACTTCTCTCCTTTTCTGCTACTACCCCTCTCTTCCCCAACCTCTGTCTAACTTCCCGACTGCATCTAGCTGCCCTAACCTCTCTCCATGTTGTCCCTGCACGCTCCCACTAGCAGCACCTTACTGTCCCTCTCCCCATCCCAGCCTCCCCTTACCTCCACCCGGTTGCCTCTCCCATCATGTGCTGCTGCTCATAGTATGGCTTCAGCTGCCAAAGACTGTGGTCACGTGTGTGTATGTGTGTGTGTGTGTGTGTTGTATTTGTATGAGTGTTTGTGTGTGTGTTTCTGTTCTCTTCTGTTCTCTTTTTTTGACAAAGGCCTTGTTGGTCGAAAGCTAATTTTGTGACAGTCTTTTTGTTGTGCCTATCTGCGACTCAGCATCTCTGCCACATGGTGAGTAGCAACTATCCTTTTCATAAAAAAGAGTCAAATTACCTCTGAGGAGAGAGTGTTAAAGAATAAATGACTTAAGTAAATGAAATAAAACGCTGTAAGCCTAGTCATTAATGCATTACATTGATAGGCACAAAATTTAAGGATTGATGAGTTATTAAGTAGATGTATCTTACCTCGTAAAGACAGGAAAGACTAAATAATGAGAAACAACAAACTTAGTAGCAGAGACTATATATAACATAGACCGTGCATGTTGCTGTCTCTGCTGTGTTAAAGCTTGAAACCTACATCTACGTCACGTGACTCAGGGCAGAAAGCCGAGTTCCTGTAAAATGGAGCTGACAGTTACAGTTTTTCCCCATTTATAGCTGAAATCAAGTGTTGATTTTGACAATTCAATGAACTGTAGCACTGCTGTTACATGTATAGTAGTGCAATTAATCTATTTTCTCTGAAATACCTGATAATAAAGCAGTGGTTGTTGTTTTTACATGTGGTCAAATTGAAACATATTTACAGCTCATTTTAACAATCAACTGTTCTGTAGTGAGTACTTTTTTTTTTTTTTTTTTTTTTTTTTTTTTTTTTTTTTTTTTTTTTTTTTCACTGTGAATTCTTGTAGTTCATGGCTTCCACAGGAGTGGAAAAAAGTAACAATTTCACATTCAGAATTAGTTTTCTAATGATTCCACAAGAATATGTGTGAAATGTTGTAGTACACTTTTGTGAAAAAGGACTTTTGTTTTTATGCATAATGTCAGGTATTTACACAAAATAAGTGCATATACACTCCTGGAAATTGAAATAAGAACACCATGAATTCATTGTCCCAGGAAGGGGAAACTTTATTGACACATTCCTGGGGTCAGATACATCACATGATCACACTGACAGAACCACAGGCACATAGACACAGGCAACAGAGCATGCACAATGTCGGCACTAGTACAGTGTATATCCACCTTTCGCAGCAATGCAGGCTGCTATTCTCCCATGGAGACGATCGTAGAGATGCTGGATGTAGTCCTGTGGAACGGCTTGCCATGCCATTTCCACCTGGCGCCTCAGTTGGACCAGCGTTCGTGCTGGACGTGCAGACCGCGTGAGACGACGCTTCATCCAGTCCCAAACATGCTCAATGGGGGACAGATCCGGAGATCTTGCTGGCCAGGGTAGTTGACTTACACCTTCTAGAGCACGTTGGGTGGCACGGGATACATGCGGACGTGCATTGTCCTCTTGGAACAGCAAGTTACCTTGCCGGTCTAGGAATGGTAGAACGATGGGTTCGATGACGGTTTGGATGTACCGTGCACTATTCAGTGTCCCCTCGACGATCACCAGTGGTGTACGGCCAGTGTAGGAGATCGCTCCCCACACCATGATGCCGGGTGTTGGCCCTGTGTGCCTCGGTCGTATGCAGTCCTGATTGTGGCGCTCACCTGCACGGCGCCAAACACGCATACGACCATCATTGGCACCAAGGCAGAAGCGACTCTCATCGCTGAAGACGACACGTCTCCATTCGTCCCTCCATTCACGCCTGTCGCGACACCACAGGAGGCGGGCTGCACGATGTTGGGGCGTGAGCGGAAGACGGCCTAACGGTGTGCGGGACCGTAGCCCAGCTTCATGGAGACGGTTGCGAATGGTCCTCGCCGATACCCCAGGAGCAACAGTGTCCCTAATTTGCTGGGAAGTGGCGGTGCGGTCCCCTACGGCACTGCGTAGGATCCTACGGTCTTGGCGTGCATCCGTGCGTCGCTGCGGTCCGGTCCCAGGTCGACGGGCACGTGCACCTTCCGCCGACCACTGGCGACAACATCGATGTACTGTGGAGACCTCACGCCCCACGTGTTGAGACATTCGGCGGTACGTCCACCCGGCCTCCCGCATGCCCACTATATGCCCTCACTCAAAGTCCGTCAACTGCACATACGGTTCACGTCCACGCTGTCGCGGCATGCTACCAGTGTTAAAGACTGCGATGGAGCTCCGTATGCCACGGCAAACTGGCTGACACTGACGGCGGCGGTGCACAAATGCTGCGCAGCTAGCGCCATTCGACGGCCAACACCGCGGTTCCTGGTGTGTCCGCTGTGCCGTGCGTGTGATCATTGCTTGTACAACCCTCTCGCAGTGTCCGGAGCAAGTATGGTGGGTCTGACACACCGGTGTCAGTGTGTTCTTTTTTCCATTTCCAGGAGTGTATATTTTCTGACTTTCACTTAATCCAGTACAGATACTGAAATGATATCAAGATAGGAAGTGTCATATGTTGATTATACTTGTGTAGTGAGCCAGATACTAACAATATGTCATCTCAAAATCTTAGTCATTTATTAAGTTTTACATGCAATGACCAATATCCATCCTAACTTTCAACTCATGGAAATACCTCTGCAAGGATTTTGAAACAAGTATTGAGATTTTCATCCAGTTATGAAGTGTTTAGGGTCAAAAGAAGACTTCCCTGTACATATATGAAGGTCATTAATTATGCTGCTAATGCAAAGCACAAGATTTGATCTGTAATGAAAATACACTATAGGTGGAGAACCCTCAGGGATGTGGAATGAGTCAAGAACTACAGTAACAACACACAAATTGTAGACAGTCTGTATTAACATTAATGTGCCTATCTCTATACTGCAAAGTTATATTCATACCCACAACAGCTAATTAATTAAAATAAAAAGAAAGTTGCTACTTTGAAAAAAGCTGCTGCATCCACAGTTACATTAAATACTTGCTGTTTGCCTCACACTGTTAGCTTAATACTAACTTGATTACACTTGAATTTTTCAAACAAAATAGTTACTTATATCTGCAAAAAACTGTCTCACGTGCAGCGCATTACTAGTTACTATATAGCTTTACAAAACACTTTGGTACCTGCCAAGTCACCAACAGAGTTTTCTAATTATTGACTCTAGATCCTCAATTAATAAAAAAGAGTAGCTAATTTAAGTACAGTTTTCTTTTGAATTAGTAGAAACTCTCAATTTGTTGCTTTAAGTTAGATGGGAGCTTGCTGAATACCATACTTTTGCAGCAGAATCCATTACTCCTCTTGGAACATTGGGCAAGACTGCGAAGTGCACATGAAAATGATTTTTATTGCCTTGTATTAAGTACATCATAGTTCAGCTGAAACTTTTTTCATCAGTAAGAAAAACCATTAAGGAGTTTGGGTATTGGGGTGTAAGAATTCCAACAGCCTTAAAAAGCATTTTGTACAGTGTGAGGTTATGTGCTTTACACAGTAATCTTGCTGCTCACTTCTAGTGAATAGACACTACTTACTACATGTGCCAAAACACTTTATTTACTTAAAATGCCTTGCCCCAGAGGATTAATTTACAGCTGTGTGAAAATATACCAACACTAAAACCGAACAACAACAACAATAACACACACACACACATACACACCAAAAAACATCATTTACATGGACAGCAATGTACACTCTAAATACTTTATACAGACATTAATCAAGCTTCATACCACTGTGTTTGTGTTCATATTATTGTATGTTTCTTGTAGACGAACTGCTCTCTTGGAAGAATAAGCAAACAGCTTTTTTTAAGAAAAAAGAAACTGGATCATTATCAGTGTCATAACTTCTTTAGGATCTGCAATAGGCTATATTATGTGTGTTAAGGTTGTGGCTTTTTCTGGTGAAGTGTCAGGAGGGTATACATTTCTAGTGGCAACATTTTAACTTCCTGACCTGGTGACAAAATGTTGAACAGAATTCTAAAATCAGCAGTTAACACAAAAGAGAAATGAAAGTACTGATGGTAATAATACATTATCTTAATTAATTGCAGAAAAACAGCACTTTTGCATAACTTATATCCTTGTACTGTGGAAACTTATTACTGTGTCACTTAAAACATTTCTTTCAGAATCAGCATTATTTAATGTAATTTTTTCTGCGTTGGAAACTTTGTATGAGAGGGAAGAAGAAAAAAATAGTTCAGCCATCTTAAAAATTAAGATGATAACACAGTTTTATGGAATAGAAATTTGGAAACTGATATTCTGAATTAAACACTGAAACAAATACAAGGCATTGATTTCTCACTTGTCAGCAACAGAGTTTAAAAAAATACAGAGAAGGTTTTCAGAATGGGACTCAAGTTCATTACTTTATTTTACACAGACAAACTCAAAAACTACAGTTCAGCTGTAGGTGACCTGACTTCTGCAGCTGTAGGTGCCACCATATGTGTATGTAATTCTGTTGTCAAAGCAATCACAAAATCACTGATTAGTAAACAGAACTATTTTTGTGTGAACACTTCTAACTAGAGAATGGTGAAGCTTCTTGTGGTGGTCTCACTTCATCATGTAGCCTTATTTTACAATACTCAAGCAGCACAGCTGTTTTGAGTTTCTGTATGTGATTATCAAGGGAAGGACTGTTTGAAACTTGTTTATTCAGCTGAAGGAAAACATCATCCCTTATGTCATGCAAAGCTGAGGTAACTAATTTCTTAAATAGGGTTTTTCATGTTAAAAACGGACACTTGTCTAATACTTTCTGGCTCATTTTGCACAGATAAACATGTTCATTGGATTAATAGATAAGCCATCCCTCTTTTTTCTGTTAAAGATACTGGTGCTACAAATTTTAGAACATTGTGAAATTTCCCAAATGCAGCACTCTAGTTTTTTGTTCAGCTTCACAGCCAAATACGGAGTGTGAGATACTGCATGGGGTATGTAGACATAGTCATTATTTACTAAAATGGCAGAGCAATCAGGAATAATAGAAGGAGGCTGCTTCATACTGCTGTATTCATATTCTGCTCCTCCACGACTTCTCATAGCATTAAAGAAACACTTCCAGCAGGTCTTGTGTGAGTTTATATGCCAGTACGAAAGTCCTTTATGGTGCAGATATACTTCTAACAGTATCATACACAACTGAAGATGAATATAGACTGTTAATTATACCTATAAAATCTGTTCTTGTTGAGTGAACCAGTTAAGTTCCCTCAGGAGATTCTTTTAACTAAATTGGGAATCTTTTACATGGTTTACATACTGTCATAACTAAGTGGCAACAGTCATAAAATGTATATGCTTATTTTGCCTAAAAACCAGACCTTAGGTTATAAATGGATCTGATTTCCTATAAAAGTATAACTAAACACTTCAGATGTTTTGTTGAGGAATCTGCCAAACTGATATTTTGTGTTCAGCTTCTGTGGAAATAGTGTAGTCAAAGGATCACAGTGCAACAAAAACACTGGAGAACTGTAATTTTGTTGCTTGTAAATAGAACTGTCAGTATGTTTCACCTGGCCACATGTAAAAATGATAATCATTGCATTAATATTACAAATTTTGGAGAAATCGGACTATCTGCACTACTGAAAATGTGACAGCAATAAGGCAAATTGTTTTCTTGTAAAAATCAGTGCTTGATTTCAGCTATAAATGAGAAAAACTGTAATTGTCAATTCCACTCCACACAGTTTGTAATAACAGAAACTCAGTGTCCTGCCCCGAGGCATGTGACTTAGATGTTGGTTCCAGTGTAATGACATCACATGTAGTCTGTGTTATTTATGGTCTATGCTTAACAGTAATAAAGAGCTAACGTAGAATTATTTTTAACATAACTCGAGAAGCTACCTTTTTATATATAGAGCAAGCATTTGTGAAAGGAATGAGTTAAAAAATGTTTCAGACATTAAGAAATGCATTTTTGCAGTAATTTTTGATGTGAGAGGAATGTGACCACTTCCATAATAAAGAATAAAGACAAATCTTATAATCTAGTAGCAATGAATAGATTTCTGATGGACAGTCACTGCGAACAAGTATTTATTGGAAGCTGAAGAGTTTTTAGAGAAGTGTGCATGAACGTTATTAGTAATGCATGGTGAAAGAAATGTAAGAGGAATAACATAAAAGAAGGCTCATTGTTAGAAAATTTAATAGAATGTGTGTAAGTTATGTCATTAGAAAGAGTGTATGTAAAAAGGTACAAAAGATGGAGTCAGGAAACACATGTTTGGAGTAACTGAGTAGAGTTGATGAGCTATGGAGAAACTTTGTCATTGGGATGCATAAAGATAAGGGCCAGGGGCTGTGTATACTCATAAGGATTTTAATATGGGACATACCTGATTTTTTTTTGTAGCTATTGGAGAGAAGGGGAGACAAACCCAGGAAATGGACGGTCTAATCCTTGGTCAGGTGAATCCATAGATGGAATGACCTGAACTATTTTCTGTATAGATGGATTAATAAAGGGACACTTGTGTTGTATAGATGAAATGGTATTTACACCGTATCCGCCATAGGTTGAGATGTAAGTGCAGCTCTTACAAAGCTGACTGTTAGTCAGACTGTTAAATTGTTCTCCACAATAGTTAAAGGCTTATAGACTTACGTGGGCAATGATGAGTCTTTGAATTTATGTTCTACATATGTTTGACTTACCACAGATCTGAGATCTGAAGTTGTGGAGAGTAGTACAGGTTAAAATGTCAGTATGTAAATCTATATGGTAAAGATGAACTTAAACATTTTCTGCCTCAATAAATTTGAAAAACTTGTGCTACTGAAAATGAAGTAAATGCACTTACATTTGAGGAAGATTACTGTAATAGTGATATAGCCTAGTCATACAGGACAAATATCTCTCCTATCTTTATCTATGAAAGTGAAACAGTGTATGTTTAAAGTAATTGGATGATAGTACAAGGAAAATCCAATACAAGGAGAGCAATAAAATGAATAATGACATATACCCCCTGAGGCATAAAATGGAATTTTCTGAAGGCTAAAAACTAAATGATTCGATTCTATTTCAATCACAAAACTAAATTACTTTCAAAAGATCATAACTATTATCACAATTTTGTAAGATTGTAATATTGATTATATAAGCAATCAGTAATTAATTTTTCTCAAGTAGCAGTGTTAATGCTGTGGACATTAGAGGTTCCTCACATAGTCCACCTGCTACGCACGTATGTTGTGCTTTGTACATCACTGATGATAAAAGTGAGACATGTATGTAACAAATGCTAAATATCTCAAGCCAATGTCTTCTTCAAGTTGTAGGCAGTATCTGCAGTAGTCATATACTCGTATTGCTTCATTACTTGCTTTGAAACAGATCAATGAATTCAGATCATTGTCCATTGTTCATTGAGCTACCACAGACAGACAGGAATATTTCACATATGAGAACCCATATGAGCAGGAACTTTAGCAAAGAAAACTTGCTAACAGTTAGTGAGAAGCTAAAAGGGGAATCATGGCTTTTTGATCATTGTAACTCAAGTGATGAAAACTTTGAGAAATTCCTAAATAGTTTACTTGGTGTTTTTAATGAAACATTTTCACCTAGACTCTGCAGCAATAAAATAACAAATAAAGTAAAGTGGGTTACCTAGGGCATAAAATTTCCAGTGTAAGGAAAAGGCAACTGCACAGAGAACTAAAATATAATGAAGATGTTGATTTCATTAAATATGTTAGGCCCCCAAAAAAACCGTATTTAAAAGAGTTGTTAGGCAGCAAAACAACTGGCAAATAACAGGATAATTTTAAATCATAAAAATAAGACAAAGGCTGTGTGGTCAGTCATTAAATCTGAGTTAGGCATTAAAACATATTACCAAGAAATTTCAAAAATTGACCTTGAAGGAAATACTATTGTAAATCTAGCTCAAATACCAGAGTACTTTAATGAATTCCTTATTAATGTAGCAAAGTCTGATGTAGATGTAACAGATTATCACAACAAAGTAAATCCCTTTGATGTAGGTGAAAACTCTGAAAACTTCACAAAATTCTTAAAAGTTTCTGTGGAGGATGTAGAAAATGCTATTCTAACATTAAAAAACAAAAAAATCTGCAGGTTGGGATGGAATACCCACCAAATTTATTGAAGAGGTACACAATAGAATTGCAAACCCACTAGCTCAAATAATAAATCAATGATTTGAAGAGGGTTGCTTCCCAGAGGTACTGAAATATGCTGAAGACAAACCACTCTTCAAGAAGGGATCAAGAGAGATCATGGGAAGTTATAGTCCTATCTTCATTCTCCCAGCCCTACCTAAAATATTTAAAAAACTTGCTGTTACACAAATCCAAAACTTCGTTGCAGAATATTCTGTTATTGTAAACAATCAATTTGGTTTTCAGCTGGTGAAAAACACCGTAGATGCAGTAAACAGTTTAATTGAGAAAATAAGTACATCATTAGACAAGAGGAATAAGGTGGCAGGAATTTCCTGCGACCTCACAAAGGCATTTAATTCTGTAAACCATGCATTACTTGTTTACAAACTTGAAAATTATGGCATTAGCAGCAGTGCCCTACAATGGTTTAAATCCTACTTATCCAACAGAAAGCAAAGAGTTAACATCTCTTCAAATGGCACATATTATTTTTCTGACTGAAAAAAAAAACAAAAAACTCAGAGTGTTCCAAAATGCTCCATATTAGGCCCAGTCCTATTTCTCTTCTATGTTAATGACTTACCATGAAATATCAGCTCCACATCAGTTCTCTTAACAGATGATACTTCTATGTTAGTTGAAGATCAGGATTCATAAAAACTTCCAAAGTCTGTGATCAGTACCCTCAGTACCTTAGAAACTTGGTTTCAGCTAAGTGGGTTGAATCTACACATATCTAAGACTCACGTGATGCAGTTCAAAACCAAACAGTCAAAATGTGGGCAGATTAAGATTGTACACAACAAACAAGATATAGAAGACGTTGACTCAGTCAAATACTTAGCTTGAAATGTAGATAAAAATTTGAGCTGACAGGCACACATTGAATAACTGGCAAACAAACTGAGCAGCTTTGCATTTACAATGCAAATATTATCAACTGCAACTGACATGGACACACAAAAAGTAGTATATACAAGTTACTTCAAATCCATTATTAAGTATGGTATTGTTTTTTGGGGTGACTCAACAAACATAGTGCGGATACTAAAAATACAGAAAAAAATCATTTGAAATATGTGCAATGCAAATCACAAAGAATCATGTCAACCATTATTTAGAAAACTTAAAATATTAACTCTGCCATTCTTATACATATATGGGATTATTATATTTTTATACACCAGACATGAATTATTTGAGGGAAACCATTTTGTCCAGTCACATGATACTAGAAACAAAGAAAATTTTATGCTCCCCACTCACCGCCTCAGACTATATGCCCAGGGATCTCAATACATAGGAATGAAAATTTGTAATAAATTAAAAGGGAACAAGTTGATGCAGATGAATTTAGGTTCACTTAAAAGAAAGCTATATGAGGTACTGACACTGAAGTGTTATTACTGAGTAGATGAATTCATGCAGGACAAACTGGAAATTTGAACTGGATACAATGTGTTACACATTCCAAGAAATATTTTTATAGTGTTATTATTTATTGTAATGCTATTATTTATTAATGTAAAAATCATTGTAACTGTATTATAAATTTTTGATATGTCTCCTGTACGCAAACCAAATGGATTACAAATGTACGCCATGAGATGAATAAAACACAATTCACACTGCCAGCATGACACAGCAGTAACTACATAATGGCTGCTATAGTGCTGTCAACAGTATTACTATTATTAGAGTGGTTAGACACAAAGCTTTAACATCCTAAAGTCTTCCCATTTCTGCAAATTCAGAAGTAAGGAGTCCTCAAGTGATTTACGAACAGTAAGTATAGTGCACACATCTGAATTTGTTGGTTTTAAATGGGATTGCAGTGTGCAGGTCAAGCAAGTGCCGCAGCGAAGAGGAGTAATGCAGGGGAAATATGTTTTGTAACAAGAATCTGTCCTCACTGTGGATAGTTTAGCTTTCTTATCTGCGAAGGAGTTGTGGGTAGCATTGGTGATGCACCACAATTTCCTTCGTCATTCATTCTAACACCCCTCCCCCTCCTCCACGTCCCCCACGCACAAACTAGATATAATTCATCTTTCATCATTTTAAAAGTAAAAGTGTTCCAAGAAAAGTCTTTCATTCTACACTTTAGTTAGGAGCTAAAGTTTACGATAATGTAGGGGAGGGGGTGGGAACAGATGGCAGGAGGGGGATACTGGCTAATGTCTAATTGCACTCAGGGGTAATGGTCTAAGAGAGGTTGGGAATCACTGCAATACATTACAGCATGCAATAAACAGCTGTGTGGTTGAAAAGCCATATATTAGTATTTTGAACGAAGTGAAATGAAGCTGTTAAAGAGACACATTGTCATTTACCTAAGCAAGCTGAATTACAAGATAGATATTTTTCTAAAATAAAAATGCAAAGGGGAGAGATATACTCTTGTAAACTACATGAAAAGAAGGTTTATGCAAGGAATGATGTGTCAAGAAATCTGCTCATACATATTTTATTATTTAAGGAAATAAAAGTGGGTATGGTCTTATGTGACTTTAAGTACAGATAATAATAATAATAATAATAATAATAATAATAATAATAAAAATAATGATAATAATAATAATTGAGTAGAGGATAAAAGTATTGTTACTTGGTTGACATTTTCCCATGTTATGTGATATTTGTAATTAAACAATGGAAACTTCAGGTTGGAATAATAACAATGTTAGGAATAAAATAGATTGCTACTAACCATAAAGATGGCCTATTGAGTTGCAGAGGGGCACAATGAAAAGACTATTATAAATTTAGCTGTCAACCAAAGCCTTCCCCAGCAAAGAGAACATACACAAATTTACCCAGGCAAGCAAACCTCACGCACAGTCGTCCGCCGAGTGAAGCTACTGGTGGTGTGCATGAAGTGTGCTTGTCTGTGTGAATCTGTGTATTTTTTCTTTGCTGAGGAAGGCTTTGGCCAATAGCTATGTGTCTAACAGTCTTTCACTGTGCCTGTCTACAACTCAATGGGCCATCTTTATGATTAGTTGGGTAAGTGGGTTACAAGACATATTCCTTTTCAGGGGAGGAATCTGATTCTATGGAATAACATATTCCATAGAATCTGATTCTATAGAATAGCATATTTCACTTCCAACCACTCAGGCTGATGAAAAATGTTTGTGGAAACTGGAAACATTGTTTAGGTGGTCGTTAAGTGTGGAACTGCGAACTAGTTTGCAGATGGACTGTAAAAGGCATCAGCTCATAACACAGATAAGGTGTGATGGCAAGATAGCATCTCCATCTGCTGTGGAGGGTCACTTATACTTTGGCATCATGGTTTGGCAGTACCTTGGAAGTCACAGAGGATGATAATGTCAATCCAGAACAGCTGAAAAATATGTGAAAACTGTAATTCTGTAATGAGAGATCAGTTTCATTCTCAGTTGTAGATGAAGTCGTGCAGTGGAAACATTATGCTTATAATATAGAAGAGTTACTGCAAAAGTGACTACACCATTTTATGAGGTGCGTTTTTTAAGTAAGTACCATTTTGCCACACCGCGGCCGCAGCACAGCGTTCGGCATTCTGCGCATGCGCACTGGGTACCTACATCTGTTGTCTACACACTGATGCCATTACAGTCTGATTCTTCCTTGTTTACGTTGTGTACTGAGTGTTTAAGATGCCCCCAATAATCATGAGTCCTGCCGACTGTGAAGTACGGGCTGTTATAAGATTTCTTGGTGCTAAAGGCCTAAAAGCAATCGGTATTCACTGTGAGATCTGTACAGTTTATGGAGAAAACATTATGAGTGATGGAATGGTAAGAAAGTGGGTGAGAACATTTAAAGATGGCCGCACAAATGTGCATGAGGAACAACGGAGTGGGCATCCTTCAGTCATTAATGAAAGTTTGGTGCAGGAAGTGGACGATAAGGTGAGTGAAAACAGACACTTTATGATTTTCTCCTTGTGAGGTGACTTTCTTAATGTTTCTCATAGTGTTTTGTATGGCATTGTGACTGAACACTTTAATTACCGAAAATTGTGCACACGTTGGGTACCGAAAATGTTGACGGATGTGCACAAAATCAAACGTTTAGACAGTGCATTGACTTTCCTTGAGTGGTACCACAATGACAGTGATGATTTCTTAAGACAAATTGGTACTGGCGATGAAACATGGGTGGCCTATGTCACACCAGAATCAAAGCAAAAGTCGATGGAATGGCGGCATTCAGGTTCGTCTAGAAAAGTGAAGTTTAAGCAAACAATTTCTGCCTGGAAAATCATGTGCACAGTTTTTTGGGACAGAAAAGAAGTATTGCTTGTAGAATTTCTGCCTCGTAACGAGACAATCAATACAGCAGCTTACTGTAAGACATTGCACAATCTGTGCCATTCAATTCAGAACAAAAGACGTAGAAAGTTGAGCAAGGGCATCGTTTTGCTGCAAGACAATGCCCGTCCACATGTGGTGAATCATACCAAAGATCTCATCATATCTTTTCGATGGGAAACTCTAGATCATCCTCCATACAGCCCCAATCTTGCACCCAGTGACTACCATCTGTTCCTGCACTTGAAGAAACACCTAGGCAGTCAGCATCTTCAAGACGATGACGAAGTCAAAACAGTGGCGATGCAGCGGTTAACAAGTCAGGTGGCAGACTTCTGTGAGTAGGGTATTCAAAAACTGGTACAACATTATGAAAAGTGCATCAATATTGATGGAAATTATGTAGAAAAGTAGATTAAGGTACAGGCTTTCATATAAAAATAAAATTATTGAGATATCGTAGCACATCTTTTTTAAATTTCAAAATAGTGCTTACTTAAAAACACGCCTCGTAGTAGGTTGGGGGGGGGGGGGGGGGGGGGTCTGTTTCAGCACCTGCGCACTGCAAAAGGTGAAGTAACCTCATGTCACAGTCTAGTGGCACTGCATAACAGACCACTACAGCAAATAACTTCAAGAACAGCAACCGCAAGATATTTGTAAAGTAAAAGTTTGTACACATATCAACTGGGCGACAGATCATGCGTGGAGTGGAAAACATCATACCAAAACCCCATCCATCACACTACACTTCAAAACATAATTAGCTGGTTTAAAGAAAAGAAAAGTATGTATTCTCTAGAATTAGTGATGGTATAAAATTCTGTGGTACTTTTCAGCTGACTTTTAAAGATAGAAACATCAATTGCTTGACTTAATTGAAGATGTAGAAAATGAACTGAAAGAACATGTAGAAGGTAATCAGGTTTATAAGGGTACTTGAAAACCTGTCCAAAATGAGCTGCTGGACTGTACGTTGGAAACTTGCCATGAAGTTATTTCAGAAGAAATAAAGCAGATGGAGTTTGCTGCTATAATGGCAGGTGGAACAGTAGATGTTTCTGAAAAGACATAGTACTAGTTTTGCACCATATGAAAGGTTCTGGGGTTTTTCAGTGCTGAAGGCATAATGCTGATGCTCTAAGTCAATATTTTCCAACCTTTCTGAGGCCATTACCCCTGAGTCATCATCATCATCGTCATCATCGTGTTCCTTTCAAGATTATGCTGTTGCCTGTTCTGAACTCACAAACAAAATCATTTCCTTCTTTTTGTGGGTCTTCCAATATCTCTTTCCTCATTTGGCTTGTAGTTCAGGATATTCTGGGGAATTCTGTTCACAATATTTTTGAATTTTTTCATTCATGCTGAAAATGTTTAATTCTTTTCCAATATCTTTGTTTCTAATTATATCTCTCCTTGTGCAGACCTTCATCTTTCTTAGGAACCTTATCTCTGCTGTTTGAATTTTATTTTCAAATTTTTTTTTGCGGTAACACAACTTTCAATTTCATGGGATAATGCCAGAACCACTATTACTCTATAGAATTTCATGATGGTTTCTTTTTGTACTTATGGGCCTATGTTCTGCTAATGGTGCCACAGACAGCTTGGAATTTATCTATTTAATTTTCAATAACAGGGTACAAATCAAGACCTATAGCACAGCCTAAAAAAAGAGATTTGGGGCACTTGTTCTAAAACTGAGTACAATAAGATATTACCTATTACCCCTTACTACTAGCATCATCAACATCAGTGCCTAACTAAATTTTGGAATGAAAAGAAATATTTTGTTCGAACACTGTTATTTTTAGAAAGACGAATGATAGTTTCTGCAAGTGTTTTATTATATCATGAACTAATGATTCTGCTTATTTCTAACAATCTTTTGTTGTAGAATAATGGAACTAACTCCTCTTTAGAAATGAAAGCTAAATGTCCACATTAAGGCTAGGCACTTGTTACAAAATATGCTTCCTCTACATCACCCCTCTCCCTAGCAACTCTTGCTTTACCCACACTCTACACGCCATATTAAAGCAACTGAATTAAGTTATGTGTGCTATATTTACTGTTTGTAAATTACTTCATTGCTGGACTCCTTACTTCTGAACTGGTTGAAATTGAAGGACCTTTGGCTGCCAAAGCTTCATGTCTCGTGACTAATGCTAATAATTGTAAAACTGTGAAGGCCCTGCAGCAATTTAGTTACCATTACATAGTTACATTTGTTGTATGCACTCAATTAGATGGATTATCTGTTGGCAAATGAGTAATCAAGCAATTTGTGGTCCATTGAGCAAACTACCTAGAACTCAGAGAATGCATTTTGATGAGATATTAAAGTATATTTGATGCATACATCTCAATTTTGCTGTCACAGATGCAAGACACAAAGTAAAAAATTTGTGTGCAAAAAGTAGACTATGTGAGTAGAAGATGTTCATACATTTGTTTCATAATCTTTAACCTCAACCAAATTGTGTCGTGGGTTAGCGCACATGTGTGAAACAAAGATAAGGACTAGTAACTTAGTAATCAATATTACAGTTTTATGAAATAGTGACAATAATAATGATCTTTAAAAGAACCTTAGTTTCATAACTGTAACACAATCGAATTCTTTCATTTTACCCCTCAGGGAATAATAACGTCCAGGTTGGGAACTGCTGCTCTAAGAACATGTATTTTGATTGTTGTAGATCCTTTGTTCAAAGATACACAAAAAAATTGTCGCACAAATGTACTATGGGGCAAGTGTAATGAGTGGTTGTAAAGGTGGCCTGTAGACAAAAATTAAAACATTGTATCCTAATACTCATTATCACATTTTTTAGCTTTCTTTTCAAGGTTGGCAGAATAACATAGCTGTCAGAGGCAATGGTGGCTTGAAGTCCTTTTTGGACAGCTAAATGGTGGAATTTTAAGTCATGGACCACAAATGTGGTGTGTGAAAATAAATTCTTGCTGCTGGAATGTTTATTGATGCTGGAAAACTCATCTGACCAAACTAGTTGTCAAGCAGCTGGACTTGTTGCAGTCTACAAGGTGAACAATTCCTCTTTTGGATAGCTTTCTTCCAAAAAGTAATGCCTCATATGCATATCATGTACAGTCATTTGCAGACAAGGTTGGTCAATGCTGCAATAGTAAAAAAATCAGTTTCATGTTTCATAATGGGTTTTTAATAATTTAAAAGTTTCAAACAATGCCAGTAATAATGCAGTTACTGTGACAGCCATCTCTCAGAGGAAGCTCCAGAAGGTAAGTCTTTGCCAATGTTACAATGCTAAAGAAGTCTACTTTGGGATTAACCCATTATTGTTTCCAAACCCTAGATCATCTACATGCAGCAATGCTGCTGGGTTTCTCAAAGAAAGATACTCAAGATATTTACCAGAGAGAGAGAACTTAACATTGCTGTCCAGGCTTACACCATATTGGAGAAATAAAGGTTCAAGAATCAAGAATTTTATTCATTGTAGATCATTTTACAATGATATTGGCTTCATCATGCAGGATGTAGTAGTACATACATAATAATAAAATAAACTAGTGTCAGTACATTATAGAATACATTTTAAGCATGGCAGTGTACCAAATTACACCAAGATAGTTTCTAAAAGTTAATGCAATAAGCTATACTATAATCTAATATAATATAGTATTGTATTGTGTATTGTACACACAATGTAATTACACATGATTAACCACAGCACACAATAATATGTTTAACTACAGACAACTCTGAAATGCTAATATCCTCCTCGGGCATCTCAAAGAATTCTTCAATGTCATAGAATGGATGATCTGACAGCCAGCTGTACCATTTAATTAAAAAAAATTGTATCCATAAACTGAACATGAATGGGTTGTTTATTGAACATTTTGAGTGCATTTACTTAATGGGAATTTCCTGTTCTTGCTAATCTGTAGCATGGTATATCTAAATTACCCATAGCCCTGGTGTTGTGTTCATGAATTTCCTCTCTGGCAAGACAGAGCTGTTGGGATTGAACCAAGACCAGACTTCAGTAATATTTATGGAGCTGTATCACTTTTCCAATTCATTTCAAACAACTATCTGCAGAGCACCTTCTCCCAGACAACAAAATTTCTGAAAATAGGAATGACCACAATGATGACAACTTCTGAACCTTAAAGATGTTTTTCACCCATGAAGAGGACCCAGACCTTTCTCCAGAACAGCTTGTCAAAGCAAGTTAATGCCCTTCCAATGCTCTCCACTGAGAAGAATATGGTAGCTAGTGTTGAGGTTTTCAACCCCAAACTTATAGATAAATTCTGCAGCAGTAAACAATGATGTATGGACCACATTTTTCATCATTGAGTGAATACTTCTTCTTATTGTAATTTATATTTTGTGAATCTGTTTTCTGGTAAAATTTTGCATGAGCCACCATTGATCTATTCATTATTTTTTCATGAAAGACCTATTGTGTTTTGTATGCTTCCCATAATTTAGCTTTCAGCCACTGTGGCTGACACTCTTTTTATGTATTTTTCTAATTATTTTCTGTCTGTGCGTATTAGGGAATTATGCCTAAATTTAACCACCTTTTATTAGAGTCAGTTTTAGATTCATTCTTGAGTTCTTTTAATTTGAACACTGTGATGTAATTATCCACTGCAGCAAGCTGCTTTAAAGGTACTTCTCTGGCATTTTTAATCTGTTCTGAACCTGCAAATTCACACAGCCCATTCCAGTGGATACTCTATACCAGTGATGTGCCCTGCATGCATTTGCAGCCTTGGAAGCGATATTGACAATTGTCCGCTGAAGAGGAAAACTGCGCCACATAGTTAATTTCAAGAAATCTTCTTATTCATGTCTGTAAAAAATTTTAGGAAATAATGAATTTTGTCATTGAACATTGTGAGTGACTATGTTTTTAACATTGTATTGCTATTTGACACAAACACAAAATTTTTAAAAATGTTTTTAAGCATTTTGTGATTGTGTCAAGTGAAAATTAAATGTTGACAATTTCATTAATAAAATTCACAGAAAGCAAAATGTCATTATTTCAAAAAACTTCTTAATCCTTATTTTCGTTTTTGAACAGAGTTGTCTAATAGATGAACCCAGTTTGTCCAACATTTTTCAGTGAGTACAATCCATCCCTGAATTTATTGATTTATTTTTTATCAATTTAAGAGCAGGTGGACGTTGGAGCGTGCCACAGCAGATAAAAGATCGATTTTGTCAACAACTATTCTTCAAATTACTGACATTACTCATTGCCAAAGAACCTTTTGTGGGCTGTTGCGGTGCCGTAATGGAAAATTTTTTTCTTTATGCAGTTCAAGCCTCTTCTCATGTAACTTATTTCTTTTCCTTTCCACTCCTGTGCAGTAGATCAGGAGCTGCATAGTATTTGCCAGCTACTGGCTTACTGTGTACAAAGTAATTAGTCGGAAAAACCTCTGTATGTTCCAGAGAACACTGCCTGTAAACTTTGCATCAGGTAAATTAACTTTACCTTTTCTGAGGTAAGGAAACTGGCTTTGATGCTATGCTTTGATCGCTTTTTCATTTTTGGCGAAAATGGTAGGTACAAATCAGTACACAAATTGGGTGAATTCTCTTCAATATGGTTGCCAAGAGAATCACATTTACTTTTAGACGGAATTTAAAAATTGTATCACCAACACAGTGATTTTGCATTGTATATTCTGATACACTTATGGTATCAGTATTTCATATATCATTAATGGCAGGTCATTGAACACCATATTATGCACTTTCTCAAAGTTTTCATGTGTGAGTGCATTTGAGGGTGGTCCTTCATATTGATCATCTTGAAGAGAAGTATGATCATGTTTCATTTCAGCCACCAATTTCTCAATTGTTGGAAATAGGAAGCATATACCTGTAACTTGTAAATCTGTAACAATTTTGCAAGATTTTGTGTTGGTGATAAACTATCCAAAAACGAAAAATTTTCAGGTGGCGACGTATTGTATTTGAATGAATCAAATACAATATTACATGTTTAAAAACCACATTAACAAAACTGTTTCACAGATCAAATTTACAGCTGACTCACATTATTATGTAACCCATACTAATGCAATGAGCACAAAATTTCTATGTTGTTAGTGCCTTCTGTTTACCAGCACGAGAACATTTTACTTGTCACTCGTAGTTAAATTAAATTTTGATGTCTTTGTGGTTTAGTTGTTTTCACTTAAGATCATCTTCTCTCCCAAGTGGCATTTAATTTTTCTTGTGTACATCATTTCACCAGTCTAGATGACTGACCTCCCTATACTTATGCCTGGTGTTTCTTTATGAATAAAATTTTCTTCCTTTTTTTCTTTTTTAGTTGTAGTTTTTCTGTCATAGTACATTATTTGTTGTTTTTAATATTATATATGATGACTCTTTACTACTCATTACACACACCAATGAACAGGTGCAGCAGGCAATATATTCATCAACAAAAGCTACTGTAAAGGGGCCCCGTATTAAGAAATTCTCTATATACCGGTGGAATCCTGCAACACCTGAGGTTAAGCCACATTTGCAGCATTTTGAAATTGATCTCACTTGGTAAGTTTTGTCTTTAATTGAACTATTCATTGTTTTGTTTGCTTTTTTACCTGCTGAACCACGTAAACATGACATATGTATTGTTCCCCTACAATTTGAAGGCAGTAAAGAAAAGAAACTCTGCACTATTGTTTTTGTTTGTTTATTTAATTTAACTGTTATCCAGTTTGACATCAGTGCCATTGACACAATGTCATACAAGAAATTGTATCATACACACGACTAACTGAATGCACACAAAACGAAATAATGAAATCTAGAATCCTAAAATACTAAAGTATAATACTGCTAAAACAACAACAATAAGCCTAAAATTACAGTACAAGTAAGAATAGGTATACCTTATGAAACTGTTGCTCTGCATATCAGAAGTATTCAATAAAAGCCACAGTGATGAGAAAGCATTGATTAAAGACTGCATGGAATAACATTTTTTTTCTCATTAACTCATTTTTCTCCTTATCATTGGAGTTTGACCATTGTATTCCATCACATCACTGATGACGTGGGAAATACTTCATACTAGTTTGGTTAATGACAAGTAAATATTATTTCATGCAACCATTATCAATGCTGTTCCTTCCTGGTGCTCCAGAATAATGCTGAAGATTATATGGGTAGATCAAGTAAGTAATGAGGAGGTACTGAATTGAATGAGGGCTGAAGGAAATTTATAGTGCAACTAGACTCGTTGAAGAAACAATGGAGTGTCCAGGTTGGAATATCAACATTATGAAGAGGATGGATTGCTACTCACTGTAAAGATGACACACTGTGTTGCAGATGGGTACAATAAAAAGGCTGTTACACATTGAGCCTTTGGTCAAAGCCTTCTTCAGAAAGGAAAACGCAGCAACATTCATAGAAGCAAGCACACTTCATGCACACATGGCTGATATCTCTGCCCAGAAGGCAACTGTCTTGCGTCGGGCAGAAGGAGTATTCTGGAGTGAAGTGGCAAAGGGGCAGGGATAGCAGGGTATATAGGTGGTGGGGGAGGAGTCAGTGCAGCTTAGCGGACTGTACAGGGACTAGGTGGCAGGACAAGGCTTAATATCATAGGGCAGAGAGGGCAGAAAATGTCAGGTGGAGGGTGTGGGGACAGTGGGTTATCATAGGTTGAGGCTGGGATGATTGTTGGAACAAAGAATGTGTGTGTAAGGAAAAGTGCCATCTGCACAGTTCAGGTAAGCTGATGGTGGAGAGAAGGATCCAGATGGCCCGGGTTGTTAAGCAGCCATTGCATTGATTGCAGCAGAGGTTGTATATGACATGGTTTCTTTCGTAGGTGGCCTGGCCCCTAATGGGGGTTGGAGTAGGAAGTGCTGGGTAGGTGGATTGGGCAGATCTTGCAACTGGGTCTTTCACAGGTATATGATCCCTGTGGCAAGGGTTGGTACTGGGGTGGCATAGGGATGGATTACAGTGCAGTGGAGGTTGGGTGGAGGATGGATCACAACTTTATGAGTGGTGGGAAGGATTTTGAGTAGGATATCACAGGGTGACCCATACTCAAAGACATTACAAAGGGTGATATTAGGTGATGGAAGGGGCACTCCTTTGTGATGAGTTGCGGGGTTGATGAGATGATTGGGGATCTGTGGGGATATGGTATGGAAAATCTGTTTGTGGACGAGGTCTGAGATTAGCGCCTGTCTGTGAGGGTGTTTTTGAGACCTTCAGCATACTGGACAAGGGATTTCTTGTCACTGCAGGTACTCTATCCCTGGGTAGCCAGGCCATATGGGAGGCATTTTTTTGTGGGGAGGGACGGCAGCTGTCAAAATGCACGCTTTAGGGAGGGATTGGAGGTTATGTTGGACTTCTGGAATGGGATCACTGAGGCAGAATTTATAGATGGAGTCAGACAACTGGCAGGGACTTTCTGCCAGGTAATCAGTGCAGTTCATAATGACAGTTGTGGAACTTTTATCAGCATGTATGATAATTAGGTGAAGGTCTGTTTTGACGTTGTCCTTTCCTCTGCTGAGAGTTTAGTTTCTTAACAAGAGGCCTGGGGAAATGTGGTGAGGCCAAGTTGGAGGTAAGTAATAAGATGAGCAGGGGTGGTTAGGTGGGAGGGGGAAGATCACAGTTGAATGGTGGTATGAAGTGGGATGTTTCCATTGCAGGGATCAGGAGAAGGAGCATAAGTCTTTGGCAAGTCCAGCGTGGCTAAATTTGGGTGTGGGGGTGAAGGTGGGGTCTCTGGATAGGACTGAAACTTCTGTGTGGCTGAAAATTTTGGTGGAAAGGTTGTTTCAGTTTTGGATTTAGTGGAGTGTTGGCAGGGAGTTTTGGGCAATTTGGCAAGTTGAAAAGATCAGCTAGGTAGGGCCTGGGTGCTATCAGGGGTTGATGAGGAGGGACACTGTGGATAGGACAGGGATTCGATACTGGGGCCCCAAGGTGACAGTAGGATTTCAGTAGCTGGATAACTGAAGCCCCTATTACATGGTGTGCCTAAACCGTACACCTCTGCACCAGCGCCCCAAGTGGGCATATCTGTAACTACATACTGGTTCATGTAGACCTATTACACCATCCACCCGGGATATATCTGGTACACATGTGCATTAGGTGGTAGTAATGCGTGAAATGCAAACAGAACTGTCTGATCTCTTGTAAATTTGTTTGTTCTACCTCGCGAAACATAATAGGCACTGTGTGACATATTGGAACATCATTCATTCAAAATATTTATGTGAGCGTCAGGTTCCTATTTAATAAGAAGTTGTTTTTATCATTATTTATTAAGTGATTGTTATTCTCTTATGTAGTTTACTACTGTTCTGAGTTAGACACAACAGTTAGTTTTTATATTACAATGCTTGGTTAAGCAGGTATAAGTATAGATACACTCCTGGAAATGGAAAAAAGAACACATTGACACCGGTGTGTCAGACCCACCATACTTGCTCCGGACACTGCGAGAGGGCTGTACAAGCAATGATCACACGCACGGCACAGCGGACACACCAGGAACCGCGGTGTTGGCCGTCGAATGGCGCTAGCATTTGTGCACCGCCGCCGTCAGTGTCAGCCAGTTTGCCGTGGCATACGGAGCTCCATCGCAGTCTTTAACACTGGTAGCATGCCGCGACAGCGTGGACGTGAACCGTATGTGCAGTTGACGGACTTTGAGCGAGGGCGTATAGTGGGCATGCGGAAGGCCGGGTGGACGTACCGCCGAATTGCTCAACACGTGGGGCGTGAGGTCTCCACAGTACATCGATGTTGTCGCCAGTGGTCGGCGGAAGGTGCACGTGCCCGTCGACCTGGGACCGGACCGCAGCGACGCACGGATGCACGCCAAGACCGTAGGATCCTACGCAGTGCCGTAGGGGACCGCACCGCCACTTCCCAGCAAATTAGGGACACTGTTGCTCCTGGGGTATCGGCGAGGACCATTCGCAACCGTCTCCATGAAGCTGGGCTACGGTCCCGCACACCGTTAGGCCGTCTTCCGCTCACGCCCCAACATCGTGCAGCCCGCCTCCAGTGGTGTCGCGACAGGCGTGAATGGAGGGACGAATGGAGACGTGTCGTCTTCAGCGATGAGAGTCGCTTCTGCCTTGGTGCCAATGATGGTCGTATGCGTGTTTGGCGCCATGCAGGTGAGCGCCACAATCAGGACTGCATACGACCGAGGCACACAGGGCCAACACCCGGCATCATGGTGTGGGGAGCGATCTCCTACACTGGCCGTACACCACTGGTGATCGGCGAGGGGACACTGAATAGTGCACGGTACATCCAAACCGTCATCGAACCCATCGTTCTACCATTCCTAGACCGGCAAGGGAACTTGCTGTTCCAACAGGACAATGCACGTCCACATGTATCCCGTGCCACCCAACGTGCTCTAGAAGGTGTAAGGCAACTACCCTGGCCAGCAAGATCTCCGGATCTGTCCCCCATTGAGCATGTTTGGGACTGGATGAAGCGTCGTCTCACGCGGTCTGCACGTCCAGCACGAACGCTGGTCCAACTGAGGCGCCAGGTGGAAATGGCGTAGCAAGCCGTTCCACAGGACTACATCCAGCATCTCTACGATCGTCTCCATGGGAGAATAGCAGCCTGCATTGCTGCGAAAGGTGGATATACACTGTACTAGTGCCGACATTGTGCATGCTCTGTTGCCTGCGTCTATGTGCCTGTGGTTCTGTCAGTGTGATCATGTGATGTATCTGATCCCAGGAATATGTCAATAAAGTTTCCCCTTCCTGGGACAATGAATTCACGGTGTTCTTTTTTCAATTTCCAGGAGTGTACATTTACATTTATACACTAGTTTGCACACAGAGGAGCCACTTGTTTTTGGAGCTATTGCTCTGGCAGTGGCAGTAAATCTTCAGATTAGGGCTCAGCGATGACAAATACAAAAAGCCAGACATTGTTGAGTTCGACCCTGGCTGAATAGAAGGAGCGAAGGTAGGGGATTATATTTACTGCTTATGAAAGAACTGAGGCCCAAAGACCTGCAAGAATTTCAGAACTTCATGAGGATGGGCATGGCCTGTTTTGGGAAGCTGCTGTTTATGATATGGGATGGATTTACCAAGTATGACACAGTCATGAGGGAGGCTATCTCACAATCTTGAAAGTAAGAATTAAATCATATGTTTTGTGGTCATACAAGCCTAAATCACTGGTAAAATACTGGTAAACACCCTGTTATTGTAGGCTGGTTGAAACATTACGTTTCCTAGCAAATGGGGAATGTTTTAAGAGTCTGGCTTTTAGCCACAGAATAGCACAGCCCACCATTTCAAAAGTTGTTGTGGATGTATGCACTGCAATTTGCAGCACTCAAAGGGACCAATACTTAAAGGTGTATTTGTGCTATTTTTTCAAGTTGAGATTATAACATATATGTCCTACTCAGAGTTTTTCAGTCCTCGTCTATCGCACTGGGTGAAACTGCATGGACTTTGTCGCCTATCACTGCCAGTTTCTCTTTTCTGGCATGCTGCAGTAAGCAAGAGATGCAATCAAAGCAAAGATGAACTTTCATAAGCTAATGCATTACGATACTGTGCAAATTGAAAATCACTGTGTGGTGTTATATGCATGTTACTCAGGAAGAAATGATTGCTGATGTATCGTATTATGGTACAGTGAGCCACATGTACACCTTTCCTGGCTGTATGCCTGAATTAAGACACTTAATGCCTCTTTGCTCCATTTCATTTCTAGAATATGAAGTAATTAATAGAAAAAACGCTACTGGCCAAAAATTTTTTTTCTGCTTTTATGAAAACTTACTTACTGAAAAAGAAAATGCAGAAAAACCCCAACATGAAACTCTGAAATTAGCTACTAGCCACCAAACAGTAAGCAAATAACAAGCAGAAAACACTGCGGTAGCCCCACATGCGCAGATTGATGGCAGTTTAGAACTGCTGTCCATTCTGGCACACGGATAATGTGTCTGGTAATTTTTGTAGTTTCACCCGTTCTACCGCTAGATGGCTGTCGTGCTAGAGCAGTACCATTTGTGGTGGATCATCGTGTAATATGCGCTTTATGGAGGTGGTGTCTGGAATGCTCTTTCAGATGCTGGAGAGCAAGGGATTAAATTTCAGAGACGTGATGTATGTAGTAGGGATTGAACAGTGGTATTATCATGTGGAGAGGGCAGTGGTAGTTCTGGGGTACCTGTGCCACAGAGATGTGTTTCTGCAGTACCATGTTTTTAAGGGACAGGGACTGGCAGAATCTGAAAAGGCAGTCATTGTGAAAGAAGGGGAGGGATCCAGAGGGAGAAACTTGGGGACCAGGAGGTGGGGCTGAGTCTTAAGTAGGGAAAGGAGTACTTTTCTGATCTGGTGCAGAAAGATGGAACAGCTGTCCATTGTGGCAGTGATGGCATTGGGGAACTGGGAAAAAATATGTATGGATTGGGCAAATGAATGCATTTATGGTTGTGAGGGGAGCTGGGCAACAGAAAATGACATGTGAAAACGTACAGATATGCAAAAATGTGTACATATTTGAAAAAATGTGTAAAAATCTGCACAAATATGTAAAAAATGTTCAACAATATGGGGGGAAAAAGGATGGAGTGGATGAGGTATGGGAGTATGCACATGTTGGGAGAAGGGAAGGGAGAGAGAACTTTCATTATTTATCATCATGCCCTGAAATGAGGGACATCCTACCCAAGATCCTTCCCAACCCTCCTAAAGTGGCAATCCATCACCCACTCAACCTCTACAGCAACCTAATTTATCCCTAAGCCACTCACAATACCAACCCTTTACCTCAAGGATCATATACCTGTGGAAGACCCAGATGCAAGACTTGCCCAATCCACTCGCCCTGCACTACTTATTCCAGTCCAGTCACAGGCCAACTGTGAAAACAGCCACGTTGTATACGAGCTCTGCTGCACTCCTTGTACAGCTTTTTTTAATACTAGTATGGCTATCAACTAGCTGTCTGCTAGGATGAATGGCCACCGTCAAACTGTGAAGAGAGCAAAATGGACCACCCTGTAGTACAGTATCCAACTGAACATAACATGCTTTATTCTAATAGTGGCTTCATACCTCAGACCACCTTGATCCTCCCTTCACCACCTGCTTTTCTGAACTGTACAGATGGGAGTTCTCCTTACAGCCTCCTCTCTGCTTCCTAAGTCATCTGGCCTCAACCTATAGTAACCTACTGTCCCCACACCCACTGCCCAATAGTTTCACCCTCTCTGTCCTACCATCTCATCCTTATTCTTGTCTCCCAGCCTCTTTGTGCACCACCATCTGACAGTGCATGCACTGGCCTGTTCGCCTTCTCTGCTCCTCTTCTTTTCTGCTGCATGCCCCTCACTCCCTCTCCCACAGCCTTCTGACACAGCACCTGGCAGCCTTGTCCTGCCACCTAATCTCTGCATGCTCCATCAGGCAGTGCTGACTCCTTTCCACCTATGTGCCATGCTATCCATCACCCTTTACTGACCCACCCTGGATTGCTGGTTCTTTTCAAACCAAGACAGTTGGTTTCTGTCCGGAGGGACCAGAGATAGTGGTCATGCGTGCATGAGATTTGTTTGAGTGTGTGAATGGTCATGTGCATTTTCCTTTCTGAATGAGGTTTTGCCAAAAGCTCAATGCGTAACAATCTTTTGTTGATTGTGCCTGTCTGCAACTCAATGTGTCATCATTATGGTGAGTAGTAATCTGTTCTTTCTATAGTGCTGTAGAAGGGATTGATCAATTGTACACATCTTGTGGCACCAAGCCAGTATGTTAACTGAGGGAAGTGGCATGGGGGGGGGGGGGGGGGCTAAAAGTAGTAGACAGATATTAAGTCAAACAATGGAAAATCCAAGATGGAATGTAACAATATTATGAAAAGGAAAGCTGCCGCTCACCATATAGCAGAGATGCTAAGTCACAGATAGGTACAGTTGCTACTCACCGTATAGTGGAGATGCTAAGTCACAGATAGGCACAACAAAAAGACTGTTTAAAAGGCCTTGCTGGCTGGAAGCTTATTTGTGGCAGTCATTTTGCTGTGCCTTTCTGCAACTCAGCATGCTAAGGATTTACTACAGTAAGTAGGTTCCGGTCGATGTAGGTTATGCACAAATGAAGATACTTGCTCAGAATAGACCAACCTGGAGACCTGCATCACACCAGTCTTTGGATTGAAGACCACAACAATAATAAAAATTCTCTCAGCACTGGTAATCAAACTGGCTGTGTTAAGATTGAGCACCACTGTATTTTTAATGTACAAGTGCCTTGTGACAGAGGCAGATGTTTTTTATATGACACTGCAGAAGAGAATGGTACATTACATAAAACTGAAGACACACTGGATAAAATATTCAAGCCAGGAATATTAGTATGTTAACTTTTAAATTAAAAGTTTGTTCTTAAGTATCCATGCAAAGTGAAGTAAGAAAAACCTTACACTGATTCCTGATTACAAAAGCACAAGGACAAAGGTAAGATAGAGGCAGGTGAGCTAGAGATTACACTAATGCTTATGCAGTTAAGTAAGGACATCACTGTTGCTATTTTCTTTGATAATGTGAAAACTGAAATATTTTTTCATATTAAAATACGTGATTGTAGAGGTACTCCAGCGCGACAATTTTCAGGATGTTTTCATTTAATTCTGAAATGTCCTATCCTGTTCATTGCGGTGGAGGATGAATTCTACATGTTGAAATGATTGACTGTGAATCCAGATTTTCTTTTTGATACAATTAGAAAATAAAAAGATAAAGAATAACCAAATCAACACATACACAAAATCATTAGTATGTGCTTATTAAATATAAATGTGTATGTCTTGTTCAGAATATAAGTGACCTCACCTCATATACTGGTAGTTATCTCTGTAATAATGGTAGTGCTTGAATAAAATTGAGTAATATGGTGCTTTATCATATTTAGCCCATAAAACTGCAGTTCGTGTGCAGTAACATTTTCGGTGCAGTGCATTACTTAATATCAATAGTAGTGATGGAGGAGTAAATATTTACAAATTTTTTTCTCTAAACTTGACCATCGATGTTATATTTCATTCAGATTTCATACCTCTTGAAATGTTTGTGTAAAAGTGTGTCAAACATTGCTGGTACATAGTTAGTAGTGTGAGATGGTAGGATATTGTTTCAAAGATGGCATCCGTTTTAACAGGTGTAATTACTGGAAATAGATCCCACTTTTGAGTCCATGATAATATTTGAAGTTTTTATTCCAATTTCTATCTATAGGCCTACCCTACCTTAACTAACATGATTAAAAAATAACATATACGTCATAAGGTTCATTTAGTTACTTACATGTCTCTATATTACTTTACTGTTACCTTCCTTGGGCAGCAACATTAGAGTCAATAAAATGCCATGAAATTGCAGCCCATCTTATCACAAAGTTGTATTCATGTTTAAAAGCATGTTGCAACCAGTCTGATTAGTAAATGTTGTAGTGTTTGTTATACCAGACTTATCATACCCACACCAGTCATTTATTGAAGAAAATACTTTAGTGATTTCAGTAAGTTATCATCTATGATTATTCTCCAAGGATGATTTCTTACTCAGCAGCAGTGTATCTTTTCTGCATTAGTCATATAATTCCACTTACTAGTTTGTCAGTGAACATAACCTTCAAAAAAGAAAAGTTCCAGACACGAATTCCAAAATAGCTTGAGGGAAACAGTAAATTTTGTCCAAAGTTTTTCTCTTGTTATAAAACAAACAGCTTTATTGAGCATTGTTGCTTCAGTGCTTAAAAGGTAATTTTTGGTGACTGGAGCATAAAATACTAACAAAAATTACAAAAAGAACAGTCAGAAAGGTTAGTTTCAAGTTAGATTGTGGTTGCAAACTTTTCAATAACACAAGAATGGTATCCCTTAAAGAAATGGCAGCAAGGGATAAGTTGGATCACCTTGTGCACTCATTGTGTATGCCTGAGAGCCTCATTCAACAGGTTGCAGCTGTTCTAGCAGCCATTGAGCAGTGGTGCATGCTTGAATAAATGATGCCTGTCCTCTCAGCTGCGAGACCGTTCTGGATCATTCCAACAATTTGTAGATGGTGCTCAAACATCAACCTTGCTAATGGAATTTCAACAAGGTTCACAAACTCACAAACTGCAGCATTCTCTCCAGAACTGATCCCAGTCTCCTGGCTCTGAGTGTAGCGGAAGACAAACCAGGGTGTCACTTTTTTGACTTGATGTACAGGGGTGAGAAAGTAGGTTCTACCTAAATGGGTCAGGGGTGCACTACACATCAGAGACTGCTAAGTAGTTAATTAACTGTATGTGGGGTACATACAAGAATTTCTATATTAGGTATCTCTCCATCCAGACATTATTGTGATAGTTGTGGTTGGAAATGCTTAAGTATTAGTGCAAGACCAAAATAAATGCAGCACACAGATGAAACTGTTATAATCCTGGTGATAAACTGCAGAAGCATTCACAACAATGTGTCAAAACTTTAAGCACTGGTAGAAAGCAGGGGTCTCACTTAATACTAGGTATATAAAGCTGGTTAGAACTAGAAATTCATTATAGTGGAAGTATGGGGAACTGATCTGATGTATTGTGGCTGTAGATAGGAAACTCATATCCACCAAGATAGAAATATGAGGAAGGGCAGAAACTTTTAATTGGGTCCTTGTAGTGACCACCAGATTCTCCCTCAGATGTAACTGACAACTTGAGAAAAAAACCTCAGATTTCTAATGCATATGTTCTCCAGTCATACTATCATCATCGGAGCAGATTTTAATCTTCCACTAACTGGTAGGGATAATAACAGTTTTCTAAGTGGCAACACATCCTGAGAAACAATAGTAAATGATTTCTTTGAAAACTACCTAGAACGGGTAGTTCAGAAGCCTAGCAATGACAGAAATATAGTGGATCTAATGACATCAAATAGACCGGATCTCTTTGCAGATGACCACATTGAAACTGGTGTCAGTGACCACAGTGAGTACGTAAGTACAAATGACAACTAAAACAAGTACAAAGATTTACTTGTCCATAAAGCTGGTAATAAGGCAATAGGGTCATATCCCGAGGAGGAACTCAAAACATTTGTTTAGCTTTAGTCAGCAGCATTTGGAGGAAGAGTAACTCAAGTTTAGATGAACATTTGATCAAATGATGGATAGATAGTATACATTTCTTGTAAGATCTTCACTAACAAAATAGCTAGCACTGCACAATAGGTGTAAAACAGTGCACAGTGCTGTAGCTTGAGAAATGTTCATGGGAGGGATCTTCATGGTGTACAGTCTCTGTAAAGAACATTATCCCTCAAAAAAACTTGCAACTACTGCATATTAGATATAAAACGTATTGTGACAGAGCATAAGGCAATAGATAGAGAGAATTTGATCAAAATGTTTGGTTGCAAAAGAGCAATGAGTGAAGTCTTCAATAACTACCACAGCAGAATGTTACTAACGTATCTCTCACAAAACCCAATAAATACATAAAGGCTGTTAATAGCACCAAAGTTAGTATACAGTCAGTCCTGAATGACACAGGAATGGAAAGTAGATTCAGATTCAGATTCTTTATTGGTCATTCAGCATTATTACATGCAATAGACTTCATCAGTTCACTTAACCTATCAATTTTACAAAATAAATTTTTACATATTTAAGTTGATATTAGGCATTTCTCAAAATTCTTCTAATGAATAGAATGGATTAGTGAACAAGAAGTTATGTGCATTTTCTTTAAATAATTTGTCAGGCTTGATTGATGCATTCTTAGACAACTTGTTATATATTTTAATTGCCATATGCTTATGACTATTGTTAGTTTTAGCTAATCTATTTTGTGGCAACAGAAGAGAAGTACGGATTCTGGTTTAGTAGTCATGCCTTTGATTTGTTACACTTAAAGCTGGCTGGTGTGGCCGTGTGGTTCTAGGCGTTTCAGTCCGGAACCGCGTGACCACTACGGTCGCAGGTTCTAATCCTGCCTCGGGCATGGATGTGTGTGATGTCCTTAGGTTAGTCAGGTTTAAGTAGTTCTAAGTTCTAGGGTACTGATGACCACAGATGTTAAGTCTCATAGTGCTCAGAGCCATTTTTTTTTTGTTACACTTACATTAGATAGTTCAGAAAGTATGCAGTTAACACTGTAAGGATATATAAATTAAAAACTGTTAAAATTCATTATTTAATGAACAATGGTTTACAATGTATCCTATTATCTACCTTAGCCATTACTCTGATTGCTTTCTTTTGGATCACCACAATTTCATTTATTTT
This sequence comes from Schistocerca piceifrons, assembly GCF_021461385.2. Classification (NCBI taxonomy): domain Eukaryota; kingdom Metazoa; phylum Arthropoda; class Insecta; order Orthoptera; family Acrididae; genus Schistocerca; species Schistocerca piceifrons. The sequence goes on along the minus strand of NC_060143.1, from coordinate 473,953,565 downwards.
TCTGCTGTTTTCCGAGAGTATTAACCCATACCTTAAAACAGATTGAAAAAAGGCAAAGCATGCTGTCTTTATGTACTCAAATCTCACACAACACATCAGTCTCTTCAACAAATATATAACTCTTGACAACCTAACCACTATGTGATCAACACAAGAGTTCCGTGTTAGATTGTTTTCAAGTATGATACCTAAAACCTTGCCTTTTGTTTTTCTATTTTTGTAGTCTTTGATAGACTGAACCACATATTCTGGGTCTTTTCCTCATTTAATAGTAGACCATTTGCATTAAACCATGATGTTGCATTTTCTTTTGCCAATTTCATACCAATTACAAGGTCATCAAATACATGGTTTACAGATCATCTGCATTCATGTACGTCTTTACAGTTATATTTCCTGGTAAGTCATTTATGTGTACAAGGAAGAGAAGTGGTCCCAATTTAGATCCCTGTGGCACTCCATGTTGAACCTCGAGTATGTTTGACAGATGACTTCCTGAACTCACCACCTGTTTCCTTTTATTGAGGTATGATGTGATGAGTTTTAAACTTTTATTGCATATGCCATAGTACTCAAGTTTAGAGAGCAAAAGGGAGTGGTCAACATAGTCAAAGGCTTTTCTCAGATCACATACGGTTACCCGTGTGTGAGCATGGTCCTTGAATGCTGCTAATATGTCTCTGACTAAGAGCTCTATGGCAGGTATAGCTGGCCTTCCATTTCTGTAACCAACTGTTATGCACTTAACATATCATTTAGTTTAGTTCATGCGTCTGCTGATATATTATGCCTTCAAAGACTTTTCCTACTACTGGAATTAGTGAAATTGGTCTGTAGTTTGCAGGATGTGATTTGATACCCTTCTTAAAGACTGGAGTCACCTTGGATAGTTTGAGAGGATCAGGAAAGACCCCTTCTATGAGATACAGGTTTATAGAATATGTTAATGGTGCTGTAATGTAATGTATGATTTCTTTCAGTAGATTGTTTGACATATTAAAAATATCTGTACTGTATGAATTTTTCATTTCTTTGACTATTTTAAGAACTTTGTGTTGGTGTACCTCTTTAAAGTGTTTCAATGATGATCTGGCCCTATTATGATTTAGGTTTGCGCTCTTAAGATAATCTATATATGTTACATTGGGTTTACTGATCAACTTTTTGATATCATCAGCACGGCTTACAAAATATTTGTTGAATGTATCTGCTGTTATTGAGACTGTCTTGATAAAGTTTCTGACTTCACCTTTAACAGTATTAATTACTGATCAGGCTGTTTTGCATTGGTTTTTACCATTTTTTATGAGATTTGTGTTGTATCTTTGTTTTGCCAATTGTAATTCTTTCTTATACAGTTTCTTAGTGGTTAGGAAAGTGGAAGCAGTGAACTTCATTTTCAGTAGTTACTTTACAAAGAAAGATACAGGAATACTGCCCCAGTTTAATTCTTGCACCACTGCAAAGAAGTGATACAGGTATTAGTTTCAATGTCATTGAGAAACGATTGAAACTTTTAACATTAAACAACATTTGGGGTCCCTGTCAGATTCTCTGCAGAATTTGCAACATGGTTAATGCCAGTTTTAACCACTGTATGCTGTAGATCTGTAAAAAGTGAGTAAGATGGCAGCACGTGTAGATGTACTAATAAACTGATCCGCGGAAAATTACGAGTTTTTAAATCCTGTGTGTGTAAAATGCAGTAAGAAGATGAAATATGGTGTTAAATTATGTTCGTGGTAACAGTAATGGATCCATCGTCAATGTTTAAATGTCTTAGAGGAAAAAAACATGATCTGTGACTGTGGAAATGTGCACTGTAACTATCGTCATATCGTGTGTTTACAAACGGAATGCGAAGAAGAATGCACGACTTCTTCATTAAAATATGATCTTATGTTAGCTAAACTATATGTAGAGAAGCTTGAATCAGTGATAGATAGTGTACAGAAGCTGGAAGAAGTGATAGACCATTCAAAGGGTAGTGAACCGGTTGTAAACGAACAAAACGGTAACTTTATTAGGGCTAAAAAGTTTTGTCGTGTTAATCGTAGTGAAAACAACTTTCGTCTCCCACAAGCAAATAAGTTTGAATTTTTAACGTGTGATGAATATGAAATATGTGAAAAGAGCCAAAGAAAGAAAGTACTTTCATCAAATGCAGCGACCACAAATCATTTCAGTAGCCCTACGAAGTCCTGTAATAACATGAAAGGAAATACCAGAAAATACATGGAACATACTTATCATTCAAACAAGATATCTACCAATACAGGTAAGAAGAAAAAAGAAGATATTTTCATACTTTCAGACAGTCATGGAAAGGGCTTAGCCGACATTTTGTGTAACATGCAAACTATATTCAAGGTTAGTGGAATAACGAAACCGGGTGCCCCTTTGCGCGAAGTTTTAAAAGACTGTGAACATTCTTTGAAGCTGGGAAGCAACTGTCTAATAATAGGAGGTGCTAATGATGTTTATAGGAATGAGGGCAAACTCGCCACAAGAGCTCTAAGAAGTACATTACAGAAAATTACAGATGTTAACTTCTTCATTGCCAGTATCCCACAAAGACATGATCTCATAGAAGAATCCTGTGTCAACAAAGAAATCACAGTTACTAATAGGAAATTTGAGAAAATCTGCCGAAGCCTCCCAAATGCCACATATGTGGACGTACCATCCGCAGAGAGAAGTCATTTTACAAGACATGGGCTTCACAGAAATAAACTCGGAAAATCATTCATTAGTCGAGAAATCCTTAATGCAGTGAAGGCAGTTAAGGACAAGAAATGCACGACCATACCACTTCCACCACCAAACACAGCAACTGAAAATTTCCAACAAGAAAATGAAACTGAATCACTGACAACAGGTCCAGCACTAGAATCTCCACTTTCTTCAAAAACAGCTGAGATAAATGATTCAACTAGGACAGAAGTTTCCAAAGCAGCGTCAGCAGAAGCAGCTACATACTACGCAACTGCATCATTAACAAGAAAAAAAAATGCCTGATGTGCCAACAGCCAATGACCTTTCATCAGTATTGGCCGCTCCTCAGTCCTCAACAGTGAAAGACTTTTCACCAGCTTCACCATCATCAGCAGTAACAGAAGCAAACAGAAGAAGCACAAGAACCAGGAAACTTTCAACTCTGCAGGATTTTTGGTACCCGGCCTCAGTTACAAGACTAACATAAGGCAGATACCTTCAGATACACCAACTTCCAAGTCAAACCGGCAACAGACTCACCTCCACTGTCATCAACAGAAGAATAACCATGCCACCAGCTCATCTAAAGGATTTTTTAGCATCAGGTCAAAAGGGAAAGGCGCCACCAACATAAGTGAAAACAAATGCCTAACAGTGTTTCACCAAAACATTCAAGCCATAAAGAACAAAACACAAGAGCTGGAAGTAGAATTGGAAAAATTTGATAGCCAAATTTTGTGTATCACTGAACACTGGTGCAAAGGGAAGCAAATTGAACACATTGCATTAGCCTCATTTGACCATGCATGTTACTATAGCAGAATCTCAATGAATGGTGGAGGTTCATGTATCTATGTAAAAAAAGGTATGTCATTTAAAGTAAGATATGATCTTTTAGATCTAGGTGAGGACAAACATTTCGAACTTTCCGCTGTTGAAATAATAGGACCTGGCATAGCAAAAAAATTAGTCATATTTTGTGTGTACCGCTCTCCCAGTGGAGACATTGATATATTCATCTCAAAAGTGGAACAAAGCTTAGACAAGGTTTCTGGACCAAAAGCAAATGTAATTATCTGTGGTGACTTAAACATTAATATGATGAAGCCTGATAAGGCTAGCAACATATATGTGAATATTCTAAGCTGTTATGGAATATCCTCCCTTGTTAATTGTCCAACTAGAATAACGAAAGAATCCTCCTCATCTATAGATCATGTAGCTACAGATATTGATAGTAGAAAATGTCATATTGTTGTCCAAAACCTGGGCCTAGCAGACCACCTCTGCCAGATCTTAAAAACTAACATTCATGTAGAAACTTCTCCTAAACTTTGTACATACAAAAGAATGTTTTCCAAATCAGCCCTGCATCAGTTTAAATCCCAGCTAGAATATGAAGATTGGAGGGAAGTCTATGCAGAAACCAACGCAAATCAGAAATTTATCAAGTTCATGCCAATTTTAAATTCAGATTTGAAGAGATGTTTCCCAAAACTCTTTATTAAATTAAAACTACAAAGAGAAATCAGTGGGTGACTACAGGTATCAAAAAATCCTCAGAAACTCTTAGATATCTCAACTCCATAAAAAATAATCAATCTAACCCAGAAGTTCTGCAATCCTACAAAAAGTACAGGAAAATTTACAGAAAGGTGTTACTAGCCGCAAAAAAACTTTCAAACAACAAAATATTACTTGAAGCTGAAAACAAGAGCAAAGCAGCCTGGAACATCGTCAAACAGGAAACATCTAACTCTGCTAAAAAGGACCTCAATTCACATACTAAAAACAAAGATGTACCAGTAGGTAACCCTAAAAAATTAGCTGATTTTGTAAACTCATATTTCAGTAGTATTGCAAAAAAATTACAGCATAAATTTCCAGATACGTATGATTTACCTACTCTGAACCAGCCAACAAACTCAATGGTGCTCTTGCCAACTACAGAAAGGGAAGTGGCACTAGTAGTACACCAACTAAAAAATAAAACTTCAGTAGGACTTGATGAAATCCCAGTCTGCGTAATTAAAGATTGTATAGACTCCATAAAGGACCCATTAACAGACATAATTAATGAATCTTTCGAATCTGGATACTTTCCGGAGTACCTAAAACAAGCAAAAGTTATACCTATCCTTAAAAACGGAGATGTGGAAAATGTAGAGAACTACAGGCCGATCTCTATACTGTCTATCATTTCTAAAATAATAGAAATACTAGTCAAAAAGAGACTGCTAAATTACCTGAATAAATATAATCTTCTTTCCAATGACCAATTTGGTTTTAGGCCCGGAAAAGGCACACAATATGCTATAGCACAGTTCACTAAAGTAATTTTAGAAGCACTGGACAAAGGTGAAAATGTAAGTGGTATCTTTTTAGACTTGTCCAAGGCCTTTGATACAGTTGACCACAAAATCTTACTTCATAAATTAGGGCAAATAGGAATAAGAGGTGTGACAAAGAAGTGGTTCAAATCATACTTGGAAAACAGAGTTCAATGAGTTGAGATATCACAAGTTTCAAACAATTCCCTTATAAAACACCTGTCTGACCCAGAAAATGTGAATATAGGCGTCCCACAGGGAAGTGTATTAGGCCCAATATTGTTTCTTATATACATTAACGACTTCCCACAAAGTATCAGATATGGCGAAAAAATACTTTTTGCTGATGACAGCAACATAGTAATAACAGGTGAAAATCCAACACAACTGTCAGAAAGAGCAAACGAGGCGCTCAATGATGTCCACAACTGGTCATTAAAAAATAAAGTAACCCTAAATGTAAAGAAAACTAACTATATTAACTTCCAATTGAACAAAAAACACAATGCCACTAGAATAAAAGTTAATAATAATGAATTAGAATGTGTAACAAGTACCAAATTCTTAGGGATGAATGTAGACAGCCAACTGAAATGGACAAACCATGTCAACATTTTGGCAAAGAAATGCTCTTAGAATCCTTGCACCGGTATGCAATAATACCTGTCTTAAAATAACATATTACGGATATCTACACTCAGTCCTCAGCTATGGGATCATGTTTTGGGGAACAAGTGCCAGTAACATACAAACTGTGTTTAAAGTACAAAAAAGAGCCATAAGGATAATAACAAATAGCAACAACAGGGCCCACTGTCTAGAATTATTTAGAAAGCTAGGAATTCTAACTGTTTCTTGTGAGTATATCTTTCAGAACATAATGTTCATTAAGAAAAATCTCAACATGTACAACACAAACAGCCTAATACATGACCATGAAACAAGAGCTTGTCACCACCTCCATCTAGATAGAAAGAACAAGGCAAAGATGCAAAAAAGTATATTTTACAGTGGGATAAAACTGTACAACAAATTACCACAAGAAATTAAAGAAATAAATGAGCCCCTCACTTTCAGACAAAAGCTTAAAACCTTTTTAGTAAGTAAAAGTTGTTATACTGTAAAAGAATATTTAACATAGATGTAGATTATTAGCAACATATGACATTATCACCAAAATATTATGTAATTATAAATATGTGTATGACTAGTTATAAAAACTACACAAAATATGAGAAACCTGTTTAATTGTAAATGTAAATGTGTGCTCATGTGTTGTAATCTGACGACATCCATACAATATTTATTGTTCCACGGATGAATAAATAAATAAATAAAAAGATATAAGCTGTTACTAGTTTTTGTAAGAAAGTGCAGATCACTTCTGTCTACAAGAAATATAGCAGGAATGATCCACAAAATGACCATCCAGTATCATTGACATCCATTTGTTGTAGAATATTACAAAATGTTATGGGTTAAACTTTAATGAGATATCTGGGATAGAATCATTTCATTCATGTAAACCAGCATGGATTCCAAAAACATTGGTCACACAAATCCCAATTTGCAATTTTTTGTATTATGACACCCTGAAAGCCATAGCCCAAGGAAGTCATGTGGTTGCAGTATTTCTTGAGTTCCAAAAAGCATCTGTTCAGTATCACACAATATTTGTTAACATGAAAGCAGAGTACCTGGTATTTCCCAGGTATGTATTTATTCCGATTCCGTTAGCGCATCTCCTTCCTCTCTCTTTGTCCATCTTCTAAGTCCTTCTCTCTGTCCATCCCTTTGTCTTCTTTCTCTCTCTCTCTCTCTTTCTGTCTACCTCCTCCACCCTGCCCTCCCCAACTGTCTGTCTCCTCCAGTCTCTCTCTGTGTCTATCCGTTCCTCTCCCCTCTCTCTCTGTCCATCTCCTCTTCCCTTTCTCCCTTTGTTTCCTCCTTCCTCCTCCCCCTCACTTTTTCCATTGATCCTCCCTCATATCTGTGTCCATGACTTCTTTCCCCCACTCTGCTGTCTACCTCTTCTCCCCTCATCTCTTTCCATGTTATCACATTCACTCCGGTAGGAGGTAGCTGGTTCTTATCCCCACAGCATTTCTTTGCAGATAGTAAGAAGTGTATCACATTTGGTAGAAATCAATCCAGGGGTTTAGGAGGTGATTTTTAGCCATGGATTTGTCAAAGTACACATGTGTCACACATATTTCACATTTATTTAACATATTTCACAGATATTTAGACACATATTTCACCTGTATCTGAAGTACAATTCAACATGTAGTTTTTATTTCATGCAGCTCAGTCTATGTGATGTCACATCTCCAGAACAATGTATCATACAATGATATAATTTTACAAGTGTATTCAGTGATATATTTTTATACTGTTTGTAAAATTTGTTCCTAATAGCATTCATAATGTGGCAACTTTTCAAACAGCTCAGTGTGATTGATGTCATATCTCCTGGGCTATGTGTCATACAGTGATATAATTTATATCTAAAAAGAAAGATGATGAAACTTACCAAACAAAAGCGCTGGCAGGTTGATAGACACACAAACAAACACAAACATACACACAAAATTCTAGCTTTCGCAACCAATGGTTGCCTCGTCAGGAAAGAGGGAAGGAGAAGGAAAGACAAAAGGATATGGGTTTTAAGGGAGAGGGTAAGGAGTCATTCCAATCCCGGGAGCGAAAAGACTTACCTTAGGGGGAAAAAAGGACAGGTATACACTCGCACACACACACACACACATATCCATCCACACATACACAGACACAAGCAGACATTTTGTAGATACATTCAGCAGCACATGTGGCTACTGTCTTCAAATTTTGTTGTGACTAAAGCTGGTAGCAAAGAAGTAATAAATTTAAATGTCATGCCTGGCGTGGCAGTTTTACTGCATGAATAGTGAAAATGTAGTAAGCGATGAACTTTTTCCATTTATCATTTTGTGGGGGTTATCTGTAAGAGAAAGTTTCTCGAAGGTTTGAAATTAGTCAATAAGTGCTCTCATTCTCAAATACTGCCTGAATAAAGTCTTCAAATTTGCACGTCGCGAGCTACATTACTCTTTCACCCCCTCACCCCCCCTCCCCATTTCCCTGCCCATCATAGGCATGTGGTTCTTACCCCCGAAATTTATTATCTTCAGACAGTAGGTGATATGTGCATGAAGTTTGGTTGAAATTGGTCCAGTGTTGTAGGAGGAGACATGGAACATACATACATGCTCACATATGTACGCTGATTTTTTTAAATATGTATGTATTCTAGTCACATGGGATATCAAACAAAATTTGTGAGTGGACTGAGGATTTCTGGCAGGCAATGTCAATAAAATCTCAGATTTTTTGCAGATGATTTAGCTGTCTACACTGAAATACTAGAGTGGTAAAATTTCAAAGTGAAGAAAAGATTGGCATCTTGCTCTAAATGTTCAGAAATGTAAGGCTGTTCATTGCACAAAACACAAAAAGCTGTATCCTATGACTGCATATCAGTGAACTGCAATTAGAATCAGTCAACTTATACAAATACATGAGTGTGACAATTTGTAATGATATGAAATGTAATGATAATATAATATCAATTATACATAAAGCACGTGGCAGACTTCAAATCATTGGTAGGATGCTGGGAAAATGAAGTTATTCTACAAAGGAGGCAGCTTACAAAACACTTGTGCATTCTATCCTAGAATTTTGTTCTGGTGTGTGTAACTCATGACAAAAAAGACTAACAGAAGATGCTGAACATATGTTTAATTCACAGGAGAGCACCATGAAAATGATGGTAAATGGGAACTGGTAGATGCCTGAAGATACACACCACATATCCCACAAAATCTTACTTACAAAGTCCAAATAATAAGAATTAATTGAAGAATCTAGGAATATGCTGCAGTCCCCCTTAATACCACACCCACGGGTAATACCACTCCCACAGGGACTGCAGAGATAAAATTAGACAAATTACAATGTGCACAGAGGCATTTAAACAAGCGTTCTTCCCATTCCTCATACACAAAGGAATGATTGGAAACCCTTACATATAGTGAAATGGGAAGTACTCCATGCCATATACTTCACAGTAGTTTCAGAGTAAAGGCTGATTATAATTAAAGTTAAACTTTCAAAACGCTGTAGTAGTAACACCACTGGTCAGAATGACGTCAAATTGCAAAGGAATATTATCAGAGAAGGGGAAAAATGTATGGCAGAAGAAAAAAAATAGTGTGAAAGTTGATCAATAAATGGCACTGTATGTATAAGAACACATAAATGAAAATGTCTGTCAAGTGCACGACCCCTTGGTCAGTATAAAAACCCTGGGTACAGGGCTTTTCCTTCTTTCGCAATTGCGACGTTTGCCATGACTGTCTCAATGCAGGATCACGCTCTGCTTGTAAAGCTTTATTACAAGAATGATGACTTTGTACACGTTGCTCTGCAGAAGTTCCAGACACTGAAGGGTTTGAAATAAGGCGTTGGCCCAATGACTGGTCTGGCGAAAATGATTCGGAAATTCGAAAAGACGGGTTCTTTTGGTGTGCAACCTGGTAGAGGGAGGGAACAAATTGATTCATTGTCAGTGGAAGCAGAGGCCACAGCAATGCAGGAGGAGATGAGTGGTGGTGTGCAAACGTGTAGTGCATGGAGAACTGCGCGAACATTGGACATACCCATGAGCACGGTGTGTAAAATCCTATGAAACATCCTTCTTTGCTATCCATTCAAAATTACCCATGTGCACGAGTTGCTTCCTGTTGACCTGCCAGCAAGAAAGACCTTTGCTTTAGAATTTCTTGCTCACATAGAAGTGGACAATGATTGGCTGTGGAAGATTTGGTGGACAGATGAAGCTCACTTCCATCTGACAGGATATGCCAATACGAGGTGCATTCAAGTTCTAAGGCCTCCGATTTTTTTTCTCCGGACTGGAAAGAGATAGAAACATGCGCATTGTTTTAAAATGAGGCCGCGTTCATTGTCAATACATCCCAGAGATGGCAGCACTGTATGGGAGATGGAATTTTACCGCCAGTGGCGAGAATGAGAACTGTTTTAAATACTTCAAATGGCGACGTTTTCCTTACTTGAACAGCGTGCAATCATTCGTTTTCTGAATTTGCGTGGTGTGAAACCAATTGAAATTCATCGACAATTGAAGGAGACATGTGGTGATGGAGTTATGGATGTGTCAAAAGTGCGTTCGTGGGTGCGACAGTTTAATGAAGGCAGAACATCGTGTGACAACAAACCGAAACAACCTCGGGCTCGCACAAGCCGGTCTGACGACATGATCGAGAAAGTGGAGAGAATTGTTTTGGGGGATCGCTGAATGACTGTTGAATAGATTGCCTCCAGAGTTGGCATTTCTGTGGGTTCTGTGCACACAATCCTGCATGACGACCTGAAAATGTGAGAAGTGTCATCCAGGTGGGTGCCACGAATGCTGATGGATGACCACATGGCTGCCCGTGTGGCATGTTGCCAAGCAATGTTGATGCACAACGACAGCATGAATGGGACTTTTTTTTCGTTGGTTATGACAATGGATGAGACGTGGATGCCATTTTTCAATCCAGAAACAAAGCGCCAGTCAGCTCAATGGAAGCACACAGATTCACCGCCACCAAAAAAACTTCGGGTAACCGCCAGTGCTGAAAAATGATGGTGTCCATGTTCTGGGATAGCGAGGGCATAATCCTTACCCATTGCATTCCAAAGGGCACTACAGTAACAGGTCCATCCTATGAAAATGTTTTGAAGAACAAATTCCTTCCTGCACTGCAACAAAAGTGTCCGGGAAGGGCTGCGCGTGTGCTGTTTCACCAAGACAACGCACCCGCACTTCGAGCTAACGTTACGCAACAGTTTCTTCGTGATAACAACTTTGAAGTGATTCCTCATGCTCCCTACTCACCTGACCTGGCTCCTAGTGACTTTTGGCTTTTTCCAACAATGAAAGACATTCTCTGTGGCCGCACATTCACCAGCTGTGCTGCTATTGCCTCAGCGATTTTCCAGTGGTCAAAACAGATTCCTAAAGAAGCCTTCGCTGCTGCCATGGAATCATGGCGTCAGCGTTGTGAAAAACGTGTACGTCTGCAGGGCGATTACGTCAAGAAGTAACGCCAGTTTCATCGATTTCAGGTGAGTAGTTAATTAGAAAAAAAATCGGTGGCCTTAGAACTTGAATGCACCTCGTATGCAGAATTGTCAAATATGGGCAACGGAAAATCCACACACAAATCAACTAGTACCAATTCATCCTGAAAAGGTCACTGTGTGATGCGGGTTTACGGCACCATTTATCAAGGGCCATATTTTTTTGAAGAGACAGGTGCTTCCAGTCCTGTTACCTGTACCATCAGTGGTAAGCGCTATGAGTGACTTTTGTGCAACCATGTCATTCGAGCTCTCCAACAGCGTGGATGTGTGGATGGGATCATTTTTATGCAAGATGCCATACCTTCGCACGTTGCAAATCCAGTTAAGCAACTGCTGAAGCACCATTTCGGAAATGCTAGAAATATCAGCTGCCGTTTCCCTACAACCTGGCTGTCCTGATCACTTGATCTTAATCCGTGTGACTTCTGGCTGTGGGGCTGTAAGGTAACGGGATAATATGGAGCTCTTTCAAGTAGTTCATAATATAAATTTAAAGCACAGCAGCAGGAACAATATGTTGGGCAACATAGACCAGAAAATACTTATTTTGTGTTTTGATGGGCATTGTAGTTCTTTCGCATCGTGTTTTGTCTTTCTTTTAATTGCAATGAATTACAAAATTGTGGTGATAAATGTGTATATAATGTATTTATGTTTAAGTATTGAAATCTTATAAAAAATTGTAGACAAATTGTGGCCATCTTTAGGGATTATTTTGACTAATGTAGTGTCATGTGACCCGACCCAGGACTGTGGATATGAGCGGGAAAATTGGGGTCTTTTGTCGTTGTCCATTGTGGTGGTAAGTTGGGAGCGGCAAATGCAAGTGTAAGCATGGACGCCAGTGTATGTGAAGGAACAACGTGAAAGTGTGTAGGTGCGAACAACGTGAACGTGTGTAGGTGCGAGACAATAAACAGTGTACAAATTGCACCAATTATTAGTATTTATACAGATCAGATTTATTTGTGAACTTAAAAATGCATGTCCACAAGGTTAAAGTGTTTCTTTTGAATTAATAAGTTTCAGTCTGAACTTGTATAGTTCAATTCACTGCTGTTCAAAAGCTAGCCAATATATGACTCAATAGTAGGGGCACAAATGCAACTGTTAACTACCAACCCCCTTTGCAGATGAGCCACGTAAAAAAAAAAAAAAAAAAAAAATAAAAAAAATATATATATATATATATATATATATATATATATATATATATATATATATATATATACTCCTGGAAATGGAAAAAAGAACACATTGACACCGGTGTGTCAGACCCACCATACTTGCTCCGGACACTGCGAGAGGGCTGTACAAGCAATGATCACAAGCACGGCACAGCGGACACACCAGGAACCGCGGTGTTGGCCGTCGAATGGCGCTAGCTGCGCAGCATTTGTGCACCGCCGCCGTCAGTGTCAGCCAGTTTGCCATGGCATACGGAGCTCCATTGCAGTCTTTAACACTGGTAGCATGCCGCGACAGCGTGGACGTGAACCGTATGTGCAGTTGACGGACTTTGAGCGAGGGCGTATAGTGGGCATGCGGGAGGCCGGGTGGACGTACCGCCGAATTGCTCAACACGTGGGGCGTGAGGTCTCCACAGTACATCGATGTTGTCGCCAGTGGTCGGCGGAAAGTGCACGTGCCCGTCGACCTGGGACCGGACCGCAGCGACGCACGGATGCACGCCAAGACTGTAGGATCCTACGCAGTGCCGTAGGGGACCGCACCGCCACTTCCCAGCAAATTAGGGACACTGTTGCTCCTGGGGTATCGGCGAGGACCATTCGCAACCGTCTCCATGAAGCTGAGCTACGGTCCCGCACACCGTTAGGCCGTCTTCCGCTCACGCCCCAACATCGTGCAGCCCGCCTCCAGTGGTGTCGCGACAGGCATGAATGGAGGGACGAATGGAGACGTGTCGTCTTCAGCGATGAGAGTCGCTTCTGCCTTGGTGCCAATGATGGTCGTATGTGTGTTTGGCGCCGTGCAGGTGAGCGCCACAATCAGGACTGCATACGACCAAGGCACACAGGGCCAACACCCGGCATCATGGTGTGGGGAGCGATCTCCTACACTGGCCGTACACCACTGGTGATCGTCGAGGGGACACTGAATAGTGCACGGTACATCCAAACTGTCATCGAACCCATCGTTCTACCATTCCTAGACCGGCAAGGGAACTTGCTGTTCCAAAAGGACAATGCATGTCCGCATGTATCCCGTGCCACCCAACGTGCTCTAGAAGGTGTAAGTCAACTACCCTGGCCAGCAAGATCTCCGGATCTGTCCCCCATTGAGCATGTTTGGGACTGGATGAAGCGTCGTCTCACGCGGTCTGCACGTCCAGCACGAACGCTGGTCCAACTGAGGCACCAGGTGGAAATGGCATGGCAAGCCGTTCCACAGGACTACATCCAGCATCTCTACGATCGTCTCCATGGGAGAATAGCAGCCTGCATTGCTGCGAAAGGTGGATATACACTGTACTAGTGCCGACATTGTGCATGCTCTGTTGCCTGTGTCTATGTGCCCGTGGTTCTGTCAGTGTGATCATGTGATGTATCTGCCCCCAGGAATGTGTCAATAAAGTTTCCCCTTCCTGGGACAATGAATTCATGGTGTTCTTATTTCAATTTCCAGGAGTGTATATATAATAGGTAGTGAACGAGCCCGAGTACAGTTGCAATTGGGGGCTCATGCAGGATGGGACTTTCTTCTCTATTCCATAGTATTTCAGAATCGGGTGTCCATCTGATTTTTAGGCTTTTGGGCAGTCAGTGAGGGGGCTCTGAGCTAAATCGGTGCATTAGCAGTAGCGGCGTGTTTGTCCTCGACAAGATACGTGCTGCCCCTTGCTTACGCCGATATAAGGCCACCACGATTGTGAGGCAGTCATTAACACAGCCTGATGAGTTGACCACATGTTGCCTTGGGTAAAACTGCTGTCAGTGCCATGTCCATGTGTTGCCGTGGGTAAAATAGTTGTCCGTGCTGTGTCCATGTGTTGCCGCAGAAAAAAAACGAAACTGTCGTCCGTGCTGTGTCCATGTGTTGCTGCGGGTATAGCAGCTGAAGCTGTATCCATGTGCTGCCAATGATCAACGCCATCATCTGTGCTACCAACCAACACGACTACGTGCTGCCAGGGGCCCATGCAATGTTTTCTCGCTCCTGATCGAGTTTGCTGCATGTCCATGCCGCCGACTACGATTCATTGCATAGCTGTACTGCTGGCACTGACTGTAGACGTTGCATCACACAAGGATATAAAAGATAAGTATGCCAGCAACTACACTGCAAAATTGTGCCCTTTCGTTAGCCATGGCTGATGAGATGCGTGGATCTCAAAGTGAAGGTGAATCAGTGGATGTTAGGAGTAACTGTAGTAGCCCTATCATGCCAAAAGAAATAGGCTGGGTACCAGGAAGTGACCTGAGTGCATTTTTTGTAAAACTTACTAGTAAATTAGGAGAAATAGGTTCAAAAATAGGGAATATAAAAACTGAAATAGTTGGAGAAATGGATTCGAAAATAGGAGATACTGAATTGAGGCTTAGTGATAAAATAAAGACAGTGAGTGAAAAATGTGATCATCTACATCTCAAATTCACTCAAATTACAGATAAAGTCGAAAACACAGTTAAAATTGTTGAGGGAATTATTGAGAGAGTTGATGAGGTTGAAAAAGGACTAGCAGCCAAGGTGGACACTGTGCAAATTCAGGTACAGGAACAGAAATGCACATTATTTCAGAAACAAACAGAGGCAGACATTGAATCCATTAAGATAGGAGTGCTGGATTGCCATAAAGGGATTACTGACATTAAGAAGGAATTAGGAAGATGTAGGTGAATTGGTTACCAAATAGTATAGGCACTGAGTCATTAACAGGCACACAAACAAAACTGGAAACTTTACTAGCTTTTTGGATGAATCCTTTTTTGAGCTGTAGTACACACACAGACCCATCATGCAACTCCCCCCCCCCCCTCCCCCCCCCCCACACACCATGAAAGTCTATCTGTCCTCTCCTCCTTCCTCTCCCCCCCCCCCTCCCCCCTCTCTCTTACACACACACACACACACTCACACTCACACAAATGTGTAAAGGTACAGAAAGTACAGTATGGTAGCTGAATATACAGTACTGGGACTGCAGTTTTGGAGGTGGGCTGGGGTGAGAGGTTGTGGGGGTGGATTGGGTTAGGGGAAAAGGGAAGTGGAGGGAGGAAGGATTGGAGGAGTGTGGCTGGCTGCTTGGAGGAAGGTAGCAGGTGTGTGGGATAGGAAAGTGGATGCAGGCAACTGTGGGCTCATGTAGCACGTGATGATGAAGATGTGGGGAAGTGGGTTGTAAGGGTGTGACAGAACTGATGACGGGGAGACTGTGAGGAAGAGGGTGTGTATACAGAATGAGTGAAGTTGGGGTCCTTGGGCAGGGACATGTAGATCAGATTGTTGCTTTGCTTGGTTATTGAAAGATCTGTGGGCATCCTGAATGATGACAACTGAAGGCTACAGACTTGAAATTTGCCAGGAATCCCTCTGACATTACAAGACTACAGGTGATGGCTTTCTGTATTCAGTTGTAACTACAGAGATAATGTGGGTACACCACTACAGACCAGAGACAAAATGTCAATTCATGGAATATCAACACAAAGGTGCCATGGGGAAAAAAATTAAAGACACAGTCCTGAGCTGGAAAAATCATAGCATCATTGTTTTGGAACACAGGCAGTACTATCCATTCATGGAGGTATTTTCTGTGTATGCAACTAGTTGAAGACAGTTCATTTATTGCCATACGCATTTGCTGCTTTTATTTGTGAAGCATCTTCAGTGGCCTGTAAACATGCTTCTTTTTATACACATAATAAATTTATTATGTGACAGTTACAACATGTTACCAATATGGTACTATGGTACAATTTGTCATCTTTTTCCCTTTTTAAGGTAAGAATCAACTATTTTAGTACAAATTTCATGATGCAAAATAATTGTTCAGTGTTACCTACAATTTCCAATGTGTTAGCCCATGTGTATGGTCCTGGAGATGTGTTCATTAATCTCCATGCTCCAGTTGGTCGATTTCTGGCATTTTTTCACCCACATTTGTTTTAATACATTACTTACGTCACTTGCACTTTACATTTTGTGGTCAGCATGTATATGTTTAAGGTGTGTTGTGTTGCCAACTGTCGCTGTGTATTTATCTGTCATTATTTGTTTGTGTTGTATGTATGGATTTGGTCATTAAGTACCTTCTTTTCCATTGCAAGGGCTCTTTATACTTGAAAGTACACCTTTTGTTGTGATTATTCACTCTAATAACTGTCACGTCTTATGCCATGTGGGGTTGTTTATGCCCATGTGTTAGCAGATGTTTGGCGAAGGTAGAATGGTTATTTTCATATTTCCAACTTCTTATATGTTCTTTATATCTAGTTTTGAAGTTCCTACCTGTCTTCCCAGATATATTGATTCACATTCTTGGCACTCTAACTGGTATATACCTACTCCTTGGTAATTATCTGGTTTGTTTGTTGTTTGTAAATGTGACTGAAGTGTGTTTCTTGCTTTGTAAGCAATGTGAAATTCCCGTTTCTTTAATATATTTGCTGTCTTATGTGTTGCTTTGTGTTTGTACATTAAAGTGTACCATTTCTTCTGTCAGTCATGTCAAGAGGGTCACTGTTTTGTATTTCCGTGTGTTCTGTAGTGTCTGTGGGCTTCTTTGGCATTTGTTTTCTCTGTTTATTTTCGTTTTTCTTTAGTTGTGTTTTAATTTTTTGGTTAAGTTCTTGTACTACATGGGTGTTGTAACCATTGTTTGTGGCTATGAGTTGTAATGTTTCTAATTCTTTATCATAGTTTTCTTTCCTGAGTGGGACATTATTTAGTCTGTGTAACATGTGTCATAGGTCCACAAATTTTTTGATTTTGCAGGTGGTTGGATGAAACATGTCGCTGTTGGCTTTCTGAAGATGTCAAACGTGTGTTTATTGTCGTCTCTCTTTATTGTTATATCCAAGAAATGTATTTGCTTTTATATCTCTTTTTCCATGGTATGAAGTTTATCAATTTTCTCTGTTGGTTCATCTACCATATAGATTATGTCAGCCACATATCTGTACCAGTAAAATATCAAGTCACACATATGAACCCACCCACCCTCACACGCGCGCACACACACACACACACACACACACACACACACACACACACACACACACACACACACACACACACACACACAAAAATTATAAACAAAAGACAAATGATAAACACGCAGCGACAGTTGGCAATACTACACACCGTAAACACACACATGTTGAACACAAAACGTAAAGTGCAAGTGATGTAAGTGATGTGTTAAGACATATGTGTATGAAAAAAACACTGGAAATTGCCCTACTGGAGCATGGAGACTAATGAACACATCTCCAGGACCATACACATTGGCTAACAGCACTGGAAATCAAAGTAAGTAACACTGAACGATAATTTCACGTCTCGAAATTTGTGCTACAAAAGTTGATTCCAACCTAAGAAAACAAGAGAAAAACATGAAAAACTGTAACTTAGTAACATACTGTAACTACCACAAGATACATTTATTATACATATAAAAAGAAACATTTTACGGGCCACTGAAGATGCTTCACAAATAAAAGAGACAAAATGCTATTAATTTAGAGTGTTACTTCACAATGCTTCACAATACCTTTGATATGATGAACAACAAGCACCTGAAAGGTAAAAGGAAATGTTTTCCTATTGCTTGACAATACCAGACCAGGCACTTCACATGCCATCTGAACACAACTTCAGAGATGGAGGCTCACCACTATACAGGGTGAGTCACCTAACATTACTGCTGGATATACTTCATAAACCACATCAAATACTGACGAATCAATTCCACAGACCGAACGTGAGGAGAGGGGCTAGCGTAATTGGTTAATACAAACCATAAAAAAATTCACGGAAGTATGTTTTTTAACACAAACCTACGTATTTTTAAATGGAACCCTGTTAGCACATCTGAACATATAAACAAATACGTAATCAGTGCCATTTGTTGCATTGTAAAATGTTAATTACATCAGGAGATATTGTAACCTAAAGTTGATGCTTGAGTACCACTCCTCCGCTGTTCGATCGTGTGTATCAGAGAGCACCGAATTACGTAGGGATCTAAATGGAACGGTGATGGACCTTAGGTACAGAAGAGACTGGAACAGCACGTTATGTCCACATGCTAACACCTTTTTATTGGTCTTTTTCACTGACGCACATGTACATTACCATGAGGGGTGAGGTACACGTACACACGTGGTTTCCGTTTTCAATTACAGAGTGGAATAGAGTGTGCCCCAACATGTCAGGCCAATAGATGTTCAATGTGGTGGCCATCATTTGCTGCACACAATTGCAATCTCTGGCGTAATGAATGTTGTACATGCCATGGTACATTTGGTGTAATGTTGCCGCAGGCTGCCACAATACGTTGTTTCATATCCTCTGGGGTTGTAGTCACGTCACGGTACGGTACACATTCTCCTTTAACGTACCCCACAGAAAAAAGTGAATGTCTATAATTAAAGAGCACATTCTGAGGATTATCTCTGTCTTTAGTTTATTTGAAATATTCCTATCAAAAAGCAAGTTATGAAGGTGGAGCCATTACTGTTTCACAACCCTTGTACATTATTGTACTTTTTCCTTTCTGTTTGTGTTCTTCATAATTTATATATTTTATACTCCTTGACTTTGGAGTACTGAAATGAATGATGTTCTGTTTAGTAAGCACATGGTCACCATGCCATATTATTTGAAAAATCAGTTGGTGACCAAATCGTTACTTATATTATCATCTTAAAATTCACTATCTAATGATAAAGAAAAAAAATCTTCATACTTTGAAAATATATTGTACGCAAGATATAAATATATGAATCAGCAAGAAGATTAATCTTAATCTATGTCATAGTGAGGAAGTTTCGAATAGGTTTTTTGAGAAAATCTACTCTTTGGCTTTTTGCGGTATACCCACAGCATGTTCTTATTATGTTGCAAGCAGTTGTGGAGGGATGGTGTTGGATGCCTTGATGAAGATTAAGAATGAATATGATGGTTCCCTCACATTTCGTAGATCATGTCGTGAGGGGATATGTGGGTCATGTGGAATGAATATCAATGGGAGAAACCAGTTAGCATGCCTCAGGTAGGTTGCTGAATGTATTTACTGTTTCTCAAGTATTACTAGCTAATTAGTAGTTAAGTACTGGACAGCCAATGGACACATGACTAGTAAATTAAACACTCTTTGTCTTTAAATATGTCTGCTTGTGTCTGTATATGTGTGTGTGTGTGTGCGAGTGTATACCCGTCCTTTTTTCCCCCTAAGGTAAGTCTTTCCGCTCCCGGGATTGGAATGACTCCTTACCCTCTCCCTTAAAACCCACATCTTTTCGTCTTTCCCTCTCCTTCCCTCTTTCCTGATGAGGCAACAGTTTGTTGCGAAAGCTTGAATTTTGTGTGTATGTTTGTGTTTGTTTGTGTGTCTTTTGACCTGCCAGCGCTTTCGTTTGGTAAGTCACATCATCTTTATTTATTTATTTACATTTTCTTTGTGTGGAGCCATCATAATGATGGCTTTTCACACGTCAGACTTAATACTATGGTTATATTTATACTTATAAAGTACACTATATTCTGTAGCTGTTGCTTCTTATGTCTATTTTTTACATTTATCACATTACAACTGATATGCTAATGCCTCATGTTACAATCACTATCTTAAAATTAATTGAAAGAATATAAACATTTTTCTATTAGAAAAGATTTTAATTTTGTTTTAAAAACATTTCCCGTGTACATTCTTAGAGAGTTTGGTAGCTTGTTATACCAAATCAGACCACTGATATATGGACTTCTATCAGTCATTTTTAACGTTGTTCTGTTACGGAAATAGTTACACTTTGTTCTAGTGTTGTGATCATGTACATCACTGCCCTCGATCGCTTCTGTTGGTTGACTTATGAAAAATACAACTATTTTGAAGATGTACAGAGAATATATTGTCAGATATTCGTGCTGCACGAACACTTCACGACATGAATCTCTATGTCCTATCCCATGTATAAGTCTTATTACTCCTTTCTGTAGTAGTAGTGTTCTTTTTAAATGTACATCAGCTGCACAGCCCCATAGTTCAATTCCGTAATTGAGAAAGGGGTAAAGTGTTCCATAATATACTAATTTCAGTGCTTGGGTAGGAACTATCTTTACGAGCTGGCTGAGGAGATATATGGCACTACTGACTTTTCCGCATATGAAATTAATGTGGTATGTCCACCGCAAATTTTCATCAACATATACACCCAGGAATTTTCAGTTACCATTTTCTGTTGCAGAGATATTACACACACTATTCATATTGTTGTGATGAGAACTGCCTGTTTTAAATGTCAGTAGTGGAGATTTGGTGACATTCACCTTGAGTCCCTGATCATTGAAGTATTTTGTTACTTCTTTTACACCACTAGTAGCAAGCGATTCTAGCTCATTAGATTCGCTCCCATAAATAAGACTGACGTGTCATCTGCATAGCTTACAATATGGGAGTTAATGGGTTGTGCAATGTCGTTAATATATATAAGGAAGAGAAAGGGTCCAAGGATTGAGCCCTGTGGTACACCTTGTAATACAGGTTCACTGGTGGACTGGGAGTTCATGATTTTATTATCTAGTTTGTATGACAATTTAGTGCTTTGCTTATGATTCAACAGGTATGTGGTTAAAAGATTTATGGCTTGATCCCCAATACTACAAGGTTTTAGCTTTTTAAGAAGTACCCTATGGTTTACCATATCAAATGCTCTTGTCAGGTCCAAAAATATACCTGCAGTCTGCATCTTCTGGTCCAACAGACAGTAAACTTCATGGATGAACTGTGTAACTGCTGTGGTTGTACTTAGCTCGTTTTTGAAGCCATCCTGCGAATATACAAGCAGTTTATGTTTCGTGAAAGAGGCACTTAGCTGAGAAAGGATAATGCTTTCGAATATCTTGCTAAAAGTGGGAATTAATGATATTGGTCTATAGTTGGAGACTTCTTCTTTACTTCCCTTTTTATACACTGGTTTCGCTACGCTCATTTTTAGAACCGTTGGATACATGTTTTCTCTAATGCTGCAATTAATCAGGTGAGTAAGAGGTTTAGAAATTTCTTTTAAGCATGCTTTAGTAATAGCACTGGATATGCCATCCCATCCAGATGAAAATTTTTTCTTTAGCATGTATATTGCCCTGCGAACCTCCTGCTCATTCACTTCCACAAATTCAAAATCAGTACACTGGGTGAGATGGCACCGGAACTCTATCTGTGAATCTGTAATATGTGTTGATTGTTCACCAGAAATGTAGTAGTTATTAAAAATATTACATATAGTATCTGGGTTTTTTATAATGTTACCATCATGTGTTATGCTGAGTGGTTCCATGTTCATCATGTTGGGACCTTTTCGGTATTTGTCAATCAGCTTCCGAGATGCTTTGCTTATGTTGTCAGACCGTTCTATTGTTTTACTGTTAATCTGCTTCCTTAGATTGACTATTTCAGTTTTAAAAGTTTGCTTGGCCCTATTGTATTTTTCCTTGAAAACCTGCATAGTAGTACCTTTATAAAGCTGGTTTAGATCATGTACTTGCGGCCTGAGCCTAATCAGATTTGTTGGGAGTTTTAGTCTAGGAATACTTCCATTTTGACAGTGTTTAACTACCTTCTGGATTTCTCTGACTGGGCAACTATATTCATAATGATGCAATAGGGTTGAGTAAAATTCATTCCATTTCTCATCCGACCCTTTTACCTCCTACATAGAACCCTATTTCTCATTTACTAGTTTGTCTTTAAGAGCATTAATATTTGAGGTATTCAGCATTCGTTTCTGTAGCACAATTTTTGTTATTTTAGGCACAACTGAATTTTTGTATTCTATCACCTGACAGAAGTGGCCAGAATAAAGAAAATCTAAGTTACTGTAATTTACCTTGTCTATAACATCTTTGTTGATTATAGCATAATAGTGGAACATGTGTCTGTCACTCTGGTGTCAGGGTTCACTATATTTACAAGGTTGTATGAGGTCAGTACATCACTGAGTGTCAAGTTTACTATACTATTTGAGTTTGCATCTATATTAAAGTCACCTAATATAGTAAGGTCATTAGAACCAGCCTGACCAGGAACACTACTAAGTTAATCCATAAACAGCATTACATCAGCATTTGGTGGCTTATACACTCCAATCACTTTATGCTTTGGTAACTTAAGATCATTACTGTGGAGTACAATGCCTGTCATTTCAATTGATCCTTCTTTGGTGTGGTGTTCAAGAAAGAAAATTTTTTTAGCTTCTACATCCTTATTAACATGAATTTCCACACCACTACCTTTATGGTTTTGCCTACAATAACTACTTGCAAGTAAGTAACCTTCTAATCTATAGTATATTATTTCACTGCATTTTAGCCCATGTTCCGTTATTACTAGTACATCTGGCAAGTGTTCCTCTATGAATGTTTATAGAATGTCTAGTTTGTTTCTGAGATATTGCACATTTAAGTGCATTAACTTTAAGGGTGTTATCCCTTCTTGTTTATTTACCATTTTGCATGAATCAAAATTGTTTGAGTTACACTTTTTATGACATTTTGCATACACTGGTTTTTTGGAACTGACCTGCAATGACTGAGCACTTACTTTACAGCCTGGCTTTTCTTTGCGCACACGAGACTCAGTCACATCCGAAATACATCCCTGAAAACTATTATTATGGTCCTTTATTCTAAAAAAGTCTCGCTGTTGTGGCCCAGGGCAATTGGAGCTTTCTCCACACTGTCTTTCTAGCACAGTTTTTCTATACGTCATTGCCGACGCCAATAATCACAACGTGAGTGTCCTTGTCCAGTTGACTTGTTTCTGTTGTAATATTCTCCACCACTGCATTTAACATTGCACCAGGCTTGATTTTCGCGAAAACTGAATGCTTTGAAGGCATACTTTCGCGAAAACGTTTGGATAGATCTTTTCCATGACTGTTGGCATACAGAAGAAGCCCTTTGGTGCATCTTAAGGTTGGCAAGTTCTGTTTTGGTTCTTTAGCGGGAGTTTTGTGATAACTTTCTGGTTTTTTTATGTCTATTGTGTAACCACCATCCGCTACAAGTGCTGAGAATTTGTTTGATAATGGTATCACATGTGCGGCAGCTGCCACATAGCTTCGATCTCAGTGGCTACAGAAAATGGCCATAAATCGTTTATCTCTGACGAAGATCAAGTTACACATCTCAAATTTATGTACAGTGTAGATCGCTATAATGTCCCTAAGCATGTCAAAAATCTGCTCTTAATTTTAATTAGGGCTAGAGTTACGATAGCTCATTTAAAACAGATGAAATTTTCCTGTTTGCGTAAACAGCTTCAAACTTACCAAGTCATATCTTGAAAACTATTGAACACATAATCAATTATTCTAAATGACAGTCACAATCGCATTATTTATTTTGCCACCAACTGGTTTCAACCCGCAGTGGGGTCATCTTCAGGACAATTTACACCGTTTGGTGGCTCGCTGAAGTCATCACTCTTCTTGTGCACGGCTGGACAGTTGGACAGTTACCAATCGTGCACAGGCAGGGTGACGACTCTAGCAAGTGACCAAATGGTGTAAATTGTCCTGAAGATGACCCCACTGCGGGTTGAGACCGGTTGGTGGCAAAATAAATAATGCGATTGTGACTGTCATTTTGAATAATTGATTACAAGTAAATTAATTGCTGTATATCTCCATCCAACTATGTTGTCCAAAAATTTATTGAACACATGGTAATACTTTTTCTGTTGATTACTAGATACCTTCCATGACAATAAATCTTTGGAAAGTTGTGTATTACATTGCACTTCCTATACCTAAGCTTCTGAGAATGGCATTTTTATGAGGTTGTATTTGACTCAAAAGAAGTATGAAGTTTAAAGTTTCCATCTTGTACAAAAATAACATAAAAATTCTGACATTCATTTATGGTAAAGCTCTCAGTAGCATATATTTTTTTTATTTTAATTATGATTTGTGTTTTGTTTATTATTGAAATGGAAGAAATTTTCATGAATGAATGAAGTTTTTTGCTTATCACTGCATATCTCTAAAACTATTACGTGCATTGAGATAACATTTTGACGTCTGCACAAAATCAAATACATTTAAAATGAAGTCTAACTTTCATAAGCAGATGATGTCAGCAGGCTTAACAGTATTCCTTAGTTTCACAATGTCAAAGAGAAATTGATTGAGGTAAGTAGACAGACACAAGGCTTAATGCAAACAATAGGTTCATTTAAGTGCAGTAAACTCTATACACTGGTCAGACAATGGGAAAAAAGCTTAATTCAGTCTGAGTCAGTGAAACTATCAGTGTTGCTGCTTGTAGTGACATATATATATATTTAAATCTTCATGTACCATTGTAATATACCTGTGGGAATCGAGATGTTACATACAGTAATATCAAACCTAACATTAAGTATTCGCTCGTTTATAATGAATTAACTTTATTTTGATCATGTCGGTACAAACACATCTGCTCGAATACAGAGTTCGGAACACACTGAGATCAACAGTTTTCAAAGAAGTTCATTCTCAAAGATGAGGCGGTCGACTCTTGCAGTCAATAACCGCCACAGAGCCACCGCCGGTAGTGCGGAGCACAGTAAGGATTATGAGAGGTGTGTGTGCACCTGGCCGGCTGATGGCACAGGTGCGCATGACCGATCGTGTTGTGGCAGGCGCTTGTGTGAGGTGCGATCGGACTGTTTCTCGATGTCTTGGTAGGCATGACCAGTGGAGGGAAGGAGGCACAGAAGGCGTCCTCAGGTTGACCATGCCATGCTGCTGATGGCACAGTGGAAGCAGAAGGCGGCGGCGTGTCGGTGCGGAGAACATTGTCATGTTGAGGCTGTGCGGGGCAGCAGGGTTTTGATCCAATCAAAGGTGCAGAGTGCGTCGAAGATGTGATGCGATGTATTGCCAAAGTATTTGCCGGTGAGTGCCACGGTAAGTGCAACTTGTCCGGTAACAGTTTGTTATTGGCCGTATGACATAAAGGAGCAAGCATGCTGTGGCTTAACAGGTTGTGTAAGAGATGCCGGATGAGCAACACTCGTGGTAATGACAGAGCTATAGAGGTGCTTGATGTCACAGCAGGGGAGAAAACAGCAAGCTGCACATGACTGACCTTGGTGGTGGATGACTTTGGTGTAGACGGAAGTGTCACCTTTGAGTCTGTGGACGGTGAGTGTGTTATAGCGGTAGATGGCAGGATGTTCCAAGGAGTTGACAGTGTCGGTGTTTTGATGTGCAAAACAGCTGTGATTGAAGTTTGGGGCGTGTGGCCGTGAGCCCTGTGCATGAGGCACGGCAACGGCGAGAGGTGGTGGTGGTGGAAGACAGACGTGGTCGGTGAAACCGTGGTCGGAGCAGAAGGCGATGAGACGTAATGTGAATGTGAAGGAGTCAAATCGGCAGATGAACTACTGGTCCACGGCGGAGAGGTGACACAGTTCAATGGAGCTTGAGCTCTGTGTGTGTTGTCGCTGCGGTCGAGTTGTAAGGCTGCAAGCTGCTCGCGCGAAACTGCTGCACAGTCATGTGTCGGAGCGGAAAGATGCTCATTCGTCAAAGCAGAAATGGCAGATGTGTTGGTCATACATAGCAGAGGTAGTGAAGAGGGCGGCAAAGCAAGCAGCACTGGAATGCGGCTGGTTATGCCATGGTACAGAAATGAAGTGTCTGGAACTACCAAGGAAAGGTGGCAGCGGCGTAAATAAGTTGCTTGTATCACATCAGTAACATAGAATTTCCACTTGAGGCGGCGTGATGATGACAGTTGTGACATCTGGGACATAGATCCATGTAGCTTGATTGTCAGGGTATTGGTTGTAGGTGGTAGTAATGGCAAAGGATCGTCAGCAGTCAGAGGTGGAACAATGACAGGTGTATCTCGTTGCATGTCGTGCTCGGTCAGTGTCGACTGCAGCATATTTAACTGATCTTGTACCAACAAGTTGTATGACGCAATTTGCTCACGTACCTGTTGCAGTTGTTCAGGCAAAAATGTATGTAACGGCGAAGGATTGTCAGCAGTCAGAGGCGGAACAATGACAGGAGCATCTCGTTGCATGTCGTGCTCGGTCGGTGTCGGCTGCAGCATGTGTAACTGATCTTGTACCATCAAGTTGTATGTCACAATTTGCTCACGTAGCTGTTGCAGTTGTTCAGGCAAAAATGTATGTCATGAAGCAGTCTGCTGTGTATCACTGACTAAGATGGGGTCGAAATCAGAATCTGTCTCTATCAAAGGGTAACCTGGCGTACAAGACAAGGTTGGCGGCACAGTGTTGATGTAACAGTTCGAGTAGAAGAGATCGTGTGTGCGATCGCAGTTGTGAAACTCAGTACTCAGCGGCGGTGGAGTGAGAACACATTCACTGCTGTATGAAGCGTTGATGTGGCTGAAATCATCTTCTGGGGTGGGTGAACAAGTTGCGGACACGATTGATTAGTGAACGGCTGGGCGGTAAGCGAGCGTATTGTTGGTGAGCTATTGACAAGATGCGGGTGCGGTAGCCGTGGCAGGATCGTATGTCACGCAGCTGTTTGTTTTGTCTGGGTCGAGGTCAGTGAGCCAGCAGGCGGCGGCCGTGATGCCGCTGTCGGTAGCAGTCGAGCAGAGTTGGTGCGGCTCGGGTGCTGCGTAGAGGGAGGCGTGGCATGTCGTGTTGCACTGAGAAACAGCCGGCATTGTTGTCGGTGTAATTGGTGCATTGTCATTGATCGGTAGGATGCCCTTGATGAAATTGTTCCTGTGATGTTGGTGACAGGCGCTGAATTAAAGCAGATTTCGCTCTGGTGTACTTGTCACTCAAATTGTCACAGATAATGTCTGTAATTATATAATGATAGTCCTTTAGGTGCCTGAAGAGTACGAGGTATTTTTCACTTTCGTTGGTGATGCCATAAGAGGAGAATATATACTCCGCGGCCATGAACCACATTGAAAGTTGGTCCGAGAGAAATGTTGGTAGTTGAATGCTGCAAATGAGGGACAAGCGCGGAGAAGCAGCTGAAAAGTTGGCGCAAACATTCGAACTCTGGAAAACGGGCTGTACGGAAACTGGGTCGAACGAATTTGCATGCAGCGTGGAAGACATGGTAGCCGTGATGGGCGTTTGTGAATTCGACCAGGCATGCGATTTAGCCATAGTTCAGAGTTCATGCGAACTGGGACTTGCAACATAGTCTCCGTTTGTTGCAGTCCATTGTTTGGCATGATTGTCCGATGTCGAAGCACCACACAAAGTTAATTCATTACACAAAAGCAAGTCAAAATTGTCCAAATTAATCGGCAAAGGAGCACTGCACTGTCTGGAAGTGAAATTACTGACGCGTTGAGTGGGTTTTGATGGGCGACGTGTGTGCCTCAGTCGCATTCTCGATGTGTGAGAAGGTGACGAAAGTTACCAAAAAGCACGATTCACACAAGAGTCGGGAATTTACACACTAATTACACTTACTGTACACTGCATCCAGATGCGGCGCGATGTGAAGTCGATGGACGTAGAAATCGGACAAACGGTTGCTGCATTGTTTGTCCATGGTGATGTTCCAGTACACATTTCTGGCATCGTAAGTGGCGTTCGTGAGCGTCGGGGTCACCAGTGTGGGAATCAATGTTACGTATGGTAATATCGAACCCAACATTAGTATTCGCTCATATGTAATGAATTAACTTTATTTTGATCATGTCAGTACAAACACATCTGCTTGAATACAGAGTTCGGAATACACTGAGATCAACAGTTTTCAAAGAAGTTCATTCTCAAAGACGAGGTGGTTGACTCTTGCAGTTGATAACTGCCACATACCTTTATCATTCTGTGCTGCTTGTATCATTCATTTCACATATTTCACTGCCTTTCGACTGTCACCAGGTCTCACTTTTTCAGTTCCTGCCTTTAAAAAATGTATTCCACTTCAGCCAATGTATTTTTTTCTGTTGTGTAGCAATATGACATTTGACGTAAGCTGACATGAGTTCCGTTAGATAGATAGGGATACAATCTGAGAATTTTATACTTTTATTTTTTTGCAATTTCATCCACAAAGTAAACTGGACATTTTGGCTTGTGTTGCAACACAATCTGTAATAATTAAGCTCTTTTCAAGCCACTGTCAACTGGTATGTTAAGTTTCTCTAGCCAGCAAGTCATGTCTCTCCTTGTTGCTTTTGTGGGCCCTTATCTTGTATGTCGAACAGAGAAATCGGAATGAGACATTTTGAAGTTCTGGCATGTGCTGCAGTATTTTCTTCCTTCTGCCAATTGGAGCTACCATACTACCGGTGATGGTATTGACTATAAAGCATTTTTTTTTTTAAGAACTGTGTCCAACATATACCCATGTTTCATTAAGACAAGTGACATCATCAGAATTTGTCCCTACTACTTCCTGCAAAAAATGGAGTTCCAGGCAATAATGTCTTGCTGTTCCCATAATAAATTTTGGCCACAATACATTTATAACAAAATCCTAACTTTTTTTCACAGCTTGTAGCAGGAACATTTTCTTTCTCTAAAACAGGTCTGCTGCTACAAGAGTGGAATTTAGCTTTTTAAGTGTCAAATTCTCTTCCCTTGAATCACATAATTGCATCTTCCAGAAAGGTGTTGAGTTTTACAATCCTCCTCTCAAGGCACCTCTTCTTCAAAGTATTGCCTATTTGCACTGAAGAGCCAAAGAAACTGGTACACCTGTCTAATATCATTTAGGGCCCCTACGAGCACACAGAAGTGCCATAACATGACATAGTGTGGATTCATCTATGTCTGAAGTAGTGCTGGAGGGAATTGACACTATGGATCCTGCAGGGCTGTCCATAAATCCATAAGACTATGAGGGTATGGAGATCTCTTCTGAACAGCATGCTGCAAGGCATCCCAGATATGCTTAATAATGTTCATGTCTGAGGATCTTGGTGGCCAGCATATAATACCATTTTGAAAGATTGCGCCAAGTATATCGCTAAGCTCACAGACCGCGTTACCCTCTGGGAGGATTTTTTTTAGTGTTTTGACCCTGTGTTTGCACCTAACGGATAGAGGGTATTGAACAATAATTTTGTATATATGGCAATCAATAGAAAACTTAACAGGCTGTACTTTGCGGGTAATGAAAGTAGAGAAGTGCAAACAAATGAAATAACAAATGGACACCAGCCTAATTAGGCATAATAATTTTAAACATTATGTTCAAGGAAATTGAATATGAGTAGCTAAAGTGACTTTCATTAACACTCCCTTTGAATTGTGCAAAGGGTGAACTAAGTTATAGGTAGCAGTAGGTACCATTAGCACAAATCAGTAATAATAGGGAGATAACTGGTACTTCCCTCTTAATAATAATAGTTATGATTGAAGTCATTAATCAACACAGTACTGTGATGTTACTATATGAAACACTGGACTAAAGTTGGGCATGAAAGGAGTTCTGACTTAACTAACATATAAATACCACAACTGAAATTAAATAATACTACATAGACACTTTTTCTACTCTCATTTATGGGAATGCATCAGTTTTCTTTAGTAACAACAAATATCCCAGTTACCTGTCTAATATGAGAAAAACTACAATGAAACCATAAACTGTTACTGTCTCTCCAGGCAAACTCTGTGATTATTTCAGAACCAAAGTGTAATTCACTAATATTGATTCCTAACCTCACCTGGAATAGTTTATATTTTATTTTCCTCCTTTAAAGCAAATTACTCAAACAGAAAGCTCAATTAACCTCAGAAAATAGTTCACGTTAACAATCAATACTAAATTACATTTCATATAAGTTCAATTTATGTGCCTTTTTCACCACCTGTGAAGTGGTATTTTAGATAGCAATATTTACACACTCTGGCACTGAACTTTAGCACATTTAATCCAGAAGTAAATCACTATTTAGTTAGAAACAGGATACTCAGTTTCTGCACATTTAGGATGGAATCCTGCATTGGTTCATGATTAGGACAACTTTAAGGTTCAAACACAGGTTTACAGCACTTGTATTATTATTGAAAAACACTCACACAAATATACTGGTCCATGCGATAATACATATCTGTGTTCCTGAAGTTGGCGGAGCAGTGGGGCAATAGTGGTGGCAAACAATGTGGCAGCCAACTGGTCTCACACTCTTGATGTTGAATGCTCTATACAGTTTCTTCTTGGTGATGGATTTTTCTCGTTTTAGAGCCATTCCATAATACCAAGAGCACTATGCAACAACCGAAACCACATCCGAGGCAATTTTCCATATAAAACGGCTTCCAAATGCCTCGACGTTTACAGTACAATGGCTAGCCACTGACTGCGTAGTGTTCTCACCAAGTAGCTGCCCAGATCGACCGCCAAAACCACCTTTCATGGTGCACCAAGCCATTTTTGTAGCAGAGGGGGTTCCCTGCAGCTTTTATACTGTACAATACAAGTTCCCTAAGCATGAACCAGCTTCCAAAACATTAATCTTTCTTTACAACCATACATATTTTATAAAATGTCATTATTTTTTAAACATTCTTTAACTTTTACAATACATACACAATAAACTTTAAATTTCCTCTCACCAATCAATTAGTAAAGAACTATCACTTCATAGCCACACACATACATACTTACCTAGTATAACCTACTTACAGCCGATATTGGTGTTACAAGCAGAAGTGTTTAACCTTGGAAGAGTGTTCCTGGAGCCAATCTGTAGCAATTCTGGATGTGTGGGGTGTTGCATTGTCCTGCTGGAATCACCCAAGTTTGTCGGGATGCACAATGGACATGAATGGATGCTGGTGATCAGACAGGATGCTTACGGATGTGTCACCTCTCAGAGCCATATCTAGATGTATCAGGGGCCCCAATCATTCCAACTGCACATGCCCCACACCATTACAGAGCTTCCACCAGTTTGAACAGTTTCCTGCTGACATGCAGGGTCCATGGAGTCATGAGGTTTTCTCCATACCTGTACACATCCAGCTGCTAGATACAATTTGAAATGAGACTCATCCAACCAGGCAACATGTTTCCAGTCATCAACAGTCCAATGTCAGTGTTGTCGGACACTAGTGAGGGGTAAAACTTCGTGTCATGCAGTCATCAAGGGTACACGAGTGGGCCTTTGGCTCTGAAAGCTCATATCAATGATCTTTCATTGAATGGTTTGCGTGCTAACACTTGTTGATGGCCTAGCATTGAAATCTGTTGCAATTTGTGGAAGTGCAGCACTTCTGTCATTTTCAACAGTTCTCTTCAGTCGTCATTGGTCCCATTCTTGCTAGATCTTTTTCTGTCTGCAGTGATGTCGGAGATTTGATTTTTTACTGGATTCCTGATATTCATGGTACACCCGTGAAATGGTCATACAGGAAAATCCCCACTGCATCACCACCTTGGAGATGCTGTTCTATCGCTCGTGCACTGACTTTAACAGCATATTCAACCTCTCTTAAATCTTGATAACCTGCCTTTGTAGCAGCAGTAACTGATCTAACAACTGCACCAGACAATTGTTGTCTTATATAGATGTTTCTGACCACAGCATCTTCTTCTGCCCGTTTACATATCTCTGTAGTTGAACATGCATGCCTAACCAGTTTCTTTGGCACTTTAGTGTAGATGACTCACCCAATTCTTTCATCTTGAATTTATCCTTGCTAATTCTTATTACTGTTTGTTCACTGATTTGAAGAGCAACTTAAATTCACTCCATCACTTTGTCCAAAGGACCATGTGACCTGCTTGCATCTGTCTTTCAAAATATTACCTCAAGAGAGACACAAATTCACACAATTAACTGCATTTAGTCAGCCACTCTCCAACTCTTTTTGAAAGTATCCTAGGAGAGTGGATCCTACATCTGCCCTTCTTTTAATTACTTTTGTCATACATGGCAAGGCATGTGAAATTGAAAGTTACCCAGTTGTTTTACTACAGTGGCTCACTGAGGACTGGCTTACACAATGCTTTACAGAGAATAGCACAGTGCAACTGAAGTGACAACACAGTGGGAGCTGGTAGTGCCAGTCTCTCATTGATGTACTGCTGTTGAGGGCCTTCTGGCATGCTACCTGTCAAGTGACAGCTAATTTCAGTCTGACTATAAAATGTCACATCCTGCATGTAGGTACTGGCCAGCAATTCTGTATCAAAATTTTATGGTTTTCTTGAATGAATTTTCCTTTTTATATTTAACACATGTTACAGTCTAACAAATAACCCTTACTGCTCAGTTTGGATTGCTACAGAAATAACAGGCAATTCACAAAACCAGTCAGCTGGGTCTTAGTGACTTTGTAGAAAGCAAGCTAAGATAGTTCTGAAGAGTCCATTATGATACCAAGTATTTCAGCAGCAATGTAGTTGGCAATCCTTGGAGTATCCAAAGAAAAATCCACATAAACATTGAGGATGGTATTGTAGCACAGCATGATATGCAGTGTCAATCTTTTTGTGCAGTCAGTTTTATATGCTGCCTGAAAATGCCCACATGATAGTCTTTTGGTTCTTTCTATTGGCTGGTGGTGGTCCTCAGCAATGATGATAGTAATTTATTGACCTCGCTAAGGACGGAGATATATTTTCCCTTCCCCCTTAAACTGGCCTGTATGGCTGAAAGTGTCTTTGCTGGTAGTGGACTTGCTGTACTGGTAGGGGACAGGACAGTGAGGGATTTGATGTTCATCTTGACATTGATTGGTATTGGTGGCTGTGGATCAGTGATCACACTTCCCTCTGGTTGTAGCAGGGTGTCATCTCGATGTCAGAGTCATTAGCACTGAAGGAGATAAGGGGGCCAGCTCGATGGGGGTGGACCAACTTTGACGTTTCTGGAAATGTGTTTGTTAATTTGACTTAGTGTGGCATTAAAAGTTATAGTGAGCCAACTCCAGGCCAGTGGGGGAGCTTGTGGTGGAATCTGTGGGGTGTGAGTTCACTTGGTTTGCATCCCATAGCAACATGGTGCCACTGGGTTCCACAGTGAACATTAGTCATCCTCAATGGCTATGATGATGATGCTGGGTAGCTATGCTTGTGCACTTCCAGAAGTGAAAGCCCAGACCTCTGGTGCCCAGAGAGTAGCAAGGGTGACAGCTGAGCTGGTGTGGGCATGTTGTTGGTCACAGGAGGTGTTGGCAGCCGTACAGCAGTTCTGCCAGAATTTATTCTTGGATTGGTGTTGTCCTGTAGGATGCCAGGAACTTGTTTGCAGGTCAGCCGTACATTTTTTCACACTTGCTACCTTAAAGGTGCAAATGGACCACTTGGCTTCACCACTGGAGTTGGGATGGAATTGTGCTGTTGTTATATGCATTATGCTAACACAACAGCAGAAACACTGAAACATACTAGAAGAAAATTGAGGACAGTATCCTGAAATGATTTTTTCTGGATACTATACAGTGGTGAATATTTTCTGCACGGCACTGATGGTTTTCCTTCCTGTGGTATTCTGCAATTGACGGACATAAGAGAATTAACAGGCACTGATGACATCGAGCCTCATCTCTTGCAGGAATGGAACGGCTATCCTCATGTACATGCTCCTGCAGGTGCTATGGCTTTGGGCAGATGTGGAGTTGTTATAGAGGCAGTGACTTGGTTGACACAAGGGTAGTGCAATAGTGGGCTGGCGGAAGTAAAGCTGTGAGGATGGGGTGTGAGTCATGCTTGGGTAGCTCAGATGGTAGAGCACTTGCCTGCAAAAGGGGAAGGTCCTGAGTTTGAGTCTCGGTCTGGCACACAGTTATAATCTGCCAGGAAGTTTTATATCAGCACACACTCCACTGCAGAGTGAAAATCTCATCCTGGAAACATCCCCCAGGCTGTGGCTAAGCCATGTCTCTGCAATATCCTTTCTTCCAGGAGTGCTAGTTCTGCAAGGTTCGCAAGAAAGAGCTGTGAAGCTTGGAAGGTAGGAGACGAGGTACTGGCGGAAGGAAAGCTGTGAGGATGGGGCGTGAATTGTGCTTGGGTAGCTCAGATGGTAGAGCACTTGACCGTGAAAGGCAAAGGTCCCGAGTTCGAGTCTCGGTCCGGCACACAGTTTTAATTTGCCAGGAAGTTTCATGATGTTACAGCTTCTACATATTGCTGGGTTGATTACAGTCCTTTATGACTCAATATGTGTTTTAAGTATTACACCAAAGCCCATTTTGCTGTAGTATTTGGAAAATTAGACCTTTGTTTTCAAGAGATTGCTCTTTTGTAGCTCCACTTACTAATATATCATCCAGGTACTTGACTGAATTCAATATGTGTTGATCAATTGCACCAAAAACCCTCAAAAATTCTGGTGCACTCACAATTCCTAACGGCAACCAGTTATATCTGAAAAAATTTTAATGGTGTGTTAATAATCATGAATTGGTGTGACCGTTTGTCTGTTTGTAATTGCAGATATGCTTTGGATACAGGGCCATACCAAAAGTATGATGCGGTAGGCCACCTGGAGGAAGGGGATGGTGGTGGTGGGGGGGGGGGGGGGTTATGAGAGAAGAAGATACTTGCTTTCAGAATTAACTGGGAGAGGTGCATAGGACCAGTTTGAGTAAATTTTTCCACACAAGTAATTTATTTGCTTGCTCCGTCCCCATTCCTTCCCCCTCTCAGCTCTTTACCCTCTTACACTTTCATCCATGCCAGTAATTACGATATGCACAGTATACAAATTGAGCACCTGGGTAGTCAGGTGCTTCTCTCAGTTTGGTACCCCAAGCGGCCTCTGCTAAATGCAATACACCGTAGGCATCCACTTGTGTCTCTTGGACTTTAAACCAGCCCTGGAGGTGTGTCAGTTATTGTACCCAAGTTTCTATCGTCTGCATATGAGAAGAACCCCTTCCCTTGGCCCTTGATTGTAAGCTCATGCTTTTAGCAGGAGAGCTTATGTGAAATTTGGAAGGTAGGAGGTGAGGTATTGACAGAACTGGAGCTGTGAGGATGGTTTGCAAGCTGTGCTTGGGTATCTTAGTAGGTAGAGTACTTGCCTGCAAAAGGCAGAGGTCCCGAATTTGAATCTCGGTTGGGCACACAGTTTTAATCTGCCAGTAAGTTTCATAACAGCACACACTCTGCTGCAGAGTGAAAATTTTACTCTGGAAACACCCGCCAGGCTGTGGCTAAGCTATGTCTCCGTAATATCATTTCTTCCAGAGGTGCTATTTCTGCAAGGTTCGCAGGAGTGCTTCTGTGAAGTTTGGAAGGTAGGAGATGAGGTACTGGCAGAATTGGAGTTGTGAGGATGCATTGTGAGTTGTGCATGGGTAGCTCAGTTGGTAGAGCACTTGTCCACGAAAAGGCAAAGGTCCTGAGTTCAAGTTTCAGTCCAGCACTCAGTTTTAATCTGCCAGGAAGTTTCATGCTGCCTTCATTGTACCATCCTAACACCATAATTTCATCCGCCAAAAAAATCACTGCTACCAAAGAGATGTCTGTCACTAATGTGGTTTCTGTGGCAACAGTGCATTTAGGTCACTTGACTGCTGACCGTTGCCTACAGAGCTCACTCATGTTCAACAGTGGAGTTCTTGCAGCTAATTTGCTCCAGATTGTAGGATCTCAAAAATCAGCAAGCGGATGCTGAAGCAAATATGTTATTTCAATGAAGGCTTCTGATTTTTGGCAATTTCTGTTTACTGAGGACTGGAGCAAGACTGTTTTGGGTTAGAGGGCTTGGAAGTATTTCATAGAGTAATAAGAGAAATGAAAAACAGATCTTAGTATGTCACAATAATTTATCTGACTTTGATTTTCTGTCAGGAAATGCCTTACATGAAAGATCTGTGTCTTATTTTGAAAAATATGCAGCTGCTTTTGGTACCAAGTATCTGCTTCCAAGTTTGATTTAGGAATTTTAATGTTTTTTACACAGTATGGGTTATATCCAAATATCACTATAATATTTAGGATATTTATGACAATGACACTGAGTGGAGCATCTTGTGAATGCAATTTCAGCACATAAAAAATGAAAAATACTATTCAAGTTTGAATATGAGTCAAGACAGACTGTCAAATTTAGCTATATTTTCCACAAAATATGACACAGCTGCTAAACTTGACTTCAAAGAGGTAAAGAATGATTTTGCTTTGTTCAAATCAAGGAAATGCAAAGTAAAATTATAATAGAAACACAATTCCTGGAGAGAGAAATTTTCTCAATTCTTGACTGTACCCCTAATGTTTTATTCCTAATTACTAATTTATGAGGAGCAAATCACATCTCTTCTTTATCATGCATTATATTAAAACCAGTGTACAGAATTCAGGAGTAAAGATAATAACTCACTGAATAGTAGAAAAGTCAAACCATTCACAGTCGCATTAATGAATCTGAAAACTTTGCTAGCTTATGGACAAATTGTTTTCCCAGCTAGAGTACACATAAACACACATACACAAATACACCAAGTCTTTGATTCAGTTTAGTAGTCAATGACTCAATGCCTCTACTATTCAGTGAGTTATTACCTCTACTCCTGAATTATGTATATGTTCTACTAGAGCTTTCCAATTCCATATTTAAAATGTATACACAGTAGCTGCCATAAACTATAGTACATAGATTTTGTCATAAGCAATATTTTTCGTCAGTAAAGTTCATTTAAGTAATATTTTTGAATAGGGCTTCATTTTTGCTAAACTACTTACAAAATCATAAAATTTGCTGAATATGCATAGAAACAGTTGAAGAGAGATAGTTTTACAGAAAACGTGGAAAGGCAGGAGAGGTAGAGTGGGGGAGGGGAATGGGTGAGGGTTTGATGGCACTGTTCAGATAAGATAGACAATTTTAGAGAAGTGCTGGCCACCAGATAGTTGTGACATCGGCTCTTGTGGCCATGGAATGGGATAGAAAGCAATACCTGAGTGTATATTTATGGTTGCTTTGGAATTATTGTAAAGACGAAAGGAACCATTTGGTTTGTATAAAACTACCAGTGATGTTGTCTATTGACTTAATGTGAGGAGTATGAGGATGTCTTGTTACACTAGATGATCTAATTCCATCTTCAGGTCATTCCACAATGCTAATGACACTTGTCCAGTTTTAAAGTAATAAGGTACTTTGAAGACTTTTGAGATACGTAATTATTTGCACACCCTAAGCCTGATGAAAGTAGATCTGAAAATTCAATCCACTTTGATTCTAGGTCATCAGATTGTAATAATTCTGTTGGTAATGTTGACTGGAATAAACTCTTCGAAGCTCTGAAAGTATCAAGGATAAAATACAGGGAGCAAAAAGTTATATATAACTTGAACAGAAGACAGGGTGAATGGTATGAGTCTAAGGGAAGTGGTGGTTGAGAAAGGAATGAGACAAGGTTGTCGTGTACCCTCAATGTTATTTAATCTGTACATTGAGGAAGCAATGAAAGAAATAAATGAGAAATTTGGAAATGGAATTATAGTTCAGGGAGAAGAAATTAAAAAATTCATGCATGCCAGTGAAACTGTAATTCTGTAAGACAGTAAAGAACTTGAAGAAGCATTTGAACTGAATCAATAGTCTCTATAAAACGGGTTACAAGATGAAACTTCCCGTCAGATTAAAACAGTGTGCTGGACTGAGACTCAAATATGGGACCTTTGTCTCTCGTGGACAAATGCTCTACCGAGTGAGCTACCCAAGCACAATGCACAATCCATCCTCACAGCTTTACTTCCAGCATATCTCATCTCCTACCTTCCAAACTTCAAAGAAGTTCTCCT
The DNA here is from genome assembly GCF_021461385.2 of Schistocerca piceifrons. NCBI lineage: Eukaryota > Metazoa > Arthropoda > Insecta > Orthoptera > Acrididae > Schistocerca > Schistocerca piceifrons. Next base: position 473,915,431 of record NC_060143.1, on the reverse strand, counting down.
GTAAAACTTTCTAGAATAGCGCTCCTAGAAGAAAAGATATTGTGGAGACATGGCTTAGCCACAACCTGGGGGATGTTTCCAGAATGAAATTTGCACTCCGCAGTGGAGTATGCACTCATATGAAACTTCCTGGCAAATTAAAACTGTGTGTTGGACTGAGACTTGAGCTCAGGACCTTTGCCTTTTATGGGCAAGTGCCCTACCAATTAAGCTAACTAAGCATGACTTATGACACAACCTCACAGCTTTACTTTTGCCAGTACCTTATCTCCTGCCTTCCAGACTTCACAGAAGCTGTCCTACAAAACTTGCTAGACTACCACTTCTGGAAGAAAGGATGTTGGGGAGACATGGCTTAGCAACAGCCTGGGAGATGTTTACAGAACGAAATTTTCACTCTGAAGCAGAATGTGTGTTAATATGAAACTTCTTGAAAAATTAAAAGTTTGTGGTGGACCAAGACTTGAACTCTGAACCTTTGCCTTTCACAAACAGTTTCATCTGCCAGGAAGTTTCATATAAGTGCACATGATGTGCTGCAGAATGAAAATTTCATTCTGGAGTTACAAGATGATCATCAAAAGTCAAACAGGAATAATGGAATTGATCAAATTAAATAAAGTGATGCTGATTGAATTAGATTAGGAAATCAAATATTCAAAGCCATAGATGAGTTTTGCTATTTGGGCAGCAAAAAAAATGGTTCAAATGGCTCTGAGTACTATGGGACTTAACATCTGAGGTCATCAGTCCCCTAGAACTGAGAACTAGTTAAACCTAACTAACCTAAGGACATCACACACATCCATGCCCGAGGCAGGTTCCGAGGCAGGATTCGAACCTGCGACCGTAGCGGTCGCGCGGTTCCAGACTGAAGCACCTAGAACTGCTTGGCCACAACGGCCAGCTGGGCAGCAAAAAACTGATGATCACTGAAACAGATATTACATGAAAATTCAATAAGTTTGTGGTACTTATGATGCTCATCCTCTCATGAAACAGTGGAAGGTTCAGGCAGGAACATCAAAACTGTTGTGAAAAGGATAGATTGCTACTACCTGTAAAGACGACACATTGTGTTAGAGACAGGCACAACGAAGAGACTGTTATACACTGAGATTTTGGCCAAAGCTTTCTTTGAAAAGAACGGAAAACACATACACATTCACACAAGCAGGCACACTTCATGGACACATGATCACTATCTCTGGGTGCTATGGCCAATCTTTAGTTGTTGCACTGAGTGAAAGCAGCAATCCAGAGTTGGGCATGGAACAGGGAAGAATAGCAATGTACAGGAGGAGATGCTGAATTGCAGATAGGCACATCAAAAAGACTGTCTGAAAGAGGGCTTTCGGCCAGCAAGGCCTTTGTCGATTATAGACAACATACACGCACACACCCACACAAATGCAACTCACACACACATGACCCCGGTGTCTGGCAGCTGAAGCCAGACTGTGAGCAGCAGCACATGATGGGAGAGGCAACAGGGTGATGGGGGTAAGGAGGGGCTGGACGGGGAGGGGGAAGGATAGCAGGGTAGGGATGGGGGATGGTGAAGTGCAGCTTATGGGAGTGTACAGGGATGAGGTGGAGAGAGGCTTGGGAAGATAGATGCAGTCAGGAGTTTAGATGAAGGATGAGGGCAGTTGGTAGTGGAAAAGGAGAGAAGTAAAAAGAATGAGGGTGGGTAGGCGGAATAGAGGTCTGTGTATGCTGGAATGGAAACAGGGAAGGAGCTCGATGGGTAAGGACAATGACTAATGAAGGTTGAGGCCAGGAGGGTTACACGAACATAGGATATATTGCAGAGAAAGTTTCCACCTGCACAGTTCAGAAAAGGTGGTGTTGGTGGGAATGATCTAGGTGGCACAGGTTGCAAAACAGTAATTTAACTGAAGAACGTCATGTTGGGCAGTGAGCTCAGCAACACGGTTGTCCAGCTGTTTCGTGGCCACAGTTTGTCAGTTGCCATTCATGTGGATTGATAGTTTATTGGTTCTCATGCACACATAGAATGCGGCACAGTGGTTACAGCTTAGTTTGTAGATCTCATGACTGGTTTCACAGATAGCCCTGCCTCTGATGGGATAGGTGATGTTTGTGATCGGACTGGAGTAGGTGATGATTGGAGGACGTATGGGATAGATCTTGCATCTAGGTCTATTACAGGGATATGGGCCACGAGGGAAGTGGTTGGAAGCAGGGGCTGTTTAGGAATGGATGAGGATATTGTTTAGGTTTGGTGGGTAGCTGAATACCATTGTGAGAGGTGTGGGAAGGGTAGTAGGTAGGACATTTCTCATTTCAGGACATGATGGGAGGTGGTTGAAACCATGATGGGGAATGTAATTCAGTTGCTCCAGTCCTTGGTGGCACTGTCTTATGAGGGGAATGCTCCTCTGTCACAGATGGTGGGACTTTGGCAGGTGGTGGGTGACTGGAAAGATAACACATGGGAGATCTGTTTTTGTACAAGATTAGGAGTGTAATTATGGTCAGTAAAGGCTTCAGTGATACCCTCAGAATATTTTGAGAGAGAATGCTCACCACTACAGGTGCGATGGCCACAAGTGGCTAGGCTGTGTGGAAGGGACTTCTTGTTATGGAATGGGTGGCCACTGTTGAAGTGGAGGTGTTGCTGCTGGTTGTTGGCGTTGATATGGATGGATGTACTGATGTAGCCATCTTTGAGGTGGAGGTCAACAATGATGAAGATGGCTTGTTGGGTTGAGAAGGACCAGATGAAGCAATGGCGAAGAAGATGTTGAGCTTCTGGAGGAATGTGGACAGGGTGTCCTCACCCTCGATCCGTATCACGAAGATGTCATCAGTGAATCTGAACCAGCTGAGGGGTTTGGGATTGTGGGTGCTTAGGAAAGATTCTTCTATATGGCATAGGATGGTGCCATGCAGGTACCCATAGCTGTAAACTGAATTTGTTTGTAGGTAATGCCTTCAAAGGAGAAGTAATTGTGGGTGTTGGAGTTGGTTATGGTTACTAGGAAGGAGGTTGTTGGTTTGGAGTCCATTGGGCATTGGGAAAGGTAGTGTTCAATAGTGATAAGGTCATGGGTGTTAGGGATGTTAGTGTAAAGTGAGGTGCATCAGTAGTGATGAGCAGGGCACCGTGTGGTAAAGGAACAGGGACTGTGAAGAGTCAGTGGAGGAAATGGTTGGTGTATTTTATATAGGAGGGTAGGTGGCAAGTAATGGGCTGAAGGTGTTGGTCTAAGAGAGTAGAGATTCCGTCAGTGGGGGCGCAGTAACGGGCCACAATTGAGTGCCCTGATTGGCTGGGTTTATGGACTTTAGGAAGCATGTAGAAGGTAGGAGTGTGTGGGGTGGTAGGGGTGAGGAGAGAGGTGGACTCCAGGAAGAGATTCTGGGAAGGACCTAAGGATTTGAGGAGCGACTAGAAATCCTGCTGGATTTGTGGAATGGGGTCACCTGTGGAGAGGAGTCACTATGGCAGGGTTTGTAGGTGGATGAATCTGACAACTGGTGGAGTCCTTCTGCCAGGTAATCATTGCAGTTCAAAACAAGATTGGTGGAGCCTTTGTCAGCAGATAGGATTATAAGGTTGTGATCAGTTTTTAGGTGGTGGATTGCAGTTCTTTCTGTGGATATAAAGTTAATTTGCATGTTGGGGGATTTGGGGAATGATAGTGAGGCAAGGTTTGAGGTTAAGAAATTCTGAAAAGTTAACAGTGGGTGATTTGGGGGCAGTGGGGGTGGATCATGGTTGGATGGAGGAGTGAACTCAGTTGTCAACCCCTCCCCCGCCCTCCATCTGACCTCCTGACTGCACCTAGCTTCCCCACCCTCTCTCCACCTTGTCCTTGTACGCTTCCACAAGCTGCACTTTACCATCCTCCACCCCACCATGCTGTCACTCCCCCCTCCCCATCCAGCCTCCTCGTTACCCCCATTACCCGGTTGCCTCTCCCATCATGTGCTGCTGCTCGCAGTCTTGCTTCAGTTGGCAGAGACTGTGGTCATGTCATTGTGGGTTGCATCTGCATGTCTGTATATTGTCTGTTTTTGACAAAGGCCTTGTTGGCCAAAAACTCACTTTCTGGCAGTTCTTTTGTAGTGCCTATCTGCAACTCACCATCTCTGCTATATGGTGAGTAGCAACCATCCTTTTCATAATATTGTTACATTCCATCCTTTCTTTTCCGTTGTCTGAATGTATAGGTGGAGGGAGAGGAGAGCACTGTTTGGCAAAGTGTGCTGGTACTAGAAGGTGGCAGGCTAAGGCTGCCAGGTGTAGTGCCTGAAGGCTCTGGGAGAGAGGGTGGGGAGGAACGGGGAGTGGAGAAGGAGAGAAGGAGAGGAACACAGAGGGGGAAAAGATTGGTGGGTGCACTGGAAGGAGGAGGTGCACAATGGGGGTGAGGGGTTGTGAATAGAAGGAGGTGATAGGACAGAGGTGGTGGAAACTGCTGGGTGGAGTGTGTGGGGATAACCTGCGATAACCTACAGCCTGAAGAGCCTCCACCCAAGTTTTCACCCCCTGTATCCTATCGCCTCTCTCAATTCCTATCTCCTAATCCTCGTTGTGTGTGCTGCTCTCTGCCAATGCACCCATCGACCTTTGCTCTTCTCAGAGCATCTCTCCTTTTATGCTCCCAATTCCCCCCCCCCCCCCCCCTGCCCCCCTCCCTTTGCCATAGCCACAGCCTCCCGGTGCTGCTCCTGGCAGCCTTTTCCTGCTGCCTTCTAGTCCCTACACACTCCGCCAGACAGTGCTCTTCTCTCCTTCCATCCATACTCTGCTATTCCTCCCTCTTCCCTGCCTCACTCCAGATTGGCGCTTTTGTTCAATATGATTGTTGCAGTCTGGCCAGAGATAGCAGTCATATGGGCATGAGGTGTACCTGCTTGTGTGAATGTGTATGTGTTTTCCTTTTTTCTGTAGAAGTCTTTGGCCAAAAGCTCAGATGTGACAGTATTTTCGTTGTACCTGTGTGCAACTCAATGTGATATCTTTACAGTGAGTAGCAATCTTCTTTTTCACATTATTGCTCCTCATGTTTCTTACTTATCCTGTGTCTCTGTTTGCACTATTTTATATATTACAGTGCAATCTTTTGTTTCATACAAAAAAAAACTCTTTGCAGCAGGAAAATGGTTGCATCAAAAGTAGTCCATTATTGTTCAGAAAGAGAGTGAAGATTTTTCGCCCTTTTACAGCCAAAAAAAGAGTTAGCTGGTTGCCTTAAGTCTTTGTAAAAGACACAAGACAGCAAATTTCTGATTGAGATCATTTTACTCCAGTAAGCAATGAAATTACTCATAGCAAGAATGAGGACTACTCTACAATTAGCCTGTGAATTTTAAAAAGCATTTGTAAGGTCCCTGGGATACACTGTAACTTTGCAGACGCACATGCTAAAGAATTATTGAAAGACTGATGTGTTGTGAAACAAGTAATGCTATAGGGGAGAAACAAAAAAATTATTTTATTTATTTATTTATTAAAAACAGAGTTCAGTATACCTGTGTTCTGGCGTAAGTAAAGGCACGGTATGAATGCCTTTAGATTTGACCATTTAAACCAAACTTTGTCTCCACCAGTTGTCAGATTCGTCCCCATACAAACCCTGCACAGTGACTCTACAGCACAGGTGATCCCATTCCACAAATCCAGCAGGATTTCCAGTTGCTCCTCAAATCCTTAGGTCCTTCCTAGAATCTCTCCTCAGAGTCCATCTCTCTCCTCACCCCTACCACTCCACACATTCCAACCTCCTACATGCTTTCTTAAGTCCATAAACCCAACCAATCAGGGCACTCCATTGTGGCCCATTAATGTGCCCCTATTGAGAGAATCTCTGCTCTGCAACCTACCCTCCTATATAAAAGATACCGACCATTTCCTCCACTGACTCTCCACAGTTCCTGTTCCTTTACCACATGGTGCCCTGCTCATCATGACTGATGTCACTTCCTTTTACACTAACATCCCTAATGCCCATGACCTTATCACTATTGAACACTACCTTTCCCAATGCCTGATCCCAAACCAACAATGCCTGATCCCGTGAGATATTCAGATACTGTGGTTTGGACATGCTGGTGTTGGATGTAAAGGTAAACCTATATGTGATAGATATTTATCATCAGCACATGTGGAGGGATCATTTTTAAAGTAGGGTCTATATTTTAATAACAAGAAAACTAGTAATTATATCACCAAATATTTTTTATTTTACCATTTATACCTCAACCTTTTTTCCTACACATTTTTTAAAGTAATATCTGTATTTCAGTAACAATGAAACTAGTAAAGGTATTGCCAATTTTTTTTCTATTCCATTTCTTAAACCATAAGCTTTTTTCTACACAGTTTCCTCCATTATTTAACAAATTATTGTAGTATTGTACTAATTTGCTTATGCCCACATCATGGACGCCATCCACCTGCTAGTACAACCAATCTTCAACTACTTTTTTTCACTTCTTCCGTCATTGTCAAACTATTAACCAGTGAATAATCCCGTCAGGTAGCATAACAAGAGGTAATCTCTTGTTGCAACATCTTGGTTCTATAGGGGTTGGTCCATTTGCTCCCATCCAAATGATATGATTAACTCTTGAGCATGAGTGACAGAATGAGGTCATGAATTGGCATGCAAGGGAAAAAAAAAACCCTCCAGATGACAGTAAGCCATATCACTTCTGCTGTATAGTTTGCTGAAAGTTACTCAAGGCCATAAGTAAGCAGCTGAATTTGTTGTTGTTCCTTGTGACATAAAGATAACTAACAGAGCACCAAATCTGCCCAAACAAAAGTTGCTACAATCTTGCACATTGAAATGGTTTCTTTGGCTTTCACTTTGTTCAAGAATTCCTGTGCCAACATTCTACTGACTGATATTTTGTTGATGGAGCCATGCAAGACACTCACTGTTCCAGCTACAATGTAGTCTAGAAGTTAATTTTCCTCACTGAAAATTGGATCACAAATTTTAAAGCACTGGCCATTCTCCTGTTAAAATGCTTCACTGAAAGCAGTGTGAGAACCTGACACAAACAAAATTTTCTTAACTTTATCTTTTCAGACATTCTGTGTAGCAGTCTCTTGCACAGATGTGGGAATAGCAGTAGAAATCGTGAACAAGTTTTCAACAATTTCTGTATCAACTGCTTGTTCTAAATTGTCTCCAATTACAGCAGGTCAACCTGATCACTGTTCAACACTGTCTCACTTATCTTAGAATGGCATTTCCCATTTACACACATTACTGTCACCCACTGCTTTAGGGCCATACACCTCTCATATCTGGTGTTGAATGTCTGCTGCAGACAAATTCTTTGTTGTTGAAAATCAAATTACAGGCCATATTTAACAGTTAGTGTTGTCCACTCAGTTGTCATATATATTTTAACCTCAGGGTATAAAAAAGCACAAAAAAACCCAGTGACTGCAAATAGAATCTGCTTGTTCACAAGCACACTGGGAGTTGGCACACATATTTTTTTCTACAGGTGTGCAAAATTTATACAGCTGGAGTTAGTTTGAACTTATTTTAAAGAATACTCCACACTGAAGAATGATAATTACCTGAGGTTACAGTCACACTGGATGTGCCTCATATGGCACCTAGGTACCTTGCTACTCAGATGGCAACCCACTTTGCTAAGCAGACAGCTGTGACTTTTTGAGACCAGCCACACTGAGCACTAGATGACTAAGCTAGTTGCTCGGTGTATCATTAGATGAACAGTCATGTTGGTTCTTCCTGGATTGCCACCCAGTGGCTTCAAAGATTATACTACCTGATAAACACTTCTGCATATATAATTGCATTTTTTTCTTCTCTACCATGTGTGATGAAGCATTAATATCATAAATTTTCAAAAGAGAAAATCTGTGGAATCTAGCACATGATCTTCATAAAAATTAATGGTTCTAAAGATGTAGGAAGGTGTTGCAAAGGAAACTGGTAGCTCCAGTAAGTTTCAGTTTTATTTTTATTCATGAAAGCAACTACAAATTAGTTAACAATTGCAATTCCACAGCAGTAATCATAGTGGTTTACAGAATTTTTAATTTTGTAGGTAATTTAATTCTGAATACATTCCATGTCATGACCATCATGTTCAATAATGTTTTGAGACAGACAGTTAATTTACCAGGGCACCAAACCACTCCCATTGAAATAGTTATCCAGATATTCCTCATTGTAGATGAATATGGATTGGGGCTAAGAAATGAAAGAGGAAGCCGTCTAGTAGAATTTTGCGCAGAGCATAACTTAATCATAGCTAACACTTGGTTCAAGAATCATAAAAGAAGGTTGTATACATGGAAGAATCCTGGAGATACTAAAAGGTATCAGATAGATTATATAATGGTAAGACAGAGATTTAGGAACCAGGTTTTAAATTGTAAGACATTTCCAGGGGCAGATGTGGACTCTGACCACAATCTATTGGTTATGAACTGCAGATTAAAAATGAAGAAATTGCAAAAAGGTGGGAATTTAAGGAGATGGGACCTGGATAAACTGACTAAACCAGAGGTTGTACAGAGTTTCAGGGACAGCATAAGGGAACAATTGACAGGAATGGGGGAAAGAAATACAATAGAAGACGAATGGGTAGGTCTGAGGGATGAAGTAGTGAAGGCAGCAGAGGATCAAGTAGGTAAAAAGACGAGGGCTAGTAGAAATCCTAGGGTAACATAAGAAATATTGAATTTAATTGATGAAAGGAGAAAATATAAAAATGCAGTAAATGAAGCGGCAAAAAGGAATACAAATGTCTCAAAAATGAGATCGGCAGGAAGTGCAAAATGGCTAAGCAGGCATGGCTAGAGGACAAATGTAACGATGTAGAGGCTTATCTCACTAGGGGTAAGATAGATACAGCCTACAGGAAAATTAAAAACACCTTTGGAGAAAAGAGAGCCACTTGTATGAAGATCAAGAGCTCAGATGGAAACCCAGTTCCAGTTCTAAGCAAAGAGGGGAAAGCAGAAAGGTGGAAGGAGTATACAGAGGGTCTATACAAGGGCGATGTACTTGAGGACAATATTATGGAAATGGAAGAGGATGTAGATGAAGATGAAATGGGAGATACAGTACTGCGTGAAGAGTTTGACAGAGCACTGAAAGACCTGAGTCGAAACAAGGCCCCGGGAGTAAACAACATTCGATTAGAACTACTGGCGCCCTTGGGAGAGCCAGTCCTGACAAAACTCTACCATCTGTTGAGCAAGATTTACGAGACAGGCGAAATACCCTCAGACTTCAAGAAGAATATAATAATTCCAATCCCAAAGAAAGTAGGTGTTGACAGATGTGAAAATTACCGAACTATCAGTTTAATAAGTCACAGCTGCAAATTACTAATGCGAATTATTTACAGATGAATGGAAAAACCAGTAGAAGCCGACCTTGGGGAAGATCAGTTTGGATTCCGTAGAAATGTTGGAACACGTGAGGCGATACTGACCTTACGACTTATCTTAGAAGAAAGATTAAGGAAAGGTAAACCTACGTTTCTAGCATTTGTAGACTTAGAGAAAGCTTTTGACAATGTTGACTGGAATACTCTCTTTCAAATTCTAAAGGTGGCGGGGGTAAAATACAGGGAGTGAAAGGCTATTTACAATTTGTACAGAGACCAGATGGCAGTTATAAGAGTCGATGGGCATGAAAGGGAAGCAGTGGTTGGGAAGGGAGTGAGAGAGGGTTCTAGCCTCTCCCCGATGTCATTCAATCTGTATATTGAGCAAGCAGTAAAGGAAACAAAAGAAAAATTCGGAGTAGGTATTAAAATCCAGGGAGAAGAAATAAAAACTTTGAGGTTTGCCGATGACATTGTAATTCTGTCAGAGACAGCAAAGGACTTGGAAGAGCAGTTGAACGGAATGGATGGTGTCTTGAAGGGAGGATATAAGATGAACATCAACAAAAGCAAAACGAGGATAATGGAATGTAGTCGAATTAAGTCGGGTGATGCTGAGGGAATTAGATTAGGAAATGAGACACTTAAAGTAGTAAAGGAGTTTTGCTATTTGGGGAGCAAAATAACTGATGATGGTCGAAGTAGAGAGGATATAAAATGTAGACTGGCAATGGCAAGGAAAGCGTTTCTGAAGAAGAGAAATTTGTTAACATCAAGTATAGATTTAAGTGTCAGGAAGTCGTTTCTGAAAGTATTTGTATTGAGTGTAGCCATGTATGGAAGTGAAACATGGACAATAAATAGTTTTGACAAGAAGAGAATAGAAGCTTTCGAAATGTGGTGCTACAGAAGAATGTTGAAGATTAGATGGGTAGATCACATAACTAATGAGGAGGTATTGGAGAGAATTGGGGAGAAGAGGAGTTTGTGGCACAACTTGACAAGAAGAGGGGACTGGTTGGTAGGACATGTTCTGAGGCATCAAGGGATCACAAATTTTGCATTGGAGGGCAGCATGGAGGGTAAAAATGGTAGAGGGAGACCAAGAGATGAATACACTAAGCAGATTCAGAAGGATGTAGGTTGTAGTAGGTACTGGGAGATGAAGGAGCTTGCACAGGATTGATTAGCATGGAGAGCTGCATCAAACCAGTCTCAGGACTGAAGACTACAACAACAACAACAACAACAACAACAACAACAACATATTCCTCATATGTATTGCACTGTTTTTGCATCTGTGCTGAGGTCCTTGGGAACTGAATGTTGGCAAAAATTTTGTATCAGTTGTTTTTTCGAGTTGTTCATGCTCCATCACAAAGTTATGGAGAGTACATACTGCTTTTTTAATTATTATGGCAATACTTACATCAGTTTGAATAGCTTTTTTGCAGTACTCTGCACTTTGTTGCTATTATGCCAAATTCACAGTCAATGCTTCAGTGAGATCTCTAAAGAAGTAACTGTACACACTTTTTCTGTCATCAGAATACCTTTCAGGAAAAGGTTTCACCAAGTAATCCAGTAGAGGATAGCCATCATCCCCAATTAAAAGCAATGGAAGTGTGACATTTGTTCCTGGAATCTGTCTTGTCGTGGGAATGTTGAGGTGACTTGAGTCTAGTATTTGAAGCAATGCTAAATCTCAGAAGTTCATCAAGTCACTTTATTGCCCTTCTGTGGCAGTGTCAATGACAACAAACTTACAATTTGTATCTACTACAGCCTGCTTTAAAATAAAAGAGTATTGTTTGTAGCTGTAATTCATAGGTCCACTGTGATATTTGCCTTTTACATCCATGTCTTCCCCATCTGGTGCACCAATGCAGCTTGGAAAATTCCATTTCACAAAAAAGTTGTTGGCATTGTTTTACCATTGCACAATAGTAGCGATGGCAAGTCTTTAGCCTTCAGTGAGCCCCAGAGTATTTGACAAGTCTCCTTTACTATGCTGAGCAGCCTAGACAAAAATGGTACCCAGGAGATCTATAACTATGTCCAATAGCTAAAAATCTGAAATTAAAAATAATGAATATATTATTGTGATTCTTCAGTTTCTCACAGTGTACAGTTCACAGGTCTACTGCAGGTCCTTACTGACCCATTGGACACTATGAACTGGCAGTACACCCGTGGACTCTTTGAAGACATTATTATTTCACTTTGGTACCAATTGTACACTCAGTTTCTAATCCTGATATAATAAACTTAAGGAACTGCACAAGTCAACCAGCAAAGTGCAAAATGGAAATGTAGCTGATGATGTTGCCACAACATCTTGTCACTTTTTCAAACAGTTACAATTTAAGAAAAAAAAAAAAGAAAATACTACAGTGATCTCCGAACACAGAGATTCTAGTATTTTAGAAAGCGAAAGCAAACAACAGCATATGAAAGTGCTATGCTGTATTAAAATGTCCAATCTTCAGAGTTTGCCACATGTTTTTCACATATTGAATTTATATTTATTCATCTTTATGCTACCACTAGACACTCCTCAGGAGATAAACTAGCTTTGTAATTAATATTTTCTTTTTGTAGTTTTTCTGTAGTAGCCATGAGAAAGATGTTAAATGATTTTGCAGTCATTCATAAATAACCAAAAAATTTGCCTTGAAACTCCCAAAGTTGTTTGTACAACATGTTGAGTTCACCACATAAATTTCTCTCACAGTTAGTACTATGTACCCAACATGATGGGAGTTTCCTCATTTCAAAGAAACATTTTCTGACAGAAGCATTTTCTAACTCAGCATTGGAAGAAACATTTTGACAGTGTGAGCTAGCACTATGCCTATGGCGACTGGCATTGCTGTTCCAGTGTGGCCACCAAGCATCCAAGTACTTGGCACCAGGTGAGTAACAGTGTATCTAGGTGCCAAGTGAGGCACATCGGTCTGGCCGTAGTTTGAGTTATAGTCTCATGTGGTACAGAGAATGCCATTAACAAGAACTATAAATGATTCAATAGATAAAAAATCCACTCACCAAGCAGTGACAAGAAAACATAAATATAAAAGCTTCTCCTGCCATCGCTTAGTGAGTAGACCTTTTATCTATCCAATTACTTACATTTTCAAAGACTGATAAGTTTTGTTGACACATGAACAAGAACTGTATGACCGTACTCTCTTTACAAGATCTCTTGAATGTTATTTAAAAAAGTAAATAGTTTGATTTAGGAAACTATAGTTCCTTCTAATTGTTTGATAAAAATATTTTGAGTGTTATCATGCAGACAAATATTTCTTTCTTAGTTTACTGTTATGATCTTTTGAAAAACCTTTTTTCATATCTTGAACCGATAATGAGTTATAAGAGTTGTCCACTTTGTGTGAGGCACTTTCTTTAGAAATATATCTTCATGGTACATGTGAAATGTTATTAAGAAATCGTTGCCAGCCTTTAGTTGTAATATTCCTATGGACAGAAAATTTTTTTGTTTATGCCATGTTGTACACTTCCCATACAATCAAAGATGCTACTTTTATAAAATCTATTGTACTGCAGTCAGCCTCAAATGCTGGTTCTCTAAATTTCCTCAGTAGTGATTCACAAAAAGAACGTCGCCTTTCCTCTAGAGACTCCCACCCAAGTTCCTGAAGCATCTCCGTAGCACACGCATGATGATGAAACCTACCAGTAACAAATCTAGCAGCCCGCTTCTGAATTGCTTCTATGTCCTCCCTCAATCCGACCTGATAGTGATCCCAAATGCTCAAGCAGTACTCAAGAATAGGTCCTATTAGTGTTTTATAAGCGGTCTCCTTTACAGATGAACTACATCTTCCCAAAATACTACCAATGAACCGAAAACGACTATCCGCCTTCCCCGCAACTGCCATTACATGCTTGTCCCACTTCATATCACTCTGCAATGTTACGCCCAAATATTTAATCAATGTGACTGTGTCAAGCGCTGCACTACTAATGGAGTACTCAAATATTACGTGATTCTTTTTCCTATTCATCTGCATTACTTTACATTTATTTATATTTAGAGTTAGCTGCCAGTCTTTACACCAATCACAAATCCTGTCCAAGTCATCTTGTATCCTCCTACAGTCACTCAACGACGACACCTTCCCGTACACCACAGCATCATCAGCAAACAGCTGCACATTGCTACCCACCCTATCCAAAAGATCATTTATGTAGATAGAAAACAATAGCAGATCTCTCTCTCTCTCTCTCTAGTTGTGTGTGTGTGTGTGTGTGTGTGTGTGTGTGTGTGTGTGTGTGCGCACATGTGCACACACTCCCTTTGTGTAGAGATGTTTGCTTGTGATATTGTTTACTTTTAAAGATAATGATGAATATAGTAATTATACGGGATAAACGTTTTAATAGCTATGAAGAACATGTGTGGAAATATTTCAATCTTTGTTATAATATGTGATTAAAACTCTTTTCAAACAACTCATTCAAATCCTGTAATGTTATTTTAAAGCTGCTTTTAAGTAGTTTTACAAATTCTTTTGTTTGCACTTAACGTACTATTTTCATATCTACATTATATACAGGGTGACAATTATTGAACTATATGAAAAGAACATAAATTGGTTTCAAACTGTGGCATGCACACACTTTATTCAACATGTAAATGTCACTACAGAGATTTGCATTTAGGTTATGACATGTTTGATAGGGCTGCCATCCTTACCGATGATGTGGCACAGATGAATAGTGAAATTCTGCATAACCCACTGAAGTAATGTAACATGGATGCTATCGATGACCTCCTGAATAGCTATTTTCAGCTCAGCAATGGTTTTGGGAGTTATTGCTGTACATCTTGTCTTTAATAAAGGCCCACAAAAAGGAGTCGCATGTGTTCTGATCCGGAGAATATTGTGGCCAATTGAGCCCCATGTCAGTGGGCCGTGGGTACCTCAGAGCCAGAATGCGGTCTCCAAAGTGCTCCTCAGGGCATCAAACACTCTTCTGCTTTGATGGGGTCGAGCTCTGTCTTGCATGAACCACATCTTATAGAAATCAGGGCCACTTTATATAATGAGGATAAAATCATCTACGAAAACCTTCACGTACTGTTTGGTAGTCACAGTACCATCAAGGAATATCCCACCAATTATTCTGTGACTGGACATTGCACACCACACAGTCACCCATTGAGGGTGAAGGGACTTATCTATCGCAAAATGCAGAGTCTCAGTCCCCTAATGTGCCAATTTTGCATATTGATAAGTCCATCCAAATGAAAGGGGGCTTCTTCGCTAAACCAAACCATTTTCACATCAAAGTCCAGTTTATCAATTCTGTGGATGATAGTGTTGGTGAAACACAATCGCTGTTCCCTGGGGCTTAATGGCTGATGGGTTTGAATTTTGTGTGGGAAGAGATGCTGGTCTTCAACAACAATTTGTCTCAGTGTCTCCTGGGTGATTCCCACCTGTTGTGCAGCTCATCTGATTGATTTCCTGGGGGTGGGTTGAAAGACAGCGCACGTCTTCTCAGTGTTTTCAGGCATTTTCACCCTTTTTGTCTGACCAACATTGTCAACACTGTCATCACGAACACTACCCATTCTCTCAAAACTGTGAATGAAATTTTGATTGTTAGCACACTTGGACCAGTCATCTTCAGCTTGAACTTGGTTGTAAACTTCCTTTGAGTTGCGGCTTGGCTGTTATTGCTTCTCAAGTGCTATATGCTCAGGCATGCTGTACCGTGACATTTTCATGTGCAAATGGCTGACAACAACAAGGTGCATGTGCATGGGTGTGCTGATTCCCATCATGCACACCAGCTATGCAGTTTGAGCATTGTAACACAAACCATTCAGAAGTCATGATGATTTTATTTCATATAGTTCAATAATGGTCACCCTGTAAATTGTTTTGTAGGAATGTTATGAAAGAATATTAGTTATAAAACAAAGTGGTTCACTGTGTTCTGTACTGTAAACAAATATCTTTTATCACTTGTTTTCAGTTTTATTGATCAGAACTTAAAAAAGCCAACCATAATATATCCTCTGCCACACATGTATGTCATTAAAGATCTTGTGGTTGACATGAACCATTTCTTTAAACAATATGCTTACATAGAGCCATGGCTAATGAGGAAAGAAGATGAACAAACATACTGTGGTATACAGTATTTGCAGTCTCAACGAGATGCTAAAAAAATGGTATGCAACCATCCATCTTTTTAAATTAATGATTTTTTTAAAAAATAATCACTCTCATACCTAGTACTGACATAAATTTTTAATTTCCACAGAATATTTGTTTGGTTGCAGGCAGAAAAAGCTGAGCACATCATGGAAATGTGCAAAACATATCTTTTAATCCTTTCAGTAGAAAGTGATTAACATTTATGTATTTATTTATTTATTTACATATACCATAGATCCTTTTGTATGTGTGAGATGTTAGGATGTGGAACTAGTTTAAGAATATGTAAATGTAAAAAATTACATATAACATATAACGAGGGAAGTACAGTTAATTCATAAACCAGTTACAGGAAAAATAAAAACATAAAACTATAACAAAAACAGAAGCTAAGTGAAACAAAGATATCATACAGGCACTAGATCACATTCCACAACACTACATATCAAACAATAAAAATATACATGTAAAAAAGTGTATATGTCTGATAAAACCTCATATAATGAATACCCATAAAAAGTTTTATCACATAGTGGTGGTACTGCATAGACCTTTGATGTTGTTGGACAGGAATTAAATATTTTAGTACTGGAATATATTACACCTTTGATTTTTCAAATCACAGTAGAGGTCTTGTACGATTATCATGGTACATTAATTAGTTCCATAGAGCACAGGGTTTGTCAACCATGAAGCTCATAATGAATAAGTTGGGAGTCATCATAAGTATCACAAGTTACTTAAAAAGATTATGAAATATAATTTTTCAGCATAGGGAGCAAATAATAGGATGGAAGTATCCAAAGTAAGTGGTCATTGTGACACTGATGTTTCCAGTATGTGAGATTGTTCTAAAGGCAAAAGTAGCTGACAACAACTTTTTCATGATCTTGAGGACTTGATGTTCCCAGCTAACCATGCTACCCGTGTGGAGACCTGAGAATTTGGTGGACTGCAATGAGAATCTCTGAACAATTGTGAGCCAAATTACCAACACGTCTACTAGTAAAACGTGTGGCTGCCACAACCTTAGTGCACAGCAGTTCGTACCCTGCATGATCACAAGACTGACACCTTACTGGTACTAGGTTATTGGGTCACCCATTACCCGTAAATAATAATAAGCCCATCGGCTTCACAAATTTTGCCTTAAACTTAACACAAGACTGACACCTTACTGGTACTAGGTTATTGGGTCTACCATTACCCGTAAATAATCATAAGTCCACTGGCTTTGCAAATTTAACCTTAAACTTAATTGATCTAATAATCACAAACTAAATCTAATAACTCAGAACAGATACTGAATCAAACATAAACAAAATGGGACTTGTCACACAATGACACCCCATTGTGCTAAGCCAATACTACCGAGCTGGAGATGTGCCATGTACCACTAGTTTTACACATTAGCAAAGTATCCAATCTTACTACCACACCACAATGTTTGGGTGTCGAGAGTTATCCAGCAATCACTTCTCTAACATTGGGATGGATGAGAGAAATGGTGAGGGAGGGGGCAGATCATAGATTCATGCCAGGGCGTTCATTTAAGCTGTGGTAATATTGACAGGTGTTTATTCATGCAGGCTTGTATAACACTCTAAGTAGTCTCCAGGCCACACTATGTGCATGCAAGTACAGCCAATTACAGAATGCGCTGAGGCCCTGATCACACTGGTGACATTCATTGTCCTGGATTTTGGGTGGCAACTGCCACAAAACCATGTGGGTCACTAGCAGGTGAAGAAGAGTGTGGCTCATCCTGGCCTCTGGAGCTATAGCAGTTAGTAACCCCCACGCATGCTCATCATTGTCCCCATCTCATGTGCTTGGATGTGATAGCTGACACTAGGTGCCCTGATGCCAAGCAGCAATGCCCCATTCATCCTCCAGCGGTGGACCAGGGCGGTGACCAATGATATGTAGGTGGATAGGAGGCCACAAGGGTGCACCTTCCCCTGCAGAATTGTAGACAGCTTGCAGTCCATCGGCCAAAATCCCTCAGAGGGCACTGCCTGGCTGGACACCAGCTGCCCCATTGGTGAAGTTTCCCCAAGTCCTGCAGTCACCACACCGAAGATATTGCATGCCTCATGCTAGAACTTGATAAATTAATCACTGTATAGGTAGTCAGCCAATCATCATCACCCAATAGTAAACATGGTATCCTTGAAACTCAAAAGCCCATTATTTTCTCCAGTTTAAGATGCAGATGGCACTGTGAGTGAATGCCTTGAGACCCTAAGCTTGTCTGGCTGGAATGGTCAGCGATACTGCTCAGTGGTGTACTCTATTAGCACATCACCTGAGCTCACCCATACTGCCTGGCTGTGGCTGGAATTCAACTGTAACAATTTACAATTCACGTACCAAACTCTTCTGGGTTACAGCACATCTCCCCTGGTGTGACCAATTTGTCCTGAATCTTTCAATACTAGTCTTCCCTTAAAATTACTCTTAACCAACAGAACTCTGTACCATGGATGGCAAAAGCTAGTTTTAGCCAATATTTGTCCCAAATGGGTTTCTACCTTATCCACTACTACATGGGGTTATTCTTAAAGTGCAGTTTCCAGGACCTTATTGCAATAGAATCCTTAATCTAATGCTTACACTACTTAAATGCAGTGGGTTTACTTCCATCAACTATTGCCTCAGCCCATGCTGGTTAACCACTCAATTGGCAACTGATGTGTCAATGGATCCATAGACTGTGCTTGTCTGTGTTTATTACAGAAATGCAATACGCAAGTACCTAGTAGAAACATGCCACAACTGGTAGCTGAAATGATTACTGATGTAATCTTCTGCTGACAGTGTCCTTGAGAATTTTGAACATTTTGTAACATCTGCTCCATTGAAATGTTTCCTTGCTGAGACTTGATAAATTTGTCTAATGAATGCATAAGTTCAGGCTGAAGGCTGGTGTTAAGATAAATTAAATGTTGTGTTGGTAATACCCTCAGAGACCCTTCTGTACAGTACAACATATTCCACATCAATGCCATAATAGTCATATCAGTGAAGGTAGCTGAAGATGGAAAGCTTTCCCGATGATCTCACATGCTGTGCTATTAATGATATCACCACTTCCTTACAACTCTAATTTCCTCAATCCCTTAAGTTTCCATTTTTCATAGCATGTTGTCAACACAGTTTCTGGTAAGAATACTGAGTACAGCCATTATTTTCCTACCTTTTGGAAGTAAGAACATGTGGACAAGATTTCCTTTTTGCAAATAGTCTCATTTATTTTCCCCATAAAAGTATTTGCCTCACATGTGTGCATATAACTCTGTACTGGTCTATCTGGACACTCAACAGTACTCCCTTGGGTGCACTTCTCCAAATCCACTAACGACATAACTACATGAGCTTCCCTATTATCCGAAGTCAACGACACTTCCAGCTGCCTTATTTGTATCCTGTACCCTATAATGCAGGATGTCCCCACATTCTTGTCACATGAGGAAAAAAATTGTCCCCTCCTACCTTCTGAAATGAGTAACTAATGACAACCAGAAATAAGAAACAACACCAAATAAATCTGACAATAACCTGCAACAATAAAAGAAAAATACACTTTTCAATGATATGAAAACACTGAATCACGCAACACAGTGTGAAACATATTTATAAACTCAAATAACATGAATAAATCAAACACCTCCAAAATATTGCAAAGAACCTAACTGTAGAACAAAAGCAAATTGGTGCTTTTTGTTTATTATTAAGAACCTAACTCGTTACAGCATAAGGCATGTCATGTAATTTGTGCTATCTGACCTTTAGAAGTTCCTTCTCCTTACCTTCTGCACCTTCATGTACAGGGTTGGTCACGGATAATTGTGGTACTGCAACCATTGTAACTTTAAATGGTTCTGCATGACTGATGTGAACATTACACGTTTTAATAGGGAACTGTAGCTTTACATTAACTGATGAGGTCATCTCTGTGACCTGATATGCTCCATGATATATGGTCAGGAACTTCTTTGTCTTTCCCTTCAGCATATAGGGATTAGTGACCAATACCCATTGCCCTATATGATACTGCAGTAGTTTTCCCATGTGCCTGTTTGGCTGTTCCTGTCATTCCAGAGCCTTTGTGTTTGCCTTTTATCTGTTTCTCCATACTTCCCGTATTCTGCTTGTAAACTTCTTTACTGATTTACAATCTTGTCCTAATTTAGGCCATAAAATATCAAAGGGGAATGGCATCTTCATCCCGTACACCACATCAAAGGGTGACATGCTTATTCCTATATGAGTCTTCGAGTTGTACACACAAACCACATACTGAAGTTGATATCCCTGTCATTGTGTCTAGTGCTCATGCAGCTACTTAGCATATTTAAAGTAGTGTCATAGAAGGCTTCATCATTCCATTGCTCTGAGGGTGGAATATGTAACTCATGTCATTAGTTCTGAAATGAAGTTTGTACCCTGATCCATGACTAAAGCACTCCAAACTTCAATACCTAACTGTTAATTAATGCTTCTGCCACAGTACTGGCCTGTTGCTATCATTACCAGAAACCATAAAAAATTGCCAATGATCAGAAGCACGTACCTATTCCCTGCATGTGTTTTGTTGAATGGCTCGCAAAAGCCAAGGCCAAGTATTTGAAATGGCTTCAACGCCTCTGGTAACCTCTGCAAAGGGATTTTCTGATGCGAAATATCTGGTCTTTGTGTGTATGGTACACATTCTCCGACACACTGCTCTACATCATGCTCCCTATTCCTCCACCAAAACTGTTTAGCAACACACCTATCCGTTGCTTGTTGGCCACCATGACATGACAGCACATGGTATAGCCTGTTGTAACAACTTTTTTGGGAAATAGCTGGGGCCATGACACTTAGTCTGAATTTTGTGACTCTGCACAACAAATCCTCATGTATGGTAAAGAGCGGCTGTGACTTAAAAGCCTAACACTCTTTACCCTTCACCTATACTTGTCACCATTCCAAAACACCCTTGCCCAGTGTGCTCAACACAGCCAATTTGCAACTTAACATGTCTGCCTTCGTGTCTTTTCTGCCTGGCTTATGGGTACCTCATAATAAAATTCACTAAGCTTGAGAACCCAGTGTGTTAGATGACTAGGTGGGTCTTTCAGACCAAGTAACCATTTCAATGATGCATGATAAGTCAGAGCATTATATCTTCTACCATACAAGTAACATTATAATTACATTAATGCAGTGTATGACCGCTAACATGTCCTTCTCAGTTGTTGAGTAGCTACATTCTGCTTTATTTAACTGCCACAAAGCATATGAATTGTGGCTGTAAAATAACAGGACTGATACTGTCACAGAGTAAGTATGCATGTGCCAAAAGTGAATGACAAATGATTGTGAAGCTTGAAGACTTCTCATTCGAATGAATCATCTCTGTTGTCTGTACACAGATCATTGTGGCCATGACCTTCCTTTGTGTAAGAGCTGTTATTTTGTCTTGTTAGAAAAATGGTAAGTGTAATAGTAGAGCAATGAATTGTTGAAGTTTCAGTTGAAACTTGGAAAAACTGCTACTGAAACTTACCTGTTACTAAAAGAAGTGAATGGTGAAGACTGTTTATCATATATGCTAGTTTTTGTGTGGTTCAAGTGTTTCAAATATGGCCAAGAAAATGTTATTATGAAAGTATAAAAAAAGTAGGTAATCTGATTCGATATGACAATCAGTTAAGTATGTGACTGATTGCTGAAACTGTACAAATTAATAAAGAATGGAGAAAGCAAATTTTACATAACTAGTTTAACATGAGAACATTGTGTGAACTAGTGCTGTAAATTCTTGATTGAACAAAAGAAGGTCATGAAAATGTTTGTACTCACACTTTGAATACTATTGAAGATCATCCTTGGAAAGAGTGATAATGTGACAAATCTTGGTTTTTCACATATGATTCAGAAACTAAGCACCTGTCATACCATTGAAGATCATCCTTGGAAACAGTGATAATGTTACAAATCTTGGTTTTTTGTGTATGATTCAGAAACTAAGCACCAATCAATCATTGGAAGGCCCAACTTCACTGACAGCAAAAAAAGCCTGAATGAGCAAATCGAGATTCAAAATGATGCTTCACTGGGTGCCTGAAGGTCAAACTATTGGTTGATGGTACTAGATTGAGGTTCTCACTCAGTTCTGTGAGGAAATAAGAAAAAAAAATGTTACCTGAATTGTGGAAGAACAAGTCATGGGTTCTGCATCAAGACAACACACTCGCTCATACTGCATTGTCCATTAAGAGGTTCCTAGTGAAGTACAGCATCTTAGCATTAGGCCACCCACCTTATTTGCCTGACCTAGCGCCATGTGACTTTTATCTATTCCCCAGGGTCAAATCTGAATTAAAAGGAACAAAATTTCAGTCCTTTGAAGCAGTGAAAGAAAAAGCAGCATATGTCGTCAAGGATCTCACAGAGGAAGAGTTCCATCACTGTTTCCATCATAGCAAAATTCACACAGAGCATTATAGGGATATAGGAGGAGAGTATAGTGAGAGTGAAAATCGATAAATATGTATGCTTTTGAATTGAAATGTTTTACAAAAATGGTCCCATTATTTTATAGCCACAACTCATATGTTACTCTGACCCAAAGTACAGCCAAGACTTGTTAGAAGCAGCAAATGAGAGGATGAATTCATTTTCAAAGTGTAGAAAAACCAATACTGGATCCAAAAATCAATGCCTCTGTGGGGATGTAGAACCACTGGCTCTTTTCCTTCCCCCCCCCCCCCCCCCCCCAATAATATTGCTGCCTGCTGCCCTATCGCAGCAAGAACAACTGTATCTTTGTTAGATCATCCTCTGTAGTGCGTGCTTTATGCTGTACGCATTGTGTATACTGTGCGAGAATAAAAGTATTCATAGCAAGTGACAGGAGTGCGAGTGATTATTTATCATCGTAATTACCACGCCCGCTCCCCGCTACCTACAGCACCTTCAGTTTCTCATGCTCCTTTGTCCACTGAAATTTTACACCAATTTTGAGTAATCTGTTCTTAGGTTCAGCTGTTTTCACAAAATCCTTTACAAATGTTGTTAAACAAACCGATGAATGAATGTATTTTTTTGGTTGTTTGTCGTGTTGAAAAATTTTAATTGCTTCTGTAAGACAAGGATTGGTCTGAACACCTTGTTCACTAATTCTGTGTCCTAGACAGCTTGAGCAAAATGGCGCTTGTCAATGCTGAGTATTAACCATGCTGATTATAATCATTTGAACCCATCCTCCAATTGTCTCACTTGCTCTAGTGTATCCTTGTCATAAACTATTATGTAATCTAAATATACAATACAGGTTTTAGGCCTTAACCCTCTTAAAACTCCATCCAGTAACTGCTGAAAAGTAGCAGGTGAATTTTTCAAACTGAATGACTTTCGCTTACACTGGTAATGACCACAAAGTGCCATAAATGCTGTTTTTGGTCTATCCTAAAGTGCTACTTCTGACTAACGATAACCTCTTTTGAGATCCACTGTTGTAAAGTAATGACACTGACCCAAATTATCCAAGACTTCCATAATATTAAACATGTGTGACCTGAGGCTGATATTTGTAATAAATATTATTTTAGGAGATTCATTATTTGTGATTCTTGGAGTTTTCCCATCAGATAGAATATTTCATCACATTTCAGATTTGAACCCAGGACAGCATAACTCATATTTGAATATTTCAGCTGTTAACCATTCATCAATTTTTAAAATGAGTCAGTGATAGTTCTTTATTTATTTATTTATATACTTGTTCCATAGATCTGTACATGTGAGCAAGTCACTCAGATGTGGAACGTGTCAATGTACATAATAAAATACATAGAATAAAGACATTGTTATAGTATTAATAACAGTGCACAAAAGTCATACTTATTAGCCTAAAAACTAGTCAACATAAATGTGAAGATAGCAGTTTCATATTTAGGGCATTATTGCATCTATTTTAACCTTGAACAGTAATCAAAACTTCCCACTTTGGGTTTAAAAGTGACTCAAAAATGGAAATGAGAAAAACAGGAATTTTTACATTAGGGCATTATTACATTGGTTTAACAGTAAACAGTGTCAAAAAATTTAAAAACATCTTTCCAATCTGGGTTTTACTTATTTCTCTGAAAGAATTCCTCTAGTGAATAAAGTGAGGTCTCAAGTAAATAATTTTTCAAGCTACGTTTAAATACTGATGTACTACTCCTTATACTTTTGATGCTGTTGGGTAGGGAATTGAAAATTTTCGTTCCAGCGTACTTTACCCCTTTCTGCATAAGTGTCAAGTTCTTTAACTCACAGTGGAAATCCTCTTTTCTTCTGGTGTTATGTTCATGATGTAGGCAATTCGTTTCATACAGAGTGGGGTTATTTATTATGAAGCACATCAGTGAATATATGTACTGAGATGTTGCTGTCAGTATTTCAAGTCGTTTAAAAAGATTTCGACATGAGGTTCGTGGGGGTACACCACAAATGATTCTTATTGCTCTTTTTTGTGCTGTGAGGATTTTCTTTGCGGCAGGTGTATTGCCCCAGAAGATGATGCCATCACACATGACTGAATGAAAATAGCCAAAGTAAGCTGACTTTGAGATGGTAATGTCATTGAAGCGTGACAAAATTCGTAAAGCAAATGTTGCCGAAGTCAGCCGTTTTAGTGTTTGTAGAACGTGATGTTCCCAGTTCAGCCTACTGTCCACGTATACACCTAGGAATTTTGATAAGTACACTTGCTTTATCATCTGATTATTCTGTGTGATAACTATTCCTTTTGGGTTTTTGTGGGTTGTCTGGAACTGGATAAAATTGGTTTTTTTCAGGTTTATTGAAAGGGAGTTAATACTAAACCAACCCAGAACTTCTTTAAGGAAATCACTGACCTCGGATGCTAAGTCAGTAGTTGACACATTATCCACCACAATGCTCGTATCATCAGCGAACATTGTAAATTTACACTGCTTATTGATGGATAAAGGCAGGTCATTAACATATATGAGGAACAGCAAGGGCCCAAGCACTGATCCCTGTGGCACTCCATGCTGCACAATTCCCCACTCAGAGTCCACTATATATTGTGATACACTATCTGAAACATCTAGAATAATCTTCTGCTTCCTATTTTCGAGGTACGATTTTAACCAGTTCCCTACAGGTCCTGTAATTCCATAATGACAGGCCTTCTTGAAGAGTATCTGGTGATCTACACAGTCGAACGCCTTTGATAGGTCGCATAAGACACCAATTGGCAGCCTCTTGCTGTTTATAGACTCTAGAACATCATTTGTGAATGAGAAAATTGCGTTATCTATTGAAACTCCCTTTTGAAAACCAAACTGCTGACTGTTAATGATGTTCAGGTCACCAAGGTGTGCCACAATCCTGTTGTACAGAGCTTTTTCTAGGACTTTTGAAAATGTTGTTAATAGAGAGATAGGGCGATAGTTTGACACATTTGTAGCATCCCCTGCTTTGTACAGGGGCCTGACAACAGAGTATTTCATTCTGTCTGGAAACACTCCTTGTTGCATGGATGTGTTGCAGATGTGAGACAAAACTTCGGTCACTTCACTACAGCAAGCCTTCAACAACATGCTTGTAATATCGTCGATACCAGCAGAATGTTTATTTTTCAAAGACTGTATGATTTTTTTGATTTCATTGGCAGTAATGGGAAGCACACTTATTTGACTGAAAGGTTCTGGAAAATTATTTTTCATTATACAGGCAGCTTTATCTACAGAACCATGGCAACCTATCTGTGTTGGGACAGTTAAAAAATGTTGGTTAAAGATTTCAGCAATTTCCTCACTATTAGTTATCTCTGAGTTGTCAACAGTTAAAACAATGTTTTTGTCTTTGGTGTAGTTTACAGTCCCTGTTTCTCTCTTTATCACATTCCAGATTGTTTTAATTTTATTTTCAGAATTAGTAATTTCAGATGCTATACACATACTTTTAGAGTTTTTAATTACTTTGGCAAGAATTTTACAGTAGAGTTTATAATGTTTCAGCTGAGCAGGGTTGTTAGAAGTCTTTGATGCTATGTAGAGTTGTCTTTTTCTCTGACAGGAAGCTATGATGCCCAAAGAAGCCATGGTTTTTTTGCAGACCTAGCAGGTTGGACTCTGTATGACTTTTTTGGAAATACACTTTCAAAGATACCTGCTATCTCATTTGTGAATAAATTGTATTTTGAATTAGCAGTTTCTGCTAGATAAACAGGTGTCCAGTCAGTATGCTGAAGACATGATCTGAACGTTTGAATAGCTTCCTCACTTATTTTCCTTACTGTTTTCCATCTAAGTGGCGTGTCACTCAGAGGAATTCCCAAGCTGTTGAAAGTAACTCGTTGTCCGTCATGGTCAGACAGACCATTTATAACCATTTCAATATTAATATGGTTGACTTTACTCTGATCAACAAAAACGTTATCAATGAGAGTACTGGAAGAGGTTGTGGTTCTGGTGGGCGAGCTAACCACGGGAACAAGGTTGTACGTGCACATGAGATTTTCAAACTCCACCTTGCAGTGAAAATTAACCAAGAAATCTATGTTAAAATCCCCAACAACTACCATGCCCCTATTTTTTCTACTTAAGTACAACAAAAGAGTATTTATTTGTTTAACAAACACTTTAAAATTACCAGATGGTGCCCTGTAAACTGCCACAACTGTTAATCTGGAGACAGTGTCTGGCACCTCTATAGCACATACTTCAAAATGTAGCTCAAAGCAGAATCTTTGTACATCTATTGCCGTGAACAAGACATTGTTTTTTACATATACAGCTACTCCTCCTTTGTCCATATAGTTCCTGCAATAAGACGTTGCCAAAACATAGTTGGGAATAGGGACCACTTCAATACCAGCAGTGATGTGGTGTTCTGTTAGACACAGAATGTGGGCACTGTTTATACTGTTTATCTATATTTGCTGTGAACTGATCCAGATTGCAGTATAGGCCTCTTATGTTCTGATGAAACACTGTTAACTTTTGTTTGTCTTTAATTGTATTGCTGTTTGAGTGAACTTTCGTTTGTGTATTAATTACTTGATGCAGATTTTTGTTACTGGACCAAATCCTGCTAGAGTTGGCCCAGCTCACTAGTTTCCCTCGTTAGTTAGGGCTATGACTGGTCTGCTTTCATGATCGTTATTGTTTAGGCCTATTATTTCATGAAAAGCTTTTCCAATGTCTGCTGCTAGTTTATTTTTGCCAAACTGATTTAGATGTAGTCCATGCTTTGTGAAGCAGTGTCTCTCATACCTGTGTGTATCCAGTAGTGTCACATTCGTAAACTTAGTGCAAAAGTGTTTCAGTTTACTATTCGTTAGGCGAATTTCTCTGTTCACACAAGACCAGTCTGCCAGGTCATATCTCGTGGGCACAGTTGTTAGTATTATGTTTGTAATAACCATCTTGAGCAGAGTTCGACATGCATGTCAAAATATTGCGAGCATGACTGTCTCCAAATATTTTTACGTTATTTTTCCGTTGTGTTTGTTTACGTACGCGATCGGAACTTTTTCTTACGCAACCACGCGTGTTTTGTGTACACGTGTTGCCGTCTACTACAATTTTAGATGCACTGTTTTTGTTATTTGAATTATCACTGTTTATCAAGCACTGAACTTTGTCCACTGTTGAGGCTTCTTTATTCACTTGTGGGTTTCCTTTCTTGTATATAAATGTGGTGTCGTCGACGGTTACGTTTTCACGACGTACATAACACCGATCTACACACACTGTCGAAGCACTACTGTTTTGTAGAGCTGTATATCGGTCTTGGAGGACAGCGTATTTCACTTCTAGCTTGAGGCTTCTTTATTCACTTGTGGTTTTCCTTTCTTGTATATAAATGTGGCGTCGTCGACGGTTACGTTTTCACGACGTACATAACACCGATCTACACACACTGTCGAAGCACTACTGTTTTGTAGAGCTGTATATTGGTCTTGGAGGACAGCGTATTTCACTTCTAGCACTTCAATATCGGTTTGTAGCATTCTGATTATTTCGTCCTTATTTTTGATAATGTTTGAAAATTTACTTTCACACGCGGCTGCTATGCACGGCTCACAGGTCCACAAATAGTCATCGGTTACGAGTTTTAAGTTGATCTTGCAGCAATTTTCATGAAACCAGTACTTGCAGGTTCTACACTGAATTCCTTTACGAACTTTTCTGATACACAATTTACAATTACTATTACTTTTATCTTCATAACTGGGAGCTGAACCTACACGTACTTTCTCTATCGGCGCCATCTGAGTTACCAGTGTCCAAGTTTGCCTGTTTATGTGTGGAAATGCCAAAATTATGCGGTAAATAGATATACTGTGGAGTAAAATTAACATAAGTCGGCACTCCAGCAGCACAAATCGTAGATAAAAATTATGCAGCTCAGACAAAAAAGCAGCAAGTATTGAGTCTGCAAATCTACAGTATTTATGCTCTCACATTAAGTCACCTGGGATTTCTGAATGGTGTGGAGGTTTGACAAGGAGAAATGTGGTATCATCCAGAGATCATGGTGCCACACCAAAGTTGGAAACGCGAATCAATACCACAGACATTAGTGATGGTTCGCTGCAATACACAACAATTGGAGGCACTCCAGAAGACCACGCATCCCCCTCAGTATAGCAGTGCTTTCACACTGAGGTCAATATAGTGTTGAGGATGCAAGGACTTCAAGGAGTCAAAATCATAGTGTAGGACCAATGAGCCATTGAAGTTTCTGATGAACTTGTACTTTAGCAAAGGTTGAACATTGTACCTCAGGAGACCAGTTTGTTAATTAGTGAACCAGGTGATTAATTAAAAATCAATGGCAGTTGTAATTTGTCCAACAATCCTGTGGCAAAGAAGTGTGCCAAAGTTAAGTAAACCATTTATTTATGTAATAGAGCGAATTAATACTTCATAAGTTACAATTGCTTTGTGCCACCTCACCGAGCAGTCAAAGAACCCACATTTATGGCTGGATGATTGTAGTTTTGTTTAGTCACAACAATTGCATTGGTAGTTTTCAAAGAAAATGGTTACATAAATTTGTAACAAATCAAGCCTGATGATAATACACTACTACTTTTGATATAGTTTTACACTGAATGCTGCTGTTTGCCATGTAGCTAATAGGAATTTTCAATCCTTGAATCAAGTTACCATAAGCAGATAATTTGTAGAATTTTCTTTTGGGTTAGTAACAATTCTCGATTTCTTAATGTGTGCTATACAGTAGTTTGTTTAATACCTTTATACCGGAGTATGTATCTCCACTGTGAATCATAGACAAGGAGATAAAGTTTGTGTGAAAATTATTTTTGTGTCTTGTATTGTGATCGTACAATCAAAGTTCAGCTGAAAATGGTCTTTGTTAATAGCATTTTATTTTTTTCTTGTTTTGAATTACATAATATAGTGTTTGTGAGATTGAGATGTAAAATATTTGTTGTGAATCAAGTGTGTTCAGCTGTCATTTGAGCTTAATCTGATAATGTTGAGTTTGGACTTTTGATTAGTACACTAATGTCATCAGTATACAGTTCAGGTTTTGAACCATTGTTTAAAGCTGTTGGAGGATCATTTATGTAGCTTAAGAACAAGAATGAACGAGGCACTGGTCCTTATACGGCCATACTTGCTATGTTGTCATATTCTGAGGTTAATTTCAGTTCTGTCTCAGTCTGTCAGTATGACCCTCTTCTTTCTATTATGATAAAACTGTAACTACGCAACAGCGATGTCATTAGTGCCATAACATTTTAGTTTTCCAAGTAGAATTTTATAGTCTGCTCATTCGAGAACATCAGTAAAACCACAGAAAGCCCCAGCAGGATAAACTTTCTTGTTTGGCTCAGCTAGGACTTCATAAGTGAGTTCCTGTGCAGCATTCTCTGTGGAGAATGTGCAGAAGCTGAACTGACAAGAAAACTACACCAACTTCACCTCATATTTTAAGGAGAAAAAAGTACACTTGCAAAAATTAACCCCAGCAATTGACCCCATAGGAAAATTTCAGCCATAATTCTGTTAATATGCAGTTATGACAGTCTGAATATACAGCTTTTGAATTCATGTGCACTGGTTGTTTGTCACTTGATGTGCCCACCAGGGCTGGTCTGAGAACATTTTTTCACACAAGCAACCTCTAAATTGGTGACACCATTTTCCATACAAACTACATTTAGTTAGTTACATGCTCACAAAATAAATAATAATAATTAAACAGCACTACCTCTATCTACATCTATATCTACATCCATACTCCGCAAACCACCTGACGGTGTGTGGCAGAGGGTACCTTGAGTCCCTCTATTGGTTCTCCCTTCTATTCGTGGAAAGAAGGATTGTCGGTATGCTTCTGTGTAGGCTCTAATCTCTCTGATTTTATCCTCATGGTCTCTTCGCGAGATATACATAGGAGGGAGCCATATACTGCTTGACTCTTCGGTGAAGGTATGTTCTCAAAACTTTAACAAAAGCCCGTACCGAGCTACTGAGCATCTCTCCTGCAGAGTCTTCCACTGGAGTTTATCTATCATCTCCGTAACGCTTTTGCGATTACTAAATGATCCTGTAACGAAGTGTGCTGCTGTCCATTGGATCTTCTCTATCTCTTCTATCAACCCTATCTGGTATGGATCCCACACTGCTGAGCAGTATTCAAGCAGTGGGCGAACAAGCGTACTGTAACCTACTTCCTTTGTTTCCGGATTGCATTTTCTTAGGATTCTTCCAATGAATCTCAGTCTGGCATCTGCTTTACCAATGATCAACTTTATACGATCATTCCATTTTAAATCACTCCTAATGCGTACTCCCAGATAATTTATGGAATTAACTGCTTCCAGTAGCTGACCTGCTATTTTGTAGCTAAATGATAAGGGATCTATCTTTCTATGTATTCGCAGCACATTACACTTGTCTACATTGAGATTCAATTGCCATTCCCTGCACCATGCGTCAATTTGCTGCAGATCCTCCTGCATTTCAGTACAATTTTCCATTGTTACAACCTCTCATACACCACAACATCATCTGCAAAAAGCCTCAGTGAACTTCCGATGTCATCCACAAGGTCATTTATGTATATTGTGAATAGAAACGGTCCTATGACACTCCCCTGCGGCACACCTGAAATCACTCTTACTTCGGAAGACTTCTCTCCATTGAGAATGACATGCTGCGTTTTGTTATCTAGGAACTCTTCAATCCAATCACACAATTGGTCTGATAGTCCATATGCTCTTACTTTGTTCATTAAACGACTGTGGGGAACTGTATCGAACACCTTGCAGAAGTCAAGAAACACGGCATCTACCTGTGAACCCGTGTCTATGGCCCTCTGAGTCTTTTGGACGAATAGCGCGAGGTGTGTTTCACACAACGACCTTTTTCGAAACCCATGCTGATTCCTACAGAGTAGATTTCTAGTCTCCAGAAAAGTCATTATACTCGAACATAATACATGTTCCAAAATTCTACAACTGATCGACGTTAGAGATATAGGTATATAGTTCTGCACATCAGTTCGACGTCCCTTCTTGAAAACGGGGATGACCTGTGCCCTTTTCCAATCCTTGGGAACACTACGCTCTTCTAGAGACCTACGGGACACCGCTGCAAGTAGGGGGGCAAGTTCCTTCGCGTACTCTGTGTAAAATCGAACTGGTATCCCATCAGGTCCAGCCGCCTTTCCTCTTTTGAGCGATTTTAATTGTTTCTCTATCCCTCTGTCATCTATTTCGATATCTACCATTTTGTCATCTGTACGACAATCTAGAGAAGGAACTACAGTGCAGTCTTCCTCTGTGAAACAGCTTTGGAAAAAGACATTTAGTATTTCGGCCTTTAGTCTGTCATCCTCTGTTTCAGTACCATTTTGGTCACAGAGTGTCTGGACATTTTGTTTTGATCCACGTACCGCTTTGACATAAGACCAAAATTTCTTAGGATTTTCTGCCAAGTCAGTACATAGAACTTTACTTTCGAATTCATTGAACGCCTCTCAATAGCCCTCATCACACTACATTTCGCTTCGCGTAATTTTTGTTTGTCTGCAAGGCTTTGGCTATGTTTATGTTTGCTGTGAAGTTCCCTTTGCTTCCACAGCAGTTTTCTAACTCGGTTGTTGTACCACGGTGGCTCTTTTCCATCTCTTACGATCTTGCTTGGCACATACTCATCTAATGCATATTGTACGATGGCTTTGAACTTTGTCCACTGATCCTCAACACTATCTGTACTTGAGACAAAACTTTTTGTTGAGCCATCAGGTACTCTGAAATCTGCTTTTTGTCACTTTTGCTAAACAGAAAAATCATCCAACTTTTTTTAATATTTCTATTTACAGCTGAAATCATCAATGCAGTAACCGCTTTATCATCGCTAATCCCCTGTTCTGTGTTAACTGTTTCAAATAGTTTGGGTCTGTTTGTCACCAGAAGGTCTAATATGTTATCGCCACGAGTCGGTTCTCTGTTTAACTGCTCAAGGTAGTTTTCAGATAAAGCACTTAAAAGAATTTCACTGGATTCTTTGTCTCTGCCACCCGTTATGAACGTTTGAGTCTCCCAGTCTATATCCGGCAAATTAAAATCTCCACCCAGAACTATAACATGGTGGGGAAATCTACTCAAAATATTTACCAAATTATCCTTCAGGTGCTCAGCCACAGCAGCTGCTGAGCCAGGGGGCCTATAGAGACATCCAATTACCATGTCTGAGCCTGCTTTAACCGTGACCTTCACCCAAATTATTTCACATTTCGGATCACCGTCAATTTCCTTCGATACTATTGCACTTCTTATCGCTATAAACAGGCCTCCCCTTTCACTGTCCAGCCTGTCTCTGTGGTATACATTCCAATCTGAGTTTAGGATTTCATTACTGCTTACGTCTGGTTGCAGCGAACTTTCTGTCCCTAGTATTATATGGGCATTGTGACTGTTTATTAGTGAGAGCAGTTCTGGGACCTTTCTATAGACGCTCCGGCAGTTTACTATTAGCACATTAATATTGTTATTCCCTGTTGCATTTTGCGTACTCCTACCTTGCCGCTTCTCAGGAGGCATCTTGTCAGGCCTAGGGAGGGAATTCTCTAACCTAAAAACCCACATATTCACTCCATACGTACTCCGCTACCCTTGTAACCGCTTCCAGCTTGTAGTGCATGCCTGACCTATTCAGGGGGACCCTACATTTCTCCACTCGATAGCGGAGGTCGAGAAATTTACACCCCAGATCTCCGCAGAATCGTCTGAGCCTCTGGTTTAAGCCTTCTACTCGGCTCCAAACCAGAGGGCTGTGATCGGTTCTGGGAATGATACTACAAATAGTTAGCTCGCGAGTGAGGCTTTCCGCCTTCACCAATTCCGCCAACCGCCTGTACGAACTGAGGATGACCTCTGAACCCAGACGGCAGGAGTCATTGGTGCCGACATGAGCAACAATTTGCAGTCCGGTGCACCCAGTGCTCCCTATCGCCACCGGCAGGGCCTCCTCCTCATCTCGGATGAGACCCCCCGGCAACCATACAGAGTGAACACTGGCTTCTTCCCCGACCTTTCCGCTATTTCCTTAAGGGACCCCATCACCCGCCTAATGTTGGAGCTCCCAATAACTAATAAACCCCTCCCCCCATGTGCCTGCTTGGACCTTGCTGAAGGAGCAGCCACATGTCGACTCACAGGCAGAGTGGGTGATGCCACACGGCCAGCCTCCAAATTGACCCTCTGCCTCGTGCGCCGCTGAACCCGCCACACCCCTTGGGGAGAGGGTGGCCCAACGGCCAGAGCAGGGACAGTGGGTGAAGCATGTAACACCTGGGGTGTACCATGTGACGCACCAGACTCCCCACTGCCGCTACACTCCAAGGCAGCAGCCTGAAGACGGCTGACCACGGCCACCAACACGTTCAGCTGTTCGCGAACAGTAGCCAGCTCCTCCTGCGTCTGTACACAGCAGTCACACGTCCTATCCATCCTAAGAAATCAATTTACTGTAGAGAGTTAATCAACTTTTAACTAGACTGCTAATTCACTAAAGGCAGCTGATTGTTGACTAAACTGTGGTTGCTAGACACTTCTTGTAGAAAACAATGAAAATAACACTACCTGTCTCTGGACTGTATTGAAAACAAACACTAGCACTACTGGCACTATGGTTGACAAAGGGACTCTCTCTGACTGTATTCAAAACAAACACGAAATCTATGGAACACTATTACTAGCACTCGACAATTAAAGCTTCCTAAAAGCAAAAACACATGGAAGAAGAAGTGACAAGTGAGGAAAATACAGTTAATACTTAAATTAACGTAGCTCGCTGCACAGCAGATGTGAAGCAGATGGCAGTTATGATGAGCTACTCATTCATTTCATTAACTTACACAGCATTTGTGAGTTGAAGCATAAAAATGTTAAAAGAAAAGAGGTCTCTGGCACCGTCTACAGGTTATAAACTATGCATTGTGACCCAGTGAACAAACCTTGTTACCTATATCCAAACAGTACTTCACAAACCTTTCACTCACTTCACTGTACAGTGCTTTGCACTCGGGCATTAGGTGGCTATAGTAGGTGGGAGAGAGTGACAACCATTGTATATTCAGAAGGTCATGACTGCATACTGTCATAATTATGGCCCAAATATTCACACAGGATCAATTGCTGAGGCTGATACTTGCAAGTGTGCTTTTTTCTGCTTAAAATGTGAGGTTGAGTTGGTGACATTTTCTTATGAGAGGCAGTTAGTAAGTCCTTCTGGAGGGAAAAAAAAGGGCGGGGGTCTCAGTTTCCTACTGAAGGCCACTTTCTCAAAACTTTTGAAAAGGCTGTAAATAGTGAAACAGCCTTGTGATTAGACGTGGCTTGATTATCTTCACTTTTATTGACTGATGTTACTGCAATGTATTTAGCCTGTCAGAAAGCATGTCCGGAGTCATTGATGGATTGCAGTGATATCCCCATCAAGTTACTACAAGATTTTTTATTACTCTCCTAGAATCGCCACCATAGTAAGCTACTTTCCTCCAGGACTTTATGCAATATATCACCATTAGCCATTTGAACTATGCAACTAATCTTCAACATTCTTCTGTAACATGAAATGACAAAAGAGATGCTATGTTCTTCTCTGTAATGTTAATTGGACCTGTTTCACTTAGGACAAATACTTAAAAAAAGACTTCTAGTAGTTAAATTCTTATGTGATATTAATGTACTTCTCTTCTTCAGAAAACCTTTTCTTGCCATTGTCAATATACATCACATATTCTCCTTATTTCTGTTGACATTTATTATTTTGTTCCAAAATATCAAAACTTATCTATTATTTTTAGGATGTAACTTCCTGATTTAATTTACCCAGAATCACCTTGCTTAATTCTGCTAGACTCCATTGCCCATGTTTCAGTTTTATTGATACACAGCCGGCCGGTGTGGCCGTGCAGTTCTAGGCACTTCAGTCTGGAACTGCGTGACCACTACGGTCGCAGGTTTGAATCCTGCCTCGGGCAAGGATGTGTGTGATGTCCTTAGGCTAGTTAGGTTTAATTAGTTCTAAGTTCTAGGCAACTGATGACCTCAGAAGTTAAGTTGCATAGTGCTCAGAGCCATTTGAACCATTTATTGATACACACCATTTACCCCTTTTTCAAGACACTGCCTATTATGAAACTTCCTGGCAGATTAAAACTGTGTGCCCAACCGAGACTTGAACTCGGGAACTTTGCCTTTCGCGGGGCAAGTGCTCTAAGCAAGAAAATCCAGCTTGTTGGTGTAGACTATGACTTTATCAAGAACTTTCATTATGTGGACCATAATTCTACCCATCAAACTTAAATTGCATCCCTCTTGCAAGAAAGGAGTCTTATCTTCAAAGCTTGTAGCATGGGGTCATACTGACTAACTGCATCACAGAATAAAACTAAATTCAGACTGAGAAAACATTCATAATGCTATAATGTTTGTTAATATATTCACTCTTCTTCATAACTTCCAAAAACTTGAAAGAACTATTATTCTTTTTCAATATATTCTATTAAATTTCACTGATTTATTCAAGTAAAATTAATTTTGCAGAGTAAATTGCTATTCTGACAACAATAGTTGTATCATCTGTAAACTGTGGAATGCCTTATGTAGTTTATCCTTGTGGAAGCTTGTTCTCTGCCTCCAGTGATCTTATTGTTGAAGGGATCTAAAATCTTAATCTTCCTTCAGTTTGGAACAATGGAAACTCCTGTAGGAATATCAACAATGTAGGAAAAGACAGACTGCTACTTACCATAAAGAAGAGACATTAAGTTGCAGACAGGCACAATTAAAAGACTTTCATAAAGCTTTTGACCACAGGCTTCATCATTAAAAGAGAGACACACTCCATTTATACACACAGGCAACCACACTTCATGCCTGCCAACTCCAGCATCTCAGGGCAGAATGCCTTCCTTCAGTGTGGGGAACATAATTTTTCAATTTCTTTCAAGCTTCATTTACATTATGATTTAGTTTTTATGTAAGAATTATTATTTTTTAGCTGCTCAGTGCAGACCTTTGGTTTGTAATATTCAGGATAATTTGCACCGATTACAGAGATGTTCTTCTTTATAAGTTCCACAAACTACAATACTGTCCAAGAAGTTTGCACAAAGGACTGGTCCCTGTTAGTTGTTCTAGTTATCATCGGAAAATATTTCAGATTCTGTCTTCTGCTACAGTTTTGCCCCCTATAGATTCCTCAAGCACTACGGAAGTCATTCTTTGGTGTTTTAAAATATATCCTATTATCCTGCCCCTTCATCCTGTCAGTTTTTCCACAAGTTCCTCTCATCACTGTTTCTGTGGATAGCCTCCTTGCTCCTTATATTATCTGTCCAACTAATTTTGAACATCCATCTGTAGCACCACATCTCAAATGTTTCAGTTCTTTTCTGTTCCAGTTTTTCCACAGTCCGCTTCCAGAGAATGCTCTGCACCAGAAGTACATTTTCAGAAATTTCTTCCTCAAATTGAGTCCTATGTGTGACACCATTAGAGTTCTCTAGGTCAGATGTGCCCTCTTTGCCTGTGAAAGTCTGCTTTCTATGACCTTGTTTCATCCATCACGGCTTATTTTGTTTCCAAAATAGCAGAATTCCTTAACTTCGTGTACTTAGTGACCACCAGTTCTCATGTTAAGTTTCTCATTATTCTCGTTTCTGCTACTTCTCATTTTTTTTGGTCTCTTGTTCCAGTGTACTCTAAAGCCATATTCGGGAACATTAGACTGTTCATTCCATTCAACAGACCCTGTAATTCTTCAATTTCATGGAGGATTGCAATGTCATCAGTGAATCTTATCATTCGTATTCTTTCCCTATGAATATTAATCCAGTTCCTGAACCTTTCTTATATTTCTGTCATTGCTTCCTTGATGTATAGGTTGAACAGTAGGGGCAGAAGACTACATCCCTGTCTAATACCCTTTCTGATCCTAGCACTTTATTTTGGTCTTCAATTCTTATTTTTACCTCTTTATTCTTGTGCATATTGTATATTATCTTTCTACATCCTAGTCCTATGGTATTTCTAATACTTGCACTTCAGTCTAAGTCTTGCACTCCTATTGTTCCCTCTTGGTGCTCATAAATATACTGTAGAGAAATCTGACGTTGCACAGATATTTATTTATAGCTCTGTGTCCACGCCCATACCACACAGTGGATGGACTTGTGCTTAATGTTTATGATTTCACATCTCCTGAACTGTGTGTTGTACAAAGATATAATGTTGTAGATACATTCAGAGGCATATGTGGATACTATCTGCAGCTCGTGTTGCAAGTGGAGTTTGTAGGAACAAAGTAATAAATTTAAACATTATGTATGATGCGGCACTTTGTCATGCATCTCACTGTTTATGATATCGTACCTCCTGACCTATGTGTCATACACTGATACAATATTGTAGGCACATTCAGTGGCGAGTGCATACTGTCTGTGAAATTTATTGCAAATAGAATTAGTACCAAAGAAGTAATAAATTTACAGGTCATACATGATGCGGCAGTTTTTCATGTATCTCATTGTTTATTATATCATATCTCATGAGCTCTGTATCCTACAATGATGTAATTTACATTCAGTGATATAAGTGCATACTATCTGCAGAATGTTTCACAAATACAGTTAGTAGTAAAGAAGTAATAAATTATGATGTTGTGCCTCATGCAGTACTATTACTGCATCAACAGTAGGAAAGTACTAAGCAATAAACCTTTTTTCTTTCATCATTTTATAGGGGTTGACAGTGAGAAAAAATTTGCAAGGATTTGAAATTATGTTTAAAGTTTGTTTCAAGTCACTAAAAACTCTCATTCTCAAATGCCGGATGAATGAAGTCTGGGAATTCACACATTGTGGGCTAAGCTTCTTTTTCAGCACCACCACCCCTTTGATCCTTAGATGGTTCTTACCCCCATAGCAATTGTTGCTTGACAGTAAGGTATATGTGTACCAAGTTTGGGTGAAATCTGTTCAGTGGTTTAGAAGATGTGGAACACACACACACACACACACACACACACACACACACACACACGGAACACACACACACAATTTTATAATATGTATGGATTACCCATCTATCCCTAAATATTACACCTATTTTCCTGAGAATTTGAGCATCTTGTACCATTTTACATAGCCAAATATTTTTTGTAGGCTCACAAATCCTATACACATTTATTGATTTTCCTTAAATCTTGTTTCCATTATCAGGTATAAGTCAGATCTACCTTTGTGGTGCCTTTATCTTCCCTAAAACCAAACTAATCATCATCTAACAAATCCTTGATTTTCCTTTCCATTGTTCTGTATATTGTTCTTGTCAGCAATTTGGATACATGAGTTGTTAAAGTAAGTCACAACAGTACAGTGTTCTCAACCGCTAGTCTAAAGCACTGTCCTCTCCTAAATTACCTTGTATTATCCAAGGGTCTCGTGTTCAGCCCTAAACCTCCATTTAATCATGCTATTATGGTGAAGGACCTACTTCCCTTCACACATAATGTCAATGGGAAATACCACTTTTCAACCCAATCCCAAAACCTTTCAAACAGCAAACCTGACATTGAACCCTGCTTTAAAAAGTTCCAACTATGGTCCCAACTCGATTCACCACTGCTACCTCAAAATTATCCATTACAAGCCTTCCAAGAATTCCTCATATCTAGCATTGCTTCACAGCACTCCCTTAGGTCCCTACAACGTGAGCCTAACCTGTCTTCTGCACAACTCCAAGCTCTTCGTACCCCAAAAGCTGATGACTACATTATTATCCTTCCAGCAGACAAGGGATCTTCCACTGTGGTACTTGACTAACAGGAAAGTATCATTGAAGGTCTATGACAGCTCTCTGACACCTCTACACACAGCATCTGCCATCAAGATCCCATCCTTGTGATTAAAACTGACCTGCAGTCCCTCCTTGAAATCTCAGGCCCCTCACAGGGACCAACACCTCAATCCATAGAACTTCTTACCTCATCCAAACAACCCACCCTCACCTGTTCCGAATCCCATGACTTTCCTTGATGTTGATCTCATCCTCACCAAAGGCCAGCTACACACTTCTGTCCACATTCAACCTACTAACAAACAACAGTACTTATATTTTTACAATTACCATACTTACCATACTTCCCATGTCAAATATTCCCTCCCATACAGCCTTGGCATTCGAGGCAAACGTATTTGTTCAGATGCAGACTCTTTTCAACAATACACTTCTATTCTCACCTCAGCCTTCACCGAACATAATTACCCCACCAGCCAAGTTCAGAAACAATTTTCCTGGGCCATCACATCCAATTCTGATACTGCTGATCCCTCCAAAAAACATACTAGGAGTACACCACTTGTCACTCAGTATTATCCTGATCTTGAATGTATTAATCAGCTACTACTACAAGGCCATGACTTCCTAAGATTATGCCCTGATATGAGGTCCATTCTGTCTGAGATTTTGCCCACCACACCCAGAATAGCTTTGTGTCGCCATCTCAATCTCCACAATATCCTTGTCAGACACTATGCTCCTTCTGTACCCGTCTCCCTACTCTATGGCTCGTACCCCTGTGACTGCCTCCAATGCAAGACTCACCCTTTGCACCATTCTACCAACACCTATACCAACACTGTAACTGGCTATCAAAGGAGAGCCACCTGTGAAACGAGACACGTCTATACCACCTTTTATGTAAACACTGTTTGGCCTTTTAATTCAGGATGACTACCACCAAGTTATCAGTTAGGATGAAGAGGCATAGGCAGAGGGTGTACACTGCCAACACACTATATCCTGTTAGAGAATATGCACTACAACACGACAGTAGTGACCTTGACACCTGTTGCACCACATGTGCCATCAGGATTCTTCCCCAGACGCCAATTTCTCAGAACTCTGGAGGCGGAAACTGGTGCTACAACATGTCCTTGGTTTTTGCCATCCACCTGGCCTTAATTTACATTAATTTCTTCAGTCTTAACATTTCTTCACAGTAACTATTCCTTCCTTCACTCCATTTTAGTTTTCTACATCTTTCATTTTCTGAACTGTCTATTTTTTTCCATCCTCCTCCCACTTCTAATCACATGCAATGTACTTATCTTTTTGCTCTTGTTAATGTGTGCACAATGTTTTAGCAGTAATCTCTATCTTGAATATTACCATATCTTCCACCTTCAAGCTCTCAGGTTTTCAAATCTTGTATAGTGCAGCGCCAACAATTAGTCTTTCCTTCTCATCCCATCCAGTAAGTTTCCCCCGACCCGGCATTCTGGGTGACTTTTCTGAAATTTACCCCTTTTTCTAAACCTCTCCAGTTCATTTCCTTCACCCCTCTTTCTTCCCTTTCAACCTTCTGCCAGAAGAAGGAGCCACTGGCCTCAAAAGCTTGCATATGTAATGCCTTTTTTATATGTGTGTTGTCTTTGCTTGATGAATAGATTTTTGATCTACCCAACTACATTATATTTTCAAAAATTGAGTATTTTCGTTGATACAAGGTGATTGTGTGATAGTTCATGCCCATATCTTCCCTTGCCATCTTTGGGGTTGTGTGGATGATATTATTCTCAAAGTCTCTACAAATAAATTTGCATAGAGACATGATTGTCACTCCCTGTCTTCAATAATTTTAACAGGTGTGACATGAAGTCAAGTAAGATTTATGCACCCATTTTTATATCATTAGAAGATTGTGTCAGTGCTGTTATGGATGCAATAAAAATATATGGAGATTGCTTCTCTTATCGGGTGCAGTTGCTGTATGCAGTCCATCCGCAGTGGCCAGAGACAAGGTCATGTGTGTGTGAATTGTGCTTGTGTGAATGTGTGTGTGTTTTCTACTTTAGAAGAAGGCCTTTTGGTTGAAAGCTCAAATGTATAGCAGTCTTTTTGCTGAGCCTGTCAGTGATTCAACATCTTCTCCATACAGTGAGTAGC
Source organism: Schistocerca piceifrons (assembly GCF_021461385.2). Lineage (NCBI taxonomy): Eukaryota > Metazoa > Arthropoda > Insecta > Orthoptera > Acrididae > Schistocerca > Schistocerca piceifrons. Next base: position 473,874,355 of record NC_060143.1, on the reverse strand, counting down.
AATCTAATCTTTTCATAATATTGCTGTTTTTCCACCTTGTATTTTCCAGAGTAGAAACTGCTTATATCTTATTTCATAAATAAATTTGCCATGAATTTAATTTTAGTACTGAGATAAACTGACAACTTTATTGCTTCAAAAACTGAGTCTGAAGATTGTCCCTTTATTGAAGTCCATCTGTGTTGTGTTGGGGCATATAAAGTAATTGCATTGTTTCTTTCAGGAAAATCTCTATGAATGCATTTTGTGTGCCTGTTGCTCTACATCATGCCCTTCGTACTGGTGGAATGGCACTAAATTTCTGGGACCAGCAGCACTCCTGCACGTAAGTGTCTGAAGTCCTCTTCACATTGCTTTTCAGGTTCCTTTTATTTTCCAAGAAAATTCACTTTCACTCTTTCTAGGGCATTTGTACAACATATTTTCTGTGAGATAAATGGAAAAAGTTGCTAATCACATATGAAACTTACAACACAACAGGGAGGATGGCAGATGCATTAAAACTAAAATTCTTAGCTTTTTAAATTATGCAGTTCCTGTTAGCAATTTTTGTGGCTGAGCTACACAGAGATATTTTGCGACGTGGGTTTACTGACTTAGGTGACCACACAATGATTGGTTGCCATGAATAAGAAAGTAAAAATAATTATAAATGAAAATCAAAATAATGTGTATATACTACAGTATTAATTTATTTCATTTACTGGTTTCCATATTACCAGGCCATCATCTGACTTTAACTATCATGGCCAAAGAGGCACAACTTTAGTGAACAACGTTGAAAAACATGTGTGACTTCCAGAGTGACATATGAATATGAAGTAAATGTCATCTTGAAAGTGTAGTGGCAATGAAATTAAAAATGTTGAAGTTAAATGACAAATAAATATGGAGGGAACAAGCCAGAAAAATGTTGATATAAAAACACAAAAAACAGTGCCTTTATAACAGTTTAAATTAAACTAACAATCACAATAAAATGAAATTGATACAAGACAAGAGTGCTGAAGAATAGCTTGAAGTGGTATTACGTACAGAAGGTGGAAAAACTACAAGGAAAATGTATGTATTATAAAACAACAGAATTTATGGAGTACATAGACAGTCACAATAAAATAAATAAATATATGGAAAATTGTGAAACTTGCAGTTACCAGTGCCTCCTTATCTGGAAATAATTTTCTGTGGTGTAAGGAGTGTTTAAGAAGTGAATGTGACTGGCCATTCTGAACCATTTGGTACTTTTGTGATCTAAGAGCCCCGATGCTGCATGCTGATGCATTCAAAGTCAAAGCAAGAGGTAAATGAAGCTGATACAATGTCAGGCAAGAACCAGTTTAAGACATTGCTTCGGCTTATCAAGTACCTAATGACAGTCTGGAACTACTGAAAAGACTTGCCTTTTCTCAGCAGTCAATTCAATGGATGGGCTATCATTACAGTTTGGGGGATAAATTGTGCATAATACATAACCTTGCCCATACAAACCTGCAATTCATTTATGTTCTTTGGTGTAGGAACATGAAAAATGGCTACCACATTTTTTGATGTTGGTTTATGGCCATCACAGCTAAGGATATATCCTATATACTTGATGGAAGGCTGAAAGAAGGAGCATTTCTAGTTACACTTTAGTCCGGCTTGTGAAAGGACTAAAAATACCCACTGGAGATTTGAGAGATGCTCCTTCTGAGTCCATCCTGCAATAATTATATCATCCAGATAATTGATATGTGGTGGAATATTGGCAATAGTTTGTTCTACAGATTTCTTGTGTGCTAGCAATGCTGACAGTAACCTGTTGTATTGATAGAGGCTGTAAGGAGTATTTAATACCAGTATGACTTTGGAAAAACTTGTCCAAAGGAAGTTGAAAATAAGGTTCCAAAAGAGAGCAGCCTTAGGGAAATACAGACCCTATTAATTTTGAAAATAATTCATCAAGATGCAGAAGGGCATATGAGTCCACAATTGACTGAAAATTTCCCAAACTTTTTAAATCTTCACAGTCTTGCATTAGCACACCTGGTTTGTGAGCAGTGACTAAAGGTGATATCCTTTCACAAGCCGGACTAAAGTGTAACTAGAAATGCTCCTTCTTTCAGCCTTCCATCAAGTATATAGGATATATCCTTAGCTGTGATGGCCATAAACCAACATCAAAAAATGTGGTAGCCATAGAAATGGAAACCTGAGCTGCTTGCAGAATCTTGAAACTTCTAGCAATATGCAAGACTCAGCTAAAGAAGGCTCTGACTACCATAACACTCCAGCATGCACATCAATGCCCAGCACTAATCTAATCAGCACATAACATATTAATGATTCTGCATATGATACTCTACAAGAACACATAAACTTGCATTTTCTACTCAGACCTTCTAGGTGTGCATTCCGAGATGCATAATTGTCTGATTTTGCCTTACAATGTTGCAGGAACTCTAAATGAATGACCACCACATGCGTTTTTATAAGAAATGACCACCACATGCATTTTTACATCAAACTGTTCACTTAAAAGTAACTGAGTAGTGGCGATGTAGGTCTGAAGATAATAGATAGGCTTGCAGTTGCTCAGGGCACTCAATATAACTTGTCTAGAAATGAAGTCCTAAATGTTTTGTACACCACCCAGTTCTACTGAATGGCTGGGAACCCAAGATATTGGAAGCAACTGTAAATGTAAGAACCTTCAACATCGCAGCACGTCAGCAATCGTTGGTTAATATATTAAAAAACTAAAAATCCGCCTCGATTGCGAAAAAAGCACCTAGTGTTAAGTGTTAACCCAGGTTTCGGCGTAGATAACTACACCTTCTTCAGAACAATAATAAAACCCGCAAGTGCCTAAGAAGACCTTTGTCAATGATTAAAAGAACACCATAGCTATACATTTATAAACGAAAAAGAAAAGGAAAACACAAACAGTACATATGTGCAAAGTCGAAACCACTACTTAACTTTATGGTGTACACTCCACCTCACACCGGCCTATGTTCGATGGGCCATGACCTACCATAAACTGCAGCTACAAACGGTTGCTCACTTACAAGCCTCACCTGCTATGCATGCACATGCACAAGACAAGGGAAGTTACTTGAATGCACATGTGCATACAAATACGAGAAAGTTTTACATGGGTTGAGGCTAAATAGCCCATATATTCCCAACCATGGATCAATGTATATCAAAAAATGAAATGGATAGAACAAGAGACGAGCTAAATAGGAGATGAAACCTAAATATAACTGCACACGGTTACTTATGCTAGTAAAGAAACTTATATATGAAGCCACCTATGCAGTTATATTTAGGTTTCATCTCCTATTTAGCTCGTCTCTTGTTCTATCCATTTAATTTTTTGATATACATTGATCCACGGTTGGGAATATATGGGCTATTTAGCCCCAACCCATGTAAAACTTTCTCGTATTTGTACGCGCATCCACATTCAAGTAACTTCCCTTGTCTTATGCATGTGCATACATAGCGCGTGAGGGTGGAAGTGAGCAACCATTTGTAGCTGCAGTTTATGGTGGGTCATGGCCCATCAAACATAGGCTGGTGTGAGGTGGAGCGTACACCATTAAGTTAAATACTGGTTTTGACTTTGCACATATGTACAGTTTGTGTTTTCCTTTTCTTTTTCGTTTGTAAATGTATAGCTATGGTGTTTTAATCATTGACAAAGGTCTTCTTAGGCACTTGCGGGTTTTATTGTTGTTCTGAAGAAGGTGTAGTTACCTACGCCGAAGCCTGGGTTAACACTTAACACTAGGTGCTTTTTTCGCAATCGAGGCAGGTTTTTAGTTTTATAATATAATTGTAAATGTGCCCAGTTTGTCAGATTCTGTATGATCTTGTGCTACTGATTGAGCTGTTGTTTCCATAGTTCAAAAAGCTGCTTGCCAATAGTGGTTGAAACAAGCAGCAAAACACCCTGACAAGCACGGGTTGGGTTATGGTTCCAAAAAATCATCACTGCAACTGTTGCAATTCTGCTTCTTCAACAACACAGATTTTATTAAGCACAGATTATTTACAAATAAATCAGAGGAAGTAATAGTTCCTAACTCTCCTGGAAATATACAAAATTAAAATCCTCTGGAGGTGGGTAGCTTTTGACCAATACAGTACCCTGGAAAATTTTTGAATAACTCCCATGATAGTGCAGGAGAACATTGTTTGCAGATTCAATTAGGAAGCACTCAGATACGAAGCATCATCTCAGTGCACCGGTATACCATCAGTTAGTTTACTGGGAATGCAATGGTCAGCTGAATGGTGAGCAAAGACAGTATCACATTATGCAGACAAGCAAGTCCATGTGCTACTCGAAAATCAATGATAGATAATGACAAAGTCCAAATCACAGTCCAGGAGAAAACTGCCTAGCACAGGATCATTGTGAGTAGGTACATGGGAGAACTGCAGTAAACATTGCCTGTTTGCAACAAGTGAGTCTGTGGCAGGCAACCCATGGGAGCCATTAAATATGTTGTGGGTATTTTGCCCCATGACATGGTGCTGGCAGATGTAACCTTTTACCTCACAAAAAGTCACCTCACTTCATGTATGAATAATTATATCAACTGATCTACTGATTCATCCAGTGGGGTTACAATATAAACTATCATTATACTGCTTAATGCTATTTATGCTATTATGATCTAAATTGAACCAAATAAATTAGCAAGAAAGCTGCTACCTTGAGAAACATGCTGCCTCCTCAGTTTTTGTTATGTTGATGCTGTTCGTCTGCTATTAGTAGCCTAATAATTACATGAATACAATGGTATTTTTCAAATAAAATATTTTTTACACCTATAAATAATGATTCTAATTATAGTGTGTTATTAGTTGTCATTCAGGTGTGTAACAAGCACTAATACTCGGCACATAGCCAACAGAACCTTTCAGTCCAGAATCAAGATATTCAGATAACTTTTACAATGAGTAGCTAATGAGGTACATTTTTAATTTTCTTTCACATAGCAAAGGTTTCATAGTGGCTCTAAAATGCCTTTGGGAGTGGCAACTAAATTGTAATAATAGCCTATCTATGGAAAGTTACTTCAAAACCAGCCTCAGATAAGGACCTCTACATCTACATAGATATTTCGCAAGTCACTGTATGGTGCATGGTGGAGAGTATCCTGTTAAAAAGAAGGAATCTGGACAGGAACAAAAAAAGTTTTAGAAGAAGAATAGTGGAAAGATGGGGGAAAGTGGAGAAGTACCATAAATGTCCCAATCTGGCTGATCCTGGATAAAGAGGAAACAAAGAAGATGCAAATGATGATGATGAGCAGGGATTTCCATCTTCTTGCCCTACCTTAAATGGGAGCTTGCTGAATACCTTACCAGAAGATACATAACTCCAGTCTGAAACCTGAAGAAGTTGGCAAAATCAACATGAAAATAATTTTTATGGCCTGTATTGCAGTAGCCAGTATCTTTATTGTGTCAGTGTATATCACAATTAGGTTGAAACTGATTTTTATTGTTGTTGTTGTTGTTGTGGTATTCAGTCCAGAAACTGATTTGATGATTCTGTCCATGCTGCTCTATCCTGTGCAAGCCTCTTCATCTCTGAGAAACCACTGCAATGTACATCCTTCTGAATCTGCTTAGTGTATTCAATATCTTGGTCTCCCTCTATGATTTTTACCCTCCATGCTTCCCTACAATACTAAATTGGAGATTCCTTGATGCCTGAAAACATGTCCTACCAACTGATCCTTTCTTCTAGTCAAGTTGTGCCACAAATTCCTCTTCTCCCCAATTCTATTCAGTACCTCCTCATTAGTTACATGATCTACCCACATAATCTTCAGCATTCTTCTGTAGCACCACATTTCAGAAGCTTGTATTCTCTTTTTGTCCAAACTATTTATTGTCCATGCTTTACTTCCATACATAGCTACACTCCATACAAAAACTTCCAGAAAGAACTTTATGACACTTAAATCTATACTCAATGTTAATAAATTTCTCTTCTTCAGAAACACTTTCCTTGCCATAGCCATTCTACATTTTATATCCTCTCTACTTTGACCATAATCAGTTATTTTGCTTTCCAGATAGAAAAACTCATCTACTGCTTTAAGTGTCTCATTTCCTAATCTAATTCCCCCTGCATCACCTGAGTTAATTTCCTTGTTTTCCTTTTGTTGATGTTCATCTTAATCCTCCTTTCAAGACACTGTCCATTCCGTTCAACTGTTCTTCCAGGTACTTTGCTGTCTCCGATAGAATTACAATGTCTTAGGCAAACCTCATGGATTTTAATTCATACGCCAAATTTTTCTTTTGTTTCCTTTACTGCTTGCTCAGTATACTGATTGAATAACATCAGGGATAGGCTACAACCCTGTCTCACTCCCTTCTCAATCACTGCCTCCTTTTCGTGCCTCTTGACTCTGGTTTCTGTACAAATTGTAAAAAGCCTTTTGCTCCCTGTGTTTTACCCCTGCCACTTTCAAACTTTGAAAGAGAATATTCCAGTCAACATCATCAAAAGCTTTCTTTAAGTCAAAAATGCTAGAAATGTAGGTTTGCTTTTCCTGAACCTATCTTCTAAGATAAGTTGTAGGGTCCATATTGCCTCACGTGTTCCAACATTTCTATGGAATCCAAACTGATCTTCCTCAAGGTCAGATTCTACTAGTTTTTCCATTCATCTGTAAAGAATATGTGTTAGTATTCTACAACTGTTACTTATTAAAGTGATAGTTCGGTAATTTTCACACCTGTAAACACCTGCTTTCTTTGGGATTGGAATTATTATGTTCTTCTTGAAGTCTGAGGGTATTTGCCTGTCTCATACATCTTGTTCACCAAATGGAAGGCTATCAGTAGTTCTAATGGAATTCTGTCTACTCCCAGGTGCTAGTTTTGACTTAGGTCTTTCAGTACTCTGTCAAATTCTTCATGCAGTATCATATCTCCCATTTCATCTTCATCTACATCCTCTTCCATTTCCATAATATTGTTCTCAAGTGCATTGCCCTTGTATAGTCCCTGTATATCCTCCTCCTACTTTTCTGCTTTTCCTTCTTTGCTTAGGACTGGTCTTCCATCTGAGCTCTTGGTATTCATACAGATGGTTCTCTTTTCTTCAAAGGTCTCTTTAATTTTCCTGTAGGCAGTATCTGTCTTGCCCCTAGTGATATATGCTCCTACATCCTTACATTTGTCCTCCAGCCATCCCTGCTTAGCCATTTTGCACTTCCTGTCAATCTCATTTTTGAGACGTTTATATTCCTTTTTCCCTGCTTCATTTACTGCATTTTTATATTTTCTCCTTGTCATCAATCTCTTCTGTTACCCAAGGATTTCTACTAGCCCTCACCTTTTTACCTACTTGATCCTTTGCTGCCTTCACTTTTTCATCTCTCAAAGCTACCCATTCTTCCTCTAATGTATTTCTTTCTCATGTTCTGGTCAATCATTCCCTAACGCTCTCACTGACACTCTCTACAACCTCTGGTTCTTTCAGTTTACCCTGGTCCCATCTTCTTAAATTCCTACATTTTTGTGGTTTCTTCAGTTCAAAACCAATAAATTGTGATCAGTGTCCACATCTGTTCCCCCAGAAATGTCTTACAATTTAAAACTGGTCCCTAAACCACTGTCTTACCATTATATAATCTATCTGAAATCTTCCAGTGTCTCCAGGCCTCTTCCATGCACACAACCTTCTTTCATGAGTCTTAAACCAATTGTTAGCTATGATTAAGTTATGCTCTGTGCAAAACTCTACCAGGTGGCTTTCTCTTTTATTCCTTACTTCCAGTCTATGTTCACCTACTACTTTTCCTTCTCTTCCTTTTCCTACTATCGAATTCTAGTCCTCCATGATTATTGAATTTTTATCTCCCTTAACTATCTGAATAATTTCTTTTATTGCATCATATATTTCTTCAATCTCTTCATCATCTGCAGAACTAGTTGGCATGTAAACTTGTACTACTGTGGTAGGTGTGGGCTTCGTGTCTATCTTGGCTACAATAATGCATTCACTATGTTGTTCATAGTAGCTTACTGCATTCCTATTTTTTTTAATTCATTATTGAACCTCCTCCTGCATTATCCATATTTGATTTTGTATTTATAACCTTGTATTTGCCTGATCAGAAGTCCTGTTCCTCCTGCCACTGAACTTCACTAATTCCCACTATATCTAACTTTAACCTATCCATTTCCCATTTTAAATTTTCTAACATACCTGTCCAATTAAAGGATCTGATATTCCACACTCTCCACACTCTCTTGATAACGACGTCCTCCTGAGCAGTCCCTGCTTGGAGATCTGAATGAGGGACTATTTTACGTCCAAAATATTTTACCCAAGAGGATGTCATCATCAGTTAACCATGCAGTAAAGCTGCATGCCCTCAGAAAAAATTACGGCAATAATTTTCCCTTGCTTTCAGCCATTTGCAGTACCAGCACAGCAAGGCCATTTTGGTTGATGTAATAAGGCCAGATCGTCAATCATCCAGACTCTTGTACCTGCAACTACAGACAAGGTTGCTGCCTCTCTTCAGGACCCACACACTTGTCTGGCCACTCAACAGACACCCCTCCATTGTGGTTACACCTACAGTATGGATATCTTTATCGCGGAAGCTTGCAAGCCTCCCAGCCAATGGCAAGGTCCATGGTTCATGGAGGTGATTTTTATTTACAGCAACAAAAACAATTAAGGAGTAAATATATTGAGAAGTGAGATCAAGAATTTCAAGATGCTTAAAAAGGCTTCCGCGAGATGTACTGTGATATACTGTACATAATATTCTTACAACTCGCTTCTGCTGAACAGACACTTTATTTACTTCAGTTGCAGGTCCCAGAAGATAACAGCATAAGACAACAAGAAATGAAAGTATTCCAAATGCGCCACTACACTTGTCTGTAAGTGAACACAATGGGAGATGCTTCTAAGAGCATAACATGCCAAGCTGAGATTTTTGATTAGTTTATGCATTTTAACCTCTCATCTAGCTGGCCGCCAAGGAATTTCACACACTGTGCCTCATTAATGTTTACTCCTAGTGCTAGCATGCCACTATTGTTGGTTTGAAATTGCGTAATACAGCACGAGTCTTTGTGAGGTTAAGACTTAAACTGTTAGCTGTGAATCACTGTTCAGCTGTCATCTGAACTGTTTTTGCTAGGGTTGAGTTTGGGTCCTTGATTAGTATGCTTGTGTCATCAGCAAAAATTAAAGATTTAGAATTGTCCTATAGTTATTGGAAGGTCATTTATGTGGGTTAGAAACAAGGGTGGGACCAGTACAGTTCCTGTGGCACACCTGAGGTTATTTTCACACCTGAGATACAGTCTTTTTCTGAGACCCTCTGCTTTCTGCTGTAGGGGCAAGATTCCATGCCTGCAAGAGGGATGCCAGTAATGCCACAACATTAAGCTTACTGATATGGAACTCCTTGAGTGTGAGGTCACATGTTCAATCTTTAATAAGGCATATTTGAAGGTGGTGTGTTAACAGTCATGACAGAAAAAATATCAATTGCTAATGACAGACAGTGTGCATCAGGAGGGTGACAGAAAATGAGTGTCTGGGAGGTGCAGAGCAATCTTCTATGGGATGAATTTATTACACTTCATGAAATGGACATCTTCAACAATCAAGAAATGTTCAAAACTTGCATCAGGAACACTGAATGAAAAATGGTGCGCCAGAGTGATCATGAATGATCACACCATCCAGATCAAAGGTGAACTCCTCGGGAGCTATGAAACCATGCAGAATGTTCCGCTAGGTATCCACTCCTTAAGGATGCGTATTGGTGTAATGGGTTGATGAGAACTGATGGAATGTGATGGCTTGCAACTGAATGCAAAACAGTTTGTCGTGCATCTTATGATGAAACTGGCTATTTTAAAGTGTACCTGCAAGTAATGCAATAATATGTATTATAGGCAAGGGGAGGGGGAGCATTCAGAGGCTGAATTTGTCCAGTGATTCCAGGTGGTATGAATTGCAATGACACACACTTTTGAGGAGGGATAGTTTGCTCTGAAAGAGTATGATTTTTGTATGTAGACCAGGAATCAAGGAAAAGCAAGTTATTTTGACCAGCTGCTGGCCAAAAGCAGTGCTCATACTGTAGCTGTAGTTCTCTTATGCCTTTTTCCCACTCTTGCTTGCTGTGATGTAAATATTCGCTACTGATCTTGCATGATCACTCACACAAGAAAAAATCATAGGGGGCAGAGGATCTCCAACTTCTCACAGCACAATAAATAACTTTCCAGCCAATTTACTACACAGCTAACAGTCAGCGTAATTGTATGTTAATGCTTTAAGACATTGATGTTAGTTTATCTTGATACCTCTAATTTCCAGGGTTCCTTTCAACATGTGCATTTCCTCTTCAAATCCTGATTGGTCAAAATTCAAACCAAATTCCTTACTGAATGATGGGATATGTTTATTTACCTCATCTAAAAATTTTATGCCAATTCCACAGTTTTCTCTGCATCGTCAAGTTGATGGTTTGTTTGACATTTCATTATCTTACGTCTTCCAGTTCTATAGCATTGTTTAATGTTATGCTACCCTCCTCTAGTTCCCTTGAAATTACTGTAATCTATATATATCACACGCAATGTGATGTGCATAATGTAGTAGGTCACTATCATGCACATCTTGTAAATTTTATAGAGCATTCTTGAAATGCACAAACACCAGTTTTTGTAATAAGTGTGCCTTGTCCTCACTTGAATACCCATAGTTTTTCTTATGCATTACATGGTGATGTTACTGCACACTTATTTGAAATCCATTCATAATTGTTTTGTACTATGCCGCGGATGATCTTACATGTACATAATTATGTTTAGTACTCACTCCTTGGACAATGGCTGTCCTTTACTACATTTCACTGGAATCAGGATTTGTGGCTCCCTGTCCAAAAACGAGGATGAGCTCCATGTCTCGACACTTGTTTCAATATCAAGCATGTATTGTCCTCATTGTACTCCTCATTTACATTGTCCACACAGTCAACCCTCACAAGACCACACATTCCATTGACTGATGTCGCAGAAACACTAATGTTTCATCTGCCACTTCTTTCTCACTTTGTGAAATTCTTTGGTTTTTTTTCTGACAAAATGTCAACTTTGGCAACTGTTGTTGTAGATATAATGTAATGTTTGCTTTATTTATCATTGCTATTGCTCTGCTTTGTATCAACACCACTAGCACTACAGCACTGTTGTGAGTTACTCGTCGACTAAGCAGTTCAACTATGCACTGTAGTCTCATGCTCGCCATTGCACACCTGCAAGTCCTGCCCCCTGTTGCCATTAGCAGCCATTATTATGGTTGCTTGAAAGACAATATGTGGGGTGTTGAAGGCCGTAAACACCATTGGCATTTTGCAATCTCACACTGAAGGGGTTCTCATGGGTGCAATTTTGTGATCCACACAATGAAAGCATAATTTTGAGTGTTTAGTTCTGCTAGGTCCTGTATTCCTTTCTGTGTGGAGAATCTGTTACAGAAGCCATACTGAAAAGTGGTTAATGAGTTCTGATCAATTAAATGGGTCAGTATTCTATCATAGGCCACTTTCTCAAACACTTTTGAAAAGACTGGAAAGAATATTTAGGCCTGTTGTTGGAGGTGGCTTGATTATCTCCGGTTTTGTAAATGGGTGTTATCGAGTGTATTAGCAAACATACCCTGAGACACTGATTGATAGAAAATATATCTTAGGTTTAATTGTATCAAACCATCTCAAGAGAAAAAGATAAATGGATGTATAAAATGACAGAAAGCATCACAAGTGTGTGTTGACACCAGATGAATATTGAGAGCACCATATAGAGTTTTACCACACCACAATTTTTATTTCACACTGAATACAAAATTAGTTATTAAATAAATGGTATAATTTTTTATTTGAACAAATCTCATAAAAATAAGAAATAAAAATAAGAATGTTCTTGTATGAAATTCAAGCCAGCAGTCATTTTGTGTGACTTCTTGCAACCATGCATCAAATCTGTTCTTATCAACAGTAACATGTTTTTCATATACTTTTTCTGAGCTGACTGTATCCACAACCAGTACACTTCAATTGAAGAAATACAAGATCTAATGGAATTACAAGATTTATCAGGCCACTGTAAGGTGAAAATTCTGCTAGATGTGATGGTTTTTCTAGCAGAGGATCAAAACTTTGTGCTGATTTGATAGCAGCTATCTCTGCAATCTGTCAATGACTCAGCATATATTTCATCTGAGACTTAACTATTCTGTAGTAGCACCAATCTAAAAAATGGAGGTAAGCATACCACCTCTAATTACAGATTAATTTTACTATTTCAAGTCTTTTCAAAGGTTTTGATAAAGTGGCCTTAGAAAGAAGACTTACTCATTTTTCTCAGTAGAGCTTGTTAACTATCTGTCAGTTTATCTTTTGTAAAGACCTGTAGAGATAAAACCAAACAATACTTCACTTATTATCTAGTAAAGTCATAAGAAGATCTAAACCATCTGCAAAACAAGTTAGATATGTTTGGTGCAAAAATTGGCAATTGACCTCTAAATAATGAAAAATGTGAGGTCATCCACATGGGTGCTGAAAGGAATCCATTAAACTTCAGTTACATGATTAATCAATCAAATGTAAAGGCTGCAAATTCAACTATATACCTAGGAATTACAATTATGTACAACTTAAATTGGAATGACCACATAGAAAATGTCGTGGGGAAGGTGAACCAAAGACTGTGTTTTACTAGCAGAACACTTAGAAGAGGCAACACATCTACATCTACATCTACATTTATACTCTGCAAGCCACCCAACGGTGTGTGGCAGAGGGCACTTTACGTGCCACTGTCATTACCTTCCTTTTCTGTTCCAGTCGCGTATGATTCGCGGGAAGAACGACTGTCGCAAAGCCTCCGTGCGCACTCCAATCTCTCTAATTTTACATTCGTGATCTCCTCGGGAAGTATAAGTAGGGGGAAGCAATATATTCGATACCTCATCCAGAAACGCACCCTTTCGAAACCTGGCAAGCAAGCTACACCGCGATGCAGAACGCCTCTCTTGCAGAGTCTGCCACTTGAGTTTGCTAAACATCTCTGTAACGCTATCACGGTTACCAAATAACCCTGTGATGAAACGTGCCACTCTTCTTTGGATCTTCTCTACCTCCTCCATCAACCCGATCTGGTACATTCCAACACTGATGAGCAATACTCAAGTATAGGTCGAACGAGTGTTTTGTAAGCCACCTCCTTTGCTGATGGACTACATTTTCTAAGGACTCTCCCAATGAATCTCAATCTGGTACCCGCCTTACCAACAATTAATTTTATATGATCATTCCACTTCAAATCGTTCCGTATGCATACTCCCAGATATTTTACAGAAGTAACTGCTACCAGTGTTTGTTCCGCTATCATATAATCATACAATAAAGGATCCTTCTCTCTATGCATTCGCAATACATTACATTTGTCTATATTAAGGGTCAGTTGCCACTCCCTGCACCAAGTGCCTATCTGCTGCAGATCTTCCTGCATTTTGCTACAATTTTCTAATGCTGCAACTTCTCTGTATACTACAGCATCATCTGCGAAAAACCGCTTTGAACTTCCGACACTATCTACTAGGTCATTTATATATATTGTGAAAAGCAATGGTCCCATAACACTCACCTGTGGGATGCCAGAGGTTACTTTAACGTCTGTAGACGTCTCTCCATTGATAACAACATGCTGTGTTCTGTTTGCTAAAAACTCTTCATCCAGCCACACAGCTGGTCTGATATTCCGTAGGCTCTTACTTTGCTTATCAGGCGACAGTGCGGAACTGTATCGAACGCCTTCCAGAAGTCAAGGAAAAATAGCATCTACCTGGGAGCCTGTATCTAATATTTTCTGGGTCTCATGAACAAATAAAGTGAGTTGGGTCTCACACGATCGCTGTTTCCGGAATCCATGTTGACTCCTACAGAGTAGATTCTGTGTTTCCAAAAATGACATGATACATGAGCAAAAAACATGTTCTAAAATTCTACAACAGATTGACATCAGAGATATAGGTCTATAGTTTTGCGCATCTGCTCAATGACCCTTCTTGAAGACTGGGAGTACCTGAGCTCTTTTCCAATCATTTGGAACCTTCCGTTCCTCTAGAGACTTGCGGTACATGGCTGTTAGAAGGGGGGGGGGGGCAAGGTCTTTCGCGTACTCTGTGTAGAATCGAATTGGTATCCCTTCAGGTCCAGTGGACTTTCCTCTGTTGAGTGATTCCAGGTGCTTTTCTATTCCTTTGACACTTATTTCGATGTCAGCCATTTTTTCGTTTGTGCGAGGATTTAGAGAAGGAACTGCAATGCGGTCTTCCTCTGTGAAACAGCTTTGGAAAAAGGTGTTTAGTATTTCAGCTTTACGTGTGTCATCCTCTGTTTCAATGCCATCATCATTCCGGAGTGTCTGGATATGCTGTTTTGAGCCACTTACTGATTTAACATAAGACCAGAACTTCCTAGGATTTTCTGTCAAGTCGATACATAGAATTTTACTTTCGAATTCACTGAATGCTTCAAGCATAGCCCTCTTTACGCTAACTTTGACATCGTTTGTCTGAGAGGTTTTGGCTGCGTGTAAACTTGGAGTGAAGCTCTCTTTGCTTTCGCGGTAGTTTCCTAACTTTGCTGTTGAACCACGGAGGGTTTTTCCCATCCCTCACAGTTTTACTCAGTACATATCTGTCTAAAACACATTTTACGATTGCCTTGAACTTTTTCCATAAACACTCAACATTGTCAGTGTCGGAACAGAAATTTTCGTTTTGTTCTGTTAGGTAGTCTGAAATCTGCGTTCTATTACTCTTGCTAAACAGATACGCCTTCCTCCCTTTTTTATATTCCTATTTACTTCCATATTCAGGGATGCTGCAATGGCCTTATGATCACTGATTCCCTGTTCTGCACTTACAGAGTCGAAAAGTTCGGGTCTGTTTGTTATCAGTAGGTCCAAGAGGCTGCCTACACTATGCTATCCATCCTCTTTTGGTATATTGCTGCACAGCGTAGGATCCTTACCGGATGGGATTAATGGAGTACATTGCAAAATTTCAAAAAAGCACAGCATCTTTTGTGTTATCGAGAATTAGGGGGTAGAATGTCACAGACATGATACAGGATTTGGGGTGGAAATCATTAAAAGAAAGGTGTCTTTTATTGTGGCAGGATATTTTCACAAAATTTCAATCAACAACTTTCTCCTCTTGTGGGGTGGTGGGTGAATTATCTTCACCATTTACAAGAGCCTGAAAATTATTTTTTCCGTCAGCCAGAAAATGATGGAGAATATATTGACCACAACTTCCAGTCGGCAAGGCCACTTCACTCATTGTACATATTGAAGTTTTGAATTTTAACTGATAGATATATTCAGTAAACATACACATGCACAAAATATAATAATATTCCTAATAATAATAATAATAATAATGCTCGGTGGATACAAGCAGAAACAGACACATACAAGATGATACCACAAATGCCTGACATAACGTCTGAGAAAGGAAAGAAATAATAATAATAATAATAATAACCATGGTGGCCCGGGAAAAGAATAGGCCTCCGGTATGTTCTGCCAGTTGTAAAAGGCGACGAAAAGAACAAACCACTAAGAGGGCTAACTCCCCTTTTAGTGTGATTAATTGGTTCAGGACAGAACTAATGAAGCATCAGACAAGCGCTGTCAGCTGTCATGGTCGGGGACGATGTTTGAACACTATGCCCGTTCACAAGGGTAACGACATTGCTCGACACACGGAAAATGATTTAAATCCAAATAGAGGTGTTTTGCAGGATATGCTTCCTGCAACCACTCTAGAAGGAAAACGAAGACAGAGGATGAGATGGTCAGATGAAGTTAACCAACACCTCATGTTCTGTTATTACCAAGCAACAAACTTAGGAACCAACACAACTGGATACAGATCACAAGTATACACAACATTTATTACCAGATACCCAGACCAATGATTAGCTGATCAGATCCATGTAGTAATAAAAAATAACAGGATACCCCAGTCAGAATTAGAAAACATCAAACAATAAGTACAACAAATACTAGAACAAAATAATGTGCAATCAGAAGAAGAAGAAAATACAGTAATGGACTCAAACATCCCAGAGCAAACAAACAAAGAACAACACACATCAATTAAACAATCAGAGGAAAACGAAATCTTAAGACAGCCACCAGAACAAGCACAAATAGAACACGAAGTGACACACATGCTAGATATAGAAGAAAAATTTCAGCTGACATACGTAGAATACAAAGACACAAATACAGACATTAGACCATTTTTGCATAGACCAACAAATAACCCACAAGTCAAAACAACAATAACAACTATCAACACAATCATACACAACAAAATAAATGAAAATACAACTATGGAAGAGTTGCAACTATTGATTTATATAGGAGCACTCACTACACTAACTATACACACTAGGCAGAGATCAAAACCAATCAACACACAGAAGAAACCCACAAAACCAACATGGCAACACAGGCTACAGATCAGGATAGAAAATCTGAGAAAAGACATCAGACAGCTAACACAATTTACAAGAAATGAAATATCAGACAAAAAACGAAAAAGGTTAGGTAAAATCTCACAACAAGAAGCGATAGAGCAATTAGATGAAAAGAAGCAGAAATTACAAGCATTGGCCAAACGACTTAGAAGATACAAAAAAAGTGAAAATAGAAGGAAACAAAACCAAACATTCAACACAAACGAAAAGAAATTTTACCAGACTATAGATAACACACACATTAAAATAGACTATCCACCAAATGTAACAGACATGGAACACTTCTGGAGCAACATATAGTCAAACCCGGTACAACATAATAGACATGCATGGTGGATATAAGCAGAAACAGACACATACAAGATGATACCACAAATGCCTGAAGTGATAATTTTGCGAGATGAAGTCACCCAAGCAATTAATTCTACTCACAACTGGAAAGCCACTGGAAAATATAAAATAGCAAATTTCTGGCTAAAGAAGTTCACCTCAACACATTCACATCTAACTAAATTATTTAATAGTTACATTGACCCATACACATTCCCTGATACACTTACACATGGAATGACCTAAAGATCAAGCAGACACAGCAAACCCAGCAAAATATCACACCACAACATGCCTACCAACAATATACAAAATATTAACTTCAGTCATTACACAGAAATTAATGACACATACAACACAGAACAAAATTATAAATGAAGAACAAAAAGACTGTTGCAAAGGAGCATGAGGATGTAAAGAGCAACTGATAATAGATGCAGAGGTGACATATCAAGCTAAAACTAAACAAAGGCCGCTACACTATGCATACATTGATTACCAAAAAGCTTTTGATAGTGTACCCCACTCATGGTTACTACAAATATTGAAATATACAAAGTAAATCCTAAATTTATACAGTTCCTAAACATAGTAATGAAAAATTGGAAAACCACACTTAATATCCAAACAAATTCAAATAATATCACATCACAGCCAATACAGATTAATCGTGGAATATACCAAGGAGACACATCAAGTCCTTTCTGGTTCTGCCTTGCTCTGAACCCACTATCCAACATGCTAAATAATACAAATTATGGATATAGTATTACTGGAACATACCAACACGAAATCACACATTTGCTATACGTGATGGATGATCTAAAACTACTGGCAGCAACAAATCATCAACTCAACCAATTACTAAAGATAACAGAAGTATTCAGCAATGATATAAATACGGCTTTTGGAATAGACAAATGTAAGAAAAATAGCATAGTCAAGGTAAAACACACTAAACAAGAAGATTACATATTGGATAACCACAGCGACTGCATAGAAGCGATGGAAAAAACAGATGCCTATAAATAATAATAATAATAGCTTTATTCAACATCGAATGGTACACTGCACATGTACAAAGAAACAGTAATGATTAAAGTTATTTGTACAATACACAAGACACTTTCTTCTGACTACGTCATTAATTTACAACAAAATTACTATAAGGTGTTTAGTTATTTCTGTTCACATAATTTCACAAAGCATTTGTTGTTCTTCATATAAGTATGGTACTCTTCTAATGTGTAGAAAGGGTGTTTTACTAAAAATTTCTTAAGCTGATGTTTCAGTTTAATTGTAGGAAGAGCCATGACTGCTCTAGGCAGTGCATTAGCTAATTTTATACCTGCATACTGAGGCCCCTTTTTGTAAAGTGCTGTTCTGTGGCTGCCAATGTAAAATCTTTCTTTATTTCTAGTATTGTACTGGTGGAAATCTGAATAAGTGTTTGGGTGCAATCTTTTCACAAGCAATATGGCTTTTAGAATGTATGTGTTTATAACAGTTAACACCTCTGTTTTTGGAAACAAGTTGCGGCAAGATTCCCTATATTTTGCTCCACAGATTATTCTCACACCCCTTTTTTGAAGAATGAGTAGCTTATCTAGATTAGCTTTGGTTGTTGCCCCCCAAATTTCAATACCATAGTTCAAATGAGAGGAGAAAAGAGCATGGTATGCAGTCTTTAGGACTATGGTGTCTCTACAGAACTTGCTAATAGTACTGATTGCAAATATATTTTTTGACAACTTAGTTGCTAGAGAGTCAATATGTGTGTCCCATTTCAGGTTGCTTTGGATTGTTACGCCAAGGAATTTTACACTAGACTCTTTCTTTACCAATTCGTTGCCCATGTATAATTTAATTTCATTATTCAAACTACTTTTGTTAAACTCCATCAAACATGTTTTACTGGTGCTTACATTTAAGTGGCTTTCATTAAAAAACTGAACAATTTCTTTTGTCACATTATTACACTCGGCCTCTAGTTCATTACATGGTTCCTTTTTACATACAATGGACGTGTCATCGGCATACAGAACAATTTTGGAATTTATAGTACAGTATTTAATATCATTTACATAGATCAAGAACAGAAGGGGGCCCAATACCGAGCCCTGGGGCACCCCATCTTTTATGCAAGTGATCTCTGATTTGTAGACACCACTTTCCGTTTTAAGTAGAACAAACTGCTTTCTATTGCTCATATAACACTTTATTAGGTCATAAGCAGCGCCTCTAATGCCCATGTTCCATAGCTTGTTTAATAGGATGTCAACGTTCACACAATCAAAGGCTTTTTCCAGGTCTAGGTATACACCTGCCACATGTTCCTTGCTTTCGATACCCCCTAACACCTCTTCAATTAGTTGAGCAGCTGCAGTGCTAGTTGATTTACCTTTTACGAATCCATTTTGATTTTCGAACATCAGGTTGTGTTTGTTAAGAAAGTTTATAATCCTGTTGTATATAACTTTCTCAACTATTTTGGAAAAGACAGGAAGGATTGAGACTGGTCTGTAGTTTTCTATTTTGTTGTTGTAACCTTTCTTAAAAATGGGTGTTACCTGTGCTATTTTTAGTCTGTCTGGAAAGGTGCCTGATTCTATTATATTGTTGACTGCTGCAGACAGAGGTACAGAGACATTTTGGCTACAGGATTTTAAAACATTAGTATTTTGGCCATAATGCCCAGCTGAATTAGAGGGTTTTAGAGAGCTAATGATGCCCATTATTTCTGCAAAGTTTGTGAGGGCTAGATATATACTATGGTCACATGTATTACCTTTAAAACTGTAGTGCATGTTTTTATGTTTGTCATTTATGGCTTCCCCTATGGAAGAAAAATATTCATTAAAAATATTTGCACTTTCCAGTTGTTCTTTTATGAGCATGCCATTGTAGTTAATAGTAAAGTCCATACAGGATTTGTCATTGCCGGTTCTAAAACTGTTTATGACTGCCCAGATACCAGTAGTTACGTTGTGTGAGTTTTGAAGCTTATTTGCAACATAGTTGCTCCTGGTCTGTGTAAGTAAGTCCTTATAGTGTGCTTGATATATTTTGAAGGCTTCTTTTAGCTCAGGAACCTCTCTATTATTCAGCATTGCACTGTGGAGTAGTTTTAATTTTTCCCTCGCTTCAGTGACATTACTATTTACCCAAATATTTTTGTTTATATTTTTTGTTTGTTTCATTTTTGTGATTACAACTGGGCATGTGGTATCAAAGCAGTAATAGAAGTCAGCAGCAAAGTTATCATATGAAAAGCTATTATTTTCAAACCATTTTATTTGTGCTAGCATCCAGTTCAGTCTATTTATGTTGTCATTATACATTATTCTTTTAGTTACAAACTGTTGCTTTGTGGTGACAGTGGGGGCCTCATGGCATTCCAATTTAAGCTGTACTGCATGGTGATCTGAGATGGCTAGTTTTAAAACTGATGCACTGAGGGATAGGTGGGTCATGTTTGTTATTATGTTGTCAAGACATGTTTTACTATTGCCAATTTCTCTAGTGGGTTCCTGAATGAGTGGGGTCAGGTTAAATTCATCACACAGACGATGTAACTTTTTGGTGCTGACATCATTTGTTAATAAATCTATATTTATATCCCCAGTAACTATAATATTTACATGACCATTTGGCCCAGAAAATGTTGTGTCTATATATATAAGCAAGTCAGAAAGATTTACAAAAAAGGTATCTGTATTTGCTGCAGGTGGCCTGTAAACGCTGATAACTGTTATGTTATCTCTACCCCATTTCAGGTTTATTGCAGCAAATTCTGAGACTCCTTCCAAGCAGAAGGCACTCACATCAATAACATTAAAATTACTTTCATTTACAGTGAAAATTGCTACACCTCCCCCAGTCTTGTCTTTTCTACTGAAGGCTGTGCAGAATTTCATACACAGTGGTTGACTAATGCTAATCAGAGCTTCAGTGTACCAATGTTCAGTTACAACTAATATATCGGGTTTGTCAATCTGTGAAATTACATCTAGATCATTATGCTTATTTCTAAGACTACCAAGATTCTGGTGTATGATTTTAAGGCCGAGTTTTACCTGCTGGACCCTAGAGGATGATTTTGGACTAGCAATGAGGCCAGCAGGCTTCACAAGTTTCCCTGGCTTGCCAGCAGTGGCTGGTGTTGTGGCAGATTTTGTTGAGGTGGGTTGTACCACCCCATGGCAATGGACATCTTTTCATCACTTTGTGAACAATGTCGCCTGACTTCCTCAATAATTTTGCTACTAATGATCTTTTTGCCTCTTTTGTTCATGTGCAGACCATGAGATGTGTGCAGCTCCCTTTCTAGATAGGTGACATCTGCTAGAGACACATTCTGAAATTTACTACATAGATCTTTAATCCTGTCATTTGTTTTATGAACTTCCCGGTTCACAATAGACTGTTTCATAAGATCATGCCTCTGTGGAATGTTGACAACAACTGTTTTAGTGTCATTTAACTTACCCAGTACCATTTTCATATGTCTACTTGCATCATTTGCTTGATTTCTTGCTAGATCAAATGAACCTCCCATAATAACGACACAGTCATTGGATGAGAAGGAGTTACACTCCTGCATGCACGGTTTCACCACAGCAGAAAGAGGCGCTCCAGGCTGGATGTGGCCTACAGCTGCAAAGTTGTCTTGCATGTTTGCAATGTTTTGCACTATTTCACGTCCATGGCTGTCTCCATATAATAGAATCTGGCCCTGCTTATGTTTCTGATTGTCGTATCTAGGATATGACAAAAAATAGGAATAGATAATACAAATATTAAAGAAGAACTAAAAGAAAAATATAGACAAAGACTAACAAAAATACTGAAAACAGAATTGACAGCAAGAAACAAGACAAAAGCTATAAATACTTATGCTATACCAATATTGACCTACTCATTTGGAGTAGTGAAATGGAGTAACACAGACCTAGAAGCACTCAATACACTTACACGATCACAATGCCACAAATATAGAATACATCACATACATTCAGCCACAGAAAGATTCACATTAAGCAGAAAGGAAGGAGGAAGGGGATTTATCGACATAAAAAACCTACATTACGGACAGGTAGACAATTTAAGAAAATTCTTTATAGACCGAGCAGAAACTAGCAAAATACACAAAGCAATCATTTATATAAATACATTGGCTACACCACTGCAATTTCATAACCAATTCTACAACCCTTTAGATCACATAACATCAACAGATACGAAGAAAGTAAATTGGAAAAAGAAAACACTACATGGCAAGCACCCGTATCATCTAACACAGCCACACATCGATCAAGACGCATCCAACAGATGGCTAAGAAAAGGCAATATATACAGTGAGATGGAAGGATTCATGATTGCAATACAGTATCAAACAATGAACACCAGATATTACAGCAAGCATATTATTAAAGATCCCAATACCACAACAGATAAATGCAGACTTTGCAAACAACAAATAGAAACAGTAGATCACATCACAAGGGGATGTACAATACTAGAAAATACAGAATACACCAGAAGACATGACAATGTAGTAAAAATAATACATCAACAACTTGCCATACAACATACACTAACAAAACAACATGTTCCCACGTACAAGTATGCACCACAAAATGTACTGGAGAATGATGAATACAAATTATACTGGAACAGAACCATCATAACAGATAAAACAACACTACATAACAAACCTGACATCATACTTACCAATAAAAAGAAGAAATTAACACAACTAATCGAAATATCCATACCCAATACAACAAATATACAGAAGAAAACAGGAGAAAAAATTGAAAAATACATCCAACTGGCTGAAGAAGTCAAGGACATGTGGCATCAGGATAAAGTTGACATTATACCAATTATACTGTCAACTACAGGAGTCATACCACACAGTATCCACCAGTACATCAACACAATACAGCTACATCCAAACATATCTATACAACTACAGAAATATGTACTTATATATAAATACAAAGATGAGGTGACTTACCGAACAAAAACGCTGGCAGGTCGGTAGACACACAAACAAACACAAACATACACACAAAATTCAAGCTTTCGCAACAAATTGTTGCCTCATCAGGAAAGAGGGAAGGAGAGGGGAAGACGAAAGGAAGTGGGTTTTAAAGGAGAGGGTAAGGAGTCATTCCAATCCCGGGAGCGGAAAGACTTACCTTAGGGGGAAAAAAGGACAGGTATACACTCGCACACACGCACATATCCATCCACACATACAGACACAAGCAGACAAATATGTCTGCTTGTGTCTGTATGTGTGGATGGATATGTGCGTGTGTGCGAGTGTATACCTGTCCTTTTTTCCCCCTAAGGTAAGTCTTTCCGCTCCCGGGATTGGAATGACTCCTTACCCTCTCCTTTAAAACCCACTTCCTTTCGTCTTCCCCTCTCCTTCCCTCTTTCCTGATGAGGCAACAATTTGTTGCGAAAGCTTGAATTTTGTGTGTATGTTTGTGTTTGTTTGTGTGTCTATCGACCTGCCAGCGTTTTTGTTCGGTAAGTCACCTCATCTTTGTATTTATATATAATTTTTCCCACGTGGAATGTTTCCTTCCATTATATTGAAATATGTACTTATTGATACATGTTCAATTACCTGAAAGTTCCTAAATGCAATGTAACATATACTGTACAGTTAAAAGGAAGTCACGCTTGATCAAGGTCTGCGTCACTTTCCATTTTTAACCAGACATAACATCTGAGAAAGGAAAGAAATAATAATGATGTCCCTACCAGAAACAGCACTATTAAAAACCCAGAGGCAACCTCTGTGGAAAGTTCCAGGTAAAATGATCTGTTGCCCTATCTTCTAATCACCAAAACTTAATTGCTCACCCTAAAATTAGAAAATAATCCCGCCACTTGCCATACAGTTTCGTCAGCATGATGGATGGCACACAAACAATTACTTCCATGAAATCTAAGCGATCCAGGATGGTATATAGTCCTCATATAGGTGCAGTGGACTGCTGAACAGAACATCTACTATCAACAGCCCTAGGCACAGGTTGCAGCATGTAAATGGCCCCTTTCTTGACACATACAAGTTAATTTATCTGTTGTTTAACAATTTACAATGTTCATAATTATTATATAAATAGAGTGAAATTTCTTTTATCTATTGAAAAAAAAAAAAAAAAAAAAAAAATTTAGCTCGATTGCATGTGAACTTTGCCAGCCAGAATTTTTATAATGGAACTGACAGTAGAACATGACCTCTGAACTACCTCTTTAAGAGACCTTGTATTCACAGTTATTTATAACACATTCTTGAAACTTGATACAGCTGTATTATAGCATTTTTGTAATAGAGTGCTGCAAGTAGAACTTTCTATCACAAATACAAACAATACATAATATATTATGAAGACATTTCCTTTCCAAATTTGTTTTGTTTTTAGTAAATTACTTGAAAACTGTTAGATATAGTGTAACGGACTCACATTGTTAATATAGTTATATCAAACTGAGACTACATATGAATTTTCAACTTTCTGAGTCTAATATTTAGTGCCTTCAATTTATCATAAAAATGCTGAATTTGACCAAAATATTTCCCCGATAAAGTTGAGACTTGTAACTTTTGATTGTGACATACATTTGCACATTTTGCACAATTTTTAGCTTTCTAGTTTCATTATTTAGCAGTTCTTATTTTTTCTTAAAATAATGTATTTAGCAAGACATATTCATAGGATCATTCTGAGACTTCACAATGTTAACATTAATATACTGAAGCATACATTGACAAAGTTTGGAAAAGTTATTTTAATTTTTAATTTCACTCTTAGATTATGGGGCAATCCTTTGTCTGTTAAGCACAGGTGCATTTTGATGACGTGCCACTGGTAGTAGTGAACTAGAGTAAGTCATGGAACACTTGCTTGCCTCTGTATCTCTCACAGTGATACAATCCTTGTTTTGCCACATGACCCCTTATTTATTTTTGTGCAAAAATTTATTTTTGAACAAAGTTAAATATAAGAAACAACTGATATTACTATAGCTGGCAGCCGTTAAAGGAAATTGATTATGGCTAAATTTTCCTTTATACTACTCCCACACTGAATTAACCATATGTATATAGACATGGAAAAACATAATATAGTGGGTTTTTACAAATTATGCACATAAAATAACAGAGAAACATGAAATAAAAATTTCGATTATTTCAAAATTAATTTTGTGATTTAGAATTTTCAGTCTTTACCTGAAAGAGAAATACACAAAAACATTTCACTTTTCAGTAGTCACTTATTTAATCACAACTGTAGGCAGTGTTGCGTGTGTCCTTACAAACCACTTTCACTAAAACATTTAAGGTAGAGGGTGGGAATTAACTGTGTAAGATGTTCTTCACGACGCTCTACTACAAAAGGGAAATAGGAGGACGTTGATTTCCTTCTCACTTTCTTCTCCAATACAGCTTGTATGCTGCCTTTCATGAAGCCTCCACATCTCTGAGAAACAGCTAACATAGCCTAAGCTTCTGTTCTCAGCTTACGTCTAAGGGAGGACAAAACACATTCTGTATTTTATTTTTCTTCTATAATTAAAATGAACAATTGAGAAGTTATCACAAAGAATTTTTCTTTTATTTTTTTAAATTTATTATCTGGAAAACTGTTATTACGTTTTTCAAAATGATTGTTGACATTCGTTGCTTCATAGAATCGTGATGTTACTCTAGCTCACTTTTACCAGTCACATCATTATTGAGCTTGAATTACAAAATTCACAATTAAAAAAAAAAAATAAATAAAAATGATAGCTATTATGCTCTGAAAGTCAATATAGGTTTTTCAAATAGTCACATTTTGGGTTAGTCTATAATTTACTACATTACCAAAGATGTTGCTTTACCTAGAAAATCAAATGGCCTTTGTAAGTTCTATCTTCTTATGGCTGAATTATTGTATGGATTAGTATGCTAAAAAGTTGACAGCAGTTACTGTGCTTTGTTACACACACCATTGAAAAGCTGTTTTTAATATGACCTACCAATACTGTACAATCTGCTTTTCTTAACACATTTGTATATCTGTATTTTTACCTGTATCAGTCAATATTTATCTGTTAATTGACCATCTGCCTTAGGCAAGATTACACATTTCCCAACACTTTTATTTATGAGACGTAACAGAACTATCCACCAGTTTTTCACCATTTTACCATATAATCAGCCTATTGACTTCATTTCTCCTATTTCTCCCTATTTTCATTTACCCATGTATTTCACTTTCCTACATATTTCGACACTTCTTTCTCCTTTCTTTTATCTTTGTTAGCACACTGACGTCATTTACACATATTTTTGGTGTGATCCTCACACCACTTCCACACATCTCCTTTAATTAATATCAAGATGCTTTGGCTTGCCTTAATTGGCACCATATTATTACTCTCTTTTATCTACAGACAACCTTACTTCCAGCATGACAAACTATTTGTTTATGCAGAGTTGATTCTTTCAGATTCTAAGAATTTTCAGCTTCAGTTACTTCTCTTAATGCAAAGCATCTGTATTTTCTTGTTAACAATTCTTTTGGTTGTTGTTGTTGGAGTCTTCAATCCAGAGACTGATTTGATGCAGCCCTCCATGCTACTATATCTGTGCAAGCCTCTTCATCTCCCAGTACCTACTGCAACCTACATCCTTTAGAATCTGCTTTGTGTATTCATCTCTGGGTCTCCCCCTACGATTTTTACCCTCCACGCTGCCCTCCAATACTAAACTGGCGATTCCTTGATGCCTCAGAACATGTCCCACCAACCAATCCCTTCCTCTAGTCAAGTTGTGCCACAAATTTCTCTTTTCTATTCAGGACCTCCTCATTAGTTATGTGATGTACCCATATAATCTTCAACATTCTTGTGTAACGCCACATTTCGAAAGCTTATATTCTCTTCTTTTCTCAACTATTTATTGTCCATGTTTCACTTCCACACATGGCTACAATCCACACAAATGCTTTTAGAAACGACTTCCTGACACTTAAATCAATACTCAATGTTAACAAATTTCTCATTGCCAGTCGACATTTTATATCCTCTACTTCAACCACCATCAGTTATTTTGTTTTCCAAATAGAAAAACTTATCTACTGCTTTAAGTGTCTCATTTCCTAATCTAATTCCCTCAGCATCACCTGATGTAATTTGGCTACATTGTTTTCATTTTGTTGATGTTCATCTTAATCCTCCTTTCAAGACACTGTCCATTCCATTCAACTGGTCTTCCAGGTCCTTTGCTGTCTCTGACAGAATGACAATGCCACTGGCAAACCTCAAAGTTTTTATTTCTTCTCCATGGATTTTAATTCCTACTCAATTTTTTTCTTTTGTTTCCTTTACTGCTTGCTCGATACACAGATTGGAAACATCGAGGATAGGCTACAACCCTGTCTCACTACCTTCCAAACCAGTGCTTCCCTTTCATGCCACTCGACTCTTTATAACTGCCATCTGGTTTCTGTACAAATTCTAAATAACCTTTTTCTCCCTGTATTAGACCCCTGCTACCTCTAGAATTTGAAAGAGAGTATTCCAGTCAACATTGTCAAAAGCTTTCTCTAAGTTTGCAAATGCTAGAAACCTAGGTTTTCCTTTCCTTAATCTATCTTCTAAGATAAGTTGTAGGCTCAGTATTGCTTCATGTATTATAACATTTCTATGGAATCTAAACTGATATTTCCCGAGGTCGGCTTCTACCACTTTTTCCATTCGTCTCATAAGAATTCATGTTAGTATTTTGCAACTGTGACTTATTAAACTGATAGTTTGGTAATTTTTACACCTGTAAACACATTCTTTCTTTGGGATTGGAATTATGATGTTCTTCTTGAAGTCTGAGGGTATTTCGTCTGTCTCATACATCTTGCTCACCATCTGGTGAGCAAGATGGTAGAGTTTTGTCAGGACTGGCTCTCCCAAGGCCGTCAGTAGTTCTAATGGAATGATGTCTACTCCCAGGGCCTTGTTTCAACCTAGGTCTTTTGGTGCTCTGTCAAACTCTTCACACAGTATCATATCTCCCATTTCATCTTCATCTACATCCTCTTCCATTTCATAATATTGTTCTCAAGTACATCACCCTTGTATAGACCCTCTATATACTACTTCCACCTTTCTGCTTTCCCTTCTTTGCTTAGAACTGGGTTTCAATTTGAGCTCTTGATATTCATACAAGAGGTTCTCTTTTCTCCAAAGGTCTCTTTAATTTTCCTGTAGGCAGTTTCTATCTTACCCCTAGTGAGGTAAGCCTCTACATCCTTACATTTGTCCTCTAGCCATCCCTGCTTAGCCATTTTGTACTTGCTGTCGATCTCATTTTTGAGATGCTTGTATTGCTTTTTGCCTGCTTCATTTACTGCATTTTTATATTTTCTCCTTTCATCAATTAAATTCAATATTTCTTCTGTTACCCAAGAATTTCTACTAGCCCTCATCTTTTTACCTACTTGATCCTCTGCTGCCTTCACTATTTCATCTCTTAAAGCTACCCATTCTTCTTCTACTGTATTTCTTTCCCCCTTTACTGTCAATTGTTCCTTATGCTCTCCCTGAAACTCTGTACAACCTCTGGTTGTTTCAGTTCATCCAGGTCCCATCTCCTTAAATTCCCACCTTTTTGCAGTTTCTTCAGTTTTAATCTACAGTTCATAACCAATAGATTGTGGTCAGAGTCCACATCTGCAACTGGAAATATCTTACAATTTAAAACCTGGTTCCTAAATCTCTGCCATACCATTATAAATCTGTCTGATACCTTCTAGTATCTCCAGTCTTCTGCCGTGTATACAACCTTCTTTCATGATTCTTGAACCAAGTGTTAGCTATTATTAAGTTACATTCGATGCAAAAATTTTATCAGGTGGCATCCTATTTTATTCCTTATCCCCTTCCATATTCACCTACTATTTTTCCTTCTCTTACTTTTCCTACTATTGAATTCCAGTCCCCCATGACTATTAAATTTTCATCTCCCTTCACTGTCTGTATAATTTCTTTTATCTCATCATACATTTAATCAATTTCTTCATCATCTGCGGAGCTCGTTGACATATAAACTTGTGCTACTGTGGTAGGTGTGGGATTCATGTCTATCTTGGCTACAATAATATGTTCACTATACCGTTCATAGTAGCTTACATGCACTCCTATTTTTTATTCATTATTAAACCTACTCCTGCATTACCCCTATTTGATTTTGTATTTATAACCCTGTAGTCATCTGACCAGAAGGGTTGTTCCTCCTGCCATCGAATTTCACTAATTCTCACTATATCTAACTTAAACCTATCCATTTCTGTTTTTTAATTTTCTAACCTGCCCGATTAAGGGATCTGACATTCCATGCTCCGATACATAGAAGACCAGTTTTCTTTTTTATCCTGATAATGACGTACTCCTGAGTAGTTCCCACCCAGAGATCTAAATGGGGGACTATTTTACCTCCAAAATATTTTACCCAAGAGGATGCCATCATCAGTAAACCATACAGTAAAGCCGCATGCCCTCGGGAAAAATTATGGCTATAGTTTCCCCCTTGCTTTCAGGCTTTCGCAGTACCAGCACAGCAAGGCTGTTTTGGTTAGTATTACAAGGCCAGATTAGTAAATCACCCAGACTGTTGCCCCTGCAACTACTGAAAAGGCTGCTGCCCCTCTTCAGGAACCACATGTTTGCCTGGCCTCTCAACAGATACCCCTCGATTGTGGTTGCATCTACAGTATGGCTATCTGTGTCACTGAGGCACGCAAGCCTCCCCACCAATGGCAAGGTCCATGGTTCTTGGGGGGGATCCTTTTTATGGATCTTATTTACTATTTGTTAACTTTAGCCATTATTTTTTCTACCATTAGTGCTACCCATTGTTATTTCAACATTTTGAATTTGCTACTGCAAACTACCTCTCATATACTCTTATTAGTCATTGTTCGGGTTTAGTCACTTTCAGGAATCATTCTTATTTACTAGGAAGATATTACAAAGTAATAGCATATGTATAACATGAAGGCATATATTACTTATGTTGTGTGTCCTTATGTTGGATAGATAATAAATCTACTCACGAAACACTGGCAGAACAAACACATAAAAGACTGTTTAATTGGCAAGCTTTTGGAGCCAGTAGCTCCTTCTTCAGGCAGAAGGGTTGAAGGGGAAGGAAGAAGGGTGAAGGAAAAGGACTGGAGAGGTCTAGGAACAGGGGTAGGTTTTGGGAAAGTCACCCAGAACTGCAGGTCAGGGGAGACTTACCGTCTTACTCTTCAATCCTTCTGCCTGAAGAAGGAGCCACTGGCTCCAAAAGCTTGGCATTTACAACCTTCTTTTATGTGTGTGTTTTGCTGCCGCTTGGTGAGTAGAATTTTTATCTATCCAGTTAAATAATTTTGTCAATAATTGGTTGTTTTTGTTGATCTGTATGTAGGAATCCTGCATCCTGAGTTCACTAGACAAAGAATCAAACAACTAGTGTTAATGAGTTTTATTACAAAAGACAATTACAATACTTAACTTGGACATGCGTCACAAGCAAAGGGTGAGATACAAAATAATCAGTCTTCTTCAGAATAGAGAAACAAGTCTGTGCTACATAGAGATTCCTAACGAAGTGGCTAATGTTGACGCTGCTATCAGGTGCGGTGCCGATGTTGTCTTCACCTAGGGGCCGCTGCTGTTCCATTGTTGTCCTGGAAGGGAGGTCAGTCAGCATGCAGTTGGCTGACTTCTTCTCACAGCCTTCTCTTTCCTGTCTTTTCCAACTGGAGTGTTGCTGCTGACTTCATGGTCCTGTCATCGTATATGGAGCATGACAACGAGGGTGTGGGGGGGGGGGGGGGGAGGGTGAGGCAGGAGCTTGGACACTCTGATGGACTGGAAGCTGTGATGCAGCAGATGTTAGACTTCTTGTGATACCCTGCTCTGGACTTTGCTCTGGTAGAAACGTCTCCCCGGAAAGGGTACGTGTCCACCTCCTGAGGCCCATATCCAGATGTCAAAGGCATTGGCAGCTGCAGTGTGGGTGGGTCCAGCTCAATTGGTAAGACGAGAGGAGGCAAAGGCTCCATCTCCATGGGGTCGTCCTGTGGTATCGTGATGACATCCCTTGACAGCTGCTGTGGTCGTGCTGTCCTCTGAATCCATGAATCGGGGGGAAGAGATACACAAGGATCACTGTGCACATGACAGAGGCGAATTTGATTGTGATGTTGGCACTGGAATCTGTTTGGGCCTGAAGTGAGATACATGCATGCACCAAGTTCTCAAAGGATCTCGCCTTGTGCCCACTGTGTGCTGCTGCTAAAAACCCTGAAAAACACAATATCGTGGGGCATGAAGTGATACTTGCGGCCTTCTGTTGGTGCCGGATGGTGAGGAGGGTGGAGCAGTGTCCGATGGTGGCAGCTGTGAAGCAATTCCACTGGCGATGGCCCACCTTGTGGATGCGAACAACAGAAAGTGAGAAACAGTTGCAGTGCTTGATCCCTGGTGTGTACAGTGCGAAGTTTGGCCATCTGCTGCTTGAAGGTTCTGAAAACATGTTCCACTTCACCATTTGACTGTGTATGGAATGGTGCACTAGTTAGATGTTGTATGCCATTGTATTCACAGAATGATTCAAATTCATTTGAGTGCCATTGTCCAACACTATGACTTCAGGAAAACCTTGGAGGCAAAAAGTAGAGGACAATGCCTGAACTGTGCTACGTGAGATTGTCGAGTTCATTGGTACAGCAAAAGGAAACTTGCTGTAAGGGTCTACCACAATCAACCAATGAATGTTCCAAAAATATCCTGCAAAGTCTATGTGCACATGTTGCCATGATGATTGCAACTTAGGTCAAGCAGAGAATTTTGTCGTGGAACAGACTGATTTTCTACACACACATGACACTGTGACATCATCTGTTCTATTTGGGTGTCAATACTCTGCCAAGTACAGTGTCGGTGCACTAACTGTTTCATACAAACAGTCCCCCCACTGTCCTTGGTGTAGTAACTGCAACACTTCTTTTTGCAAAGAAGTGACTGTCCAGTGTCATTTTTGTTGTGTTGGCAGAAGAGCCAACACTGTGTTACGAATGGAGGCCGAAACGCATACGTTTTAGCTCACGCAGGCTGGCGTGACGAGGGAAGAGCTATACTGACGTGAGGTCTGGAACATGATAAGGAATTAGAATTCAGAAAGTGAACGTAATTAGTTTGATACTTAAGTTTAATCCATTAATGATGAACATCGCTCTTGATGGTACATGATTCACAATATTATCTGTTCAGAATAGTAACTGAATATGGTGCATTGCTAGGTTGTGGCAAATGACGTAGCTGAAGGCTATGCTAAACTGTTGTCTCTGCAAATGAGAGTGTATGTAGACAGTGAACCATCGCTAGCAAAGTCGGCTGTTTAACTGGGGCGAGTGCTAGGGAGTCTCTCTAGACTAGACCTGCCGTGTGGCGGCGCTCGGTCTGCAATCACTGATAGTAGCGACACGCAGGTCTGACGTATACTAACGGACCGCGGCCGATTTAAAGGCTACCACCTAGCAAGTATTGTGTCTGGCGGTGACACCACAATTTTGAACAATAATCACACCTTGCTGTACAGCAAGGCTATGCCATCGTGCAAAGTATCGGCAAACTACAGAGATCGTTATGCCATACAATGAGCGAGGCCAAGATGTGCATATGTATTTTAGCAAAATGTTCAAATCTAAATCAGCTTCTGTGGCCTGTGGAATTTTCCTATAGTTCAGAGGAAAGGATTGAAGCAATTCAGAATTGTGACAACAAGATGCAGCAGAAGCATCTAAGTCTGTATCAGGGCCAATTGGAAGACGCGAAAGTGCATCTGCATTAGCATGTTAAGCTGTCGGATGATACACAATCTTGTACTGGTACTGAGACAACAACAAAGCCATCATTGCAATTTTTGTGCAGTTCGTACAGGAACTGGCTTCATCGGATGAAACAAGGCTGGCAATGGCTTGTGATCCATTGCCAAGTAGAATCTTCTGCCATACAAATAGTGATGGAATTTGATAACACCATACACCATAACCAATGCCCCTTTCTCTATCTGAATAGTTACACTGAGCTTTGAACAACACTTTTGTTGCTAAAGCAATAGGCCTGTCTTTATCAACAAATCTGTGCAAAAGTACCGCACCAATTCTGTGAGAAGCAGCACCAACGTGCAACACAACTGGTTTGTCAGGATCAAAGTGAACTGAGCATCAGTCACTGAGCAATGCATCTTTATATTTTTGAAAAGCTTCCTGGCACTCATCTGTCCAAACAAAGGGGGCATTCATGTGATGCAAGTGATGCAATGGAGCTGCAATTTGTGCAGCATTCGGTATGAACCGAATATAATAGTTCATTTTCCCTAAGACTGACTGCAATTCTGTGATATTGCAAGGAACTGGCAGATCACGTATGGCTAACAAATGTGACTGATGAGGATGTACACCTTGACATGACCAAGATACTGCAACTCATGTTTAAAGAAATCACACTTGTTGAGTCTACTCTACTGTTTAGTCCTGCATCAGATAACACACAAAGCAAAGCATACAAATTTGCAATGTGGTCTTCAGGTGTATGAGCTGCTACAACAATATCGTCCAAATAGTTTGAACAGTTTGGCACTTGAGGAGTCTGCTGTTCCATTGGAAAAAGGGTGGTGCACGAGCACTGTGAAAAGGCAAACACAAATATTTAAAAAAGCCGAAATGAGTGTTCACAAAGCACATAGTTTGAGATTCTTCATTGTGGTATTTGAAGATATAGATCACGCAAATCAATTTTTGAAAAGTAGCGGCCAGTGCCTAATCTATCCATGACATCCTCTGGGCATGGCAATGGATTGGTATCAATCTCAGTTTGTGAGTCGACTATAGACTTAAAAGTCAACACAGAGGTGAATGCGACCTGAAAGTTGGGGAGCAAAACCAGAGGACATGACCAGTGGATAGCTTGTAAGGGCACAATAGCTCCGCTATCTTGCAATTCATTAAGTTCAGCAGCCACAGTGTTCCGTAATGCAATAGGAACAGTTCTGGCCCAGCGAAAGTTTGGCTGACCATTGTCTTTCATAGTAATATGTGCAACGAAATTATTAGCCTTGCCTAAACCTTCAGAAAAGAGTCCAGGGAATTCCTTCAGCAAGCTAGCTACACTGTCTTTAGCATTGAGTGCAGTCACTGACAACACATTGTCCTGAATTTGAAAGCCGAACAAATCAAGGCAAAATGTGTTCTCACAATTGCGCAATTGTAGCACAGTGAAAGTTACAGTTCATGTAATGTGCCCAATCTCTCTTCTGACAGCTCTATCAAAAATGTTTGAGAAAGTAATGTATTCAAGAGTATCCTCCCATATTTGTAAAAATAAAGTACTAACAAAATGACAGTTTGGTTTTCAGAATGGCTTTTCAACAGAAAATGCTATATACGTTTTCACTGATCAAATATTAAATGCTCTGAATAACTGGACATCACCCATTGGTATTTTTTGTGATCTCTCAAAGGCCTTTGATTGTGTAAATCATGGAATTCTTTTAGATAAGCTAACTCATTATGGTTTGAGTGGGGCAGTGCACAAATGGTTTAATTCATACTTAACTGGAAGAATGCAGAAAGTTGAAATAAGTGGTTCATGTAATGTTAAAACAACAGCTGATTCCTCAAACTGGGGGGCTATCAAGTACGGGGACCCACAGGGTTCGGTCTTAGGTCCTTTACTGTTCTTGATAGACATTACCATTCCACATTGATGAAGATGCAAAGTTAGTTCTTCTTGCTGATGATACAAGTGTAGTAATAACATCCAAAAACCAAGAACTAAGTGATGTAATTGTAAATGATGTTTTTCACAAAATTATTAAGTGGTTCTCAGCAAACGGACTCTCTTTAAATTTTGATAAAACACGGTATATACAGTTCCATACAGTAAATGGCACAACTCCAGTAATAAATATAGACTTTGAACAGAAGTCTGTAGCTAAGGTAGAATTTTCAAAATTTTTAGGTGTGTCCATTAATGAGAGGTTAAACTGGAAGCAACACATTGATGGTCTGCTGAAACGTCTGAGTTCAGCTACGTATGCTATTAGGGTTATTGCAAATTTTGGTGATAAGAATCTCAGTAAATTAGCTTACTATGCCTACTTACATTCACTGCTTTCGTATGGCATCATATTCTGGGGTAATTCATCATTGAGTAGAAAAGTATTCATTGCTCAAAAACCTGTAATCAGAATAATTGCTGGAGCCCACCCACGGCCATCCTGCAGACATCTATTTAAGGATCTAGGGATCCTCACAGTAACCTCACAGTATATATATTCACTTATGAAATTTTTTTGTTAATAATCCAACCCAGTTCAAAAGTAATAGCAGTGTGCATAACTATAACACCAGGAGAAAGGATGATCTTCACTATGCAGGGTTAAATCTGACTTTGGCACAGAAAGGGGTAAATTATGCTGCCACAAATGTCTTTGGTCACCTACCAAACAGCATCAAAAGCCTGACAGATAGCCAACTAACATTTAAAAATAAATGAAAAGAATTTCTAGATGACAACTCCTTCTACTCATTGGCTGAATTTTTAGATATAAATTAAGGGGGGCCAAAAAAATCTTTTATTAACCTGACACGTTCCACATCATTATGAAGTGTTGTATTCATGATCTATGGAACAATAGTTAATCTAATCTAATCTAATCTGATCGATAAATGGCAGGCAAAATGCATTTTCCAAGAATGGGAATGTCTTGTCCATCATAAGCCGTCAGGTGCATACTATTTTAGACAGGTGTGGGTAGCCTAACAGTTCACATGTGTTACAATTTAACAATGTAACAGGGGCACCCATGTCCAGCTGAAGATGCAAGTGAACAAAAAGTTTGTTGGACTGACATAGCACTGAAGAAACTGTTTGCTTGCTAGTTTTGCTAATGCCTGCAGCACCCTTTGAATACACTGCATTGATTACATGGGCCTTGTGACTAGATTTTTGTGAGTGGGCAGAATTCTTATGTTTGTTCCATTGCAAATATATGAATTGAACATGAACTTTCTTGCCACAAGCATGACACTGTGCTTGTCTGGACGGGCAATCTTGGCATTTGTGCCGTGAATTCACTGATGTAGTTATCTGTTTAGAGAAAACTCTTTACAGAGCTTGGTGCATGCATGCTGTTGCTGCCTACTGGGATGGTGATGAGGAAGACGACTCAACCCGACAAATTGGTGGCTGCTCAGATTTATCGGCCACTATGGCACCTGAATCATACTGATCTAGAATTTGTACTGGGTGATGGAATGATGGATCTGACTATTTCAGCATCTATTCTCTAAGGTTGATATCAGTTACATTGTACACAATTGCATCATGGAACATAACTTCTGAATATAAAGCACATTTGAATTTGCATTTCCTCATCACACCCAGCAAATCTATTATCCACTTGCAATAAGTTTGTTCTGACCTTTTCCGCAATGAAAGAATTGGTACCTAGCTGCTCCCACACCCACTTGTTGGTCATAATAATTCGAGAATCTGCAACCTGATCATAGGAAAGTTCACTTGGAATGTGTGGCGGCCCGGTGTAATGTTAAGCTCTCTCTATACAGCTTAAGCATTTTCGTGGACTTACTTGTTGAAGAATGCTGGTTCTGCTTTCTTGCAGCGCCGATGTCTTCTGCTCACACTGGATGCTTCTCTGAAGATTTCACTGCTAGGAAGGGGAAATTTTCACTCTCTCACTCTCTCTCTTCTTATTTATAAAATACGCTAATCTTGGAATATCATTCAGTGCACCAGAACATATTTATTTCCACTTTGTACAAAAAAACAACTTAACTTTATGACGTAAGCCCACACATTACCGGGCGCCCAGAATCAGTTAATTACACATTTTTGAACACAATTAATACATAAGCTTTTATCGTGGCTGACTATCCACGTCTAGTCCATATACTCTCAACAGCAGTTCAGCGTCTAATAAACAGTCACTATTTTGAGTCTCTCCATTTGTTTTTTAACAATACAATGCTACATTACTCTTTGCAGCTGGCCACGGAGCTTCCGGGCCATATTTGCTTATTCTTGGCAGGTTGCGCTGATAACTTGCCAGCGCTGATGAATTATCTCAGTTATCTCCCTTCCAGTTTTGCCTGCACAAACAATAAATGGGTGCAGTATCCCATGCTCATCCTTACGCCCTGCTTTAAAATAACACGTGTTCGAAATGGCTGGAACGCAAGTGTCTCCAGACTTTCGTAAAATTCTTGGGGCACTACAAATGGTGTTAGGGAACAATTTCTGAATGAGGAGAAAGACTGCACTTCCTACCCTCGACAAAAAATATGTAGTTTCACAGTACCTGATACTTCATGAGCAATGATGTGGGCTTCATACTGTTGCAACGACTTGAGCATTCCTCTTCTGTTTTGTTAAACAGGCAAAAAGGCGGTATGGCACACGGTATGGCTCTTGGAGCTACAGTTGTGGCATGTTGTGCTCGGTTGGCGAGTAACTGCAGTACTGTGTTTAGAAGGGTTTCAGTCTGCTGCATCTGAAACTGAAACATCTGTGTTAGCTGCATTGCATCTATTGCTTGCAGCTGAGGTGCTTGAGCAGGGGGTGGAAGAGGTGGGTTGCTCATTTTGAAACAGGCAAATGCAATAAACAGACAATGCAAGCAATAAAAATAAGCACACAGGCAAAGAAAATTTCTCCAAACCCACCTGAAAACACTGCATAGAAAAAACACTATAATAGACACTCTTAAAACATGTTAACACACCCGACAAAGAAAAAACAAAGTAGAATTAAGGTGCCAGCAAAACATAAAAGCCCACGACAAAACAAAATCTCTGGCAGCTGGTTGGCTCTGGTAACAGGCTGTTGCTACGGTATTCATTCACCTCATCACCAGTGTTTTTTTTTTTTTTTTTCTTCATCTCATTGCCATTGTTGTGTCTAGGAGCCCTGCATCCTCGGTTTGCTAAACAAGCAGTCAAACAACTTGTAGTAATGAGTTTTAGTACAAAAGATAATTACAATACTTAACTTTGATATGTGTCACAAGCAAAGTGTGACATACAAAATAATGTCTTCCCCAGAATAGATAAACAAGTCTGTGCTACATAGGTTCCTAATGAAGTGGCTAACATTGACACTACTATCAAAGTGGGGTGCCACCAGTCAGGCATGTTGCTTATGTCTTCTTCACCTAGGGGGCCACTGCTGTTGCACTGTCATCCTGGAAGGGAGGTCAGTCAGCGCACAGCTGGCTGAATTCTTCTCAGATCCTTCTCTTCCCTGTCATTCCCGACTGGCATACCAGTGCTGACTTCACACCGTAACACCTTACTTGCTAGTGCTAGAACAGAAGAAGAGAATGAAACTTGATAGGGAAATAAAGTTTCAACCAGCTGGGCCACACAGTGCGCCAAACTGTGTATCCACCAAAGAGCGGCAGGCTTCATACAGAATCTAATTAGTAATTATTGTCAGTTTTGAAAGGCCTCTGCTTTACAGTGTTTCATAGACCTAGTTCTTTCTTAGTTTTTGAGTATTCCAAATGGTATGCATTTGCAGGAGGCTTACCTGTTGTCCTGAATCATCATTGATAAACATGCATAAACTCCTTTATTTCTGCTGAAATTTTCTTAGATTCTTCTTTAGTTCCGACTAACACTACTTCACCAATGTGGGGGAAGATTTCTGTCATACCTTCTTTTCCTGTCCAAGGCTTTTTCACCAGAAGTTTGATGTATTGACTGTCCCTTAGCATCTGTTTCATCGAGGATATAGTTCTCTTCTGCACCAGCAAATCACACATTATTTTCAAACTCAGTATCATTTTGCAAGTATCCCTTATTTCTTATTACTCTAATAGGAAGTTCCCATGCTTAATTATTGCTGCCAACATAATTTCCAATGAAAGGCTCTATAACCACTTGAGACTCTGGTAAAATTAGTATTAAGTGGCTCTGATCAAAGTCAATCTTTCCTAGATATTTCAGTAAAACACCTGTACCAATTAACGTTTTGACACTTAAACCATGCATGACTAAACAGTGATGCTCTATTATTATGTTGTTCATACCAACTGGTATCAAAGCTTTGTGCTTTACTGGTCTAGAAACTTCTCCTGTAGCATCCATTATTCTTAAATCACTTACTTTCATGGCAGTTAACTCATTCTTATAAGGAACAGAATCAAAGAATATTTGGGACAAAGCACTTACATCACTGCCACTATCAAGAAGACAATCCACTGTTACTCCTGAGATGTTAGTTTTTATAATAGGGTGAATTATTCTTACTTGAACAGGTTCCTCTTAAAAGGCTTCTAATAATCCTTTTCAATGTTTCCAGTTAAACTAATTATGTTCAGCTGCAGGTGTATTTTAACTCAGATTCACAGGGCCATCAGTCTCTACATTCACAGTTGCCTTTTCTAACCATTACACCAATTTTAAATCAAAGCACATGACAACTTCCTCAACTTTTGTTTGCTACAAATCAGCTAAACTGCTCTCTATCTCTAAGCAACTGTGTCCATGCACAACATTGCTGTCTATAATACTGTTGTCAACTTTTACAGTTTGTGGCAAGTCAATACAGCCAATAGGTTCCTTGACCTCATTATTATTGCTACGTCCTTCATCTAATGACTCCTCCTCTTGAAAACTTTTGCAAAACTGACTCTACTTCCTCTACCAAAACTTAAGCCTTCAGATTGCCATTATTTTTGAAGATATAAAGATTTACTTCATCTTCATCCTTATCTGATTCAGACCAGTCAATTTGTTCTTCCCTATTGTATATAGCATTTTCTTTTTCCTTCTTGTCCATTTTTCTAATGTGTCCAAAATGCTGTCAGCTCTATAATGAGAGTGGTTTAGCACATCACTGGTACTGTCTGTTCCTATTTTATCATCCCTATTATCAGTTTGCGTGTGCTGACTGACTGTAGTCTGTGTTTTTGTTGCTGGCTGTGTTACTGTTTCTACCTTGTGAGCACCAGTTCCTTCATAGACAGGACTTAGTTTGCCACATGCAGCCTGTTGTGTTCATTCAATTCAGCATCAGATTGGGTAGCATTCTGCTCTCCATCTTGTCTCAGTGGTACATTGCTTTCATTTCTGCCTTCATCATAATAATTATTGCGAAAGCACAGTGGCTTTCTGCCTCCTCTCCCTCTACCATGGCCTTGACCATGATAATTAGGTATGTATTATCAATGCCCATATTTCTAACCTTCATCTTCCCATTGTCATTATTTTTGTTGTTTATATGACTGTTGGAAGATCTATTATTATTCTGCACCTGCTCCTCAACAGCAGCTATTCTTTCCACTCACTCCAGATACTCAATGAACCTATCCATGTTATCTCTGGGTATGGAGGTGATTCTTTTCTGTCAATCCAATGCCGTTAGCCTTCTAGTCCCATGACTGTCATTTCCAGTGTAATTTTTTCTGTCATATGTGACAGCCATGAATCCCATCTTCTAGAAAACTCTTCAACTGATTCACGACCTGTAGTAAACTTTGTACCAGTCCAAAGTTGTCTCAAAACTTTGTTTTGTTTGTTGTGTGACCAGTACTCATTAAACAATGCAGTTTTAAATTCAGAAAGAGTTTTGCATCTAATCATTACATCAGCTGGCCATCGCAAAGCATCTCCTGACAAATGACTTCTTATGAAAGAAATTTTGCTCACATTCTGTCCATGCATTTGGTAAAGCATCCTCAACATCATTGCAGAACTTTAATGGGTGAATTTGTTTATCTGGATCAAAACATAGAAATTGGCAACATCTGATAAAAGCTGTGTCAAGTGAAGCAACGGGCTGTAATGTAGCACTGAAATAACTTCCAGAGATTACTCTATTTTCTGTGTTAGTAATACTAGTATTTAGTTCTTCTACCTGTAGTTCTACTGCTTCCACTCAATCAGAAAATTTTTTATTAACGTCCTCACGTAATTTCTCACAGTCAGATTTTACTTTCTTAATATCCTTCTGAAAGACAATTACTTTATTAGTTACTTCCTCATACTGATTAGAGAAAAATTTGGATTGATTGCTATTCTTTGTGACAACCTCACTTCCATAAGATCATCTACATCTTTGACATCTTTATGAACTTCACCAAGTTTGGTTCTGAAAATACTATGCAATTTAATTTGTTGTTGCCCTACTTTGACTTGCAGAGCACTTTACTTAGAATCAGTTTTGTAATTTAAGCTATACAATTTTGAGGTCATTTCATCCTTTAGTTCTTTGCTACTACCCTTTAGTTCTTTACTATCATCCTTTAGTTCTTTACTACTAGATTCAGTCGTACTGTTCAATTTTTTACTAGTATCCTTTAGCCCTTTATGAAGCGATTTAAGTTTAGAAACAATAATTGCATCCAGTTTGATGCCTCTACCTTCCCAATTGGCATTTCCACTCGTTTTCCATTTTTTCTTTTTTGACCTCAACTTCATTTACATCATCATCAAAGATTAGTTCTGACTTTGCAGTAACATTGAATTTTACCTACAGTTCTACTTTTGACAAATCATATTCAGATTTTTGATTTATTACTTTCACAGAACCATACTTATTAATTTCAATTTCTAATTCTGAGGATTCATCGTCAGAGCCTGATTCCATCATAACTTTCACATTATCCCTATCATTTGATTCCATCTTTAATAACCTGTTAGAAACAATTAACAAATCCTTTAAATATTCATGACTTAATTGCTTGACCTCGATGAGTGATGCTGGCGTCGTGTACCAGCAAATGCGATGTGACGTGTTGCGATGTAATGCAGGCAGCAACAGCTGTTGTGGTGAGGATGGTGGTGAATATTGCCTACTGCAGTAGCACAAGGGGGGGGGGGGGGGGGGGGGGGGTAGCAGGGAGTTGGGCACTGGTGAGCACACACAATAGCTTGCAGGTAACTTGTAGATCCACACAGCTCCATGATAATGCACCATCTTCTTCTAATCTCAGTGCCAGTGGTAGCTGCAGTGTAGTGTCGCCTTCTTACCTCCTTGCACCATGTTCAAGGATACTGAGGCTGACCTTCACAATTCAGTTTCCACACTTGTGAGCAAATCTTAACACCGTTGTTGTACTGATTTTGTCATATTTCACTTCAGCATCACGTTAGTGCCTACCGAGTTCCGTGTTTTGTACTGAACACTTCCACAGTTCAGTTTCTGAGCTTTGGAACCATATGTGGGGTGGTGGGTAAATTATCTTCGTCATCTACAACAGCATGAAAACTATTGTGGTCAGCCAGAAAACGATGGAGAACATACTGACCATAATTTCCAGTCTGCAAGTCCACATTACTCACTGTGCTCACTGAAAAAAATGTTCCTACTTGCTATTTACTCACCGGGATCAGAAACAATGACTAGTCTATAAATAAAAGTTATAAATTTTAACTGATAGATATATTCAGTAAAAGTTCAAATGCACAAAATATGATAATATTCATGATAATAATAATACTAATGTCCCTATCAGAAACAGCATATTAACAGTTCAGAGGTGACCTCTATGGAAAGTTCCTGGTAAAGTGGTCTGTTGCTGTGGCCTCTAATCACCAAAAGTTAATTGCTCAACTTAAAAGTGGAAAACAGTCTTGCCACTCCCCATGTAGTTTCGCCAACATTACAGGTGGCACATGAACAGTTACTTGCGTGAAATCTAAGCGATCTGGGCTGATGTTCTCACAAATTCACTTCCTACTTTTATCAAAAATGCTTTTGGTAACTGCCCAACTGTGACATCATTCAAGGCACAGTGCAAGCAGGCATTTAACTCATACAGTCAGACTG
The DNA here is from genome assembly GCF_021461385.2 of Schistocerca piceifrons. Classification (NCBI taxonomy): domain Eukaryota; kingdom Metazoa; phylum Arthropoda; class Insecta; order Orthoptera; family Acrididae; genus Schistocerca; species Schistocerca piceifrons. The sequence continues at coordinate 473,831,486 of NC_060143.1, read as the reverse complement.
ATATCTCTTTGTGAAATGTCTCCACTTTACTGCCTCTGTGGCCATGTTTATATATAGGTGCAGCGACTGTCAAATGGAATATCTACTATCATCTGCTCTAGGCACAGGTTGCAGCATCTAAATGGCCCCTTTCTCGGACACATATTGATTAATATCTCTGTTATTTAATAATTTACAATTTTCCTAATTGTTATAGGAGTTGAATTTGCTTTAGTTACTGAAAAAGTTTTAGCTCAATTGCATGTAAACTTTTCAAGCTAAAGTTTTTATAATGGAACTGGCAGTAGAACATGACCTCTGAACTGCCTCTTTAAGAGTCCTTGTATTCATAGTTATTTATAATAAATTCTTGAAACTTGGTGCAGCAGTATTATAGCATTATTGTAATCAAGTGCTGTAAGTAGCACAAATTGCATAAAATATATTCATTAGGTCATTCTCTGAGATTTCACAATGTTAACGTTAATATACTGAAGCATACACTCACATAGTTTGGAAAAGTAATTTTAATTTTTAATTTCACTCTTAGATTATGGTGCAATCCTTTATCTGTTAAGCACAGGCACCTTGTGATGATGTGGGGCTGGTAGTAGTGAACTGTGGTAAGTCCTGGCACACACTGGAAATCTCACTTAGTAGTACCTTGTCTATCTAAAGCACCCAGAATAATAAAAAAAGGAGCAAGCAGCAGCTGCGGGATCATTCATATATAATGAGACAGTATGTATTTATATATTCATGCTCTGTGGTTTATGAAGTTCTTTTGAATATCCCTACAGTTTAAATTTGGAAAACTGCTTTTAAGCATTCTATGACATGTCTGATATGCAACTTTAAACATTGATTATTCAGTGAGAGCATAGTAGATCACATTGTCAAAGAATATAGTGGAGTAGCCCCCTTCCCCCCTCTCTCTCTTTCACCTTTCTCCATCTGATTCCACACAGTATTGTGATTCATAATGATACCTTAATCTGTCTGATTCAACTAACTGGTTAATAAGAATGCTTTGTGGAATGCTAACTTGAGAAGTTGTTCTTGGATGGCAAAAAAGGACATAGAACTAATGTAAGCTTTAGTTATATGATTTATTCATATGGAGAAATACCTTGGTTATACACAGTCCAAAGACATTATCACCATGCTGTGCATTTCCTCTGTATTTTCCTGAGTTACTACAAATTTTATCTGTTCATGAATGGAACATTTTTACATCACCAATAGTGACTCACAGCTCACTTGATCTTTACTTCTACATGATTTTTTAAGTTTCTCGTATACCAGAAATGCTTATCAAGATGATGAATGACGTGCCTCACAACAACGGAGAATTACAAATTTTTGCATATAAAATGAATTTACTACTTATCTAATCAAATAATGGTAACTCTATCTTTTCTTTTTGCTGAGTATGTATACATTACATCCCACAGCTTCAGGTCATTAACCAAACTCTTAGGCACATTTTAACCTCCTAACTGCTTTTCCTCTTCACTCAAAGACTATTTTTCTCTCCACCTTTTCTCTCCTTTTTTCGCCCCTCTCCTTCCTAGGATAAGTATTGTCTGTGTGTAACACTTACTGTATTGTAAATTAATAGTGTATGTTCAGGAATTACTTTTATGTGTTACATAAAAATATAAATGCCAACATTGCAAAATGATAGTGTCTGAGCCAATGTAAGGGAATCCCAAAGAGTGAAACTCTGACCAGTGTATATAAATAAATAAATGTGTAAGCGAACTAATAAAAGAAATAAACTTTTCTATATATGTTTGTATAATCAAGGAGGAGAAGGTCTCAGATCTGTTGTACCATAGCAAGTTGAAAGACCTGTTTGACAAGTCAGAAGGGGTTCAAGCAAGTCAAAAATGCTTAACTAGCAACTTGAGAATTTCTAACATCTGCACATGTGCATTCAGGAATCATCATATTTCACTAAGGCAGCTTGAATGCACATGTGGTTTCAGGATTACTAATTGCATATCCTTGTGCTGAGACTGTTGCTGCAAGAGTAGAGCAATACTCATTGACAACACAGTCAACAAGCAGTGTACTGCTTCAGTCTATGAAAGCAGGAAATATAAGTTACTCAGAAGGGAAGTACAAAAGATGAAGTTAATTTTTTGTACCTTCCTCTCACTGCCTATATCCTTCTCTTCTTGCCCACTCCATCTGACACAACTCCTCGCACTAGTCTATCTTCAGAATTGCAGTCATGGCATATTCTACCTCAAAAAAGGATTTGTCTGAGAGCTTGTGCAATTTTTATGTGCCTGTCGATGACTCAATGCACTACTGTTTGTTGAGCTGTTACCCTTACTCCTAAATTATTTATGTTTAACCATAATATGTTTCTACTCTTACCTTCTTTCTTGTTTTTCCCTTTCTCCAGCACAATTCTTGTTTGGATTTCCACTCCATGTTAAAGACTGGATGCTTGTTTTCATTTAATATAATATTATAAAGGAGTACACCCAATGTGATTGTGATACTGCTTATATTTTATGTACATAATATTTTAATGTGGTGTAGCTTCTGTGGATGACGTTATGAATAAAACACATTCTCACAATTTTCTGGCAGGGCCTGATAATCATGTTTCATTGCAGGCATATAGATGGATAATTGATTCACGTGATGAATACAGTGAACACCGACTGAGAAGACTTAATGATAGTTATTCTGTTTTTCGTTGTCACACGATCATGAACTGTACTGTTGCATGCCCTAAGGTAAGCATATATTTTAGTAAAACTCTCACTGTGATCCACACTGTTTACATATGTTTCTAGACGTACACCTGGGCTTACATTTGTACTCCACAAGTCATCTTACAATGTTGGAGAAGGGTGCATAGTTTACCAGCATAACTATCCCCCATTCTATTCTATTCATGGATGGTATACAAGTAGAAAGACAGGCAATACCTCTGTGTGTGAGCCTGAATTCTTTAATGTTAGTTGGTTCATTGATTGGCGGAAGAGGGGGGGGGGGGGGGGGAGAGAATAAACAGTGAGGTCATCATCAGTCTCATGATCTGTGGTGGCAGAAACCAAGGGAGGAACAGCACAAACAGCCAATCCAATCAAGGGGTAAGGAAAAAGGGCAAACAAAGAGGTAAAAGGTGTAGGGGAAGAAGACACAAGACAAAGGGAAACAAAATGGCACAAAAGATGAGGCAAACTATAGGGAAAAGGGGGCAGAACCTGGCCAGTATGAAGCCAAGGCTAAGGTGTCCACAACCAATGCAAATACTAACCAAGGGATTCCAGTTCCAGATGGAAATTCAGGTACTTAAACCTGGGAGGACAAACCACTTTCATATAGAAAACCGAGGACAGGAGTAACAGGAGTAACCATGTGAGAGTCGTCTACTGACACCTGGGACAAGAAAGGTGGGATGGTGTACTTAGCAGGGCCAAAAGGTGGGGGCAGTCTAGAAATCTATGTCACTGTGAATGGGCCCCGTAACTACAAAAGGGGGGTGGCACATTGCAGAATAAAAAACCATGAGTCAACACAGTATGGCCAATAAAAAGATGGCAGAGGATGGTACATACCCACGAGGAGAGATGGAAGGAAGAACACCATGTGATGGGAGTCTCCTTGATTGTATGAAGTTTATTAGACAAGGGGATACCTCCTCAAGAAAAGGGATTGGACACAAAGCTGCAAATCTGTCCCTGGAGGGGTCATTGAGAACAGGGGGCTAGTTGGCTGCTGCCCCCCTTCCCCCCACTCTCCCTCCCCCCCCCCATCCGTCCTCACACCCTGCTCCCAGGCAGGTGATCAGCAAGTTCATCACCCGGGATACCCATATTTGCCAGCAACCCAAAGGGTGTCAACAAAACAAGCAGCATTGCCAAGATCGGTGAAAAGGTCATGGATAGCCGAAGCCAAGGGATGATGGGAAAAACACTGAGCTATAGCCTGAAGGCCACTCATTGAGTCCATGCATAACAAAACTTGAGTGAAGGAGAACTGTTTACTAAAGTGGATGGTCCAATAGATGGCCATCAATTTCATGGTAAACACCCCACATGTGGCAGGCAAGAGATGGTGTTCTGTCCTAACAAAAGATGTGAAAGGTGTAAAAATCAGTAGCATCCTGAAGCTGCCATAAGAGTGGGCAGAACGAACAATGGAACACAATTGGAGCAATGGAGCTCTTTAGAACCCTGGAATTGATCCATCTGAATCTGGGGTCAAGGAACTAACCAGGAGGGCGGGGGTTAGGAGAGAATGTTGGGGGGAGGACAATGAGGGGAGATGGAAACTGCAGCAGAGAAAAGCAAGGTGGAGCCCAGCCAGTAAACTCACCCTATGGTGGGCAGCAAGTGGGCAATGTCCCGAAGGCACCAAAAGAATAGAACTAGAGGGGTGACGAAGGGAAGAGCGGATTGTGATGGCATAGGAAACCAGGAGCTGGGACTACTGAACTGATAGGGGAGGGATCCCAGCATCAGCTGGAAGACTGTCAACAGGGCTAGTGCTAATGGCACTGGTGATTAAACAGATAACATGATGGTGAACAGGGTCCAAGAGGAGCAGCATGGAAGGGGCATCTGATCCATAAACTTGACAGCTATAGCCCACATGAGATGGAACTAATTCCCAATAAAGATGGAGAAGAGTTAAATGATCTGTGCCCCAAGAGGTGTGGGTAAGGAAGTGAAGGACATTAAGCATTAAGTTCATGAAAAACAAAAAGACCCAAGAAACGGAACTGGGGGAACATGGTCAGGTGACAGGCATTGAGTTACAGCTGCAGGTCAGGATGGACTGTAGTATAGTGACAGAAATGCACCACCCTCAACTTAAGAGGATATAATTGAAAATCGTGTGTGTGTGTGTCCAGGTGGAAGTGCACTGGATGGCACCAAGTGGGAGCTAGCCCAAATACAAAAATTGTCCACATACAGAGCTGGAGTGACTAATGGTCTGGCAGAGGCTGCAAGTCCATTAATAGCAATGAGAAAAAGGAAACTTAATATGGAGCCCTGCGGAGCACCATTTTCCTAGGCCTGCAGAGAGCTGAGAACTGTGCTAGCGCAAACTCTGAACTACCAGTGGGGTTGGGACTGGTAAGTAAAAATCAGGAGGGGGTCCCCGAAGATCCCACTCAATGGAGTGTAGTAGGATGTGATGGCACCAAGCTGTGTCGTAAGCTTTATGGAGATCAAAGAACACTGTGACTAGATGGCAGCACTGAGAAGAAGCCTGCCGAACTGTGGTTTCCATTTGAAGCTGATGATTGATCAGAGACAATCCATCCTGAAAAAAAAAAAAAAATGGTTCAAATGGCTCTGAGCACTATGGGACTTAACATCTGAGGTCATCAGTCCCCTAGAACTTAGAACTACTTAAACCTAACTAACCTAAGGACATCACACACATCCATGCCCGAGGCAGGATTCGAACCTGCGACCATAGCGGTCTCGCAGTTCCAGACTGAAGCGCCTAGAACCGCTTGGCCACACTGGCCAGCTCAATCCATCCTGAAAGCCACAGTGGTAAGGAGATAAAAGGTTCCAAGATTCGAGGACCCAAGTGAGCTGACTAGCCACCATCTGTTCAAATAACTTGCAGGTGAGATTGGTCAGACTCATTGGTCCTGGGAGGAATCTCCATCAGTGGCACCAATGAAGGGAGGAGGAGAGGGGGGCAGGACTCAGGCAAGGAGGAGAGGGGAGGGGGGATTGACATAACAGAGGCGAAGTTAGATGTCATCAACACAGGGTGAAGATGGTGATATTTCTGATGAGCCACAGTGTAGGATGAATGATGAAGGGACTTGTACTCCTGTATCTTCTGTTCCTTCTTATAAACCAGGCAACCTGGTGAGCTAGGAGAGTGATGGTTGTGACAGTTAACACACATGGACAACAGGGACTCCCCTCATGGACGGGTGTCCATGTTCACTGCATAGAGGGTCCTCCATGCAGTGGGAAGGCATATGCCAGAAATGCAAACACTGAAAACAGCTCATGGGTGTGAGACATACAGCTTCACATCACACCAGTAAACCATAACGTTGACCTTCTCCAGGAGCGTATCTCCCTCAAATTCCAGAGTAAAGGCAGTGGTATCGATGGAATTGTCCTTACAACTTTTCTGAACATGCCAAACAGAATGAAGGCCACTTAGTTCCAGATTGGCCTGTAGTTGCTCATCAGTTTGAAGAATGGGATCCCATATGAAACATGACTCTCTGAACCATATTCAAAGACTGATAACAAGTAATGGACACCAGAATGTCGCCAAGGTGGTTGCAAGCATGAAAGGCTGCAGACTGGGCAGCAGAAGAAGTTTTGATCAACAGTGAACCCAAATGTATTTTGCTGAGAGACTCCATGTCACCAAACTTGTGTTAGATATTTTCCACAAAAAATAACAGCTTGGTGGTGGTGAAAATATCCCCATCAATCCTAGTGTAGACAGGGTAGCAGAGAATGTGTATCATACCAAGCCAGTGAGCCTGGCCTTATTCACAGGGTGTAGCCAGGAAGGGAGGGCTGCAGGGTCATAAGAAGCAGCATTAAATAATTCATTGCCAATCAAAGAGATGGCCGTAAAAGAGCAGCCTGTTTTCTGGAGTTTTATGGATTTAATATGAAAAGAATCAACCCTGATACGACCCACTCTGATCAGGGGCTTTCCCCGTGGGTGCAACCCAGCCACAACAAGGGCTGCCTGGCACAGTGACCCTTGCTGGGAGTTCCGATGCTCCATAATGACAAGCAATCACTCCTAGGCATACACATGGAGGCAACAGCTCAGGTATCAGAAGTGTGACCCCAGTGTTGTCAGGGGGCTTAGGCAGTTGGGTGCACAACAGCTCCACCACACAGGCTGGCTACATGTAGTGGTGGCCTAGTGGGTGGGATGGGGCTACGGTGGGGAAGGCAGAGGGGTAGGAGGAAAGAGAGGGATCAGCATAGATCCTGTGAAGGGAGTTCTTCCCCAAATAGCTCACACTACAGAGAGAAAATTGCTAAGTGGAGCTCAAACTCCAGAGGGGGACCAAAAATTTCAAAACAGCAAGGGGAAAAAACTGGAGGGCATACAAGAAAATAGGTGGATAGTCAAGTCGACATAAGTAAGAATACCAAGAGATAGGAAGGAGGGGCAGAGGGGAAGGATTGAGGACAGGAAGGGATGGGCACAGGGGAAGACACACAGTCCAGGAGGGAAGAATGGGCTGCAATATCTTGGGGTTCCATGTGTGCCACACCCCACAAACTCAAGAAAAAGCTGTGAGCCCCCTGGGGGCTCTGAAATTACTGTTATGGTCATTGTGCAAGATGTATCAAGAAGAAAGTAATATATTTCTTGACTCATTTTGGAATATGGGGATCTTTGCATTTAGGTAAAAAGGCACTCAGCAATGCTCCTTCATTAATCTAATCTGGTAAGCATCCCAGACTAACGGGCAGTGCTCAAGAATTGGTTGATTGCAGGTTTTGTAAGCAACATCTTTTATGTATAATCTTTTTGGTGTGAATCACACTTTGTTAATATTCTTTCAGTAAATCTGAATTCAGTTTTTTCCTTCCCCACATCAGTATTTACATTGTCATCCCACTTTAAATGGCTCAGAAAAGGAATTCCTAGATACTTGAGGGTTATGCATGATTACCAACCACAGTTGAAAAATGTGAGTTATTTTCATCCATATACATGTGTTGTATTGTATTGCATTTATTTATGTTATCTATGGGTATGCACATGTGTCTCATATTTAGAGAGGTACACTAGTTTGCTTATGATAATTATGTCTGTTTATATATTTTTATGTATGTATTTGTTCTAACAGTGTAATTAATTTCTGTGAGTTTTCTAAGCCTTTTTTATGCCAATAATAGCTTTATTTCATTGGCAAAGACTGATGATATACATGGAAAAATCTCTTAGCAAGAAAGGAGGTTTATTGGAGATCTGCACATCCTGTGTTGTGTTTGATGAAATAATCTTTCTGGGGAAAAATATATTAAGAAAACAATGTAATCATATTTCCTCAAAAATTACCAATAAAAGTACAAGAGCACAAGGTACAATTATTGTTGTTGCACATCATAAGCCAAAACTTATTCAGGGAGAACATCAGCAGTATATTATAAGTACTATGACAACCTTCTTTTCTTTTTTTCCCAATACAGGTGTGCAGTCTCTATTCTTGTGCTGAAAACAGCAGCTGTCCACACTATCTTGTGCAAGTCTCTTCCTCTCCACATAACTACTGCAACCTACATTCACTTGAACCAGCTTACTATATTGAGGCATTTTCTACCAAGGATGAAACTGCACAACAACTGGCCAAAGGAGATTAAAGAAATTGCTGAAAGGGAGTTAAAAAGTACTTGTTAAACAATACGTTCTATAAATTGGAGTATTACTTATGTATCACAGAGTAGGTGTTTGGTAGAAAATGTAACACAAAAAAACAGTTCAGTCACATGCATTACTGAACATTGGTGTAGAGGAACTGAAATAACATTAATAAATTTAAACTCATATATACTAGCATGTCATTGTAGTAGAACCACCATTAGAGGTGGTGGATCATGTATATATGTTAAGCAAGGAATTGCCTATAAAATTAGAAATGATATTAATTCTGTAAGTGAGGAAAAACACATAGAAAAATCAGCCATAGAGATAAGCAAGACAGATGAGGCACAAATGTTAACTATAATATGTATTTACTGGTCACCCAGTGGTGATATAGATACTTTCACTGCAAAACTAATCCAGATTCTAGACATGGCTTCGAATCCTAAAGGGAAGGTTCTCATTTGTGGAGACTTACATATAAACACACAAAACCCAGATAGATTCTGTAACTCATTCTTGAATATATTGCACTGTTATAAGTTATCACCATTAGTTAACAGAGCCACGAGGATAGCCAAAAACTCATCATCAACAATTGATCACATCATCACAGACATAGATAAAGAAAGTTGTGAAATTATTGTAGATAACCTTGGCCTTTCTGATCACTCCTGTCAAATCCTAAAATTAAACATAAATATAGACAATACATACAGAAGGGTTTTCTCCAAACCAAACAGATCAGAATTTGCCAAGCAAATAAACAGTGTAACTTGGGAAGAAGTGTATGCTGAAACTAGTGTAAATAAGAAATTTTCTAAATTCATGTCACTATTTAAACTCAGATTTGATGAAGCATTCCCAAAGGTGCAAACTGCAGGACACTCACACAAAAGAAATACCTGGGTGACCAAAGGAATAAGGAAATCCTCTGCAAAACTCAAACAACTGAACAGGTTAAAAAACTACCATAGTGATCCTGGTTTCCTAAACTACTACCACACATACAAAAGAATATACAGAAGAGTATTACGAGATGCAAAAAAAAGCCCACAATGACAGTATTATAGAAAAGGCAGAAAATAAAATTAAAGCAGCCTGGACTGTTACCAAACAGGAAACAAACAGTAATAAATTAAAAACAGTAAACATTCAAATTAAACATAATGGTGCTATTATACATAACCCAAATACACTAGTGAATACTGTAAATGAGTACTTCAGCAGTGTTGCTACCAAGCTACAGCAAAAGTTTGGCAAAAAACAGCCTGAACAAAAATTGAACTATATGGATAACTCAATGTTACTGTTACCGACTTCTACAGAAGAAGTAAGGATGGTTGTGAAGAATCTAAAGAATAAAACATCAGCAGGTTTAGATGAAGTGCCAGTGTGCTTACTGAAGGACTGCATAGACAGCATACAACATCCTTTGGCACACATCATAAATGAATCTTTCACTGCAGGCTGCTTCCCAGAATACTTAAAATGTGCAAAAGTCCTGCCTCTATTTAAGAAAGGCAATCCAGAAAATACAGAAAACTATAGGCCCATCTCATTACTCTCATCCTTTTCCAAGGTAATAGAAAATATAATGAAAAAGAGACTAATGGATTTCCTAAACAAGTACAGCCTACTGTGTAAAGAACAGTTTGGTTTCAGGCCAGGAGGAAGCACAGGTTCATCAGTAGCTCACTTCACAAATTTTGTCTTAGAAGCACTTGACAAAGGTGAACATGTAACAGGCATATTCCTTGACCTTAGCAAAGCATTTGACACGGTAGACCACAAAATACTACTATACAAAATGGAGGCACTAGGAATAAGGGGAACAGTAAATAATTGGTTTCAATCGTACTTGGAAAATAGGGTACAGTGTGTAGAGATCTCACAAACGAAGTTCAGCAGATTGACAAAACACATTTCCAAACCAGAACATATTAACATAGGAGTCCGTCAGGGAAGTGTGCTAGGGCCAATACTCTTCCTAATATATATCAATGATTTTCCCCAGAGTGTCAAATACGGGGAAGCAATACTATTTGCAGATGATAGCAGCATCCTTATCAGTGATGAGTCACCAGACAAATTGAGAGACAAAGCTGAAGAAACTCTCGATCATGTATGCAAGTGGGTAGTAAGCAACAAATTAACCCTCAATATTTAAAAAAAAAAAACAGTATTAATTTCCACATAAATAAAAAACATAATAGCATAGGCCTAAAAGTTAAAGATGAACTTATAGACTGTGTCACAAACACAAAATTCCTAGGAATGCATGTTGACTCACAGCTTAACTGGACTGACCATATTGCAGCACTAGAAAAGAAAATTGCTACTGCTTGCTATGCACTCCGGATAATTATGTCAGTATGTAATAGTTCATGTGCTAAGACTACATACTTTGCATATGTGCATTCAATAATTAGTTATGGCATAACCTTCTGGGGTACAAATGTGCAGAACATACAAGCAATTTTCAAGCTGCAAAAGAGGGCTGTACGAATAATAACAAAAACCAGCAAGAGAGCTCACTGACTGATTTATTCAAAACCATGGGAATCTTGACAGTACCATGTGAATACATCCTTCAGACTGTGATATATATAAAAAAACACATTGACCAGTACACACAAAACAGATCTATACACCAACACTGGACTAGATCCTGCCACCATTTGCATCTCATACGAAAAAACAAAACAAAAACCCAAAATAGTTTATTATTTAATGGAATAAAAATGTATAATAGACTTCCAGAGGAGATCAAAGCTGAAACTGGAATACATGCCTTTAGGAAAGCTGAAAAAAGTTATTTAGCAGATAAATGTTACTATACTGTCAAAGAATACTGTAAATGACATGTGTTCACCCCAATTCATGCAAGAGTACCTTTGTAAATTTATATTTATCTGTAATTAAGATTGGTGTGTATGTGTTTTGTGTGCAAACGATTAAGTTGCACCATAGAAATATGTACTACCAGAAGTACTATTATGTATATACTCATTCCATGTATACAGTTGACGACATCCATACAACACAAGTTGTCTACAGATGAATAAATAAATAAATAAATAAAAAATAATAATAGTGATAAAACATTTATCATTTCATTCCCCATAATATTTTCATACCATATTTTTCTTTCTTTTTCTCTCTTCTGATAAACTTACTCCCAGAGCTCAACACCTCACTTGTTGTTGAGGGATGCTGAATCAGTTTTTCAGGCCAGAAAATGGGAGGTTGTGGTACACAAAATGAACCTGATGTCAGCTGGTAGGGTGTGTGTAGTGTTGCGAAACAATATGTGTATTACATTGTAGTGTGAGGTATGAATGAACAGTAAAGCATTAGCCTTTCCCAATATCGAACAATATTGTATACTAGGGACAAATCAAAAGAGGTAGCACTGTTTTAAGCAGAGTGGCTTCGTATTCAGGAGGGTGGAGGCTCCAATCTCCATCCAGCCATCCTGATTTAAATATTCCATGGTTTCCCTAAATTACTTCAGCCAACGATGGGATGGTTCCTACTATAAGATGACAGCTGACTACCTGTCCCATCCTTGTCATACTAGACATGGAAGTACATAGATGTATATAAATGTGAGTTATTTTTGTTGTTCTTAAATTGTAATGCCAAGACATGCCCAATACCTTGTAAAAGAGGTCTACAGGTGAATAAAACCACCACCACCACTACTACTACTACTACTACTACTACTACCCTACAATTTTTCTCTGTTATTTAATTCAGTACCTCTTCATTGTTTAATTGATCTGTCCATATAATCTTTTTTGTTCTTCTGTAGCGCTGAATTTCAAAAACTTCTGTTATCATTTTGTGTGAACTGTTTATTGTAAGTGTTTCACTTCCTTACAAATACCTTCACAAACGACTTCCTAACAATTCACTTTATACTGAGTATTAATATATTTCCCTTTTACAGAAAATATTTTTTTGTTATTGCTACTCTGCATAGCAATGATTGTATGCCTTGTCTAGAAATATATTATGATTCATTCTGCTCAAGTTATTGATTTCAACTGTAAAAATGAATTGTAGAGCAGTTTGCATCATATTTAGGCTGCTAATATTGCTATATTATTCATGAGTGTTAAAATTCATTTTTGTGAGGAAAAAAAAGAATTCTAGCCCTAACTGATGTAAGGGAATTTTCAGTTTTATTGTCCATCTAAATCATATATCTCTTTGTTAGACATGTCTAAGGAATTGTTGGTATTTGCACAGCACCTGAATCCTGGCAAAGCAATAGCTGAAATCAAAAAACTTCTAGTTGGACTCAGCAAGAAGGAGGAAGCAGATATGCCCCCAGCAAAACTGCGTAAGGAGTAAACCTGCATTGATATTTCAGCTCTTCAATATAGAAGAAATCCTGTGTATTATTGCTTTGTGTAAATAAATATAGAATAAAAATACATGATTTCACATTTAAGGTAGATATTGTACTACAGACTGCTTGAAAATATTGTTTAATACAGCACTTTGTTTGGTATTTCCTACAGTATATGAAAGTGACTTCCCATCCAGCCATTTGTTGTGGGAGAGATTTTGGAGTTGTAGGCAAAATTTGATTTCAATAAATCATTTTGAATTAACTGATGCAACATAGTATACCTGTTTCAATAAAAATCTGCTCTTATGTTAGGCTCTAGGGAGCCTGGCAACTGCACAATGAAACGTAAGTCTTAACAACACTGATACCAGCTTCAGATCATTAGTGGTGATTGTGGAGAATAAAATTACATTCTGTACATTGTAACAGATCTTGCAACATTAAATCATGTGTATGAAAATATACCTGACCAGGTTAAACATCAGCTTGCATCAACAATTGCAGCCAGCAACCAATTTGCAAATATCATGAGTGAATTATCAGCACCAAGCCATAGAATATCAAATTCCTGGTGTCATAGAATTTGATCAAACTTAGTATAGTAATGTAGTGTGTGTTCAGAAAGGTTGCCTGATGATCGGTTGAGGTTTGAAACAACTGAACAACATCCTTCATCATGGCTTTGATTATCTGTCATCATGCCCTGAAACGAGCTTTATCCTATCCAAGATCCTTCCCACCCCTCCGAAAGTGGTGTTCCATCACCAAACCAACCTGTGACAATGGCCTAGTCCATCCCTATGCCACTCCCAATCCCCGTGGAGGACCCAAGGGCAAGACGTGCCTAATCCACAGACCCTGCACTTCCTATTCCAGTCCTGTCACAGGCTCATCATACCCCACGGAGGCTGTGTCAACTGTGAAAGCAGCCATGTCATATATTAGCCCTTCCGCTATCATTGCACAGCTTTTTATATTGGTATGACTACCAGTCAGCTACCCACCAGGAATAACGGCCACTGCCAGCTGTGGAGAAGCAAAGTGGACTACCATGTGGCACAATATGCAGCTGAACTCTACATACTCGATTTCAGTGGTTGCTTTCCTAACCCAGGCCATCTAGATCCTCCCCTCCATCACCAGATTTTCAGAACTGTGCAGATGGGAAATATGCTTACAATGCATTCTCTGCTCCCAAAATTATCCCAGCCTCAACCTATAATAACCTACTGTCCCCACACCCTCCACCCAACAGTTTCCATCCTTCTGTCCTTCAACCTCTTCCCAATTTGTGTCCCCTCACCTTCATTGTGTGCCACTGTCTGCCATACACCTGCTGGTCTTTTCCCCTCTCTTCTCCCCTCCTTTTCTGCTCCCCTCCCTCCCCCACAGCCTCCTGACACTGTATCGGGCATCTGTGTCCTGCTGCCCTCTGGTCCCTGCACGCCCTGTCAGACAGCACTCTTCTTTCCCCCACCTGTCCCCTATCTCTCCCCCTTCCCTGCACCACTCAGTCTCACAGCTTTCATTCAGTGCACAGGCACTTTAGAAAGCTAGCTGGTACTCTACAAAGTGTAAACCATAAAATCCAAGTTACCAGGATGGTGAAGTCAGGAGTGAGAACAAAAAACATCATAGCAGACATAGATTTAAAAGGCAGAATGTTTCATACTAAATGTTTTTGTCATTAGTATAACAGCTACATCTGAAGTGGCATATAATGAAAATTATATTTGTATTGGCAGTTTGACTAATTTTCTAGAATGAGACAAATTGAAAATACATTTTGCTACCATTCCTCTACAGCATGATCTAATATACAACTCATATGTTAACAGAGAGATAAAAACAAAACAAAAAACAAATGCAAAAAATAAATTATTATGCTCACATTATGAAAATGATGATTCTAGGTATGGGCACATTAAATACAATCATGGACACTAAACATGGATAACATGAATTACATTGTAACTATGAGGGTAAGTGGTTTGTTTGTGAAAAATTAAGCAAAATGCTTACATTATAGGTCAAACTTCAACCATTAACACAGGAAAAAATTTCTGCTTGAAGTAAAAAATAAAAAAATCATAATTTTCAAATAGTAATGTAGTGTTATAGGCTACACAAGGTCTGATCTAACATGTGTTATATCTTCAGATATAACCGGGCACGTGGCATATTTGAGAGAAAAATTACAACATTTAATTTAGTAAAAGATTTTTATTCAATGTTTTGACGATTCACTGATAGGATTTATATGATTAAAAATGAAAAACATATCAAAACATACATTTTAAAAAGTGATATGTAATATAATATAGCCTTGTTCATGAAAATTGCAGAAAGTTTATTCTGTTGGTTAGTTGCTGATGAACATTGCATGTACTACACATTAATACTATCTCTTTTTACAATCAGGTCTTTTATATCTTTGCCTTGTGTCTGTAACTTGAGGGCAATGACATTCTACATCAGTTCAGACAGGCTTGTCAGGAACTGGTTTTGTTGGACCCTAATGCTTCTTGTATAACTGTTTTGCATCTACATTGGCTGAAGGCCTATCTCACCTTTTTTTGTGACTTCTTTTCCCTGCTTGTAGAGTGCATCTGCTATTCTTGATTTGAATGCTGGTAGATCGTCTTGTTTATAAAGGGGATCTTGAAACTGTCACAGTCCCTCTCTGTACGTGGAATACAATCTTTGAAATCTCTGTTTGCATTTCAGAAAGTGTAAAAGCTTGGGGATCCATTGCTAATCAAATAAACGCTTCAGAGTATTAGCAGTTCATTAGAATTTACACATTGCCACATTTTACAGTTAAGTTTATTAAATTAAGCGATTTTTTAAAGAATTTAACAGCTTTTATATAGTTAAAATAATTTAAAAAGGAGGTGTAATGAATGTAGATGACGTTGGTATCACTGCTGAAAAAACATTTGCTGGTAAAAAAAAAAAAGGGTCGATTCTATTTTTGTGATGATGTTTTGTTTACTGTCAACCTAACCTCACTTTCCCGTTTCCTGTATGTGTGCTCAGTATAATGTCTAAACGTAGTTGTAAAAGTGAGTTTAGAATTGAATACAAAAAGGAAGACTGGAGGCTGTTTATTGATTCATCCAAAACTAGTTTAAAGGCTGTTTTATTACACAATGGTAACATGTATGCATCTATACCTGTTGGGCATTCTGTACTTATGAAAGAGAGCTATGAAAACCTAGAAATTGTGCTAAATAAAATAGGCTATTCTGCTCATGGTTGGATGATATGTGGCGATCCAAAAGTAACAGCAAGGTGGCTTTACCAAATTTCCATGTTTCTCGTGTGAATGGGACAGTAGGGCTAGGAATCAACACTGGTGCAGGAAGAACTGGCCTATGAGGGAGTCTTTAAAACCTGGTGAGAAGAACGTTCTATGCAAAAATCTAGTAGATCCAAAAAACGTACTCGTACCACCTCTACATATAAAGTGAGGCCTAATGAAACAGTTTGTTAAGTCTTTGCCTAAAGATGGACCATGTTTTATGTATTTCTGCCAAAAGTTTCCACACCTTTTAGAAGCTAAACTAAAAGAAGGCATCTTTGTCGGAGCTGACATTAGAAAATTGATGTTTGATGTTAACTTCGAATCCACAATGACTTAAATGAGGAAGAGGCATGGGTATCATTCAAGCAAGTCATTACAAAGTTCTTAGGACATGAAAAAGATCCAGAATATGTTTCTATTATAGCTACAATGTTAAAGAAGTTCAAAACTTCAGGATGTTTAATGAGCCTGAAAGTTCACTTTTTAAACAGTCACCTTTATTACTTCCTGGACAATATGTGAGATGTTAGTGAGGAGCAATGAGAGCATTTTCACCAGGACATTAAAGTGATGGAAAAATGCTACCAAGGCCGCTGGAACACCAACATGAAGGGGGACTGCTGTTGGTCACTTCACCAAGAAGTTCAGTAAGTGACTCATCGTAGAAAAAAGCTACACAAGAAGCTTCAAAGAAAAAAGAGAAAGAAAATACAAATCAATTCCAGCATACAAGTGACACCTCTATTAACACATATCATTGTTTTAAGTAGCTTACTGTAAATGAAAAACATGCTTATGTTGTAACAAAGCATTTCATTAATTTCCCTGTTTACCGTATAGCATAGGATTTTTATGCTACATAATAAAAAGCATGTTGCTGGAAAACTATGGGTGATCCAAAAAAGCTAAGTCTAGATTTGGATTCAGCTCATAAAAAACTATAAAGATCAGCTATCAAAGTAAAAAAAGTTTTTTTAAAAAAAATTTTTGTTGGCCTGTGTACTTATCAAACCAGTGTTGAGGTTGGATGAACACAATTGGTCATCTAAGTATTCTGGTGCAAAAATCAATGGAAATATATGATTTCACTTCACTTGATTTCATCTCTTTCATGTGCCCACAAAGTTTCACAAACACGTAATGATGTGTATTTTACACATACAGTATTTTCGAATCCACTTGTATGAGTAACAACTTTATTACATCAAAATGTGATTTGTGTCACATTGTAGATACTTAAGATTAGATTTAGATTAGATTAGATTTACTTTCATTCCAATTGATCCATAGTGAGGAGGTCCTCCAGGATGTGGAACATGTCAGAAAAACAACAATACATGACAAATATTTACAACTAAAACAAATAAGCTAATGTACCATTCCACAGGTCCCAAGTGGAATGATCGTCATTTTTTAATGAACACTAAGAGTCATTTTACAAATACCAATGCACTGAATTTAAAATAAAAAAGTTTTTTATTTATTTATAAGGTAATAAATATGTAATACAACTACTGTAATACTTATTTACAATGAACACATTACTGCACTGAAATGGTGCAGAAGTTAGATTATACTTACACACACACACACACACACACACACACACACACACACAGACAGACACACAATTTTTCAATGAACACATTACTGCACTGAAATTGTGCAGAAGTTATGTTGTACTTATATACAAATCGGGTGGTTTTACTAAGAAATTCATCAATGGAGTGGAAGGAGTTGGCCACCAATAAATCCTTTGGGCTTCTCTTAAACGGAATTTCATTGGTTGTTAAGCTTTTTATGGCTGCTGGCAAGTTATTTAAAATGTGTGTTCCTGAATAATGCACACCTTTTTGTACAAGACTAAGTGACTTTAAATCCTTGTGAAGATTATTCTTATTTCTAGTATTGATTCCATGAATTGAGCTGTTGGTTTGAAAAAGTGATATATTTTTAATGACAAATTTCATTAAGGAATAAATATATTGGGAAGCAGTAGTTAGTATCCCTAGTTCCCTAAACAGGCTTCTGCAGGATGTTCTTGAGATCACACCACATATAACTCTTACTGCACGTTTTTGTGCCCAGAAAACTTTAGCTTGGCTTGATGAATTACCCCCCAAAAAAATCCCATATGACATTATGGAATGAAAGTAAGCATAGTATGCCAGCTTTTTTATTTTTATATCCCCTATGTCTGACAAAATTCGCATTGCAAACAGAGATTTGTTAAGATGCTTCAGCAGTTCTGTGGTGTGCTCCTCCCAGTTGAATTTGTTATCAAGTTGTAATCCCAAGAATTTAACACTGTCCACTTCTTCTATCTTCTTGTCATCGTATGTTGGACATATACTCTTGGGACACCCCTTACAAGTTCTGAACAGCATGTAGTGTGTTTTTTCAAAGTTTAGTGACAAAGAATTGGCTAGGAACCAGTGATTAATGTCCACAAATATTTTATTGGCTGATCTTTCTAAGACTACACTTGATTTGCTATTTATTGCAATGTTTGTATCATCGGCAAACAAAACAAACTTGGCATCTGGTATTGTTACTGATGAAAGATCATTGATATACACAAGAAAAAGTAAGGGCCCCAAAATGGAACCTTGTGGGACCCCACATGTAATTAGTTCCCAGTTGGATGATGCCTGATAGCTTGATACATGTCTCTTTCCTAATAATACCCTTTGTCTCCTGCCAGAGATATAAGATTTGAACCATTTTGCAGCATTTCCTGTTACACTATAATATTCTAGTTTACTTAAAAGGATATTGTGATTTACACAGTCAATTGCCTTTGACAGATCACAAAATATACCAGTTGCCTGCAATTTTTTGTCTAATGAATTAAGCACATTTTCACTGTAAGTGTAGATAGCCTTCTCAATATCAGAACCTTTTAGAAATCCAAACTGTGACTTTAACAGTATGTTATTTGAGATAAGATGGTTATAAAGACGACTGTACATTACTTTTTCGAAAATTTTTGAGAATGCTGGCAACAGTGAAATTGGACGGAAATTTGATGCTATTTCTTTATCTCTCTTCTTAAACAGTGGCTTAACTTCAGCATATTTCAGCCATTCAGGAAATATTCCACTGATAAATGACTGGTTACACAGATAGCTTAATATGTTACTTAGCTCAGAATCACATTCTTTAATTAACTTTGTTGATATTTCATCATACCCACTAGATGTTTTTGATTTTAAAGATTTTATGATGGACATTATTTCTGTTGGAGTAGTGGGGGTCAAATTCATATTATGGAAGTTACTTGAAATGTCTGGTCGAAGGTAATCCATAGCAGCATCTACCGAACCTGACAACCCCATCTTTTCAGTAACAGTTATAAAATGTTTGTTAAAAAGTTCTGCAACACTATACACATCTGTCACCAATGTATCATTTACTCTTAATGCTATTTGTTCCTCTTCACGTCTGGTTCTACCGGTCTCCTCCTTCACTATATCCCATATTGTCTTTATTTTGTTATCTGATATGACTATCTTTTCCTTGTAATATATTTGCTTTGACATCCGTATTACAGTCTTTAATATTTTGCAGTATTTCTTATAATGTGCTATAGCATCAACATTGGAAATGTTTCGGATTGACAGATACAGTTTTCTTTTTGTTTTACAAGATATCCCTATTCCTCGAGTAATCCATGGCTTCTTTGTAGACTTTGCTCTAACCTTGGTAAGTTTTGGGGGAAAGCAGTGTTCGAATAAGGTAAGCACTTTATTAGCAAAAATGTTATATTTTTCATTCATGCCATGAGCACTGTAAACATCAGTCCAGTGAATGTCTCTGAGGAGTGTCCTAAAATAATCAATTTTTGGCTTACTGATTACCCTCTTGAGCTCAGATTTAACAGATTTTATATCCTGTTCAGTATTAACATTTAACAGAAGGAACTGCATGTCATGGTCTGAGAGGCCATTGACTATTGGTTTTGTAATATCATTTTGTTCATTGGACTTTTCTATAAAGATATTATCAATGGCTGTTTGTGAGCAAGTGGCTATCTTAGTGGGGAACTTTACAGTGGGAATTAAGTTGAATGATAGTGTTACTAACTCAAATAAGTTCTTATTGGGAGAGTCTTTAAGGAAATCTACATTGAAATCACCAGCAACCACTATTTCTTTGTTTTTGGTTGTTAAATGGGCCAGTACAGCTTCAAGGTGGTTTACAAACAGATTAAAGTTACCAGCAGGTGCTCGATATACACTTAATATTATGAAGGATTTTTTATGAAATTCTAATTCTGTTGCACATGCTTCCATATGCTGTTCTAGGCAAAATTTATGAATGTCTATGTTCTTAAATTTATGACAGTTCCTGATGAATGTGGCAACTCCTCCTTTCTCCATTTCTGATCTACAAAAGTGAGATGCTAACCTAAACCCTGTAACACTTAAAAGTTCTATACTGGTGGTCACATGATGTTCAGAGAGGCAGATAATGTCAGCTGGGTTTGAAGACTCTAATTCATCTATGCAGATAATTAATTCATTAATTTTATTTCTCAGTCCTCGAATATTTTGATGCAATAAAGATAGCTGACATTGCACATTGACTGAGTTAAAATTGGGTGGAGTTAAAATATCTGCTGACAGTTGAAAATTCTTAACCAATGGCTGTTTATGCTGATGTAATATGCTGGAATTATGTTTTTTGATTTCTTGTCTCAGTTCTAACCTCTCTTAAAATTTGCTTTCTTTCTGTCCTCCCTACCCTAAAAAGGGGTCTTTTCTGAATCCTATAACCACTGGTATTTTACCACTCATGACAGTGCCTCCCCCCTTTAACTTTCCTGCTATTTCCCCAGCCAATTTACCCTTCCCCTTCCTGTTGAGGTGAAGGCCATGCTTAGTATAATACCACCTACTGAGAGAATCAACATGAACCACACCAATGTGTGACCCCGCACCTGACATGAGCAGCCGTTCCAGCTCCAAATTAACTCTCTTGACAGAAGAGTTCAAATGAGGTCGGTCATGGCGCCCAAGAACAGATACAAACTCAACACTAGTATGCTTCGATGCTGATGCAATCTTCGCCAGGTCAGAATAAACAAATAATTTTCAAAATAAACTTACCTCTGTATCTAGTTGTAATGGTCCAGACAATGTTGATAACTTCTCATGTATTTGCGGGAGGAAGTTGCTCTAGAAGTAAAAACACTCACAAGAAGGAAGCAAAAGTCAGAGTCTTTGTGTAAAATTGGCACCTACTGTCAGCAACACTCAAAAATGATTAACTTTTCATTTATTAGTGTGCTTTGGTATGATACGAATTCACAACACTTGGTATTAAGGGAGTAATAGCCTAACATATGAAAACAGTCTGTTTACAAATGAACTTGGAAGCGTAAAGTAACCTTCATTGCACTCATGGGAATGAAAAGCATGTGTTGATAGCACCATAGAAGACAAAAATATAAAATAATTTTCCAAAATTCCAGTACATCACTAATAAAGTAAAACAAGTTGATGAACTTATAGCAGGGAGCAGGGTTGTATTGGAGGACATGGTCCCTCCACTTTTTTTCTGAGGGGCACACCATCACCTTGTTATTTTACTTGAAGACTATTTTTTAGTACAGTAGTTCTCGTTTGTTGTGTCTATAAGTTAAATTACCATCAATCTTGAGTTATAGCTCATAGAACATATTAGCTGTGAAGTCAACTGAGCATTGATAAAGGGCCCAGACAAACAGTGCAATAAAAAAGAACTGTGGACATCAGGCGCTTGGGGTCGAGTATCTGTGCAGAACGAAGAACAAACTCCAGCAAAGCGTGGCTGGTATATATGTCAAACCGCACTGCTCTGCACAACAATGAAAAGTCCTGTGCAATGTTGGAACATCAGAGGAAATGCGCGCTCTGTCTGGATGGCATTTCTTGTTTCCCACACACTGGAGCATTGCAGGGCACCCACAGATACTCTACTCCATTCTTTGCAGTCTGGGTTTCTCTTCACCATTCAGCGCCAGCCTGAGTGGTGCTGTGTGGTGGTGCATATCTGATGTTGGCTTAACTGTAGGTGCTCACATCATGTGACATGGTAATAATGCCTGAAAACGCTTAATTACCTTATTCCGTATGCTGATTTTGTATTATTTAACCTTAAGGTGCTCACGTGGGTGGTATTTACCTCACAGCTTGAACATGTAACTGTTTACATGCTTAATCATCAGGTAATCCCTGATTATCTATCAGCTGATCTTATGGCACGTGATCTTGACACTAATTGATTTGACTCTATAGCCCAATGTAATAATATATGGGCAATCAAAAACAAAAACAAATTCATGCCAGTGTAAATGCCATCGCATGAGTGCAAACGTGCTTAAGATTGTGTGAGAGCCTCAAGGTTAATAATATAACAAAACATGGCTCCTATCAGAAAGATAATCTGTAAGATAAGATATAAATAAAATAAAAGCATTTCCCTCTTACTTATGCTGTTATTAGAATCTTCAGTTATCCAACCATAATACTGAATGTCGACTCTTGACTTGACCTTCCGCTATGATAGTATTACGGTAGACCTTTTTCGAGTCATTGTTGTGCCTTTTGTTTGTAAGTTTACAGTCCAATTGTTAACTGCATTAGTTTGTTAGCCACTACATGGCTGGCATTGGTATTGTTGTTCAGCTTTTTTTTTCAGTGAAATAAGGCATTGTAGTGAACAGCTCTGTTGATTCCTTTCATTCTAAGTATTACATTGCTGTTTTAGAGACTGACATATTACATGTTTAAGTGTAAAATGTATAAACTGTGCTAGTAATTGAAAAGCGTAATTTTTCAGTATAAAGTGCAGTATAGCAGATTATTTCAGGAAATCTAGTTTTGGGATTTGAACTACAGATGATAGTTCATGTGGTTCTAAAAAATGTGAAGTTTATAATGGTCCATCTTCTTCATAAATTAATAGTAGCACCCGAACAAGTATTGTTGAAGATAAAAGTCAATCACATGAAGTAATTCCTTGTTATTTGAATCCCTAAAACATATCTAATTATCCTCTTTGTTGGAATGACAGTACACAGAGAGAATTTAAGACAAAATATAAGTTTTTAGTGTATAGGGAAGGCAAGCTGGGTTCCTCAGTGTTTAAAGATGTGCAGAATATTGAAGTGAATATGTCACACAAAGTGTGCATTTCGAAAGAGTGGAGTAGTATTTCAGTGGGTCTAGTTTGCGGCAGTAAACAAGCTCGGTTAACATCATTGAGAAAGGACAATCATAAAGGCAGGAATTCCAAAGTCCATTTCACTTCATGCAGACAATGAAAACAAAGGCAAGACAATGTACTAGAAACCTTCTCGTTGAACAGCAGAAAGACATTTTTAAAAGTACAAGGAAAGTTTTTTGCACAGCATATTTTGTAGCAAAAAATAACAAACCGTGCTTAGACTTTCACAAGCTTGTGGATTTGCAAATTCAAAATGGTCTCCACGTGGGCAAAACACTGCATAATAAACTTAGTTGTGCCAACATCATAGACTGCATTGTGGACATTATGAGGAAGAAGCTCTGTTCATCCATAATATTGAGGAATTCCAAGGCCTCTGAACTTATTGATGAGTCTTATCTGTTGCTTCACAATCAATTTTAATAGTGTATTTTAAGGTGTGAAATAAGTGATGGTTGTGTAAATACCATCTTCTTGGATATTATCAAACTTAAAAAAGTACAGATGCAGAAACATTAGAAGCAAAACTTCTAAAATGTCTCTTGAAGCATGGCTTTTCTTCATGTTACTTGAATGACAATGTGATTGGAGCATGCAGTGATTGTGTTAGTGTAATACTAGATAGGAATTCAGGTGTTTTAGAATGACTTAAGAACAAGTACAACACACTGTTCACTATTATGGTGGCATTGTTTGTGCCACTGGATTGAATTGATGTGATTGAGGAGGAATCATATTATCATTTTTTTAACAAGCTATCTGTGTTGTATCATCAATTCCTAACAATCAGCATGGACTGTTGGCTGTTGCACAAGAGTCAGGTGCAGAACGTGAGAAAATATCTAAAGCTTTCTCAGTGCATTGGGTGACTTCAAGCTTTAGAGCAGTGCAAACAGTATGGAAGTCCTACCAGGCTCTGAATACTCATTTCAATAGCCATTCAAATAACATGACTAGAAAATCAACTGTAAGGGAAGAGTTCAAGGGATTGCAGAAAACACTATCAAGACCTAGTTGTTAGCAACATTGCACTATTTTCTGATGTTCCTGAAGACATTAGTAACTTCTCACAGTACCTCTATAAGGACGGTGTTAATATTCCCTCATCACATAGGGCAGTTATGAGATAAATAAAAGCCACTGAACAATTGAAGAAAATGCTGGGTGCTTGCATTAGGGAAGCAGTTCTGTCAGAGTCTTGGTGACAATTTGAGACAAAGGCTAATTTTAAATGACAGTGAAGAATTCAAATCCTTCATGAAAGAGATCGATATTTTGGACAGTAAAAAAAATGGTCCTAAGACTTTGTGAGCCCATGGATAGAAGGGGAAGAAAATCTAAGAAAAATGTGTGATGGTTTTCTTCTTTCTTATCCAAATTTAAGAGAAGGTTTCAGAGATTATGTAGACAACAGCAGAGAGAACATTTCTGGAAACATGAAATCAGTTTTTTGTGTGTTGATACACTCCATGTGAGCACACTGGACTGTGAAAGAGGCTTCATCACAATGAACTTGGTTATAATAACACTGTGGAATTCGCTTTCTATTTGTCATCTCTCACCCTCAATGTTTATTTCGATTGTGGGGCCTGCACTGTATCTTTGGATCCCTGAGGATTATATCAAACTATGGATTAAAACCCACAGGTATGCCAAAGACAACCAATGCGAGAAGGCTAATCTACGTGTGCAGCTGTCTGACCAATAGTCCAGCACATGGGATCTTCTTTAGGTGAGTCCACCCACTATTTTTGTTAGAACTATAGTACAGACAGAGAGTAAACCACATTTATATATTGAGAATGATCTTAGATGCAAGAACAAAAATACTTGTAGTTCTAAGTCAAAAAATTACAAAATTGAGAGTGTATATTAGAGAAAGAGACACAGTTCTCAACAAACAAAAAACAGGTTTTTAAGTAGTGGGGGATGTGGGCATAGACACTCTGTGCTATAATGTTCGTTATTTTAGGTATAACATAAAGTTGACAGAGGGTGACAGAGAGAAACTGCTTGTGCTACTGTATCCACAATATTGTGATTGATGCTTCCCCTACTTTGCTCGGATGTAGCCATTCAAAATTGGGTTCCCACTGAATACTATAGTCAAATGCAAAATTTTTTGTAATTATTCGATAGGCCTTAAATTGGTTGATATTCGCCACCAATTGACAGAAGTGTGTGGGCAGTCATGCATGGCTGTCAAAAACATTTGCAAGGGAGTCTACAGCTGGTTGCACTAAAATTCACAACATAGAAAGGAGCAGTAGGCAGTGAATTTCCGAAAAGAGAAGGTTGAAGAAATCAAGCATAAAGATCAGAGGATCACCGTGAATGCTCTCCACATTTCAGTTTCTAACATTTACCAAAGCACCATCCACAAGATTTTAATGCAAAAGTTGCAATATTGGAAGGTGAAACAAGTTGGGTGCCATGTATGCTGACAGAAGTCTGCTAATGGGAATGAGTTGATTCTTCCTGTGAATTTCTTCACCATTACGCAGACAAAAAGGACAATTTCTTAGATTCAGTTGTCACAGTCATCAAAACCAGGGTGTTCTACTTAACATCCGAGACAAAACAACAGCCATGTGAGTGGTGCTGTGCCTCTTCACCCAAGCTGGAAAAATTCAGACAAACACAGTCTGCCAGTGAAATCACGGCAACTGTGTTTTGACACCAGAAGGGGGTACAGTTGGCTAGCTTTCTGCCTGAAGGGACAACAGTAAATGCTGACGGGTGCTGTGAAACACTGAGAAAACTCAGAAGGACAATACAGAATTGGAGAAGAGGATTGATGAACAAGGGCATAAGCATTCTCTGCAACAACCAAAATGGCAATAATGTAGAAAAAACAAATATTCTTCTGCCTATTACAGAAAATAAATGGTTATTTGTGCTTCTAAAAATACAGGAGCTCTTACATTTGGGATTGACCTCATAATAAAAGTGCTGTAAGCGTGTTCATATAAATTTGTCATGAACCAGAATAACATCTGACTTACAAGCATTCACTGACCATAATGTTATGAATTGAAACAAGGGAGAATTAGTGGCAAGAACTACTGAAAACCGTCTTTTGGGCCATAGATCTCTATCCATGAAGATTAATACAGACCAAAAAATAGTTATGCATAGTGACTTACTCACTTATGAAAGAAAAATTGACCATAATAAGTGTAAGAAGGGCCTCTCACACTTGGAGTGGATGCAGATATGCAACTCAGATATTAATGAAAAGTGGGGCCACACATTTAAGACATGAAACCAAATTTTAACTGAGCATTTCCTGTAGTAAAACAATCAAAGAAATCAGATTATACAAATAATCTTAAAATCCCTTCGGAAATCCACAAACTGAAGTAAGGATGAAAGATCTATATGTGCTGTACAGAGAAACCAAATTGCTTTGTTTCCTAAAAGAGTACAAAAGCAGCAGAAAAACATTCAAGAAATCCCTGAAGTCTGTAAAAGCATGTTATTATGCTGAACAGATCAGCAAATCCAAAGTTGATAGTAAAACAGCCCAGAAGATAGTGAATAATAAATGTGAAAAAAGAGAATATCCAAGTTTCAATAATACAGCACTAGGAGAAAATGGAATGTTGGTGAGTGAGCCCTTTATAGAATATTTTATTAAGCCATACAAAGAAGAAATTGATGAATTAATACTAGAAATAAACTCAGTTAAAATGAGATATTCATTTTCCTACAGAGTGTACCACAATGTGAGGTAGTGAACTCAAACCATATTGGGGCTGGGATGTCATACCAAATACATTACTTGAAGAATACATAAATTAATTATTAAAACCACTAACACAATTTAATAAGCAGTTCAACTGGCAGGGGACCTTTCCTTAAAATTTTCAAAATCACAGACATATGGCCAGTGTATAAAAAGGGACCAACTGCTGACATAAATAATTACAGGCCAATTTCATTGACTTCAGCACTTGGCAAGTTAGTTGAAAGAGTAATTGTAGATCAGATGGAATCTTTCTTCTGCAAATTGATCTACTAAACAAACTGCAGCACAGGTTCCATAAAAGATGATCCACAGTAACAACAGTGCCAGCTTTTATTCCTGATCTGTTAAGCAGACAGGAAACAAAGTCATTGATAACTATTCTAGATTTGTCTAGGGCCTTTGATTTTGCTAATCAAGCAGTATTTTTATCCAAAATACAAACATATCTGTAGAAGAGGACTCACACTAAATTTCTTTAGTTCTTATCTCTGAGACAGAAGACACTGTACTAGAGTATATTATAAGAACAAAGGTAGGATCCTAACAGTAAAATCAGAATAGAATACTCTCAGCTGTAGAGTCCCACAGGGAAATATTCTTGAGACATTTTTGTTCCTGTGATGTACACTCATGTTCAGAAACAACACAACACCTTGAATGACTAGAGATAGGCATTCTTATTCTCAGGGCATGTCCATTGATATGTTCTACAGAAATGATTAGCACTTCAGTCACTTCAGTTAGGCATGTGTCCTTTTGCCCAGTAGGCACAGGGTCCACCATGGATACTGATAAGCTGTTCCATGCATGAAGACATCGGCGTGAATAAGGCATGGATGGTGGGTGTCCTGTGATATACCCATCCATGCTGCAATCACCTGGTTCCAAAGTCATGTGTGGTGATTAACATTTGGTCACAGTGCCCCACCCATCGTTTCACTGTATTCCACACATTTTTGATTGGCAACAAGTCTGGTGATCTGGTAGGCCATGACATGAAGAAGGCATGTGTTCATGCACTAACATGTGATCGTGCATTGTCTTGCTGAAAAATGATGTCTGGGGTGTTGAGCAGAAGGGGTATGGCTAAGGGTCACAGGATGTCACTCACTTAGGTCACATTGGTCGCAATGCCCTGGACAAGCACCAGCTGTGATTTGTGGTTGTATCCAGTAGCACCCCGCACCATAAGGCCTTGAATTAGCACTGTATGCCCTGTGCACAAGCAGTCACTGTGTTGCCACCCCACTGTCTGTGGCGAACAAAAATGTGGCCATCATTTTTAAACAAACAGGACTTGGATTCATCCAGTAACACTATCTGATGCCATTCCTGCCCCAGTGATGTTGTTGCATACACCACTGCACATTCTTCAAAGGTAGGCAGAGAAGTGGACAACGCATATGTAACCCGTGCCATAATAAACTGTGACAGACTGTCACCCCTGATAGTGTACAATGTGTTACACTGTTCTCCTGTTGTCCCAGATCTTAGGAGGACACACATGTGTCCTGCAATGCCATTAAGATGATGTGTTGATCTTCTCTGGGAGTGGTTCGTGTGGTGCGGCCTGATGCAGCTTGTCATGTTCTACGGCTTCTGTGAACCATACTGCACACACCTGTTGCACTGCCTAAACAGTTCATCCCACATGAGCGGCAGTTTCCCGGATGGATGTGTAACATTCTTTCATGTCAATAGAGTGCCTTCTTTCAAACTCACTGATTTGATGGTTCGGTTAGTGCATACGTCTGTGAAGCATCCTGCACGTCTGCTCAAGTCACACTGATCCATTACCTTCAGTTGATAGCAAGAATGACATCCACAGGCACGTTTTGCTGGTAAATGGTGTTGCCCACTCTGGCATGGTTCAAATGCTAATCATTTCTGCAAAACATACTAATGTACATGTCTTGTGAGTATGAACATCCTATCTCTAATCATTCAGGTTGCTCTGTTTTTTTTCCCCTGAAATTGAGTGTATTAATGTCATAACAGAGCCACAAAACTCAATACTAGTGGGCTACGCTGATTATGCATCATTGGTTAGTTTCTGCTGTACTGAACAGCTAGCATCACAAAACAATAGAGATAACTTTGATCTGCTCACAGAAAATATAATTGTGAATTAGCTTACTTTGGATAAGGAGAGGACTGTTGTGATGAAGTTCTTGTTAAATCATAACCAGTCTCAACTGGACGTAAATACTGAATCACTGGCTATGGATGAAACCTCTGACAAACATAAACTTTTAGTCATTGTGATTGAAGAAAATCTTATCTAGAAAGAATTTATCAGCTACACTTGTAAAAAGATTATCTGCAGCATTTACTTATTAAAGCTCCTCACAAATATGAAATTTCCTCCTGTCCTTAAAAAAAAAAAAATGTACTATGGATTAATCTAACCACATCTGCAATATATGATTAAAATTTGGGGTGGCACATCCACAGTCTACATAGATCGAATAGAGCAATTAGAATAACTGCTAATATAATCAAATGCCAATCCTTTTGTGACTGCTTCATCAAGTTCCATTTACTGACTTTGTACTCTTTATATGCTCATAAGGTAATTATGTCTGTGAAAGAGAATGAAAACACAAGTGTAATCAATAGAGACATTCATAATTACAATATATAAACCAGATGTGATTATCATTCTGAGGAGGATCTTCCCCAGCCCAACTTTTCAGATGTAGTGTTTGTACAGACTGTCCTCCCATGGCCCATTAAGCTGATGTATGTACGGGCCGAGATGGAAAAAAAAAAAAAAAAAAAAAAACAGTCACCTTATAGACTGGCACCACGTTGTCAGTTACAATTACTGACTGGACCATGCACCAAATCATCAGGTCTCCTATGATGCACCTTTTTGAGGCCAAATTATTTAGTTTTAGTAACGACCTCATTTCTGTGGCAGTATGCTTCCATACCAGGCTCTAGCATGGAGCCAAGGTAACCCCAGCTAGGATTTTGGTGGCAATAATCCTGGGGTCAACCAACTTGCTTGGTCTCGACCATTGAAAAGCAAACTCATTAGTCAACAGTACAAGGACTGAAATTTCTTTTGAGAGCCAAAATTTTTAAACTTAAGCTAAATATGTAGATACAATGGATTAGAGTGCTCCTAAACTGTCCTTTGCTAAAAACATCCTCATCTGATTGATGTACATTCATTTAGGTCAACCTCTTCTAAGTCTCCCATCCACACTCGTATTGTATACTAGATTTTTTTGTTGCTGTGATGTTTATAACTGCCAGGAATAAAAATTAATATACATACATATTTTATTAAACACAAAAATGTTATTTGTTTGGGCTGCTTTAGTTTGCTGATTATCCGTACCATAGTATAACTGTCTCCACAGAAAATCCAGACCATGCACTCTCTCCGACAATGTGCTATTCCTGTGGTGCAGTGGTCTTAGCATAGCACGACATGTGTAACTCACTTTTTGAAGTCTTTTGTACTTATTCACCATCTGTGTGTGGCTTTCCTCTCTTACCAATCTCTTGACCAATCCTCTCTTATCAATCTCTTGACCAACTTAACATTGTTGGAAGATTGCTGCTGGTCATTAAATACAGAACTTAATTTTTCTTGATTCTTCTTAAGCTCCTCCACAGCTTTTTTCACTGCATCACAGGGAGGCTATTTAGTACTAAGACAGATTTTTAGGTGTAATGTCTATTCCCAAATTACTTCTTGTTATCAGCCAAATTTTCCTGACAAATTAAACAGCTCAGACGTCCATTCAAGGTCTGAACAAACATGGAAGTCTCTCTCAGTTCAACTTTAAATTCATGTTTTTCATCTTCCATTCTCCTTTACTTTTTCTTTGTAGCCATGTCAAACAGGGCACCTAAAAAATGTTTCATTTTATAATAATAAAGACACCAACAAAGTATAATTTTGCTTCTTAAACTGTTGACAAAAATACCTGTGGGATTTGGAACTGTTTAGAAAAATTAAGGAAATTTTGTGCTTTGAGAAGATACTTTTATTGCCCTCATGCTATCTGATGATGTTGATGATGATGATAATGATATTTGATTTGTGGGCTGCTCAACTGCATTGTTATCAGCACCTGTACAAATTTCCAATCTTTTCACAGTCCAGTCATGCCACTGGTTCTTAATGATTATGAAATGACGAGGAAAACACAAACACCCAGTCCCTGTGAAGAGAAAATCCCCAACGTGGCTGGGAATTGAACCGGGACCCTGTGATACCGAGGTAGCAATGCTACCGGCTAGACCACATGCTGCAGATGTGCTATCTGCAGATGCAACTAGCGCTAACCACTTTGCAATGAGACTACTGACTCACTGGTTCACTGGATTCTTGCATGAATTGTGCTCGTGTCTCCCGTGCATACAGGCTGTTTGAAACTTCGTGGCCCCTAAATGCACAGAACAGAGCAGTGAGTAGAGGAAAAGTGCCACTGTTGGGAGAACCTTGGAGGGGACGCAAAGTGCTTCAGACAGAGGCAGGTGAAGTTGCCAACCACAGGGGTGAGGATTTTTTAATACAATTTTAGTCTTTCCTGCAGGGACACTGTTATACTACATGTGACAGTTCTGAATCTAATCTTTCATTATGGTTAGCCATCATCCCAGAAGAAATTGTTTCTAGTGCAGACAATGTACCATTCAACACAGTTAACATTTCATTTTGATTGGATGATATTCCAGCACATCTAGCTGAAATTTAATTTTGTTTTAATTTTGAATTGTTCAACACTTGATTTCATAAGTGCTTTTAACTTATGATAAAATGCAGCAAACGGATCTTGTAAGATGCTGGTGGTTGGATTAACTTTCTCATTCTCAGCATTTGATTCAGTTTTGCAAGCTGAGGCTTCAATGTTCTCAATGTTTGCTTCAGCAAATTCGCTGTCACCAGCATTTGATTCTATCTCATCCCATATTTCAGTTTACATTTTTGTCGGTTTCCTTATTTTTACCATAATATAAAAAATGACTGAATTTAAATCATGTATTTTTATTTTGATATCCGCTTACAAATGACAATATTCCTGAAATGAACTTTCCAGAAAGACGACATTAGCATTCTGAAACAATTGAGTATTGGTGCACCATTCTGTGCACAGGCAATGTAAAATTAACCATCTTGTGCAAACCAACTTCACTATCGTTGAAACTTATGACTACAAAAATTTTAAAATAATCAAATATCCAATAAAACTGAACAGTGAATGATTAGATTTGTTCATCGGGTTCTAGTCTACACATAGGCAAAGGAGTATAACCAAAATTGCCCTTCCCTGTCTTGTTATCTGGTAATGTAGATCACTGTCCACAATTTCTTTGAAAAACTTGTCTGCACATGTAAATAGTGTGTAATTCTCACTACATTAATTCCTTTTCACAATTATACTGTTTTTTTGAATTTTTGTCCATAGTTTATAGTTTTAATGGTACCTCAAACAGACACAAAAAATCTGTAACATTCTAATGATAATACAATTTTATACACAAATGAACATCAAAAACTTGTCCTGTAACTGTTTCACCAGTGTAATGTATCCTTCTGTTATGTGACAGTATATCTTGTAAAGTTTGCATGTTTGAAATTTAAATTGCTGATGGAGGAGGGAGACATCACATAGCCAACAAGAAAAGTAAAATGTTTTGCTGTTTATTCAGTACTGTCATGCAGTTGATGTTCATTGTCATAAGATACCTTTTCTAGTTGGAAGTTGAGATTATCATAGCCAGAGGCTGTAGTTGGAAATGAGTAAGCTTGTTGATGCCAGACCGTGCAGCTGCTATTGTTAATGCAAAAAGTCAACTTTGCATGAAAATAACAATTATAATCAGACTTAGCTAAAATTATTAACAGTAGGCCTGAATGATATATCTGCAATTTGGAAACAATAACACATTTATGGCATACGTTCACTGAGTCACCAAACCAACCACTTCCAAGTAATTTAACAGGCTGAAAAATGTATAAAAGATTTTTGATTAGTTGACTGAACTTCTACTAAAAAAAACATAATGAACTGTAAATATATCTTTATTACTTCATTTTAAAAGTCATGATACATGATATTCCTAGGTAGTATCTCGAAAAGAAGAAAGAATAAGTGTGGGTTTTACATTGTTTTCACTTTTTTCAAAACATTAGAAAAACGAAATTCCAACAGATAGTAGAATACACAAAAGAGGTAAACTTTTTGCAGTACAGGTCTTTGACAGTGAGTCATAATAATTTGCTACAGGCTCATTCTCAAATACTGCTTGAGTGTTTTGGCTCTTCACCAGACTAGATTAAAGTAAGAAATTGAGTAATTCATTCAGAGGCATGCTGGTGAGTTTGATCACCTTATGAGTATTACAAAGGTGTTTGTCATCTCAAATGGGAATTCACTGAGGGAAGACTATAGAGAAAATTTTGGGAACTGCATTTGCAGCTGACTGCACAATAATTCTACTGTCTATTTATTTATTTATTATCATCCCAATGATCACATTTGTGATATAGGATTTGTCAGGGTACATTTTAACAACTATATAATATCTTTACAAAATTTGTATCTGTGCTGAATTCATACTAATCTATCTTATGTTTAATACAATATACAACTAATAAGTGTTTTTATAACATAATTTATTATGCACTGATCTAATTTCATTTGTCACATTAACTTAAACATATATTTTATACAGTTGCGCAGAGATATTCACTTATGCTGTAATAGCATTTGTCAAGCATGTGGTTCTTTAGAACAGTTTTAAATTTATCCTCATTTTCCAGCTCTTTGATATGTTTTGGGAGTGCATTAAAAAGTTTGATGCCTTGATTACATACATGTTTCTGGCTTTGGGTCCTTGTTACAGCTTGTATGTGGAGATCTTTACATTGCCGTGTATCGTAATTATGGAAGTCTGTATTGGTTTTCATTTTGTCCTGATTTCTTTTGATCACCAACAGACATTTCAGAATGTATAATGATGGAATTGTTAAAATTTTCAATGCTTTAAAAAGGGGGCTACAATGTGTTTGAGGTGGGCTGTGGGTCATTATCCGAATAGCACGTTTTTGCAATTTGAAAATCTCATTTAGACGACAATTTGTTTTTCCCCAGAATACTATCCCATAGGATGCAATGGACTGAAAATAGCCAAAATATACTAATCTGGTACAGTCATTACTACAAACTCTTGAAATTATTCTAAGCACAAAACATGCTGAATTTAGTTTTAGTGCTAAGTTCACCACATGGTCCTTCCAATTAATCTTCTCATCAATGTGCATACCCAGGAATTTTGCACACTGTACTCTTTCAAGTTGTTTGCCCTCCATGGTGGGATTTAGGTCGTCATGTTCACTTATTTTTCCATATTGCACATAATTAGTTTTTTTTGCATTCAGTGTTAGCTTGTTAGCACTAAACCATTTTTGTATATCTTGTAGGACATGGTCCACAGTACTACCAGTACACATTTTGCGTAAGGACTGGAGGACCATAGGGCTCATATGGAAACATATACAGGATGGTCCATTGATCGTGACCGGGCCAAATATCTCATGAAATAGGTGTCAAACGATAAAACTACAAAGAATGAAACTTGTCTAGCTTGAACGGGGAAACCAAATGGTGCTATGGTTGGCCTGCTAGATGGCGCTGCCACAGGTCAAACGGATGTCACCTGCGTTTTTTTAAAATAGGAACCGCCCATTTTTTAATTATATATTCATGTAGTACGTGAAGAAAAATGAATGTTTTAGTTGGACCACTGTTTTCGCTTTCTGATAGATGGCGCTGTAATAGTTACAAACATATGGCTCACAATTTTAGATGAACAGTTGGTAACACGTAGGTTTTTTAAATTAAAATACAGAATGTAGGTTCGTTTGAACATTTTATTTCGGTTGTTCCAATGTGATACATGTACCTTTGTGAACTTATCATTTCTGATGCTGTTAGAGCGTGATTACCTGTAAATACCACATTAATGCAATAAATGCTCACAATGATGTCCATCAACCTCAATGCATTTGGCAATACGTGTAACGGCATTCCTCTCAACAATGAGTAGTTCGTCTTCCGTAATGTTCGCACATGCATTGACAATGTGTTGACGGGGACGTCAGATCCGGTGAACGTGCGGGCCATAGTATGGTGCTTCGACGACCAATCCACCTGTCATGAAATACGCTATTCAACACTGCTTCAACCGCACACGAGCTATGTGCCGGACATCCATCATGTTGGAAGTACATCGCCATTCTGTCATGCAGTGAAACATCTTGTAGTAACATCGGTAGAATATTACATAGGAAATCAGCATACATTGCACCATTTAGATTGCCATCGATAAAATAGGGGCCAATTATCCTTCCTCCCATAATGCCGCACCATACATTAACCCGCCAAGGTCACTGATGTTCCACTTGTCGCAGCCATCGTGGATTTTGCGTTGCCCAGTAGCGCATATTATGCCGATTTACGTTACCGCTGTTGGTGAATGACGCTTCGTCTCTAAATAGAATGCGTGCAAAAAATCCGTAATTTCTCTTGTGCCCAGTGGCAAAACTGTACACGACGTTCAGAGTCGTCGCCATGCAATTCCTGGTGCATATAAATATGGTACGGATGCAATCGATGTTGATGTAGCATTCTCAACACCGACGTTTTTGAGATTCCCGATTCTCGCGCAATTTGTCTGCTACTGATGTGCAGATTAGCCGCGACAGCAGCTAAAACACATTACTTGGGCGTCATCATTTGTTGCAGGTCGTGGTTGAAGTTTCACATGTAGCTGAACACTTCCTGTTTCCTTAAATAATGTAACTATCCGGCAAACGGTCTGGACACTTGCAGGATGTCGTCCAGGATACCGAGCAGCATAAATAGCACACGCCCATTGGGCATTTTGCTCACAATACCCATACATCAACACGATATCAACCTTTTCTGCAGTTGGTAAACGGTCCATTTTAACACGGGTAATGTATCACGAAGCAAATACAGTCCGCACTGGCGGAATGTTACGTGATACCACGTAGTTATACGTTTGTCACTATTACAGCGCCATGTATCACAAAGCGAAAAAAGGGGTCCAACTAAAACATTCATATTTCTTTACGTACTACACGAATATGTAATAAAAACTGGGGGTTCCTATTTTAAAAAAAACACAGTTGATATCCGTTTGACCTATGGCAGCGCCATCTAGTGGGACAACCATAGCGCCATCGGGTTTCCCCCTTCAAGCTAGACAAGTTTCGTTCTTTGTAGTTTTTTTCGTTTGACACTTATTTCGTGAGATATTTGGCCCGGTCACTATCAATGGACCACCCTGTATACAATTGCTTTTCCCTTGCTCAATTTGGGAGTGGAACAGGAAAGGAAATGATTGGTAGTGGTTCAAGGTACCCTCCACCATGGTGTCATGTGGAGTATGTATGTAGAATGACATCATTGTTGTGATTAACAATGAATTGTGTTTCTGCACTATCCCAGATGGCCATTGTCAATGAGTATAGCAGCAGCTTGGAGAAAGGTCTCATTTCTAATGTTTCGAAGAGGCACTGTTACTCCTGGTGGCATTGTGTAGGGTTCATTGGGTATAACTTCAGGTTACAGCTGGTAGTGATTGAGGGAACTCTGTTGGTACAACGGTCTGTGACAGACATCCTGCATCTTCATGCATTACCTCCCATGTGATAGCATCATAGTGCCATTTTTCATCAGGGCAATGCTCATCCACACATGGCACGTGTCTGTATGGACTGTCTGCATGATGTTGAGGTATTCACATTGCCTGCAAGATCCCCAGATCTGTTCCTGATGTTTGGGACCAGCTTGGATGCCAGTTCTGTTCTAGTGTCATATCAAGGAGCAGTTATAACAGTTGTAGACCAGGTTTCCTCTGAAGAGGGTAAGTGGCTTTATGACTCGCCTCCCAACCGAGTCAGTGTATACATCAAGACCACAGAGGGTGTAAATTCACACACGGTAAGTGAGCTCATACAGCCATTTTCTTTATAAATTTGACTCAATTATTTTGTCATCGCATAACGGTACCATCTCAAACCATCAAGTTTCATTACAAAAGCTGACTAGAAGATTTTAAGAAAGAAGAAATGTGGCACCTATTTAGATTTTGATGTTGTAATCTCTCTCTCTCTCTCTCTCTCTTTCTCTCTCTCTCTCTCTCTCTCTCTCTCTATCTCTCTCTCTCTCTCTCTGTGTGTGTGTGTGTGTGTGTGTGTGTGTGTGTGTGTGAGTGTGTGGAGAGTGGGGAGAGAAGGGGGGGGGGGATGTATGAGTGCATGCAAGTGCGCACTCTCTTTCAATGTATGTATTGTTTGGCATAACGCTGTACTCATTGACGAATCACCGGCATTTCAATAAAATTATTGTACAGGAGACATGTCAAGCAACAATAAATTTTCTAGTCTAGTTTTCACTATAGAATTTTCCTTTGGTAAAAGGAATATTACCTCAGTCATACGCAAATATCTGCATGTTATAGTTGCGAGAAACCTAAATTGGGCTGAACAGATTAAATTTGTAGTGGACAAGCACTACAAATCTCTACATTTCACAATGCCAACACTGAAATGTCCTACAAATACTTCAAATTTATGTAACGTATGTAATTCAGTTTAAAACTATTTCATGAAATAGCCGTTCCACAGGCTTTTGCATGACATCTGAAGAGCTTGTACAACGTTTCATTTTTTAATGGGTTTAATAGCTGGTGAGAAAAGCACAAAAGAATAAAAATTTAGAAACGTGCCGTGTGCATCTCATTAGAGAAATGATTTCTGGTTACACTTGTACCATACTTCGAATGCAGATATAACAATCTGAGATTTTATTTCTGTGATATATATATAAAATATCAGCCCATTTGTTTTTCGATATTTTGACGCAAAATTGTATTTAAATAAATTCCTTCATGTCAGTTTCTTTCGCGTAACTTTATTTTTCTGAGAAGAAATATTGCCCTGCACAAGTTCGCTGTTCCTCTCCTCACTTCAGTCGCTGCCACACCCTTTATTGCAATTGCGATGCACCTGACTTTCAAGTCATCCTACATAAATCAAAAACGGCTTTGCTCAGAACACCTTCATTCGTGATTGTGAAGTTGTGATACTATGCTATGTTGCAACAGCGTTTTCAGAAAGTCTCTCAACTGTTTATTTTTCGGAGTTATGTTTTTGGCCTTGTGTACGTGTATGCTGACAAGCCCAGAACGTCGCCAACACAGATTTAGTTTTCTTTATTGGTCTTTGTAATTCAGTCTAATAATAAATTTTCATGGAATGTTGTAGCGAGTTTTGAAATCTGTGTTAAATGCAAATAATTTCCCTTCAATCAACATGGATTTTAATGCTTTCCTGTTGTCACGTAAAAAAGAAATCTAGAAAAGAATCCAAATGATCGCGAAAAATCCATACTTCCGTACCCTAGGTAAATCACTCACTTGCCAGTTAAACTGTATTAACAAGAGGCTCTCAAAGAGCTGATTTGGCAACATTGCTGCTACACAAACGGAAAATACTGCGACTTGAGCACATCGAATAAGAAAGCAGAAAGACAGAACGTAGATAAAAAAAATTGTTTCTGTTATCATAATAATGAATGTGAACCATGTCTCAAGCGTTATTGTGTGGATGTTTCTGCTATAAGAGTTGTCTATGAATGACAAGCTACTCGGTCAATGAAGACAGGCTTGCTAATGTATTCACGTCAGCTGCAGACGCTAGTAAAAAGAAACTGCCAGGAAGCAGAAGGGCAGACGTCTCGCTGTTTCGTGCGAGACATTGCAACAGTGACATTGCGTGACTAGCAAGGGCATGTACGTGTGTTTATGGTAGGTAATAATACGCACACCACATGAAATCTTCGTCAGAGAACACCGACATTATCCAAATATTCTTTTTCACTTTTACCATTCTACAGCTGCACGACACAGAGATTAGTACGTACTTGTTTACGAACCGGCTTCCTCGTCCCCGAAAGAAAGAAAGATGCACAGCTTCATTATAAACACCGTGATAACTAGCATTATCTCCACGTGGGGATAGTTTTTAGTGTTTTCAGTACACAGTACAGCCGCTGAAGTAATAATGGATGAAACATTAGTCACTGCCAGGAGACACACGCCAACACCGCGTAACTACGTCTCAAGCCACGACTCGGTTCAGCGAGGGAGGGAGTTCACAGTTTCTGTAGGCAACCCATACCCAGCTGAAGCCCAAAAACATATGCTTACAGTTCTATGAATACGAATGAGGCACCTTGGAAGATGGGAGTGTCCGCATCTTACTCATAATGAAGATTATGAGCCAAGCAACACTCAGCCACTGAGAATCTCTGTATCTCTATCAATAAATCCATAAATATTCACGAAAATTGAAGTCAGTACAGGGTGACAATTATTGAACTATATGAAATAAAATCGTCATAACTTCAGAACAGTTTGCGTTAGGACGTTCAAATTGCACTGTCGGCGGCGGGGTATGATGTTGTTGGTATAGCTAAGCCTACTTTCATTTGGATGGGTTCTTTAACAAGTAAAACAGGCGCATTTGGGGGACTGAGAATCTGCATTTCGCGATCGGGAAGTTTCATCACCCTCAAGGGGTGACTGTGTGGTGTGCAATGTCCAGTCACGGAATAGTCGGTGCGGTATTCCTTGATGGCACGGTGACTACCGAACGGTACGTGAAGATTTTGGAAGATGATTTCATCCCCATTATCCAAAGTGGCCCTAATTTCGATAAGATGTGGTTCATGCAAGACAGAGCACGAGCCCATCGAAGCAGGAGAACGTTTAATGTCCTGGAGGAGCACTTGGTGGACCGCATTCTAGGTCTGGGATACCCAGAGGCCACTGGCAGGGGTCTCGATTGGCCGCCATATTCTCCCGAGAATATGGATCTGAACACATGCGACTCCTTTTTGGGGGCTATATTAAAGACAAGGTGTACATAACCCCAAAACCATCGCTGAGATAAGAACAGCCATTCAGGAGGTCACTGACAGCATCGATGTTCCGACACTTCAGCGGGTCATGCAGAATTTCTCTATTCGTCTGCGCCACATCATCGCCAATGATGACAGGCATACCGAACATATCATAATCTAAATCTGAATATCTGTAGTGACGTTTACATGTTAAATAAAGTGTGTGCACATAGTAGTTTGTAACTAATTTAGTTTTTTTCATCTACCGTATTTACGCAAATCTAGTGCGCACTTTTTTTTTTTTTTTTTTTTTTTTGCCATACGAAGTACTCAAAATTGGGGTGCGCGTAAGATTCGATGGCGCATTAGATCGGAGTAGAAACTTGAATCGTTCACCGGTATTTCTTACCCTGTGCGATTTGAAGTAGCAAAACATTTATTAAACTCTGCCAAGAAAATAGGTACATATTTCCAGTTCTGAATTTTGTACGCAGGCGTCAGAACAAAATCTATTACTGCCACAAGGGGAAATTTTCTTTAGTCGTCGGTTCAGATGGAACGTGCCGCATTTGTTTTTTTTTTTTTGTTTGTTTTTTATTTCCTCGTTAAAATTTAGGTACTGTCCCGTACATTACAATGTATTGTTGTACTTCTCAACTTTGTTTCATCGTTGTCGGCCTACCACAGTACTTCGCATTGTGTTTGCATTAGGTAGTCACAAAATGGAAGGCAAGCAGAGAAGAATATCTTATGAAGCTACTTTCAAGCGCGAAGTAATTCTTTATGCTGAAGAATATGGCAACAGAAGGGCAGGAAGAGATTTCAATGTAGCTGAGAGTAACATTCCCTTCTGGATGAAATAGAAATTGGGATTATTTGGAACTGACGCTACTATAAAAAGAAATTCACTGGACCTCGCAAAGGGAGACATCCTAACGTTGAAGTAAATGTTTTGGAATTCGTCCGAGAAAGGAGGAAGAATGGGCAGCCTGTGACCAGTGACACCATAATAAAAGCAGCAAAAAAGGTGGCTGCAGCTCTTATTATACCGAAGGAAGAGTATAAGATTAGCCGGGAATGGGTTGATCGCTTTATGAAAACGAGCAGGCTTATCTCTGCGACACCGTACAACAATATGCCAAAAGCTTTTCAGGAGAAAATTCAAGAATTTCAGCGGTACGTTATCACACTTCGGAAAGAAGAATTTTTCGATGGGCCAAATAGGCAACGCTCATGAGACTACAGTTTGGTTTGATATGCCGCGTAAATACACCATTGACGAGTTGGGTACAAAAGGAATTATCATCAAAACATCTGGGTGTGAAAAACAGCGCGTAACAGTAATGCTGGCAATCACAGCCAGATGGTAACAAACTTCCCCCTGTTTTAATCTTCAAGCGAAAAACAAGCCCCAAGACTCCAAAAAATGAAAAGCTGTTCCCTGATCGCGCCATTGTTCAGAATCAAGAGACAGGATGGATGACTGAAACTTTGATGCTTGACTGGCTTCGAAACGTGTGGGAACTCCGTTCTGGTGTGATTTCCAAGCAACCATCAATGATATGTCTTGATGCAGTTCGCGGTCATCTCACTGACGACGTAAAAAAGAAGATCCACAGCCTACCCAGAGACCTTGTTATTATTCCTGGAGAAATGACTTCTGTATTACAACCCCTGGACGTTAATATAAATAAACCTTTCAAAGGTTACGTTCAGGGACAGTAGGAAAAATGGTTTTGCGAACCAAATCGTGAACGGATTCCGAAAAGAAAGATTAAACGTCCGGCACCATACACAAGTGCGATGTACTTGAGGACAATATTATGGAAATGGAAGAGGATGTAGATGAAGATGAAAAGGGAGATATTCTGCGTAAAGAGTTTGACAGAGCACTGAAAGAACTGAGTCGAAAAAAGGCGTAGACAATATCCCATTAGAACTACTGTCAGCCTTGGGAGAGCCAGTCCTGACAAAACTCTACCTTCTGGCGAGCAAGGTGTATGAGACAGGCGAAATACCCTCAGACTTCAAGAAGAATGTAATAATTCCAATCCCAAAGAAAGAAGGTGTTGATAGATGTGAAAATTATCGAACTATCAGTTTAATAAGTCACAGCTGAAAAATACTAACGCGAATTCTTTACAGACGAATGGAAAAACTGGTAGAAGCCG
The DNA here is from genome assembly GCF_021461385.2 of Schistocerca piceifrons. NCBI lineage: Eukaryota > Metazoa > Arthropoda > Insecta > Orthoptera > Acrididae > Schistocerca > Schistocerca piceifrons. Next base: position 473,789,389 of record NC_060143.1, on the reverse strand, counting down.
ACCTCGGCGAAGATCAATTTGGAGTCTGTAGAAATGTTGGAACACGTGAGGCAATACTGACCCTGTGACTTATCATAGAAAATAGATTAAGGAAAGGCAAACCTACGTATCTAGCATTTGTAGACTTAGAGAAAGCTTTTGACAATGTTGACTGGAATACTCTCTTCCAAATTCTGAAGGTGGCAGGGGTAAAATACAGGGAGCAAAAGGCTATTTACAATTTGTACGGAAACCAGACGGCAGTTATAAGACTCGAGGGACATGAAAGGGAAGCAGTAGTTGGAAACTGAGTGAGACAGGGTTGTAGCCTCTCCCCGATGTTATTCAGTCTGTATATTGAGCAAGCAGTAAAGGAAACAAAAGAAAAATTCGGAGTAGGTATTAAAATCGATGAAAAGGAAATAAAAACTTTGAGGTTCGCCGATGACATTGTAATTCTGTCAGAGACAGCAAAGGACTTGGAAGAGCAGTTGAACGGAATGGACAGTGTCTTGAAAGGAGGATATAAGATGAACATCAACAAAAGCAAAACGAGGATAATGGAATGTAGTCAAATTAAGTCGGGTGATGCGGAGGGAATTAGACTAGGAAATGAGATACTTAAAGTAGTAAAGGAGTTTTGCTATTTGGAGAGCAAAATAACTGATGATGGTCGAAGTAGAGAGGATATAAAATGTAGACTGGCAATGTCAAGGAAAACGTTTCTGAAGAAGAGAAATTTGTTAACATCGAGTATAGATTTAAGTGTCAGGAAGTCGTTTCTGAAAGTATTTGTATGGAGTGTAGCCATGTATGGAAGTGAAACGTGGACGATAAATAGTTTGGACAAGAAGAGAATAGAAGCTTTCGAAATGTGGTGCTACAGAAGAATGCTGAAGATTAGATGGGTAGATCACATAAGTAATGAGGAGGTATTGAATAGAATTGGGGAGAAGAGGAGTTTGTGGCACAACTTGACAAGAAGAAGGGACCGGTTGGTAGGACATGTTCTGAGGCATCAAGGGATCACAAATTTAGCATTGGAGGGCAGCGTGGAGGGTAAAAATCGTAGAGGGAGACCAAGAGAGGAATACACTAAGCAGATTCAGACGGATGTAGGTTGCAGTAGGTACTGGGAGATGAAGAAGCTTGCACAGGATAGAGTAGCATGGAGAGCTGCATCAAACTAGTCTCAGGACTGAAGACCACAACAACAACAACAACAGCCCTACATTATTGCGCACTGGGTTTCGGCTGCGTGGAAACGTATCGCAGCACCAATGATTGTAAAATTATTCAAGAAATGCTGTATTTCAAATACTTTGGATGGCAGTGAAGATGATGTGCTCTGGAATGACACCGAGAATGACGGGGAAGGAGGAAATGACTCTATTTCTGATGCAGACGCTTCCGAGGATTCCAGTAACGATGACGTTAGTGAATAATGATGAGTAACGCCTGTAATTTACAGAACGGTTCTTTGTATGTCATGTAGGTAATCAAGTTAGGCGTTCTTTTTTTATAATGAAAATGCACTTATTACCATAATGAGGAACTTACAAATAAATTATTGTTGTTTTCTACAGTTCAACTATACATTCACTACTGTTTGAAATAAAGTTAGCATTGTAAAATAAATTTCAACAACACAAAAATAAAGCAAAACAGCGATATGCCAAAATTTCTTTTTTTTATTAATTTAATTTTTAAAATTGGGGTGCGCATTATATTCGAAGGCGCTTAGGTCCGCGTAAATACGGTAAAAAAAAAACAAAAAACAAAACAAAAAAAAACAATACGGAAGTTCAATAATTGTCACCCTGTGTGTGTGTGTGTGTATGTTCCACACCTTCTCTTAGACCACTTGACCGGTTTCAACCACACTTGGTAAATATATCCCATACCGTCAGGGAACAATCGCAGTGGGGTCAAGATCCACCTACTTCCGATGGCGCACATTTACGGAGCCCCTTTGTTATCGGTGGAAGAAGTTTGGCTTCGTGCCGCTCCAGAATGTTTACGGTCGTTGCCAACGTTAGTGCAGTGCGCCGTAACGATAAGCAAACGTTATGAATATAGTGTTGATGTGTGCGATTCTGTGCGTAGTGATTGTTAATATCATTTATAAAAGATAGGGAAGGGTCTGTACCTAGTCCTTGTAGTGACTCGCCATCAACTTTCGAGTCACTTCTGTGACGAATTAACCTACTACAGGTCCATTCCTTTTATAAGCTGTAAGGCGTCATAAACACTGAGATGCGTGAAAAATTGACGCATCGGGCACGACGTTTACATTTATTACTTCTTTGCTGCCAACTCTATTCGCAACATATTTCTCATAGAGTACCCACTTATGCCACTGGATGTTACTACACAAATATATCTTTGTACAGCAGATAGTTAAAAAAATACGTCACAAACACTGAGATGCGCGAAAAAGTGCCACATCATGCATGAAGATTTAGTACATATATTTTTTACTACTATGGCACCCCTACAGTCGTGTCAAGGTAATCGCCGACATCTGGGCAGCACTTATGACGGCTTTTAACTGTGAGGCGCAAACGGCTAGAGGCGAAAGCAATAGTCGTCTTACAGAGCTATAGAGAGGCGATGCCATAGAGATGTTAACAAAACCGCGCTGTAGATACGCGAAGCAGCTGCGTCCAGCGTACAGAAATTGCCAGGTATCATACATTACTGACCATTAAAAAAGCTACACCACGAAGATGACGTGCTACAGACGCAAAATTTAACCGACAGGAAGAAGATGCTGTGATATGCAAATGATTAGCTTTTCACAGCATTCACACAAGGTTGGCGCCGTTGGCGACACCTACAGCGTGCTGACATGAGGAAAGTTTCCAACCGATTTCTCATACACAAACAGCAGCTGACCGGCGTTGCCTGTTGAAACGTTGTTGTGATGCCTCGTGTAAGGAGGAGAAATGCGTACCATCACGTTTCCGACTTTGATAAAGGTCGGATTCTAGCCTATCGCGATTGCGGTTTATCGTATCGCCACATTGCTACTAGCGTTGGTCGACATCCAATGACTGTTAGCAGAATATGGAATCGGTGGGTTCAGGAGGGTAATACGGAACGCCCTGCTGGATCCCAACGGCCTCGTATCACTAGCAGTCGAGATGACAGGCATCTTATCCGCATGGCTGTAACGGATCGTGCAACCACGTCTCGATCCCTGAGTCAACAGATGGGGACGTTTGCAAGACAACAACCATCTGCACGAACAAATCGACGACGTTTGCAGCAGCATGGAATATCAGCTCGGAGACCATGGCTGCGGTTCCCCTTGACGCTGCATCACAGACAGGATCGCCTGCGATGGTGTATTCTACGACGAACCTGGGTGCACGAATGGCAAAACGTCATTTTTTCGGATGAATCCAGGTTCTGTTTACAGCATCATGATGGTCGCATCCGTGTTTGGCGACATCGCGGTGAACGCCAATTGGAAGCGTGTATTCGTCATCGCCATACTGGCGTATCACCCGGCGTGATGGTATGGGGTGCCATTGGTTACACGTCTCGGTCACCTCTTGTTCGCATTGACGGCACTTTGAACAGTGGACGTTACATTTCAGATGTGTTACGACCCGTGGCTCTACCCTTCATTCGATCCCTGCGAACCCCTACATTTCAGCAGGATAATGCATGACCGCATGTTGCAGGTCCTGCACGGGCGTTTCTGGATACAGAAAATGTTCGACTGCTGCCCTGGCCAGCACATTCTCCAGATCTCTCACCAATTGAAAACTTCTGGTCAATGGTGGCCGAGCAACTGGCTCGTCACAATACGCCAGTCACTACTCTTGATGAACTGTGGTATCGTGTTGAAGCTGCATGGGTAGCTGTACCTGTACACGCCATCCAAGCTCTGTTTGACTCAATAGCCAGGCGTATCAAGGCCGTTATTACGGCCAGAGGTGGTTGCTCTGGATACTGATTTGTCAGGATCGATGCACCCAAATTGCGTGTAAATGTAATCACATGTCAGTTCTAGTATAATATATTTATCCAATGAATACGCGTTATCATCTGCATTTCTTCTTGGTGTAGCAATTTTAATGGCCAGTAGTGTATTTCTCTGTATGACTGCTTCAAAATTGCAAAGGTGTCTTCACAAATACATGGAAATGAATTTTTTTTGGATACGTAAATACAAAAATACTTAATTTTTTGTTTGCACGGGCAATACCAGGTTTGTCAGCTAGTAATATAAAAGTTTATGTGTGTGCATGTATGTATGTACATTTAAGATCTCCTCCTAAACGTCTAGACCAGTTCCACACATACTTGGTGCATCACTTGCTATATGGAAAGAAGCATTGTGGCGTTAGAACCACCCCCCTCTCAAACGGGTGCGGTTAGCGGTGGAAAAGGAGCGTAATGCTCCGTGAGAAAATACCCAGGCAGTATCCATCCAGTACTTGAGAATCAGAGAACCGTAACGAACTTTGCACGGAGTTTCAAATTTTTGCGAAGTCTTTTCGCACTAACACCCCCACAAAATTATGAAAGGAAAAAAGTCTATCATTTACTTTTGCAGACAGTATCCACATATATCACTGAATGTACCTGCAAAATTATATCACTGTACGACACGTAGTCCAGGACATGTGACGCCATAAACATTGTGGTGCGTGAAAAACTAGGTTTTATCGAAACGGAGCTCAAATTACCCAGTCTATTCTCATCCAGTGTTTAATGATGAGAGTGCTTCGCGACTTACAACCAACTGTAAACGTAATCTGGAATCTTTTCTAAAATTTTTCTCGCTTACATGCTTCACGTCGAATATTTAACAAAATGGTTCCAATGGCTCTGAGCACTGTGGGACTTAACATCTATGGTCATCAGTCCCCTAGAACTTAGAACTACTTAAACCTAACTAACCTAAGGACATCACACAACACCCAGTCATCACGAGGCAGAGAAAATCCCTAACCCCGCCGGGAATCGAACTCAGGAACCCGGGCGCGGGAAGAGAGAACGCTACCGCACGACCAGGAGCTGCGGACAATATTTAACACATTAACTCATTTGTAAAGTACGGTAACCACGAGTTTGAAGCATTTTCATACAGGGGAGGTCGAAGTTTTAAAGAATGGGGGTTTATTGGTTACTTCCTGCCTGGAAAGAAGTTGTAATGTAATAAAATAAAATAAAATATGAGCCGTGACTAATATAAAAAAGAAACACACATTAATGCAAATGGCTCTGAGCACTATGGGACTTAACATCTATGGTCATCAGTCCCCTAGAACTTAGAACTACTTAAACCTAACTAACCTAAGGACATCGCACAACACCCAGTCATCACGAGGCAGAGAAAATCCCTGACCCCGCCGGGAATCGAACCCGGGACACATTAATGCAATGGTTCAGCATAAAAGAGAAATAACTAATGTAGGAATATTATTAAGAGTGTAATATGTTGTTTAATTTAGCCCGACGTGTATAAGCACGCAGTAAACTAGCTCAGTTCTCAGGGTAGTTACGTAATCGTCGATAATTAATTGTCCTTTTCTCATTTATCCAACACTAGTCTCGTGATAAGTCGTGTGCTTATTGCACCAAAGAATATTTGCCAAGTCTGTTCGGTGTGCACTACTGTAGTACGTAACTTAATATCGTGGTTTCGTCTCGATTCCCCAATATAAGATAACATGAGTATCATCTACAAACGAAATCCTAATGGAACTGGAATCCTGTGACCAGACTTTTTCTGCCTGGGATGTTATCTCGTGATATAAAGAATTATTAGTAGCTGCCTCCGGTCTCTTGGGATCTGAAATAAAGTTAATTGTCCTAACCGACGGCACGTCTCGCAGATGAGCTAAAAGAAAAATGATAAAGATTTTTCTAAGACGGCGCCTAACAATGAAAATTCTTTGTTAAGGCCCATATCTACTTAAGACAATAAACGTATCAGATTTACGATAGACTGACCACATACACAAATTCTTTAGACAAAATAACTATTATATTTTTGGGGTTTTAAGTACAACTTACGTTACCAGCTGGTACAGCAAGATGAGCTTAATACAAGAACGTTCTCTTAGGTCCGAATCCAAGCAGATAAGATAAGCGAATAACAAAGGAAAGATAGCTCATGCATAGAAGCGCAAGAGTCCATGGAATAACATGTCCATTGTAGTTCTATCTCTTCTTCTTTGGCGTACTTGTCGATTATTTATAAAATTTGTCGTAATATTTAGTTTACATTTTTTTAAACCCAAGTCCACCCAGGAGAAACAGTACAAAGTACAGTGAAATTAAGAATTACCTAGATCCCCGTTGGAAGTTCCCTGCAGAAATATTGAGCCATGCTGCCTCCATGGCCGTCCATAATTGCGCAAGCGTTGCCCGTGCAGAATTTTGTGCGCGAACTGACCTCTCGATTATGTCCCTTAAATGCTCGATGGGATTCATGTCGAGCGATCTGGGTGGCCAGATCATTCGCTCCAATTGTCCAGAATGTTCTAGAATGAAGTTCATGAACGGCTGCAAATGGTCTCCGCCGCGCGGGGTAGCCGCGCGATCAGAGGCGTCTTGTCAAGGGCAACGCGGCTCCCCCCGTCGGAGGTTCGAGTCCTCCCTCGGGCATGGGTGTGTGTGTCGTCCTTAGCGTAATTTAGTTTACGTTAGATTAAGTAGTGTGTAAGCTTAGGGACCGACGACCACAGCAGCTTGGTCCCATGAGGCCCTGCCACAAAAAAAAGGTCTCCAAGCAACCGAACATAACCATTTCCAGTAAATTATCGGCTCAGTTGGATCAGTGGACCCATTCCATTCCATGTAACACAGCCCACACCATTATGAAGCCACAACCAGCTTGCACAGTGCATTGTTGACAACCTAGGTCTACAGCTTCATGGGGTCTGTGCCACACTTGAACCCTCCCATCAGTTCTTACCAACTCATCTTACCAGTCCACGGTTTTCCAGTCGTCTACGGTCCAACTGATATGGTCACGAGCCCAGGAGAGGCGTTGCAGGCGATGTCGTGTTGCTGGCGAAGGCACTCGCGTCGGTCGTCCTCTGCCTGAGCCCCACGAGGAAGACAGGCCACGGCGCGTTACGTCACGAAGGTAGTCCTGAACTCGCTCGCTCACTCAGCTCAGCAGACAAATGCGTTTCTAAACCTTTTAACTAGCAGCTGGGCGTGTAAGTACTAACGAGAATGGCATCTTCCACTGGAATCTGCTATTATGAAGCCTTACTGATTAACAGTACTACAGCAAAATTTAATTTAAGATCAATACTCGATATAAATGGTATAACGCAGGGGCGGGCAGGAATTCTGCACGTGTGCGATGCACTTGCACGTGTGCAGTAAACAGGTGTTCTGCGTGCACACAGGGGCAAGCTGGCCACCCGCTTCGCTCCCCTCCTCACCATACCGTCTCTCCGCTTCTTCCTCTGTAATGCGTTTTGTTTCCTGGCCTGCTTTGTTGAATGAAGGAATAAGGTTAGTAGGAGTGTTTGAAAGTAATCATCGTTTGAAAGAGTACCTATTACCTACGATACGTTTTATTTATCACAGGTGGAGTTTACAATACGTTTAATGTCTGGAACAAAATTTCTACATACAGACAAACGCAAACAGTTACGCAAATTTTCATTACTGATGTTTGCTCTTAACCGAGACTTATTAATTTTCATAACAGAAAAAAATCTCTCACAAACGTATGTCGAGCCAAACATTGACATTATCTTCGCGGCTTCACGATGGAGACGAGGAAACTTGCTGTGGAAAGTCGTGATAAAAATCTATCACACGTCTTACCAAAAGGAACCTGTCTCTCAGACGAGAATTACGCTGTAGACCTATTAATTCCATTTGCAAACTGGGATGAATATCATCTACAGAAACAGCAGATTGTCTCGAGAACTATTCAAAACCTTGGGATAAGTAAGATATATCCCCAAATCGCTTGAGAAATTCCTCTTTTATTGCACTAAGAACGGCAACATACTGAAATTTATTATAATGGCGTTCAATATTAAACTTCCGCTGACCAGCGAGAATACTGTCACATATTATACATTTCCAATTTTCACGTTTTTGCACAGAGAAAAAATGTTTCTCCCATTCCTTTTTAAAAGATAGCAAATCTCCACTTCTCCGTTTCCTTGATTCACTCTGCATTTTCCGGTTCTTGAAATACAACGTTCACTACGTAGTGGTCGCTTCGCTTCAACGTCCGCAGCTAGCCTGGTACTACACTGCCGCAACCTGCCGGCTGTCGCCACAGCTCCGTTCGACGATTGCACGCGAGCAGCACACGTGCAGCGCTGTGTGCTCATGAGCCACGTGCAACGTTTGCCCGCCCCTGGTATAACGGCTTGTTTATAGCATTTAGTCTCTTCTGCTTAACAGTACTAATTACATGCTGGAAGTGGTGCCTTATGCAACTGATAATCATTTTAGCATGATTTTATTTTATTGTACGCCAGTACAGCCGTAACAGATCATAAGTAGCCCCATGGACTTCCCATCATTGTAGGACTAATAACAGTAAGATTCCGTAATAGCGGATTCCAGTAGAAGATTCAGTTTTCGTTTGTACGGACACGCCTAGTTACGAGTTAACAGGTGTAGAAACGTGCACTACTGGCCATTAAAATTGCTACACCAAGAAGAAACGCAGATGATAAACGGGTATTCATTGGACAAATACATTATACTAGAACTGACATGTGATTACATTTTCACGCAATTTGGGTGCATAGATCCTGAGAAATCAGTACCCAGAACAACCACCGCTGCATTGTCCGTGGTGAGAGGTTATGTCTGAAATCAGATATTCTCGGCATGCTCTTGACACTGTGGAGCTTGGAGTACTGACTTCCCTAACGAGTTCCGAAATGGAATGTCCCATGTCTTTACCTGCAGCTACCATTTCGCGTTCTAAGTCTGTTAATTCGCGTCGTGTGGCCTTAATCCCGTCAGATACGTTTTCACATGAATCACCTGTGTACAAAGATCAGTTCCGTCAATGCACCCATCTTTTATCCTTGTTTAGGCGGCACTACCTCCATCTGTACAGTGTGTGTCAAAAAGAATCACCCGATTTAAAAAAAAAAGTCATAACTATTATGTTATTTGAGATATATGCGTGAACAACGTACTGTTGAAAAAAGCAAACTCTCGAGTTTTACACAGTTCCCGCTAGGTAGCAGCAGTGTGCGCCCACTTCATTTCCAGGAAGAATGGTGTCGGAGACAACAGAAAACGTTTTGTGTTCTACTTTTTGTACAGTGCGGGTGAGTAATAACTGTTCAGTGTGACTTTCGTTCTAGGTATGGTGTGAATCCTCCTACAGCACAGAGCATTTGACGATGGTATAAACAATTCCGAGAAACATGGGCCGTCCCCGAGTGTCTCTACAGACGTCAAACGCATCCTCCATAGTTTCACAAGCAGTCCACAGAAATCCGTTTGCGGTGCTGCTCGACCGGTCAACATACCCTCGATGTTCGTCTGACGTGTGTTGCATCGACGTTTACACATGAAACCATACCAAATTCAGCTACTGCAAGCTCTTCATGAAGGTGACAAACAACAATGTGTGGAGTTCTGTAATTTCGTTCTTGGCAAGGTGGACGATAACAGTTTTCTTCCACGCTTAGTGTTTAGTGACGAGTCAACATTCCATTTAAATGGAAAGGTGAACCATCATAACGTGTGAATATGAACCATACGAAGCTGTACAACATGAGAGGGACTTTCCAAAATTTAAAGTGTATAGTGCAGTTTTACGGGAAAAGGTGTATAGTCCAATTTCCTTTGCCGAGAACACTGTTACAGGAAGCACATATCTAGATATGCTTGAAAACTTTCTTTCCCCACAGTTGGAGATTGATTCTAACGGCTTCAGTTACCAACAGGATGGGGCACTGCCACACTGGCATACGGAAGTGCGGGAATTTTTAAATCAAAGGATTACTGAACGATGGATCGGTCGCACTGGACCAAGTGATTCAGCATTTCATTACTGGCCTCTAATGTAAGGCGACTGACTTTATGTGATTATTTCTTGTGGGTGTTTATAAAGGACTGTTTATGTGCCTCCGTTACCAACAACAATGAATGAACTGAGACATCGCATAACAGCAGCTGTGGAAGCTGTAACCAACGAGTTAAAATTACATAGAGTGGCTGAGATACTAGTTACAGCGCTCCTAGCGGCAACCAACGCTAACTCGGCCGCCATGTTCTCCTTAGTCAAAACATTAGGAAAGCGTTACTGTTGTTTGTGTTGGAAGTGTGTCAGCTGTTGTGATATTACTGCAATATTTAACTTTTCTAGTTGACTTTTTTGTTACAAAATATAAAGTCAACATGCCTGCAGTGTGTTCAGCGTTCAACTGCACAAATCGCAGCGATAAAACAACAAATATTTCATATTATAAGTAAGTATACTAGTACCGAAATACGACACACTTTTTTTAATGTTTATTAAAGAGTCATTTGCATTGGAACTGTAATTATGCTTAAGACAAATGCAGGAAGTAATTTATTTATCGTTGATTACAGATTTCCTTTAAAAGATAAGGAAATTACAAAAAGATGGGTTATAAATATGAAGCGAGAAAACTGGTTTCCTTCTACAGCCAGTTACCTCTGTTCAGCTCATTTTGAAGAGAAATATATGTACCACACAAATGTCCAGAGGCGCCTTTTGTCAAAACCAGTACCTACTATCTTTAACTTTCCACCACATTTACAAAAGCAAGATAAAGTATTACGACCACAACCCAGAAAGCGAACTTTCGACAATTTGCAAGATAGTGCTATTACAGTGACATCATTAGCACAAAGTAAGTCAATAATTTAATTTTACTCCGTGTTTTTATTACTTTGAATTACATGCTTTCTATTATAATCTTATGGTGTAACTCTGTTATAAACTTATGATGTAACTACATTCTTTCAGTGCCTGTCGGACCCACATCTGTTTCTGCTGACTACAATTACTGTCTACCAAGCCCTAAGAAGTTGAAAACACAATATAACAGAGTACGAGCAGAGAATGTGCGACTAAAGAAGCGGATAAAGCAAATGAAGCAACTTAGTGTACGACACAAAAGAAGAATAGTGCAGTTACAGACTTTAGTTGCTGGTTTGAGAAGAAGGCTATGTAGTTCAGTTTCTGATATGTTAAACAGTGAACATGTAGTTGGTTTGTTGAAGGAGCTATTGGAACTTCAGTGCAGTGCTAAAGTATGCCATTATTCTCAGCAAATAAGGAAATTTGCCCTGACCCTACACTTTTATTCTGCCAAGGCATACAGCTACTTACGAAAATTTGTGAAATTACCCCACCCAAGAACGCTTCGACTTTGTTATTGAATTACTATGCTTGTTTTAACTACTTGTAACACATATTTCAAATAAATTCTCGTTCACAGTGTACTGGTTTTTGAGGCTTTGACTGTTTACTTTGAAATAGCGACAAAAATATCGCATTTCTGCGCCCATTACTGTTTCTAATAGTTAACCACAGCATGTTTAGAAGTTTCACCGTAATATTCTGGTGGTACCTGCTCTAATTGCATTAATTTATGGGCAACAAGTAACGTTATAGTGGATGGACAGACTTATTTGAGTTGTCTTGTAGTATTGTCTACATCGAAAAGTTTAGCCATATTTCGACAAAAACATCCCTTTTTGCTGTCAGTGTACACTGAAATCACTGCTGTCTATTGCTTGTTTTAGAAAAAATAAAGCTAGTATGGGCTATTTCAAGTAAGTCAAACGCAGTTATAAGGGGGCGGGACACAGCAGACGAATGCCTTGACTAAAGAAAACATGGCGGCCAGAACTTCAATTTGCTTCAAACATGGCGGACCTATAGCCACTCTATGAAATTTTAACTCGTTGGTGGGAACAGTTTGAATATTGCACTGACGTATGTCGTGCATCTGAAGGGGGGCATATTGAACACCTATGACAAGGTATGAAAAAAAACTTTTTTTGTTTCCCATTCATTAAAGACCAGAATGCATTGTATATGTTCATTAGTTTCAAAAATATAGATATGCCAAATCGGATGATTCTTTTTGATACATCCTGTACATACGTGTATCGTTATCCCACGACTTTTGTCATCTCAGTGTCCATATTACTTGCTATTTGGAAAGAAATACTGTGGAGATAGAAACGACCGACCTTTACCTTTATTGGGGTGAGAGTGATAATGGGGTGATGGACAGAGAAGGGGGCGGGAGGAGGAGGAATAATAGAAGATTGGAACTGTGGTATCACATATCAATACCACTCCCCATGGGTGTTAAAATTGGTAACGGAATTGCAAATTTCCGCCAGAAAGCGACAGCGGTCGTGCCGGATCTGGCGGATCCAATGGTGCACCCGTGCTGGGCCACACTTCCACCAGGAACAGGACGGCTGGCGGCAGCCACTCAATCTACTCATGCCTGGAGCAACTTCACTACGTGAAGCTATACAGAAGCTGCCTAGTCGCAACTCCGACCCCATAGTTCGTGCTCAGTTCAGAGAGCCTCATTCTTGTTGATATTTGGACTCTTGCTGCATTGTTTGTAATGAGTTTTCGTACGTTTGGAGAAAAATAAGTTAAGTAAGTCTTCTGTTTACAGCGTTAACTAGTTCGCTAAACCTTTCTACTCCTGTCCACCATTCCTATGACGACAGTTGCCACACTACTCTGCAGCCCACCTCTCCTTGTCGTCTGTACGGAATCGTACACAACAGGAATTAACAAATACCCAGGCAACGCAGAGTTTCTCCCCTAGTGTTGAAATAAACATCGTCATTAATGTTTACAGTACCATTTATGTATGGTATCATCCAGCGTACTTGTCCTGCACATCGGGCAGCCACAGCTAAAATCTACATTTTTAATAGACCCCTATTTAAGACTCTTCAAACCGTTTGTTACTAAAAAACGACGTTTGAACTGGATGCTGGCATTGTTATGTAGTACTTTATTGGGTACACTACCGGTTTCGCACCGTCACAGGTGCATCTTCAGAGGATGCGCTGTTAGTTAAAATGTAATTTCTTAGTGTAAAATTTTATAAAAAGGGAACAAATTTTATAGAGATCCTTACAAATATTTGTCAAACGTGTATTAACTGAAGAATTATGAAAAAAATTTCAAAAACTGTTACTCACGTAATTCACCTTCAAACAATCGGAGACTACTATACTTCAGTTGTTAATCGAAAATGTTAATCAATTATACGCTGTTGTCAATCGTAAAATTAGCATTAAGCTTCAGTAGGTGAATGCCAAACTGGACACAAGGGCTCATACGACCTAGTACACAAAAAAGTCCAGGTGCGACTAGGACTTGCGTGAAAACTTAATTATCTATAGAGACAGTTCATCCATTCCGGGAATCGAGGATCTCGACGACTTTTGCCTGTTATCGACTTTGGTACTGGCAAGATAGCTGTCCGGGGAATTCGAAGACTTTCGACAATGCTTTAATTTCAAATTTGAAGTCGGATAACAAATGACAAGAAAAATATTTTTTCGTGTGAAGTAATTACAAATTAACAATTTTCGGGTTTTTCCCTTGGTTGTAATGCGAAACCTAGCTTCTAGGCAAATTTCATGCTTCTACGTAAACGGGAAATACCCTAAAGGATTTGATAAATGAGTTTTAGCGCGTCAAAGTATGTGACATAAATGGCCATATCTTTTGACTGCATTGACTTAAGAGCTTCAGCTTCTTACATCGTCCAGGGGCCATAGACCCTAAATATCAGCTTGGTACGTCTGCCCGTTCCTGAGAAAAAAGTGCGTTAATAGACCGACAAACAGATGAATAACTGACCAATAAATTTTTTGTGTGAATAATAACAGATTTCAGACTTGAAGAAGAATATAATAATTCCAATACCAAAGAAAGCAAGTGTTGACAGATGTGAAAATTATCGAACTATCAGTTTAATAAGCCACGGCTGCAAAATACTAACACGAATTCTTTACAGACGAATGGAAAAACTGGTAGAAGCCGATCTCGGGGAAGATCAGTTTGGATTCCGTAGAAATATTGGAACACGTGAGGCAATACTGATCATACGACTTATCTTAGAAAATAGATTAAGGAAAGGCAAACCTACGTTTCTAGCATTTGTAGACTTAGAGAAAGCTTTTGACAATGTTCACTGGAATACTCTCTTTCAAATTCTGAAGGTGGCAGGGGTAAAATACAGGGAGCGAAAGGCTATTTACAAATTGTACAGAAACCAGATGGCAGTTGTAAGTGTCCAGGGGCATGTATGGGAAGCAGTGGTTGGGAAGGGAGTGAGACAGGGTTGTAGCCTCTCCCCGATGTTATTCAATCTGTATATTGAGCATGCAGTAAACGAAACAAAAGAAAAATTCGGAGTTGGAATTAAAATCCATGGAGAAGAAATAAAAACTTTGAGGTTCGACGATGACATTGTAATTCTGTAAGAGACAGCAAAGGATCTGGAAGAGCAGCTGATCGGAATGGACAGTGTCTTGAAAGGAGGATATAAGATGAAAATCAACAAAAGCAAACCGAGGATAATGGAATGTAGTCTAATTAAATCGGGTGATGCTGCGGGAATTAGATTAGGAAATGAGACGCTTAAAGTAGTAAACGAATTTTGCTATTTGGGGAGCAAAATGACTGATCATGGTCGTAGTAGAGAGGATATAAAATGTAGACTGGCAATGGCAAGGAAAGCTTTTCTGAAGAAGAGAAATTTGTTAACATCGAGTATAGATTTAAGTGCCAGGAAGTCGTTTCTGAAAGTATTTGTATGGAGTGTAGTCATGTATGGAAGTGAAGCGTGGACGATAAATAGTTTAGACAAGAAGGGAATAGAAGCTTTCGAAATGTGTTGCTACAGAAGAATGCTGAAGATTAGATGGGTAGATCACATAACTAAAGAGGAGGCACTGAATAGAATTGGAGAGAAGAGAAATTTGTGGCACAACTTGACTAGAAGGAGGGATCGGTTGGTAGGACATATTCTGAGGCATCAAGGGGTCACCAATTTAGTATTGGAGGGCAGCTTGGAGGGTAGAAATCGTAGAGGCAGATCGAGAGAGGAATATACCAAGCAGATTCAGAAGGATGTCGGTGGCAGTAGGTGATGGTAGATGAAGAAGCTTGCAAAGGATAGAGTAGCATGGAGAGCTGCATCAAACCAGTCTCTGGACTGAAGACCACAACGACAACAACAATAACAGATTAACAACTTCCGAATTTTTTGCCGTACTTGCGGAGTGAAACCTTGCTTCTTTCTAAATTTCATGGTTCTAGTCAACAGAGAGTACACTTTGGGTTTCGATAAGCGAATTTGCGAGTATTAAAGTATGTGACATAAATGAACGTATCTTTAGATTGACTGACTTAAAAGCTTCATGTATTTTTCATCGTCGAGGGGCCGTAGTCCTTAATATCTGTCATAAATTTCAACTTGATACGTCGAACCGTTCCTGAGAGAAAGGGTTTAGAACAATCGGACAGACAGACAGAGAGACGGACAATAAAGTGACGCTATAGTGGTTCCGTTTCTACTGACTGATGTATGGAACTGTAAGAATAATTACAGCCATTAAAGCTTAAGGCTGCAGCCTGAAAAAAAACTTGATATTCGCAGTATGTAAGGTGCGCAGGTTTTACAAAAGTAAAAAATAGCAACCTACCAAACGTACTAATGAATTTAATTAGACAAATGTGAGAACGGCGACTGTTTGTAATGCCAGTGCCAATGTTATACTAGAAGCTCATATACCATAAATCATGCGACACCCCGTGATGAAACGTCATCAAAATTATGAACTACATTTTAATTAACAGTGCGTCACCTGAGGATGCATCTGAAACGGTACGAAATGGGCAGTGTTCCCAATAAAGGACTACAAAACAGCTAATCCAGCTTGAAGAGTCTTCATTCACCGTGACTCTTAAATTGAAAAGGCCCTTTTTTTTTTACTAAAAATACAGTTTGATGATTATTAAATATTAACATGTTTTATTAAATTCACCAGATCAATAACAACAAAATAAATGGAAATCGTGCTTTACTTTAACTTCGTGCAGTTTTGCGATAGCTTCATATAAGCGAAGTTCTTAAATTTAAAGCAAAATCTTTTATTAGCCGTAGCTCCGTAACTAAACATTTGGGGACCTGTTTTTATACCAAGTTTTTTCTTTAGTTTTACTTGTAGAATAAAATATTAAAATATATGCATATCTTGGTGAATCACCATATATATATGCTCGAGAAAATGTGTACTTGGATACACATGAAAGAATCTCTAGAACGCAGTAAACAGCGCCTTAGTGCCAAATAACATCGAAAATTGTTTTTCTCGTCAAATAATTCTGACATTTTCACTGTGGAAATAATTTTCATTAAAACACGTTTATTCATTTACGTTTTTTTTGTGCATAACGTACACTTTTTCTCTGTAAAACGTAAATACATTTTCGCTTTCACAAATATGGTGCCTTGTAGGAGGTCATTTATAGGAAAATATATTAAGACCTTGTGTAACTTTTCAATGTGTCACGAGAACAAAGTAAACAACACCTTTCTTGACTTCCGCAAGGCGTTCGATACAGTTCCCCTCAGTCGTTTAATGAACAGTGTAAGAGCATATGCACTATCAGACCAATTGTGTGATTGGATTGCAGAGTTCCTAGATAACAGAACGCACCATGTCATTCTCAATGGAGAGAAGTCTTCCGAAGTAAGAGTGATTTCAGGTGTGCCGCAGGGGAGTGTCGTAGGACCGTTGCTATTCACAATATACATGAATGACCTTGTGGATGACATCGGAAGTTCACTGAGGCTTTTTGCGGATGATGCTGTGGTATATCGAGAGAGTGCAACAATGGAAAATTGTACTGAAATGCAGGAGGATCTGCAACGAATTGACGCACGGTGCAGGAAATGGCAACTGAATCTCAATGTAGACAAGTGTAATGTGCTGCTAATACATAGAAAGAAAGATCCTTTACCATTTAGCTACAATATAGCAAGTCAGCAACTGGAAGCAGTTAATTCCATAAATTATCTGGGAGTAGGCATTAGGAGTGATTTAAAATGGAATGATCATATAAAGTTGATCGTCGGTAAAGCAGATGCCAGACTGAGATTCATTGGAAGAATCCTAAGAAAATGGAATCCGAAAACAAAGGAAGTAGGTTACAGTACACTTGTTCGCCCACTGCTTGAATATTGCTCACCAGTGTGGGATCCGTACTAGATAGGGTTGATAGAAGAGATAGAGAAGATCCAACAGAGAGCAGCGCGCTTCGTTACAGGATCATTTAGTAATCGCGAAAGCGTTACGGAGATGATAGATAAACTCCAGTGGAAGACTCTGCAGGAGTGATGCTCAGTAGCTCGGTATGGGCTTCTGTTGAGGTTTCGAGAACATGCCTTCACCGAGGAGTCCAGCAGTATATTGTTCACGTCTATGTATATCTCGCGAAGAGACCATGAGGATAAAGTCAGAGAGATTAGAGCCCACACAGAGGCATACCGACAATGTTTCTTTCCACGGACAGTACGAGACTGGAATAGATGGGAGAACCGATAGAGGTACCCAAAGTACCCTCCGCCATACACCGTCAGGTGGCTTGCGGAGTATGGATGTAGACTTAGATGTAGATAGAATTAAGAAGACCCGACAGCTTAAATCAATTTCTATAATAGGAATGAGCTCGGCCAGGGTAGGCCTCCTCGATCCGCTGTTTCTGCAGCATACTCGGAAATTTAGAACTCCACACTAGGCACAATCTGTAGATCACTGAAGTCACAGAGACACAAGCATCGTGGTTGGTTGCTAATTCGCACGCAAGCACAAAAGGAGCACGCACTTTGAGTAGTCGATTCTGACCAGAAAGCCGCTCGTGTAAAACGGGCTGAAAGCAGGATGGGTTGTGATCTGTGTCACATCTGACGACAGCGTACAGTGTTTGGAACACACCGTTCAGAGCACGTTGTTGAACATAGGGCTCACCAGCAGACGACCCATACGTGTTCCCAGTGTCAACCCATCGATGTTGTCAGTTACAGTTTCAGTGGGCACAGGATCATCCACGTTCGACAGGGGTTGTTGGAAACATCTCGCCTGGTCTGATGAATCACGTTTTTCGTTACGCAGGGTCGATGGTCGTGAATGGATTTGCCACCATCCAGGAGCATGGTTGCTCAAAACATCCGCTGCGTCTCGGATGCAAGCGGCAAACGACTGTGTTATGCTGGACTTCCATAGGACCACTGGTCACAACTGAAGGTACCATTACAGCTGTGGACTTGGTGAACATTGCTGCGGATCACCTGCAACCCTTCATGCTCGATGTCTTCGCCTACGGTGATGGATTCTTTCAGCAGGATAACTGTCCGTGTCACAATGCCAGAATCGTGCTACAGTGGTTTGAGGTGCGTAATAGTGAATTCACGTTGATCTCTTGGGTGCCATACTCACTTGATCTGAACCCGATGGACCATATCCGTGATGCTATGGTGCATTAGCTCCGCTACCACAGACAACAGGCCCGTAATTTATGGGAAGAGAGTGAACTGTGCTTGAATGTCTGGCGCCACAAATCTCCGGAAGCCTATCAAGAACGTATCGAATCTATGCAACGCATAATCGGTGCTGTGTTACGTTCCAAAGATGGAACAATGCGCTATTAAGCATTTGGTGATAATACACTACTGGCCATTAAAATTGCTACACCAAGAAGAAATGCAGATGATAAACGGGTATTCATTCGACAAATATATTATACTAGAACTGACGTTTGATTACATTTTCACGCAGTTTGGGTGCGTAGATCCTGAGAAATCATTACCCAGAACAACCACCTCTGGCCGTAATAACGGCCGTGATACGCCTCGGATTGAGTCAAACAGAGCTTGGATGGCGTGTGCAGGTACAGTTGCCCATACAGCTTCAACACGATACCACAGTTCATCAAGAGTAGTGACTGGCGTATTGCGACGAGCCAGTTGCTCGGCCACCATTGACCAGACGTTTTCAGTTGGTGAGATATCTGGAGAATGTGCTGGCCAGGGCAGCAGTCAAACATTTTCTGTATCCTGAAAGCCCCGTACAGGACCTGCAACATGCGGTCGTGCATTATCCTGCTGAAATGTAGGGTTTCGCAGGGATCGAATGAAGGGTAGAGCCACGGGTCGTAACACATCTGAAATGTAACGTCCACTGTTCAAAGTGCCGTCAATGTGAACAAGAGGTGACAGAGACGGGTAACCAATGGCGCCCCGTACCATCACGCCGGGTGATACGCCAGTATGGCGATGACGAATACACGCTTCCAACGTGTGTTCACAGCGATGTCGCCACACACGGATGCGACCATCATGATGCTGTACACAGAACCTGGATTCATCCGAAAAAATGACGTTTTGCCAATCGTGCACCCAGGTTCGGCGTTGAGTACACCTCGCAGGCGCTCCTGACTGTGATGCAGTGTCAAGGGTAACCGCAGCCGTGGCCTCCGAGCTGATAGTCCATGCTGGTGCAAACGTCGTCGAACTGTTCGTGCAGCTGGTTGTTGTCTTGCAAACTTCCCCATCTGTTGACTCAGGGATCGAGACGTGGCTGCACGATCCGTCATAGCCATGCGGACAAGATGCCTGCTAGTGATACGAGGCCGTTGGGATCCAGCACAGCGTTCCGTATTACCCTCCTGAACCCACCGATTCCATATTCTGCTAATAGTCACTGGATCTCGACCAACACGAGCAGCAATGTGGCGATACGATAAACCGCAATAGCGATAGGCTACAATCCGACCTTTATCAAAGTCGGAAACGTGATGGTACGCATTTCTCCTCCTTACAGGAGGCATCACAACAACTTTTGAGCATGCAACGCCGGTCAACTGCTGTTTGTGTATGAGAAATCGGTTGGAAACTTTCCTCATGTCAGCACGTTGTAGGTGTCGCCACACGTCGTCTTCGTGGTGTAGCAATTTTAATGGCCAGAAATGTAATTTTGCCTCATAGGTGTATATTGTATTGTTGTGTATATTGCATAGTTGTACAGAGATTCAGGGAGAGCATAAGGGAGCAATTGCCAGGAATGGGGGAAATAAATACAGTAGAAGAAGAATGGGTAGCTTTGAGGGATGAAGTAGTGAAGGCAGCAGAGGATCAAGTAGGTAAAAAGACGAGGGCTAGTAGAAATCCTTGGGTAACAGAAGAAATATTGAATTTAATTGATGAAAGGAGAAAATATAAAAATGCAGTAAGTGAAACAGGCAAAAAGGAATACAAACGTCTCAAAAATGTGATCGACAGGAAGTGCAAAATGGCTAAGCAGGGATGGCTAGAGGACAAATGTAAGGATGTAGAGGCCTATCTCACTAGGGGTAAGATAGATACCGCCTACAGGAAAATTAAAGAGACCTTTGGAGATAAGAGAACGACTTGTATAAATATCAAGAGCTCAGATGGAAACCCAGTTCTAAGCAAAGAAGGGAAAGCAGAAAGGTGGAAGGAGTATATAGAGGGTCTATACAAGGCCGATGTACTTGAGGACAATATTATGGAAATGGAAGAGGATGTAGATGAAGATGAAATGGGAGATATGATACTGCGTGAAGAGTTTGACAGAGCACTGAAAGACCTGAGTCGAAACAAGGCCCTCGGAGTAGACAATATTCCATTGGAACTACTGACGGCCGTGGGAGAGCCAGTCCTGACAAAACTCTACCATCTGGTGAGCAAGATGTAAGAAACAGGCGAAATACCCTCAGACTTCGAGAAGAATATAATAATTCCAATCCCAAAGAAAGCAGGTGTTGACAGATGTGAAAATTACCGAACTATCAGTTTAATAAGTCACAGCTGCAAAATACTAACACGAATTCTTTACAGACGAATGGAAAAACTAGTAGAAGCCTACCTCGGGGAAGATCAGTTTGGATTCCGTAGAAACACTGGAACACGTGAGGCAATACTGACCTTACGACTTATCTTAGAAGAAAGATTAAGGAAAGGCAAACCTACGTTTCTAGCATTTGTAGACGTAGAGAAAGCTTTTGACAATGTTGACTGGAATGCTCTCTTTCAAATTCTAAAGGTGGCAGGGGTAAAATACAGGGAGCGAAAGGCTATTTACAATTTGTACAGAAACCAGATGGCAGCTATAAGAGTCGAGGGGCATAAAAGAAAAGCAGTGGTTGGGAAGGGAGTGAGACAGGGTTGTAGCCTCTCCCCAATGTTATTCAATCTGTATATTGAGCAAGCAGTAAAGGAAACAAAAGAAAAATTCAGGGTAGGTATTAAAATCAAGGGAGAAGAAATAAAAACTTTGAGGTTCGCCGATGACATTGTAATTCTGTCAGAGACAGCAAAGGACTTGGAAGAGCAGTTGAACGGAATGGACAGTGTCTTGAAAGGAGGATATAAGATGAACATCAACAAAAGCAAAACGAGGATAATGGAATGTAGTCAAATTAAGTCGGGTGATGCGGAGGGAATTAGACTAGGAAATGAGATACTTAAAGTAGTAAAGGAGTTTTGCTATTTGGAGAGCAAAATAACTGATGATGGTCGAAGTAGAGAGGATATAAAATGTAGGCTGGCAATGGCAAGGAAAGCGTTTCTGAAGAAGAGAAATTTGTTAACATCCAGTATTGATTTAAGTGTCAGGAAGTCATTTCTGAAAGTATTCGTATGGAGTGTAGCCATGTATGGAAGTGAAACATGGACAATAAATAGTTTGGACAAGAAGAGAATAGAAGCGTTCGAAATGTGGTGCTACAGAAGAATGCTGAAGATTAGATGGGTAGATCACATAACTAATGAGGAAGTATTGAATAGGATTGGGGAGAAGAGAAGTTTGTGGCACAACTTGACCAGAAGAAGGGATCGGTTGGTAGGACATGTTCTGAGGCATCAAGGGATCACCAATTTAGTATTGGAGGGCAGCGTGGAGGGTAAAAATCGTAGAGGGAGACCAAGAGATGAATACACTAAGCAGATTCAGAAGGATGGTGGTTACAGTAGGTACTGGGAGATGAAAATGCTTGCACAGGATAGAGTAGCATGGAGAGCTGCATCACACCAGTCTCAGGACTGAAGACCACAACAACAGGTGTATATTCCTAACCGAGCCACGAATTACGCCTTCTTTCGCTGAGGCGCGGCACTGCCCAGGCGGAAGTACTTGTCACGCCTGAAACTTCCGCAGCACGCATAGCTTCTGCTGGCCTCAAAATTGCCGCACCTGCATTGAACGAGCACGCCGGAATACGCGGAGCGGTCGCATGGAACACTGGCGACTGACTGTTGCTGGCGCCAGGTCTGATGCCATTTAGTGAGTTGGTACACTGTGACTTTTAACTAAATTACGTACCATTATCAAGAATGCTGCAGCCTTCAGCTGAAGAGACTTAAACGACGCAACCTTCTACGCTTAAGGGTTTCCCATAACTGTCAAAGCTATTGACAGTTTATGAAAACTGAGAGATATATTAAAAATGAGCAACTGAACGGAAAGTGGCAAGATAGTCAAAGTTCATAAGGGCAGTTAAAGCATCTGCATGTGTTATTAAAGAATCACAATAATGAATGCAACATATTCAATTTACACCACAATAATTAAAAATAATTTGTAGCTCTTAGCAAACTAATACAACTTTAAAAAATAGGAAGATGTTTCGCAGATACAATCTGTACAGGTTATTATAAAAACAGACTGTGTCGAGCCTATATGCTAGTTTTACCTCACAGCCGGCCGCGGTGGTCTAGCGGTTCTGGCGCTGCAGTCCGGAACCGCGGGACTGCTACGGTCGCAGGTTCGAATCCTGCCTCGGGCATGGGTGTGTGTGATGTCCTTAGGTTAGTTAGGTTTAAGTAGTTCTAAGTTCTAGGGGACTTATGACCTAAGATGTTGAGTCCCATAGTGCTCAGAGCCATTTGAACCATTTTTTTACCTCACAAATAAGCTTATAACGAAATAAGACGAAATAAGATGTGGAATATTCTTCAAGATTGTAACATACTATTTAAATTAATCAACGCCATTAAATCCATTTATGTTCAGAAAGGCATAGTATTTACATAAAAAAATGGCTCAAATGGCTCTGAGCACTATGGGACTTAACATCTGAGGTCATCAGACCCCTAGAACTTAGAACTACTTAAACCTAACTAACCTAAGGACATCACACACAACCATGCCCGAGGCAGGATTCGAACCTGCGACCATAGCGGTCACGCGGTTCCAGACTGAAGAGCAGGCGTGTGGTGACAGCTGTAAGGTAGGTCGCGCTCGCTGCTCCAGACCAAACCTTACCACGTAAATGAGAGAAGATATATAATGATTTCAAATTGTTTTCGTTAGATAACATTCAGAGTTAGGATTTGTATGTTCAAGGTTTGACACAGTAAGCGTTTGGTAAAATTTTTTGTAAGAGTGTTTCATACTATGGTAGGTTTTGTGTATGACTTAAAATTATAACAATATATATGTTGAGATCAACAATGTGTTTAAATCTAACAGCCTGAATCATAATCCAAATCCTTTGCTTAAACTGAATATGAAAATGAGTAGTAGAGTACAGTTACCCACCAATGAAAGAACCAAGTAAACATCAGGGCCAAAAGTTAATTTTCCAGTACCATCTTAATGCCATTGCACAAACGGCATTATTCTCTTAAATTTTATTGGTGAGTCAAATACATGTTGCATTTCTGGCCAAATGGAGGAGTGCAAGAAACAAGTTCACAGACGCAGTCAGATGCATGTTTGCTGAATAATTAATTTAGAACAATCTCATCAATGATACTTTCACTTTCAATGTTCCTCCGCTTTACCTGTATTAGGTATAACTATTCGGTGCCTCTTGAAAGACCAAACACTTCGGCTATCTTGGCTGCGGAAGCATCCACGATACGAGCACCAACAATCTAATGCTCTCGCAGCTACCCCGAACACTGTTCTGACCACGATTGATACTTGCAACGTATTGAAGGTATTGCAAAGGTACCCTTCTTCGTCAAATACAACGTCGCTCGGATAGCATTTTCGTTCATGAAGTTAACAGATGTGGCGCTAAACAAGATGATCTTTGGAAACAACAAGTTGTGTGATGCGTTAATGAACATTTTAGAAAACACATGAGGTAAGATCTCACTATCACAAAGCGTTACATCAGCTCTAAACGTGCTCTCGTTTGTGGAAGTGAGACATGGGGATTAATGAAACGAAAAAAGAGAAGGAGAGAGACGTCAGAAATGAGATCTGGCAACAGGTCAAGGAAGTGATTTTACGAAATAATACGAAAACTGATGTTAACCGTAAGAAAATCAATGCCAATTAAATGACCGATGAAATACACAGCTACCATAGGCAGTGACTCTCACAACTACAACAGATGACCCAGGACCGTCTCCTGTTGCGAACATAAATTTATAAATTCAAAAGAAGACGACGTGTTGACAGGCCTACGTCGGTAGATCCATTAGTTTCGGAGCAGGAATTTTTTACGCAATCTTGTCTGCAAGAGGAAGAAAAAGAAGAAGAAGAAGACATGAGTCTGAGTGAAATATTGTAAGGGACCGGGACTGTACGTGGGTTACAATAAAACTTGTCCTGCAGTTACGCAGGGTCAGCCATCGTTAATCGGATTTGGCATGTTAATGTTTGAGGGGTGGCCGGATGCCCTTCCTGCCACCACCCCGTACCCCCTGGGACAGAATTTGTTTACCCCAACTGTCTGTGTCGAGTGTAATCCATGGAATAGTGCCAATGTGTTCAGGCGTCTGCGAGCCGTGTAACTGAGGCGGAACATGGGGACCAGACCGGTACTCACCTAGCGGGATGTGGAAAACCGCCTAAAAACCACATCCAGGCTGGCCGGCACATCGGCCCTCGTTGTTAATCCGCCGGGCGGATTCGATCCAGGGCTGGCGCGCCTACCCAAGTCCACGAAACAGCGCGTTAGCCCTCTCGGATACCCTTGCGGGTCCAATAGTCAGGATAAGAGATCTCCAAAAGTGAACTCCAGATCTGATCTAGGTGCGGTAAGGAAGAGGTGGCAAGGGGGGGGGGGAGGGAGACTCACTGATGTGAGTTTAGCAGGGATCGACGACACAGTTGCTCTGTGCACACTTGCTGCTAGTCAGTATCCACGGTGTCTTCTGTTTTCTTCATAGTCATACTGACCTGATGCATCTGTCGGTTTTGCGGGGTAGGTGCGAATATCGTTTGCCGAGGTTTTTCTTCTCGAGGGAAGGGACTGGTGCGAGGCAGCTGCTGTCAGTCTGAACAGGCATGGCTGTTGCAATGGTGTCGTGACTAACGAGCAGGCTGCTTTACTCAACTGCAGTGGTCATCATACACGTACGTGGGAGGGTACCTTAAAAGGGCTTTTTACGGTCAACTCGGTAGGCTCGTAATTCAGTGCTACCTACTCAGGTAATTCAAATGGTGCTTAGTTCTGACAACCATATTTAGTTTACCAAAAGATCTCCAGGCCTGTTTTACTCTTCTGTTAATTTCTTTCGTTGTCTATCAAGTCTTTGTCTTTAATTCACGAGTGGCTCTATCACTTAATTACTAAGTTCTACTAATTTCTTCTCGATATATTGATTATATATTATTGTAGTCTGATTGTAATTGATTTTCAGGTCTTCTTTCACAACTGGTCTTCAAAGTTTTTCCATCCGTTGTTTTCGGTACTCGGGGCAAATAGTGTCATAAGCAAAACGAGGGTGGAGCATATGTATTACATAAATTACGTAATTACATAAATACAACACAATTGAAAATGAATACAGCGATTACAAACGACTCTAACTATACTGCCGGAAAAAAAAAATTAGCACACCTGGAAAGACGTCGTCGATTTTGATACGATGACGGCAAATGCCACCTGGGCATTAGCTGCGTCGTCCGCCAACAGATGGCGTAGTGGCATATCTACCAGAGTGCCATCTGCGTATACCCTTTAATAGGGAATGCTCACAGCCAGAAGGTGCGGTGTGGCGCAAGTATGAAGCAAGCCGGAAACCAAGCCGTGAAGACGCACTCGTGCTTCCTACAGCCAACTGAGGGAATCTGATAGGGGTCAAACAGTGGCCTTCCGAGTGGCGGGTTTTCCTTTCAGAGAATTGCCACACAAGCTGGAAGTGTTGCGTCAGTTGTGCAACGATACTACACTCATGCTCATAAATTAAGGATAATGCTGATACATGGTGAAACAACGCTCTTGTGGGCAGTTTGCGGGATTAAATCACCTCGGGGTATGACCATGCGGTGCATTTGACATGCGGTCGTCGCACGGTGGCACTGGCAGCAATCCACATGGCCAGAGGTGTGTTGGTGCATGTCACAGTACGGCGCAGCGAGTAAGTGTGTAGACGTTTTCAGACGTGCTAATGGGGACTGTGTGTTGAAAATGGCTCAAAGAACACATATTGATGACGTTATGAGGGGTAGAATACTAGGGCGACTGGAGGCTGGTCAAACACAGCAGGTTGTAGCACGAGCCCTCCGTGTGTCACAAAGTGTGATCTCAAGATTATGGCAACGATCCCAGCAGACAGGAAACGTGTCCAGGCGCTACAGTACGGGACGTCCACAGTGTACAACACCACAAGAAGACCGATATCTCACCGTCAGTGCCCGCAGACGGCCAGGGAGTATTGCAGGTATCCTTGCTCGGGACCTTACCGCAGCCACTGGAACAGTTGTCTGCAGACACACAATCTACAGACGACTGAACGGACATGGTTTATTCGCCCGGAGACCTGCAAGATGCATTCCACTGACCCTTGGTCACAGGACAGCCCGTAAAGCTTTGTGTCAAGGATACAGTACGTGGTCATTGGAACAGAGGTCCCAAATTATGTTCACGGACGAGTCCAGGTATAGTCTGAACAGTGATTCACGCCGGGTTTTCATCTGGCGTGAACCGGGAACCAGATACTAACCCCTTAATGTCCTTGAAAGCGACCTATATGGAAGTCGTGGTTTGATGGTGTGGGGTGGGATTATGATTGGTGCACGTACACCCCTGCATGTCTTTGACAGAGGAACTGTAACAGGTCAGGTGTATCGGGACGTCATTTTGCGCCAGTATGTCCGACTTTTCAGGGGTGCAGTGGGTCCCACCCTCCTCTTGTTGGATGATAACGCACGGCCCCATCGAGGTGCCATTGTGGAGGAGTACCTTGAAACAGAAGATATCAGCCGAATGGAGTGGCCTGCCTGTTCTCCAGACCTAAACCCCATGGAGCACGTCTGGGATGCTCTCGGCCGACGTATCGCTGCACGTCTTCAAACCCCTAGGACACTTCAGGAGCTCCGACAGGCACTGATGCAAAATGGGAGGCTATACCGGTACCCCAGCAGCTGCTCGACCACCTGATCCAGAGTACGCCAACCCGTTGTGCGGCCTGTGCACGTGTGCATGGTAATCTTGCCCCATATTTATGTCGGGGGACACGCGCAGGAAACAGTGGCGTTTTGTAGCACATGTGTTTCGCGACGGTTTTCTCAGCTTATCACCACTACCGTGGACTTACAGATCTGTGTCGTGTGTGTTCCCTACGTGCCTATGCTATTAGGACCAGTTTTGTGTAGTGCCACGTTGTGTGGCACCGCATTCTGAAATTGTCCTTAATTTATGAGCATGAGTGTAGTATCAGTGGACACGTGAAAATTCTCACATCCGTAGACAAGGTTCTAGACATCCACACGGTAAGGACTCCCGCCAGGATCGTCGTATTGTAGGGGCAGCAGTGGCAGATCGTACTGCTACCATAACGCTGATGCGAGGGCTTGTGAGCCCAAACGTATCAGCACAAACTTTGGCCCACCGTTTATGAGCAGTGGGACTAGGGGTACGCACAACTTTAGCCCGTCTTTCACTCTTGCCACAGCATCGACATGCACGGCTCGACTGGTGCTGTCAGAGTATCACTTGGAAGATAGAACAGCGAGTCGTAGTCTTCAGCAATAAAAGCAGATTCTGGTGCTATTTTGCGCATACGACTAGACCTGGTGAGCGCCGGCTCGTAGAGTGCATTCGTGCAACACTCACTGGCCACACACCAAGTCCCACAGTCTGAGTCTGATAAGCTACAACTCTCGTTCACCATTGGTGTTCGTGGAATGGACACTAACCAGCGCGTGGTACATGCAGAATGTTGAAAACCCGTTCTTTTGCTGTTCTTCCAACAGGAAAGTGATGAGTTGTTCCAAGAGGATAATGCTCACCCACACACTGCCCATGTAACTCGACGTGCTCTGCAACACGTGCAGCAACTTCCCTGGCCAACACGATTTCCAGACTAGTCTCCAATCGAGCCATGTGTGGGATACGATGAGACGAGAAGTGACTCGTACCACTTGTCAACCAACAATTCTTACAAAATTGCGTGAACAAGTCGTGCAGGTGTGGTATAACTTATCCCGGGACAGCGTTCGTTATCTGTACGATCGACTGGATCACAGAGTCAGCGCCAACATTGCTGCCCGTGGAGGCTACAACACATCCTAATACCCGAGCGGTCTAAGGCACTGCAGTCATGGACTGTGCGGCTGGTCCCGGCGGAGGTTCGAGTCCTGCCTCGGGCATGGGTGTGTGTGTTTATCCTTAGGATGATTTAGGTTAAGTAGTGTGTAAGCTTAGGGATTGATGACCTTAGCAGTTAAGTCCAATAAGATTTCACACACATTTGAACATCCTAATACTGGTGTGGTTCAAATGGCTCTGAGCACTATGGGACTTAACTGCTGAGGTCATCAGTCCCCTAGAACTTAGAACTACATAAACCTAATTAACCTAAAGACATCACACACATCTATGCCTGTGGCAGGATTCTAACCTGCGACCGTAGCGGTTGCGAGGTTCCAGACTGTAGCCCCTAGAACCGCTCGGCCACCCCGGCCGGCCAATACTGGTGTGCTATTGATCCGTAAATGTAATCTTTTCATGAATTCCACATGCACTGTTGCAACAAGAAGTTAAGTGATAACATCTAGAAAAGTGTACTAATTTTTTTCCGGCAGTAATTTAATGCGTAGCGATACATGGATAAGAGTTACAGAAAATGTAAATGAGAGTGAAATAGTTTTTTTGCATACTTTCTAAGTGTTCTATAGGACTCCCCGTGATCACACAAATAATAGCACCAAAACTCCATCCCCGTACCATTCCTTCATTTTCCCTTTCTAATGATCTGGAAACTTCATACTGGACTGCTGAGTACATTTTCAGTGAGTGATACAGAATTTCCTCGTCTGACTCCTCTTTCAATTCTAAATACCTTGCTCTCCTGATGAAGATGACGGAAGTCATAGCATTGGTTTATACGTTCTTCAGTGAAGTAACATGCAGGAGTAGGCTATCCACTCTTGTTTCGTCGGTGTTATAAAAAGTCGTGACACATGTTGTTCGCGAACTGCAGATATCA
The DNA here is from genome assembly GCF_021461385.2 of Schistocerca piceifrons. NCBI lineage: Eukaryota > Metazoa > Arthropoda > Insecta > Orthoptera > Acrididae > Schistocerca > Schistocerca piceifrons. Next base: position 473,759,939 of record NC_060143.1, on the reverse strand, counting down.
CTCAACGCCAGTGGCAGAATGAGTTGTCTCGGGAATGCGTCGGTTATTGTGTCAGTATCCTGACCCCCTGCTGAGGTCACGTGACGCTGTCCATCTGCGCAACAGTCTTGTCCGTACATGCGCACACAACGCTGCCTGCTGCGCACTTTTAACAGTGTGACTGACATGTGGCACGAGAACTGCTTTTATTGCGTAGCAATTGGTACTTCCCTACTCTTAGATACCGGTACACATTCAAATGGCTCTGAGCACTATGGGACTAAATATCTGAGGTCATCAGTCCCCTAGAACTTAGTACTACTTAAACCTAACTAACCTAAGACATAACACACGTCCATGCCCGAGGCAGGATTCGAACCAGCGACCGTAGCGGTCGCGCAGTTCTAGACTGAAGCGCCTAGAACCGCTCGGCCACAACGGCCGGCTACCGGTACATGTTTGGAACAAATCGCACATCCTGTGGAATGTTTGCCATCATTTGAACTTGAGTATTCGTGACACCTTCTTTTGGTGGGTGGTGCTAGCTGATCCTGGTCCTTACATCCTTGCGTGCTGGCACCACTTTCTCTCCGTGCTAGATGTAGCTTTATTTGTTGTCGTAGATTTAGATATGCAGGGTGACTATCGTGTCTTGAGATAATGAAATATCTCAAAAACTACGCTTCGAATTAAAAACGGAAAAATACGTTTTCAATATTTTTAAAATTGTTATCCTGTGACATCAATGTTGACACCCTGCCCCAGTCCCAGGGGGAACTTCCCATTTTTATTGTAGATTCGGATTCTACGGGAAAAAATACGCACCTTTTGTATGTAACACTTTTGTCGTTGTGCGACAGATAGCGCTGTTATCAAGAAATAACACAACTGAGTTCCAAAACGCTACTATCTCGAGGAAAACGCAATAAAAAGAAAAACCAGATGTGTTCAGTAACTGTGCAAAACGCTTGTTTGGGGCGTGTCCTCTTATCTCTTACCAACGGGGTGCTTATTTGTAAGACTTCGTTAAATATTAGTGTTCAAAAATGTTGACAGCCACTTCGATGCACATATACTCCAATGCAAAAATAACGTCGTACCACAAAGGAATTATTGTGTGCCACTCAAAAACATACAAAAAAACAAGACCCCAAATGTTCAAATCAATATTTAACTAAAGCTGAAGTAGAATTAAAAATTAGCAGCAATCTTCGTCACAGTCGGCAGTCCAAACTCTTCAGTTAAACAACAACATCAAGAATGACGCGCATGAAATATTGTCGATCGCATTGACGTCTCCAATGAGCCCCTAAAGGCTAGCAGGGTGACTTTCAGTCAGCTACACGCTTCCAATTGCTGGATACCTCAATTTAGCTCTGAGGCAGCACAGGATTCAACTTTCAGTTGAGTCTAGTCCTTAGTGGCATTCCAAGCCATCCAGAAATAAAATTCTGTTTTGTGTTTGACAACAAAGAGGAATGCTTTACTGGTCCTCTGCTCAGTCCATACACTTTACATACTGGAAATGTTTCCAGGATATATCGTTTGGACATTGGAGGACTATTTGATGTTAACCTTAGATATAAAACTCTACAGTCCAGAGTGTCACCATGAATTACACTACTGACCATTAAAATTGCTACACCAAGAAGAAATGAAGATGATAAACGGGTATTCATTGGACAAATATATTATACTTCAACTGACATGTGATTACATTTTCATGCGGTTTGGGTGCATACATCCTGAGAAATCAGTACCCAGAACAACCACCTTTGGCCGTAAGAACGGCCTTGATACGCCTGGGCATTAAGTCAAACAGAGCTTGGATGGCGTGTACAGGTACAGCCAGTTGCTCGGCCACCATTGACCAGACGTTTTCAGTTTTTGAGAGATACGGAGAATGTGCTGCCCAGGGCAGCAGTCGAACATTTTCTGTATCCAGAAAGGACCGTATAGGAACTGCAACATGTGGTCGTGCATTATCCTGTTGAAATGTAGGGTTTCGCAGGGATCGAATGAAGGGTAGAGCCACGGGTCCTAATACATCTGAAATGTAACGTCCACTGTCCAAAGTGCCGTCAATGCGAACAAGAGGTGACTGAGACGTGTAACCAATGGCACCACATACCATCACGCAGGGTGATACGCCAGTATGGCGATGACGAATACACGCTTCCAATGTGTGTTCACCGCGATGTCGCCAAACACGATAGCGAGCCTGGATTCATCCGAAAAAATGACGTTTTGCCATTCGTGAACCCAGGTTCGTCGTTGAGGACAACCATCGCAGGCGCTCCTGTCTGTCATGCAGCGTCAAGGGTAACCGCAGCCATGGTCTCCAAGCTGATAGTCCATGATGCTGCAAACGTCGTCGAACTGTTCGTGCAGATGGTTGTTGTCTTGCAAACGTCCCCTATGTTGACTAAGGGATCGAGACGTGGCTGCACGATCCTTTACAGCCATGCGGATAAGATGCCTGTCATCTCGACTGCTAGTGATACGAGGCGATTGGGATCCAACACGGCGTTCCGTATTACCCTCCTGAACCCACCGATTCCATATTCTGCAACAGTCATTGGATCTCGACGAACGCGAGCAGCAATGTCGCGGTACGATAAACCGCAATCGCGATAGGCTAGAATCCGACCTTTATCAAAGTTGAAAACGTGATGGTACGCATTTCTCCTTCTTACACGAGGCATCACAGCAACGTTTCACCAGGCAACGCCGGTCAACTGCTGTTTATGTATGAGAAATCGGTTGGAAACTTTCCTCATGTCAGCATGTTGTAGGTGTCGCCACCGGCGCCAACCTTGTGTGAATGCTCTGAAAAGCTAATCATTTGCATATCACAACATCTTCTTCCTGTCGGTTAAATTTCGCGTCTGTAGCACGTCATCTTCGTGGTGTAGCAATATTAATGGCCAGTAGTGTAGTAACTGTTTCTTGGTCAATTTTTTTTCTGTATTCTCGTACGAGAGCATTTGGTCTTCTGAGAATGTGTTGGGGTAATGACGGTGAACATTAGGAGCTAGTGGAGTGGAGTGTACAAGGCTGACTCCCCCTCGTGGCGACCCTGAAGAGATACGTCGAAATAGAGTCTCCACTATCAACCAGTACGTCAGCGGCTGCCTCATTCACTGTCATACACTGATGAACCATAACATCATGGCTGCTTGATCGATAGCGTGTCAGTTCATATTTTGAATGCAATACAGCAGCGATTTTGCGTGGCATCTATTCGACACGTGCGTGATAGTTTTCCGGGTGCATATGGCGCTAGATGTAAAGGCTCGCGTCACGGGATTACGATGTTGTTGTTGTTGTCGTCTTCAGTCCAGAGACTGGTTTGATGCAGTCCTCCATGCTACTCAATGCTGTGCAAGCTTCTTCATCTCCCAATACCTAGTGCAACCTACATCCTTCTGAATGTGTTTAGTGTATTCATCTCTTGGTCTCCCTCTAAGATTTTTACCCTCCATGCTGCCCTCCAATACTAAATTGGTGATCCCTTGATGCCTCAGAATATGTCCTACCAACCAATCCCTTCTTCTAGTCAAGTTGTGCCACAAATTTCTCTTCTCCCCAATTCTGTTCAATACCTCCTCATTAGTTATGTGATTTACCCATCTAATCTTCAGCATTCTTCTGTAGCACCACATTTCGAAAGCTTCTATTCTCTTCGTGTCTAAACTATTTATCGTCCACGTTTCACTTCCATACATGGCTAGACTCCATACAAATACTTTCAGAAACGACTTCCTGACACTTAAATCTATACTCGATGTTAACAAATTTCTCTTCTTCAGAAACGCTTTCCTTGCCATTGCCAGTCTACATTTTATATCCTCTCTACTTCGACCATCATCGGTTATTTTGCTCCCAAATAGCAAAATTCATTTACTACCTTAAGCGTCTTATTTCCTAATCTAATTCCCTCAGCATCACCCGATTTAATTCGACTACATTCCATTATCCTCGTTTTGCTTTTGTTGATGTTCGTCTTACATCCTTCTTTCAAGACACTGTCCATTCAGTTCAGTTGCTCAGCCAGGTCCTTTGCTGTCTCTGACAGAATTACAATGTCATCGTCGAACCTCAAAGTTTTTATTTCTTCTCCATGGATTTTATAATCCAGGCAAAGGCAAAGGCAAAGAAAACGAAGCGCAACGAATTAATTATTCGAATGGGAAGGAAATCGGTAGGTGATGAACATGCAGAGACAAACAAATGATTACAATTTTAGATGCAAGCAGTTATTCGGTTTGGCGCTGATTGATAGAGTTGCTGGATAACTTTCTGAGGAATATCGCGCCACATTCTGTCTAATTGGCGCATTAGATCGTCAAAATCCCGAACTGGTTGAAGACACTTGCCCATAATGGGGGAGAGATCAGGCGACCTTGCTGGACAAGGTAGAATTTGCAGGCACGAAGACAAACAGTAGAAACTCCCGCTGTGTGCGGTAGGGCGTTATTTGCTGAAGCCCGGGATAGCATCGCATGAAGGGACGCAGAATATCGTCGGCGAGCCGCTGTGATCAAAAGGATACCACGGATGACAACCAAAAGGTTCCTACTATGAAATGAAATGGCACACTAGACCGTCACTCTTGGTATATACAGTTCCACACACTAAATTGAATGACACCATTAATAAATATAGACTTCGATCAGAAATCGGTAGCTAAGGTAGAAAATTCAAAATTTCTAGGTGTATGCATTGATGAGGGGTTGAACTGGAAAAAAACACATAGAAGATCTGCTGAAACGTTCGAGTTCAGCTTCTTATGCTATTAGGGTCATTGCAAATTTTGGCGATATACATGTCAGTAAACTAGCTTACCATGCCTATTTTTGTTCTCTGCTTTCGTGTTTCATCATATTCTGGGGTTACTCATCATTGAGTAAAAGAGTGTTCATTACACAAAAGCGTGTAATCAGAATAATTGCTGGAGCTCATCCAAGATCATCCTGCAGCCACTTATTTAAAGAGCTAGGGATTTTCACCGTAGCCTCACAATATATATGTTCACTAATTAAATTTGTTATTAACAATCCGAACGAATTCAAAAGTAATAACAGTGTACATGGCTACAACACTAGGAGAAAGGATGATATTTACTACTCAAGGTTAAATCTAACTTTGGTGCAGAAGGGGGTAAATTATACTGCCACAACAGTCTTTGGTCACTTACCTAATAGCATCAAAAGTCTGACACATAGCCATATAGCATTTAAAAAGAAATTAAAAGATTTTCTGGATGGCAACTCCTTCTACTCATTAGATGAATTTTTGGATATAGTAAGTGGGTAATTTCCCCATTCCCCCACCCCAAAAAAAGAATTAAGTGTCACGTAATATTCTGTGTAATTAAATATCTTGTATAGACACCTTTTATTAACCTGACACGTTTCACACCATAACGAAGTGTCGTATTCATGATCTATGGAACAAGTACTAATCTAATCTAATATGGTTGTCAGGAAATACGGCGGGCGACGGTTAGGTTGGTATCCCATTGCTCTCCCGGCCATCTCCTGACACGGCCTCGGTGATTATCGGAACTCAATTCGAAGCGGGACTCGTCACTGAGGACAGTCCTACTCCAGTCAATGAGAGTCCAGGCCGAATGCGCCCGACATCACTGCAAACATGCTCGTTGGTGTACAGATGTCAACGGTAGTCGGCGCAAGGGGTACTGTGAGCTCAGCACCCTTGCATGGGCCGCCTATTGTGTGTGTGTGTGTGTGTGTGTGTGTGTGTGGTTTGGGAACGTATGGGCGCCCAACGGCGAGGTTACCAACGCCCTGACATCGATGAAAACAAACAAAGGTGGATAAGAACGAAAACTGTCGTACACGCATGCACACGAAACGACCACACAATGACTATCGCACAGGCACTCTCACATGCATTAAAACCAATGAGGAGGCAAGACAGCTAATCAAAAAAGTAAAAGAGGAAAAACAAACCTCAAAAGAGCTAAAAGAACAGCACAGGGAAATGAGACTGGCTGACCACTTACGAAAAAATTTGGGTGAACCAGCCACCCCGTTGACACATTAAAAATATCTCCCCAAAAGTCTTGTTAAAAATGTGGGACAATTCACAGAACTTCAAAACCCGAACCACATTCATTTGAGCATTGTATAAAATAGACTGCAGATCCACCGGCAAATCCGCTGCAGTCCGCCGGTCAGCAAATACACTCCTGGAAATGGAAAAAAGAACACATTGACACCGGTGTGTCAGACCCACCATACTTGCTCCGGACACTGCGAGAGGGCTGTACAAGCAATGATCACACGCACGGCACAGCGGACACACCAGGAACCGCGGTGTTGGCCGTCGAATGGCGCTAGCTGCGCAGCATTTGTGCACCGCCGCCGTCAGTGTCAGCCAGTTTGCCGTGGCATACGGAGCTCCATCGCAGTCTTTAACACTGGTAGCATGCCGCGACAGCGTGGACGTGAACCGTATGTGCAGTTGACGGACTTTGAGCGAGGGCGTATAGTGGGCACGCGGGAGGCCGGGTGGACGTACCGCCGAATTGCTCAACACGTGGGGCGTGAGGTCTCCACAGTACATCGATGTTGTCGCCAGTGGTCGGCGGAAGGTGCACGTGCCCGTCGACCTGGGACCGGACCGCAGCGACGCACGGATGCACACCAAGACCGTAGGATCCTACGCAGTGCCGTAGGGGACCGCACCGCCACTTCCCAGCAAATTAGGGACACTGTTGCTCCTGGAGTATCGGCGAGGACCATTCGCAACCGTCTCCATGAAGCTGGGCTACGGTCCCGCACACCGTTAGGCCGTCTTCCGCTCACGCCCCAACATCGTGCAGCCCGCCTCCAGTGGTGTCGCGACAGGCGTGAATGGAGGGACGAATGGAGACGTGTCGTCTTCAGCGATGAGAGTCGCTTCTGCCTTGGTGCCAATGATGGTCGTATGCGTGTTTGGCGCCGTGCAGGTGAGCGCCACAATCAGGACTGCATACGACCGAGGCACACAGGGCCAACACCCGGCATCATGGTGTGGGGAGCGATCTCCTACACTGGCCGTACACCACTGGTGATCGTCGAGGGGACACTGAATAGTGCACGGTACATCCAAACCGTCATCGAACCCATCGTTCTACCATTCCTAGACCGGCAAGGGAACTTGCTGTTCCAACAGGACAATGCACGTCCGCATGTATCCCGTGCCACCCAACGTGCTCTAGAAGGTGTAAGTCAACTACCCTGGCCAGCAAGATCTCCGGATCTGTCCCCCATTGAGCATGTTTGGGACTGGATGAAGCGTCGTCTCACGCGGTCTGCACGTCCAGCACGAACGCTGGTCCAACTGAGGCGCCAGGTGGAAATGGCATGGCAAGCCGTTCCACAGGACTACATCCAGCATCTCTACGATCGTCTCCATGGGAGAATAGCAGCCTGTATTGCTGCGAAAGATGGATATACACTGTACTAGTGCCGACATTGTGCATGCTCTGTTGCCTGTGTCTATGTGCCTGTGGTTCTGTCAGTGTGATCATGTGATGTATCTGACCCCAGGAATGTGTCAATAAAGTTTCCCCTTCCTGGGACAATGAATTCACAGTGTTCTTATTTCAATTTCCAGGAGTGTAAAATGCAGTCCAAGAAAAGGTGGTGCACCGTGATCTGCATGCCACAAGCACCACACATCGGAGGGTCCTCTCGTCGGAGTAAAAATCCATGCGTCGTAGGGTTGTGGCCGATGCGAAGACGAGTAAGGATGACCGTCGACGTGGCTGGAAGGAAGTCCGCCACAGCCGAGTTGTGGGCTTGACGACACGGAGCACAGGACTTTATACCTCAACAGCGAGGTGAGGGCATGCATTGGGATAGCACACTGAAAGACCTGACGGTCACGACACGCGTCCTTGACTGCTCGATCAGCCCTTTCATTCCCCAGAATTCCTGCGTGCCCTGGTACCCAGCAGAAAGACACCTGCTTCCCCAGTCGCTGTAGTTGGAGGAGGGCGTCGTGGATAGTGTGGGTTCCTTTATCTGCTGGGTACAAACGCTGGAGAGAGTAAAGGGCGCTCAAAGAATCTGAACAGACGAGAAATTTAACACTGGGAGAAAGTCTCATCTGCTCCAGTGCCCGAAAAATGGCATGTAATTCTGCGTCAAAGATAATAAATTCAGGAGGCAGTCTGACATTGAGGACAAGATCCGGGAAGACGACAGAGCAACCAACAGAGTCACCCTGCTTAGACCCATCCGTAAAAACAGCTACATGGTCGTGGTGCTCAGATAAAACGGCAGAAAAGACCCGATTGGAAACGGAAGCAAGAGTGCTATCTTTCCTGTACCGCACCAAATCTAAAAGCACTTCGGGCCTCTCCAGTAAGTAGGGTGACAGGCGGTTGAAACCCTGCATTTGGGGTCGTACGGACTCCACACTGAGGGACTCTAGCAGACGTTGCACACGGATCTCAAACGGCAACGTAGCCCGGGGACGGAGGCGGATGAGCAACAATTTGGTGAGCAGGCGAGGTTGGAGCTGCAAGAAACTTACAAGCCTGGCGCACCAGGAGGAGCTGCCGCCGGATGGTAAGTGGCGGTCCCCGTCCTCAGCACAGAGGCTGGTCCGATAAGCACCAGTGACCAGTCGAATCCCTGCATGATGGACAGCGTCTAGGATCCGCAAATAAGACTGCCTCGCTGACCCATACACTGTGCACCTGTAGTCCAGCCGTGAACGCACAAAAGCCCGATAAAACTGGAGGAGACGCGCCCTGTCCGCTCCCCAAGACCTGTGGCTGAGGCACTTGAGGATGTTCAGTGCCTTCAGGATTCTGGCTTTCAAGTCTCAATAACCTGGAGTCAAAAATTAGGCCCAGAAACCGCACTGTGTCTCTAAAATGTAGGACAGTATCCCCTACATGCAAGGCAGGCAAAATAAAAGGTCGACGAGAACGATTAATATGAAAACAAATAGACTTATCTGGTTCCTGTGGTCACTGAACTACCATCTGCACGTCGGATCGATGATAATGATGAATTCGGGGCTCTGAGTGCTAAAATGCTCAAATGCGTGTGAATTCCTAAGGGACAAAACTGCTGAGGTCATTGGTCCCTAGACTTAGACACTACTTAAACTAATGATCAGGACAACCCACCCACCCATGCCCGAGGGAGGACTCGAACTTCCGGCGGGAGCGGCCGCGCAGTCCGTGACATGGCGCCTCTAAACGCGCGCACTCTGAATGCCTCTGCAACGATTACTCCGTCCTCTCATTCTTTCGTCTATCTTGGTCAACCGCTTCCTTCTTGACGCTGTGTTCGGCCAACGTTAACCTATTCCTGCCACCATCGCCGTATAGCGCCATCGCTAACATTCAAACGCCAAACGATTCGCCGATTGAAACTTCCTGGCAGATTAAAACTGTGTGCCCGACCGAGACTCGAACTCGGGACCTTTGCCTTACGCGGGCAAGTGCTCTACCAACTGAGCTACCGAAGCACGACTCACGCCCGCTACTCACAGCTTTACTTCTGCCAGTATCTCGTCTCCTACCTTCCAAACTTTACAGAAGCTCTTCTGCGAACCTTGCAGAACTAGCACTCCTGAAAGAAAGGATATAGCGGAGACATGGCTTAGCCACAGCCTGGGGGATGTTTCCAGAATGAGATTTTCACTCTGCAGCGGAGTGTGCGCTAATATGAAACTTCCTGGCAGATTAAAACTGTGTGCCCGACCGTCTCCGCTATATCCTTTCTTTCAGGAGTGCTAGTTCTGCAAGGTTCGCAGAAGAGCTTCTGTAAAGTTTGGAAGGTAGGAGACGAGATACTGGCAGAAGTAAAGCTGTGAGTACCGGCCGTGAGTCGTGCTTCGGTAGCTCAGTTGGTAGAGCACTTGCCCGCGAAAGGCAAAGGTCCCGAGTTCGAGTCTCGGTCGGGCGCACAGTTTTAATCTGCCAGGAAGTTTCATATCAGCGCACACTCCGCTGCAGAGTGAAAATCTCATTCTGGAAACATCCCCCAGGCTGTGGCTAAGCCATGTCTCCGCTATATCCTTTCTTTCAGGAGTGCTAGTTCTGCAAGGTTCGCAGAAGAGCTTCTGTAAAGTTTGGAAGGTAGGAGACGAGATACTGGCAGAAGTAAAGCTGTGAGTACCGGGCGTGAGTCGTGCTTCGGTAGCTCAGTTGGTAGAGCACTTGCCCGCGAAAGGCAAAGGTCCCGAGTTCGAGTCTCGGTCGGGCACACAGTTTTAATCTGCCAGGAAGTTTCATATCAGCGCACACTCCGCTGCAGAGTGAAAATCTCATTCTGGAAACATCCCCCAGGCTGTGGCTAAGCCATGTCTCCGCTATATCCTTTCTTTCAGGAGTGCTAGTTCTGCAAGGTTCGCAGAAGAGCTTCTGTAAAGTTTGGAAGGTAGGAGACGAGATACTGGCAGAAGTAAAGCTGTGAGTACCGGGCGTGAGTCGTGCTTCGGTAGCTCAGTTGGCAGAGCACTTGCCCGCGAAAGGCAAAGGTCCCGAGTTCGAGTCTCGGTCGGGCACACAGTTTTAATCTGCCAGGAAGTTTCATATCAGCGCACACTCCGCTGCAGAGTGAAAATCTCATTCTGGATTCGCCGATTACTCCAACCGACTTCTGTGAGCCCAACTACACATCCTCTCTCAAATACTGACATCTGTGTATTCGGTTCACGCCCCTGTCTGTGATGTGTAGTTAATGTCCAACGAAGTGCACGGAATGAAATTCGCAGCTATCGACACGTTCCCATCTGTGTGGTTAAACTGCGCTGCAGCGAGACACATTCATCGATCACCCCCAAAGTTTACAATGTTGCTTTCTCCATCGATACCTGAATGAATATCAGTATATAACCAATTTGCATAACTCGTCCGTGGAGCGCCTTTTTTTGCTTTGGAGTGTATTTATCCACATATGGAGTGATTCGACACAACTGCGAAGTGTTTCGGTTATACACTACTGGCCATTAAAATTGCTGCACCAAGAAGAATTGCAGATGATAAACGGGTATTCATTGGACAAATATATTATACTAGAACTGACACGTGATTACATTATCACGCAATTGGGGTGCATACATCCTGAGAAATCAGTTCCCAGAACAATCACCTCTGGCCGTAATAACGGCCTTGATGCGCCTGGGCATTGAGTCAAACAGAGCTTGGATGGCGTGTACAGGTACAGTTGCCCATGCAGCTTCAACATGATACCACAGTTCATCAAGAATAGTGACTGGCGTATTGTGACGAGCTAGTTGCTCGGCCACCATTGACCAGGCGTTTTCAGTTGGTGAGAGATCTGGAGAATGTGCTGTATCCAGAAAGGCCCGCACAGGACCTGCAACATACGGTCGTGCATTATCCTGCTGAAATGTAGGGTTTCGCAGGGATCGAATGAAGGGTAGAGCCACGGGTCGTAACACATCTGAAACGTAACGTCCACTTTTCAAAGTGTCGTCAATGCGAACAAGAGGTGACTGAGACGTGTAACCAAGGCACCCAATACCATCACGCAGGGTGATACGCCAGTATGGCGATGACGAATACACGCTTCCAATGTGCGTTCACCGCGGTGTGGCCAAACGCTGATGGGACCATCATGATGCTGTAAACAGAACCTGGATTCATCCGAAAAATGACGTTTTGTCATTCGTGTACCCAGGTTCGTCGTTGAGTACACCATCGCAGGCGCTCCTGTCTGTGATGCAGCATCAAGGGTAACCGCAGCCATGGTCTCCGAGCTGATAGTCCATGCTGCTGCAAACGTCATCGAACTGTTCATGCAGATGGTTTTTGTCTTGCAAACGTCCCCATCTGTTGACACAGTGATCGAGACGTGGCTGCACGATCTGTTACAGCCATGCAGATAAGATGCCTGTCATCTCGACTGCTAGTGATACGAGGCAGTTGGGATCCAGCACGGCGTTCCGTGTTACCCCCTTGAACCCACCGATTCCATATTCTGCTAACAGTCATTGGATCTCGACCAACGCGAGCAGCAATGTCGCGATCGCGATAGGCTTCAATCCGACCTTTATCAAAGTCGGAAACGTGATGGTACGCATTTCTCCTGCTTACACGAGGTATCACAACAACATTTCACCAGGCAACGCCGGTCAACTGATGTTTGTGTATGAGAAATCGGTTGGAAACTTTCCTCATGTCAGCACGTTGTAGGTGTCGCCACCGGCGCCAACCTTGTGTGAATGCTCTGAAAAGCTAATCATTTGCATATCACAGCATCTTCTTCCTGTCGGTTAAATTTCGCGTCTGTAGCATGTCATCTTCGTGGTGTAGCAATTTTAATGGCCAGTAGTGTAGTTTGCTGCCATGCACTGGTGCTACGCTGAATCACGTTGTCGCGTGTTGTTGGCACTTCATTATAAACTTTACACTTCAAGTAGGCCCACAAACAAAATTCAGACGACTTAAGATCTGGCAAGCCAAACACTGTACCACTTCTTCCGATACGTCGCCGATTGCGCAGGCGATCTAATGTTTCCCGTGCTGCTACAGGATGATGTGCTTCACAACCATCATATTGAAATCACATTGTTTTGTCACAAGTTCAGATGGAAGTCTGAAAGCAATATTGGAAGATCGTTCTCCAAGAATGTTCGGTATTTATCACGATTTACGTTGCTATCGATAATGAATGGACCAATGAGATTGTCACCAATTATTCCACACGAACCTCTCACATTCCATGGATGTTGATGTTAAGCTTTGCGTAACCAAAGTGGTTTTTCGCATTCCAATAATGCGTGTTGTATCGATTAATCGTACTGTAGTGTTTCAAAGTGTATTTTCTGAAGCGATGACTAGCAAAATGTTACTGGGTTCTGGAAAACATTTTCATGAAATTCCTGATGGAGTGAAATATGAGACGGATGAAATTTTCTACTTTTCAAAAATAGGCAAACGGTAATCCGACTAATTCACGATTCACGACTTAACTGCCGAGTGCTAACGTGGGGGTTATGATTCATCGCAACTAATATCGAAATTTCATTATTCTCGGCACCAACTGTTTTTCTATGGTTCCTTTCTCGTAGTTGTACAGTTCCCTCGGTCAAGATCTGTGGAAGAATCCGACAAAAAGAAGCGCGTGATCGCACTCTGTATGGAAAACGTTGAGGATAAAGGATTACAGAATTATCTACATTCCTGCCAGTTTCTCCATAAATATAAAAATGCAATCTCCTCTTTTATCGAAATAGCCTACATTCTAACTAATAATGCAGTCAGGTCATGAAAGAACGTACCGTATTTTACGGACTATGAGGCGCACTTTTTTCTTCGAAAAATTGCCTCCAAAATTCAGGAGCATCTTATTCTCGAAGTTAATAAAAAATGTCCAGTGATTCGTTTAAAATTCCCACCAGTCTTAAAAATGGCCATGTATTCGAGACCTTAAGAAACCTAAATCTATTTGGCAACAATGGATTCAACTGGTAGCAGCAGTGAATTCACAAGGTTGCTAACACTGTCTCCCTTTCGCCCCCCCCCCCCCCCCCCCAAATATCACAATCCCAGAACACTGTCTAGCCAGTGACGCGTCAGTGCAGCCTATGCAGTCTACGGTGCCAGTGAACCTGAACTGAAAGTGATATATAGTATCTGTAACAGTACAATATTTTTGTTAGTAGTTAGTTTCGTAATGGAAAAAATAAAAAGTATTCATATAATGCGGGCTATAAACTGAAAGTAATAGCTTATGCAGAAGAACGTGGAAACAGAGCAGCTGGGCGGTATTTCGGTTCTCCACCAACAGAAAAATCCATTCGCTGTCGGCGGGCTAGTAAAGAACTGAAAAAAATGAGGAAGACTAAATGTGCAAATAGAGGACTGAATGAAATATGGCCAAAACTAGAACATGACTACTGAAATGGATTCAAGGACACCGTCAAAATCGCGCAAGATTTAATACAATAATGGCTCGAATATACGATTGTGAGGTAGCGTTACAGTGGAACTCAACAGTCTTTAAATGTGGCTTGGTAGGTGGTACAGGTTTATGAAGCGCCATGGACATAGCATCCGAAACAGCTCCAAAATATCTCAGAAAGTGCCACAAGAGTATGATGAGAAAATATTATCTTTCCATCGCTTTATTATTTGACATCGAAAGAAAACCAGAGTGAAACTAAACGAAACAGCGACTATGGACGAAACTCCTCTGACATTTGATGTATCGAGAAACAGAACCGTTGCCACGAAGAATGATAAAATTGTTAACTATAGAAACAAGTGGACATGAAAAACTGCACTACTCTGTTGTCCTCTCGTGACGTGCTGACGATACTAAACTTAATCGAGTGACCGTTTTCAAGCGCAAAACAAAGCCGAAACCTTCTGAAATACCGCCAGATGTTGTTCACGTACATGATAAGGGTTGGATGGACGAGTCTGGTATGAAATTATGGATTAACAGAGTGTGGGAGAGAAGGAAAGTTGCTTTATTGAAGAAGAGTTCTCTTCTAGTGCTAGATCATTTTTAAAAATTCTTCGAAAAAGAAACTGAGACAGGAAAATACAAAGCTTTCTGCTATTACGGAAGGACTTACTTCACAATTTCAACCTCTTGACGTCTCGATAAATAAACCATTTAAAGCGTATATGAGAGAGGAATGGAACGAATGGGTGAGGGATGAAACCCAACATGAATTCACGCCGAAACGAGCTTTAAAACGACCTATAATCAAACAAGTGTGTCAGTGGTCGTGGTCTAGAGTGAGAGAACTTATTATTGTTAAATTTTTCAAGAAGTGTGGCATAAGTAACGCTCTCGATGCCAGTGAAGACCAACTCATATATAAAGAGGACAACGATGATGGCGAAGAAGAAGAAGAAGAAGTAGAAGAAGAAGAAGAAAGTTCAGATGACGACTTTCAGGGATTTTAAAGATCAATTCGCTTTAATAAATTAAGAATTTTTTTTAGTCTGGCTTTGCAATCTAATAAAAAAATGGTGAAAATGTTATTTAAAAAAATGCTTAAAAATAAAGGTGAGTCTTATAGTCCGTAGCGTCTTATAGGCCGTGATACGGTATTTAAGAAACGGGGGACGACTTGTATGCTGTAGATGAAGTCGAATAATGAATGAATGTTTCAAAGCAACTCACGGAGAAAACTGCAAAGCAAGTCTGTTTTTATGTTTTTGATCCATTGCATTTTTCTCGAGGTAATTCTGTAAAGAACTCAGTTGTGTTATTTGTCGCTTACAGCTCCATTTATTGCTCAACGACAAAAGTGTTACATGCAAAAGTTATGTATTTTTGTCCCGTATGATACGAATGAGTGGAGGGGGATGAACATTGTATCACTGCCCTAGCCCCCCACCCCCCCATACAAAGTACTGTATGGGCGCCATTGACTTCAAAGACACATTCTTCAGAAGTTCACGTCTTGTAACATTTTACCAGCCCTCAATTTGTCAAGGATGTATGGATTCAGAGCAGACTCAACCGTGTACTCAACCGAAAAAAAACATCGCTAATGGGCATTTTATCGTTGTGCCTGTGCTGGAATTACTAAGTAACTGATGACAAATGTACATTCCACTTTTTGTACGATTGTGAAAGGTTACAGCTTCTGGTTTCTGAGAGCCTGCAGCTTCACCGATCCTTTCTTCATGATGCATCTTGGGGATGAGAACAACTGATCGCGATTTGGCTGCAATATGTGACACCATTGCTACATTTTGGATAAAACCGAACAGTTCTTTATTCACGGGCAAAAATTGTGAGCTGGGGCACGTTTGTGCTTTCGCGATGTTCTGACCTATGTCGCCAGATTGCGAGGCAAGGCGGTGAGCCGGGCTGGTGATGGCTGTAGCCGCTGCTTCAAAACTGTCATTGGTCGGTTCAGAAATCAGCTTGGCGGCTCCTGACACACGTTAGGGCTATCTTCAGGCTGACTCTTCGCCTTAACCTTACAACGCTCTTACTCTCAAACAAATAGTGAAAATGATCGAAGCAGACGAAATGAATCAAAATTTGTGCTGCGGCCGGGCCTCGAACCCGGGTCTTCTTGCTTGCTAGGCAGAGATGCTAACCATATTTTGCATAGTTCCAATTATATTCACATTTTCCTCGACAAAGAACTGAGGAATAATTCTAATCATATTAGCTTCAGAGCAGGAAAAGTTGCTTATCGTCAAGGATTCGAGGGTGATATTCATCAATGTTCACGCTTGTTCGCTGCCGATGTGTTGGTTTCATTGCTCTTTTGAATGATGCTGAATTCTTTTGCAATTCTCTTTGGGTAACTTTTTAAAATGAAAAGATCCGACAGAAATATACCAATATATTTTCTTCATTTATTCGTTCCACCTGACAATCAAACAGATCTAACTTCAACTAAGTCATTGCTAAACAGCTCTGTTCTCCACCAGTGGTCCTACCTACCGTAGACGCAGTCACTTATTTAACATCTCGACAACACATGGTACTTACAGTATTGTTATAATTAATACTTTGTATTAAGCTTCTGTTAAATTATCTATGCGTAACAGTACGCTCAGCAGAATACAAAAAAAATTCCGTAAACAATTTCATAAAATACAGTCTTCCAATGTTAAATTTCGTAAAATACCAATTTTAAACAATCAATCTCTTCTTTAGCATATGGAGCATATTGATGCAAGTTCCGCAACTACCACTAATTTTGAATGAAATGCCAGTCTCAGCTGCACTTTTTATTTTAAAAACCTCGACCAGTTTCGGACCCCAAGGCCATTATTATCCATCAGTGTATGTCAGGCGTCCTGTGTTGTTCTGTGTTCTGTCAACACGCCTGACGGATAAGCCGGGGTAATTGCCTTGGCGACCAAAACCAGTCGCTGTTTTTAAAATACACTACTGGCCATTAAAATTGCTACACCACGAAGACGTGTTACAGACGCGAAATTTAACCGACAGGAAGAAGATGCTGTGATATGCAAATGATTAGCTTTTCAGAGCATTCACACAAGGCTGGCGCCGATGGCGACACCTATAACGTGCTGACGTGAGCAAAGTTTCCAACCGATTTCTCATACACAACAGCAGTTGACCGGCGTTGCCTGGTGAAACGTTGTTGTGATGCCTCGTGTAAGGAGGAGAAATGCGTACCATCACGTTTCCGACTTTGATAAAGGTCGGATTCTAGCCTATCGCGATTGCGGTTTCTCGTATAGCGACATTGCTGCTCGCGTTGGTCGAGATCCAATGACTGTTAGCAGAATATGGAATCGGTGGGTTCAGGAGGGTAATACGGAACGCCGCGCTGGATCCCAACAGCCTCGTATCACTAGCAGTCGAGATGACAGGCATCTTATCCGCATGGCTGTAACGGATCGTGCAGCCACGTCTCGACCCCTGAGTCAACAGATGGGGACGTTTGCAAGACCACTACCATCTGCACGAACAGTTCGATGACGTTTGTAGCAGCATGGACTATCAGCTCGGAGACCATGGCTGCGGTTACCCTTGACGCTGCATCACAGCAGGAGCGCCTGCGATGGTGTACTCAACGACGAACCTGGGTGCACGAATGACAAAACGTCATTTTTTCGGAAGAATCCGGGTTCTGTTTACAGCATCATGATGATCGCATCCGTGTTTGGCGACATCGCGGTGAATGTTCATTGGAAGCATGTATTCGTCATCGCCACACTGGCGTATCACCCGGCGTGATGGTATGGGGTGCCATTGGTTGCACGTCTCGGTCACCTCTTGTTCGCAATGACTTCACTTTGAACAGTGGACGTTACATTTCAGATGTGTTACGACCCGTGGCACTACGCTTCATTCGATCCCTGCGAAACCCTACATTTCAGAAGGATAATGCACGACCGCGTGTTGCAGGTCCTGTACGGGCCGTTCTGGATACACAAAATATTTTACTGCTGGCCTGGCCAGCACATTTTCCAGATCTCTCACCAATTGAAAACGTATGGTCAATGGTGGCCGAGCGACTGGCTCATCAAAATACGCCAGTCACTACTCTTGATGAACTGTGGTATCATGTTGAAGCTGCGCGGGCAACTGTACCTGTATACACCATCCAATCTCTGTTTGACTCAATGCCCAGACGTATCAAGGCCGTTATTACGGCCAGAGGTGGTTGTTCTAGGTACTGATTTCTCAGGATCTATGCACCCAAACTGCGTGAAAATGTAATCACATGTCAGTTCTAGTATAATATATTTGTCGAATGAATACCCGTTTATCATCTGCATTTCTTCTTGGTGTAGCAATTTTAATGGCCAGTAGTGTAAAAGTACACCTGGGGCTGGTATTTCATTTAAAATTTAAACGATAATTTCTAAATATCTAAGTTTCTGCTAAATTGCTTAAGAATTTTGATTACTAACATTTATGTATGTTCTAACTTTGTGTCACATTGTTCCATGCAACAGCTTACTTTGTACGAGGGCGTACTGAAAAGTAATGCCTCCGAACTTTTTACGTGAAAACTCTTAAAGCTTTTTAAATAAAACAGAAGTTATTAACATTCTTCATCTTTATTCTTCATGTCTACGTATTTGCAGCCCTCTGCCGCTAGAAGTCTCCGAATTTTAGCGTGTAACATGGCGGTATGTAACGTTAACTATGTCGGTTTGTTAGAAACAGCGTACTGTAATCGAGTTTCGAATTGGAAGAGTCCGACCACATATGGAGCATCCTCTGCTTCAAAATGTCAACTCCAGACCACACATGAGACTTGCTAGATCTGCAACAATCCGACGCCATGGTTTCACTGTCATCAGTCGACCTTCACACAGTCCCAACTTGGTCCTTTTCGATTCTCATATGTGTTCAAACCTTAAAGAACGCTTAGATAACTTTACTTTGGTATTCGACTGAAACGGTGCAAGCAGAGGTGAGGTTGTGGCTCCGTCAACAAAGTCAAACATTCTATATTGACATAAAAAAGAAACTGGTCCCTCGTTGGGAGGAATGTGTTTGTCGGCTGCGTGACTATGTTGACAGATAAATATGTAGACATGAGCAATAAAGATACTGAATGTTAATAACGTTTGTTTTAGTTAAAAATATTTAAAAATGTTAACATAAGAAATTAAGTGGGATTAGGTTTCAGAAGGCCGCGGATATTATATTTTATTTTAATAAACAGAGTTGATTTGTTGATGCTGACTTCAGAAACTTCCTAAACGAACACTGCATACAAAAATGAGCTGTGTTGTATAATTTAGGTATTATTCTTTTAAATATGACAATTCTGTTTTAACTGAATATAGCTAGTAAACACATTTTTGTAAATAATCGACATTCATAATTTTGTTAATTACATGGTATGTTAAGCGTCAATACCTACAGAATTTTCAATTTTTCCAAATAATATTGGATAGTAAATAATAAATGCGAAATATAGCCATACAAAACCACATACCGTGCACCAATTAATTCACTGAAAGCTGTGTATCGTATACTCCCATACATTATCCAAGGCTATTACATTACAATTTATAGCTACAACACGAAATAACTTAGAACAGAGTTCTCAAAACTGGCGGATAGCTTCCATTGGGAGTAACTAGACTGGCCATCACGAAATTAAAACACCTCAAGATCAGTCGGCCGGCTCTAAGTGGTGTGATTCGCACACCACATAGATCCCTTGCTGCATGTTCACTTAACAGTGCAGTAGGCCAGCGCCAGCAGAATGCTCCGTGTTTCTACGCGATATCGTCTGTTCACGTGTAGTTTCAGTCTTCCGAGGAACAGCACGCTGAAGTGTGTTTGCTAGTGAGTGAAATGCAGGACAAAGGGTCTACGTGCAGTGCTACTCTGGTCGGTGTGCGTAGAGGACAAGAATGTAAAATCGTCGTATCGAACGTATTGAAGATTATTTTACTGATCTGGCCAACGAGGAACAGGCCAGAAATATACAAATTTCGTGCAAGTTGATACAATGACAACAAAGCGTTGTGGTATTTCCGAATCGACTGTATTCCTTACCGACGGTGTAGTAACATCGGCAGAATCTCTAGATATGAATATGTGTTTTGATTCTCTAATGGTTGGTTGATTCGGGGGAGGGAACCAAACAGAGTGGTCATCGGTCCGATTCTCTAATGAAGGCGTATAAATGAAAACTGAAGCCGGCCGGTGTGGCCGTGCGGTTCTAGTCGCTTCAGTCTGGAACCGCGTGACCGCTACGGTCGCAGGTTCGAATCCTGCCTCAGGCATGGATGTATGTGATGTCCTTAGGTTAGTTAGGTTTAAGTAGTTCTAAGTTCTAGGGGACTGATGACCACAGCAGTTAAGTCCCATAGTGCTCAGAGCCATTTGAACCATTTTTGAAAACTGAAATAAAAGGAATTTGACGGTTTTGACAAAACTTTAGTACATAGAACTGTACTTCGATACTATGACAGAGGTGAGTGCTGCGGCCGCGCACTTCGGACATCGTAGCGGCTACTGCATTGGCATCCCACTTTACGTCCAACCATCACGGGATGCCTGCATCACAGGGTGTATATTCACCAGGAAAACCTACGTCGTTTGTGTTGTCAAAACGAAGACTTACCTGCGGCCACAACACAACACAACATCAGGTCTCCGCCAACGGCCGCCAGGGACCGCTGCGCGTTCGCAGAGTCTGCAGAATAGCTTCACCAGAGGTTGCGGCTAGCCTAGGAACTACTTTGCTACGCCAGGCATGTGATCGCAAATAGTTCTGACAGATACATCCGCCAAAGTCCGTGCAAAAATAAAAACTACTTTGGGGTAAACCTTTTTTATTTTTTGACATGGTCTCCTTTTAGACTCATACACTTCGTCCAACGCTGTTCTAATTTGTTGATCCCTTCCGAATAATAGGAACTGTCCAAATCTGCAAAATAGCTATTAGTTATTGTAATCACCTCCTCGTTTGAATAAAATCTTTGTCCCGCCATTCATTTCTTCAAATTGGGGAACAAATAGTAGTCCAACGGAGTCAAGTCTGGAGAATAGGGGGGATGGAAGCGAGTTGGAAACCTATTTCCATTAATTTTGCGACCACAACTGCTGAGGTGTATGCTGGTGCATTGTCGTGATGGAAAAGAACTTTTTTGCAGTCCAATCGCCAGCGTTTTTCTTGCAGCTCGGTTTGCAAACGGTCCAGTAACGATGAATAATATGCACCTGTAATATTTTTACCGTTTTCCAGATAGTCGATGAGCATTATCCCTTGCGAATCCCAAAAGACAGTCGCCATTAACCTTCTGGCCGAAGGAATAGTCTTCGCCTTTTTTGGTGCTGATTCTCCCTTGGTAACCCATTGTTTAGGTTGTTGTTTGGTTTCGGGATTATAGTAATGTATCTATGTTTCATCCACAGTGATGAAACGACGCTTACCTGCAGATTCTTCCTGAACAGCTGCAAACCATCGTTGGAAAATTAAACACAATTCCGTTTTTGGTCAAGCGTGAGCAATTGTAGAAGCCATCTTGCGGGTAGCTTTCTCATGTCCAAATGTTTATGCAAAATATTATGTATCCGTTCATTCGAAATGCCCACAGCACTAGCAATCTCATGCACCTTAACTCTTCTGTCATTCATCACCATATCATGGATTTTATCAATGATTTCTGGAGATGTAACCTCCACAGGGCGTCCAGAACGTTCAGCATCACTTGTGCCCACATGATACGTTTATCAAGTTTCTCTCTAGTCACCTGGAGCGTTTTGCCTTTCATAAAGTAATGTTTAATCACCACACGAAATTCTTTTTCGTCCATTGTTTGGCAATCATTCGACTTCCTTGATTCACACGAATGCCAAACACAAAGAAATATACCAATATGGCTGAAACTTGGTGTGCGTTCTTTCCAAAGATGCTACTAACTAAACATGACCTCCATACGCGCCGGTGGTGCCATCTCTCGGACTTAGCACGGACTTTTCAAACACCCCTCGTATAAGACGGCGCACTGGCGTCAAAAGGCAATTCGACGCAACGCAACGAAGGATACCGAGCTGCCGCCCCGACAGCCGCGGCCTGACGCCTCTTCTAGCTGGCTGATCTTTCGGTATACTCGACGAGCCTCTTGAAGTTGTAAAATTGTCTGTGTGCGCTCCTCGTGAAGTGTCGGGTCTTTTCTGCTATTATTCGTTATTTTGTACTTGTGTCGATCCGTAGTCGGTGACGAGTCGATTATTCTTTCGGAGACTATTATTGTTTCGTTTCGGTGAATCCAATAAATTGTTTTCGGACTTGTTTTCCACATTTCTATTCTGCTGGCGCAGATACTTCAGAGAGCATCAGACGGCTACAAAAGTACAAAGTGATCTCCGTGAAAAAAAAAAAAAAAAAATTCTGGCATAGAGACCTCCGTTCTTTGTCTTCTCCGCTCACTTGGGGTTTGATCCAGAAATTTTTTGCGGAGTGCAGAAGCAATGCAGTAGCAAGTTTCGCGTGAAATGCATTGCCTGTTTGTTGAGGACAGTAATCTTGTATAGTTGGAGTCACAAACGAAGGCGGTCGAGTTTAGGCTTGTTCTGCGCACCCACGTCACACATTCTCCGAAAGCCAATGAGCGTTCAGTGGCACTGTGACCGCTCTGCTGTTAATGCCGTAACTAATGCGAGCATTAAACGTGATCGTAGCGAGTTGTTTACTAAACTTTTATACCATTTGTTGCGAGTTGTCATCGCTGATAGTGGCGGTAAATGATGAATTCTACAGAAGCAAGCGAAAGACATAATTCGCAGGATATACGCTTTCTTCATGCGGAAAGCGCGCGCATGCGAGTATCGCAACTGTCATTAGGAATCGTCAGTAATGCAATCCCAGTATATACATCGACATGCGCGAACCGCCATCGGTCGTCGATGGGACTATAGTATACTTCGATGAAATTTGTGGTTTCACAAAGCCGCACGCAAAAAAGTACTTCGCTCGAGTTAAACGGAAGTATTGGGCTGAAAGAACCTACAATTACTTTTATCTGTTGTAGGCGTTATGGGTGATGGGTGCAGTGACGAAGGCTCAGAAAGAGCTGCAAATAAAAAATATCGGGAGATAGGGAGTATCGTCGGCCGAATCATGGCGAGCCGTCGGAACTAAAATCCTCCAGGCGGCATAAAATTACTCGCGCGCTATCGCTTTCGATCAGAAAAGATTCGCTCTGGTTTCGTGCAGCTAACAGAAGCGGTAAAGGCTGTCAGTCTTACTTGCGAGATGAAAGCAGAGCTGACCATTTGCAGCATAGTCGATAGGACCGATTGCGGACCTCTGGTACAGAGCCGAGTGGAGGGGTCTGAATCAGTGGCTCAGACGGTTCTGTGACCGTGTAGGCTGCAGATTCCTCAACTTGCGCCGAAGGGTGGATGGGTTTCGGGTTCCGCTGAATACGTCAGGAGGCGGTTACACGGGTAGCAGGCTCTGTGTGGCGTGGACTGGGTGATGTTTTTAGGTTAGAGGGCCTCGGGAAAACACATAAAGGGCTTCAGTCACAAAGGGTGTAGGCCGAACACAGAAAGAACGTAGATACAAGAACCATCGGTATAACAATTGTAAATTATCGTAGCTGTGTTGGGAAAGTACCAGAGCTCCAAGCGTTAATAGCACTGATGGTCAAATCGTTATAGGCACTGGAAGCTGGATAAAGCCGGATATAAGCTCAGGCGAAATTTTTGCGAAGAACCTATACCGAAAGTATAGGCCAAACACGGTTGGCGGTGTTTGTTGCTGTTAGAAGCCGTTTATCTTGTTCCGAAATTGAAGCAGATAGTTCCTGTGAGTTAGTATGGGCCGAGGTCATTGTTGACAACCGGAATAAAATAATAATTGGATCCTTTTACCGACCTCCTAATTCAGATGATACAATTGCTGAAAGGTTCAAAGAAAACTTGAGTTTGAAATCAAACACGTACCCGACCCATACGATTATAGTTGGTGGCGACTTTCATTTATCCTCGATATGCTGGCGAAAATACATGTTTACTTCCGGAGGTTCGCATAAAACATCATCCGAAATTGTGCTAAACGCATTCTCTGAAAATGATTTCGAGCAGTTAGTTCATGAGCCCACGCGAGTATGAAAACACAATGACGGGTATGAAAACACAATGACGGGTATGAAAACACAATTGACCTCTTAGCAACAAATAATACTGAGTTGATAACGAGCAACAAAACGGATACAGCTATTAGAAAACACAGGGTTGTCGTTGTGAGAATGAATATTGCAACCCCCAAATTCTACGAAAATAAACGAAAAAAATACGTATTAAAAAAGGCAGATAAAAATTCAATTGACGCCTTCCTGAGAGACAATCTCCACTCCTTCAGAATTAACAATATAAGTGTAGACCAGATATGGCTTGAATTCAAGGAAACAGAAACGGCAGCAATTGAAAGACTTCCACCAAACCAATTAACGAACGACGGATCTGATCCTCCTTGGTACACAAAACGGGTGAGAACACTGTTGCAGAAACAACGGAACAAACATGCCAAGTTTAAACAGCCGCAAAATCCCCAAGATTGGCGATCTTTTACTGAAGATCGAAATTTAGCGCGGACTAGTTCTCTATTCGGATGAAGTGTTGAGTGCTATTGACAAGGGATTTCAGATTGATTTCCAGAAAGCTTTTGACACTGTACCACACAAGCGGCTTGTAGTGAAATTGCATACTTTTGGAATATCGTCTCAGTTATGTGACTGGATTCGTGATTTCCTGTGAGAGAGGACACAGTTCGTAGTAATTGACGGAAAGTCATCGAGTAAAACAGAAGTGATTTATAACGTTCCTCAAGGTTGTGTTATAGGCCCTTTGTTTTTCCTTATCTATATAAAAGACTTGGGAGACAATCTGAGCAGCCGTCTTAGGTTGTTTGCAGATGACGCTATGGTTTATCGACTAATAAAGTTATCAGAAAATCAATACAAATTGCAAAACGATTTAGAAAAGAAATCTGAATGGTGCGAAAATTGGCAGTTGGCCCTAAACAACGAAAAGTGTGAGGTCATCCACAAGAGTGCTAAATGGAATTCGTTAAGCCTCGGTTACACGATAAATCAGTCAAATATAAAGGCCGTAAATCAACTAAATACCTAGGAATTACGATTACGAACTACTTAAATTGGAAGGAACATATAGAAAATGTTATGGGGAAGGCTAACCAAAGACTGCGTTTTATTTGCAGGACACTTAAAAAATGTAACAGATCTACTAAGGAGACTGCCTACACTACGCTTGTCCGTCCTCATTTAGAGGATAGGACGGACGGAGTACATCGAAAAAGTTCAAAGAAAGGCAGCAGGTTTTGTGTTCTCGCCAAATATGGGAGAGAGTGTCACTGAAATTATTCAAGATTTGGGTTGGACATCATTAAATCAAAGGCGTTACTCGTTGCGGCGGAATCTTCTCACGAAATTCCAATCACCAACTTTTTCCTCTGAACGCGAAAATATTTTGTGAGACCGACCTACATAGGGAGAAACGATCACTATGATAAAATAAGGGAGATCAGAGCTCGTACGGAAAGATACAGGTGTTCGTTCTTCCCGCTCGCTACACGAGATTGGAATAATAGAGAATTGTGAAGGTGGTTCGATGAACCCTCTGCCAGGCAGTTAAATGTGATTTACAGAGTGTCCATGTAGATGTACAGGGCTATTACAAATGATTGAAGCGATTTCATAAATTCACTGTAGCTCCATTCATTGACATATGGTCACGACACACTACAGATACGTAGAAAAACTCATAAAGTTTTGTTCGGCTGAAGCCGCACTTCAGGTTTCTGCCGCCAGAGCGCTCGAGAGCGCAGTGAGACAAAATGGCGACAGGAACCGAGAAAGCGTATGTCGTGCTTGAAATGCACTCACATCAGTCAGTCATAACAGTGCAACGACACTTCAGGACGAAGTTCAACAAAGATCCACCAACTGCTAACTCCATTCAGCGATGGTATGCGCAGTTTAAAGCTTCTGGATGCCTCTGTAAGGGGAAATCAACGGGTCGGCCTGCAGTGAGCGAAGAAACGGTTGAACGCGTGCGGGCAAGTTTCATGCGTAGCCCGCGGAAGTCGACGAATAAAGCAAGCAGGGAGCTAAACGTACCACAGCCGACGGTTTGGAAAATCTTACGGAAAAGGCTAAAGCAGAAGCCTTACTGTTTCGAACTCATTGATGGGGACAAGCTGTGCCGAGTGTGGGAGGAACTTGATTATCGGCTTGATGTCTGCCGAATCACGAAAGGGGCACATATCGAACATTTGTGAATGCCTAAAAAAATTTTTGAGTTTTTGTATGTGTGTGCAAAGCATTGTGAAAATATCTCAAATAATAAAGTTATTGTAGCGCTGTGAAATCGCTTCAATCATTTGTAATAACCCTGTAGATGTAAATGTACACAGTCTCTCATAAATAAATGCTTTCATGCGAGACACGATACAGTAATGATGTCTCAGATGTTTCAAAAATTAATTTCATAATTTTATTAACAATTTTCTCGCTGGGAGTTTCAACAAGGTCCAACAGAACGCAAATTCATCAGCGATGACATTCTTCGTTACAGAGGCGGAACAGTTTCACACCTCTTACGATATTATATTTTTTTTATCTCGGAGTACTTTTATGTTTCCACTACAAAATATGTATCACATGCATCTATAAAATTTGACTTCGTTCATGTATTATTTTCAGTCCAAAGATATCAGTGGCTCTGTTTTCTTCACAGGTTGAAGTAAAAGAATATATTTTTCGAAATTTTCGTGTATAGCTAGTTTTATGTATTTTTTTTTAGCAGCTGGCAATGATTTTCTTTTGGAAAGTGCTGTATCATATTCTAGACTAAAAATAGAGATATCTAATAATTTTTCGGAATTTTTGCTAACATTTGAAATTATCACTATCTGGCAACGCTGTAGGACTCTGAGGTGATGTCGAGGCGCCTGGTACTTAAAGCTGCACGGATACTGGACAGCAGGTCACTGGAGGCGTGTAGTGTGGTCTGACGAGTGGCGATTTTGCTTTCCTCAAATGATGCAAGTTGTCCAGTGAGGGCCGGCCGAAGTGGCCGTGCGGTTAAGGGGCTGCAGTCTGGAACCGCGAGACCGCTACGGTCGCAGGTTCGAATCCTGCCTCGGGCATGGATGTGTGTGATGTCCTTAGGTTAGTTAGGTTTACGTAGTTCTAAGTTATAGGGGACTGATGACCTCAGCAGTTGAGTCCCATAGTGGTCAGAGCCATTTGAACCATTTTGTCCAGTGAGGTGCTGTACTCGAAGTGTGTGGAGAATGTAATTGAGTCCGGAGGCGATTTTGCGGCGATGTTTTTCGTGCCATGACTTGGGCGCATTCATTACAGTGAACATGAACAAGCATGCTTACTTCAGCATTTTCGTTGACCTACTGCTGCCCTTTCATCTACATTTTAATGATGAATGTGTTGGGGACACTTCTCTCTTCGACAGTGACAACAGCTGTGCTGACAGGCCTGTATGCGTGTGTTTCTGTTTAGTGAATACTCAATGTTGTGTCAGCCTTCTTAGACGATGAGGTGGCTAGTAATTATACAGTTAATCAGAATACTCTGAATATGGTTCAAATGGCTCTGAGCACTATGGGACTTAACATCTGAGGTCATCAGTCCCCTAGAACTTAGAACTACTTAAACCTAACTAACCTAAGGGCATCACACACATCCATGCCCGGGCCAGGATTCGAACCTGCGACCGCAGCGGTCGCACGGTTCCAGACTGAAGCGCCTAGAACCGCTTGGCCACAACGTTCGGCTACTCTGAATACATAATACCTTATTAATTACAACGAAGCTTATCTTTGCTCACCAGCCCGGGATGTATCTATAAAACTGCAAACATGGACTTACGGTTCATGTGCGGAAACACAGCACAGGAGCAGTCTTTCTCGATATCGAGAAAGCATTCGACAAAGCCTGGAATGATGGCTTAATATACAAGTTATCCCAGTTAGGCATTCCAGGACATATCATCAGCATGATTGACTCGTTTCTGGCGGGGAGGCAGTACCGCATCAGGTGCGGCAATCATGTAAGCGCTATCAGGGAGGCTGTGGCAGGAGTTCCGCAGGGCTCAGTTCTTGGCCACATATTATACTCGCTATACACAAACGACGTGCCAAAGTCGGCAGGAGGTGAGACAGCGCAGTATTCCGATGACACGGCGGGTTACAGGAGTAGAGCAACCTCAATTTCATAACAAAAAAGCTGCAGGAGCACTTGGACGAAATTGTAAAATGGTGCAATATTTGGAAAATAAAGATAAATCGTGAAAAGTCCGTAGCAGTCATGTTTACGAGGAAACTGACCCCCCCCCCCCCCCCAAACAGACGTATTTTTGTAGCTGGAAAGGAAATAGAATGGATTGGCTCAGCTACATACCTAGGCCTTGAACGAAACGAACGCTTAACCTTCGCAAAGCAGATAAACAGATCCAGAGGTAGAGACTACACTACTTTCATCCAACTGTACCCACTCTTAAAAGGTGGAGGACTCAGCATAGAAATGAAACTTAGATTATACAGGGCAGTTATCCTGCCAAGTATTTTATGTGGATCGGAAGCTTAGTCCATGGCAGCAGACGGACATCTGCAAAAAATTGAGAGACTCCAAAACAGAACTCTCCGCGTCATCGCCGACGCAGACCGCTACACACAAAACACACACATTAAGGACCTCTTAGAGGAACCATCCATCTATACCTATATTAAAAGAAAATCAGAAAAACTCTATGAAAAGGCACCTACCTCGAACCACCAACCATAAATCAGTTAGGATCCCATTATCCTGATGCTACAGACAACCGTCCAATATCAACATTAACCAGAGAATTCAGGGCATAACAGTTACAGACAAAACAAGCAGACATGCAAACATGATTTTGACAAACTACAAAAGCTATTCCTCTAAATATCATACAGCCATATTAGAAGTCAGACGGGTAAAGCCCCGTGGTGCTTCGGTGGAACATTAATATAGATAAGCAACAGCACGGTTCAGAATACACTAAATGAGCCACGGTTACTGAGTGGCGAACTGATACAAGAACAGAATGGCCGCAATGTGGCTTCACTACAGCCACTAGAAAACACAAGTTCATAGACATCTTTTGACACAGTTCTGATAGTGTTAGCGCGTAGGCACAGTTCATTGGAGACGAGACGGTTGACAAGGGCTGTGTCACGGTGAGTACGCAGTGCAACGACGTTACTCCGACGGGAACTTCCTGGAAGTGAGCAGGATCGGAGCTCGAACAGAAGTGCCCTCCTGGCCTGTGCCATTTCAAGGCAGAGTCGCGGCTATGGCGCCTAGCCACCACGGGAGGCATGGCTTCTTCCTAGCATCTCACTGGCGCCACGTCATACCGCTTTGCTGTGCACTATCTCAGAGGTGGTCGATACTTCTTGCACCGCTCTCGATACTCGACGACACCACACTCAGGCAGCCTATCGCTCATCAACCACCCCCCTTGATCACCCGACCTTAAACCTACAGAAAACGTCCGGTATCATTTGGAACAGCAGGTGAATCACAGCAGTCAACTTATCCACTATACATTGATTGCTGTGATTCTCGGTTTGGTTGTTCTGCAAGATGTAATAATCAATGAGTGGCTTCAGCTGGATATGGGATGTCTGAAGAAACTTGTGGACTCACTTTCTGACCGAAATGAGCCCATTATCAAGGATGGAGATGGTGTTATGCACTATTGGCTTGATGTTTCCTGGGTGAGAGGGAGTAACTTTTTTGTCGTTCGTGCTTACTTTCGCTAATCGTTCCTATGAATATTATGATATGGAGACGTTAGTTTTACAAGGGAAGCCAATCATCAGAATTGAGCCGTGGCTGGCTCATCCTTTTGCGTTGGATTAAACCTTGGTTGCTATTCTGTGTTTAGTCTCCCACGGTTATTGCGATTATGCTGTTATCCTCTCTCTCCGCGAGTGGCAGCAGCGGTATGTATCGATATTCGCACCCTGTACTATCTTTGGCCTGGCGCTTACAGTTTCCGGCTGTGCTGTGTGCGACCAGTTGGTCGGTTGGCGTGGAGCAGCGAGGAAATCTCCCCGGCGCGCAGTTTGACCGAGGCCGCTGGCGGCGTCCACGCGTGGTTGGAGTGTGTGGTGCTGTTCCCATTGCTACGGGGTCCGTGGCTCACCGATCCTGGACACGAAAGTTGAGTTTTGACTTAATCTACCAGCATGTCACAACTGTTCACATTGTGGCGTTTGGATTTCGTTGTCGGCTGTTGGGACATTCCTGCGAGCAACAACGTGTGTTTTCTAGTTGGCAAATTTTAACCACCCTCCAGTGGAGTATAACTGTACTTGGTTATTTTGAATTGAAGTGCACCAGCGGATTCTTCTGCCTTGAGGCCTTTAACGTTCCGGTTATCTGCCCTGGCCGTTGAAGAAAATTCAAGCAGTGTATTTTCCTCATCGAGTTGTCGCTGTCCAGCACGGTGTGTGGTTTGACAGCTCAGTGTATAATTGGCTGTGGGCGCCATACTTTCTACGTTGTTCCATTAAACTCCCTGTTGTGCGCAGGTCGGGTGGAGAGGAAGTTATCTTGTCGGTTGGGTTGTCGTCAGATCGAGAATGGTTGGGCCGACTGCCTGTCTCACCTAAGCGAGCCTTAGTGTTTGAATTCCAGACCGACTCTCGGACACTTCTCAGCGCCGTTGGGTTTACTGCCTTTTCTTATTTGTTCTTGTTGTTTGTATTTGTATGTCTTCTAGCCGACTTTAATTAAGGTTGTTTTGCCCTTAAGGCGTAAGATTGTTTGGGCCTTCAGCCTAATGTAAGGAACTGTTTTAAGTAAGGCCTTTGGCCTTTATAAAAATTTAATTTTGTTGAGTCTTCAGTGATGAGGCTTCAGCCATTTTGAACTGAAGTTGTTTTGCTCTTAAGGTGTCAGATCATTTGTGCCATCAGCATAATTGAAAGAACTGATTTAAGATAAGGCCTTCTGCTTTTTAAATTTCTGATTTTGGTTTGAGTTTTAAGTTATTGGCTTTCAGTCGATCTTAAATTAAAGTGGTCTTGCCCTTAAGGCATCAGATTGTATCGCGTATTCAGCCGGTTATTAAATTCCAAAAATTAATGCTGTTTTTTTCTTTTTAAATTTCTTGGCTCTTGTAATGTTTGGTCAAATAAATTAAGTTGTATGTTCGAGTGTAACTGACAGCCGCTTATTTTGGCCCCTTTTACAGTTTAAACTACCTGTCCTGTTCTGCAGGTTTAGCAGGGCGTCTCAAGAATACTATCTTGCGATCAAAACACACAAAATTTACGTCTAAAATTCAGAACGTATGCTCTGTAACTTGAAGATTTCAGTCGCTGTAAGACAGGTTTATCAGTTCTGAATTTTGGACTGGGTGGTTATGAAGACCAATCCAAGGTTCACTTTTAGGACGGCTCGCTATGACTGTTCGCAGGACGTCGGCGACAGTCCTCATCTGGGGCCGGTATATGCATAACAGATACGTGGAGCTCTGTTATGTGATACCAGTTATCTTAACGGCCACGAGTCTGTGAGTGCGTAGACGGCTGGGTGCAGCAGCGCGAAAACAAATGCACTGTGTTGTCGCGAGAGGACACAGGACTGACTGTGAGCAGCAACAAGCTTTACCGCGCCTGCTCGCCACTACCGATTTCGTCCAAATTTATGGTACCTGCAGAACTTGGGTATAAACGGAAGTGACGAAAGTGGGAGCTCCAGATGGCCAAGCGATTAGAAAAAGAGCAGTTTTGGCGCGGGTCGAGCGAGGCATGAGGCGTTTATGTTGGGGTAACTTCCAGACAGCAGTTGGCGTAGCGGAAGTATTACAGGCTGTACACAAGGTTGTGGAGTCGAGTCCGTATTCGGACAACCTTCTTATTTTCAATTTTTACGTTACTTATACTGTAAAAGAACCGAAATAATTCTCCATATTTTGTATTTATTAATATTTTCATAAAAGGGGTGAAAAATTGTGGACAGTGGATTCAAAGGTGGATAAGTACACGGCAAAAACCCCTACATACGGGAGAACAAATTTATTCCGTTAACTGACTTGTGATGAGAACAAACAAATCCACATCTAAACGATGAGATTTTTCGAGATGAAGAAGGATTCGCATCGCGCATTTTAGAGGTAATTCCCCCCCCCCCCCCCCCCCGTTCCCAAAGAAAACAGCTTCGGCAGTGCAAACCTAAGCTGTCTATTTTTTATCGTCAGGTAAAGAATTTGGCGGAAAAGCTGTAAAACTGCTCTTAATGCGAAGAGAGAATAGAAGTCAAATACAGAGAAGACTGCATCAAAATATATTCCGGTGTACTTCACCATCTTTTCTCGCCAATATTTGGTGTAACGATGAGTCACCCGTGGTTTGCTGCCAAATTGTGAGATGAGAAAGAACCGTTCATGAATGTAAACTAAGCTCGTTTTTGTATAGAAACTTTAAAACAATGAAACTGATATAAATAAAAATCAGTTGCTGCATGTTTGAATGATCATCACTTGAGAAAGACTCGACCGATTTGGCTGATTTTTTTTTCGTATATATATATATATATATATATATATATATATATTGTTCGCAGGTTGTTGGCAACAGTCCTCATCTGGTACTGGTATATGCATGACAGATACGTGTAGGTTGGAACTCTTAACGGCCACGGGTCTGTGAGTGACGTTCAGTTTGACAATTCTGCTGTCGCATGTTTTCATAACAACAAATTTCGAATGAATAGCGATGTTTTGCGAAAAAATTGCAATTGAAAGCGTTATTTCAGTGTATTATTGATGACGATTATATCTTCTGCATGTTGAAAAGACTCAATTGATGTCAGTTTGTGGTAATTTGGTATAATGCACACATTCTGTTGGTTTTAAATCGTCGTTTATTTCTTTGGAAAAAAATGCCACCAGTGAGGCGTCGAAATATCGACCGGTGTATGCGCAATGCAAGTCAGCTACGTGATCGTCAAGTCAGTGAGACTGAAGAAGACCGTATACAGCGTTTGGAGGCAAGTCGAATAAGAATTATGCAATAAACACTTTCTGTTAATCTTACTTGTGAGAAAGAACAAGTAAAGGCGTGCTGTGAAGATGTACGGTTTTGTTTTCCTTTTCGCAACCATTTTTAACAGGGAAGTTGTGTTTATGGCTAACTTTGTAATCCTACCTGTTCGTAGATGAAAACCATGCGAAATGCTGTCATTAAAACTAGTATCCTCACCGATGCAGCAGCTGGCTGACTTCTATCCCCAATCAAGGTTCCGTCTGCAATAACGACAAATAAGGGCAGACAGAGGGGGGAAGGAGGAGATACCCGCCAGGGTAGCCGAGAGCGCTAACGTGCTACTTCCTGGACTCGGGTAGGAGCGCTGGCCACAAATCGAATCCGCCCGGCGGATTAACGACGAGGGCCGGTGTGCCGGCCAGCCTGGATGTGGTTTTTAGGCGGTTATCCACATACCGCAAGGTGAATTCTGGGCTGGTCCCCACGTTCCGCCTGAGTTACACGCGTCGCAGACACTTGAAACAAGTTCACACTATTTCACGATTTACACTAGATGCAGACAGCTGGGGTACACTGATTCCATCCCTGGGGGTACGGGGTGGCGTCAGGAAGGGCATCCGGCCACCCCTAAAACTAACCTTGCCAAATCCGTTGTAACCACGCCGACCCTGCGATCGCTGCGGGACTATGGCGCAAGCGAAAGAAAGAAAGAAAGAGGGGGGAAGGAGGAGATGGACAGAGAAGGGGGAGGAAATGAATATAAAAAAGGGGAAGGAGGACATGGACAGTCAGACGACGAAGGAAGAGAGAGTGTGGGATAAGAGATGTGGAGGAGCTTGGTAAGGATTGGGGGGGGGGAGGTGGTAGGCAGAGATAGGGGGAACGAGGAGAAGGAGGACGACGGGACGGGGAGAGGGACAGAGAGAGGGGGCAATTGCGAAACACTACCGGTTTCGCCAGTCAACAATAAAAATAGCCGAAATCAATTATGACGAGTAGGGGCGGTTCCCTTGTAAGTGCCACTGGGAATTCTTCTTCTGATTTTGAAAAACTCTTCTGTTCCCCATCACGGACGAACATGATCAGACACAGAAAAAACGCTAAACTGAAGTCTCTGAGAACTGTAGGCAGAGTTTATGTTTATAAGGAACATACACTCATCACTCAGAACACCGTGACCACCGACCTCCTACCGATATAAGCCCGTCCAGGCGATAGCAAAAAATGGTTCAAATGGCTCTGAGCACTATGGGACTTAACATCTGAGGTCATCAGTCCCCTAGAACTACTTAAACCTAACTAATCTAAGGACATCACACACATCCACGCCCGAGGCAGGATTCGAACCTGCGACCGTAGCAGTCGCGCGGTTCCGGACCGAAGTGCCTAGAACCGCTTGGCCACCGCGGCCGGCTTTTAATTAAAAATGGTTCAAAAGGCTCTGACCACTATGGGACTTAACATCTACGGTAATCAGTCCCCTAGAACTCAGAACTACTTAAACCTAACTAACCTAAGGACATCACACAACACCCAGTCATCACGAGGCAGAGAAAATCCCTGACTCCACCGGGAATCGAACCCGGGAACCCGGGCGCGGGAAGCGAGAACGCTACCGCACGACCACGAGCTGCAGACCAGGTGATAGCAGCGACACCTGCCAACGAATGACTGCACGCACTGTGCATGTAGTAAGCATGCTGTCCGTGTGTATAATGGAGAAGGCTTGTGATCTATCAGAGTCTGACCGAGGGCAGACTGGAAAATTTGTGGTAACGTCTTATGGGACCAAATGGCTGACGTCATCGGTCCCTAAGCTTACGCACTACTTAATCTAACTTAAACTGGCTTACACTAAAGACAACACACACACACACACTCATGTCCGTGACAAGACGCCTAAGACCACGCGGCTACTTCGCTCAGCGAGGGCAGATTGTGGTGGCCTAGACGTCCAGACGTCTTGGCGTTGGGCAGCCACCTCTCATTACAGATCTCGGACGTCGTAGGCTGAGCAGACTGTTAGGACAGGCGGCGAGCAGTGGTGGAACTAACATCAGACTTCAATGTTGGGCCGAATACAAGTGTGTCTGAACACATAGTGCACTGAACACTCTTAATGATTGGCCTCCGCAGCAGATGACCCATGCGTGTGCCAATGATAACACCACGACATCGGCGACTATGACTGAAATGGGCATGTAACCATCAGCACTGGACGCTGGCGCAGCGGCAGAGCATTGCTTGGTCTGATGAATCCCGATAGTTTCTTCATCATGCCAATGGGAGAGCGCGAATCCGTCGTCTTCCAGGAGAACAGCTCCTTGACACCTGTACTGCCGAACAGAGACGAGCTGGCGGTAGCTCCATTATGCTCTGGAGAGCATTCGCGTGGGCTTCCAGGGTCCAGTGGAGCTCGAGCAAGGTACCATGACGGCCAGGGAGTATCGTACCCTGGTTGCAGACCACGTACACCCCTTAATGTCGATCATGTTTCCTGACAGCAGTGACGTTTTTCAGCAAGATAACGCGCCATGTGGCAAGACAAGGAGTGTGATGGAGTGGTTCGAGGAACGCAGTGGTGAGTTTCAATTGATGTGCTGGCCCCCCAACATGCCACTTCTGAACCCTATTGGACGCATCTGGAATGTGATTGAAAGTGGCATCAGAGCTCATGTCCCCTCCCCTCCCTGGAATTTACGGGAATTTGGTGACTTGTGTGTGGAGATGTGGTGCCACTTCCTTTCAGCGACCTAGTAAGGCCTCATTACTTCCACGCCACAGCACATCGCCCCTGTTACCCGTGCCAAAGGTTGCGAGGTGCTGGGGCAAGCAGTGTATTTAACACTAAATTCTTCTAGAATCTACATATGTAAATGACGCTCTTAGCCCCCTCCCCCTATTCTAACTCCGACTTTTGCTGTTGCACATGGATTAAAAAATATACGCGAACTGACTGTAATCAACCCTGCAAGTGGAGTAGAAAAGAGTTTGGCACCTGCAATAATTTAATTTGATAAATAAGTTAAATAAAGGAAGGTTTCATTAACGTAGTGAGAAATGATGGGTTGCTCTACCGATTAACAGAATGAAAGTTCTGTCCAAAATAACAATATGATTTATTAATACTAAACAAAAAATAATAAACAAAAACACATGAAACATTTATAATACATCAAATTGGCTCAAATTGGATACTCAAACAAACGCTGTGAAGGTGAAGTTGTCCCTAAACTAGATTGTGAGGTTTAAGACGAAGTGGTGTGTGGAGCCAATTCCTTGCCACTCAAATCTTGAGAGAGACACACAGCTAACCCAACATTAATTGCTGCTACTCAAGACAGAACAAAGTTAGAAAAAGACGAACAGGCGCGCTCTGCTGAGCTCTGATTATCACCTAGGAAAATCCCTATCTGCCGGTGCTGCGGACATACATTACCAAACTGTCTTCTTAACTGCCAGAACACAATCTGGCGTACCGGAGGCGATGGCTGGTTGCTTCGACGTCCTCGACCGAAAAAGGCGAGAGCCGACTCCCCTGAGCACCCGTACAGGCCGAACACAGAACATTCCCGCCCCCACGACAGTGGCTGTGGTTAAACGTTCCAATCAGCAACTCGAAAACCGGCGGAAAATTCCACTCCTTTGCCAGAGCACTACCATTCCACCAATGGAGATTCTTGGCGCCAATTTCTGCGCTGATTTTGCTACGTCACGGAGCTATGCCCTGAGCAAGCCAATCACAGTTACTATTTTGCAGAAAGCGCGGGAATTTTCCCGCCACAACTGCCTGGGTACACAAGTCATTCCCACGCCTTGCTGGTAGCCCGCCAGAAAGTGTTTTCGCTAAGTTTCTGCGAAGTAACGGAACCTCTAGCCCAGCCGCTACTTCAGGCCCCTCCGGGCGTGTTTTTTGACAATGTCGGCGACTGGAAAGCATTCACTCCACTCCCTCACACCCTTTCAAAATCAGCAGAGCCCGCCTGTCATCGGACCACCCGGGTGACGAGAGACGCTGCGTGGGAACTCCGCGTGTGAAGGAATAGCAACTTTCCACCGCATGCAATTAGAGAGGAGAATCGTAAGATAGTCTCCCTGCAGCAAGAATAACCTGTACAAAATGTTCCCTGAACTGATGGTCCATTCACAATGACAGTGGTGGTATCTGCTTCAGTTTATGGGGACTTCAGGCACACTGTTTGCATACACACAACAATAAATACAAAATACAAAAAAAACATGGTGTGGAGAACAATACAGTAATTTGTAATAAGAATTGCAGTGTAAAACACAAACACATACAAGGTATAACATACATTACAAAAACAACACAAGAGAAAGAAATTTAAGAAAAAAAACAAGGTTCATGGGGCATCAAGTTGTGTGTGCACATTGCACAATGTTCACGACTGTGCTGAGAATGAGGCACTAAATCACATTGTTAGAAATATTCGAAGCACTTCACAAATTCCACAGTACTGACATTACATAGGGCTAAACGTCGGGTGTTGTTGCTACGTTGTTGCAACGGCAATAGGGTGTGCTGGAACATCTGCAGTACTCTGTTGAGATTGCACCAAGACCCACGCATATGATCACGGCAGTACAGTAGGAAGACACTTTGCCTCCTGTGCACCCCAGTAGCACCTTGAACAGTATAAAAACCTCGACCCTGGACACTTATCACGGTACCACGTTCCCAACGACGGCGACCGTGATAAACTCTGAAAAAAACGGCGTCGTTGCGCTGAAAACGCGTGCGATGCTCAGAAGTGGCGGGTCGATCCGGGGGGTGCAACAACCGTAGTAGGGTGCGATGACGACGGCCGTAGAGAAGCTCCGCAGGCGGAGGGCCGTCGCGTGGCGTGGTCCGGTACGACGACAGGAACGTGATGAGGGCCTGCTGACGAGAGTGCGTAGCACGAAGGCGGTCCAGATGATCCTTGAATGTGCGTAAAAAACGTTCCGCTGCACCATTCGATTGAGGGTGGACCGGCGGAGTAAGAACATGGCGAATGCCATTGGCAGAACAAAAACTTTCAAATTCAGCAGAGGTAAATTGTGGACCATTGTCAGACACTAAAACTTCTGGAAGACCCTCAATACAAAAAATTGAAGTCAACGCCTGTATAGTTTGTGCAGATGTTGTAGACTGCATGGGCACAACAAACGGAAAATTACTAAATGCATCTATCACGATGAGCCAACGAGAATTCCAATATGGACCAGCGAAATCAATATGTACTCGCTGCCAGGGACCGGCAGGGCGTGC
Source organism: Schistocerca piceifrons (assembly GCF_021461385.2). Taxonomy (NCBI): domain Eukaryota; kingdom Metazoa; phylum Arthropoda; class Insecta; order Orthoptera; family Acrididae; genus Schistocerca; species Schistocerca piceifrons. Next base: position 473,721,679 of record NC_060143.1, on the reverse strand, counting down.
CCACTCAAAATAGCGTTGAGGCGGAGCAGCTTGGTGTTCGGCACACGTCGAACAATCTGTAGACATCTGCATAATCTGCTTATCAATGCCGATCCATGTACAATGACGGCGGGCAAGCTGCTTGGTGCGGACCACTCCCCAATGACCTTGATGCAACAAGTCGAGGACCTTGGATTGGAGCACTCGGGGAACCACTACACGAAGCTGGTCATTCTCGGTGCGTAACAGCAAAACTCCGTGCGAAACAGACAACAGATGACGTTGCGGATAATAGCGACGAACCACAGGATCTGATATGTCCTTTGCCTTGGACGGCCAACCACGTTGAAAAAAACGTAATAGTAAACTCAGATGAGGATCCGTAGCTGTCTCACGTGCCACCTGACGATAATCAATCGGAAAATCCCGGAGGGATTGATGCTCATCGGCGTCAATCTGATGGCAAGAGTCTTCGGAGGAATCGAAGACATCATCCGCAGCAATCGGCAATCTAGAAAGCGCGTCAGCGTTTGCATGCTGAGCTGTAGGGCGATACAGTATCTCATACTGGTATTGTGATAACAAAAGAGCCCAACGTTGTAGTCTCTGAGCTGTCCGCTGAGGAACTGGTTTAGACGGATGAAACAGTGACGTCAGGGGCTTGTGATCTGTTACTAAATAGAATGGTCTACCATAGAGGTAGTGATGGAATTTTGTGACACCGAACACAATAGCCAACGCTTCCTTGTCCAATTGGCTATAATTACACTGAGCTTTGTTTAGCAACTTAGATGCGAACGCAATAGGACGTTCGGAGTTACCGACTCGGTGAGACAACACAGCACCGAGGCCGAAAGAAGAGGCATCACAAGCTAACACCAGAGGCTTGTTAGGGTCGTAATGGACCAGACAACGATCATTCAATAAAGCCTCTTTAAGCTGCTGAAAGGCTGATTGGCAATTAGCTGACCACACAAACGGAACATTCTTACGGCGGAGACGATGCAACGGTGCAGCAATCTGTGATGCATTAGGTATAAACCTAATATAATATGTCAATTTGCCAAGAACTGCTTGCAATTCATGCAGATTGCGAGGGGCGGGCAAATCACTAATAGCTGCTAAATGTGACTGGGAGGGATGAATGCCTTGAGCATTAATAACATGTCCCAGATACTCCAGCTCCGTAAGGAAAAATGAACATTTATCGATGTTGCAACGTAGGCCTGCCTGAGACAACACTTTAAACAAACACTCCAAATTACGGAAATGTTCAGCAGGCGTCCGACCGGACACAACAATATCGTCTAAATAGTTGCAACACGATGGCACATTAGCCAGAAGTTGTGACAAAAAACGCTGAAAAACAGCTGGAGCTGACGCACAACCAAAAGGCAAACGCAGAAAACGGAACAACCCCAACGACGTGTTTATGACAAAATACTGTTGTGATTGCTCGTCGAGGGGCAATTGCAAATATGCTTCACGGAGATCAATTTTGGAAAAGAAACGAGCTTCCCCTAACTTATCCATCAGCTCGTCCGGTCTAGGCAAAGGAAAAGAATCAATGACAGTCTGAGGATTAACTGTCGACTTAAAATCAGTACACAAACGTAACTTGCCAGACGGTTTCTTTATAATAACTAAGGGAGAAGCCCACTGGCTCGCTGAAACGGGTTGAATAACACCGTTGTTTTGCCAACGACGAAGTTCATCTTCTACAGGTGACCGGAGGGCGTGAGGCACTGGGCGAGCACGACAAAATCGAGGCTGAGCATTATCTTTTAACGTAATATGAGCGGCAAAGTTCGCAGCACAACCTAGTTCGTCTTTAAATATGTCACTGTATCGTTTACACAAATCGGTTATGCTGTCTTGAGGAACAACAACAGAATTAAGTTGCAACACATTGTCTTGGATAGACAGGCCAAACAAGTCAAAACAGTCCAATCCGAAAATGTTTACACTGTCTGTAGCGCAGAGCACTATGAGACTGTTTTTGTATTGCCACGGAATGTGGCTGGCACGCTACATACACCTAACACTGGAATTCGTTCTCCACTATAAGTAGCCAAAGAATGTTTTGCCGCTGAAAGTTTAGGGCGGCCGATAGCCGCATACGTAGCACTATTTATGAGAGTCACAGACGCACCAGTGTCTAATTGAAAATTGAAGGTCTTATCCTGGATGCGTAGCTTCACAAATAGTTTATTACACTGTCTCTGGATCGGTGCAGTGGAGGCAGAAGACACAAAATCAGCGCTTTTAGCGCGTGTTCGCTGCTTACGACAACTCGTGGGTTGGGCGGGTGGAACAACAACTCCCGTTTCACTTGCAGTCTGTACATTACTGTTTACAGCGTTTGAATTACGCTTGGGTCGCATAGCAGAGGGCTGGGTGGGTGGCTTATTGCGAACAAGTTTATTACCCACACGAACCGTTGAAGAGTCTTTAAACGCGACCTTCTGGGCGGGCTGGCTTTGAAGAACATGAATATCCATGGGCTGGGCAGCACTAGAACTGTTCTTGCGTTTACGCAAACAAACGGTCTGGATGTGTCCTTTCCGTTGACAAAAGTGACAAACCGCGTTTCTTAACGCGCAACGTTCACGAGGATGAGCAAGAACACACTTAGGGCAAGACTTAACTCTATCATTTTGCACACGCGGCTGACGAATGTGTTTAACATGACGCGGCCGGCTAGTGTTTACAGTCTGACTCTGCCGGTGGGGCCGCGGGCGTGACATAACTTGCTTAGCACAGGCAATTTGAGAAATACATGGCTGATCTAACTCACACTCAGCATAGTCAAAAGTATCTTGGGCTTCAATGATGTTCATCACAGTCTCTAATGACGGATCAGGCAACTTTAAGATAGCAGCACGAATACGAGAATCTGCAATGTTTTGAGTAATAGCGTCTCGTAACATGACATCACTGTAGGAAGCTCCACACACACAATTAAATCGGCACTGACGGGTGAGGCCCCGTAAATCTGTTAACCACTGTTTATTAGATTAATGTGGCAGTTTCTTTAATCTGAAGAACTTGAATCTGGCTGCTGCCACATGAACTCGCGACTCGAAATACTCAGCAAGCTTGTTAACAACAACGTCATAGTCTAAAGCTTCTGGCTGGTATTCCGGGAACAACTTACAAAGTAGTCGATAGACTTCCACGCCTGCAGTGGAAATTAAATAAAGCTGCCGCTCAGTACCTGTGATTTTGTAGACTGTCATGTGCGCCTGCAACTGCGCGAAATATTCTCGCCATTCTTCTCTGGATTCATCAAAAGCTCGGAACTGTGGTGCTGCCTGTGCTTGTTCCTTTTGTGTTGGAGGATTAGCCGCTTGTTTGGCGATTGCTTCCACCAGACTTTGTATTTGCTGACTCTGTAACAAGATCAACTGTTGTAATTCGGCAGACATAGTGAACACAAATTAAACCAGCCCCCAAAATTTTATCTCGACAATTAGTATAACAAGAACAAGTTGAAACAGCCCTGCACACGAGTTCGGAAGTCCTCGTCGCCAGTTTTGTGGCGGTGTTCGTAGCGACAAACACTTGGCTGTAGAAATGGCTTACGAAGTCACCGCCACACTTTTAATAGCGGGCCGACCGGTCCGCTGGAACAGTGAACAGAAAGATGAAAGCCCAAACACTCAGATTAAATAAAAGTCGGTACTTATCTTTATTCACTAAGATACAGAAACAAGGTCGTGAACTCCGTGTCTACGGAAATCTGTCTAGTTCAAGTCGGAGCGGCTAGGTCAGCGTCGGCTGACGACAAACAACAACTCTGCTGCGATGAACACACAACTGACTAGCAAGTACACAATTCGGTGGCGAGTACACAACTGAGCGGCGAATGCAGAACTCCTAGCGCTCGCGACTCCAGCGCTTAAGAAGCCAGAAGCCAGCGGTGGCGCGCGCAGACTTGCGGCGATTTGCTGTCTCGCTGGCGCTGCTTATGCGGACGGCGTCCAGACTTTGATGCTGCCAACCTTTTGGCAGCGGGCTCGGGTGGCATTACTGGCTAGGACATAACACTCCTCCCCCCCAAATCGCCGCACCGTCGTTGAATAATGACGTGGCGAGCGTCGACGGCGGGGGAGGGGTCTGGTCGCAGGCGTAGCAGAAGAGACCGGGGCGGAGACTGTTGTCGGTGGCAGTCCCCGGTCCGCACCCCAGCATTGGCTGCGGGGGGCCTCGGGAAACACCGACTGGAAACCGAGGTCAGGGTGCACGCCTGTGACCACGGGCGCAGCTTCTGGTACTGGACGCGACGGGGCGTCGGGACCCACGAAGAGAGGCAGCGTCTCCTGACGCTGCGTCGACGGCTGCTGAGTGGGCGCCGGACAAGGCGCTGCGGTGTCAGACTCCTTGGGGGTGCCCAAGGAAAGCTGCTGCAGGACAGGCTGCACAGCCACCGCTTGGGAAGGCGGCCCGGCTGAGGGGTCGACGTCCATCAGCTCCGAAGGCGGTGGCGACTGAAGAGGGACCGCAGGCGCCGGAGCGACCACCTGGGGCGCTCCCGAATGAAGCTGCGCGGGAGGCATCAACGGGACGGGCTGTCGGCGTGGTAGCGGCGACGGCTGCTGCTGCTGCTGCTGCTGCCCTGGGGGCGGCAGCGAAGTCGGAAGGTGCGGGTGGAACCCGCCGCGGACCAAATCTGTGGACAAAGAACGAGCGGCAGAATCCGGGCGGCCAGCGCGGCGCAACTGGTTCTGATGCCTCCTGTGCACCCCAGTAGCACCTTGAACAGTATAAAAACCTCGACCCTGGACACTTATCACGGTACCACGTTCCCAACGACGGCGACCGTGATAAACTCTGAAAAAAACGGCGTCGTTGCGCTGAAAACGCGTGCGATGCTCAGAAGCGGCGGGTCGATCCGGGGGGTGCAACAATCGTAGTAGGGTGCGATGACGACGGCCGTGGAGAAGCTCCGCAGGCGGAGGGCCGTCGCGTGGCGTGGTCCGGTACGACGACAGGAACGTGATGAGGGCCTGCTGACGAGAGTGCGTAGCACGAAGGCGGTCCAGATGATCCTTGAATGTGCGTAAAAAACGTTCCGCTGCACCATTCGATTGAGGGTGGAACGGCGGAGTAAGAACATGGCGAATGCCATTGGCAGAACAAAAACTTTCAAATTCAGCAGAGGTAAATTGTGGACCATTGTCAGACACTAAAACTTCTGGAAGACCCTCAATACAAAAAATTGAAGTCAACGCCTGTATAGTTTGTGCAGATGTTGTAGACTGCATGGGCACAACAAACGGAAAATTACTAAATGCATCTATCACGATGAGCCAACGAGAATTCCAATATGGACCAGCGAAATCAATATGTACTCGCTGCCAGGGACCGGCAGGGCGTGCCCACTCAAAATAGCGTTGAGGCGGAGCAGCTTGGTGTTCGGCACACGTCGAACAATCTGTAGACATCTGCGTAATCTGCTTATCAATGCCGATCCATGTACAATGACGGCGGGCAAGCTGCTTGGTGCGGACCACTCCCCAATGACCTTGATGCAACAAGTCGAGGACCTTGGATTGGAGCACTCGGGGAACCACTACACGAAGCGTAACAGCAAAACTCCGTGCGAAACAGACAACAGATGACGTTGCGGATAATAGCGACGAACCACAGGATCCGATATGTCCTTTGCCTTGGACGGCCAACCACGTTGAAAAAAACGTAATAGTAAACTCAGATGAGGATCCGTAGCTGTCTCACGTGCCACCTGACGATAATCAATCGGAAAATCCCGGAGGGATTGATGCTCATCGGCGTCAATCTGATGGCAAGAGTCTTCGGAGGAATCGAAGACATCATCCGCAGCAATCGGCAATCTAGAAAGCGCGTCAGCGTTTGCATGCTGAGCTGTAGGGCGATACAGTATCTCATACTGGTATTGTGATAACAAAAGAGCCCAACGTTGTAGTCTCTGAGCTGTCCGCTGAGGAACTGGTTTAGACGGATGAAACAGTGACGTCAGGGGCTTGTGATCTGTTACTAAATAGAATGGTCTACCATAGAGGTAGTGATGGAATTTTGTGACACCGAACACAATAGCCAACGCTTCCTTGTCCAATTGGCTATAATTACACTGAGCTTTGTTTAGCAACTTAGATGCGAACGCAATAGGACGTTCGGAGTTACCGACTCGGTGAGACAACACAGCACCGAGGCCGAAAGAAGAGGCATCACAAGCTAACACCAGAGGCTTGTTAGGGTCGTAATGGACCAGACAACGATCATTCAATAAAGCCTCTTTAAGCTGCTGAAAGGCTGATTGGCAATTAGCTGACCACACAAACGGAACATTCTTACGGCGGAGACGATGCAACGGTGCAGCAATCTGTGATGCATTAGGTATAAACCTAATATAATATGTCAATTTGCCAAGAACTGCTTGCAATTCATGCAGATTGCGAGGGGCGGGCAAATCACTAATAGCTGCTAAATGTGACTGGGAGGGATGAATGCCTTGAGCATTAATAACATGTCCCAGATACTCCAGCTCCGTAAGGAAAAATGAACATTTATCGATGTTGCAACGTAGGCCTGCCTGAGACAACACTTTAAACAAACACTCCAAATTACGGAAATGTTCAGCAGGCGTCCGACCGGACACAACAATATCGTCTAAATAGTTGCAACACGATGGCACATTAGCCAGAAGTTGTGACAAAAAACGCTGAAAAACAGCTGGAGCTGACGCACAACCAAAAGGCAAACGCAGAAAACGGAACAACCCCAACGACGTGTTTATGACAAAATACTGTTGTGATTGCTCGTCGAGGGGCAATTGCAAATATGCTTCACGGAGATCAATTTTGGAAAAGAAACGAGCTTCCCCTAACTTATCCATCAGCTCGTCCGGTCTAGGCAAAGGAAAAGAATCAATGACAGTCTGAGGATTAACTGTCGACTTAAAATCAGTACACAAACGTAACTTGCCAGACGGTTTCTTTATAATAACTAAGGGAGAAGCCCACTGGCTCGCTGAAACGGGTTGAATAACACCGTTGTTTTGCCAACGACGAAGTTCATCTTCTACAGGTGCCCGGAGGGCGTGAGGCACTGGGCGAGCACGACAAAATCGAGGCTGAGCATTATCTTTTAACGTAATATGAGCGGCAAAGTTCGCAGCACAACCTAGTTCGTCTTTAAATATGTCACTGTATCGTTTACACAAATCGGTTGTGCTGTCTTGAGGAACAACAACAGAATTAAGTTGCAACACATTGTCTTGGATAGACAGGCCAAACAAGTCAAAACAGTCCAATCCGAAAATGTTTACACTGTCTGTAGCGCAGAGCACTATGAGACTGTTTTTGTATTGCCACGGAATGTGGCTGGCACGCTACATACACCTAACACTGGAATTCGTTCTCCACTATAAGTAGCCAAAGAATGTTTTGCCGCTGAAAGTTTAGGGCGGCCGATAGCCGCATACGTAGCACTATTTATGAGAGTCACAGACGCACCAGTGTCTAATTGAAAATTGAAGGTCTTATCCTGGATGCGTAGCTTCACAAATAGTTTATTACACTGTCTCTGGATCGGTGCAGTGGAGGCAGAAGACACAAAATCAGCGCTTTTAGCGCGTGTTCGCTGCTTACGACAACTCGTGGGTTGGGCGGGTGGAACAACAACTCCCGTTTCACTTGCAGTCTGTACATTACTGTTTACAGCGTTTGAATTACGCTTGGGTCGCATAGCAGAGGGCTGGGTGGGTGGCTTATTGCGAACAAGTTTATTACCCACACGAACCGTTGAAGAGTCTTTAAACGCGACCTTCTGGGCGGGCTGGCTTTGAAGAACATGAATATCCATGGGCTGGGCAGCACTAGAATTGTTCTTGCGTTTACGCAAACAAACGGTCTGGATGTGTCCTTTCCGTTGACAAAAGTGACAAACCGCGTTTCTTAACGCGCAACGTTCACGAGGATGAGCAAGAACACACTTAGGGCAAGACTTAACTCTATCATTTTGCACACGCGGCTGACGAATGTGTTTAACATGACGCGGCCGGCTAGTGTTTACAGTCTGACTCTGCCGGTGGGGCCGCGGGCGTGACATAACTTGCTTAGCACAGGCAATTTGAGAAATACATGGCTGATCTAACTCACACTCAGCATAGTCAAAAGTATCTTGGGCTTCAATGATGTTCATCACAGTCTCTAATGACGGATCAGGCAACTTTAAGATAGCAGCACGAATACGAGAATCTGCAATGTTTTGAGTAATAGCGTCTCGTAACATGACATCACTGTAGGAAGCTCCACACACACAATTAAATCGGCACTGACGGGTGAGGCCCCGTAAATCTGTTAACCACTGTTTATTAGATTAATGTGGCAGTTTCTTTAATCTGAAGAACTTGAATCTGGCTGCTGCCACATGAACTCGCGACTCGAAATACTCAGCAAGCTTGTTAACAACAACGTCATAGTCTAAAGCTTCTGGCTGGTATTCCGGGAACAACTTACAAAGTAGTCGATAGACTTCCACGCCTGCAGTGGAAATTAAATAAAGCTGCCGCTCAGTACCTGTGATTTTGTAGACTGTCATGTGCGCCTGCAACTGCGCGAAATATTCTCGCCATTCTTCTCTGGATTCATCAAAAGCTCGGAACTGTGGTGCTGCCTGTGCTTGTTCCTTTTGTGTTGGAGGATTAGCCGCTTGTTTGGCGATTGCTTCCACCAGACTTTGTATTTGCTGACTCTGTAACAAGATCAACTGTTGTAATTCGGCAGACATAGTGAACACAAATTAAACCAGCCCCCAAAATTTTATCTCGACAATTAGTATAACAAGAACAAGTTGAAACAGCCCTGCACACGAGTTCGGAAGTCCTCGTCGCCAGTTTTGTGGCGGTGTTCGTAGCGACAAACACTTGGCTGTAGAAATGGCTTACGAAGTCACCGCCACACTTTGAATAGCGGGCCGACCGGTCCGCTGGAACAGTGAACAGAAAGATGAAAGCCCAAACACTCAGATTAAATAAAAGTCGGTACTTATCTTTATTCACTAAGATACAGAAACAAGATCGTGAACTCCGTGTCTACGGAAATCTGTCTAGTTCAAGTCGGAGCGGCTAGGTCAGCGTCGGCTGACGACAAACAACAACTCTGCTGCGATGAACACACAACTGACTAGCAAGTACACAATTCGGTGGCGAGTACACAACTGAGCGGCGAATGCAGAACTCCTAGCGCTCGCGACTCCAGCGCTTAAGAAGCCAGAAGCCAGCGGTGGCGCGCGCAGACTTGCGGCGATTTGCTGTCTCGCTGGCGCTGCTTATGCGGACGGCGTCCAGACTTTGATGCTGCCAACCTTTTGGCAGCGGGCTCGGGTGGTATTACTGGCTAGGACATAACAGACACAGTGATAGGCTCTCCTCACGTCGATTAATTGTCTCTGAGGGCTACTTGTTGGGATACATCACTAGTCTAGGTCTCTTCTCTCGCTGGACAGTACTTTACGTTTCCCAATATTGCAGTTCGACGAGGGATGATGGCACGTGGAGTGACTCCACAAGTGTGTGAGGTCATCCATACAGGATCGAACTAGGAGCGACGATTGCTAAAACTGCTCTCTAATAGAAGGGAGAAGTTAGAAATGAGACCATTCATTTGTTAGTGTGGCACAATACTGCTTTGTTTATGCACATCGGCCAATGCTAGTGAGTTGTAAAAACCCAAACAGGTGAGTATACAGCGTCCCTTTCTGTCCTGAGGTACATGAGGCGCAGGTTCTGACACGATATGTGATCTTCTTCGTGTACTCACGACAACGTGGTCTGCCGCAGGGAATCCCTCCAAACGACTGCCGCGTCCAGAGAGCTAGCAGGCTGTCGCGTGTGGGTCGCGTGTCAGTGTCAACGGCCAGCCTCACTTTCGCTTGTGGCCCGGCGAGGGCTGTCTGCCGCTTAATCCCTCAGTATACGGCCCAGTGACTGTCAGCTTGTAGGACCGGATGCTCTCGCGCCCTTCACGTCAGGTGGCGCGCTGACGCTCTCTTCTTGCAGGTAGCCGATGACCTCTTGTTTTTGCTCCGGCTGGCCTCTGCATTGCCACGATCCCCGTCATCTGCACAATTCTTACAAAAATCTTATGCCTAACTTTTCCCCATGACCTTCTATGTTATAATAAATTTACATAATGACACATTGATGGTCTGTCATTTCAGACACTCTTATTTTACTTTCATAGTTATTAATCTATGGCTATCATTATAACAAAATCGTGGTATATGTAATCTAGACATGGAAATAATTTATCTTGATATTTGTGTAGAGACCGGTCTCACTACTGTACATGGTGTGTGACGCTACACTGGATGAACAGCTAAATGTGCGGGTCCGCACTAATATTACTATTAATTATATAGATCGACAGTAGACATGCTCAAGAATTAACTACCATTTGCCAACCATCTACATTCTATGTCTTTTAATTAAATTATGTTGTTATGCAGGACTAAGTTTTATTGTGCTATAAAGAACATGCAACTTTGCTACTTTTGCTCGCCCATCGTCCCTCCATCTCGGGTCTGTGGTTTGGTGACCTGAAAAATAGCATCTCAACAGGCGCGCGCCAAACACTTGTGGTAGAAAACCGCCACAATATTAAGGATCTAGTTATTGTAAAATCCTAAAGTTTAATTTATTTTAGTATATGGTACTCTCTCTATTATTATTATTATTATTTTTTTTACCTTATACAACACTCTTACATAATTCCTGTTACGCTGAGATGTCTCGCTGCTCGCCGCTATTGACGACAGTGATGTGCGCGCCGTACGACATGGCCTCCGAGTTCTCACTACGCCTCACTGAAACTCCAGAGACTGGGTTACCCATGGCTATACAAGACAATAAATTTGTAGTTGCAACTTCCTTCTCTATGTGATGCGCTTTTCGCGATCAAAGCACACCTTTCCAGGGGCAATGTAATATGACCAAGCCAGGACTGGTTCCTGTTGCGGATTCAGTCGCCCAACACACGCCAGCTACAGAGTATGTCACGAATCTCAAAGTATAATATCTTGGTTATTCATCTGTGACAGTCACGAGCAGCACGCTAAATCCCCAACCAGCACATTGGCATGGTAGGCTTCATGCCCGCCTTTCTACCGTCTAGGGCACTATTGGAGTCAAACGCTCACAGGTTCACCCCGACTTGCAAGACAACGATGCTAGCGCATCACTGTAAAAACTATACTGCCCATATTCATCCTCGAAATCACGCAGTATACCACAATCTTGCAGTGCACTGACGCGTGCCTGCAAGCATTGGTATGAACGTCTCACGAACTGGTTGTGGCCGCTATGGAGCGTATCACGACTTCTCAGAACGCTTCTAAGAGCACGTTCTTGTATGCGCCCGTTTGTGCGACATCTCCTCACTCATCATTATCCCTCAACATGGACACCAGACAGGAAAGGACTAAAACATTGCTCATGGAAAGGTAGTGTCTGCAACTCCATCGACATTGGAAGTCGCGAACAGAAACAAAAAAAGGATAGCAGCAGTAAATTCTTATGTGAGAGAATGCAGGGTGTTAATAATTTAACAATATTAATCTATTAATGCAACAATTATTGTTCCCCGAAGAAAGGTTCATATATTTGCCTATTCTACTATGTACACCACTTAAACTACTATTATTCCACGAACTTCTTTGTGTGAGAGATATGGTGGAATCCTATGGACTAGCGCCAATCCCTTGTTAGACTCCCCCTCCTCTGACGTGCATTAGGATTTGCAGGTCTAATTTCAATCTCCTGGTTCTCCTGTTGTCCTTGATTTCGCTCTCTCCAATTACGGTCGCTTTGCCGTTCGTTATTCCTCCTGTCCCAGATTCCTTGTCTAGATTGACCCTGTTCCCTGACGTTCTGGTTTCCGTGTCTCTGGTTTCCATAAACTTGAATAGCGTAACCTTGATTTCCGTAACCCTGGTTTCCTAACTGACGAGTGCGATTTTGCGATCTGTTGTCGTCTTCCCTTGCTGGCCCGTGGTATTTGTTATTTTGCGCCTTCTTCCTGTCCTTTGCGTCTTGTTTATCGAAGACTACTTCGAGTTCGCGCAATAGACTCTTGAATGCTTCTATGTCAGATCCACACTTCCCAACAAGTGTCTGTTGATACCTAACAGGCAATTTGGAAAAGCAAAATTTAATGATTTCTCCGTTGCTATATGGACTATCTAAAAACTGATTCTTCTTGAGTAAATCATCAAAAAATTTGCTTGCATTCCTATGCCCGGACACTTCCAGTTCAGGACAAAATATTATTTCCTCTTTAATCCTGTCTTGTGTTTCCTTTGACCAGTAGGTCCGCAGGAATGCATCAACAAATTCCTGATAAGTCCGACACGTCGCTGCCACACCCCGCATCTTTTCCGCGGCTTGGCCTTCGATGTGTCCACACATGAATTCTAATTTTGCGTGGGTTGGCCATGATGACGGTAATGAATTAGTAAACTGCGTCACCCAGCTCTTCGGATGCATTGCCCCTCCATTATCTTTGAACTTCTGGAATTTTAGTATCGACAGGAAGTGATTGTGATCAAAATCCTGTCCGATCCTCGCACTTCTGTTGTCACTCGTTTCCGATACTTACACGTCTGCTGAGTGTCCTGATCTATCTTGCTGATAACAGTGATTTGCTACCTCTGCATCACAGTGGACGTGGCATTCAGCATTCACTCTTCTAAGTGGGCTGCAATTATTGGAGCTATTACTCTCTGTTTCTGCGTGTGCATTGTTAGTTCCGCACTCTGTCACTGGGCTAGAGCACGGCGGGCTTTTCCTCAGAGACACAATTCTGTGTACTCCATCATTGGCATCCGAACGCGCAGTGCTCGTGTGCCCGTTTCGCTCTAGTTTTGAAATCCGACTCTCCACTTCTTTCATTCGTTTCGTGATGTTGTAACCACAATATTACCTTGAGCCTTTAAGATCGCTAGGGATTTTGAGTGTGCTTGTGTCGCACGTCGCAAGCGCCCTGTGAGTTGAGAAGTTACTTTTGCGATTTTCATTGCCCCTGTTGCTGCCGTTTTGGCTAGGCCTGCTACTTTTTGTGCTACCATTGACATTTGTTTTGCTTCTCCACATTCTTTCTTCATTGTTAGTAATTTCCCACGAATTTCCCCTATATGCGAAATTATTTCCTCAGTGTCCTTCTTACGCTGTTCGTCAGCTTCTACCTTCTCCCTCTTATGTTGTTTCTCATCTTCTTCCTTCTCCTTCTTACGCTGTTCGTCAGCTTCTTCCTTCTCTTTCTTACGTTGTTTCTCCTCTTCTTCCTTCTCCCTCTTACGTTGTTTGTCATCTTCTTCCTTCTCCTTCTTACGCTGTTCGTCAGCTTCTTCCTTCTCTTTCTTACGTTGTTCGTCAGCTTCTTCTTTCATTGATCGTAGGAAGCTCAGTATTGGGTTTACGTCATCTTTTTGATCCTCTTCAAACGTGGGAGATGTAACTCTGGACACCTGGGCGCTAGAGCTCTGACGTGGCCGAGCTAGCCCCTGTCTGCTCTCGTTCGTTTGATTATAAACTTCTGCTACCGTCTCGACCTGTGTGCCTGTCTCTGTTTCATCCTCTACTTCACTATCATAATCACGGCCGCAACGCTGCTCTGAGATCGCGTCCAAATCACCTTCCTCATCAAAGACCCTGGCGTCCTGTCCTGCTAAAAATGTGCCCATCTCATCTCCGAACCTATTCCCGTCAGTAAACTGCCCCTTATCCATTATGCTATCCTCTTTTGTTTTAGCTTCGCTCTATAATAGTCGTGCCTTACTTCTCGTTATCATTCACGAAAAACAAATTTATCTAGAATGCACAATAAAATTAATCTACTCCATATATTTTTACACATAGACATAAAATTTCAACAACGCCTCTCCAACGCTGTAATTATACGCACGATTTGTTGTGGTACAGAAACCGCACACAAACCCGACAAAGTGTGATGTGATACGGACACACCATCAAAGGAACACAAAAACAATGAACAAAAGAATATATACACTGAAAACAAAAACTGTAATCATGCGCGGCTACTTAAAAGTAAACGCGGAACTACCAGAAAAAAACTTGGGTATTAATCAATAAAAAATTAAGCAAAAAAATTCTGAGTGTCCCTACTACTAATAATACTTGCTTATCAGCGATTCACAGGAAAGATCCGGGTCTAAGGGTCGCCATTTTATGCGAGGTGCCAGGGCAAGCAGCGTATTTTACACTAAATTCTTCTAGAATCTACATATGTAAATGATGCTCTAAGCCCCCCCCTATTCTAACTCCGACTTTTGCTGTTGCACATGGATTAAAAAATATTCGCGAACTGACTGTAATCAACCCTGCAAGTGGAGTAGAAAAGAGTTTGGCACCTGCAATAATTTAATTTGATAAATAAGTTAAATAAAGGAAGGTTTCATTAATGTAGTGAGAAATGATGGGTTGCTCTACCGATTAACAGAATGAAAGTTCTGTCCAAAATAACAATATGATTTATTAATACTAAACAAAAAATAATAAACAAAAACACATGAAACATTTATAATACATCAAATTGGCTCAAATTGGATACTCAAACAAACGCTGTGAAGGTGAAGTTGTCCCTAAACTAGATTGTGAGGTTTAAGACGAAGTGGTGTGTGGAGCCAATTCCTTGCCACTCAAATCTTAAGAGAGACACACAGCTAACCCAACATTAATTGTTGCTACTCAAGACAGAACAAAGTTAGAAAAAGACGAACTGGCGCGCTCTGCTGAGCTCTGATTATCACCTAGGAAAATCCCTATCTGCCGGTGCTGCGGACATACATTACCAAACTGTCTTCTTAACTGCCAGAACACAATCTGGCGTACCGGAGGCGATGGCTGGTTGCTTCGACGTCCTCGACCGAAAAAGGCGAGAGCCGACTCCCCTGAGCACCCGTACAGGCCGAACACAGAACATTCCCGCCCCCACGACAGTGGCCGTGGTTAAACGTTCCAATCAGCAACTCGAAAACCGGCGGAAAATTCCACTCCATTGCCGGAGCACTATCATTCCACCAATGGAGATTCTTGGCGCCAATTTCTGCGCTGATTTTGCTACGTCACGGAGCTATGCCCTGAGCAAGCCAATCACAGTTACTATTTTGCAGAAAGCGCGGGAATTTTCCCGCCACAACTGCCTGGGTACACAAGTCATTCCCACGCCTCGCTGGTAGCCCGCCAGAAAGTGTTTTCGCTAAGTTTCTGCGAAGTAACGGAACCTCTAGCCCAGCCGCTACTTCAGGCCCCTCCTGGTGTGTCTTTTGACGATGTCAGCGACTGGAAAGCATTCACTCGACTCCCTCACACCCTTTCAAAATCAGCAGAGCCCGCCTGTCACCGGACCACCCGGGTGACGAGAGACGCTGCGTGGGTAGTCCGCGTGTGAAGGAATAGCAACTTTCCACCGCATGCAATTAGAGAGGAGAATCGTAAGATATAAATATGAGAGGGGGCTCATGCTACCTCTCAAGGTGGATATACCGGCTATTAGGCACGTGGTCATAATGTCCTGGCTGATCAATGTAAATACTTTGCCGTATTTCTTTATTTCAGATACTCTGTCTCATCAAGATGTGCGGCATTTTCCAATCTGCATTTTTGTAGTAGAAGCAGTAACGTAAATATTAAACTATGGAAGCCATTAACAAAACAACGAACCAATACTAACTTCGAAAACGGGCACAGGCATGTCTCTGCAGATGAAACTAAAGCACGAAATTAATTATGCGAGAAACTCAAATGGCGGCATACAGTCTTTCAAGCACATTTTCAATATTAATTTGAAATTTGTATAAGCCTTTACTTTTGTAGTTAACACTTGGCTGAAAGTATTGCAAGAGAAGAAGGTAAAAACAGCGGAGCTACTAAGAAGTCTCACTGGAAACGAAATATTTAATGCAATGAAAGGAAGAAATGGAAATGTTTTTACATTAATGAACCCTTCTTCCGGCAGAGTGCAAAAACTCGTCTGTACAAACTGCACATCAATTGTCACGGAGTTTATTGATTTTGATGAAACATATTACATCCGAAGAACGCAGTTGGAAGGACAAAACTGCAGTTACACATTAATGCGCCACGACAAATAGATCTTTAGTAATGCGAGCAACCTCGACCTTGTTTTGCCCGGCATTGTATTCTTCAGACACTGCCTCAAGAAAATTCCTTGTTCCCCAAGAATTCGAAATGGCTGCTTCGTTCGAGAGAACTGCGTAGCTGTGAGGTAGCAACCGTGACATAGTAAAAGCCAGTACTCCAGTGCATCAAAAGCCACATTACCACATAGGCCTGTATTTAGCGTACAGGCAGTGCTAGGCTGAACGTGTGACACTATTCCTAGGATAGTAAATTTTCTGAAAACTAACCCCATAAAATGCCACTTAATAGCAATTCTCGAATTAAAATTAATTACAGAAAATTTTACTATATAGTTTATGATGTACTGAACTGGGTAAATTGAAAAACAAGAGTAAGTGAGCGTGTGTGTGTGAAATCTTGGGACTTAACTGCTAAGGTCATCAGTTCCTAAGCTTACACACTACTTAACCTAAATTATCCTAAGGACAAACACACACACCCATGCCCGAGGGAGGACTCGAACCTCCGCCGGGACCAGCCGCACAATCCATGTCTGCAGCGCCTTCGACCGCTCGGCTAATCCCGTGCGGCTAAAGTAAGTGAATTGATAAAGTATTCAAACGATTTATGTACAGCGCTATGACAGGCTATAATTTTTTTTTAAAAAAGGGATAGACCGTTTTTCTACTTGATTTTTGTGAGTAATATTGTCATCATTACCACTTTACAAGATACCGTTTGTAGCCAGGGTAGTTAGGTGGTGAGGCTGTCACCTTTAGGTGTCCCAGCACATCTGTTTTCCTTTAGGGGTTGTCTTCCCTCAGATGGTTGTTTTCACTACCCCTATGTATCCATCTCTCCAGGTTTTGTAGTATGTCCTTCCCTGTTTTTAATCAGGATTGTCCTCTCTAGGACAGTCGGCTTCCCTACGCCTAAGAGCCCCCCCCCCCTCCCCACTCCCCTGTGCCGTGGACTGCTTTTCGTCTGATTCCTGTTCAAAAGGCCAGTTTGGCTAGGGTGGTCCTGTCAGGAGCTTGCGCTACCTCCAGAATAGCTCTCTGGGTCACAACCTCCTCTCCACGGTAAGTCCACGAGGAGGGGAAAAGAGAAGAAACCCATGCAAATTATGAGTGCATGCGACGGTTAATGGAACACCTAAAGCTAAATATTTAATAATAGCTGGGGATTTCAAAGCGAAGATAGGTAAATCTACCATTAAAGAATAGTGGGGCCACATGGAGAACATACGAAAAACTATAAGAGAGAGCAGTTAGGAGATTTTTCTGCCTTCAATCACGTAGGGATAACAACTAGTTTTTTCCCCCTTAAAGGTATTCATAAATTTACGTGGAGTGCTAGTGATACTAGATCGATAATAGACTGTTATTTCAAATGAGAAAGCCATCCTATTAGTTTTCTGAGGCCTGGGTGCGTGATATATGCGAAACTAATAAGAAATAGACTAAAGGTACTTTCGAAAACGTTTCTCAATGAAGAACAGAAAGGGGGTCTCGGATGGTCTTAGATAGTGTTTTTCCAATGTGCTAAATTATTGAAAAACATAGAGAATTCAATCATCCCATATACATAGCCTTTATTGACTAGGAGAAAGCTTTTGATAAAGTTAACAGAGTTGAAGTATGGGAAATTTTAGAAAAGAATGGTATATCCCACCATCTAATAAATGTGGTTCAAAGTACGTATGTACAGAATAAAATCAAACTGCAGAAAGGAAGTCCGTTTGCGAGAAACATCTGTCAAGGAGTGAGACAAGAGTGTCCTTTATCACCCACATTATTTAATATATACATAGACGACGTCGTAAAGATATATCAGAGTAAAGTAATGCGCCATTATAAGCTTAGTTGTAAAGTTATAAATACGCTACTGTGTGTAGAAGATGAAATAATCTTAGCGGACTCGGAAGACAAATTACAGAGTGCAATTTGGTCCTTGCAGAAAATGGAAAATAATTATAATATGACAGTATCTAAAAGCAAAACCAATATCGTAGCATTCAATGATAAGGAGCATTTAAGGATAAGAATAACAATTTATGATGAGTCGCTAGAACAAATAAATACTTTTAAATACTTGGGACGTTACGCGTCATATAACAAGCACAATTACTTGGAATGTGACGTGTCATTTATCACATACAATGACCAAAAGTACAAACTGCAAAAATTCCAGCAGTTGGTAAGTACTATAAATCGCACTCTCCTCAGGAAAGTTGGAAAAGAGGCAGTACTAAAATTTCATACTGTGATGGCAGTACAAGTTGCACTGTATGGGCCAGAGACTTGGACTCTAACTACGACCAAAGAAGGAGGATTGAAGCAGCAGAGATGAGACTCCTAAGACATCTTGCTAGTTAAAAACTCACAGATCGGATAAAAATGTGAAATAAGGAATGAACTGGCTGCCAAAAGCACATTTCAGAAAATGGAGTAGTACCGAAAGAAATGGCATGAAAACATTCAAAGGAACCCAGAAGAACGAATATCTAAAATAATGTACAAACATACTTCTCAAGGGAAAAGGAATGTTGGGCGTCCAAAAAAGATGTGGAAAGATCATATGCAATCTACTTGAAATTGGAACGACAAGGATGGTTAAACCGAAACTGGATATGGTGATAATGAAAGGGACACGACGTTGATATTCACGTCCATGCTCGTTGCATACAGGGCCAATCGCTCGTGTTGTGCTAGCCTCCGACAGCGACTCGTCTCCCCATAGACACGTTCCAAGACCAAGCGGGTCTGCTGATCGCCGACAAACTCGGGAAGCAGCCATTTCTGGACGAATGCAACACAGGATGGCGCGCCCACCAAGCGTCCTACGCCGCAACGAAGTGTGGTACAGCAGCTGCTGCCCACGGCCCAAGCGCTGTCTTCCAAGTTGTGGCTGCTCTGCTAGGACTGTTGAGATTTTTAAAAATATCGAGAATCCGGTACATAGATGTTTAAAAAAATATCAGTATCAGCCCTCGATAAATTGAAAAAAAAAACGTATAGATATAGCGACGGAAAAAATATCGACCTACCGTCATATGAAAATATCGGCTGCAAATTGCGAATATACTAGCTGTATATTGAAGTATTGACTTATTATTAGACATTATGTACATCCAGAAGCTAGCAGCCTGCCTATCCCGCTTAGAGCAAGAATTGAAAGGAAAACGATGCACATTCACGCTTGCGGCAAACCACTTTGCTAATTGTGGTAACTGCATTTAAGCGCCCAATCAAAAGTGTCCGATGACTGCGTCGTTCGGTTTCATCCAGATTTGACCGGATCGCTTCATGTGGACTTCCCTGTTTTTTCTTTTCTGTGAACGCCAGCGAACTTGCAGTTGTAGTGTCAAAATTGATTGGTGAAGCTAAACGTTGCAGTTTCTGTTGGTAGCACCGAGCGCCGATTACGTCAGCATTGCCCCTCACACGTCACTCCACAATGCAGTCTTGTCATTTAGAATTTTATTCATCGTTTTCAAAAATGGTTCAAATGGCTCTGAGCACTATAGGACTTAACTTCTGAGGTCATAAGTCCCCTAGATTTTAGAACTACTTAAACCTAACTAACCTAAGGACATCACACACATCCATGCCCAAGGCAGGATTCGAACCTGGGACCGTAGCGGTCGCGCGGTTCCAGACTGTAGCGCCAAGAACCGCTCGGCCGGCTCATTGTTTTCAGCAACTATTTTTTTTCAGGAACGGCGATGTGAAGAAATAACTCAACTTGTTGCGTTAAAGATTGTTTTTTAACGGAACTGGTGCGCTATGTGTTCACATCGGAAGTCTTGCTACTCCATTCACACTGCCACCTCCCTGAGTCCCAGTGCAATTGGACTTCTTCTTTATGTCGCCTATACTTGCTTCACACAGTCAAAGAGAAAGACTGGACGTGATGAAAGCTCACACTGAAAGTAAAATTATGTCCTACTACAACTTCAACAGAACAGTTTCAAATATTTACCGAAAATTGCGAAAAAATGTAATATAAGATAAAAATATCGGTACTCGATATAGCAATTTCGATATCGATATATCGCTGAAGAGAAAATGCTGATTCGTATCGGCATTTTTTGGAAAAAATATCCATATATTGATATTTTATCAACAGCCCTATACTCTGCTGTCTCACACCAGACTCCTTCCTGCCACAGTCTATCATAAACTGTCAAGACACTCACTGTTCTGAAAGTTGTTATCGTCTGACAGCTGGAACACCATTAGCGCTGTTAGCCGCGATGAGGCCAGCCGTAGGATTAATGTTTGTTTTAATCATACCTCTACTTAAGGTAAGAAATAGTTATTATATTTTTGCGTTCCAAGCATCAGTAAATTATCTGGAGACACAAATGGTCGCCAAATAAATGTAAAAAGAGCCGAAGCTGACTGATTCAGTGACAAAAGCTACAACTCGTTGATGAAGAAACACAGGATGTTTCAAAAAGAATAACCTGATATCAAAACTCCATACGCTTCCTTTCGTAAAAACTGTGCCTTAAATCAAAATGAACGATACTATTGGCACTTACCCTGTGATGTAGTCTGAAAAGCGAGGTGCCAAGGCAAAGTCTGTATCTCGCAACGGAACCACAAGTAAACGTAGTTGCTGTCAGAGGCAACGACGAATTAAAGACGGTAGCGTCGACGTGCCCAGAAGAGAGGGTTTCTACATGTCAGCGCGTCGACTCGCTTACTTACGTCCGAGCGCTGTGCTGCTCAGCCCCCGTCTGCAATCATCGCCGGGGACGGCAGCACGCGTCTCTCTAGCGAGCCAGCAGTGCGACTATTGTACTACATAAAAGTCTGTAGTCAGTTGTACTGTGTGAGGAGTATCGTGTACTGTATCAAGTGACACACTAACGTTCGCGACAGTAATAAATACTCATGACATTCCGATGGACGTGAACTGTAACAGTTAAGTACTTAATTTTGTTAAAGTTGTAATAAAGTGCGTCGATATTTTATGCGTTATACAAGAAGCATGTAGTGCACGTTCAATGATGTCATCATTTGTTGCTGTGGATGGTCGCCCCGGCTCTCTCCTCGTGTGTAACACATGCGCCACCATTTTTGCATTTTGCAGTCCCTTCGTAGACACTCCGTTGCAACAAGACACTATTCCGGTATTGTGCCGAAAGTCTTTGATGGACTGCGGTCCCCGAACCAGCTTCCGACTAGGAACATCGTATCACTGTTCATTGTTCCTCTTTGGTGCAAACACCTGCCTCGAGCTGACGGGCGTTTGTGTTGTCCTCATCATTTCATCATCATTCATGAAAGTGGCGAGATTGGACTGAGCAAAGGTTGGGAATTTGTACGGGCGCTGGTAACCAGGCAGTTGAGCGCCCCACAAACCAAACATCATTATCATCAGGAGTAGAAAAGCAACTGAAATCACTCAACAGAGAAAAGTCCACTGGACCTGGCGAGATACCAATTCGATTCTACTCAGAGTATGCGAAAGAGCTTGCGCCCTTTCTAACAGCCGTGTACCGCAAGTCTCTAGAGGAACGGAAGGTTCCAAATGATTGGAAAAGAGCACAGGTAGTCCCAGTCTTCAAGAAGAATCGTCGAGCGGATGCGCAAAACTATAGACCTATATCTCTGACATCGATCTGTTGTAGAATTTTGGAAAATATTTTCTGCTCGCGTATCATGTCATTTCTGGAAATCGAGAGTCTACTCTGTAGGAATCAACATGGATTCCGGAAACAGCGATCGTGTGAGACCCAACTCATGAGACCCAGAAAATATTAGATACAAGCTCCGAGGTAGATGCCATTTTCCTTGACTTCCGGAAGGCGTTAGATACAGTTCCGCACTGTCACCTGATAAACAAAGTAAGAGCCTACGGAATAGGGTTATTTGGTAAGCGTGATAGCGTTACGGAGATGTTTAGCAAACTCAAGTGGCAGACTCTGCAAGAGAGGCGCTCTGCATCGCGGTGTAGCTGGCTGTCCTGGTTTCGAGAGGGTGCGTTTCTGGATGAGGTATCGAATATATTGCTTCCCCCAACTTACACCTCCCGAGGAGATCACGAATGTAGAATTAGAGAGAATCGAGCGCGCACGGAGGGTTTTCGGCAGTCGTTCTTCCCGCGAACCATACGCGACTGGAACAGGAAAGGGAGGTAATGATAGTGGCACGTTAAGTGCCCTCCGCCACACACCGTTGGGTGGCTTGCGGAGTATAAATATAGATGTAGATGTAGATGTGGATCATCATCTTTGGTGCAAACCTCTAATGGAGCGGCCATGATCTGTCTACAGCAAAAGGAAGACAAATGGAGGAGATACCATCAAACTTTCTTAGCGGGACCACAACAACATAACAATAAAATAAACGAGGACAGAGATCAGTATGAACAACGCAACAAGAATTATGTCAACATTGCGGATAATTTTTGACCTAACCTCGCAGTATAATCCCGGCCTCTGCTGGACTGAAGCTAAGAAACCAATCGCGAACGACTGTCGCATGGCGCATTGCCATCCATAAAAATGCTGTCATTGTTTGGAACCATGAAGTAAATGAATGGCAAAAATTGTCTCCAAGTACCGAATATAGCCAAATCCAGTCAACGATCGGTTCAGTTGGACCAGAGGACCCAGTCCATTCCACGTATACACAGTCCACACTATTATGGAGCCACCAACAGTTTGCACAGCGCCTCGTTGACAGCTTAGACCCATGGGTTCGTTGGTACTGCACCACATTCGAACACTATCGTTAGCTCTTACCAACCGAAATCCGGGCTGATCTGACTAGGTCACGATTTTCCAGTCGTCTAGCGAGCAATCGATACCCAGAATGAGATTTTCACTCTGCAGTGGAGTGTGCGCTGATAAGAAACTTCCTGGCAGATTAAAACTGTGTGCCAGACCGAGACTCGAAGTCGGGACCTTTGCCTTTCGCGGGCAAGTGTTCTACCTTCTGAGCTACCCAAGCACGACTCACGACCAATCGATACCCAGAATGAGATTTTCACTCTGCAGCGGAGTGTGCGCTGATATGAAACTTTCCTGGCAGATTAAAACTGTGTGCCGGACCGAGACTCAGGAAAGTTTCGTATTAGCCCACACTCCGCTGCAGAGTGAAAATCTCAATCTGTAAACATCCCACAGGCTGTGGCTAAGCCATGTCTCCGCAATATCCTTTCTTTCAGGAGTGCTAGTTCTGCAAGTTTCGCAGGAGGGCTTCTGTAAAGGTAGGAGACGAGGTACTGGCAGAAGTAGAGCTGTGAGGATGGGGCGTGAGTTGTGCTTGGGTAGCTCAGATGGTAGAGCACTTGCCCACGAAAGGCAAAGGTCCCGAGTTCGAGTCCCGGTCTGGTACACAGTTTTAATCTGACAGGAAGACCAATCGATACGGCCACGAACGCAGGAGAAGCGCTAGCAAAGGCATTTGCGTCAGCCATCTGCTGCCATAGCCCACTAATGCCAATTTTCGCCGCATTGTTCTAAGGGATACGTTCATCGTATGTCCCATATTGATTTCTGCGGTTATTACACGTAGTGTTGCTTCTCTGTTAGAACTGACAACTCTATGGAAACGCCGGTGCTCTCTGTCAAGTGAAGGTCATTGGCCACTGCGTTGTCCACTGTAAGAGGTAATACCTGAAATAATTCTCGGCACACTCTTGGCACCGTGCATCTCGGGATACTGAATTCCCTAACGATTTCCGGAAGGGAATGTGCCACGCATCTAAGTCCATCTACCAAGCCGCGTTCAAAGTTTGTTAATTTTCGTCGTGCGCCCATAATCACGCCGGAAACTTTTTCACATGAATTACCTGAGTATAAATGACAGCTTCACCAATGCATTGCCTTTTTATACTTTGTATACGTGGTAATATCGCCATCTGTGTATTTGCATATCGCTAGTCCACGAGTGTACTTCATACTAATGAAATTACACACACACTAGCTTCGTAGATAACACTGATGTGTAAAGCCTGTTTTTGATCAGCCGGTTTTGAAAATGACAGCTTCCTCCTGCCGTTCATGTACAAAAATGACATGTACAATCTTATAGTGACCTCAATATTAGCAAGACAATCTTTAACATCTTAGCCTTCGTGTGTTGGTTGAAATTAGGTATGGAAGAAACAGACTTCCCAAAACATCGAACTCATTTAGAACTGGCAAAATTACGTTAACAATTGTAAAAATCTTAACGATTTTGCCGATGGATGTGTCTGATTCTTGGCCACTTCGAATTTGAGAGTGAGAAAGGGCTGTCCACTGTGAAATGCAGCCGAAAAAGCCCAGGCAGAAATTTTGTTCTATTTCTTTTACGATTTTAAAAATGTACCGTATTGCTAAATGCTAAACAATGGCGTTTTTATTTCGAGTTTTTGCTGTAACGGTCCCTCTATTATGTTGGCCCCTAGGCTGCAGCCTAGATAGCGGCCCTGTACCACAAAGTAAATAGTGGTTTGAGGAAAGTACTGTGCAGTGTGTTTTCAAATATGTTTGCTTGCCTTAAACAGAACCTCAGTTTCGCCTTGCCGACGCCGTGAAGTGGGCACATATAGCTGAAAACTAACACTGCTCCACAATGGGCAATGTACATGTACTTTTGTCAGTACCGGTTTTATCTGCTGACGTCACGTTTCCCGATAATTTAGCGTAACAAACCATACAAAAAATGAAGCGTTTTGTAGAGACCTTTAATAGAGTGTAGCACTGAAACTGCAATTTTCCTAATACGCAAGTGTAAATACGAAACCATCAAATATGCTATGTTAGATTCGCAAACACTGAAATCTAAATGGCAGCTGATCGGTTTGCCTCTGTCAGCCAATAACACCACAGGACACATGGCCTCATCAGCCAATCACAACACACGACACCTGATTGAGGTTGTGGTCATGTTGGGACCCAACAGCACAGCTGAAATTGCTGCAAGAAAAAGCAATCAAATATTTGTGACAAGTAAGATAACACTTGCACCAGTTTAGTCTGTTCCAACCAACTAGAACATCGTAACTCAATATATTCTAAAAAAAACCAGTCCAATATTTGTGACAATCGAGATTAAATTAATAATCTAAGCTGTGACGTTGGGTCCCAAACTTACCACGGCCTGAGACTCATGTTCCTTGCTATTACTGGCTAACGGAGTTACATGTCCTGTACTGTGACTGGCTGACAGAAAGCAAATCGAGTAGCCGCCATGTTGGTTTCAGTGACTGCAAAGTCGTTTTCGTATTTTTGCCTGCGTATTACAAAAATATGTAATTTCAGTGCTACTCTACATTAAAGTTCTCTCCAAAATGCTTCATTTTCTCGCAATTCATTGTACTAAAGTGTCGGGAACTTTTGTTTGTTTACCTGAGTGAATGCTGGACAAGATATTCGTGTTACCAATAAGCAGAGTTATTGTTTCTCGAAATAAATCTGTCTAATCAGAAATTTTTAATCAGGTTAACAATATCTAACCCACCCAAAATCGGCGCAATATCACCTTTCCATTGATCACACTCAAACAACAGTATGATCATGTAATCGTTAAAGGAGATACGAACATATAACTAAAACCTCTTTTGCAGCTAATTTAGAGGCACTGTTCCACTCTGACGATATAAATGTTATACTATTGGATCCATCCCATCAGATGCCACACAGCCACACCTTTATAGACATAATAGCAACCAAGAATACAAAAGATGTGTGACAGAGTTTTGTGTTTGGTATTTCTGCCCATGATGTGATATTCTCAACTAGCAACCCGCCTTTGTCTGGTGTACAGGTAATAAATTATATGCACAAACCTTTCTCGTAAATCAGTCTATCTATTATTGGAAACCGTATCAAAATCCTTACCGCAGTTCCTAATATTAGCCTTCACATACAGACAGAAAAAACGTATTGGGGGACGTTAACTTATAATTGCAGTGATGTATTCCATGCAGACCGCCAGCGAAAAATTTCACATAAAACCGCCAAAAACTACGGTGCCACATCTGCATTAATCAAAGCAACTGATAGCATCAAAAACGCCAGGGAAAGGCGCCAAATTACCACTGTAACAGTGCTTGGTTTCAGAAAGGCTTCTCATAATGTTGATGTTAATATATTACATATAAAAATTACACTGTTGAATTTTTTAAACAGTGCAATACCGAAGGTCAGCAGCTACCTAAAAACTGATATAGATGAGTGAAAGAAGTCATGGAAACTTGTGCTCTCAAGTGTTCTCTAAGATTCATCCTTGGTTCACTGTTTTTCTTGTAGTATATCAGTGATATTTCATAAAGTTAAGTTCTTATAGCTATCGCTTATATGCTGATGCCATCGAATTGCATCCAAGCATACTGATGCCGGCGTATCAGGTATTAATGATGAACTTTGTTCCATATCACGAACCATGTAAAACTCGAGAGTTTGCTCTTTCCAACAGAACGTTATTCACGCACATATCTCAAATAACACAAGTTATGTTTTTTTTCGGATGATTCTTTTTTGATACACCCTGAATAATATGTCTCTATAATTTTCGTAATATTCTATATAGTTTGTTTAATCAGTTATCACTTTACTTATTTAGTAAGCGTACATAGCACTCAGTACATTCATTCTAAGCAGTTTCAATTTTTTAGTCGTACAGAAACTTAGATTGGAAATAGCTGATGCATATACCCGAATCACCTCATGAGTACTTTCAGAACCTGGAAGCAAATTATAACTGTGACCATAGACATAATGTTCTGATTTGAACAAAGATATCAATCAGCAACATGGCGTATACTGCGTTGTTTTTGTGCAACGCACAAAAGAAAAAGTGTTTGTGCCTCGATCATAGACGTGAAGATTGGAACGCCAACAGACAAATTAAAACGTAATTACCTCTAACGGGTTGTTCACCAGTTGAACCACTGACATGTTGTAACCACATCGATCTACAATGAAAAGAACAAAATAAAAGAAAGTCGTAGCCAGTAACATCGAAAGCCCGACGGTTACGAAAACTCACTTCGTACCAGGGAGCGGGGGATAGTATCTGCCCAACCGTCTCGCCGGGCAGGACCACACTGTTAGTCAACGTAGTTACGTGTCTCCTGACAGAAGACACTAGCACCATCACACAATTAAGCGGAGAAAATTACAAAAATTTCCGCGCATATCCAAACATATGGGAATGACTGACGGCCCGTTCCACAGAATTACTGTAAAAACTATAAAATACACTCATGCTCATAAATTAAGGATAATTGCAGAATGTGGCGCCACACAAAGTGACACTACACAAAACTGGCGGTAATAGCATAGGCACATAGGGAACACAAACGACACAGATCTGTAACTCCACGGTACTGGTGATAAGTTGAGAAAACAGGCCCGAAACATAGGTGCTACAAAACGCCACTGTTTACTGCGCATGTACCCCGACATCAATGTGGGATATGATCACCATGCACACGTATACAGACCGCAAAACGAGTTGACATACTCTGGATCACGTGATTGAGCAGCTGCTGGGGTATAGCCTCCCATTCTTGCACCAGTGCCTGTCGGAGCTCCTGAAGCGTCCTAGGGATTTGAACACGTGCAGCGATACGTCGACCGAGAGCATCCAAGACATGCTCGATGGGGTTTAGCTCTGGAGAACAGGCAGGCTACTCCATTTGCGTGATATCTTCTGTTTCAAGGTACTCCTCTACGATAGCAGCTCGGTGGGGCTGTGCGTTATCATCCATCATGAGGAAGGTGGGACCCACCGCACCCCTGAAAAGGCGGACATACTGGTGCAAAATGACGTCCCGATACACCTGACGTGTTGCAGTTCCTCTGTCAAAGACATTCAGGTGTGTACGTGCACCAATGATAATCCCACCCTACACCATCAAACCACGACCTCCATACAGGTACCTTTCAAGGACATTAAGGGGTTGGTATCTGGTTCCTGGTTCACGCCAGATGAAAACCCGACGAGAATCACTGTCCACACTATACCTGGACTCGTTCGTGAACATAACCTGGGATCACTCTTCCAATGACCATGTACTGTGTTCTTGACACCAGGCTTCACGGGCTCTCCTGTGACCAGGAGTCAGTGGGATGCACCTTGCAGGTCTCTGGGCGAATAAACCATGTCTGTTCAGTCGTCTGTAGACTGGGAGTCTGGAGACAACTGTTCCAGTGGCTGTGGTAAGGTCCCGAGCAAGGCTACCTGCAGTACTCCGTGGCCGTCAGGGGGCACTGATGGTGAGATATCGGTCTTCTTGTGGTGTTGTACGCTGTGGACGTCCCATACTGCAGCGCCTGGACAGATTCACTGTCTGCTGAAATCGTTGCCATAATGTTGAGATCACACTTTGTGGCAGACGGAGGGCCCGTGCTACGACCTGCTGTGTTTGGCCAGCCTCCAGTCGCCCTAGTATTCTACCCCCCATAACGTCATCAATATGTGTTCTTTGAGCCATTTTCAACACACAGTCACCATTAGAATGTCTGAAAACGTCTGCCCACTTACTCGCTGCACCGTACTCTGACATGCACCTCTGCGCATGTGGACTGCTGCCAGCGCGACAGTGCGACGACCGCAGGTCAGATGCACCGTTGGTCATACCCCGAGGTGATTTAAACCCGCAAACCGCCCACCAGTGAGTTTTTTCACCATGTATCAGCATTATCCTTAATTTATGAGCATGAGTGTATTTCACCATAAAAAAGTAGGTAACACAAAATAGACCAGACTCAAGAGGATATAACAAGTCCAGAATAAATAACGAAACAGTCAAAAAATATGACATTTTGTCATTGAAAGGCAATAAAAGTCAATGTTTTATTGACATATGAGTATTTAACATTGGTTGTCATATGGCTTAGAGTGTTAGGATAGGAGTTTGTTTTTGGATTATAACGTCGACTTTGTGTTTTGAATCTTGTTCACACCGGAGGAAGTAATTTCATATCACGAAACCTGTCGTCTATGGGTCTCCGCAGCTGGTTCACGCAGCCAAGCTGATTGCCCTTCATCGGTGACGCAGGCTGGAATTTGCACGCCAGTACCGCAATTGAAGTCCATAGAGCGGCGATAGGTGTTTTTTTTAGATGAATCACGTTTCACGCTCCATCGGAATGATGGCCGCTGACGTGTAAGACGGGAAACGTCTGCAAGCAAACATCCTGCAACAATTAGCGGAAGGGTCCAGGTCGGAGGGCGTTCTCTGTGTTATTTCGTCATTCTGGAGGGCACAATGGGTCAACGCAACAGGTTGTTTTTCCTCGGCACGATTGCATCTTCTGGTAGTTTTGTACCCCGCCTGGAAGGCGGCTCGTAGGTCTGCTCCTGAAAACTGAAATGTTGGCCGAATGCAGGAAGTGAGTAGGAGCAGGAAAAGGTGAAAATCTCTCGGTACTGCAGTGTGAATTAAAATCACCTTTACTCTAGCAAGAAGATGAATACGTAACTTTGCACTGAGGTGCGAAGCCTTAGACCCGTCGTAAGTAGTACAAAGTCTCAATAGCCAGCCAACACCCTCTGAAGTTGAAGCGATGTTTCCAGGCCGTCTGCTCTTGATCAAATTGGCTGAATCCGGAGCGACGCTCGCAGAGCTCCACACCGCCGGCTAGAGGGCGCTGTCGTCGGTGTCTCGTAGTGCCAGCTTAAGAACTTGCACCTACGCCTTGGCATCGTAGCTATCGATACCACAGGTAGGACCATGCAACATGTGACACAGATCGCGAAGTACGTGCATGCTTCAGAGACCATCAGGACGAATTTACCGTACTCCCATTGTCACCAAACCCCGGACCACTTCGATCGGGTTGTTCGCACGACCGATTGAGAAGTCAATTGCAGCTGGCCACGGCATGGCTCCGGATCCCTGTCGGTACCTTCCAGAGCCTCACTGCCGCCCTCCCCGTACGTCTCCCGTGTGTGTGTGTGTGTGTGTGTGTGTGTGTGTGATGGCATGGGAACTGTTCAATGTTCACACATACATCTGAAGGCATGGCTAGAAGCCTCGAAACCAATCATGTCAAAATAAAATTGAAGGTCATTTAATTGAAGATCTGAAGCAAATTCGTTCTTATTCTCAGTTTACATCAGACGATTTAAGGAAAAGAGGGAAAGCAAATATAAGCCAATGGATATATAATTACAATGCAATGAAGAGGTTTTTTAAAGTTTATAATTCAATAAAACTATTGTCGAGATTGGAAAATTAAAATTCTTCTCCTTTTATATTTCATTTGCTTATTTTTTGAGTTGTTATGAAGTCACATGTGAAAAAACTACCGTAATATAAAAAATGAGGTCAGATTGGAATTTCTGGCCAAAATTCCACGAAACTGAGCTGTTACTTAACAAAAAATACCGCCAACACATACAACTATGCCGGCTGCTGTGGCCGAGCGGTCTAGGCGCTTCAGTCCGGAACCCCGCGGCTGCTACGGTCGCAAGTTCTAATCCTGCCTTGGGCATGGATGTGTGTGATATCCTTAGGTTAGTTAGGTTTAAGTAGTTCTAAGTCTCGGGGACTGATGACCTCAGATGTGAAGTCCCATAGTGCCTAGAGCTATTTGAACGCACAACTACGCCACTTTTCTATTTGTTTTAACTGTTGTATTAAAGTTACCATGGGAACAGGGCAAAGATGAGAACTGTGTTCAGCGAAATTCACCAGTGCAAGAGAGAAGATTTTTTATGCAGTACCATGAAAAATCGTTATTGGAGAGTTAGGGACATATAAATATTTAAAATATATAAGTTCGACGTATGGAACACTTCCTGGGAGTCATGTAGGTTTTTTCCGATGCACCACTGCCAGTTTACTGTAACCCTCACACCCTCACATTGACGATTTAACACACAAATTGCGTCGCTATTCAATACTCAAGGACCCATGCCCACTTTTCCCCGAGCGACTTTAAGCCTAAGTTTGA
Source organism: Schistocerca piceifrons (assembly GCF_021461385.2). Classification (NCBI taxonomy): domain Eukaryota; kingdom Metazoa; phylum Arthropoda; class Insecta; order Orthoptera; family Acrididae; genus Schistocerca; species Schistocerca piceifrons. The sequence goes on along the minus strand of NC_060143.1, from coordinate 473,690,645 downwards.
CTTATTGAACGTTTCCTGGGAGTGATGTAGCTTTTTTCCTATGCACCACTTCCAATTTTGCTGTTTAAAATATTAAAACAGGAAGTTTTAAATTCAGACACTTCGGACTTGAAATTAATTTTTTGTCAGAAATTTATTACTTTTCTCCAGATGTCACTGTGAGGAAGATTAATTATACAGGGTGTCGCTAAAAACAGTGGCAAGCTTTAGAGATAGGTTCCTTACACCATATCAAGGAAAAAATCTACAGTAAACATGGACTGTAAAATGTATATCTTAAGAGCCATGACTGCCTGTTCATCTTCATACTATGAAACTGATCTCTTCTACCGGAAAGTATTTGCTTTTCATATTTTGAGAGGAGGTGCTACGGACCAAACCAAAAAAAGTTCACTAAACATGGGGTCTAAAATGCATACTTTAAGAGTTATTAGCACTTGTTCATCTCCGCAAGTGTGAAACATGTCTCTTCCACTAAGCAAGTGCTCATAGCTCTTAAAGTATGTATTTTAGAGCCCATGTTTACTACACATTTTTTTTCTTATTCCGATCCATACTAACTCCTCCCAAAACATGGAAGGCAAAGAGCCTTCAGTAAAAGAGATGTATTTCATAGTATCGAAGAAAATGCTCACAGCTCTTAAGGTATGCATTTTAGAGCCGAAGTTTACTGGAGTTTTTTTTGTTTTGCCGTAAGCTTGTCGGTGTTCTTTTTGCACACCTGAATACTTGATGTCCTGCACATTAAGTAAATCTTGATTAGGATACCTGTCAGCTGTTTGAAGATATATTACCTCGAACTCTCCATCTCCATAGAACCGAGAAGGACTTGTTTCAAACTCTCTTCTCCCTCATCATCCCTCAACACAGCCAGACGCCCTGTTGTCTCTGACTGGAGATACTTTATTTTCAGTCGTTCCACCGGTCATTTCTTAACTAACTATTGTAGACAAAGCCGGTTGCAGTGTAATGTCGTCATAATTGTGAGATATGGTTGGTCCTAAGGTGTCCTGGCATTAATAATCTGAAAATAGGTATGAAAAAAGATTGTCAAAGTTGTGTTGTTTCCACAAAGTTTACTGCTATGCTACTACCATGTTATATTATTAAATCAAAATGGAACGACATATTTACATTTAGAAGTGTTTCTGGAAGACTATTATTCAGGGAGTCCCAGGAGGAATGGTCAATATTGACATGAACGTGTAGTAAACATGGGATCTAAAATGCACTCAGTAAGAGGCATTATCACTTCTTCATCTTCGATACTATGAAACTAATTTCTTCTGTTGCAAGCTATTTCCTTTCCATATTTTGAGAGGTAGTAGTATGAATCAAACAAGAAAGAAGTGCCCTTAAGCATGGGCTCTAAAGTGCATACCTTAAGGGTTACGAGCACTAGTTCATCTTCGCTACTGTGAAACACATCTATTATACTGAACAAGTGCTCAGAGCCCTTAAGATATGAAGTAGAGAGCCCATGTTTTCTGGACGTTTTTGTTTCGAGTGATCGTTCATGTCATAGATCTGAACATTAAGCATTCCTCCTGGCACACTCTGTATACTTCATTAAGCAAAACGAACAGTTTTCAGTCAAATATGATGTGAATGATTGAGTAGAACAAGACAGCTTTGTACACCACTAAAAAAATCATCTGCTCCAAACCGGAAGCAAAATCGTGACCTTGCTGGAAACGCGCAAAACTGCCATTCTTAAGCGTCTTCAGCATGCACTGCAAACAGCATCACCGTTGGTTAGTTCAGGAACTTGGCAGAGTCCCAAATACACTACTGGCCATTAAAACTGCTACACCACGAAGATGACGTGCTACAGACGCGAAATTTAACCGACAGAAAGAAGATGCTGTGATATCCAAGTGATTAGCTTTTCAGAGCAAGCACACAAGGTGACGACACCTACAACGTGCTGACATGAGCAAAGTTTCCAACCGATTTTTCATACACAAACAACAGTTGGCCGGCGTTGCCTGGTGAAATGTTGTTGTGATGCCTCGTCTAAGGAGGAGAAATGCGTACCATCACGTTTCCGACTTTGATAAAGGTCGGATTGTAGTCTATAGCGATTGCGGTTTATCGTATCCCGACATTGCTGCTCGCGTTGGTCGAGATCCAATGACTGTTAGCAGAATATGGAAGCGGTGGGTTCAGGAGGGTAACACGGAACGCCGTGCTGGATCCCAACGGCCTCGTATCACTAGCAGTCGAGATGACAGGCATCTTATCCGCATGGCTGTAACGGATCGTGCAGCCACGTCTCGATCCCTTAGTCAACAGATGGGGACCTTTGCAAGACAACAATCATTCTGCATGAACAGTTCGACGACGTTTGCAGTAGCATGGACTATCAGTTCCGAGACCATGGCTGCGGTTACCCTCGACGCTGCATCACAGACAGGAGCGTCTGCGATGGTGTACTCAACGACGAACCTGGGTGCATGAATGGCAAAACGTCATTTTTTCGGATGAATCCGGGTTCTGTTTACAGCATCATGATGGTCGTATCCGTGTTTGCCAACATCGCGGTGAACGCACATTGGAAGCGTGTACTCGTCATCGCCATACTGGCGTATCACCCGGCGTGATGGTATGGGGTGCCATTGGTTACACGTCTCGGTCACCTCTTGTTCGCATTGACGGCACTTTGAACAGTGGATATTACATTTCAGATGTGTTAAGACCCGTGGCTCTACCCTTCATTCGATCCCTGCAGGATAATGCACGACCGCATGTTGCAGGGGCTGTACGGGCCGTTCTGGATACAGAAAATGTTCGACTGCTGCCCTGGGCAGCACATTCTCCAGAACTCTCACCAATTGAAAAGGTCTGGTCAATGGTGGCCGAGAAACTGGCTCGTCGCAACACGCCAGTCACTACTCTTGATGAACTGTGGTATCGTGTTGAAGCTAAATGGGCAGCTGTACCTATACACGCCATCCAAGCTCTGTTTGACTCAATGCCCAGGCGTATCAAGGTCGTTATTACGGCCAGAGGTAGTTGTTCTGGGTACTGATTTCTCAGTATGTATGCAACCAAATTGCGTGAAAATGTAATCACATGTCAGTTCTAGTGTAATATATTTGTCGAATGAATACCCGTTTATCATCTGCATTTCTTCTTGGTGTAGCAATTTTAATGGTCAGTAGTGTATAATATTTTTCAGTAACTGCCAGAGTTGTACCAAGTGTCAAAGTTGTCCCACTGAAGGCAATCAAAAAGTATTTTTGGTTAGCCTGTGTACTACAGATCAGAGTACTAGTCTAATGTTCGGGTTGCGTACTTCACAAATCAAGGCGCCGCTGCTACATCAATGCTAATAGGCCTCCTTTGTTCCCTCTGTAGTTCTGTCAGAACTGTGGCGCTGCGGTCGCTTGACACTCGGCGACTGATTCTCTCTTAAGCCTAGTTTACACTACGACATTGTGTTGCGCCACTCGTTGCGTGGATTGAGTTGCACGCAAATGGTTTCATATTTGACTGTAGACACGGCGAAACCAGTACATTCTTCAGTTTCGTCGTTTTGTAGATTCCCGAGTCGTGTCTGAAATGAAAGTTTTGACAGCTGCATGTCTCACGAGTTGTGATGGAGTTAAAGTTTGTTGCGTGGAATCGCCGCATAAGAAAAAAAAAATAAGAAACGTGTTTTGATTCGTGACTGGATGAAGAAGAGACGTCATCTCGGTTGCTCAGCATCCTTGCTGAAAGAATTTGTAATGGAAGACCCAAGAAGTTCTTTTAATTATTTTAGAATGTCACCAGAACTGTTCAGGTTTCTTCTAAATAGAGTTAATTGTGTGATAAGTAACAAAGATGTAATGCATGAAGCACGGTCGCCAGAACTGAAGTTACATATCACACTGCATGCTCTCAGCATGCTGTAAGATGCTGTTTTGTTGGTGATGACGCTTTTTCATTAACACCAATAACTATTAACAGTAATAATCATTAACATTAACAGCAGTAATTATTCGAAGCAGGCCGCATTAAGAAGATAATGGTTTGCAAACTACTCTCTTGAAGAGATATATGTACAGTGGCAATATTTCAAAATTCAAATATTTGTGAATGGGGATCACTGCTGCGATGTTTTAAATACATGAATATTGCATAAATATTTCTGTAGCCTTCCCTCCTGTCAACAGTATTCCTGAGATTTTAGTCTTGTAGACAAGAGCATTCCTACAACTAGAATTACATTTGCTTGTATTTTTCTTAATTCAGTTGTATATGTGCTCCTAATTCAATAAATTTTGCCCTGCAGTTCAGATATTGTCAAACTATGTGGTGATCGCTCATTAAGGTCTCAGAAGCAGCAAGATGTTGCTTATCTTTGTAACCAGCATCACTGAAATCCCACAAACATCTATGCACAGCTTAGAAATCTCCGTTCCCCACTTCATATTTCAATTTGTCTACACTCTGCAAACACACATAACCTCTGCAACCTAGTGTCGTCGTGTAAACTAGGCTTTACTGAAGCACACAGGAACGTAAGGATAGTCGCTACTTATTGTTAGTACGGAAGATGCGTACACATGTTACTGCTGTAAAGTAACAATGACATGGCGAAATTACCGACTATCGGCACCAGACGGCCCTTTAATGGAAGTGTGTTTTGTGAGATTGCAGAGGGAGTAAGACGAAAATTAATTAATGCAAATTAAGCAATTGCAAATGTGTTCCATTGGAGGAGGAGTGATATCTGGAATAAGTTTAGAGGAGGAGTGATATCTGGAAAAGTTTCGCGCTAAAGTCCACGCTTCGGACAAAGAACACACATATTTCGTCGAGTCAAACAAAAGGCCGGCCGGTGTGGCCGTGCGGTACTAGGCGCTTCAGTCTGGAAGCGCGTGGCCGCTACGGTCACAGGTTCGAATCCTGCCTCGGGCATGGATGTGTGTGATGTCCTTAGGTTAGTTAGGTTTAAGTAGTTGTAAATTCTAGGGGACTGATGACGACAGATGTTTAGTGCTCAGAGCCATTTGAACCATTTTTCAAACAAAATGGTTCTATTCTTGTTTTCCACCTCCGCCACGAGCAAACATATGTGCTGCATCAAACGAAAACCGCGCACAGAGCAACGTCACTGTTCTATCGCTTCGCCAAAAAAAAAAGGGTCGCTATGTATTCATTTGACGATGGCGACTTGCGTTTATGAGCTAACAGGGAGTCTTGCAGATTATTATTCATTTCTGTAATTTATTTTAACAATTAATCATCATTTCGAGATTGCATTTTATCCTCATTTCATGTTTTCTGGTGTTGCAATTACACACTCGGTAACACCTCGAAAGTGTTTAATGTTCACATAATGTCACGTAATTGTTACACATTCTCTGAATAGATGTTAAATATTAAGCTAAATTTACAGTAATCTTCGAAAAAATTTTATCTACATAAATGCTAGCGTAAACAGAACAATATTTATTGCTAACCGATCAGTCGTTATGTTGGTATACAACTTGCTTCTGTCATTTACCTGGTAGGACATTTTGTGACTTGCACTTGAGAATGGCTATGAACCCGAAATCACGCGAATGGATAAACAGTAGTTTAAGTTTCATGGCGGAAACTTCCGTGGCTGTGCTTGCGAACTCGTGTACTCGTTCTCCTTTCTGGGCGAGACGAATCCACTTGTACCCCACAGCACACGCGAGGGACGAGCGGGTTGCGGCGGAGACTCAAGAGTCTGGATCTACATCTACATCCATACTCCGCAAGCCACCTGACGGTGTGTGGCGGAGGGTACTTTGAGTACCTCTGTCGGTTCTCCCTTCTATTCCAGTCTCGCATTGTTCGTGGAAAGAAAGATTGTCGGTATGCCTCTGTGTGGGCTCTAATCTCTCCGATTTTATCCCGATATTCTCTTCGCGAGATGTACGTAGCAGGGAGCAATGTACTGCTTGACCCCTCGGTGAAGGTATGTTCTCGAAACTTCAACAAAAGCCCGTACCGAGCTACTGAGCATCTCTCCTGCAGAGTCTTCCACTGGAGTTTATCTATCATCTCCATAACGCTTTCGCGATTACTAAATGATCATGTAACGAAGCGCGCTGCTCTCTGTTGGATCTTCTCTATCTCTTCTATCAACCCTATCTGGTACGGATCCCACACTGCTGACAAGGGAACCTCCCCATCGCACCCCCCTCAGATTTAGTTATACGTTGGCACAGTGGATAGGCCTTGAAAAACTGAACACAGATCAATTGAGAAAACAGGAAGAAGTTGTATTGAACTATGAAAAAATAACCAAAAATACAAACTGAGTAGTTTATGGGAAGATATGCAACATCAAGGACACTGGAAACGCAGGAGCGCCGTGGTCTCGTGGTAACGTGAGCAGCTGCGGAATGAAAGGTCCTTGGTTCAAATCTTCAATAGAGTTAAAAGTTTAATTTTTTATTTTCAGTTTATGTGACAAACTCTAATGTTTTCATCACTTTTTTGGGAGTGATTATCACATTCGCAAGAAAACCTAAATCGGGCAAGGTAGAAGAATCTTTTTACCCATTCGCCAAGTGTACAAGTTAGGTGGGTCGACAACATATTCCTGTCATGTGACGCACATGCCGTCATCAGTGTCATATAGAATATATCAGATGTGTTTTCCTGTGGAGGAATCGGTTGACCTATGACCTTGCGATCAAATGTTTTCGGTTCCCATTGGAGAGGCACGTCCTTTCGTCTACTAATCGCACGGTTTTGCGATACGGTCGTAAAACACAGACACTAAACTTATTACAGTGAACAGAGACGTCAATGAACGAACGGACAGATAATAACTATGCAAAAATAAAGAAAGTAAAATTTTCACTCGTTGGGAAGATTTGAACCAAGGACTTCTCCTTCTGCAGCTGCTCACGCTACCACGGGACCACGGCGCACGGGAGCTCTGTGTCTCCATGACATTGCCTATGTCGCCCATGGACTACTCAGTTTGTATATTTCGCTTATTTTTTCACAGTTCCACACAACTTCTTCCTGTTTTCTCAATTGATCTGTGTTCAGTTTATCAAGGCCTATCCACTGAGCCAACTTATAACTAAATCTGAGTGGGGTGCGATGGGGAGGTTCCCTTGTGAGCAGTACTCAAGCAGCGGGCGAACAAGCGTACTGTAACCTACTTCCTTTGTTTTCGGATTGCATTTCCTTAGGATTCTTCCAATGAATCTCAGTCTGGCATCTGCTTTACCGACGATCAACTTTATATGATCATTCCATTTTAAGTCACTCCTAATGCCTACTCACAGATAATTTATGGAGTTAACTGCTTCCAGTTGCTGACCTGCTATGCTGTGGCTAAATGGGAAAGGATCTTTCTTTCCATGTATTAGCAGCACATTACACTTGTCTACATTGAGATTCAATAGCCATTCGCTGCACCATGCGTCAATTCGTTGCAGATCCTTCTGCATTTCAGTACAATTTTCCATTGTTACAACCTCTCGATAGATTACGAACACACGGAGACGGCAAGTTCGTCGATGACGTCACACGACTCGCTGGCGAGTTTAAAGGGAGTATCCGGAGCTGAATTCCGATTTCTGATGTGTACCATGTCATTCCTGTCGTACAGCGTTTGACGCGAGTAAACAAATAAGTGCTCCCAGCTGACGTTCGAGAACAGCATACAGTGGTGAGCAACACAGAGCTGGTGTGACACGCACAAGCTGCAACTGATACGCGGCTCAAAGGGCGCACACGTGCGCGCTTCTCGGCTTGCAGCGCCCGGTGACGCAACTTCCAGCCCGCCTGTCGTGTATCACGTGCAGCCGACTACCAGGAAGCGAGGCACAGCCAACAGGCAACAGGCACCCCGAGGGCTTCTAATCTTCGCACCAGGCGTTGCGCAAGCGCCGCTTACAGTGACGAGTGACGTCAGAGCCGCTACTGCACCCCTCTAACGGCTGGCGGCTGCGTACCTCACGTGTGCCTCAAGGTCGAGGCCTGGCAGCAACTGAACAACTGTAAAGGCATGTGTCCTCTAGCAAGTAACAATTGTACGTAACTTCTTCAACAACTTGTTGATAGTGTTACCAGACGTTCTAATTTTCCCTCAAACGTCCTCTTTTTGAATCAAGGAAATGTGTCTGGACGGATTTCATAAAAACCTACAAAAGCTCTCTATTTTGGGCTACAAGAAGGAAAAAAAAACGCGAGTTTTGAAAACAGGAAATCAGTCGTCGCTGTAATTAATCGTAAATAAATGTAACTGCTATACTTTTGACAAAAAATCTATCTTAGATTTGGTAAGTTTATTTTTGTGTAGCTGGCGTAATCTTAGGAAGTTGCCTATCCTGTATTCGACCTGTATGTTCTGTCTTCCACATTATGTTCCTCGGTGTTGCTTCTACAAGCCTTTGAGGTTGAGGTTAAAGTTTTGTTGTTTATTTGAGATAGTCGTGCGTCTTTTCCACCAAATTAAGTTACAAATGTCAATACAAAATGCCGAAAAGAAAATCAGTGTTTCACGATGAGCTCTTGGGGAAATGCAAATCTTTCAAATAGGAAGAAAGGTACACGAGCAGAATGTTTGGTCTGCCCTCTCTAAACATACATATTAGTTGTTAATAAAGGTAAGTTGTATAACTATCGTAAGAATTGAATTGGATCTCCGTAATCTAAATGGGTATTTATAAACATAGTGTTTAATACCTTCGCGTTATTTTCAGGTGCATTGGATCTAGAAGCACACGAAAGCAGCTATAAACAAGAGACACATCTTATGGTGTAAACTCATCTTCCAAACTTATAAATTTTTTGTTCCGAATCAAAGTAAAGAGAGTGATTTGCTGTAGGTAAACAGTACTCTGGCTTTTCATGCAGTTAGTCGCCATCATAACATATTTCAGTCAGTCAACAAGTATTGTTTGTTATTCCGAATTGCTGAAAACGGTACAATTCTTTTTTTTTCTATACCTAGTCATAATGCTAATGGAATGTGTTTTTCTCTTGTAAACACACAATGGATCAAAGATAGGAATAGATTTAAAACAGAAAACATACAAGGTGTTGTGTGTGTCCAGTACAGTTTCAAACACTTGAACCATCTCACCTTTTATGAATACATGTTAGAAACAAAAAATTGTTAAGAGAGATTTCTCATCCTATAAATCTTCGTGGTTTAAAGTGAAGAGGGCAGTAATGAGATAACTGAGTGTACAGATGACGAATAGACTGCCAAGGTATTGCATATGAGTAGTAGGGGGGGAGGGGGGGATGTGAGTACAGAGTGCATTGTTGCCAGATGTATCCAAGATGGCAGCAATGACGTCATCCAAGATGGCGGCCTGCAGACTTGGCAACAGTGCATGATGTCATCCAAGACGATGATCGTGACATCAGCTGATGACACGAGTACTGTTATCTAAGATGGCGGTTTCTGGCGGGAAAGTGCCACACCTCCTTGGCAGAAAGTTTGAATTTTGGAGGGAAATTGAATTATGTGCTTCTAAGGGTCACCCAGCAGTCCCCTGCCCACACTTTCCGACTTTTCGCCTGATGGTGTGTCATTCTCTTGAAATATGGGCGGGAATTTCGAATTTGGAGGGAATTTTGCTCTAAGAGCTTACTCCTGCAGCTGAGGGGAACGTTGCCCCCACTAGAGGCTGCTCATGATGTCATTCAGTTCGAATGTAATTTGTTTAAATTTGTATAAATTTGTTTAAATTTATTATGTAACTACTGCAGTAGTAGCTTAGTGTGGTGTTACCACCACAAGAGGCTGCTACATCAATGCTTGTTGAGCTGTCAGTGTGGAAGGAGCATGTGTCCAATTAGCGAGATGTTGGTGCCAGACAAGGGGAGTTTTAATAGCTGTATTACATGCACTCATTCACCCGAGGACTGAACCCATAGCCTCCTACATGAAGAATGGAAGCGAGCATTAGTGCTTGAACATATGAAGAGGAAGAATACGATCCTGCAAATAAATGCTTTGCATCAAGATGCATTAAAGTTGTGTTACACAATGCATGTAAACATATCTCTCTTCTGGAATTGTCTGTCATTTCTAAAACCTACGTATAAGCTCCCACCACACAAGAGATACTGCCTCCGATCCAGCAGACCAAAGAACTGAGCTAGTTCGCGAGTTCACCACTAGAGGGCGCCCCAATAGGTCACGTGATCGTGCAGTTCAGTCAATAGGAGCACAGCATCAAGATGAGGGCACACGTTTTTCTCAGCTTCATGTGTGCCGCAGCCTCCTCATCCCCCAGCGGTCTGGAGGGGAAAATTGGTGGGAAAAGGAATCAGCCTATTCTGGGCTGCTGGAGAGAGGAAAGAGTGTACTTTATTTATTTTTGCAACAATTTATTTAGGGACAGATTTCACGTAGTTTATTTATTACACTGATACAAAACACTCAACATGATGTGCTTGGGGTCACAAAATACAGTTTACAGACCTGGAAACAACTCGTAAATAATGCAGTACACTGATGTACAGAGACGCAAACAACTAATAAATTACCTAAATAATCCAGTATACAGCATACAGACGTGCCAACTACTCGTAGATCACCGAAATAATGCATGTGTAAAGCTACGCAAACACTCTCACAATGCTTAAACACCCAAAAATAATGCACTGCCCAAACACTCAGTGCATGTAAAAAACGCAACGTATCAGCGACTCGAACCCTGATTCTACTGGATGGAAAGCCGAAGTGCACCCCATAACACATGGAAACTGTCCAGATGCGGGAGCGGAAGGGCATGTTAGTGTACTGTATTTATTTTGGTAAGGAAACCGACGTAAATATCGATCCTAATTACGTAGTTAATCACAAACATCGGTCCTAATTACACAACTATAAGCATAGCGCTGAACAAGGACTGCTTAAAATCGCAATACAGCACAAAAACTAACGATACCGTACCACTGGTCTTATCCTGCTGGGAAAAAATTTCGCAATACCACTCGAAACTGACCAAATATCGATCCTAATTACATAATTAATCTCAAAGATTGAGCCTCATTACACAACTATATGCATAGCACTACACCAAGGATGGCAAAAAAGCGCAATACGCTGCAAAAATGACGATACTATACAACTGGTGTTATCTGGCTGGGAAAAAATTTTGCAATACCACTCGAAACCAGCGACAGAAACACTTCAACTCTACCCTACACCTACAAGCTAAGGGGGAAAATGCTGGGGTGTAATGCTGGTGGGAAATACATTCAACTGACTAGGTGCTGGTATTGGAAAGAGGGGAGTTTAAAAAAAATGTGTATTACCTCCAAGCATACAGCATCTATCATTGTTTGACGTTGGAGTTCGCTACAGACACCACTAAAAATGACCCTACAACCCAGGTAATCGAAGCCGATACACACTATCACAGCTGATGGAAGAAATACGTCACAGTTCTAATTGCACTTCGAAATTGTCGTGAAAAACCAGCACTCGTATTGAACGGGTCATAATGCAGCACATGTACTGGAGAAAATCGTCGTCCTAAAAGACTATAGAGGAGGCAGTAGTTGAACGTGTGTTCTCCTCGACGTACTGTCACAAACTGCCGAAAATTGAGGCCCTCTCTCCACCTACATGGTGGATGGACTGAGGGAGGGAGCTACTCGACCAGCAGCCTCGCGACACATGCTGGCCACTGTCCCCTTGATACGATGGTCCTTCGCCAACACAAAAGCAGGTATCGTAAACTAAACAATAGGAGATAAAATGAAGGCTTTCCCAAATGGATCTTGGTTGTCTAAAGTATAGTGACACAGCCACCCCTAATGGTTAGGGGAGGGCAGCTGCAGCCACGAGCTGTCACAGACTAAACAGGCCCCAACGCCTCCAATAGGCCTCTCGTTCTGGGATGGAAAACACTTTTGTTGAACATCATGTAGGACGCTCCAGCTGGGACCGATGGCGAGCCGCGGTCTCGTAGAGAAGTCGCCCGCCGTTCTGCGCAGGACTATTTAACATCAACTCGACTCCTATAATAAAGCAACTATTAAAAAACTAAAAAACATTCGTGACGATAGTAAATGTCCTCTTTGTTGTGAATTGGCAGGAGCCAATTCACGGGGTTTGGAGGAAGCCGAAAGGCACGCGTTTAAGCTCACGCAGGCTGGCGTGAGGTCTGGAACAGGTAAAGTAATTATACTATCAAGAAAAGTACGTAGCTTCAGGAATACTTAACTTTAATCCATAATTGGTGAACATCGGTCTGACTGTACATGCATCACAAGATAAATAGGAATTGACAGTGGCGCCTTGCTAGGTCGTAGCAAATGACGTAGCTGAAGGCTATGCTAACTATCGTCTCGGCTAATGAGAGCGTAATTGTCAGTGAACCATCACTAGCAAAGTCGGCTGTACAACTGGGGCGAGTGCTAGGACGTCTCTCTAAACCTGCCGTGTGGCGGCGCTCGGTCTGCAATCACTGATAGTGGCGACACGCGGGTCCGACGTATACTAACGGACCGCGGCCGATTTAAAGGCTACCACCTAGCAAGTGTGGTGTCTGGCGGTGACACCACACGCTTTCCATGAAAATAAACAAAGTCCATTTTCATATAGTTTTATGAGCAAAATCGGTATAGTTTTTTACGTTCGACTGCACTTGCATCTCATTATTTTGCGACGTCCAGCGAAGTTTACTGCCACCAATCACAAATGATCAACAGAGTCATACCCACCCTGCATAAAATCAGGAAAATGAAACTTCGACTATTTTGATGCGAAAACTACCGATCACAGCAGAATGTCCTCGTTATCTCGAAATTAAATTGATCATGAGAGTCACTTTGCATGGCTAGTAATTTTTGTTTTTGTTTTTTTCTTTAGCCGGATTACACTCACAAGGCAGGTCAAATGGGAATCCATGGAGGAAACACGATGTTCTTTTCGAGGAACACTATTGAGAAATGACATCTGGAGATGACCACAGAGAGATTCTACAGCCCACAACACACATTTAGCATAATGACCGTGCTATTAAAAACACAATCGTCGTGACTACGTTACCATCACCATGCATAAAAAGCGGTCTTGAGTCTACAGGTACACACACACGAGCCACTGATAGTGTTATGCTTTCTGGTATAAATGCTGTCCGCGATTTGGAATCAAGTCCAGACATTCAACCACTTACTTGCGCTGCATCCTGCAGAGACATCTTTTAATGTTTACAGCTACTGGTGAATCATATTCGTGGCACTCTCATATCTCGAAAAGAGTCACATTTTTCGAACCTATCTGCTAAGGATCCCGTACGACAGAAACTCCAGCGCTGGTTTTTAGACAGTCCCTCTGCATCTTGTAACTGCTCCTAAGTCTGTGCCCTGCCCTCCCTGCAGCTTAGTCCATGTGATCGTGCCAATTTAAGTCTGAAATGTACGAAATTCAGAGAGTGCTGTATCTAAGACCTTCTGCATCCTGTAGGAAAACAGGACGACCTGAGTTAATGCGACAGGAGCGCGTTTTGACCACTTGGTGGAAATAGGAACATGGTGTCATATCTCAGCCAGCCATGTACAGTGTGTAAGATCAACTCCAAACGAAGCTTTTCCCTGCAACACGATGTATTAGGAGAGATAGTACGAGCAGCTACAATGGTGTTTCTTGTTGGGAAAATTAGGAAGCCCACACATCATACGTGGAACGGAGGTAAGACAAAGATTTTGCGACACATCTCCAAACTACATACAGCTGGTCCGAAGGAGATCTGTGTCTCTCAGTGTGCATTCATGTCTACCACCCAAACATATGTGGTACTGATTCATTGGAGCAGGTGGTTCGTGATCGAAGTCGCTTCCACAGACCGATGTAAAGTTTCAACACCTGTGCTGTAGGATGACCATATCCAACAGACTATCAATCACACGAGAGGGTTCCTGTATTGCTCCTTCATAAGCAGTTTAATACATTGTTTTTGCGGTTGTAATACACCCAATCGTTTACACCTAAATACACTTTGATTTTTTCTACCAAGACTTAAAGACCTGTGTCAGCTACTGCTAAACTGACATTAACACGTCTCGATCCTCTGGCTCTCATAGAAAACTGAACTTTGCATGGCATAAACTATACAGCTACCACACCACAGGCTGGTGGAAATAAAACACAGATGCGATGTTTCTCATTGACAAAAATGTGGAAGACATTGCAGTGGTTCCAACAGCTATGACCTATACAGTTTATCTCACCTTCCCATCGAAAGGGTAGCAGATATCTTGGTGCTCCATTTCGGAAAGCATTGGTCCTTCATTTTGCAGACATGTACATGATTACTGTCCCGGTCTAGACCGTCACTGGAAGGTGCTGTTCACAACACGCATGAGGTGGCACAAATAAAAAGAGGTACTGTTGTCTTATTGGTGAAAAAAATAAAAAAAAGACATGCATAGGGTATCGCAGCATATGGAAATAGGATGAGTCTGTAGCAATGAGGAACGCTTCCAAACAACTGTATTAAGTTAGTTCCATGTTTCACAACGACAAGTGACAGATATCCAGTGCCCGTCATGGTGCCCTCCATCTCAATGGAGTGGTGTCAGTCAACCATTATGCGGTAATCAACAGCATACCGAGTGGACGGTCGGGTTTGGAAAGACGCCATTGATATGGAATGATGTACTGTAATACACACCACAGTTGATAGCACGATCAATTTTAGCAATTTTACACAGAAGTCGGAACCTGTGTAGAAACAGAGTGGACTGAGTTAATGCTATAGGAGCGTGTTTTGACCACTCTGTGGAAGTGGGAACATGTTATCGTCGTCCCTCTGGATCCATTCACGACTGTCACCCAAACATTCTATCATCGTTATTCTGTACCATCCTGGCAGGGTAAAATTACGGACTACAAAAGCTCCGATAATTTCATCTGATAGATTTTTATCGCATCTCTCTCTTCTGATGTATCGAAAACGAATACCGTGTACGTGACGGCATCGAACATATGTGGCGATCCTGTTAAATATACAGATATTTATCCATCGGAGCAGATGGCCAGTGATCGACGTCGCTTCCACAGACAGGTGTAAAGTTTCATCGCCTGTACTGTACGAGAACCTTCTCCATCATGTTATCAGTCACAGGAGAGGGAGCCTGTTTCGTTGTTTAATACACTGCTTTTTCTGCTGTAACCTGCTTTGTGCACTACCTTCCTTTTTCTTTCCGCCGCGACTTTGACGTCTGTGCCAGATTCTAAACTGACATTAACACGTTTGGTCCATTGACTCCCCCGGGAAACTAAACATCGCATGGTGTAAATCACATTATGTGGTAATCAAAAGCGTACCTGGACTGTTGTCATGGAAAAGACACCATCGATGTACTGTAATAATAAGCATCATGGATGACCAATTTTAGCAATTTTATCATAACTTCAACACCGACCAGTGACGCGGCAGCATGCTTACCAATTTCTGTGTCATCGCTAATCAGCCCCTCCACTACTTTGCAAGTACCATCGCGAATGTAAGTAGGTGACTGTGCAATATGTTCATTCATTGTTAATTCTCGAACATATACACCAAAGAATACCAGACAGCGACCTACATGTCTCTAGCATTTCGATCAGAGTTCGTAATTCATAATGTTTCTCTATGTGGATGGGAGTCATAGGGCATTCTCGCATTCTTAGGATAGAGACTGAAAGATCTCCTCGCATTGTCTTTGACCAACGTTCCCTGCAGGTGACCAGAAGTAGACCGCTACATTCCACGTTTCGTGTAGGAACAGAGCGAATCGAGACTGTAATTACTGTCCACGCCCATCCAAGAGCACAAGATTTCTCCAGATCCGCGAATGTCGAGGAGGTTAGCACCCCTTATCGGAGTACAGTAGATATGAAACCGTTGTGATGATATAACAGACGGTTAAGAACAAGAAAGGGGCGGTTTTTATGCATGATGGAGCTCCACACAGACGGAGTTTGTTGCGTTTTACGTAAATCAACTGTGCTAGCTGTTCTAAGGTATTTTTCTAGTGTCTGGGATCATTACCAAGAAGGTATTGGTAAGAGAGAACATAAATACAGGCACTCTTAAGGCTACAATGTTCTGCTGTTAAAACACACTATAATGTTAGATCGTTGCAGTTTCCGACCTATTAGTCGTATGGAATGCAACACTGTTACTATCCAAATGTAAGAAATATATTTCCAGCACATGACATACATTCTCCTTGCAGGGTTCTCTACGATAAATTATGGTGATAAACTGTAAAATGAAAAACTACTTCCTTAAAACATCGATTCCTTGTGGTACACGTACTATATAGCTTTCCAGAGGTGTATAGCCCCCACTATTCACATCCGATGACGGTTCAGACGCCTCTATGCTGTGTATTGGATTATTTCGGTAATTTATGAGTTGTCTGCGTCCCTGTACATCAGTGTACTGCATTATTTATGAGTAGTTTCCAGGTCTGTAAACTGTGTATTGTGACCCCAAGCACATCAGATTGAGTGTTTTGTGACTGCGCGATAAATCAACTATGTGAAATTCGTAGTTAAATAAATTGTTACAAAAATAAATAAAGTACACTCCTTCCTCTCTCCAGCAGCCCAGAATAGGCTGATTCCTTTTTCCGCCAATTTTCCCCTCCAGACCGCTGGGGGATGAGGAGGCTGGGGCACACGTGTAGCTTAGAAAAACATGTGACATCATCATGATGATGTGCTCCTATTTACTGAACTGCATGAGCACGTGACCTATTGAGTCGCCCTCTAGCGGTGAACTCGTGAACTTGCTCAGTTCTATGGTCTGCTGGATCGAGGGCAGTATCTCTTGTGTGGTGGGAGCTTATACGTAGGTTTTAGAAATGACGGACAGTTCCAGCAGAGACATATGTTTCCAAACGTTGTGTAATACAACTATAATGCATCTTGATGCAAAGCATTTATTTGCAGGACGATATTCTTCCTCTTCATATGTTCAAGCATTAATGCTTGCTTCCATTCTTACTGTAGTAGGCTATGAGTGCAGTCCTCGGCTGAATGAGTGTGTGAAATACAGCTATTAGAACTTCCACTGTCTTGGCACCAACATCTTGCTAATTGAACACATCCTCCTTCCACACTGACAGCTCAACAAGCACTGATATCTCAGCCTCTTGTGGTGGTAACACCACACTAAGCCGCTACTGCTGTAGGTACATAATAAATTTTAACATATTTAAACAAATTTAAGCAAATTTAATCAAATTTAACAAATTACATTTGAATTAATGACATCATGAGGAGTCTGTTGTGGGGGCAACACCATACTAACTCCCCTCAGCTTCAGGAGTAAGCTCTTAGAGCACAATTCCCTCCAAAATTCGAAATTCCCGCCTATTTTCCAAGTGGATGACGCACCATCACGTGAAAAGTGGGAAGGAGTGGGGGGGGGGGGGGGGGGTACTGCTGGGTGACCCAGAGAAGCACATAATTCAATTTCCCTCCAAAATTCAAACTTCCCACCAGCGTGGCATGGCACTTTCCCGCCAAAAACCGCCATCTTGGATAATGGTACTTGTGTTATCGGCTGACGTCACGATTGCCATCACGGATGACGTCATGTGCTGCTGCCAAGTCTACTGGTCGCACATCTTTGATGACATCATCACCGCCATCTTGGATACATCTGGCAACAATGCACTCTTTGCTCACACACAACACCCCCCCCTCCCCCGCCTTCACACCCTACTAGTCATATGTAGTCTTAAAATAACTGCACAAGGTCACTGTTTTTGTTTAGGGTAGTTTTACATATTTTATTTTTAAGCTGTTTACCGCATGATTTTACTGATGAAGTAGTCCTTTTCCATTATACGCACTGTCCTCTTTTTTGTGATGAATTTATGGTAGCCCTACTTGATGAGGTGTTTACATTGGAACAAATTCTTGCACAAGTTTACTTGTCCAAGTCGCTTGGGCAAGTTAATTTCAGAAACTTGCTGCAAGTACTTACAGAAGCGTTCCATAAGTGTTAGACCATTAGATAGGCAAGTGGAAGTTTATGGTGTCGTGCTTAATAACAAGAGAAGCCGCCTCTGTTGCTGCATATTGTTACTGAAGAAGAGTCGTGTTGAAAAACAAAAAATTAAGAAAGAAAGAAATATTTGGGTGAAGAAGTGAACACAGAGGGGTGCATATTTAAGTCATCAAGAGACACTATTGAATAAGCTAAAATCAGAGGACTTCGCTCAAATTTAAAAATTTCTGAGAATGTCGTGTGCAAGTTCCGAATATCTCTGGTCTGTTGTATAGTCAAATATTCATGAACAGTATACAAAAAGGCGACAAGCTATACTACCATATGATCGCCTTTTAATTACCCTTCGATTTTGCAAACAGTATTTTGACTTCTATTATAAATGTAAAGTTTATGTTTACGCTAATATTAAGAAATCAAGTTCTGCCCCTTGCTTACTCTTCTGGTAAAATAAAGTAATCGGTTAAATTTATTTCATATTTCATTGACTGACGGTGGTCACGTACATATTGTGATCGTCATTAAAAGAGCTGCATCCACAAGGGCAAGGCGGATTGCGACCACCGTTGGCATGCAGGTGGGTATTACCATACACTCGAATTTATTACACTTTCAGTTTTAGAAGACCAACATTTATTGGACTACATGGCTATAAAACGTACATGTCAGTATGGCGTTGGGGCCTCATCGTTGTGAATACGAGCGTCCAGACGTCGCAATATGTACAGGGCTATTACAAATGATTGAAGCGATTTCATAAATTCATTGTAGCTCCATTCATTGACATATGGTCACGACACACTAGAGATACGTAGAAAAAACTCATAAAGTTTTGTTCAGCTGAAGCCGCACTTCAGGTTTCTGCCGCCAGAGCGCTCGAGAGCACAGTGAGACAAAATGGCGACAGGAGCCGAGAAAGCGTATGTCCTGCTTGAAATGCACTCACATCAGTCAGTCATAACAGTGCAACGACACTTCAGGGCGAAGTTCAACAAAGATCCACCGACTGCTAACTCCATTCGGCGATGGTATGCGCAGTTTAAAGCTTCTGGATGCCTCTGTAAGGGGAAATCAACGGGTCGGCCTGCAGTGAGCGAAGAAACGGTTGAACGCGTGCGGGCAAGTTTCACGCGTAGCCCGCGGAAGTCGACGAATAAAGCAAGCAGGGAGCTAAACGTACCACAGCCGACGGTTTGGAAAATCTTACGGAAAAGGCTAAAGCAGAAGCCTTACCGTTTACAATTGCTGCAAGCCCTGACACCCGATGACAAACGCTTTATATTTTCGGCGCGGTTGCAACAGCTCATGGAAGAGGATGCGTTCAGGGCGAAACTTGTTTTCAGTGATGAAGCAACATTTTTTCTTAATGGTGAAGTGAACAGACACAATGTGCCAATCTGGGCGGTAGGGAATCCTCACGCATTCGTGCAGCAAATTCGCAATTCACCAAAAGTTAACGTGTTTTGTGCAATCTCACGGTTTAAAGTTTACGGCCCCTTTTTCTTCTGCGAAAAAAACGTTACAGGACACTTGTATCTGGACATGCTGGAAAATTGGCTCATGCCACAACTGGAGACCGACAGCGCCGACTTCATCTTTCAACAGGATGGTGCTCCACCGCACTTCCATCATGATGTTCGGCATTTCTTAAACAGGAGATTGGAAAGCCGATGGATCGGTCGTGGTGGAGATCATGATCAGCAATTCATGTCATGGCCTCCACGCTCTCCCGACTTAACCCCATGCGATTTCTTTCTGCGGGGTTATGTGAAAGATTCAGTGTTTAAACCTCCTCTACCAAGAAACGTGCCAGAACGGCAAGCTCGCATCAACGATGCTTTCGAACTCATTGACGGGGACATGCTGCGCCGAGTGTGGGAGGAACTTGATTATCGGCTTGATGTCTGCCGAATCACTAAAGGGGCACATATCGAACATTTGTAAATGCCTAAAAAAACTTTTTGAGTTTTTGTATGTGTGTGCAAAGCATTGTGAAAATATCTCAAATAATAAAGTTATTGTAGAGCTGTGAAATCGCTTCAATCATTTGTAATAACCCTGTAGTTTGGCAGGTCTGAGATGTAGTCCTGTGATATTCCGTCGCATGCCGTTCCCACCTGAGCGGGCAGTTTCCGCACCCTGGTGAGCCGAGGTGGAGTCCTGTTTGACGCTCCACTGGACCAATACGTTCTCGCTCGATGAAAGAGATCGTGCAGTGCGCTGGTCATGACAGTGTGTGCTCAGCTGCAAGGAGCGCGCGGGGAGTGGCAGTGGTAAGAGCAGGAGCGTTGTCCTGTTGAAAGAGGGCGGGGGCGTGGGTGTTCACGAACGGCAGAGCCACCGTCTACAGGACCTCATCCTTGTATCGTGCGGCTGTCACGGAGGCCGTTAGGAAAACTCAGTGATGACAAACAATCCTGTCGGAAGAACAACCGCAAATGAGCACATACCAGAGGTTGAAAATACCGCTACAGTTGTAAGGTTCTTTTTATTTAACACACGTCGGGTTTCGGGCTCTTATACGCCCATCTTCAGGTGTCGTACTGAAAATAGCAAGAGATGGCAGATAATTTTTACACGCAGCAATACACATAAAACACAGAAAAAATCCATAAAAATGCCCGATGGGCGGTTTTTTAAAATGTTTTTAAATTTGTTATGGATTTTTTGTTTTTTGTGTATATTGCTGCGTGCAAAAATTATCTCCCCTCTTTTGCTGTTTTCAGTGTGACATCTGAAGATGGGCGTATAACAGTCCGAAACCGGTCGCATGTTAAATAAAATGAACCTTACAACAGTAGCGGTATTATCAACATCTGGTAACAATGATGGGCAACATCAGGCAACGTACATAGTTTCAAATGTTGTTGTTGTTGTTGTGGTCTTCAGTCCTGAGACTGGTTTGATGCAGCTCTCCATGCTACTCTATCCTGTGCAAGCTCCTTCATCTCCCACTACCTACTGCAACCTACATCCTTCCGAATCTGCTTAGTGTATTCATCTCTTGGTCTCCCTCTACGATTTTTACCCTCCACGGTGCCCGCCAATGCTAAATTTGTGATCCCTTGATGCCTCAAAACATGTCCTACCAACCGATCCCTTCTTCTAGTCAAGTTGTGAATCAAAACATGTCCTACCAACCGATCCCTTCTTCTAGTCAAGTTGTGAATCAAAACATGTCCTACCAACCGATCCCTTCTTCTAGTCAAGTTGTGCCACAAACTTCTCTTCTCCCCAATTCTATTCAATACCTCCTCATTAGTTACGTGATCTACCCACCTTATCTTCAGCATTCTTCTGTAGCACCACATTTCGAAAGCTTCTATTCTCTTCTTGTCCAAACTAGTTATCGTCCATGTTTCACTTCCATACATGGCTACACTCCATACAAATACTTTCAGAAACGACTTCCTGACGCTTTAACCTATACTCGATGTTAACAAATTTCTCTTCTTCTTCTTCAAATGTTATCAAAACTTTTTCTCGCTGACAAGCCCCGCAAAATACTGAAAGGAAGAAAAGCTGAACATTTACCACATTTTTGCTGTTCATGCAGTAAAACTTTTGCATCAGGCTGACGTTTTAATTTATTACTTCTTAACTACTAACTCAATACGCAGCACTTTTGGAGAGAGATTTCAAATATATTAATAAATGTGCCTGCAAAATTAAATCATTGTACATACACAAGTCAGGAGAGATGATGTTTTATAGAAGGGAGTTAGATTCCTTAAGAATCAGAAATGTGGGGTTTACTGCATCTATTATACACAAGCGTTCTTGGCGAATGTGTGTTTCGTTAACGTAGTATAAGAGGGCATTACGCAACATAAATGGAGGTTGCTAACAAATCATTTAGATTGGTAAGATAACGAATCCCAGCTGGCGTCAGATGTAAGGACACATCTAGAGAAGAAACAATTGGGTGACTATTGTTAACTGGCTCCCTGGGCAAACTAGAAATTGTGGTAACCGCTTCCCAGGGGAGACTAGTAACCGTGGTAAATGGCTCCCAGGACAAACTGGGATTTACGTCACCTCCCAACAACATTTCCCTATTTTTCATTTAATAGACATCGCCACATATCTTGTTATTTCGTTATTGAGGTCGACACTACTTGTCAATGAAGTAAACCGTACACATTTCAATAATTCTTTATTATAAACCGCCAGTCAAAGCATGGAAAACACACCATCAAAAGACACATTGCTTGCAACAATAATACTGTAGCTTTCTCAGTATAACATTGCCGATAAATGCGAAGACGTAGCAACAAACATAGTCTTCACACTCTCATTCCGTTGGCTCACTTGACATAATAAGAATGGTTCCATCTACTTGCCGAAAACAAAGCACAAGCGTCTCTGTACGGAGGGGACTTTAAATATTGCGGAACTACTTTTCAACACAGTCCAATCGGAATTTCCTCAGATGTCATTGCCTCCTTTCCAATTTAGTGATCTCCTACGTTTCCTGTTCCATCTTTCTGTGCTACTTCTTCTCTTTCCTCCTCTTTCGCCCTCCCTTTTCCTTTTTTGTGATCTTCAATTTTGAAGTAACCGATCTGTAGCAGTTCGTTGTGTTCAGATGTAGAAACGCGCCTGCCAACTTTCGTTATGTCGCACAACTCTTTCTTGATGTTACTATTTTTTTTCCGTCAGCGTATTTCTTAATGGGTCTCCTAAACAGAAAAGTTGTAGGACAGTTTTGGGATCATGAAATCGAAGTCGTCTGCTATTAACAGAATTTTACATACTTCACAAAAGTTAATTCGAAGTTATCAAAGAAACAAGATTGACTGATTTACGAAATGGGTTGGCAAAAAAGTGACGCTAACAATGTGGGACGTTCCAAACGAAAGGAAGAAGACTGCATGGAGAATGGAGCAGCAAGATATTCTTATCTGTGCAGTTGACAGATACGAGATTATCGATACAAAATATACATGCGAATTAAATCAGCAAAACAAATTGTGATTTGAATAAACATGTCCGCTGCGGCTGTTAAAATTCTTTATTAGAGAACACGATCAGTTTCACAAATTAAATGTGCATCTTCAGGTGCCTCACTTATACAAAGGAATAAAAGAACTTACAGAAATTTATCCATGCCAAGAAACAGACAAATAAAAGCGACGAGGGCTAGTAGAAATCCTTGGGTAACAGAAGAAATATTGAATTTAATTGACGAAAGGAGAAAATATAAAAATGCAGTAAGTGAAACAGGCAAAAAGGAATACAAACGTCTCAAAAATGAGATCGACAGGAAGTGCAAAATGGCTAAGCAGGGATGGCTAGAGGACAAATGTAAGGATGTAGAGGCCTATCTCACTAGGGGTAAGATAGATACCGCCTACAGGAAAATTAAAGAGACCTTTGGAGATAAGAGAACGACTTGTATGAATATCAAGAGCTTAGATGGAAACCCAGTTCTAAGCAAAGAAGAGAAAGCAGAAAGGTGGAAGGAGTATATAGAGGGTCTATACAAGGGCAGTGTACTTGAGGACAATATTATGGAAATGGAAGAGGATGTAGATGAAGATGAAATGGGAGATTTGATACTGCGTGAAGAGTTTGACAGAGCACTGAAAGACCTGAGTCGAAACAAGGCCCCCGGAGTAGACAATGTTCCATTGGAACTACTGACGGCCGTGGGAGAGCCAGTCCTGACAAAACTCTACCATCTGGTGAGCAAGATGTATGAAACAGGCGAAATACCCTCAGACTTCAAGAAGAATATAATAATTCCAATCCCAAAGAAAGCAGGTGTTGACAGATGTGAAAATTATCGAACTATCAGCTTAATAAGTCACAGCTGCAAAATACTAACACGAATTCTTTACAGACGAATGGAAAAACTAGTAGATGCCAACCTCGGGGAAGATCAGTTTGGATTCCGTAGAAACACAGGAACACGTGAGGCAATACTGACCTTACGACTTATCTTAGAAGAAAGATTAAGGAAAGGCAAACCTACGTTTCTAGCATTTGTAGACTTAGAGAAAGCTTTTGACAATGTTGACTGGAATACTCTCTTTCAAATTCTAAAGGTGGCAGGGGTAAAATACAGGGAGCGAAAGGCTATTTACAATTTGTACAGAAACCAGATGGCAGTTATAAGAGTCGAGGGACATGAAAGGGAAGCAGTGGTTGGGAAGGGAGTAAGACAGGGTTGTAGCCTCTCCCCGATGTTGTTCAATGTGTATATTGAGCAAGCAGTAAAGGAAACAAAAGAAAAATTCGGAGTGGGTATTAAAATTCATGGAGAAGAAATAAAAACTTTGAGGTTCGCCGATGACATTGTAATTCTGTCAGAGACAGCAAAGGACTTGGAAGAGCAGTTGAATGGAATGGACAGTGTCTTGAAAGGAGGATATAAGATGAACATCAACAAAAGCAAAACAAGGATAATGGAATGTAGTCTAATTAAGTCGGGTGATGCTGAGGGAATTAGATTAGGAAATGAGGCACTTAAAGTAGTAAAGGAGTTTTGCTATTTGGGGAGCAAAATAACTGATGATGGTCGAAGTAGAGAGGATATAAAATGTAGGCTGGCAATGGCAAGGAAAGCGTTTCTGAAGAAGAGAAATTTGTTAACATCCAGTATTGATTTAAGTGTCAGGAAGTCATTTCTGAAAGTATTCGTATGGAGTGTAGCCATGTATGGAAGTGAAACATGGACGATAAATAGTTTGGACAAGAAGAGAATAGAAGCTTTCGAAATGTGGTGCTACAGAAGAATGCTGAAGATTAGATGGGTAGATCACATAACTAATGAGAAAGTATTGAATAGGATTGGGGAGAAGAGAAGTTTGTGGCACAACTTGACCAGAAGAAGGGATCGGTTGGTAGGACATGTTCTGAGGCATCAAGGGATCACCAATTTAGTATTGGAGGGCAGCGTGGAGGGTAAAAATCGTAGAGGGAGACCAAGAGATGAATACACTAAGCAGATTCAGAAGGATGTAGGTTGCAGTGGGTACTGGGAGATGAAAAAGCTTGCACAGGATAGAGTAGCATGGAGAGCTGCATCAAACCAGTCTCAGGACTGAAGACCACAACAACAACAACAACAAGGTCTGTGTCTACTTACAGTCAAATGATTAAGATAGCGTTACCAGGCATAGTGAAAACTTAGGTCTCGTCAAGACCAGCAAAGTGTGCCTAACAGCCCTAACGAACTGTCAGCTTCTGTCTTCTCGGACTTTCCGTCCTCATATTTCTCCCGACTACTCCACCGTTCGTCTTGAAATGCTAAAAAGTTCCGTCCTCCTGCCTATTTGTTTTAAAAGAAAAAAGGTTCTGTGCACTATGGGACTTGACATCTGAGGTCATCAGTTCCCTAGACTTACAACTACTTAAACCTAACTAACCTAAGGACATCACACACATCCATGCCCGAGGCAGGATTCGAATCTGCACTGAACCGCCTAGAACTGCTCGGCCGCCGAAGCCGGCCTGTTTTCCAATTTTTCAAATATTCGTCAAAGGCAACGGCCTTGCCGTATTGGCTACACCGGTTCCCGTGAGATCACCGAAGTTAAGCGCTGTCGGGCGTGGCCGGCACTTGGATGGGTGGCCATACTGGCCGCCATGCGCTGTTGCCATTTTTGGGGGTGCACTCAGCCTCGCGATGCCAATTGAGAAGCTACTCGACCGAACAGTAGAGGCTCTGGTCAAAGAAAACCATTATAACGGCCGGGAGAGCGGAGTGCTGACCACACGCCCCTTCTATCCACATCCTCAGCTGAGGATGACACGGTGGTCGGAAGGTCCCGATGGGCCACTTGTGGCCTGAAAACGGACTGCTTCAAGTATTCGTCGTGGAGGTGACGACTACTAGCTACTGCCAACGTAATGGACCGGAAATGTAATGGGATGTACGAAAAATCGGAGAAAGGACAGCAAACTTCCCACTTTTTTGTGTAAAAGATCCTCATTTTACCATGCGGAGTTTGGCACTGGAGTGGAGCAGTGTTACTTTCGTTGGTCAGCACAAGCACACTATACAGTCAGTTTCACGACAAAATCTCATTGCATAAACAAAGTTTTTGGAACGAAAAGAAGCTGATGCTATCATGCCATCTGAGTGGCACCATGGTGTCTGGGATTTTGAAGTTAGTGCAGAAAATAAATAAATGACGTGCTCGTATTATCTCCGGTGGGTGGGGTGGGGTGGGGGTGACAATGTGGGCACAGTGTACACTATCCAGCAAGCGAACCAGCGTCTGCTCTGTTCACATTGTGGCAGCAAAGTGGCCCGCAGTCTGGATTCCGCGAAAGTTGCTCAACACACCAGGGAGGCGTGCTTGCTCTATTGAGGCCATTTGCACAGTTACTAGTCTGCCCTGGGAACTTGTTAACACAGTTATCAGCCGGCCGGGGTGGCTGAGCGATTCTAGGCACTACAGTCTGGAACCGCGCGACCGCTACGGTCGCAGGTTCGAATCCTACCTCGGGCCTGGATGTGTGTGATGTCCTTAGGTTAGTTAAGTTTAAGTAGTTTTAAGTTCTAGGGGACTGATGACCTCAGAAGTTAAGTCCCATAGTGCTCAGAGCCATTTGAACCATTTGAACAGTTATCTGCCCTGGGAGCCAGTTACCACAGACTTCCCTCTGTCGACAAAGAAAGCCCGAGGTCATACTAGGGCCTACCTGCACCACTGGGAGGTGCAAAGCTTTCTCTCCACATACACTTTTCCAGGGCCCACAAATGTGATTGCATAATAGTGACCTAAAAATGAACTGATGTCACGTAGTTGTATGTGACCATAATGTCGCACAGTAATTAGCTAATGCACTATTTCGCCAAATTCGCCATAGCATACCTCGGTACACCGGCACGGCAGCTCGGCCGATGATCAACTGCTGGGGAGTCTGCATACTAACATACCTGACCATGGTACGTTTAAATACCGTCAGTTCAATCTGCTAGTGAAACTGAATTGGTGACCACTGTGGAGCAGGCTACAGCTATGATGCTGAGGGAGAATCGTTGCTCACCTGTCATTCTCTGGAGCGGTCATCTACAGGGTGAGTCACCTAACGTTACCGCTGGATATATTTCGTAAACCACATCAAATACTGACGAATCGATTCCACAGACCGAACGTGAGGAGAGGGGCTAGTGCAATTGGTTAATACAAACCATAAAAAATGCACGGAAGTATGTTTTTTAACACAAACCTACGTTTTTTAAAAATGGAACCACGTTAGTTTTGTTAGCACATCTGAACATATAAACAAATACGTAATCAGTGCCGTTTGTTGCATTGTAAAATGTTAATTACATCCGGAGAAATTGTAACCTAAAGTTGACGCTTGAGTACCACTCCTCCGCTGTTCGATCGTGTGTATCGGAGAGCACCGAATTACGTAGGATCCAAAGGCAACGGTGATGGACCTTAGGTACAGAAGAGACTGTAACAGCACATTACGTCCACATGTTAACACCTTTTTATTGGTCTTTTTCACTGACGCACGTGTACATTACCATGAGGGGTGAGGTAAACGTACACACGTGGTTTCCGTTTTCAATTACGAAGTGGAGTAGAGTGTGTCCCACTGGAAACGCGTCGACGTATGTGGTATCAGCATGATGATGCACCTGCACTTTCCGCAATTAACACTAGGCTGACCCTTGACAGGATGTTCGACGGACGTTTCATAGGACGTGGAGGACGCATAAATTGGCCAGCCCGTTCTCCTGATATTACACCTCTGGACTTCTTACTGTGGGGTACGTTAAAGGAGAATGTGTACCGTGATGTGCCTACAACCCCAGAGGATATGAAACAACGTGTTGTGGCAGCCTGCGGCGACATTACACCAGATGTACTGCGGCGTGTACGACATTCATTATGCCAGAGATTACAATTGTGTGCAGCAAATGATGGCCACAACATTGAACATCTATTGGCCTAACATGTCGGGACACACTCTATTCCACTCCGTAATTGAAAACGGAAACCACGTGTGTACGTGTACCTCACCCCTCATGGTAATGTACATGTGCGTCAGTGAAAAAGACCAACAAAAAGGTGTTAACATGTGGACGTAATGTGCTGTTACAGTCTCTTCTGTACCTAAGGTCCATCACCGTTCCCTTTAGATCCCTACGTAATTCGGTGCTCTCCGATACACACGATCGAACAGCGGAGGAGTGGTACTCAAGCGTCAACTGTATGTTACAATATCTCCGGATGTAATTAACATTTTACAATGCAACAAACGGCACTGATTACGTATTTGTTTATATGTTCAGATGTGCTAACAAAACTAACGTGGTTCCATAAAAAAAACGTAGGTTTGTGTTAAAAAACATACTTCCGTGCATTTTTTAATGGTTTGTATTAACCAATTACACTAGCCCCTCTCCTCACGTTCGGTCTGTGGAATCGATTCGTCAGTATTTGATGTGGTTTACGAAATATATCCAGCGGTAATGTTAGGTGAGTCACCCTGTATATTCGCTGTTCTACATGCCCGCCTGCCTCCGCACCAATGAATCGACGGTCGCCGTGAGACCCTGCCAGCCATTGATCTGTGGGCGTCCACCATCGTCAGGCGCTGCCAGCCAGACGTCCAGACCGGGGTTTGCATCCCTGACGTCTATGCTTGCACTGCCAAGACTCGGCGTGCCTTCTACCTGCCTTGTTTGCAACACAGGCCGCAGAGCCAGCACCCGTAGCACTTTTAATGCTGGTGTGAAATGCCTACCACCCAATATCGCTGTCCCACCGAGAAAAAATTTGGTAGTTTGTGGTAAGATCCTATGAGACCAAACTGCTAAGGTCATCGTTCCCTAAGCTTATACACTACTTACCCTACCCAGTACCAGTAGAGATGGTATGCTGTTGCCTTTCTTCGGTCTTTGAACTGGCTTACCATTGCCGTTATGGGGCGACATACAGTTTAGGGGTAGGTTTACTATCTTTTGGTTCAAAAAATCGATTTTTTAAAATTACATTTTTGGATCCATAAAAGTGTTTAGAATCCACCCCTGAAACGGTTTTTCCGAATACGGAACGGAAATGTTTGTTATTCGCTGTTGAACAAAAAAAATGCATCTGCCTGAAATCGGCCGTTTTCACGCACGAGTTTTTTTTCTGGTGCTTGGGAGGACACACGCAAAATTCGAATGAAAGTTTGAACGCATGTGTTTGAAAGTTAGCCCCCAAGCATTTGCATTCTGGTGCGAAGACTGTGGTGATGGCGACTTTCCTGGCAGTGAGCAGCTTCAACGAAGGGTATTCAGCAATTCCGATGACCACGACAACGGTGGACGTCACCGTGGGACTCTATTCGACGCAGTTCGCCAAACATTCGGACGACCACCGGATTCAAGCGGCCGAAAACCGCTTGTCACCGGCCGTACGAGCGGGTCTGGAGCAGAGCAAGATGTTCCAGATCGAGCAGAACGCCCTCTATGAGGAAGAGGAAGGACTAGTTTATGGACCCGGAATAGCAGATTGAACGTACGTTGCATAATATTGAATTTATATGTGGTCAAAACTTCAAACGCGTTTTTCTCGAAATGACGTTTTTTTTTATCGCGCGGTATGGTGGCTTCAAATCTACTGAACCGATTGGCGTGATTCTTTGTTTCCGACGAAGCTGACTGAATTGTCTAGAAGTTGTACCACTTTTATTCTGATCCATCAACTATAGATATTTTTACTTGCCCGACGAAGTCGAAAAATCGATGAAAAAGATCTATTTTTTTTTCAAATGACCGCCATTTTGTTTGCTATGGTCCAAATAACTTAAGCGAGGCATAGCTCCTAAGGAATCTTATATACTTCGCTAACGTCAAAGCAATTTTGATTTCAGACGAGCCGGCTAACTTGTGACATACGGCGCGTGGAGGTCTACACCGAAATTTTGTTTCGTTCCGACGGCACTCCGCCTTTACTCTTCGACATTTCCGGTCGAAAAAATTCCAGTTTGTAGAGGAAATATCAATAAACAAATTGAAAAAAATTGACATTGATATCTGTAACACATCCCGAGAAAAAAATGCTCAAAGAACATGCTTTTTAGGGCCAAGGATAGTAAACCTCCCCTTAATGTGTACTCTGAACCACACAGTAACCGGACATTTTTCGCATTAACAAACATTGCCGGTACAATGGATATCCTGCCAGCCCATTTTTGCAGTACCACGAGTCTCACACTATCGATTTTCCTGTCGTCGGGCCTGGTGGTTTAGGAATTCATATGCTTTCCCACGAACATCGTGCTCACTTCTTGATCTCTTTGTTGATTTCCCAAGTTGTGGTTTGCCTGCAGCTCTTGATGAAGAGACTGGTGATGAGTCAGAAGCTGGTGATGAGGCAGAAGGTGCTGATGAGGCAGATGACAAAATTTCTGCAACACTCGTCATCGCCTAATTCAAAGACCTGCAGAAAGAAACAATGAATTCCACTAAAAGAGCTTGCTATACCGAGTATTAGTATCTAAATTTGTGATATTCGCAAATACATTAACATGGAGACTGAAAAAGTAAGTATCATTACAATGTCATGTTGTCTCCTGCACATCTACATTATCCAGAAACTCCAGCAAGTTCTGTACAAGAACTGGTAGTCATTGAAAACTTTACAACAGCCAGTATCACAAGAGGTACTGATCGAGTGGGCAGAGATCTTTTGCAATGGCAAAGGGGGCGATTTCTGAATGCGAGTACTGCAGCAGATAATAAGCAGAAAACTTCTAGCAAAATAATGTCCTCTTGTAATAATTAAGTAATCTAAAGCTTAGTCAAAATATTGTAATTATTTGCAATAAAATAAACAAATACCATAAAGAACAACTTTGTTTTAATGTAGCTTACCACTTCCGACGAAACTGATGGAGCCACGTAGCTCTCGGTGTCAATCAGAAAATGAAGCGCCGTGAACGTCCAGCACTTCGGTATGTAAACATCTGAAACTCCAGCTTCGGAGCGCTTTTTGTCTTTTATTTTTTAAATTCTTTTCTGAAGTTTGTTCTTAAGGAATTTTTTTTGCGTTTTCTAGTTTTGCATCAGCAAAACAAGTTCAATAAATTTTCAGTAGTTCCTCGTAAGCGGCATTTTTATTATTCCTGCCCATGTATTCTTTTGCGGAGTGATTCCACATAAATTAATTTCGTTGGTATCACTCTATAAATTTCACCATCATAGGCTGGCTCATTTTGTGAAACGCAGATTTCGGCGGAACTCACAAACAAAGACCAACGTGGATGAACTGAAAACGCAAATACTACAGTGACTAGTGACTGCACACTAGCGCCATGTGGCTGGTTAATGAAGCTGTGTCAACATCCGAAAGGCGAGTACTGTCAAACCGTCAATATTCGACCTCACACGCTCAGTATGTTTTGACAATACTTGAAATATTTTGTTGACTGTCAATATTTCTAATCAGTATTTCTTGGATTGACAAACGGTCAGTATGCACCCTCAGACGGTCAATATATTGATGGTTTGAAAATGCTATTGATCATGTGAGGGCCCCTTAACGGCAAGCGCATGTCTGTAAACCGAGAGGTCGTGGGGTCGAATCCTAGTCTGGCCACAGATTTTTCAGTCTGCGTTTTAACCTAGCGCCGGCCTGAGTGGCCGAGCGGTTCTAGGCGCTACAGTCTGGAACTACGCGACCGCTACGGTAGCAGGTTCGAATCCTGCCTCGGGCATGGATGTGTGTGATGTCCTTAGAATAGTTAGGTTTAAGTAGTTCTAAGTTCTAGGGGACTGATGACCTCAGAAGATAAGTCCCATAATGCTCAGAGCCATTTTAACCTAGCCTTTACTTCTCAACGATGTGAGAAGTCATCAGAAACAACGCGTGTTTCGGACTTCACGTTAAACCGCGGTTTCCTTTCACCGGTTGAATTGGTTAGGAACGCTCAAATCGCCGAAATGACGTTCAGCTGAAACACCTGTACCAGACCAATGAGCCACACGAATTCATTATTACTAATTGACTCTCCACTACTGCCTGCTAACGACAAGCACTGAAGAACTCCGGCAAACGCACCACTGCAAGTGTACCGTTTCTCTCGAAGTAAACACCAAGTAAAATGAACCTGACATAATTAATACAGTCAGCATATTATTGTTTTCTTTTTGATCTTAGAGTATGATGGAAAGGAGTTGTTTCAGAATAACTTGTAATGTTATGTGAGCCTCACTGCCTCTTTTTTTAAACTAGTTTGTGCCTGATTTCATTCTTAGAAGCTCAGTAATGTATGTAAATACCGTAAATGTAAATTTGATTCAAAAAGTATTTGAAGTGAAGTGAAGCGCAGCTGGACGGCAACAGACTCTTTAGCGCGCAATCCCAGCAACGATAGTAGTTGTGGATCTTTGAGTATAGACTCTAGAAAAAACGACAATTGATTTATTAAAAAAAGGATAACTGTTAATCTGTATCTTGTGGAAAGAGGACGTGTTGCTAGGCCGTCGCTCAGAACGTATTGTTACATTTAATGAAAATTGATATTTTAGTAACAAAACCGAGTAAAGTATGTGTAAGAGTTGCCAAACATTTATGTATACAAATTTTCTGGAAGTGAAAAAATGGCTCTGCGCACTATGGGACATAAGATCTGAAGTCATCAGTCCCCTAGAACTTAGAACTACTTGAACCTAACTAACCTAAAGACATTACACAAATCCATGTCCGAGGCAGAATTCGAACCTGCGACCGTAGCGGTCGAGCGGTTCCAGACTGAAGCGCCTAGAACCGCTCGGCCACACAGGCCGGCCTGGAAGTGAAGAATAGAAATATCTTGTTTTGGAAAACGGGGTGAACTTCATTGTCGTCGCCGTCTATCAATCGATAGAATTGTAAGTGTACGAAGTTCACTAAAATACAGGAAAAGAAATGCATTCTCTATAGTTTTCATTCTATAAGTAACAACCTCTCATAATTTCTTAATTACAGTAATTGGATTATGTTCTTGTACAATAGTATGGTGCTGCACTCCACTGACCAATTTTGATGTAGCAGGACGTGTAGTTTGAAGGAAGTTTGTGTGCCAAGCAATCTCCTTTTCTCACGAAAAGGAGATTGCTGTTTGATCTTATTTACTTACAACAGTGGTCCCTTAGGTATGAAAAGCCACTAAAACTTGGGCTCAAAGCTATCCGCAATACGGTCAAGTAACTAACAGAGTCGTATGTCGTATTTTAAACCTTAAAGAGCAATAACTTCCTACAAATTGTAATACGTCAACAACTGGTGCAGAAGCTGATCATTCAAGGAGGCAGCAACCTAAAATTCAGGTACCAGTTACGACTTAAAGAAAAAATCTGAATCAAAAATCAATCTCTCTCTCTCTCTCTCTCCTAACACATATATAAATATTCATATTATTAAGATAAAAGTCATTTTATAAACTCTTCTAATGGGTAACAACAATCAGTTTTTGGCCTAACGTAAAACAGATATATTTTGTGCAAATAAAAGCAACTGTAATGCACTTTAATCACATTTCTACAGCTGGCACGCGTAATTTTTTTGTTACAGGTTGCAAATTTCGCTCTCAAATGCTGTCATTAACGTAACAAATCCATCAACACATTAATTAATTTCGAGAAGTGATGTAACAAATTGTGTACCACAACGCAAATGGCGTTAAAAATAGATCACAAAATAAAGATTCCCGGAAATCACAAACAGAAGTTAATATACCGTAATCTTACGCTTTGCGAGCACTCTTTTTTCAGTTTCTAAACCGTTTAACATCATATCTGTCATCATCCACATACCTTTCCAGGCTAAATCTGCGTTATATCTAAACCGATAAGCAAAAATTAAGGACGGGATGTAACTTTCGCATGATGTGTCACCGACTGAGTTGTTTCTGGTAATTGGGAACCCTAGCTACCAAACAATACTGTGGGACGCGGCAGTGTACCAACCATCGTGGGTGAGTTCATTCCTCGACCAGGTGTACTGCGGTGGACACTTGTATCTGCTCACGATCGTCTACGCGAGGCAGGAATCACGTGCTTCCGCTCCCAACGGTCGCGACGAGGAAAGACAGCTTACGGTACCCGCTATGTAGGAAGCCCACCCTGTCTCGCAGTCTACTGATTACAAATCCATTCTGTGATTTACAATCCTATAATAAAGTATGGAAAAACTAGTAGATATTGGGAAAGATCAGTTTGGGTACTGGAGAAATATAGAAACACGGAGGCAATACTGACCCCGCGACTTATATTAGAAGATAGAATGAAGAAAGGCGAACCTACGTTTATAACATTTGTAAACTTTTAGAAGTTTTGATGGCGTTGACTGGAATATACTCTTTGAAATTCTGAAGATAGCACATACAGGGTGTGAAAAGTTATGTTCAGCTTATACAGAAACCAGACTGCAGTTATACACTACTAGCCATTAAAATTGCTACACCAAGAAGAAATACAGATGATAAACGGGTATTCATTGGACGAATATATTATACTAAAACTGACATGTGATTACATTTTCACGCAATTTGGGTGCATAGATCCTGAGAAATCAGTACCCAGAGCAACTACTTCTGGCCGTAATAACGGTCTTGATACGCCTGGACATTGAGTCAAACAGAGCTTGGATGGCGTGTACAGGTACAGCTGCCTACGCAGCTTCAACACGATACCACAGTTCATCCAGAGTAGAGACTGGCGTATTGTGACGAGCCAGTTGCTGGTAGGCGCGTTCCAGGTCATCTGATTCTCTCTCTCATTACAGCTCGTTTTATACACGATTGTCATGCGCAGTCACTGACGTTTTACTGTCGGACATTTTGTGAACTTTGTTTTTGTTTTGTTCTAATAAAACCCCATGTCATTCCAAGCATGTGTGTCAATTTTTACCTCTCTATCTACATTATTCCGTGGTTTATTAAGTTTTGAAATTTATACTGGCTTTTTGATCACCCAGTACTTTAGTACATGTTGAACATTGTACTTCAAGAGAACAGTTTGTTAATTATTAGATCAAGTGCTGCTTTATTAGGCAATGACAGTTGTAAATTATCAAGAACTCCTGTGGCAAGGTAAATCTTTTTATTTATTTGTGTAATATAGTGAACTAATATTTCAAATGTTGTAGTTCCAACGAGACATCTCCCAGAGCAATTAAAGAACTCGCAATTATGGCTAGACGGTTGTATTTTCTTCTGGTCATAAAACCTTGAACACGGTAAGGATGTTGAAATGGGCGCTTGATGCTGTGGTTATGCAGAGGCAAAGAGACTCACAAGATAGGATGACGTGGAGAGCAGCATCAAACCCGTCTCCAAACGGAACACCAGAGCAATAACACTTCAAGATATCAGTGTTTCACTTCATATCTTTTCTCTCCAACCGATCGAAACGTCTTATAAAATAATGTTACCAAGTGCCCTAGCTGTCTCGGTGTACCATTAACAGAGGCAGGGCCACAGTCAGAACCTGCAGCCACGGCAACAGGTAGTAGGGGTACAATACCGAGCGGTGAGCAGCCATTCACAGTGTGCAGCTGTTTGCCGGTCAACGCGCCGCTCCAGGATCTTGTACGGTTTCTTTAGACAGCGTAACATTCTTACCTGGCGTCGAGTCAGGGCTTCAGATGTAGCTGACAAAACCTGCAGCGTCAGCGGTCAACCGTTCGTTGCTTGTCTTCCGTACTGGTTTTCTTACCTAATGGAAACGCGAAACGTCTTCCTCTTCCTTCGTACCACACTCCGATCACCATCGAATGCACTGACGTCTCTTATCCTATACCTGACTGTCACAGCGGTAGCCAGTACAAGATCTAATTGCACTACAGGCCATTGAAATTGCTACACCACGAAGATGGCGTGCTACAGACGCGAAATTAAATGCACAAGGTTGGCGCCGGTGGCGACACCTACAACGTGCTGACGTGAGGAAAGTTTCCAACCGATTTCTCATACACAAACAGCAGTTGCCTGGTGAAACATTGTTGTGATGCCTCGTGTAAGGAGGGGAAATGCGTACCATCACGTTTCCGACTTTGATAAAGGTCGGATTGTAGCCTATCGCGACTGCGGTTTATCGCATCGCAACATTGCTGCTCGCGTTGGTCAAGATCCAATGACTGTTAACAGAATATCGAATCGGTGGGTTCAGGAGGGTAATACGGAACGCCGTGCTGGATCCCAACGGCCTCGTATCACTAGCAGTCGAGATGACAGGCATCTTATCCGAATGGCTGTAATGGATCGTGCAGCCACATCTCGATCCCTGAGTCAACAGATGGGGACGTTTGCAAGATAACAACCATCTGCACGAACAGTTCGTCGACGTTTGCAGCAGCATGGACTATCAGGTCGGAGACCGTGGCTGCGGTTACCCTTGACGCTGCATCACAACAGGAGCGCCTGCGATGGTGTACTCAACGACGAACCTGGATGCACGAATGGCAAAATGTCATTTTTCGGATGAAGACAGGTTCTTTTTACAGTATCATGATGATCGCATCCGTGTTTCGCGACATCACGGTGAACGCACATTGGAAGCGTGTATTCGTCATCGCCATACTGGCGTATCACCCGGCGGGATGGTATGGGGTGCCATTGGTTACGCGTCTCGGTCACCTCTTGTTCGCATTGTCGGCACTTTGAACAGTGGACGTTACATTTCAAATGTGTTTCGACCCGTGGCTCTACCCTTCATTCGGTCCCTGCGAAACCCTACATTTCAGCAGGATAATGCACGACCGCGTGTTGCAGGTCCTGTACGGGCGTTTCTGGATGCAGAAAATGTTCGACTGCTGGCCTGACCAGCACATTCTCCATATCTCTCACCAATTGAAAACGTCTGGTCAATGGTGCCCGATCAACTGGCTCGTTACAAAACGCCAGTCGCTACTCTTGATGAACTGTGGTATCGTGTTGAAGCTGCATGGGCGGCTGTACCTGTACACGCCATCCAAGCTATGTTTGACTCACTGCCCAGGCGTATCAAGGCCGTTATTATGGCCAGAGGTGGCTGTTATAGGTACTGATTTCTGGGTACTGATTCAGGATCTATGCACCCAAATTCCGTGAAAATGTAATCACATGTCAGTTCTAGTATATTTGTCCAACGAATACCAGTTTATCATCTGCTTTTCTTCTTGGTGTAGCAATTTTAATGGCCAGTAGTGTATATCTCACTCACAAGACATTTCAAACTATTGTATTGACAATGGCGACTTGAACGTTGTCTTTCATACACAAGAGAAACTACACCTACGTAACCAAAAATTCACAAGGATATAAAACTGTACAGAGAAGCAACAAAAATGGCTAAACCAACATCCATACCTATAACATGTTTAGGTACAATATCAACAAATGAAATGCACTAATGAAGAAGACAAGTATCCAATTCGTGCACAGAACCAATAACAATATCTAACATAGACTTCAGTAAGGAAAAACAAAATTAACAATACACACAAACCCCGGCATACACAAAATCGAATGTGAGGATTGCAATAAATTTTACGAAGGACACACAGAGCGCAATTCCGAAATAAGATATATCGAGAACACGCGAGAATTTATGAAAATAATTCATCTACAATCTTCAGCTACTTAAAGAACGATATCCACAACGAAAAAATGGCTCTGAGCATTATGCGACTTAACTTCTGAGGTCATCAGTCGCCTAGAACTTAGAACTAGTTAAACCTAACTAACCTAAAGACATCACACACATCCATGCCCGGGGCAGGATTCGAACCTGTGACCGTAGCGGTCGCCCGGCTCCAGACTGTAGCGCCTAGAACCGCAAGGCCACTCCGGCCGGCTAACCACAAAGCACAACGATTGTAGTTAGCAATGAAAATTTTACGCATATTACCTAAGATTTAACAACGAACGTACTTGAAGAGATAGCGAACTACCAACACAAAATACAACGCACTGGTAACATTTTAAATGAACAAACAGATTTAAAACATGTGCATTGCATACAAAATTTTATTAAATTCCTAACCAAATGCAACGGATAGACAGAATGAACTACCCACAGACAAATCGATTACAAAGATGATACATACAGCCCAAAACGATAACATCAACAGACCCTAGCAACTGCAACCATATAGCATCTTTGGCAAACTGCCCAACTATCATAATCGTTTACGAAGTCCAGTTTCCCTGGTGTGTTGTACAAACGCTCGGCATCTCCTTCTGTCTTCATACATATTCTGTTCCAGGACAGCTTGCCATTTGTGTCCTTTCTCCTCCACATCTGATCTTATAGTCTCTATCCAGCGTTTTCTTTGTCTTTCTCGTGGTTTTCTCCCTAAGAGGCTCAGGTTGAAATACATTTTGGCAGGTCTTTGGCCGTTCATTCTCTCATTATGTGCCCATACCACTGAAGCCTGCGTTTCTTTATGACAGTGGCAACAGGAAACTCAGTAGCAACTACTTTTCTATTCACCTCATTCCTGATTTTGTCCTTACTAGTTGTTTGGTTCACTGTTCTAATGAATCTCATTTCTGTTGCCTGAATTCTGCTGAGGACTTTGTTTAGTAGGGTGCACTTTTCTAAACCATACGTTAGGATTGGTAGGAAATATACAAGGTCGCTTTATTTTCGTGGCATTTTATTTCCCCAGAGAAGATTGCTTATTTGACTGTGAAAGTTCGATGCTTTCTGTGTCCTGCGTATTTCCTGCTTGATGGTGTTGTCTTTCGAGAATCTGTCCAACTATCAGTCTGTCAAGTCTGACGTTAAAACGTCAAATTATAAAAATTACAGTAAAGAACAATTAAAAGCCAGTTCTAGGCGCTTCAGTCTGGAACCAAGCTACCGCTACGGTCGCAGGTTCGAATCCTGCCTCAGGCAAGGATGTGTGTGATGTCCTTAGGTTAGTAGGGTTTAAGTAGTTCTAAGTTCTAGGGGACTGATGATCTCAGATGTTAAGTCCCATAATGTTCAGAGCCATTTGAACCATTTTGAACAATTAAAAACAGCAGCAAGCCAAAAACCAGCATATAGCATAAAAGTCCTATATCTACACCACGTTACAGTACAATACAGAGTGACGGCGACCACTGATGATACATGGACGTAAGTACCAAATTTATATATTCGAAAATAAGATTAACCAACATTATAATTAAATTAAAAGAATGTAACTTTTGGAGATGATCGGCAGAGGGCAATCTAACCGAAATGGATCCATCACGATAAAAACATTAACCTATTATAGCAGCAATGTGTCTCTAAGACAACTGGGATTCATATATCACTCTGATCCATTGATCAAATATGGTGCTGCAGTCTGGCATGGTATGACTGCAGTCAATGAAACGCGTCGCACGGCATTCAGATCTCTACACTCGGACAATGCGCCTTTGTGAATTGGTTACCAGCTGTATAAGAAAACGTGGGTGCCTGAAGAACCAGCTATGTCGATTCTGCCACAGAGTCCAAGGCTGCCAGTAGAATTCATATTTCTGGAGTAAACATTATGAGCGGGAGGGTGTCTCTCGTTTCCCATAAGCGGGACATCAATCATCTATCAGTCTGCTGAATCGTGTGACAAATAAACTGTCGAATATTCAGCGTCGTTTCGGCAGCTTGTCCTAATAAGACGTTCGTCAGAATGAATCGGTCTCAAGGCATTTTCCCAGGAACATAGCTATACCGACTTAAGTTTGTGAGTGGCGGATTTGGAAGCGTGTTGTAGTAAATGTCCGTTACCCATGATTGTACTAGCCCTTGAACATGATCAACATCTACATCTACATGGTTACTCTGCAGGTCACACTTAAGTGCCTGGCAGAGGGTTCATCGAACCATTTTCATACTACTTCTCTACCATTCCATTCCCGAATGGCGCGTGGGAAAAAGGAACACCTAAATCTTTCCGTTCGAGCTCTGATTTCTCTTATTTTATTATGATGATCATTTCTCCCTACGTAGGTAGGAGTCAACAAAATATTTTCGCATTCGGAAGAGAAAGTTGGTGATTGAAATTTCGTAAATAGATCTCGCCGCAAAAAAAACCGCCTTTGTTTCAGTGAGTGCCACCCCAACTCGCGTATCATATCAGTGACACTCTCACCCCTATTGCGCGATGACATGAAACGAGCTGCCCTTCTTTGCACGTTTTCGATGTCCTCCGTCAATCTTACGTGGTAAGGATCCCATACCGCGTAGCAATATTCCAGTAGAGGACGGACAAGTGTAATGTAGGCTGTCTCTTTAGTGGGTTTGTCTGCCAACAAAGCGCAGTCTGTGTTTCGCCTTCCCCACAATATTACCTTGTGATCTTTCCAATTTAAGTTGCTCGTAATTGTAATTCCTAGATATTTAGTCGAATTGACAGTCCTTAGATTTGTGCGATTTATCGTATACCCAAAATTTATTGGATTTCTTTTAGTATCCATGTGGATGCCTCGCACTAGTCTTTGTTTAGCGCCAATTGTCACTTTTCGCACCGTACAGAAATTCTCCCT
Source organism: Schistocerca piceifrons (assembly GCF_021461385.2). Lineage (NCBI taxonomy): Eukaryota > Metazoa > Arthropoda > Insecta > Orthoptera > Acrididae > Schistocerca > Schistocerca piceifrons. Next base: position 473,650,236 of record NC_060143.1, on the reverse strand, counting down.
AGATCATTTTGTAACTGGAATTGATCGTCTGATGATTTTACTGGACGGTAAATTACAGCGTCATCTGCAAACAACCTAAGGGGGCTGCTCAGTTATCACCTAGATCATTTATATAAATCAGGAACAGCAGAAGGCCCATGACACTACCTTGCGGAACGCCAGATATCACTTCTACTCGATGATTTACCGTCAAACGAATGTATGAAGGAAGTGGTATGCACAATGTTCCAGGTATAAATGTCACTGTGGTAATATTGTTTTCCGTTTACTTTATGATATGATAGAATCAGGCTATATTAATCCCATGTCAAGTATGACCCGTAAAATTTCGTTTTATTCAGGACAGGTAAAGTGACATCTCGTAATGAAATGCGTGAACTGGTCGTTCATATAATTTTATAGCTGGAGTTAACTAATGAAAAATACTCATTCCAGAAATGTTTTCGCAAATTGTGAATACCGTAGCACCACAGCTGTAAAATTTACTTGAGAAAATGAAAATTTGCGCTGTACCAGAACTGGAACCAGGATTTTCCGCTTTACGCGAGCGGTCACGTTTATCGCTTCGGCTGTCTGAGCATGCTTCACGGACAGACTCAAACTTCCATATGTCCCAATGTCTGCCACCCATAGTGCTCGCACAATTACGTGATTCCCCCACACGGAGAGACTATTTAATTTCCTAGTCAGACTGCTTTGATTTGGTATGAAATACGTTAGTGCAGTGTCTTTATTTGACAGTTTCTGTAACGTTCAATGCAATGTTCCTTCGGAGATGCATGCGTGTCCGCAAGGTCCATTGCGCGGAACGTTACCGTAATCGCAGTTTGCAAATACATTTGAGAGTTAATACGGCTATAAATCGTAAGCAGTGTCTGTTGTTCCTTCGGACATGCATGCATGTGTGAAGGAACAATGCACCGAACTGTATAGACACTGCATTAATGAAAAAACTCGATATTGATAGGCGTTATCACCAAACCGCCGTCTAAGCACACAAATAACCATGTCTAAAATCAGGGAAAAAAATTCAGCACCCCAATGTGCAGAGAATCGGCATAGAGAACCTAGATACTGTGGAGTTTTAACTCACGGTGAAAAGATGTCGTCTGTATCCTGTACGTAGAGTAAAAACAGAAGTGGGCTAATGATGAAACCTTGGGGAAATCATATCGGCGATATGTTGTGTTGCTATGGAAAATGTTTTTCTGCCTTGTTACTTCTATAGAAATATGTGTTTTAAGTTCCAGAATTTTTGTGACTGTGTTTTGGACTTTGCTGTATGACAAATGCCTTGTTACTACGCCTTTTTCGTATGGAAGAAACGAAAATTAGCGTAATGCGTCTCCTTGAGATTTGGATTGTTCGAGACTTAACACGTATTTGGACTGAAAAAGAGTGGGGACAAGTAATGGGCGTGTCCCTTTAAACGAAAAATCCCAAAATTCACATGAGGCACTTAGGGAAGTCAGCGAAAAGTTAAATCTGGATGGCCAGATGCGATGTTGAACTTGGTACGCTTGAATGCGAATCTAGTGCTGTGTCAGTGCGTCACATTGCTTGATTTGTGGGCGCCTGTAAAGATATATTTGGGTATTTAAAGGGGGCACAGCGGTTCGAAATCCCATAGTAAACTAGTAGTGACGAGTGTTTCACCAAATATGTGAAAGTCACGTTATGACAGCATTGCTGGGAATTAGGTTCACAATATCTACCACGTGTGTCACAAAGACTTCACGTTTTTGCTTCTTGGAAAAAAGTAAATCAAGCTTTCACTTGTATCATTCCCAATATTACCTTTGTTTACAATGTTCATGGTAAACCGTAAAAAAAAGAAACACTTATGCGTGTAAAACCTGTTCGATGTAAGAGGAATCTTATTTGCTAATACAATCGGGTTAAAAACATTGTAACGGAGTAGAACATTTTCGAACTGGGGTTGGTACCACTAAGGTTCCGTCAAAGGGTTACACACTTCTATGAGCGACAGTGTGACTAAGTTATAGTTTAGTATTGGGATAACCATCGTAACATACTTACTATTGAGGTGGCATATCTTTAACAGAACATTTCTACCACTGATTATTTTTCGGTTGCTGGTCTCTAATAAATCAGTCAGATGGTTGAAAGTTCGTTCCATTTGAGAGCAACGCCCGATTAATACCGGATCTAGAACGACAGATCAGGGTTCTTTTCGAAGTTATCAGTTCCATTCAGCATGAATAATGTAAGGTCGACTGTGTTTGAAAATTGTTTGATAAAGTATCTGTCTGACAGATTACGCCAAGGCGAAAGACGTAATTTCGTCTCCATAGACGCGAGCAACATAATTTATCTTACAATTGAGGCGACATTAAATGAAGCACTTATCTGCAAGTAGGTGGCACCTAAGGTGGGGGGAAAGGAATGGGGTCAGAAGGGAGGAAGTGATACAACATTTTTAACTAATAACGCATAATATGGTACTTACTTAAAGCTATACGGGCTGAACATTAACAGAATCGACAAACAGCAGAACCGCATTTCTGACTGAAAAAGTGGGGAAAAAAGTCCTATGAACATGTGTTCGGAAATGAACGGTGTGCGTGCAGCGAAAATAAATTGTCCCGGAACGCACAACACAGTACAGAACTGAATCGCATCCACTTCACACCAGATGTTCAAAGTGCTACTAACCCTATCACCTGCAACCCCACGAAGGGATTGCATGCGATAGGGATAGTAGCGGTTGTCGTGCAGTGTACACACAATCGCATTTTGGCTTATACATTGTTGGAGGTCTACTTGCCTAGAGCTTGTACTGTGCTTCGTCTCAATGAATTGTGGATCCCGGTTCTCCAAATTTGCTATACGCAGTCCACCACCTCCCTGCCCATTCGTCTGCCTGAAAGAACCCCTGATCACACAAACAGGCAAAAAGGATTTGAAATGTTGTGTGTCGTGGTTGGTGTCTGTGTGGGAGCTTGTTTTGGTATAGCTTTGCTCCCTCTCAACCGTTTCCGTCTGCTTGGCCGTACACATCTCGCCTTGTTCCCGACATGACCATTTTTTGATACAGTTTTTGCAACCTTTGGCTGAAGAGCGGTTTTTGTCCGCTGCCAGCCCGCCCCCCAATGTGGGGAATTGAAGTACACTACTGGCCATTAAAATTGCTACAGCACGAAGATGACGTGCTACAGACGCGAAATTTAACGGACAGGAATAAGATGCCGTTATATGCAAATGATTAGCTTCTCAGAGCATTCACACAAGGTTGGCGCCGGTGGCGACACCTACAACGTGCTGACATGAGGAAAGTTTCCAACCGATTTCTCATACACAAACAGCAGTTGACCGTCATTGCCTGGTGAAACGTTGTTGTGATGCCTCGTGTAAGGAGGAGAAATTCGTACGATCACGTTTCCGACTTTGATAAAGGTCGGATTGTAGCCTATCGCGAATTCGATTTATCGTATCGCGACATTGCTGCTCGCGTTGGTCGAGATCCAGTGACTGTTAGCAGAATATGGAATCGGTGGGTTCAGGAGGGTAATACGGAACTCCGTGCTGGATCCCAACCGCCTTGTATGATTAGCAGTCGAGATTACAGGCATCTTATCCGCATGGTTGTAACGGATCGTGCAACCACGTCTCGATCCCTGAGTCAACACATGGGGACATTCGCAAGACAACAACAATCTGCACGAACAGTTCGACGACGTTTGCAGCAGCATGGACTATCAGCTCGGAGACCATGGCTGCGGTTACCCTTGACACTGCATCACAGACAGGAGCGCCTGCGATGGTGTACTCAACGACGAACCTGGGTGCACGAATGGCGAAACGTCATTTTTTCGGATGAATCCAGGCTCTGTTTACAGCATCATGTTGGTGGCATCCGTGTTTGGCGACATCGCGGTAAACGCACATTGGAAGCGTGTATTCGTCGTCGCCATACTAGCGTATCGCCCGGCGTGATGGTATGGGGTACCATTGGTTACACGTCTCGGTCACCTTTTGTTCGCATTGACGGAACTTTGAACAGTGGACGTTACATTTCAGATGTGTTACGACCCGTGGCTCTACCCTTCATTCGATCCATGCGAAACCCTACATTTCAGCAGGATAATGCACGACCGCATGTTGCGGGTTGTACGGGCCTTTCTGGATACAGAAAATGTTCGACTGCTGCCCTGGCCAGCACATTCTCCAGATCTCACACCAATTGAAAACGTCTGGTCAATGGTGGCCAAGCAACGCCAGTCACAACTCTTGATGAACTGTGGTATCGTGTTGAAGCTTCATGGGCAGTTGTACCTGTACACGCCATCCAAACTATGTTTGACTCAATGCCCAGGCGTATCAAGGCCGTTATTTCGACCAGAGGTGGTTGCTCTGGGTACTGATTTCTCAGGATCTATGCACCCGAATTGCGTGAAAATGTAATCACATGTCAGTTCTAATATAATATATTTGTCCAATGAATACCCGTTTATCATCTGCATTTCTTCTTGGTGTAGGAATTTTAATGGCCAGTAGTGTAACAACAAAGAAAAAAAGTTTTCGGTGATGGTATTCCGGTTGCTATGGGTTTATTTATCGATTGTCATTTTTTGTTTGTAAATCAATGTTGCTGCTTGGAGATAGGGAGCGGACCTGTAGAGTTACAAAATCGAATGTAAGTGGAGGAATCTGAACATATTGGAGGTATTCTACTGTCTGACTTTAATAGAGGTGACAGCAGGGGGGAAGTGTGGAACATTTCCGCCGTGTATGGGGGTAATGGCATTGGACAGAGCACGGCAAGAAAAGTTTTTCTCGTATTGAGGAGAGTGATTTCAATTTAGCGACTTCCATGTTCAGAAAGACTTACTGGGGTTGTGAAGATCGTTTGAATGCATTAATCCACAATGATCCACGTCAGTGAACGCGAGAACTGCCAAATGCGACAAACTGTGATAATTCCATTATCGCGCGATACTGCATTTAATCGGGAAAGTTTAAAAATCGGGTTTATGGGTACGGCATGCTCTAAGCCAATGTCACAAAAATCAGCGGGTGGCTAAACGTGTATTTCTCCTTGCTCTTCTTCAATTGGCTCGTGAACGCCACCGGCCATTCTGTCCTGTTTGTTACTTGCGACGAGAAATGGCGTCTCTATGCTAACATAAAGAAAAGAAAGAAATGGTTGAGTCCAAACAAAGCAGCAACTCCCAGTATAAAGACCTGCGTGCATCCATAAAGGATAATACACACATCAAAAAAAGTTTTGCATCACCTCGGTTCCAAGAGTTCCAGAGCCCGTATAGAAAATTGGAATAGAGATCAACATGAAAATAATTTCCGCCCTTTTTATTGCTCATGAAAACTACACATTGCATGTTGTACCACCATACAGGGAGACCTTCAGAGATGGTGGTCCAGATTGCTGTACACATCGGTACCTCTAATACCTAGTAGCACGTCCTCTTGCATTGACGTATGCCTGTATTCGTCGTGGCATGCTATCCAGTTCATCAAGGCACTGTTGGTCCAGATTGTCTCACTCCTCAACGGCGATTCGGCGTAGATTCCTCAGAGTGGTTGGTGGGTCACGCGTCCATAAACAGCCCTTTTCAATCTATCCCAAGCATGGTCGTTAGGATTCATGTCCGGAGAACATGCTGGCCACTCTAGTCGAGCGACGTCGTTATCACCGGCCGGTGTGGCCGAGCGGTTCTTGGCACTTCAGTCTGGAACCGCGTGACCGCTACGGTCGAAGGTTCGAATCCTGCCTCGGGCATGGCTGTGTGGGATGTTCCTAGGTTAGTTAGATTTAAGTAGTTCTAAGTTCTAGGGGATTGATGACCTCAGATGTTAAGTCCCATAGTGCTCAGAGCCATTTGAACCATTTTTTGATGTCGTTATCCTGAAGGAAGTCATTCACAAGATGTGCACGATGGGGGCGCGAATTGTCGTCCATGAAGACGGAAGCCTTGCCAATCTGCTGCCGAAGTGGTTACACTGTCGGTCGGAGGATGACATTCACCTATCGTACAGCCGTTACAGTGCCTTCCATGACCACCAGCGGCATACGGCGGCCCCACATAATGCCACCCTAAAACATCAGGGAACTTCCACCTTTGTGCACTCGCTTGGACAGTGTGTCTAAGGCATTCAGCCTGACCGGGTTGTCTCCAAACACGCCTCCGACGATTGGTTGATGGCACATGCGACATTCATCGGTGAAGATAACGAGATGCCAATCCTGAACAGTCCCTTCGGCATGTTTTTGGGCCCATCTTTACCGCGCTGCATGGTATCGTGGTTGCAAAGATAAACGTCACCATGGACGTTGGGAGTGAAATTGCGCATCATGCAGCCTATTACGCTCACTTTGAGTCGTCACACGACGTCCTGTGTCTGCACGAAAAGCATTATTCATCATGGTGGCGTCGCTGCCAGGGTTCCTCCGAGCCACAATCCGTAGGTAGCGGTCATCCACTGCAATAGTAGCCCTTGAGCGGCCTGAGCGAGGCATGCCATCGACAGTTGCTGTCTCTCAGATGGTTCAAATGGCTCTGAGCACTAAGGGACTTAACTTCTGAGGTCATCAGTCCCCTAGAACTTAGAACTACTTAAACCTATCTAACCTAAGGACATCACACACATCTATGCCCGAGGCAGGATTCGAACCTGCGACCGTAGCAGCAGCGCGGATCCATACTGAAGCGCCTAGAACCGCTCGGCCTCCGCGGCCGGCTCCTGTCTCTCTATATCTCCTGCATGTCCGAACAACATCACTTTGGTCCACTCTAAGACGCCTGGACACTTCCCTTGTCGAGAGCCCTTCCTGGCGCAAAGTAACAATGCGGACGCTATCGAAGCGTGGTATTGACCGTCGAGGCATGGTTGAACTACAGACAACACGAGCCGTGTACCTCCTTCCTGGTGGAATGACTGGAACTGATCGGCTGTCGGACCCCCTCCGTCTAATAGGGCTGCTCATACATGGTTGTTTACATCTTTGGGCGGCTTTAGTGACATCTTGGAATAGTCAGAGGGACTGTGTTTGTGATACAATATCCATAGTCAACTTCTGTCTTCAGGAGTCTGGGAACCGGTATGACGCAAAACTCTTTTTGATGTGTGTATTATGCATCTGGTGGAACAGCGGCGGTGTGGTCTACTACGAATTGTTTTCCCGAGGTGCAGCCATCACTGCTGACATTTATTGTAAACGGCTGAGACGTCTTGTAGACGCAGTTCAAGAAAAACGACCAGGAAGACTGAGTAAAGTGACGCTACTCCACAATAACGCCCACACGCATTGTGATGGAAAAAAATCACTATACAGGAGCTGGGTTAAGAAGTCATTCCTCTCCCATGATATGTATCTGACCTTGTGCCCTTGGATTTTCGCCTTGTCCGCTGTCTATCGCACAACTTTCAAGGAACTTCCTTCCCATATGAAAATGTCCGAACAGTTCTTCACATCAAAACCAAGTAATTTCTACAGTCGCGGAATTGAAAAGTTACTCCAGCGTTGGCAGACTGTTGTAAATAGTGAAGGAGAATATATTGTTGACGACTAAAGTCTCTATTACGTCCATCATTTGTGTTTGTTAAACTTCCGGAAAAATGCTACGAACTTATACACCAACCTAATACATAGTGGAGACATTTGTGACGAGTATTTCAAGGCTGTCTCTTACGTAGCGCGTTGTTGATGCAAGTAGAGAGCGAAACACAGGTGTCGACATACTGCTTATTCCTCTTAAATAGGAGCAGGGGAGCTGTTGGATTTAATGTCCCAATCAGACGAAAAGTCCACCAACAACGTCCTTGCAAGCTCACGTTCCAGGGGAGACAGTTTAGATTTTTAGCCCAGGATATTGCGCACACACTGGGGATCGTGAACGTCTCACACCTTTGCCGCTGACCAAATGCATACGATATGAATTTCTCATAACACCGAGGTTAGAACCGGTTGCCTCAAAGTCTGAAGTACGCAGAAGAGGACACAAACAGCCACAGTCGTTCACACACGATTCCGCTAACACGTCCGTTCCGATTCAAGTGCCGGCCGGGGTGGCCGAGCGGTTCGAGGCGCTACAGTCTGGAACCGCGCGACCGCTACAGTCGCAGGTTTGAATCCTGCCTCGGGCATGGATGTGTGTGATGTCCTTAGGTTAGTTAGGTTTAAGCAGTTCTAAGTTCTAGGGGACTGATGACTTAAAGTTAAGTCCCATAATGCTCAGAGCCATTTGAACCGATTCAAGTTTTGTGTGCTTGGCGTTATTCAGTGCGATATTACAACTAAGTGCTCCCACTAGTGATAAACTAAATATTAGTGTCTGGTCATAGTTTACTTGTAATTAGTTAAGATTTAGAGAATAATGTGTAGTATGTAAAATGTTACAACCAATGCTGTGCCAAATAAACACGAATAAAGTGGTGTGCAAAACTTAAGGTCAAAAGTTAACTTTAGCATGACGTGTCACTGTCAAGTAACATAGCTGTGTGGAACTAGAGCTATACACACAAAGAACTACTCGAGTGTAGTACAGAAAGTAACTGAAAGAAATACGCAATTATACGGACAAAAATGACATCACGTGTTCGCGCTGTAAGTAGGCCTCCAAACGCTTTATACGGTCTTCGACGGTGTCATTGACTTGACGATGACTTAAGTAGGCTGTTTAGGTTTTTATGTTGGTAACGTCACGTACCGCTCTGTATGAAAATCACTGACCGTGCTGTGTGCAATCTGTGGCTGGTTGGCATGGTTGGAATATTCGCTTGTGTAGTTGGGTGTGAACAGCGTAGCGTTGTGCAGTTGGAGGTGAGCCGCCAGCAGTGGTGGATGTGGGGAGAGAGATGCCAGAGTTTTGAGCGGACGATCTGGACGTGTGCCTGTCAGAAAAAGGAAATTAGTTTAATTGGATGTCACAATATATATATATATAACGTTCAAAAGTCATTATATATATATATATATATATATATATATATATATATATATATAATGACTTTTGAACGTTATTAAGTCCCGTTCAAAAGTCATTATATCTATATAATGACTTGAACGTTATTAAGGTAAATACATTGTTTATTCTCTATCAAAATCTTTCATTTGCTAACTACGCCTATCAATAGTTAGTGCCTTCAGTAGTTAGCATCTTTTATTTAGCTGGCAGTACTGGCGCTCGCTGTATTGCAGTAGTTCGAGTAACGAAGATTTTTATGATGTAAGTGATTCATGAAAGGTATAGGTTATTGTTAGTCAGGGCCATTCTTCTGTAGGGATTATTGAAAGTCAGGTTGCGTTGCGGCTCAAAAATATTGTGCGTCAGTTTAGTGATGATCAGAATAAGTAAAGAGAGAACTGTCTGAGTACGTTCAGTATTGCTCAGCTATTTGAAAATCAAATAACGTAAGAGTTTTTCCAGAACTGTAATTCCTAATTTTTCAAAGGGAACGTTTCACCATCTCTCGCCATATGAGGGTAGGTAATGCACCCAGGAACACATGATCGTTTTGGTGGTTCAGGTATTACGGTGCGCGGAGGCATAACTTCCGAGACCGAGCACAGAACACTAACAGGTCAAACGTTATTGTGATAGTGTACTCCTTACGAATGTACATCTTTTCAGGGTTCCATTCGGCCTCGACTTCACCTTTATGGATGACTTCGCATCGAACCGCACGGGTGGAGGAGCCCTTGGAATGAGAGAATATTCAGCGGATGTAATGGCCTGCACGTTCACCCGACTTAAAATCCATCGGACAGTGCGAAAGAACAGACACCACATATATAATACAGGTGAGGATGGCCAATGATCCCATCACTGCAGATGCACACCAGGCTCGAACCCTACATTAATAGTTTTTTTTGTAAAGAAGAAACTGCCATTCGACTGTATATTATTGTATTTTTCTTCTGTACTGTCTAGATTTCGATTTTTATGCCATTATCGAGTACAATGCTGAATGTTCTTAGACCATTAACACGTCATATCTGGTGTCAGCCCGAAACAGTGTGGATAAGTTGAGAATTCGGGTCTGGCGGGAGGCGTGCTACGGTAGTCCACGAAATTGTGCTGACCACTGTGTCCGGATGGCGCAGTAATCAGTGCATCTGCCTTACTAAGCAGGAAAATTATATGATCTACTGAATGGAATGAACAGTCTAATGAGTACAGAATATGGATTGAGACTAAATAGAGGAAAGACGAAAGTAATGAGAAGTAGCAGAAATGAGAACAGCGAGAAACTTAACATCAGGACTAATGGTCACGAAGCAGGTGAAGCTAAGGGATTCTGCTACCTAGGCAGTAAAATAGCCAATGATGGACGGAGCAAGTAGAACATCAAAAGCAGACTAGCAATGGCAAAGAGGGCATTCCTGGCGAAGAAAGTCCACTAGTATCAAATGTAGCGCTTAATTTGAGGAAATTTCTGAGAATGTACGTTTGGAGCATAGCATCGTACGGTAATTGTGGTGTCACCGCCAGACACCACACTTGCTAGGTGGTAGTTTAAATCGGCCGCGGTCCATGTAGTACATGTCGGACCCGCGTGTCGCCACTGTGATCGCAGACCTAGCGCCACCACCAAGGCAGGTCTCGTGATACGAGAGTGGACTCGAGCCCCAGTTGTACGAGAACCAAGCTACCGCCCAGTTGTACGCGAACCTAGCTATCGCCCAGTTGTACGCGAACCTAGCTATCGCCCAGTTGTACGAAGCCTTCTCTCTCATTAGCCGAGAGACATAATAGCCATCAGCTAAGTTAATGGCTACGAACTAGCAAGGAGCCATTTGTATCAGTGCCTATAGCTTACGAGTAATCAAGAGAGATGTATTCCAAGGAATTATTAAAAGTTAAGTAAAAAGCATCTACATACTTTTCTTCTTATTCATTCATAAGTTTTTATGTTCCAGACTTCACGCCCGTATGCTTATTACCGTGCGTGCACTATCGGCTACAGCTTTAGTTTAGCATTCCTTTTCAGCTATCAACATCACGGTGTCGGTCCAGCTACCGACACTACAATTATTGGCGACGAGGATGGGATAAGGACCTTTTTCTGATTGCTTACATTTATTTCTGATTGCTTACATTTATTTGTGTCATGGCTTCGCCACAATCTCCAGATGTACTGTCCGAATTTTATCGCTTGCAGAATCAGCAGACGCAGGCGTTACTGGATGCCCTTGGACAGCTCGTCCAGGGTCAACGTGCGCTGCACACCGATGCGGCCGCCGCCGCTTCTTCGCTACCGCTGCCACTGAACGCTGTTGCACCTCCCTTTCGACCATACGTGGCAGCCGATGAGACCTGGCAAGAGTGGTCTCGTCAGTTCGCCTTTCACATGGCTGCCTACAGAATTCAAGGTAATGAGCGGCAGCCGTTTTTGCTTTCTTGTGTCGGTGTGTCCACATACCGTGTGATAGTGAAATTGTTTCCCCGACGCGACGTAGCAACTCTGTCCTACGAGGAAATTTTGTCTGCATTAGATGCCTATTTCAAAGAAACAGTTAATGTGGTTGCAAAACGGTATACGTTCTTTCGTACAAAACGTACGGCCGGTCAAACTAATAGGGAGTGGGTAGCAACATTGCAAGGACTTACTAGGGACTGTGCCTTTGAATGTGACTGTGGTCTTTCTTATTCAGATACAATGGTGCGTGATACAATTGCACAGAACGTTTCTGATGTTCGCATACGGGAGCACATTTTGAAACTAGTTAATCCCTCCCTTCAACAAGTGATAGACATATTGGATAGACAGGACACACTTGACTGTGCTCAGGAATCTTTTGAAACTTCGCCAGCTGTGTGTAACATTAACCGGCCCGCCGGGCGCGCTCGCGCAACGCGGCCCGGTCAACTGCCCTCGCGGCCGTCCGCACAGCTGACGCCGCGCGCTAAGCCAGGTGTGCCGCGCCAGCCCACAAATGCAGTGAAATCATGCCCGCGGTGTGCTACTAGACATTCGCGTGAACATTGCCCGTCACGCCAAGCTATTTGCTTTTTCTGCAATAAGATAGGACATGTTCAAAGTGTTTGCCAGAAAAAGCTCAGATCAGACAATCACGATCATTCCAGGCCCTTTGCTTCGCGCCGGAATCGAACCAAGGACACTCAGGCTCGTGGACCTTCGCCTATGGACATTCATGTCGTTAATTCCACTTCGTCCAGTGACACTTTCTCTAACAGTGACTGTGATCGTCCCACAAAAACTGTGCGTCGACGTCGCCGGAAATCACGTCAATTAGCAAGTGATTCTGTACCAGTGTCTGTTCCAATTGCACAAAACAGTCGCTCTTGTCGTCAGCAGGACAATAAACTTTTTGTGGACTTAGACTTTGAAGGCAAAGTGATCCCATTCCAGCTCGATACCGGAGCTGCAGTTTCATTGCTCAATCACGACACATACAAACAACTGGGCGCACCTCCGTTGCGTGCCGCAAATGTTAAGCTAACTACGTATTCCGGACAGAAAATTCCTGTGTTAGGACAGTGCAGCCTTCTTGCAACATTCAAGGGACAAACAAAACTTGTGTCATTTTACGTTCTTCGTTCTTCTTCTGCAGTGAACTTGTTTGGTCTAGATTTATTTAAGTTGTTTAACATGTCTATTGTAAATCAGGTCCTATCAGTGAATCAGACTGTGCCTACAGACAGTGTTTCTCGGCTGTGTGACGAATTTGCAGACGTTTTTGCACCGGGCTTAGGTTGCGCTAAAAACTATGAAGCACATTTAGAACTGAAGGTAAACGCGCAACCGAAATTTTTCTGGGCGCGCAATGTTCCCCACGCATTGCGTGATGAGGTCGCAAGAACGTTACACGATCTCGAATCACAGGGTGTAATTGAACGTGTGCAAGCTTCTCTCTGGGCCTCACCCTTAGTAATTTTGCCAAAACCTTCCGGAAAATTGAGACTTTGCGTGGACTTCAAGGCCACAGTGAATCCACAGCTAGTGACTGCTACTTTTCCTTTGCCCCGCCCGGAAGATCTTTTTGCTAAACTGTGCCCGGGAAAATATTTTTCAAAGTTGGACCTAGCCGATGCGTACTTGCAAATACCGGTGGACGACGAATCCCAGCGCGTATTGGTGGTTAACACGCATCTTGGATTGTACCGCTTCAAACGACTGCCATTCGGGTGTGCATCCGCCCCTGCCTTGTTTCAGCAATATTTACAAACTATTTGTGCGTCGGTCCCTACTGCAGCAAACTATCTGGACGATATAGTGATCTCCGGACAGACAGAAGAAGATCATCTTGCGAATTTACGAACATTATTTCAGGTCTTGCGGCAAAATGGTCTTCGCTTGAGGAAGGACAAATGTGTGTTTTTTTGCTCGTGACTTACCATACCTGGGACATGTCATTAATGCCCAAGGCATCCATCCAAGTCCAGCGCACCTCCGTGCCATACACGACTTGCCGTCCCCTAAAAATCTGAAACAGCTACAGAGTGTGTTGGGTAAAATTAATTATTACCATAAATATGTGCGCAATGCCTCTTCCATTTCAGCTCCGCTTCATCGCTTACGCCGTAAAGGTGTTCCGTTCGTCTGGACGCCGGAATGTGAACGCGCCTTTCGCCAGTTGAAATCGGCGTTGCTTTCTACTACTTGCCTTACGCCATTCGATCCCCAGAAACCCCTTTTGTTGATGGTAGATGCATCGGATTTCGGGATCGGTGCTGTACTTGCGCACAAAGTTGGCTCCCATGATCGCCCTATTGCCTTTGCGTCCAAATTGCTCTCGTCTGCGCAAAGAAATTATTCACAGATAGAGAAAGAAGCTTTGGCTCTCGTGTTTGGTGTTACTAAGTTCCATGATTTCTTGTATGGTCGTCACTTTACCATCCTCACAGACCACAAACCTTTGACATCGCTTTTTCATCCGAACAAGCCTGTACCTCCACGTACAGCGCAGAAATTAATTCGCTGGTCTATTTTCCTCTCGCAGTACCGCTACGATATCTTGTATCGGTCCACTGCTAAGCACGGAAACGCCGATGCGTTGTCCCGTTTGCCTGTTGCTGAGGATAAAGCATTCGATTCTTCCGAACTTGCTTGCATGTTCATTGATTCGGACACCGATGAAGTGGTCGAATCGTTTCCGATTGATTTTCGTCGTGTCGCTACAGCCACAGCTGCTGACCCTGTCCTTGCTACTGTTTTACGTTTTGTTGCTACGCAATGGCCTTTGTCAAAGTCTCGGATCGAGGATCCGTTGGTTCGCCGATTTTTTGCTCACAAGGAGAGACTTTTTGTTCGACGTGGTGTTTTGTTGTTGCGTTCTGATAATGATCAGTCCAGAGTCGTGGTCCCACGTTCGTTACAGTCCTCTGTTTTACGGCTTCTTCACCAAGGACATTGGGGTATAGTGCGAACGAAACAACTTGCTCGTCAGCACTGTACTTGGTTCGGAATCGATGCTGCGATTACGAATATGTGTTCTTCGTGCCCGGCGTGTGCCGAACAACAGTCCGCACCGCCGCGGAAAGTCTTTGCGTGGCCAAAAGCCACTTCCCCTTGGCAACGCTTGCACATTGATTTTGCTGGTCCATTCTGGAATGCTCGATGGTTGGTTCTGGTCGACGCCTTCAGTAATTTTCCTTTTGTTGTCCGGATGTCTTCCACGACGTCCTCCGCCACCATCCAAGCGTTGTCTGCTATCTTTTGCATTGAAGGTCTTCCGCAGACTATTGTTTCCGACAATGGCCCACAATTCATGTCCGCAGAATTTCAGTCATTCTGCCAGGCCAATGGTATTCAACATCTGACATCCGCGCCGTTTTCGCCTCAGTCCAACGGTGCCGCTGAACGATTGGTCCGGACTTTCAAGTCACAGATGTTGAAATTGAAAGAGTCGCATTCTCGGGAGGACGCATTGTTGCTCTTTTTGTCCTCGTATCGCTCTCAGCCCCGAAATGGTCGCTCGCCGGCTGAGTTGCTCCACGGTCGTCCTCATCGCACCTTGATGTCTTTGCTGCATCCGCCGCATCCGGTTCCTGTGCAGCGGCAGACTCCTGCTTTTGCTCCAGGCGACGTTGTATTTTATCGCAACTATCGCGGTTCACGGCGTTGGCTCGCAGGGCGCATTCTTCGCTGCCTCGGCCGCGCGATGTATTTGGTTTTGGGGGCCTCTGGTGAGGTGCGTCGGCATCTCAATCAGCTGCGCCTCTGTCGTCGCTCGGGTTCTGCCGCTCCCCGTCTGCTTTCAGCGACGGTGCCGTCCGGTCAGCGCCCTGGGGACCCATCTACTGGCTCGCCTCATCCCCAGGTGTTACCGACGATGCCTTCCATTTTGCCCCATGGCGACGCGCCGCCGCCGCCGCAGCAGCAGCAGCAGCAGCCGCCGCCGCCGCCGCCGACCGCATTCGACGCTTCGTTGCAGCCGCCAAGCGCCTCCCAGGGTCACGCGCCGCCGATCGCTTCCCGTGACCAGCTGTCCTCCGCCATGGAACTCCCGACCGCTCCGGACCACATGACGTCATCGCGCGTCGGCTACCCCGACGCAATGGAGGTCGACACTTTGGCCCCTCCTGTTTCTTTACGGGCGCATACACCGCATGTTGACGTGCACCCTGGACTAGTTTTGCAGGCGTTTCCTAGCTCCCCTCGGACCGGATGGCCGGGTGCGGGTGGCACAGCCTCGCCTGTTGTTAGGCTCCCCACCTCATCGCATACGTCAACATGTGGTCCTCCCCACGGCGGGCGGAAGCCTTATCTCACGACCGTTCGCCGATTTGCGGGGGAGGAATGTGGTGTCACCGCCAGACACCACACTTGCTAGGTGGTAGTTTAAATCGGCCGCGGTCCATGTAGTACATGTCGGACCCGCGTGTCGCCACTGTGATCGCAGACCTAGCGCCACCACCAAGGCAGGTCTCGTGATACGAGAGTGGACTCGAGCCCCAGTTGTACGAGAACCAAGCTACCGCCCAGTTGTACGCGAACCTAGCTATCGCCCAGTTGTACGCGAACCTAGCTATCGCCCAGTTGTACGAAGCCTTCTCTCTCATTAGCCGAGAGACATAATAGCCATCAGCTAAGTTAATGGCTACGAACTAGCAAGGAGCCATTTGTATCAGTGCCTATAGCTTACGAGTAATCAAGAGAGATGTATTCCAAGGAATTATTAAAAGTTAAGTAAAAAGCATCTACATACTTTTCTTCTTATTCATTCATAAGTTTTTATGTTCCAGACTTCACGCCCGTATGCTTATTACCGTGCGTGCACTATCGGCTACAGCTTTAGTTTAGCATTCCTTTTCAGCTATCAACATCACGGTGTCGGTCCAGCTACCGACACTACAGTAATGAAACATGGAGTTTGGGAAAACCAGAACAGAAGAGAATCAAAACATTTGAGATGTGGTGCTACAGACGAATGTTAAAAATTAGGTAGACTGATTAGATAAGAAACGAGGAGATTCTGCGCAGAATCGGAGAGGAAAGGAATATGTGGAAAATACTGAAAAGGAGGACAGGAGGATAGGACATCCATTAAGACATCAGGGAATGTCTTCCATGGTACTAGAGGGAGCTGTACAGGGCAAAAACTGTAAGGAAGACAGAGATTGGAATACATCCAGCAAATAATTGAGGACATCGATTACAAGTGTTACTCTGAGATGGAGAAGTTAGCGCAGGAAAGGAATTAGTGGTGGGCCGCATAAAAAAAAGTAGAAATCACAAAAGATGATCAGGTTCACACACACACACACACACACACACACACACACACACACACACACACACACACACATTCCGCACTCCGTCTTCAGGCCACGAGTGGCCTAACGGGACCATCCGACCGCCGTGTCATCCTCAGTGGAGGATGCGGATAGGAGGGGCGTGGGGTCAAGCACACCGCTCTCCCGGTCGTTATGGTGGTATTCTTGTGCGAAGCCGCTACTATTCGGTCGAGTAGCTCCTCAATTGTCATCACGAGGCTCAGTGCACCCCGAAAAATGGCAAAAGCGCATGGCGGCCGGGATGGTCACCCATCCAAGTGATTTCCGATATGATTACGGCCGCACGACGAGAGGAATGAACAGACTTTTGGTAAGAGCTGATGGTAGGGTTCAAGTGTGGCGCAGACATCACGAGGCCATGGAACCGAGTTGTCAACAAGGTACTGTGTAAGGTGGTGGTGGCTCCATAATGGTGGGCTGCTGTGGCGTCTGCGTCTCCTTAGAGTTCACACCACTCGGTGGTGATGGTTGTCCCAGTCGGTAAGACATGGAACGGCGTCCGTCGCTCATGACAACGCCATCCTGTAACTAGTAGAAAAACACAAACTCCTCACGTAGTTTGATCATATTTCAGATACAGTCTTTCGTGATTAATGTCAATATTTCGATAGAGCAGCGCGTCAGAATGTGTAAGCCGCTCCTGCTTCTTCACTGATAAACACGGCAATTGCACCACTCGATGACGCGATGACTCCCTTGACCTGAAATGATGACCACCAGTTTTCTTTTGTTGTGAGTCCGCGACAGACTTTTCAGCTTGCGCGAACTGGTTAACTGCAGTTCTTCTTTTCATTGTGCCGGGTTAGATAATGGCTGTTGAATATTAATAATATAAAGTCTTGAATCTTCAATCCCTCACCCAAGTCGTGGCCATATTATGGAATTGCGAGGATGTTAAGTTGATAAATTGTTATTCCGTCGTCAAGACGACGCTACGTCGCGTGTTCAATAACTACACGACGTAATTTCAGAGATAACATATACTTAAGCAATGTTTAGAATGCGCCGTAATCTTGGGACAAATCGATGACTGTTCACTGTTAAATAACAAAATGGTTAAAATGGCTCTGAGCACTGTGGGACTTAACATTTGAGGTCATCAGTCCCCTAGATCTTAGAACTACTTAAACCTAACTAACCTAAGGACATCACACACATCCATGCCCGAGACAGGATTCGAACCTGCGACCGTAGCAGTCGCGCGGTTCCGGGCTGAAGCGCCTGGAACCGCTCGGCCACACGGCCGGCCTGTTAAATAACCACGAATTCACTTTTCACTTCATAATATTCTAATAGTTAATTAATTTTCACTAATACACATGATAATGTACAGGGTGATTCAAAAAGAATACCACAACTTTAAAAATGTGTATTTAATGAAAGAAACAATATAACCTTCTGTTATACATCATTACAAAGAGTATTTAAAAAGGTTTTTTTTCACTCAAAAACAAGTTCAGAGATGTTCAATATGGCCCCCTCCAGACACACGAGCAATATCAACCCGATACTCCAACTCGTTCCACACTCTCTGTAGCATATCAGGCGTAACAGTTGGGATAGCTGCTGTTATTTCTCGTTTCAAATCATCAATGGTGGCTGGGAGAGGTGGCCGAAACACCATATCCTTAACATACCCCCATAAGAAAAAATTGCAGGGGGTAAGATCAGGGCTTCTTGGAGGCCAGTGATGAAGTGCTCCTTCACGGGCTGCCTGGCGGCCGATCCATCGCCTCGGGTAGTTGACGTTCAGGTTTCATAACTAACCTTTTTCGTAGGACTCTCCATACAATTGATTGTGGAATTTGCAGCTCTCTGCTAGCTCTGCGAGTCGATTTTCCTGGGCTGCGAACAAATGCTTGCTGGATGCGTGCTACATTTTCATCACTCGTTCTCGGCCGTCCAGAACTTTTCCCTTTGCACAAACACCCATTCTCTGTAAACTGTTTATACCAACGTTTAATACACCACCTGTCAGGAGGTTTAACACCATACTTCGTTCGAAATGCACGCTGAACAACTGTCGTCGATTCACTTCTGCCGTACTCAATAACACAAAAAGCTTTCTGTTGAGCGGTCGCCATCTTAGCATCAACTGACGCTGACGCCTAGTCAACAGCGCCTCAAGCGATCAAATGTACAACTAAATGAAACTTTATAGCTCCCTTAATTCGCTGACAGATAGTGCTTAGCTCTGCCTTTTGTCGTTGCAGAGTTTTAAATTCCTAAAGTTGGGGTATTCTTTTTGAATCACCCTGCATATTCAGTTATGTAGGCGACACGAAGAATTAAAGTCTGAATCCAATTTTATTGTTCCTTGTAAGTAATTGTCCCTACGCTAAGCACGCACACCGATTTCTCACTTAGGTAATTGCTTCCGTTTGCATCAGTAATCCTGTCGTTAACGACAACTTCTGACAACTCGGCGCAATTATACGTTTTTGTGTTTGCGTTTGTCTGTTGCCTACTCGAGACTAATAATTGTTTTTCTGTTTGCGATCTTTCTTTTTCAACGTCCTTGAATGTTCGTGCTTATTCAGTATCATGAAGGCTAAGTCCCATCACAAATCTCACACGGTTTATATTCTTCACGAATCTCCGTATCCCCTTATCTCGCTAACGGTAAAGATGACTTTGCTTTTGTATGACTTCTGAATAATACTTCAGTCTATATAGCAAAACTTTCAAACTTCCGATTAGCTTAAAACAGTCTAGTAGCCCTTACATGCATGCTACTATCGCAATAGTACCAGAGAGCGAGTATTTTAATTTAAAAAACATACCTGTTGCCATCTGTTCGTCTAAAATTGTGAGCCATATGTTTTTGACTATTACAGCGCCATCTATCACAAAGCGAAAAAAGTGGTCCAACTAAAACATTCATATTTATTTACGTACTACACGAATATGTAATAAAAAATGGGGGTTCCTATTTTTAAAAAAACACAGTTGATATCCGTTTGACCTATGGCAGCGCGATCTAGCGGGCCAACCATAGCTCCATCTGGTTTCCCCTTTCAAGCTAGACAAGTTTCGTTCTTTGTAGTTTCTTCGTTTGACGCTTATTTCGTGAGATATTTGGCCCGGTCACGATCAGTGGACCACCCTGTATATGTTACCTAGACAAATGTATTTCCGAAGTTGTATTACTCTACATTAATCATTCATTGGCGTTAGGGACCCGCGGAGTGGCTGCGCGGTTTCAGGCACCATGTCACAGTTTGCGCGGCCCCTCCCGCCGGAGGTTCGAGTCCTCCCTCGGGCATGGGGGTGTGTGTGCGTTGTTTTTAGCGGAATTTAGTTTCAGTTAGTTTAAGTGGTGTTTAGGGAGCGATGATCTCAGCAGTTTTGTCCCTTAGGAATTCACACACATTTGAACATTTTCTTGGTTTGAGGATTTTCTTCGGTGTGTAAGCATTCTGTAAGCATGTGCCTCATTTGGAACTCCGTGCAGCCTGAAATACACATATTTTTGTTCTCTGCATTAAACTACTCAGTTTAGGATGTAGTGTCCTATAATTTTTCCCATAGAAATTTGGGACACATTGTGTGTGTGTGTGTGTGTGTGTGTGTGTGTGTGTGTGTGTTTGTGTGTGTGTGTGTAGGATACAGCTTTCTGTGACGCATTAGTTGCACCTGTACTCAGAACAAGGTTTTTCCGAATCTACTTTGCACTATTGCCCACAGTACCGCTTAGAACAACTCAGGTCCTGTGAGTCACAATGTCCACGACACGTCTAAAAAATTCGCTAACGCGAACATTGTTATCGTCTGGATGAACTACTGCAAATGAAAAAACAGGGCGAAAAGAACTTTGTACGCCGGTCGTGTTTTATCATCTGTTGCTCGTAGCTATCGTTTTTGCTGCGTTTCCTTATAGGGAGTCTTCCTTTTCTCCCGCTTTGAGATAGTAAGTCCCAGCTTGAGTCAATCTTTTCTATGACGCATCAAACGTGACGAATCACATTACCCATCAGCATGTGAACGGACCAAGGAAAAGAAAGGGAAATCTAATAGGAGGACAGCATGTTAAAGAATGTTTTATGAAGAAAAAGTTCGTATATACGATTCCAAGACAACCGTAAACCGTACCAGATGAGTTACAAAAGACAGTCTCATTTATTTTACCTGTTTAAAGCCATTCACATGGTGCTCAGTGTGTTAAGCATTCGTAGCTCCTACGAAACCATTTGCTCACATGTCTTCTGCCGGTAGTTACAATCACCTTCTTGCATCCAAACATGCATTCCACCAATTGCCGAGGGCACTTGTGACATCACTAATTTTGATACTAACTGGCGCCCCATCACATTGAAAACGTAATGGTGAAGGCGAACCAAAGATAATATTTTATTAGCAGAACACTTTAAAGATGCCTCAAACCCACTAAAGAGACGACCTACGCTACGCTTCGTCCTCTTGTGGAGTACTGCTGTGCGGTACGGGATCCTTACCAAATCGGATTTAGGGAGGACATCGAAAACGTCTCATTACGAAACGGGGGAGAGAGTGTCACGGATATAATAAGCGAGTTAAGGTGGCAATAATTAAAACAAAGGCGTCTTTCATTGCAACTAGACCTTTTCAGGAAATCGCAATCATCAACCTTCCCCTTCGGATTTCGATACATTTTGCTGTCTCCCACCTACTTTCGGCGAAATGGCTTGGTTCAAATGGCTCTGAGCACTATGGGACTTAACTTCTGAGGTCATCAGTACCCTAGAACTTAGAACTACTTAAACCTAACTAACCTAAGGACATCACACACATCCATGCCCAAGGCAGGATTCGAACCTGCGACCGTAGCGGTCGCGCGGTTCCAGACTGTAGCGCCTAGAACCGCTGGGCCACCCCGGCCGGCGGCGAAATGTCCATCGTTATAAAATAAGAGGAAACAGAGCTCGCACGGAGTGATTTAGGTGTTCAGTTTTCCCACGTGCTATTTGGCAGTGGGAAGATCGAGATAGAGCCTTAAGGTGGTTCTGTGAACTCTCTGCCAAACACTTAAGTTTGAAGCGCGGAGTGCTCGTGTGGACAATTGGTGGGGCAACTTCTGAACAATTGTTCACTTTCTGATCGCGGAGTAGTCAGTTGACGGAACGGCGTTCTATGAAGATCTTTTTCTCCTTGCATTTTTATTAAAAAGAAAGTAAATCGAAGGATTAGGAAAATATGAAAACGTCTGCATTTGTTACTCGACTGAGTAAACGTTTAATGTACACTGATTATCAGTCTACTGCATATGACAGTAACTTTTTCAGCTACCTTCGAAAGTCGAAAGCATCACTTATTTGGCAACATAAAAGAAGGCATAACGGGAATAAACACAGACCCAAATAAATGTTTATCAGTAAAAGAAACTTTGGTCCTGACACTGATGTAATTCATGCCATAGTAGTTATTTTAATTACCATAATATATCTTGGGCCATTACCTATAATTTGAGTGGTGAAGGCAACAGAATGTCAATCCTAAGGGTCCGGGTTCGATTCCCGGCTGGGTCGGAGATTTTCTCCGCTCAGGGACTGGATGTTGTGTTGTCCTAATCATCATAATTTCACCCCCATCGACACGAAAGTCGCCGAAGAGGCGTCAAATCGAAAGACTTACACCCGGCGAACGGTCTACCCAACAGGAGGCCCTAGTCACGCGACATTTATTTATTTACCTGTAATTTTGAAACATACACTGACGGAAAAAAATCGCAACACCAAAATATAATTAATGTAGAGTAACGAAATTTGGGGAAGATATTTGTCTAGGTAACGTATTTAAGCGATTAACATTGCAAGATCACAGGTTAATGTAAGCGCGAGATTACCAATTGCAAATATGACATACGGGTACATTAATAACCGGTTGAATTGCCAGAATGTTGAGTGCAAGGATGAAAACGTGCATTCATTGTGCTGTACAGATACCGGATGTGAATTTGTGAGATGGACTTCCATACCTGTAGCACTTGCTCGGTCAACACAGGGACGGTTAATACTATTTGTGGATTACGATGGAGTTGGCGCCTGATGACGTACCATATGTGCTCGTTTGGAGGCAGATCTGGTGATAGAGCAGACCAGGGCAAACCGTCGACACTCTATAGAGCATGTTGGTTTACAACAGCTGTATGCGGGCAGGCGTTATCTTGTTGGAAAGCATCCCCTGGAGTGGTGTTCATGGATGGCAGCACAACAGTCGAATCACCAGACTGACGTACAGTCAGGGTGCGTGGGATAAAGTTGAGAGCGCTCCTGCTGTCTTAAGGAATAGCATCCCTGACTAGAAGTCGAGGTGTAGGTCGAGCGTGTCTAGCCAACACCACCTGGACTACAGGCCTGCGCGCCCACTTGTGACGTCACATACTGATGGCCGGGTCTCTATCTGAACGCTCCTGTTAAGCACTCTGCTGCTATACGAACTTTACGAGTTTTAGAACTGAGACTTCATAGGGATTCTCGTGCTTTCCTCTTCTACATGGCCGTGTAATGGAAGTATGGAAATTTGTATCATTGCTTAAAGTAACTGAACACAACTGCCCTATGGTATTTCAAGATGTAAAATTATTTTGACGATTTGCCTTAAATACGAGTTTCTAGGCTTGAATACAAACTGTAATTTTAAATTCTGTCTTTTACCTCAGGAGCTATGTTTTCTTGCAGTAAAAAATCAGCAATATGCAATAACAAGCAGACGTTTTCGGTTTTAGATAAAGCAGCTGGAGCTCCTACAGAATTTAAGAATTTGTTTCCC
The DNA here is from genome assembly GCF_021461385.2 of Schistocerca piceifrons. Taxonomy (NCBI): domain Eukaryota; kingdom Metazoa; phylum Arthropoda; class Insecta; order Orthoptera; family Acrididae; genus Schistocerca; species Schistocerca piceifrons. The sequence goes on along the minus strand of NC_060143.1, from coordinate 473,626,744 downwards.
TGGTTATTTTCGTAAATTTTCTTCTCAACTTCAAAATTTGCTGACCTCACACGGAACTCAAATCATTCGACGAAATGGAGCACCTCCTGACGTAATGTTTAGTAAATAAAAAAACAACCGAAAAAATGTTTTATTTCCCTGTTTCTCCAGAACTTTAGAACCTTAACCATGAAAACATTGTTTCTCCTGTATCCTTGACTGAAATTCGTGTCACAGAGTGCTATTAATTTAATCACTGCACTTACATCGAAATTCTGCTTTCTATACTGCTTAATCTGTCGAACAGTGAATTCATTAATGCAATTTTCTGACGTAGTTTACCCAAATTGAAATTATTTCAGAATAGCTGTATATGTAAAACTGAACAAAATCATTCTGTAGCTCTTCCGTATAAAAGTACTGGAAACTCAATAATCTGGTAGGAATGATAAGGAATACTAAACATTTTCGTGTCACACTAATTAATATAACTGTTCTGTGTGACAATAGTTGCTTCGTATTAACCTCGCAGCAATGGTCCAGAATTAAGAGACAAATTATACTGGTACATGATACATAACTGCTTTTAAAACAATTGGCAAATGTGGTGCAATGGAAACAAATAACACGCTACAAATTTTTCGTCATTTACTTACCCTTAAATGATGCGTAGACACAAATTCCTGTCTGGGAATAGCTGCAATCCAGCGATTTCTCAACTTCACACGTTTGGTAAATCGAAACATCCACACTTTCATACCATTTTGGGATTTATAATTTCCCTGGCAAAAGGGAACGGAACACTTGTATCCCATAGTTCGAAGAACTGTAGGCGAATACTTTATGAAATATATATCAATTCCACGTGGCACACACTTTCAACACAACATACACGCCAACAGGACTGCCGACTACAGATAAGATGGCCAACAGTTTGTGACGTCACGTGCCAATATGGCCGCTGTGCGTAGGCCTTGTATCTAGAAGGCTTTGGTCTAGAACGCAGACACGATGGCTGCAGGTCCTCAACTGACCTCTACCTAACCAACAAACGGCCATCACTGGCACCGAGGCAGAACCAGCTTTCATCAGAAAACGCAAGAGACCTCCACTCTTTCCTCCAATGAGCTTACGCCTGACACCGCTGAAGTTGTAAATGGCGTTGATTTGGAGTCAGTGAAATGCACACTGCGAGGCATCGGCTCAGACCTGTTCTTGAAGTAACCGATTTGTAACAGTTCTTTGTGTCTCCGTGGTGCCAACAGTTGCTTAAATTGCTGCTGCGCATGCAGTACGCTGCGCCAGAGCCCCATGCCGAACACGATGGTCTTCCTCTCGGTAGCGTCACGTGTTCGTCCGGAACCAGATCTTCTGGCGATCGTTTATTCTCGTGACCACTGCTGCCAGCAGTCATGTACAGCAGCTGTATTGGTGCCAAGCCTTTCTGCAGTAGCGCAGAAGGAACATACAGTTTCTCGTAGCCCTATTACAGCACCTCGTTCATACTCAGTGAGGTGGCGATAATGGCTTATATGTAGAGTTAAATGGATTCTTGATTGGCTTCAATTCACCACGTCCAATCTCAAACGTAGTTAACGCTCAAGATCTTTACAGAGTGTGCTTAAAGCGAACCTGATTTGCAACCCTCATAGAGGCACTGTTATGCGACTGGCGCGAAATGTGAACAGACATCATCTTTCCGGTATATAAACACGCCTACCAATTTTTGTTTATGCCGCGCAACTCCTTCCTGGTGTTGCGGTTTTTTTTCCGTCAGTGTATACAGGGTGCGTCAAAAAAAATGTAAAAACAGTTTGAACTGTCATAGACAATTTATTTCCCATTCTACAAGGTTAAGTATCTGTGAGAACGTAATGTTATGTTTCTTCAACAGGTGGCAGCAGTGGCAAGGAAGTAACTGCAACATGGCGGACGTGCGTTTGAGCTTTGAAGCGCGGAAGCAGATAATTAAGTGGTACTGGAAGTTTGAGAATGTAGCTGCGTTTCGAAGACAGTGGAGAAGTGAGTATGGTACAGAACCACCTTCAAGATTAACAATTACACGTCTACGAGACAAATTCGAAATTCATGGAACAGTGTGTGATGTGCATAAAGGTCGATCAGGGCGACCTCGTACAGCTACAAGTGATGATTCCACAACTGCGGTCTTGGAACTGTTTCAGCGTTCGCCTCAAAAATCTTCAAGGCAAGCGGCACCTGAGAGTAAAGTAAGTGCTAGTAGTGTGCTACGAATTCTGAAGAAAGGCAAGTTTCGTGTGTACATCCCAAGGCTGGTGCAACAGGTAAGTGACAACGATCCAGATCGAAGGTTAGAATTTTGTGAATGGGTTCAGGAGATGGTGAGACGTGAATCTGGATTTATGGGTAGCATAATTTGGTCGGATGAAGTCCAATTCAAACTCAATGGAAGTGTCAATAGGCACAATTGTGTGTACTGGGCTGAAGGTAATCCTCACATTACAGTTGAAAAGGCTGTGAATTTGCTTGGTGTAAACGTGTGATGTGGTTTGTCTGCAAGGGGCTCATTGGGTCCTTTCCACTTTGAAGGTGCTGTTACTGGAGAAACGTACCTAACAATGCTTGCTGACTCCGTGCATTATACGGTAATGATGAGTTTTATTTCCAACAAGATGGCGCCCCGCTTCCCTATCATAAGGACGTACGAGCATACCTGGATCACAATGTACCAGGCCAGTGGATAGGACACAGGGGACCAACCGAGTTCCCTGCATGCTCTCCAGACCTCACGCCGCTGTATTTCTTCTTATGGGGCACAGTAAAAGATAAGGTGTACAAACGTACACCACGTAACCTGGACACACTTTGGAATGAGATTCAGGCCGTGTGCGCAGAAATCACATTGGACACTTTGGTACAATGTGCAGAATCAGTGGTGACTCGTACTCAGAAATGTATTGATGCTGAAGGCCACCAGTTTGAACATCAATCACATTTGCAAAGTACAATTATTTTTCCAATTGGACTTTAAGCTTTCCATTTCCAGAAATTTAACATTGTCGAACGGGAAATAAATTTTCTAAGACGCTTCAAAGTGTGTATACATTTTTTTACGCACCCTGGTATGTTAATGACTAGTAACAACTGTAACCAGTAGTAAAAATGGCAGGTAAAAGCCGACAATTAAGTAGGTATAATTGCGTAGGCTTCCGTTGCCAGAGTCAGTCGACATAAAAGTTTTCCGGGTTTGGTACCGCGTCATAATGTAATAAAACTACTGCTGCTGGAGAAAAACCAACGTTTCGACCACGGCTGCAGGGGCCTTCTTCTGGGTCTAATGGTTACGTTCTAGCTATGCAGTGTCCTTTATATTTTGTTGTTACTGTTCACTGCGCATGCCATTACGTCATAATTTTAAAAAGGTAGTTAGTTTCATTGGCCACTTAAGGAAGAAGGAGAGGGAATTTTATTTTAATAGGGTATTGCGGTGGAGGGAGAACGTAACCTCTGTTACCTATTGGCTCTTGTGTTATGTGCCATGACTGGTGGTCACCGTCGATTGAGAAGTTGGCTACTGTTTACCAATTGCTGGACGTCGGCCGCGCGGTGGCAGTTACTCGCCGGTTGTCTGCGCCACACTCGAACCCTACCGTCAGCGCTTACAAGCTGAAATCGGGACTCATCTAACCAGGTCACGGTGATCCAGTCGTCTAGGGTGCAACCGATATAGTCAAGAGCCCAGGAGAGGCGCTATAGGAGATGTCGTGCTCTTTCAATGGCAGTCGCGTCGATCGTCTGCTGACATAGCCTATCAACGCCAAACTTCGCCGCACTGTCCTAACGAATACATTCGTCATACGTCCCACATCCATTTCTGCGTTATTTCACGCAGTACTGACAACTGTACGCAAACGCCGCTGCTGTCGGCGTTAAGAGAAGACCATCGGCCACTGCATTGTCCATGGTGAGAGGTAATGCCTGAAAGTGGTGTTCTTGACACACTCTGATCGTGCGGGATAGGCGCCCGGTCTGGGGCGCCTTGCCACGGTGCGTGCCCCCCCCCCGGCATGGGTGTGTGTGTTGTCCTTAGCGTAAGTTAGTTATTAAATAGTGTGTAAGCCTAGGGTCCGAAGACATTAGCAGTTTCGTCCCATAGGAACTTACCACAAATTTCCCAAACCAAAGGTTGTGTAACTCGGAATATTGAAAACCGTAAGTATCTCCGAAATGGAATGTTCTATGCGTCTAGATCCAACTCCTGTTCCGCGTTCGAAGAGGAAACCTTCTAACATGAATCATCTGAGTACAAATGAAAGCTCCGCCTATGCACTGCCTGTTTGTACCTTGTGTACGCTAGGCTACCGCCATCTGTACATGTGCTTATCGCTATCCTGTCTCTTCCGTCATCTCAGTGCAATAGAGGTACATGTGGAATGATTTTGTAGGAGGTATAGTTTTTATTAATGAGAGAACTAATTATCGTGATGAGCGTTAGAATTGTGTTGGATATAATGATATACCGGGTGATCAAACATTCAGTATAAATTTGAAAACTTAATAAACCACGAAATAATGTAGATAGAGAGGTAAAAATTGACACACATGCTTGGAATGAGATGGGGTTTTATTAGAACAAAAAAAATCACAAAATGTCCGACAGATGGCGCTGGACAGCAAAACGTCAGTGACTATGTGCATGACAATCGTGTATAAAAGGAGCTGTAATGAGAGAGAGAATCAGATGCGCCAGCAGTCGCAGTATGTTGACGTTACCTGAAAAGCCGCTTTTAGTGAAGCTGTATTATTCCGCGTGTCGTTTGGTGATGATCGTGTGCTCAGCCGCCACTTTCGTCATGCTTGGCCTCCCAGGTCCCCAGACCTCAGTCCGTGCGATTATTGGCTTTGGAGTTACCAGAAGTCGCAAGTGTATCGTGACCGACCGACATCTCTAGGGATGCTGAAAGACAACATCCGACGGCAATGCCTCACCATAACTCCGGACATGCTTTACAGTGCTGTTCACATTATTCCTCGACTACAGCTATCGTTGAGGACTGATGGTGGACATATTGAGCATTTCCTGTAAAGAACATCGTCTTTGCTTTGTCTTACTTTGTTATGCTAATTATTGCTATTCTGATCAGATGAAGCACCATCTGTCGGACATTTTTTGAACTTTTGTATTTTTTTGGTTCTAATAAAACCCCATGTCATTCCAAGCATGTGTGTCAATTTGTACCTCTCTATCTACATTATTCTGTGATTTATTCAATTGTCAAATTTATACTGACTTTTTGATCAGCTGGTATATTGTACAGTTAGTTGCCGATGTACAGAAATAATATTATTGTTGATAGTCATAATTTCTGAAACAATGAATATACTTACTATTTAAATTATAGGTAACGGGAAATAATTTAGTAAATAAATACATAAATAACCCAAGCGTCTAGTACACTCCATACCAATGTTGCGTGCTGTCGTCGCATGGTTGAAATTTTAATGGTCAACCCTACAGATACAACATAGTAAAAAGAGTTATTTATTTCACATGTCAAGTAGATTATAATTATCAAAAAATAAAGAACAACATTCTTTCGTAGCAGCAGCGCACATTTGCTACAATGTTCCTCTTACAACGGCCTCATCAACAGGCCTTGGGCCTATTCCAGTATTTGGCTCTATTCTCTGTTGGGTTACATATCCTTCGGTACATAACAAGATAAGCCGGTGATACCCCCGATCTTGGACGAACCTCGGATATCTGGCACTTTATGCATACACGCAGCGACCGTCTTTCGAGTAGTTGCTGCAGTTTTCTAATGACAGCAGCACACGAACAAGGCCCTTCAATTCACTGACACTCGTTGCCACAGGCTAGCAGCCAAATTGGCCTTCGTCCAAGGCGATTATATCATCAGCTTTTCTCATTCCCTGTATACAGAGTCGACCGTATGATTAATGCGTCTCCACAACACGTGTTACACACTTCACTTCTTGCACCGAGCGTTCGGCTTACTCTTACACAACTTAGGGTGCTGTTTATCGTGTTTCTGCCTGACTGTGATGAAGCTAGTAATTAGTGGGCTGTTAAAAATAGAGACTTGATGCCGTGATTTCGAAATGATAAATGAAGTAATATAGCATGCAATACCGGAATTTCAGTTAAATGGCAAAAACAGAGAACAAAAAATTCTTTTTTTGTGCTTTTAGAGTTCCATGCCTTAGTCGATAAAAACGGACCTCTTATAGGACCATTTCGTTGTCTATTCTTCCGTCTATTAAGACCCCTTGGTCTCAGCAGTGGGTAGAGGTATGAAGTTGAGTTTTATGTCAAATACTAAGGTCTACTGTCCCCTGGTAATGTAAAAAAATTAAGCTTTTAAGTCAATGCAGTCAAAAGATACGGCCATTTATGTCACATATTTTAATTCTCGCAAACTCACTGATGGAAACATATAGACGAACTATACATACTCATAATTTGTTGAGAGCCCTCACATCGGGTGTTCTAACTCGCATTTGTCCGCTGTTTTTTTTCCCTCACTTGCGTACCTACAAGTGGGTGAAGGTTTCTTAAACATCGAAGGTTTCTAATTAGAACCTCATGAAGGTCGAATGCATTATTAACGTTTCCAAAGTTGCAAAATCTTTTATTGACCGGTTTCAGTAGTGTGGTGTTCTTCAGCCCGAAGACTGGCCTGATGCATTTACAGCTTAATACACGTAATTACGACGATTAGTGGGTTTAAAAATGATTCAAATGGCTCTGAGCACTATGGGACTTAACTTCTAAGGTCATCAGTCCCATAGAACTTAGAACTACTTAAACCTAACTAACCTAAGGACATCACACACATCCATGCCCGAGGCAGTATTCGAACCTGCGACCGTAGCGGTCGCGCAGTTCCAGACTGTAGCGCCTAGAACCGCTCGGCCACCCCGGCCGGCGATTAGTGGGAGTTGAAGCAAACCATACCCACGTAAAAGAAAAAAAGTAAGAGAATTTCAGCGCGAGAAATTTCATTTCCAAAAAACTTGTTCAACAATACAAATATTGTGTATGTTGTTTTGTTTTTATTCATTTCGTGAACTGGTTTTCTAAATACAAGGCCATGTTTAGACAAAACGTAACTACAGCCGTGAAAGATGTTAGGTAGTTAACAAGGATGGGAAATGCATTACGTACGAAAAGAGTGTTGCGAATGGCACGGAGTGAAAATCGTCTTTGACTGTGTTTTCATTGAAACATTAAAACTAATCTTAATTTACAATATTTGTTTCTCTATTAATACATATTACCAAATTTAGCTTCCCATGTGATGTATCCAACAGTGGAAGCACAATGGACAAATAGTCTTCTCCCAGGAGGCATGACGCTCATTCCGTGTGACATGGGACGGCCGCTGTGGCCGAGCGGTTGTAGGCGCTTCAGTCTGGAACCGCGCTGCTTCTACGGTCGCAGGTTCGAATCCTGCCTCAGGCATGGATGTGTGTGATGTCCTTAGGTTAGTTAGGTTTAAGTAGTTCTAAGTTATAGGGGACTGATGACCTCAGATGTTAAGTCCCATAATGCTTAGAGCCTTCCATAAGTGTGACAGGGCTTCTATCCTTGATAATGCCTCATTATCACGATAGTGGGTGTTCAGAAGTTTATTCAGGTGTGCCATATCCCAAAAACGCCAATCACTGATAATTCGATCACGTGGAGCTGCCAAATTGCGGGGGTGGTGATTGCTACATTTCACCCACTATCCCAAATAGTCCCCGGCATTTTCTGTTGGATTAACAATTGATTGAGCGGGCCAGTCAAGGAGTGATAGGTGCCAGAGTGGTCTTCAAACCAGGAACGTATGCGTGCAACCCTGTAAGTACAGCTGTTGTCATCTTGGAAGCCGGGAGTATCCATAGCATCCTCGCCATGGCGATGCAGAATTAAGGACAAGATTTGCTCACCGAGAGTGATGAAATAAACGTTGTTATTGACGTTCACCGTAAGGTGAATGAGTGGCCCCCAGTCATGGTACGATAAAATCTCCCAAGACACCACAGAACCATGACTGTCGTAAACCACCCTCCAAAAGCTGCGGGTTGACCGCCTCATTGGGCTGTCGGTGCACTTGATTCCTTGCAGGATTTTAAAAAAGACAAATTGGCGACTAGCAGACCACATTCCACATTCCCGCCAGCAACTGTACAGCTTCTGTGTTGTTTGACTCGCTGAAGAGGCCGACCTTTATGTCGTTGTTGAGAAGTACCCACCTCCATATATCCATTCCACGTAGTTGCCTTCACAGTGTGTTCATAAGGAAACTGGTTGAGAAGAAGCTGTGATTTCTATAACTATTTGAAATGATAGCCATTGGCAACATGGGACACGTGTCCCTGGTCCCTGTAGATTAGAACCTTTCTACACCCACAGTTCTTACGCTATGTTACGTTGCTCTGTGATTAGTACACAAATACATATAGACTCATTGCAAGTACCCGTTGATAAGTCAATAATTCTGACCATTCAACTCACGTTACAGTTTGAGCACATCGAACACACGAACTCCTTCCTGCCATTCTCTCATATTTCCACGTTGATCCATATTACTAAGCTAATCGACTAACACAAACACGCCACTTCCCCGCTATGAGACGCGCGGAATAACCGTGCCGTCTCAGGCACCTTTCCACGGTCATACGATCGTGGGCTCTCCCCCACCGATATATCATGACAGGGAAATCTGGAAATTTGTGATATGTTCCTACGGGACCTAACTGCTAAGATCATCGGTCCCTAGGCTTATGCTAAGGACAACAAACACAGCCATGCCCGAGGGAGGACTCGAACCTCCGACGATGGGAGCCGCGCGAACCGTGGAAAGGTGCCTGAGACCGCGCGGTTATTCCGCGCGTCTCATGGCGGGCAAGTGGCGTGTTTGTGTTAGTCGATTAGCTTAGTAATATGGATCAACGTGGAAATATGAGAGAATGGCAGGAAGGAGTTCGTGTGTTCGATGTGCCCAAACCGTAACGTGAGTTGAATGGTCAGAATTATTGACTTATCAACGCGTACTTGCAATGAGTCTATTTGTATTTGTGTACTAATCACAGAGCAACGTAACATAGCGTAAGAACTGTGGTTCTAATCTACAGGGACCAGGGACACGTGTCCCATGTTGCCAATGGCTATCATTTCAAATAGCTATAGAAATTACAGCTTCTTCTCAACCAGTTTCCTTGTGGACACACTGTGAAGGCAACTACGTGGAATGGATACATGGAGGTAGGTACTTCTCAACAACGACATATAGGTCGGCCTCTTCAGCGAGTCAAACAACACGGAAGCTGTACAGTTGCTGGGGGGAATGTGGAATGTGGTGTGCTAGTCGCCAATTTGTCTCTTTTAAAATCCTGCAAGGAATCAAGTGCACCGACAGCCCAATGAGGTGGTCAACGCGCAGCTTTTGGAGGGTGGTTTACGACAGTCATGGTTCTGTGGTGTCATGGGAGATTTTATCGTACCATGACTGGGGCCCACTCATTCACCTTACGGTGATCATCAATGACGACGTTTATTTCATCACTCTCGGTAAGCAAATCTTGTCCTTACATCTGCATCGCCATGGCGAGGATGCTATGGATACTCCCGGCTTCCAAGATGACAACAGCTGTACTTACAGGGTTGCACGCATACGTTCCTGGTTTGAAGACCACTCTGGCACCTATCACTCCTTGACTGGCCCGCTCAATCAATTGTTAATCCAACAGAAAATGTGTGGACATTATCAGTTCTGTGCCACCTGCAGTGATTCCCAGCGATCTATGCGCTCTTTCGTTAAGGCGACTAATGTTTTGACAGACGGGATTATCCAGGGTGTAACGGCTAATAAGTGCAGACATTTTTATATATGGTGCCTTAATATGTGCACATAAATGTGTTGGTTGTTTTTTTCTCTGCGTCAAACAGTCTTCCCACAAGCATACCACTAACTCAATGACCTGTTTTCTGCAGGGGCGTAACTGCATTGCAAAGTGGATTACACCTGTCTGTATAGGCTATCCTTTTGTCTCAAGGGCTAACTTGCGACCCAGAGAAAAAGAGACTAATGATTTGTTTGAGCAACACGTATGTGGAAGTACTACCCAACCTGAAAACATACGGCTAGTCATAGCTACACTACTGGCCATTAAAATTGCTACACCACGAAGATGACGCGAAATTTAACCGACAGGAAGAAGATGCTGTGATATGCAAATGATTAGCTTTCCAGAGCATTCACAAAAGGCTGGCGCCGGTGGCGACACCTACAACGTGCTGACATGAGGAAAGTTTCCAACCGATTTCTCATACACAAACAGCAGTTGACCGGCGTTGCCTGGTGAAAAGTTGTTGTGATGCCTCGTGTAAGGAGGAGAAATGCGTACCATCACGTTTCCGACTTTCATAAAGGTCGGATTGTAGCCTATCGCGATTGCGGTTTATCGTATCGCGACATTGCTGCTCGCGTTGGTCGAGATCCAATGACTATTAGCAGAATACGGAATCGGTGGGTTCAGGAGGGTAATTCGGAACGCCGTGCTGGATCCAAACGGCTTCGTATCACTAGCAGTTGAGATGACAGGCATCTTATCCGCATGGCTGTAACGAATCGTGCAGCCACGTCTCGATCCCTGAGTCAACAAATGGGGACGTTTGCAAGACAACAACCATCTGCACGAACAGTTCGACGACGTTTGCAGCAGCATGGACTATCAGCTCGGAGACCATGACTGCGATTACCCTAGGCCTTGCATCAGAGACAGGAGCGCCTGCGATGGTGTACTCAACGACGAACCTGGATATATGAATGGCAAAACGTCATTTTTTCGGATGAATCCAGGTTCTGTTTACAGCGTCATGATGGTCGCCTCCGTGTCTGGCGACATCGCGGTGAACGCACATTGGAAGCGTATATTCATCGCCATACTGGCGTATCACCTGGCGTGATGGTATGGGGTGCCATTGGTTACACGTCTCTGTCACCTCTTGTTCGCATTTACGGCACTTTGAACAGTGGACGTTACATTTCAAATGTGTTACGACCCGTCGCTTTACCCTTCATTCGATCCCTGCGAAACCCTACATTTCAGCAGGATAATGCACGACCGCATGTTGCAGGTCCTGTACGGGCCTTCCTGGATACAGAAAATGTTCGACTGCTGCCCTGTCCAGCACATTCTCCAGGTCTCTCACCAATAGAAAATGTCTCGTCAATGGTGGCCGAGCAACTGGCTCGTCACAATACGCCAGCCACTACTCTTGATGAACTTTGGTATCGTGTTGAAGCTGCATGGGCAGCTGTACATGTACACGCCATCCAAGCTCTGTTTGACTCAATGCCCAGGCGTATCAAGGCCGTTATTACGGCCAGAGGTGGTTGTACTGATTTCTCAGGATCTGTGCACCCAGATTGCGTGAAAATCTAATCACATTCAGTTCTAGTATAATATATTTGTCCAATGAATACCCGTTTATCATCTGTATTTCTTCTTGGTGTAGCAATTTTAATGGCCAGTAGTTTATAATTACTCGTCTGCAAATGACGTAATGTCGTCCAGTACACCATCCTCAGTCACCAATATAAATATATGCACTTATACTCATTACGCGCTGTATATATGACGTAACACGTGTGGAACTTGATGAAGTATTAATAAGATACCATCGCTGCAAACCACAATCCCATCGGCAAGAGAAGGGGGTCCTAGATAATTCTGCCCTGCTTAATTAAATGCATGAAAACAGCGCTCAAAAAACTGCGCTGAAAGTTGGTATAACAATAGTGTTTTGAACTACGGCGGGCATTTCTTATGAAGTTGCACGAGTACAGAAACGTATTACACTGCTTGAAATTCAAATTAAAACACCTGATCGTATAGCAGATAATGAAATTTTACTTACTACGCATAAATCTATGGCAGGAAGAACACGATTAAATTTTAAGTGATTTAGGGGTATACATGATGCACAGTTCTGATACAAAGAACTGCCACCTCTGAGAATAAGAACGGTTCTAATCTTGCTGGTCATCGAGATTAACTGACCCAGGATTAGAGATACGGGTATGTCGTTGCATGCTGCTTCAACACTATGGCAGAGGTCATCAACGATAGTGGTTGGCGACTGATGTATTACCGGTCTCTCGGCAAGTCAATGTCAGATTTTTTTTCAGTGGGTATTAGATTTGGAGAACATGCTGACCAGAAGAACAATCTTCTGCACCAAGATACACATCTCTCTTTCTACCTACAAGATTACTCTGCGATTCACAGTTACGTTCTTGGCAGACGGTTGATCGAACCACGTGCCCACTGCACGGTTCAGTCACATTAATGTGACCACCGCTTATGCTCGAGGTCAATATGTGCAGTAACCACTCACAGACGGAAGGTGGCAGAACAAGCGGTGAAGGACGTCAAAGCGTGTCGAGGGGGAAGCAGAAAATGGTACAGCCGTCGTAATGTGGACACGGATCATCTATCTATATCTTCATCTACATGGATATTCTGCTAATCACATTTAAATGCCTGGCAGATCCCAATTCTCTATTATTCCAATCTCGCATAGCGCGCGGGAAGAATGAACAACTATATCTTTCCGTACGAGCTCTGATTTCCCTTATTTTATCGTGGTGATCATTCCTCTCTATGTAGGCCGGTGTCAACAAAATATTTCACATTCGGAGGAGAAAGTCGGTGATTTGAATTTCGTGAGAAGACTGTCGCAACGAAAACCGCCTTCCTTTTAATAATTTCCAGCCCAAATCCCGTATCATTTCTGTGACACTCTCTCCCATATTTCGCGATAATACAAAACGTGCTGACTTTCTTTGAACTTTTTCGATGTACTCCGTCAGACCTACCTGGTAAGGATCCCAAACTGCGCAGCAGTATTCTAAAAGAGGATGGACAAGCGTAGTGTAGGCAGTCTCCTTAATACGTCTGTTACATTTTCTAAGTGTCCTGCCAACAAAACGCAGCCTTTGGTTAGCTTTCCCCACAACATTTTCTATGTGTTCTTTCCAATTTAAGTTGTTCGTAATTGTAATACCTAGGTATTTAGCTGAGTTTAAGGCTTTTAGATTAGACTGACTTATCGTGTAACCGAAGTTTAACGAGTTCCTTTTAGCACTCCTGTGTATGACCTGACACTTTTCGTTATTTAGGGTAAACTGCCACTTTTCTCACCATTCAGATATTTTTTATAAATCGTTTTGCAGTTTGTTTTGATCTTGTGATGACTTTATTAGTCGATAAACTACAGCGTCTTCTGAAAACAACTGAAAACGGCTGCTCAGATTGTCTCCCAAATCTTTTATATAGATATGGAACAGGAGAGGGCCTATAACACAACCTTGCGGAACGCCTGAAATCACTTCTGCTTTACTCGATGACTTTCCGTCAGTTACTACGAACTGTGACCTCTCTGACAGGAAATCACAAATCCAGTCACATAACTGGGACGATATTACATAAGCACGCAATTTCACTACGAGCTGCTTGTGTGGTACAGTGTCAAAAGTCTTCCGGAAATCCAGAAATACGGAATCGACCTGAAATCCCTTGTCAATAGCACTCAGCATTTCATGTGAATAAAGAGCTAGTTGTGTTTCACAGGAACGATGTTTTCTACACCCATCTTGACTGTGTGTCAATAGACAGTTTCCTTCGAGGTAATTCATAATGTTCGAACACAATATATGCCCTAAAATCCTGCTGCATATCGACGTTAACGATATGGGCCTGTAATTTAGTGGATTACTCCTACTACCTTTCTTGAATATTGGTGTGACCTGTGCGACTTTCCAGTCTTTGGGTACGGATCTTTCGTCGAGGGAACGGTTGTATATGATTGTTAAGTATGGAGCTAATGCATCAGCACACTCCGTAAGGAACCTAATTGCTATACAGTCTGGACCAGAAGACTTGCTTTTATTGAGTGATTTGAGTTGCTTCACTATACCGAGGATATTTACTTCTGCGTTACTCATGTTGGGAGCTGCTCTCGATTCTAATTCTGGAATATTTACTACGTCTTCTTTTGTGAAGGCATTTCGGAAGGCTGTGTTCAGTAAATCTGCTTTGGCAGCACTGTCCTCGACAGTATTCCCATTGTTATCGCGAAGAGAAGGCATTGATTGTTTCTTGCCGCTAACATACTTCACATACGACCAGAATCTCTTTGGATTTTCTGCCAGGTTTCGAGACGAAATTTCGTTGTGGAAACTGTTATAGGCGTCTCGCATTGAACTCTGCGCTAAGTTTCGAGCTCCTGTAAAGGATTGATTTATCTGCCGTCCAAAAGGGAATGATAATTGGCTTTCGGGTCACGGCCGGAAGCATTTCCGAAACGGCTATGTTTGTAAACTATTCGTGTGCCGCCGTAGGTAAAGTATACCCTGCATGGTAAAATGGCGCTATCTACAACTGGCGCCGAGGCATTGTGGTGTACCACGGGCCATAGATGACAGGGTGAACGACGGCTGCGGACGTGTATACGGCGGATAGAAGTTCAACTACCCAAATGAACCATAGGGGCTACCGACAGTGTCTACTCATCATTCGTTCTGTGAACGTTGCTACGTATGAGACTCTGCAGCAGGCACCTTGTTCGAGCACCCATGCTGATTGCTGTTCACCAGCGACGAAGGTGGAAATTTGCACACGAAAACTGCAACTGGAGGTCCACAGAGTGGCGAAAGTTGGCCTTTTCAGACGAATCACGTTTTATGCCCCATCGGACAGATGGCAATTGGGGCGTACGGCGTAAAACGTCTGAATGCAAACACCCTGAAATAACCGTCGGAAGGGTCCAGGCCGGAGAAGGGAGCGTTCTGGTCTGGAGAATGCTTTCGTGCCAATCCCTTTGTGATGTCGTCTTTCTGGAAGGCACAACAGGTCAACACAGGTATGCGACTATCCTTGGGGACCATGTTCGCCACTACATGTGGTTTGTTTTTTCGTCAGCACAACAACATCTACCAGAAGGTTCAGAAAATGGCTCTGAGCACTATACTAGAACTATACTACTGGCCATTAAAATTGCAACACCACGAAGATGACGTGCTACAGACGCGAAATTTACCCAACAGGAAGACGATGCTGTGCGACACCTACAACGTGCTGACATGAGGAAAGTTTCCAACCGATTTCTCATGCACAAACAGCAGTTGACCGGCGTTGCCTGGTGAAACGTGTTGTGATGCCTCGTGTAAGCAGGAGAAATGCGTACCATCACGTTTCGACATAAAGGTCGGATTGTAGCCTATCGCGATTTCGGTTTATCGTATCGCGACATTGCTGCTCGCGTTGGTCGAGATCCAATGACTGTTAGCAGAATATGGAATCAGGAGGGTAATACGGAACGCCGTGCTTGATCCCAACGCCCTCGTATCACTAGCAGTAGAGATGACAGGCATCTTATTCGCATGGCCGTAACGAATCGTGCAGCCACGTCTCGATCTCTGAGTCAACTGATGGGGACGTTTCCAAGACAACAACCATCTGCACGAACAGTTCGACGACGTTTGTAGCAGCGTGGACTATCAGCTCGGAGACCATGGCTGCGGTTACCCTTGACGCTGCATCACAGACAGGAGCGCCAGCGATTGTGTACTCAACGACGAACCTGGGTGCCCGAATGGCAAAATGTATTTTTTTCGGATGAATCCAGGTCTGTTTACAGCATCATGATGGTAGCATCCGTGTTTGGCGACATCGCGGTGAACGCACACTGGAAGCGTGTATTCGTCATCGCCATACTGGCATATCACCAGAAGTGATGGTATGGGGTGCCATTGGTTAAACGTCACGATCACCTCTTGTTCGCATTGACGGCATGGACGTTACATTTCGGGTGTGTTACGACCCGTGGCTCTAGCCTTCATTCTATCCCTGCGAAACCCTACATTTCAGCAGGATAATGCACGACCGCATGTTGCAGGTCCTGTACGGGCCTTTTTGGATACAGAAAATGTTCAAATGCTGCCCTGGTCAGCACATTCTCCAGATCTCTCACCAATTGAAAACTTCTGGTCAATGGTGGCCGAGCAATTGGCTCGTCACAATACGCCAGTCGCTACTCTTGCCATCCAAGCTCTGTTTGACTCAATGCCCAGGCGTATCAAGGCCGTTATTACGGCCAGAGGTGGTTTTTCTGGGTACTGATTTCTCAGGATGTATGCACCAAAATTGCATGAAAATGTAATCACATGTCAGTTCTAGTACCAATGAATACCCGTTTATCATCTGCATTTCTTCTTGGTGTAGCAATTTTAATGGCCTGTAGTGTACTTAAACCTAACTATCCTAAGGACGACACACACATCCATGCCCGAGGCTGGATTCGAACCTACCACCATAGCTGTCACGCGGTTCCAGAGTGAAGCGCCTAGAACCGCCCGGCCACTCCGGCCGGCACCAGAAGGTCAATTCAAAGTGTCACACAGCTCGCAGAGTACATGCGTGTTTCGAAGAGCACCGGGGTGATTTTACCGTACTCCCCAGGTAACAAAACTCCCAGGATTTAAATCCAGTCGAGAATCTGTGGGACCATCTCGATCGGGCTGTTAGCGCCGTGGATCCTCAACCGAGGAACATAGTGCAGCTGGCCGCGGCACTGGAGGCGGTATGGCACCGCATCCTTGTCGGCGCTTTCCAGAAAGTTACTGACACTCTTCCTGCACGCGGTCCGCTTAATCAGGCTTTTCACAGGTGGTCACATTATTGTGTCTAGACAGTGCATTTCTCTACCTTCTATTCTCTAGTAGCTCGTGGGTAAAACGAACACTTAAATCTGTTCTCTACGTACAAGACAGTCTACAAAATATTTTCGCATTCTGACGAGAAAGTTGGGGATTGAAATGACATGAAAAGATTTCAGCACAACGAGAAACGCCTTTGTTTTAATGAATTCTACCCGATCTTGTGTTTAATCTTTGACACTCTCTCCCCTATTTCACCAGTAATACAAAACGAGGAACCCTTCTTTGAACATTGTCAATGTTCTCCGTCAATCCTGTGTGGTGAAGATCCCATACCACAAAGCTATACTCCAGAAGAAAACGGATAAGCGTACAGTAGTTGGTGTCTTTGGTAGACCTGTTGCATCTTCTGTTATCCCTATAAAACGCAGTCTTTAGTTTGCCTTTCTCACAACATTATCTCTGTGATCGTTCGAATTTAAGTTGTTAGTGAGTGTAACCCCATGGTATTCAGTGGAATTGACATCCTTAAAATTTGTGTGATTTATCAAAATGGCTCAAATGGCTCTGAGCACTATTGCTGCATGGTCTGAGG